>NW_028301714.1:4209000-5612000 GCF_037042655.1 Diuraphis noxia
CGACTGCGATGCGAACGGCAGAAACTTTGAATGAGTCTAGTCTCAATATGAGAAGTTGAAATAGCATCATCCAATCTGTGTACTTGATGGTTTGCACTGTGTTTGGCCCGAAAGCCGAATTAGTTTATCACAGATTTTCAAAAAAAAGTTAAAAGGCATATTGTTCTATAAGAATCCGGTGATTCTGGAGGTTTGTTACGTTTAACAAACATATCTATTTGAGAAAATTTCCACATTGAAGGAAAATATGATAAGCGAAATATAACATTCATTATTTATGTTAAAAGAACTGCATTTTAAATTAATTTATTTTTGTTACAAATTTTAGTTGAAGTTATGTCAGGTAACGTATATATAACTCTAGTACTAGTATGTTAATTTTATACATGTTTCACGTGTAATAGGGCCATCTGATTTAACGATTTTGATACAGTTAATAAATGATGTAGTACCTACATAAAAAATTATTCTTTACTTTTTTATTTATACAATAATATTTGAGTATTATATTTAGCAGTATTTATTGTATATAAAACAAATTAATTTTTGTTACAAATTTTAGTTTAAGTTAGATTAGATAACGTAGGCTACAATACTCCAGCATATACGCTAACTACTAACATTTGAAAAAAAAATGAATTTATTTTAAATACACGTGCACGTTAATTACACTAATTTCAACTAAATCGGTATCGATATAGGTATCAGTTTGGATATAATTCCGCACAACATTTAACCAATTTAAGGCTAGGTCACCTAACCTAACCTAACCTACAACTCAAGAATCTTCAATAAAGAACAAATGAAAGGACTCGGAACTAGCATGCATTCGTATTAAACAAAATACTCGCAGAGTTACACACTAATATACTAAAGTCTAAAAGTAAATGTATTATCTTCGGAAATATAATGGTTTATTAAATTAATTACGATATTATATCACTCTGACTCTATCGTCAGTTGGGCATTCCGGCATAAAAAATCGTCCACAAAACAACCAGAAACTTCGCGGGGTTCTAAATATAATAAGCCAAAATATACTATCCGCCATTGTTTGAATTATTTTTAATATTCGTAAGTAATCTATATTTTCAGAATGTTTTGAAACTACGCCTGTGTTAAATGAGAATGAAATCCATTTCACCTTTGATAGAGGCAAAATTGCATTTGACGTTGATAAATTCGGAAGTATAATGTTTTATTGAATTTCGCTAAATGGCATTAAAGTATTAAGTATGATATTTTGCTAGCTACGAATTCCACGAATATATAAAACAATTGTAACGAATACATAGAATAAGTAACATTCAAATGCTTTATAATGAGCGACGTTGTAGAATTTATAAGCTATGATGCAAGTACTAATGGGTGGTTTTTAAAATAAGCTACAACGTGCAGATGCTAAGTGCGTGTTTTCAATTAAAAATGTCACTCCTAGTCATTATTTGTATTCTACGACCCCACCCAAAAAACACCTGCACAAAAGCCGATCCAAGACAACGGATCAGACATCACTTATAAGGAACTCGAGTGCAGCAGAATCAGACATACAATCATAACCATTGAAACTTGAATATCTTCCACCTCATACGCAGGAGCAGCTTATACATATTTATAGTTTTCGCTTAAATAAATCATCGTTATATGTACTGTTAGATATCATCTTCAACTATTTATTGAAAAACCACCATAATCTGGATCTCGGGTTGTCCGCATACAACAATATAGAAATTCGCTAGTACCTGGGTAATGTACTAATGAATTATGTCGATGATGATGTGGTTCTAATACCCGGTAAGGTTTATTTTTCAGAGGGGTCTGAGCGAATTTCTATAATATTGTACAACAATGTTTGACTGAGTTATGATCGTATAATTCATAGAGATATGAGGGATGAAATTCGATGACTTTTTTCTATACATAATAATAAATATATATATTTTCTTTTAATGAAAATTTTTTATCTACGCACTGGATTGAACCATTGCTGACTCCAATTTAAATTTGATCCAAATTAGTCTAGACGAACGGGACTCGTTTAATAAACATTTGGGTGAAACTGATACCTGGATGAAACGAGGAAGGTCGTTTTTAAGCTAGACAGGCTACGCCCATAGAAATAATTTATCGTTAAAAGTGATTAAAATATCAACTCGGGTATCGGCGTTGACAGAAAATACGTAACGACTTCTCTAATCGCGACAGTCGAACGACCCATTGTCATTTTGTGCAATTGTACATTATCTGTCGCAGCCGTCTAGACAGTGTCATTTTAGTTTTATTACATATAAATTCTTCTAGTGCAATTATTAAACCTAATCAATTCAAGGTTTTTGAATTACATAGGTTATGTTAGTTATATTTTTGAATTTTTAAGATATGGAAAGAATGCACAATATGTAGTAGTAAGCAGCTATTTCAAGATGAAATTCACTAGTTATCACGTAGCAAGGGTTTTTCATGTATTTTTTACCTGAGAAATTAAATTGGGATGTTATTTTTGGATAGCTGCTTGGAGAACCTACAATTTTTAATTATATCAATGAATACACACGACATTCTCTGACGGCTTATTTAACTGATATTTTTAATTCTTCTAAGTCGTTTAGTATGAGCATTGAGCTTATGGGGGAAAGATGATAATATTTTTTGTGAAATAATGTAGCGGCCATTTTCCGTGCACAATATAATATTAGATATATTTGCCCATCACCACCATGTTGAAGTTTTTAATTTTTTTTTCATTCAATTCCGCTACATCTGCAGCGATGTTTGTTTTACTTGGTGTCCCGTGGTTGTGCTGAGTCCCTAACTACTCTAGAAAATTAAATTTCAAGTAAGGCGTAGTATTATAGAGAAATCCTAGTACCCCACCATATTGGAAAGCCTGTAAACAGTGGTCGTTTGATGATTTTTATGTTTAGAATGCGATATTGTCACCAACACATACATGATAGTCTGAAAATGAGTTGCTTATTATCAATGGTCACAAATGTTTGTATAATGAACAAGTAAAGAGGGATGACTAAGATACAAATTTTGAGGTCAGATAAATCCATCGATTTCACTGAAAACATTCGGTGTCCAGTACTCGAAACGTTTTTTATGGTTAGGTTAGGTTTTTAGTTACGTATTTTAGTATATTATAATGTAGTCTGTGGTCATCGCTGACGATCCACAAACATAATAATAATAAAAATTGGGCCTGGTGTAGCTTGGTGGTTGATCTCAGTTACTAATGTGTTCTGAGGTCAAGCATCGGCCAGCGGCTGCGTACGAGTTAATTTCCGGGTACCTGTTTACCTGAACCGATACCTTTAAGTTGATTCTCAGTTATCATGTAGAGCACATTGTTTTGAAAAATTGGTAATGAGTTGTTAAGTTGGTAACCTAACCGTGACAACACTTCTCTCAAAAAAGTGACGTTTGAACTCATTACGGTCGTGCAGTCTATTGATGTACAACAAAAGAGAATCAACTAAGCACATACCTAATAATGACTCAGGAATCAACTAATACTCGTACATAAAGTAGGTCTCGAGAATCAACTCACTGCGTGGCCAGCACCGCTAGTTCCCGAATGGGTGACCATCCAGGTTTTTAGTGACGTATCCTCACCACATACACGTATTGCTCCCTACTAAATGCTGATGACCATAATTGTCGATATTTAAGATGTATAAAAAATATATTAATAACAATAAATATAATATATTACGCGCATATATTCGTTGTAATAATTTTATTGCAGAACGTATCTTCTGATAAAAGCTGGCCAGACGTTCTTGCGTACCTATAATAATTATACATTAATATATTTAATCCAATATTATTACGTGTGTAACGATCTCCAAATGTGGTTTGTAGTTCGTTCGTCGTATATCACCAATATTATACATATAACAGCTCACATTATAGCTGAATGATGGTAATAATCACATTTGTCTTCGTACGTTTTTCGTTTCACACAACGTACAAATGTGGAATGCATTAATATCATATTTTCCTTTGAGTGATATCAGCTCGTTTCGACGGTTCTTAGTTTCTTACCGTCCATTTGAACACTTCCTGTTTATATAAGTAAGACGGACAAGCATATTTTTGTAAGATTCCTATATTGTCTATATGTACAGCTGTAGTAGGTACATTACGATAATTACGTTTACGTAACCACATCGTCAGACCTATTTGCATAATTTATTAGTATTCATAAAATAATAATGTATACTAATAATATTAAAGATTTGTCAATCATACCAATGGTAATGTGATTATACTTTTGAAAAATTATTTATAAAATCATTTATATATATTTATATTTTACGGGTTGTGCTCTTTTATAGTTTTATTCATAGATAGAAATATACAGTTAGTATTTACGTTTAAACATAAAAACCGTAAACAATGACAACAGTTCAGAAATAGAACAAATAGAAAAAGATAAACAAAGCTATACACCAAAAATTAAAATTAACATCAATAGGCTAATACTATAGCTAATAGGCTAATAACCTAGCCTAAGAAAATCTCACTCATGTCGTAGTACCTCCACTGGGAGGCCTCTACAATCCGCTAAATCTGCCATTGTACATATTATTTTTATCTTTATCTTAGCTTCTATCATCAATTATTCTTATTGTTCTCCTTTGAAACAGATTGAATAAAACATAATGATAAAAAAAAAAAAAAATATCAATAGGGTGTGAAATCTGAATCCACATTGGCGTAGGACATTATTCGCCTTAGTGGCTCGTTAGCAAAATAATTAATGGTAGCATGTCGGACGTAAAAAGGAGAAGTTAATGGGGATCATCGCGCAAAGATATTTTAAAACAAATTAAAGAGAAGATTGTAGTTAGCCATTCAATAAGCCTTCAAAGAACCTAAAACCCGCATCATGTCTTCGGTGAGCTAAAAAGATGAACGCCAAGTACTTTTGCTGCCGAATTACATTATAATCATGTGGAGGACATGGAATTTTCAAAAAGTAACCTGCGAATTGTAACTCAGTTAACTTGAAATCGTTCGACATTTTTCAAAATATCTTTTCTCAACTGCTACCAATATGAATTAGGTTGAAATATTAAAAAAAAATTACGAAATTTGAAATGTTTTTTATTCCGTATTGAAATTTAAAATCTGGCCTGATCGATCCGTAGACATGAGTTACGCGAGGTTAGGTTAGGTAGGGTATTTTTGATACATATTATTCGATATCATTCTTATTATAATCTTGTATAGTATGTCTCTCCGTGTTTCCGGTGAATAGGATTCGCCACGTCTTCTATTTTTAGACGAAATCTGATCGGATCCGTTGGCGTCGATACTGCACGTATAATATAATATACCGACGCACAATAACACGTCCACACATGACACTGTACATTTCATTCAGCTATGACGGGGTCAACGACTAGTGAAACAAAAATTTGTTGTTCAGGCCTACTATACCTACTAAATATTATTGCTTATTATTATTATATTTGTACCGATTGATTGTGTAGTGCAGAATAACGCTTTGTGTAATTTCTTGCGCGTCGCCAGAAATTGTAAACAGGAAGAAGAAGTGTATGTTATTACATACGCTCATGTCGCATCATAATAACATATATATATAGGTATATATTATGTAGGTATACAAGGTGTAGCTAACAGAAAAAGCTGAAAAATTAATCAAATAACTTTATTTTTTCCAAACAATATTTAAATAATGAGTACATATGTATACATTTTTGTTTTTAATACTGAAAATAAACTTAAATTTCATTAAATTTTTTTAGAAAAGTTCGGAAAACTCATATTTAGAAAAATGTTGATAGTAGTAATATTTGTTTAAGTCAATAGTAGGTATTAATATATATATAGTATTAATTAGAGAAAATTAATTTGAAACGTAAAGAATTTTTTTTTTTAATATTCTTATTTTTGGAAATTTCCTGACATGAGCTCATTTCTTAAATTATTTATTTCTAATCTATATAATCATTACAATTTTTGCTATACGTTTAACTACTATTTAGTATCATTTTCTATTTGTCAGGTCTTTCTTATACACTCTGTATAGCCTCCTTAGTAGTTGTCGTCTGCACTACATATACGATAATATATAAGTATGATGTGTTGATGTATAAGGCGTACACCTTAATATTGTAATACATAATAACAATAGCATAAAAATATTACCATTTATATACACTAGACGGGATTATCGTGTTGTCTCGTCGTCGTTATTATTATTATGACTATATTTCCATTCTGTATAGGTATTACGTCGAATCGTATCATGACCTTCGATTTTTTTTTTTGTTATTATTCATTTAAAATTTATAACTTTAACCTCTGTGAACTTAAGTTTTTACGTCTTTTAAGCATTTTTTACATTTCTGAAATTGATAATTTATTTATTATTTTCATCTTATTACATATTATATTGGTATAGGTATACATTTTTCATTTTAGATTCTAAGCGGAGTGATGAATGTATTGATTTTACTATGATGATTACTGTGTGTGTGTGTGTGTTGTGTATATGTTTTTTGCGTCTGTCGTCACCTTTTACAGCAATAAAATTTTTTTTTGGTTTTCTACTTTGGCAGCTTTTCTGCAGCTAGGAAAGTGAATGTAATAGTCTAACCATGGTTGGTCAAAAGTATAAAAAATTTCCAACGTTTTGAAGAGCTACACTGCAGTAAATGTATAATATTAATATTACTCATTAGTTGTATTGTTACCCGTGTAATGTATGTATAGGTATTAATTACAGTTTTTTAATTATAATTGTTAAAATACGGGATCACCGATGGGCATTAAACGCGCTCATTGAATACATTACAAACCGTTTTCGTTCCGGGACACACCACACACCTATACCATATACCTTATACCTATATTATACACGTATAGGTACATTATGTGACAAATAATGTAGAAAATTAATGTGTATTAGCAACACCGAATTACTTCACTGAGAAATGCGTTTGATTAGAATTACTAATTGTGCCCTCGTCAGACATGTCAAACGCATAAACAGTATAAGAATAATAATAATATATGGTGTTTCGAATTCTGCTACGAATTACGTATAGATATAGGATTTTATATTATAATGTTGACTTCAGTGGGTTATTCCCCCCACACTGTCATTTTTTTTTTTTTTAAATTTAATAATAAATTTGCAATTTAGATTCATTCTAATTACATACCAATACATGATATTATACACTTTACGTACACAGCGTTTCATAAGCTACAGACGATTTTTTAATGCTTGACCCATAAAGCCTCTTATTTGTGTCTTTGGTATTGTCATAAATAATTTGTTTTAAACAATTCATTCAAATTTATTCTTATAACACTTTGCCTCCTACATGGTTAAACTACGTTGGTGATTCTCAAATAAAGTTTTACTAAAAATATTTATTACCGATATATGATGGCGGGCGTTCGTGAGAATGTGCACAATTTTTAAATTTTTATAATATTGTCTAGAATCTAAGCTCTATAACTTCAAGCACTTCCAGATTTTTTTGAAGGTCCTAGATACCAATGTAAGTTGTTTCATAAATTTAAGAAATTAAAGACGACATTTTCGTTGCATATTTTGAAGTTTAAATAACTTCGAAATATGTTTGAATGCCATACTGCTTTTTTTGCATTCATATCAACACCACAACCGTTCAGAAAACTAGTATAATTTTCAATTTTTTTTTTTTTTCTTAAAATAGATAGGTACTTACAAAATTGTGTGTTGCAAATTTTTGCATAGGTATTTTGAAATTTAAAATGTATTTTTTTTTTTTGGCCAAATTTCAGAACCGAAGCCTTCAAAACATTTGAGTTCCATGACGCAATTAAGTATAAACACCTATAATCTAGTGTTAGGTATATTAGATTTCTTTTTAGCTCCGAAAAATGTCAACAATTTTTCTTTATACTCCATTTAACGTATTTTAGTATTTTTTGGTGTAATATGTTCAAACGTTAATATAAATTATTTTAAGAGCACATTACTGCACTTATAACAGTTATGAACCACCTGTTTTAGAGCTATAAGTCTTGACTCATGAGTTTTGGTTATAACTATGATATAGTTATATTCATACACGGCGAAAATTTCAAAAAACCCCGTTTATAATACACTTACATTTACTTATTGTGCCATGAAGTATAGATTGTAAATTTCATATAAAATAAAAAAATAAAAACTGTGTTTTTAATAATTTATATAATTTTTAAAATATATAATCTCTGTAATTACATTATAAAATGATATTATTGTATCTGTTAATAAATATTTATACATATATATATATATACACACTATACATAAATGGTTGGCCATTAGTGAATAGCCTTATACTCACCGAATCAAACACACAACAATTTATAATTATATACATTTATATGATCTAATTTAAAAAATATATAATTTTTTTGATTACATAATTTTTTTTATTTTTACAACATTGTACCTACTATAATATAACTAATGGCCTTTGATGCCGATGTTATAAATTTATTAACGAATGATAAAAAATAATAATATACATATATATTATTTTGTATTAATTGCAGACAACTGCAGTTGTATAAATTACGATAATTATTATGGCTAAAAATATTCTAAATTAAGAACCACGTAGTTTGTAAAAAAAATTTTAATCACTGTATAGAAAGTATGAGAATCGAGTGTGATACTTGATGTGGCCAATTATAAGACCTGCAAATACGCGATATGTGATTTGGCGTGCATTGCACACTATGGGTAAGGCATATAATAATTATGTAGGAAGGTAGGTACTATATCGTTTACACTAATTAGCACAAAATACAAATCAATATTTACCGTTAAGCAAATAATTACAAAGCTAATCGCCGTAGGTAGTTATTTGTTCGACTGATCAGCTACAACAGCCGTCTGATGTACAAATCATTAATCGCCTGATACTAGTGATACTTATTTATATTAGGGTAATGTACGTGTAGGCAATTAAAATGTAGCTGAATCAAAATGATATACCGGCCGTGATGAAAAATTTAATAATATTAATATTATCCTTTCGCTTACATTTTCAACACAACATAAAATATATTATGTTAATTGTTACAAAAAGTTTAAAATGTCGTATCAACTATTGAAGCTATTATAATCGCATTGTTAGTTTTACTTCGATTTTTAAAACATAATGTAAACTCTACCTATAGGTACATCCTATAATATCGCAGAAAAAAAATGTTTAAATCGAAATTGTCTAATAACGATTTGAACTACTGTAAGGTTAGGTAAATGCGTTCACCTCTATAACCTGCCCATATTATAGTTTATACGAACTGCCAATACGTCATACCATACTCGGTCAGATATTCATCACTTATTACGCGGGTAAACAGCGATTAATTTTAAAAACTTTATAATATTTAACGAGCTGTACATAATAGTCATATCTTTAATAACATTAATTAATAATAGAGGCGAATGCATCCACCGCAAAGTAAAATGTTTTCGGCTTTGAAATTGTTTTCTACAACTCGTTGTAGACCTAACCTAACTCGTTAAATAAAAGTTTCTTTAGTTTCTTATGATGTACATATTATATTTAGAACTCCGCTTGCGATTATAATATTGTAAACGAAAGAACAGGATCTTATTTGTTTATTTTATTAACATAATAATAATAATAATAATAATAATAATAATAATAATAATAATAATACAGCTTTCGCCTTTCGGTTTTCATACAAGTTATTCGGCGTAATAAATGAACGCAAAGAGTAACTTCGGGTGGAACTAGTTTAGTATGCATTTCAATATCACAACGTTGTTATAACGACAATAATAATGTTTTTAAAACTTTACTTTTTCACTTTATACCTTTAGGAGCGTCCAGCCGGTGTATTAAAATTTAAAACACATTTGAATATTATAACGAGATGTATATATTATACTTTGAAAATTCGTCAAAAGCACAATTTGTATATTATTGAGTGAATATTAACACAGCAATTAGAAAGTTATTATACCTGCAACGAAAAATGTGCATACTAATTAATTTAAAAATAAACAGGTATGTTTAAAAATAAAAGTTGTTATATAAAATAAAATTAGGTATAGGTATATATATATACGTATAGCATGTATCGTATTACATTTAATATATTAATTTATTTTTACAATTAAGATTGCGATGAATAATAATTGGTTTTAAAATGATTTATCTCGTCTAATAATATGAGGGAGGTTTCTGGTTGATATTCAAGTCAAGTTAAATTTAAAAAAACTCTCAGTATTTTTCTAATCAATCAGGAATAAAAATTAAGGAAAACGGGAATTTATATGCTACACCAATTTTTAACTAATTTTTTCCATTTTGGGTTTTTATTCAAATTCAAAAATAAATAGTTGAAAGTTTGAAATTTTTTACAAGGTACCTCATAAGTTAATCTACCAGCAGTTAAATAATATCAGAAATACATCAGTCACGATTTTTAAAAGTACCTATTGAAAGTTCAATTTTCTTTCAAAATCACGAAAATTAGCATAACCATTATTTTGTAAATAATTATTAATAATAATAATTATTATTAGTAATTTTTCAAAATATTTTTGACTCATTTAAATTATTCATTCCACGAACATGAACACCGTTTTACAGTATCTACGTTATCGGTATTGACTTAATTATTAATGGTTAATAATATTAATAAATATAAATATTGAATCAAAAATTTGATTCACCTGTCATTAACGAAGTACATTCGACCTCTTTACCTAAACAGTAGACTTCCCAATTATTATATGAGTTTAAATAAGCATTTTTAATAATTATATTATAATATATGCATGTGCATGTGTTTTTAAACGTTATTAAGATTTTATTACTTTATCATAATATTGAAATACAATTTCATTTATGCCTCAATTTCACACGCATCTAAATTAGTAATTATTAACCACTTTCTTGTTATTATTTATTTTACTATCATCGCTGAATAGATAAAACGATTATCGTGCTCGGATTATATTGTGATGGAAGGTTGTGTATGATATTTTTTAAATCCACGTAAGTGATTGCAATCAATGTAATTTTTTCTTCTAATCTGGACGAATCAAATTTAAAATGTTTACAAAAAAAAACATTTAGGTACATTATATGTGCAGTATGTTAATTAATCGAAAAGTCAGTAGGCAGCCCTAATATTCAATATGTAGTAAAGTTTTTTTTTCATTTAATGTAATACATGGCCAATATGAATACATTAAGTTTGAATTCTATTATTTAATGAAAAATTTAATTTAAGTTTTGATTTAGATGCAATTCAAACATGTTCAAAATTTCGTTTCGTATATGAAGTACAGTAACGATGCTCCTCGATCCCAACTTTGTTCAACCAACACGAACATGATGATTTGGTTTGCGCACAAACATCTCGAAACCAGAAATCAGAAAATAATAATTATATTATATGTATATATATATTTTTTAATTTAACTATTCTGATTGACAAATTCTAACACCGGCACTTACATTTTCTCGGCAATACAACAATTTAAAATAAAAATTAATGAGTCATCTTACTATCATGATGTTAGTACGAGAAGTTTAATAATGTATTGCAGTTGCAAATAAACAGGAACATGTGTATAGTGATTTGTTTACAAAACTGTCGCACATACTATTTACATTTTACAGATGTAAAACGTCTTGTGGAATATATATATATATATACTTGAATCTATAGGTGGATGCTCTGAATTGAGTTGCAGTATGAACTTAATAATAATAATATATATTACAGTTAAATACGTCATATGTTTGTTCGTTTTAATTGACAACAAAAATATTGCACGGTGTGTGTATGTTTGCATTTATTGCAATAATATTATTTGTACCTATAGGTAAGTATTTTAATGAGAGGATATGCTACCCGCCACGTACATTTTGTTGTCTCCGTATTTTTGAGACGTATACATATTATACCTACACCTGCAGGCATGGCGAATTTACGACGTTCTGCAGAAGTGATTTAATTTTACTAGTTTTAACAAAATATAATACTGAAGGGAATTGACCTATTAAATCAAATCTAAAGATAAATAATTCGCACACAGTATTCGTAATGATATAAGCTATAATACTATACCTACGGTGCGAGTATATTATTTAGTAAGTGTTAGTATTTTACAAACCAATGAGAGATAAAATATGGCAAGATAAACAAACACTGATAATGTAGGTACTTACCTTAAAAGTATTTTATTTAGTCAGTAATTGCACTGTTGATATTAAAACCATAACTCGTAGATCGTAATCAAACCGAATGGCCTTTTTTGCAGACGAGCGTACACCATCGTATAGTTCGGTACTTCGATTGAAGGTTCTTGACATAAGTAGGTAGGGTACCCCTATAATTATATAGGTAGCCCAGGAATAGCGTTAAAATATTATAATACCATATCATTCGACGAGTTTGATATTATTGTATTGGTAAACAATAATAATATCGTCGGCTTCTTCTAAAGTTTTTCAAGAGGCGTCTTAAGTAAATTTCCTGCTCTAAACTGCATCAAACTTACAGTTTCTTATTTTCACTAACGGAGAAAGACGTAAATATAAAGAGTAAAAAGTCATAAATGGTTTAGTGAGTTTTGGTATAGACAAAATTAAAGAAATATCGAGAGCCAAAATTCACCATCGGTAAAAATAAAAATGTAAAATCACAGAATGGCTGTGGTCTGTGGTATACTGGTAAAGAACTGTTAATCCCTCAATAAAATTTTGATAAACTGATAATAACATGAATATTATTGTTGTTATTATTTATTATTACCTGCCATTCTATTTTAGATTCTAAGCGGAGCGACGGAGCGAGGAATGTATTGATTTTACAATGATGTGTGTTTTTTTGTATTTTTTTTTTTTTTTTGTGTGTCTGTCATCACGTTTTGGGACAGTTAAAGTGCTTCGATTTTCGACTTCAGTACTTCATTTGATCAGAAAGTGAATCTAGTTGGTACTTTGAGGGATCAAAAGTAAAAAATTCCCAATATTTTTCATAAAAATTGGGATAAACTAATTAAAAATTAAGGAAAAAACTGGAATTTTTACACATAATCAATTTTTTATAAAATCGTTTTTGATTTTTGATGTAAATTTAAATCAAATGACAATCGATACATGAAATCACTGAATCTTTATATAAACATATTCTATCTACCATGCAGTTTTCAAAAAATTTCGATTTAAGTTGAACTATTTATTTATATTACAACATTTGATTTTCATTAGATTTCTTATTTAGCGATTTTCTTATTTTGGTGTAACTCTAAAAAAAATGACCACATATACTTGAAATTTTCACTGAATATTTATATAGGCATTTTCTATATTTGATAATATTTTTAAAATATTTTGATTAGATTTGAGCTGTTTACTGACATTTTAATTTTTCAACTTTTTTAGTTTTTTTTTGCTATAAATGTCAATGAAATTTTATTGGCTGGTCAAAAGCTTCAAAGTTTAATATTAATAGACTTCCAACATATTATTTAAATAGCAGTTGAAAAATATTAAAGATACATAGGTACGTTTTTTTTTTTTTTTTATAAGCATTTAAAGTTCACATTTAGACTAAATATGTAAAAAATACGGCAAAGTTCAAATTATCTTAGATAGAAATTCATAAAAGTTTTTTTTTTAAATCTAAGATTTGAAAATTTAATACAAGGCTCCTATCATAATTTTACAATAGCAGTTGAAAAATAAAAGAAATATATATGAATAATTTTTTTTTTAAAGCATAAAATTTTTTTGGCCCTATCAAAATACTTGAAATTTAATACAAAGTTCCTCATAAGATATCCTTATAGTGATTAAAAAATTATAAGAATACATAGGCACACATTTTTTTTATAAACATTTCAAATTCAAATTTTGACTAAATACGTAAAAAATATGGCAAAGTTTAAATTATCTTAGATAGAAATTCATAAAAAATTTTCATTTTAAATCTAAGATTTGAAAGTTTAATAAATACAAGGCTTCTAACAAATTTTTACAATACGATATCCACTTTCCCGTTTTTTTTTTTTTAATGAACATTTAATAAATGTTTTTTTGAGATTTAAGATTAAAAAAATAATTGCTTTTCGTTACAGCATACAAATTATCGTAATATAATAGAAATATGAGAAAGATAAATACCTAACTTAACCTAAATCATTGTATTTTATCAGCTAATTGCAGAAACAAATTGTTATAGTTCCCGGACTTAGGATTAATAAAAAAATAAAATAATAATGTTACTGTCTACAGTATACTTATATCATTGATTATAAAATATACTGTATAGTGTATAGAGTATTTATAATCTGGAATTTGTAGAAATTTAGTTTATCATATACATAACATATATTAAGTATTAATTATATTTTAACCAAAAATATTTTCATATTAGATAAAAATTTACCCACGAATGATGATGTGACATCCATAAAAAGTAATATTATAATATATATTATATCGACCTACCTACAATAGTAATTAACAATATTTTTGACATAACGTTCGTTTAGGAAGCGGGTCGGAGAATAAACTTAATATTCCATATTACGAACATTTATCAAACACGTGCATGCAAATACACCAACCGACCAAACCAACCCGGTTGGTAATATGTTTGCATGCCAACAGAAGCGTTCGGAGGAAAAGAGATACTACAGCGTCCACCTCCAACATTCACGGTAACAATTTGATTTTAGGTTATATATTAGATTTAGGTTAGTTTACACTTTATGGTGCTTTTTGAATAGTAGGTATCTAAACATTAAAATTCTTTAATATCTTAATAGCCGGCCATTACATGATTTAATGTTGGTCATTGACTCATTGTATTATTTTTATTTTTAATTAATTAATTTAATGTAGATACATGGTAATTTCTAAATAGCTGTGACGGCAGAAAAACAATGATTTATAATATAATAATAGTATATTATTTTTATAAAAATGTTAGCTTATTTCTGTGTATAACGTTTTAGACGAATTAATATATAAACATAATCGATTTTAATAATGTAATAAATACGATACGTACGTATAAATGTTTTGTTTATCCCATGAAATTACTCATGCAAACATACAGGACTGTTTCGTTCACTGTCCGGCTCGCCATTCGTGGACGATGACTTCTAAAGCTATATTTATATACCTATATATATATATATATATGGATTTCTGTCTGTTTGTCCTATATGCATTTCTAAACGGCTGAACTGATTGCGATGAAATTTGGTACAGAGATATATTAGAACTGTGGTCGGAAGATAGATTAAATTAAATAGCGATAGACCTAAATATCGTTCAATCGAATATTTGAATTATTCTTAGACTGTTCTCGATAAAACGAATTAAATTACATAACGTTTAACTAAATTGAATATCGTTGTACCTATGTATGATTATTACTTAGTATATTTTAACCGTTATCTATCTATATGTATAAAAGTATACTGCAAGGAAAATCACATGAAACGAATTTAACACACAGTTTGAAACATATAAGAGGTAGGATTTAAAAAAAAAGCTTGTGTAAATGATCAAATTTATTGCATATGTTATCATTATAAATGGTATGTAAGTTGTTTTAGGTCATTCAAGACAATATATAGAATCAGTTATATTCAGCAAAAAACCAAGAATGTCGATACCTGAGGTAAATAAGGATAGTCTATCCTGAAATTATCTATTCTAAATAGACTTATATAAGATTAATAATATGAGTGTTAAGTTCATAATATTTTGTGCATCCGTGTAGCCTGTTTGTTGTTAGGAATAAAATATAATATAAATTTTATAACCACCGTCGTCAAAAATCCTCCACAAGTGATCTTAGTGGAATGTATGATAGATGGAAAGATTTTTTTTTTGTAACATTATATCAGGTAGATCTTAGCATTTTGAATATTTTAAATTATAAATTAATTTTAATATTTAATTTAACTTATGTTTTACTTATATATGATGTATGATTGCTTATATGGTCACTTTAATATGTACAATAATAATATATACGATTTTCTGTCAAAACCTTAATATCCAAGTTATCTTAATTTATAAATAAAAAATAAAAAATCTAGTAAAGATAAATAAAAGATACGTAGATATGTGTACAAAAAATATTGGTTGGCTGAATTATAGTATTGATATTTAAAATTATTCAACAATAATCAGTTAATATTAAATCATTTTTTCGAAGATGAAGATGATTTCAAATAAATATTATAGACTATTAAGAGGCATAAGTATACTATTTATACATGTACAATTCAAATTTAATTAGGTAAAGTATCTACTCTGGTGTATGATATTTAATCCATGTACCTGTTTTTATTTTTTTTGTTGATTACAATTAACAATAAAATAAAAGTAGTTAATTAATTAATGTCATACACCGTAGTATAATATATCTTACCTAATTAAATTTAATTGTACATGCTATTTATATAATTTAATAATCTATAATATTTAATTAAATTTTTATTAAGATCCTGTGCAATTATAATCATCTATCAATAACACATTTCACAATAATACGAGATACAGTTTTTGTGAATTTACACATAGGTACCTACTCGTATAATTTCATTCAAAAAAAGAACCCGTTGGTATTTAAGTTTTTCACCGTCTAAAAATCTATGATTGTATTATTAAAAAATAAATGTTTTGTCTTAAGTCGTTGTGTTATTATTTTAAAATATTTTTTCAGTATCGATTAAATAACATTATATTGCATTGTATCGCTGTTTCCAATTTGAAATGGAAGAATCAACTGAAAACCCATATAGATTATTGGGTATTATAAGTTACAATATATTAGTAAATATCTTAAATTTGTTCACCATTTAAAAAAATAACACTTTCTAGTGTACTATATTTTTGGAGATAAAATTTTCAAAATATTTTGATTAGTTTTGAGCTGTTTACTGACATATAAATTTTTCAACTTTTTTATTTTTTTTTTTTTTCTATTAATGTCAATAAAATACTTTATTGGTTGGGTCAAAAAGCTTCAAAATTGAATATAAGACTTCCAACATATTGTTTCAATATCAGTTAAAAAATAATAAAAATACACAGGCACGATTTTTTTTATAATCATTTAAAGTTCAAATTTTGACTAAATACATAAAAATTACGGCAATGTTCAAATTATCTTAGATGGAAATTCATAAAAGTTTTTCTTTTTAAATCTAAGATTTGAAAATTTAATACAAGGCTCCAAACATATTTTTACAATAGCAGTTGAAAAATAAAAGAAATGCATAGTCACAATTTTTTTTTAGTAATTTTAGTAATAATTATTATGTTATAAGTTTTAAGTTACATTATATTTGTATTTTTTTTGTTGTAATATTTATAACACTTTTGATGGTCATTTAAAAAAAAAAGTTTATGAGTTATGTTATGGCAATAATTATTTTAATATAAAAATAACTATTAATAATTTACAATAATAATGAATGTTAATAATAACAAAAATTCACAATTAAGCAAGTACATTGATAATTGACATACCTAAGTACAATCTATAATTATGATCATCTGACTAAGTCCAATAAGAAAAATAATTAATATTAAACCGATATAGATTTCAGCCTAAACAAACATTAATAATCATTTTTCTATTCAGTAAAACTCATTGTTAAAACATTTGCATACAATACTTTACTAATAAAAAAAACCAGTTTTACATTAAACATTAAAAAAAAATCCAATATTTCTTAATGCAGTAATATGCAGATTATATAAAAAAAAAAACTATGTCAATATCTTAAAAATCAAAGATTTTGTAGAGTTGAGACCAAAAATGTACTTTTTTAAAAACTATAAAGTCATTTTCTGAACAACCACTATTTTGCCGTTATATAACGAGTTTTGGCAAAAAGTATGTGACGATATATTGTCACAAAAATAAATGAAGTCCACTAGAAAATATTTCATAAATAATAATGTAATAAAATATAACAGGGGTGGGGCCAAAATGAATACGTCCACAAGCCACATGGATAAATACAATAATATAAAGAGCCAAAACGTTTATAAATACATTTTATAATTTTATGGTTAATAAGTAAATATTAGTTTTTTTTTTATAAGACGCAAGCCGCTACGACTATGACGCGAGCCGCAAGTTGGCCACCCCCGAAATATAATATTATTATGTTGGTACTATATCGTATAGATATTTCCCTATAAGTTTTAACAGAGTTATTAGAATTTAGAACTTTCAACTTTCTCATTTATCAGTTTATGCAAAAATGTTTTATAATCGGTTCTGTTTCTTTTATTCGTCGAAAATATCATTAGATGCTTTTTATCATCCATAAAGGTATTATGTAAACGTCGTATCGTTGTAATGCATACACTAACTGAAACTGATATAAAGGTGGTCGCATATATATTGGTATACAATATTTTTAGTGTCTACATTTTTTCAAGTTATTTTGTTAGACGGAACTACGCGCCATACTTGCTTTTTGCGAATTAAGAAATCCAAGCTTAAATATAGAAACACTGTCGTTTCGGATAAAAATTTTTTTATTTAAAACCAAGTGCATGTTTCCAGAAGTTTTTTCAGCACACATTAAGTGGTTTTGTTATTTTTTAAAACACTTAATATTTTTATATATTTTTTTTTTAAAACGACTTTTGCCTAACCTTTTAACTTTTCTTATTTAAATAGATTGAGACACAAGATGAATTTTTCTCAATACGTCAACCCACCGATATCGTCCAAACTTTTTTTTAAATTATTAACAAAGCGTAAACTTTATTAATAAAAACAGATATGTTATATACTCAAAAAATTAAGGATGTGATATTATGTTTGGTGCAAAACAATTTGTTGAAAATGTATTACCCATTCAACTACGAATACATGATACTTAACTCATAGTTAAAATAGATAATTAATACTTGTTGGATGTGATTTATTGACTTTTTGTTAAGAGAAATCATAATATTGTAACCATAAATAGATTTAACATGTTTAATAATGTTAGACCCTATAGTTATATTTAAGATCATAACAGTAACAATTTCGGCACCTATTAGATATTGTATGTACCTATACCGGCTATACATAATAATAATATTATATAATCATTTTTTTTTCATATCATAATATTGATACACTGTCATTATTCATAATACATAATTACTTACGATATTATAGTATAGGACATGGGTAATTAACAAATAATTTAGCATTCACAATATTAAAGATTATGAAGTGATAATCATTTTATTACAGTTCTAATAAATTAAACGAAATTGAAATTAGATTGTTTAGGCTTTTAAGTTTTCATCTATATATTTTATTGTTTACAATAGTTATTATTAATGAAACTAGGGCTTTTTCTATTGTTCAGATTCGTTGCTAAGTAAGTATTATAAATTTATTTCAAACGAGTACCAATTAATATTTTAAAATTTTAAGTGCAACTTTTTGCAATTGTTGACCTTTTTTCAATTTTATTCCAATTTTCTTGATTGTCGTCATTTTCAATACAATTATATATATTTTTTTATGTTTTCACTTTTTTTTGTTAGATTATACAGTGCAATAATTTTTAAGGTAAGGTAAGGTTTTTTTAAAACAACAAATCAAAAATAGTTTAAATAAAAAGTTTTAAATTTTGATAAAATTATTTGTAGATTTCTGAAAAAATAAAGAGACCGCACAATTTACCAGATTTTTAATGACAACTAACGAGAATTTGAATTTGAATCTTTTTTAAATCGTTTAAAACCTATCTAATAAAACTTGATAATATTACTTAATAAAATGACTTAATCCATTTTATAAAATAATTTGTGAATATATATATATATATTTTTTTTGGTACAAAATAGTTTTTATTGCAATTTTTAAGTGCAATTTTGGGTTTTTTTTCACAGCAATAATGCAATCAATTTTATAACATTTTTAGTGCAACAACATCCGAGCCCTAATGATAACTTTACTATCTGTATGCATAATATTTTGGGTTGAGCATTATAAAGGCACGCGCAACGTTGTCTTATCTGTCCACTGACTAAAACTTACCAAAAACAGTAAGTATAGACATGAAAAGTATCACAATATTCTCGTAGAACTTCGAAGTTCGAACCATGACACTCTCTATGATACACAAGAAACTTACAAACGATATCATAGATAGAACTCATATAGCTATACTATAAAGAAAACTATTATTATTATTATATCAAACAGCTGATGTATTTGTCGAAAGCTTAAAAAGCGTTTACTAACTGAATATTCTATGTTGAATGACATATCTCAGGATGACAGACTTTTATCATACCTAAGTTAATAACTATATACTAGTTTTATTAAGTATATATATATGACACTATCTAAATTTAACCACTACCTAAGTGCCTAACTGTGACGAAATTATCTACTTAAACTAACTAACTTGATAACAAAAAGACGTAGAATTAAAATGCGAACCTATCCCAAAAATCCAAATTTTAATAGTTAATAAGTTGGGTTATTATAAATGAACAATAATGTATAATCAGGTTATATGAGGTAGAGGTTAGAAAGAGATGAACAATTAAATACTTCTGATAATATTTATTATGATGACTGTGACATTCATTATTACATTTTATTTTAAGTTACACATCAGCTATACATTTTTAGTAAGTTATTAGTACATCTAAATATTAATTTTCAAATCAGTATTACAACTACCTTTTTCGAATACACTCACTAAATACGAAGAACGGTTTTAGAAGCATACTATACCTTTTATATTATATAGCCTTTACATGTCTTATTGATAAAATAACGTTCGCATAATGCTAACAAGTTTTAATGGCATACAAAGGCGCATTCACAAAGGCACAAACGGACAGGGTGTCAAATCCGATGCCATAAAAGACGCACTCATACACGGGCCAGAAGTGAGGAACTCTTAGGAGAATTTGGTTTGGCAGCCATGTAACTCACATGTATTCCTACTTTTGTGTACACAAGTCTGAAATATCAGAAGAAATGATTTTAAATTTTAGTAGAAAAATTTAAAAGGAATCTATTGTATCACACTTTTAAATTCCAGGTGTAAAATTAAAAATTGTATGCGTTTTCACCTACAAAATGTTCGTGATTTCAACTAGTTAGGAACGTAAAAAATCAAACTTTTAACGCTTAAAAAAAATGTAAAAATGTTGTATTTCTTTATAATAGCTTTAAAATCAAAGGTTTATTGCAATATCTATTTGAGTTTTAAAAACAATAGGTTATAATATTAAATAAATCAAATAATACTTTATACCCACATGCAAATATTCCATTGTGTAACCACTAACATTGACTTAAATCATCAATCAATGTGTTTGATTAAATATTTCCTACCTACTTGTAAAAATTAAATAAGACGACATTATGGTATGATATCATGATGATCTATGTATGATAAAATTTAAGTTGGTATTTTTTTATACAATTATTATTATATACTTTTAAACACAACGAGGATAATTATATATCATACCGTTCAGTAAGAAATAACAAGTATATCATGGTATAAGCATTTACAATAATATTTACATAAAAACTTAAGCGTCCTTGTTTTAATTTAAAATTATTAAAGTGTTGCCAAATATTATTATTTTTCTTTCAGTTCATTCAATATTCATACACAGTGCGTCCCATGAGTTTTGATACTGGGCCACTGATGTTGCAAAAAGTAATTTTTTATTCGAAATAGTCAACATTACATTCTTTACACCTTCTTGCACAGTCGCCCAATTTTCCCATGGCCCGTGAAAAATCAGCTTCAAGAATGTTCTTGAACTTTTTGGTCGTCGCTTCTTGAATCGTTTTAATGGTGGCAAAATGATGCCTCTTGACCTCCATTTCCAACTTTGGGAACAGGAAATAGTCCGGGGACTCAAATCTGTCGAATACGGTGAAGGAGGAGGGGGTGTATGGGTGAGTACTGGAACTATTTTTTTTTTGCCAAGAATTGAGTTCCTATAATCTACGCCGCATGTGCTGGAGCGTTATTGTGCAACAAGAAAAAAGAACGATCTTTCCACAAACCTTACCTGGCGCGTTAAATTCTTTTACAAAGGCAATCCAAAACGTTTTTGAGTGTTATCGTAATAACTTCTCAGAATTTCATAATTATCTAGATACTAGTATCAACTTTAGAATGGTTGTCTCAAAACTTATGGAACGCACTGTGTAGGAAACGTTATCGTATTTTGAAGCATGGGAATTATCCTACTATAACATCTTAGGCCATCAAATGCTATAAAATTCTGACACCTTTGCCTCACTTCTATTATGTACCTACATAATGTAGGTACATAAGTATTTATAATATTAGTTTCGTTATAAAACGTAAACGATCTTGCTCGGAAGTGAGTGAAACGAAACGCAATACAATATATAAAATATAATGTGTTTTGCGGCGCTGGTAAATTAAATAATTGATATTACTTTTTTACAATATTATTATGAAAGAATAACGATTTCACCATAAAAATATCACCGGGTCATAATGATGTATGGCCGGCTTGGCGCACACTAAACCGACTCTCAGGACAGGAATAGGACGAACGAAAGAAAACCTAATAAAATTGGGGCAAGACACCAAAACAGACACCTCTTGTGTCTTTGCGGAGAAGAACAGAGAACGCAACACGTAATCATCGCATGCACAGCTTGCTCCAACACTTGCGCTCTAAGAGGAGACTACCAAAAAGGCACAAGCCGAGGAATTAACGTGACCCGTTTTTGAGTCGAAACAATATAAATCCATGAATATATAGTCATGAAAACACACCTAACCATTTATTAACAAATATAACAGATATTATATTTTATTTTATATTACTTGTTACTTAGTGTGTATTGTGTATTTTACTTTATTTTATATTATTTTACGTATTTTGTTGATTGTATTTTATACTATTATAGTGCCATTAACATTATCACTGTTATACTTATACAATGCGTCTGACATGAAAAAGAAAACCATAAAAATATTAGATAACATTCTAATCATGATATATCCATATAGGAGAATAAGTCTATAAAGTACATTGTGTTCACGCAGTTATATATTTTTGTAGGTTTACTGTTGGTAGGTATTAGGTTTAATAGCGGGTCAATGTTTCATAACGGGTGTCAGTGTGTCATGTAAAATATATATCTACCACTATGCGCGATGGATTACGTTTTTCAAATTTTTGTTTAAATAGCGAAACGCAATAGTTCATATTTTAAATGGAAAATAATATTCTTTATTATAAGTCTACGAGACGTATATTACACTTGAGTTTGTGGTATAAATAGGTTTTATGCGTTTCGCACGCCCAAAATGTGTACTGCACATGCGAATTTATCATTGTAGCGCTAAATATTATTGTAAGCACTTACTCGTGTAATAAAATATCATATTATATTATTCTAGTTTGTTCAATAAAAAGAAAAATATAGATACAATCTTTACGTCCCTTCGCTCAACGTTTTTTTTTTTTTTTTTTTTAATGCGATACGTATGCAATCTATTATGTATATTATTATTATTATTGTTACTATCGATTCGTTAAATTTTTTACTCTCGTTCGATTGACCCACACGTAAGTACGAGCTAAGAACCGTGTATAGGAAGAATTATACGTTTAAATTTAGATATTTTTACAACTCGAGAGCATATTATAAGTTTTATATTTTTATCAAATAAACATATAATCGCTGTTTTCGCCATGGCATCACAATACAGTAGCATAGCCAGGGGGAGGGCTGAGTGGACTGTGCAACTCCCCTTCACCCTTCCCCGAAATATTTAGAAAACTTAAAAATTATTTTTATGATCTATGAAAGTCGCTAAAAATGTTTTAAATTGTATTTTTTAAATATAAAAAGAAAATCCTTTGCTATTTTTACTATTTTTTTCTACATGCTAAACTTATGGAGGAACCTTGATAAACCACCGCTGTGTACAAATTGATCAGCTACCCTCCCCCCTCCATGAAGAAAAATCCTGGCTACGCCACTATCAAGGTATATAAAGGCTTGAACGTTAAAAATAATCACCTTTACTAGTTTAGAATTCGTAACATATGGTGGCCACCATTTACTTCCTGAAATAAAACGATGAACACTTCTTCTTCATGGTCAAATCGATAGTAATAATAACAAATTTCATCGCTATTACACGCTTCCCTCTAACTTTGTCACACCTGCGATTTAAAACCGAGTAAATTTCATCCTTTATAATTACCATGAAATAAAATAAAAATCTTTTGAGATTATAATAAAGATGATAATAATGTCATCGACGACGACGATTTGCCTAATTACTGTTGCTGCGGATGATGCGCTATGATCGGCTCATAATATACTGCTCACGCAGAGAGAATATTGTAATGTATAATAATACATATTATTTTTTACGAACGATTTCTGCGAAATTATGTTGAACTTTCGTGGTGCGTTCACATCGTCATTCGTCGCCGAAATTAGAACAATATTTTTAAAGAGCGGTTCAATGGTCGTATACATAATAAAGATCAAGGTGAGTTCGACGTTTGTTTTTTGGAACATATTGTTAAGATCATAATGAAAACGGTGAAATAATATTGCAATGTGTACAAAGTGTATCACCGCACGATCTGACATGATATTTAAATGTTATTCCGTTGAAAAAAATCCGTCAGATGTTCGCGATATAGACACATTCTGTACAAGTGTATTAATAGACTGTTTTTGAACGTTTCAGCAATAACAGACCGAACGTCTTTAGTCGCAAAAATATGATAGTCACTGCTTTTGCAAGGCTGTATTATTAGTATTTTATTCATTTTACTGCATATAATTAGCCCGTTGCGTATAAGTATTCTGCTATAATACGTGATGCTCATATCTATAATACAATATATTTATTTATGAGACTCTTTTGCTATCGTCTCGCCATCGCCACTGAGCCGTATTCACGATTTATCACCTCACCAATATTATGAGCCGTCAGACGGCTGTACACAGACATTTTTTTAAGTACTTGTCGTATAACAAAACTTTCAAATAAGAATAAATAATAATAATACATCGATTACAATGAATTATTGAAATGATTATACTGTCATAAAATTATATAACAGAGTAAGACAGTAAAAACAATAAAATATAACATCTTAAGATATTTTAATCGTCTTCGTTTAAAATATTGTCATAAAATATTTTATACTGTTATGTTCAAGATAAAATGTAACAAAAATGTTCCTTTTGAATATATTATGTTGGTGTATCATTTTTGAAATATTTAAAGCTTCCACATGAATAAATAAATATGTACTTTTTTGTTTATGTTTTAAAAATATAATGCCAGTATTAAGCATAACAATACGAGTAGGTAGGTAACTCTTAAAAACAATTTTTTTAAATATTATAACGTCCTAAATACTTACTTTTGTGATTCTATCTGGATATCCTGCATCCTCAGAATTTATTCTATGGGGGGGGGGGGGGTGAAAAATAAATTTAAAAAATAAATGAAGACTTTTTTATACAGTCTATACTTACATTTTAAAAGTAATCTATCTTATTTAAATTGATGCGTTACAGATAATGATTTGGAAAACAAATTTAAAATTCTAAGGGGGTCAAGTTCCCCTAGGGAAGTGGGGACGCCCATGTATTGATGCATAAACAATATGGTCACGAATTGCAAAAGAAATATTTAATATAATAAAATACATACGATTCAACATTTTGACTATATAGGTAAGATTATAAGAAGTTTTTCCTTTTTTTCTCTTTTATATAAGTAAACACTGACGACGGTTATAGGTCATTTGGTGGTGATAACAAACGAAAAAACAATTATTTATGAAGATTAAAGACTACGGATTTTAACAGATATTTAAAATAATATTATAGGTATAACACTGAAGTTTAATTTAAATTAATAATAATTAATTCATAGCGGATTTGCCAAGCTTTTTTATTGGCAAATGTTCATATTATTTTATACTGATTTTAAAAAACAATGAAGCGAAGTATCCGTCATTTTAAATCCCGGACGTCAGTTTACTGTACAATGTCCAGGAACATCCGATTAATGAATAATAATAACAACAATGTACAAAATTGTCAATATTCTATAAATATATATTTTTTTTTATTATCAATTGCCCGCGCAACAAATGTCATTGGGTGGGTATTTTTAGTAAATTTTTTTGACTATGAGGGAAGGTACGGTTGGTTTGGAACACGTGTATGTGTGGCAAGGTTTTTGCTTTTATGTAAGAACTCGGGTGGTCACCCATCCGGAAACAAGTGGAAGCGAGTGGTGCGTACACTCAATCACATTGGGTGAATAATTATTGCAGCCAAGCCACACTCTATATATTTTATTTTATTATTCAGATGAATGATACACAACAAGTATAGAAAAAATTATGGTTAACATTTTCCGATATTATCCATTTTCAGAGGTAGTTTAAAAAAGTCAAGAATTAAATGTATGTACATTATTATACTCTATTGTTACGTTGAATCCGCGTTTTAGTCGAACGGGTTTGGTAAACTGTTCAGTTAGGCGAAATAATAATAATTTACACGCGTATTAAAGTTGATAAATTTTTGTTTCGGAAAATCTTGAAACGTAAAAAAATGTTCCATAATGGCATAATTTATTATTTTACCGAAAAAACTCTTTACCATTAATTTAGCACGAATTATAAACGACACGTGAAAACGAATAAGACACGCAGCTGCAAGTGAAATACGATGTTTTTTAGGGCGTGGTGATTTCCGGTTTTTTGTTTTTCTTCTATTAATTATTGATAAAAAAAATAAAAAAAATTTGTAGATGTGCATTGGACGGTTATTTTTTTTTTAAAATTATTTTCGATCGACTATACGGGTGTCCCGCAAGGATTTACCCATTGAGATATCTCACGAAATAATGGAGATATCAAAATTCTGGTTTTGTATTAATAAAACTCACAAGGATAAGTATAACAGTTATTTCATTTTTAAATCTATTTTAATGTTTTGGTAAAAAATGTAATAAATATAATTTTTTATTTAATTGTTTTCAAAAAATTTAATATAGCCATTTTGAAGAGTTTATTTTTTTGAAAATATTGAAGTATCAGAATTTTATCACATGTTTGATAAAATGATAACACTACGGTGTTAAATAATTCGCAATTTTCTCGAAACTAAAAAAAATAAAAATAAAAATCAGAAAATTAATGAAAATAAAATTCTGAAACTTCAATATGTTAAGAAAAATAAACTCTAAAAAATGGCTATAGTCATTGGAAATAATTAAAAAAAAATTATATTTTTAAACTTTTTTTCTATTGTAGTTCTTATCCCCATAAGTTTTATTACAAAACTAGAATTTTTACATCTTCTTTATTTCGAGAGATATCGCAATGGGTAAATTCTCGCGGGCCACCCTGTATCAGTGGCGTAGCCAGGGGGGCGCAGGAACCATGCTCCCCCATGGGCCGGATCATATAATATCATATGATATGTAAAAAATAATCGTAAATTTATTAATTTTGGCTATGTACTGGCTGGGAGCTAAAATTTAAAAACAAATGTAATGTTTATCAAAACACCGTAGATTGATATGCGTATCATTATCATCAATATTTTCCAAATATTTCGAAAATTAAAAACACTGTTATTTGAATGTTATTTCTTAAATTTTTTTTTGCCATTTTGTATCTGCGATCATTTGTTTTAGACTTTTAGAGTTACACCAAAATAAGAAAATCAGTAAATGTGAAATCCAGAAAAAATTCAATGTTGTAAAAATTTAAATTTAAAATGCTCATAAAAATATAATTTTAATTTCTGGTGGACTTTTTATTTGTGATAAAGATTAACAAACTTGTAAGGAATCTCGTATTAAATTTTCAAATCTTAGATTTAAAAATAAAATTTTTTATGAATTTCTAGCTTAAAATAATTTGTGAATTTTCATGATTTTTACATAATATGTTGTCAAAATTCAAACTTTGAATGCTTATAAAAAAAAATTATGACTATGTTTTCCTTTTATTTTGCAACTGCTATTGTAAAAATATGCTAGGAGCCTTGTATTAAATTTTCAAGTTTTTCTGCCAAACAAATAAATTTTTATCAATATTAATTTAAAAAAAACTCATAATGATCAAAAATTTCAAATGCCTATGAATAGTTCAACTTAAGTCGAACATTTTTGAAAATTGCATGGTGGATTGAATATACTTATATAAACATTCGGTGAAAATTTCATGTATCTATGGTCATTTTTTTTAAATTACATCAAAAACCAAAGTCGATTTTGTCGAAAAATGAGTGTGCGTAAAATTTCCCGTTTTTCTCAATTATTTAGAAAAGTATTAAGAATTTTTCACTTTTGACCCCCCAAAGTACCAACTAGATTAACTTTCTGACCGAACGAGGTACTGAAGTCAAAAATCGAAGCACTTTTACTGCCCCAAAACGTGATGACAGACACAAAAAAAAAACACACATCATATGGTAAAATCAATACATTCATCGCTCCGCTCAGAATCTAAATTAATTCTATAAATTATATAATATAATAATGTCAACCAAATTGAATAGAAAAATATTGGAAATAAGTTAATAGTATATTATAATATGTTAAAAAATGTGCATAAATAAAATAAAATAAAAACATTTGTCTGATGATTAAATTATTCATTACAGCGCTTTCTAATGTAATGATTATGAACGATTTGTTTTGGGAAGTTCTCGACACTGATTTCATCGCTTTTCACTCTCGGACATATAGTTTGTTATTGAATTATTTCATCGTTTTCCTACAATTTGGGTCAACTCATCAAGTTTTTTCCTTTATTAAATTATTTGTCCACATTATTTAATGCTAACTTTCCCTGATATGCAGCTACCTAATTTTTCATTCTTCTAATCAATTTTCCATATTGTTGGTTTTTATTATCAACTAAGTGTGCAAAGCGATTATCCCATCGCATATCATATGCGATTTTATTATTATAATATTAATATTATTTTGAGTATAGACTGTTCAAAATTCCGAAAGTTTAACCTCTCTTAGTGTACTTTTCTTTTAGTAAGGTGATTTTTTTCAGTAATTTCAACCAATCGTATTAGTATTTTATTGGCTACGTGTTACAGAAGTATATATATTATATCATTTTCGCTGCGAGTAATACGACTGTTAACCTGCTGATTTATTCTTATCGTTTCTAGTCGAAAGCCATTTTAATAAACTGCGATAATGTATTAACTATTCAAGTAGATGATAAAATAGTAAGTACAATACCAATATAATATATCGTCGTTGACAATTCACGATAATATTAGCCCAAATGTCTATGGAGGTAATTAAAATATTACATTACCTATATAAATACCTATTGAATGTGTTTCATATTTTTAGCCAAACCATTCAAACACCACATTATATATTAAGAGTAGTGGAATTGATTATTTTATGTAGATTAAAATATAAAATCTGATTTTGTTCATCTGTTTAAAATGATAAATTAGTACTGCATAAATATTATCATCGAGCCCGTGGAGTCCACTTCAAGGCAAGTTAATGAATATATTTCACTTAAGTGAAAGAAAGATTAATAGTTTGGTAATTATTTGAAACAATTCATTTAAATTTAAACTTTTAAAATCGGTAATGCGCCTTATTAGACACGGATAATTATTTATTTTTATTTAGAAAATCGACAAAATAATAATAATTAATTAGATATTGTTAAATTACAATTGTTGACCTACCTCCATTACGAGCATTGCAGCTTATATTGGAAATGGAAAATTATTATGATGAATAAATATTAAAATATTAAGATAAATATTAACAATAGATGAACATACTATAAGATTAAATATAACATAAGGTACATCTAAAAATTAATACAAACATAAATCTTAAACATTAATTGACGTTTTTCTCCAATCTTACAAATAAATATTTATTATACTAGGTACGCTTATAGTAATATCGCATAAAATATTTTTTTATTCTTTCAAAAGGCATTGTATCAAAATAAGTTTGGTCTAAAATAAGCTTCAAAAGATTTATTGACTTATTGGATAGGAAAAACATAATTTCTTAATTATATGTTATTACTTAAGTTGTGATAATAATTACCTAATTTAAAATTCCTTACTTAATACATAGGTAATTAAAATTTTCTTATATAAGAGATTTACTGGTAATTCACTTAATTCTTTATGATTTTCATTTATTGATCCTTTAAAAGTAGGTACGTTTATTTAAACAAATTCTGACGGTGTTATTTTAATTAGTGCATTTAGTATGTTACCCCTATACTAATTGGCTATAGGTAAAAATTTAGTTTAAATGTATAGTATATAACCACCATAAATAATAATTTACAGTGGTTGTACTTAAATTGTAAGAAATAAGGTTAGGTGATATATTCATACAATTTCTATAACGAAGAAACGAGCCAAGTATCTATAAAACATTGCCAATCGATCAGTTTTATTTATTTTTTGTTAATTTAAATTATTCTTTATATTATTAGTCCTCGCTTGCCATTACTATTCCAGTGATGATTGTTAAGTTCAATGTTTTATCGTCTTTCGTCCAATTCTCATTCCATGAGAATAAATTTCGAATAAATAGTTTGGGTTTAGATCGTTTGGAATGAGAAGAATTGGTATAAAAAATATTTACACTTTTATTCAGACTGCGCTCACGTTGTTTTTTCAATTTTTTTTTTCCCAAGGTATTTTTTTAATTAACTATTATTGTTTTGTACATAAATAATTCAACACAAACCAAATAGTACACCTACATCGATGTATAAATATTATTAGGTACTAATGATGTGAAAGACCTAGTTTAGATAATATAATATGGTCGTAGCTATAAACTGCAGCTGACTTTTAAATTATATTATATTTTAAAATTATAGTTTTTACGTGAAAGCAAAGTCTACTCATATTATTTAGAATATGAAACTACTATTTCTAAAAACGTAAGGTACACCATTATAAAAAGACTAACTCTGTTAACATTATTCGGTAACAAAGTAATATCACATGACTGTATTTTTTCATCGATTAATCATTTGTATATACCTACCTCATACATAATATTATAATAGTATATAATATTATTCAATTGTTTACGTATTCACCTATTATGTTGTCGAGTTAAGTTCGAATTAATATCATATAATTATAAAATCAAATATGTATATGGTTGTTGTCGAATAATGAGACAAATAACACAAAGAAAATTCTATAGCACTATAGCTCTTATTGTTACGTTTAAAAATCATAACGATTTTAATTATTCTTTGCAATGGTATGTTTTTTGAATAGTAATGCAGATATTAAGGATTAAAACAATACTATTTATATGCAACTTTTTTTTCAAACAATTATTTGATGTACCTTTACAATAATTTTGAATAACACGATCACGAGTCCGAAAGTGTATGCATAGGTTATTATTATATTGCATCTGTTAAATTATTTTGTTCTGCGTTACATTAAATTAATAAAAATACAAACAAACGAAATGTGCGATAAAAATAGAAATAATTTTACATTCGACTAAAGTAAATAAAACATAATATAATGTTATTAAAAAAACTCAATTTCATAAAAAACAAAAAATATAGTCTTGAAGCTTATTTGAGTTGGAAGGAGAAATTGTATAATAATGTATAATGTACAAATACAATAATTTATGTTTGTAGTTTAAATACTATTTGAGCCTTAATCTAATTATTATTTTTAATTTGAAATTAAATTGAGTGTCTTTCTATTTATTTATGTATTATGTTAATAATAATGAAAAAATCTTATAATTTAATGGAATATGCCATGGCATTATACGTGAAATATTATAATAAATAGTATTATAATGTTTGGTCTCTACATAAGTTATTCTCAGAGAGGCCCAATATTTCTTTGAAAGTAAATTTAAAAATAAATAATATAATACCTATTTATGAGAAACAGCATTAAATTTAGCGTAACGACGATAGAATTGAAATAATTGTTCTTTTTTTTTTTGTTCTGCTCGAGTGTCGTCATTTGGTAGATTTATTATTATTATACTTGGGTTCTAATATTATAAGTGGTACAATATAGTTATACAAAACAATTTTGTTTTAGAGTGAAAATAATTTTTCCTATTGTTTTCCCTGTCAGTGCAATTATTCATAATAATATATAAATTTGTAAATAATCGACCGAGTTGTGCAATTGAAAACTCTAAAAACACATTAGCTCTTTGCCAAAAATCTTATTTCGTTTTATTATTTTATTTTAGATTCTGAACGAAGTGATGAATGTATTGATTTTACAATGATGTGTGTTTTTTTTTTTTGTTTTTTTTTTTTTGTGTCTGTGTACAGCATAACTAGTCGAAATAATACTTCGATTTCAAACTTTGGGGGTGGTTTCCGATGTAAAATTGAAGATTCTTGGTGCATTATAGAGGTCAAAAGTAAACATTTTCCAACAGTTTTCAAAAAAATCGAGAAAAACAAAAAAAAAATGACAAAAAAACGGGAATTTTTACGCAAAATCAGTTTTCGACCAAATCGATTTTTTTATATGGTTGTAATTCAAAAAATAATCACTTTAAATACTTGAAATTTTCACCAAATGTTTATCTTAGTGTTCTCTATATACAGTTTAATTTTCAAAAAATTTTGACTTTTTTTGAGTTATTTATAGACCACTGAAATTTACACTTTTTTGAGAATTTTTTTTTGAAGTGTCGGTAAAAAAATGTTCGACGACCAAAAGAACTTGAAAATTTAATACAAGGTTCCTTATGAGTTTTTTTTATTTTAGCTAAAAAAAATTAAAAATCGTAAGTCACAATTTTTTTTTATAAGCGTTTATAGTTCAAATTTTTAGGAAATCTGTCGAAAATTTGAAAATTTGCAAGTAATTTTGAAGCTGAAAAATCATAAAATTTTTTGTGTTTATAACTAAAGATTAAGAATACATCACTAAGTTTTCCATAAGTTTTACTTCAAGTAGCTATAGAGAAAACTCGAAGCGTCATTATAGGAAAAATTTTAATTGCGTTTGAATTTTAAATTTTTACGAAATAGCGTAACGATAACGATTTATCCTGAAACGATTTTAAATATTTGTTATTATTCAAAAAGTATGAGTCCTAGATACTTGAAAATTTTACCAGTTATTAAGATTGGTATTTTCTTTACATGATTTAATTTTCAAAATATTTTGACTTTTTTTGAGATATTTATAGACAACTGAAATTTTCAATATTTCTGAAAAAAATTTTTGAAGGGTTGATAAAATTTTTTTGGCCCAATCAAAATACATGAAAATTGAATACAAAGTTCCTCATTACTAATGAGTCATTAGTTATTCTTATAGTAATTAAAAATTTATAAAAATACATAGGCACAATTTTATTTTATTAGTATTTGAAGTTCAAATATTGACTTAATACGTAAAAATTACGGCAATTTTCAAATTATCTTAGATCGAAATTCATAAAAGTTTTTCTTTTTAATTCTAAGATTTAAGAATTTAATACAAGGCTCATAATATATTTTTACAATAGCATTTGAAAAATAAAATTAGGCTAATAACCTAAGCTGTTGAAGCCTTTTCATTAATTTAAAAAAAATAAAAATAAAATAAAAGAAATATATAGCCACAATTTTTTTTTTACATGTATTCAAATTTTAATTTTGACAACATACGTAAAAATCACAAAAATTCGTAAATTATTTTATCCTAAAAATTCATAAAAAATTTTCCTTTTATACCTAAGATTTTAAAATTTAATACAATCAGGCTCCTAAAATATTTTTACTATAGCAGTTTAAAAATACAAGAAATGTATAGTCACATTTTTTTTTTACAAGCATTTAAATTTAAATTTTGACAACGTACGTAAAAATCACGAAAATTCGCAAATTATTATAAGCTAGAAATTCATAAAAAATTTTCTTTTTAAATCTAAGATTTGAAAATTTAATACAAGATTCCTTACAAATTTGTCAATCTTTATCACAAAAAAAATGTCTACCGGAAATTGAAATTAAATTTTTATTAGCATTTGAATTTCAAATATTGACAAAAATTCGTCAAAACCATGAATATTTGCAAATTATTTTGTAATTCAAAATTCATAATATTGTTTGTATTTATATCTAAGGTTATAAAATTTAACACCAAGTTTTCCATAAGTTTTGATTCAAATAGCTATAGAGAAAATTTGAAGTGTCATTATAGGAAAAATGTTTTGAGCGTTTGAGTTTTAAATTTTTATGAAATCGCGTAATGATAACGATTTATCCTCAAACCAGGTACATGTATATCTATGATAATATAAGGTATTATGAATTATGATAACTACACTAATTGATTAACCATGCCTTATACAAAATGCGACTTAATTGAAAAATAAAATATTTATTACAAAATAGAATATATGACAATATTAAAATATAATATATCCTAGACTGACAAATCATCTCCGTTCAGAATCGTTTTTAGTATACAATGATACCTATCATTGCATTCAAATTTAATCCCATCCATTACAGTAACCTACTGTACAGCCGATAAGGACCGTTCTCAATCGTGTTCTACCCAGCAGAGTGACATCCATGACTTACCCGCTTTTTTTTATTCATCTTTAACCTTCAATATATACCTTATAAAAAATAAACTGAATAAAAAATTAATATTTGATAAATAAAATAAAATAAATAAATAGATAAATAAAAATAATAAAGAATTTAAAAAAATGTATAAAAAAATATATTTATAAAAATCAATTATTTAAAATATAATTTAAATTTTTTATTAAATATATTTTTTATAATTTGCATTATTTATTAAAAAATTGATTTTCATAAATATATTTTTTTTATAAATTTTTTTTTCCGGGTGGAAGGAGGGTCGTGCGAATTCTGGCGACTGTCGTGCGAATTCATGCGAATGGCGTGCTAAATATTGGTATATTTATATATTCGATATCTATATTTTTTCTATTGGGCCGGGCTCATCAAATTTTGGATTTAACCGTTAACCCAATATCATGAAAATTCTAATTTTAGTCATGCAAATTCATGCTAATTACATGCTAAATATTGGTGCAAAAATTTTCCAATATTTCGAAATGGGCCGGGCTGGCGCAACGTACGTGGGTTTAATCTTTTATGTGAAATATTATCGAGAAAAGGTAAAATGAGTATTTCTGGTATAGCTTGAAGACAGTAAAATGCAAACCATTTATCATGATTTTTATTTTACTGTCTATAATAAAATCTGTGTAAAAAAAAAAAAATGCCTGTCTACCAAAAATATTTGTAGTGATCTTTGACTGCATATATTATCAAATGAAAAAGCGATTCAATTTCAATTTCCAATACTTTATATATTTAATAAATAGGTACTAATGAAATTCAAACCATTTTCAACCTATTTAGTATTTTATAATAGATATATGGATATCTTATATATATATATATATATATATAAATATATATTAGGGTGGTCCTTAATTTCACACTTTTGAATTTTCATTGCTGGACCCTCCCATTTTTTTTATTATCATATAAAAGTTATATGGAAGAAATTTGGTCATAACTACTCACCCCCTTCCCGTGCCCCAAGAGACTTAAATATAGGACAGAGGGTAGTTAAACGGTTTTTTACATTTTATTCGAAAACTATAAGGTTTATCATAAAAATGTATTGAACTTAAATTGTAGAAAAAATTAAGTTCTATAAAAAATGTATTTACAACATTTTTCGTAAATCTAATATTTCCCCCTAAAAATTAATTTCTTTTGGTTTTTTTGACAGAATTGAATTTTTTTTGCAATTGTTTCAATGTATAATATTAATAAAATGTATGTAATAATAAACCAATTAATTTAAGTTGTATTTCTAAGTAGTTTAATCTTCAAATGGTGTACTCAAAACTTGTCTTGTACATTTTTCATACGTTTTTCTATATTTTTGAATAACCTAAAATTAAATACATAATGCAATTAGTTGTATAAAATTACATTTATTATAGATAAAACTTTTTGTAACCCACTTGAAGTAAAAATTGTTTTTGGTTTTCATTTTTAGTGAATTTATCGTTGAAATCCTCCATAAGCTTTACTCCCCTTTCAGCTGTATCATTAACGATTTGTAACGAATCTATTGTTCTTTTTGCAGACTGGTATGCAAAATTATCATTCCACGTAGTTGGGTTCATTTTCAGGTACTCCGAAGAAATTCCGAATCTTTTAAATATTTTATATGACTTATAACTTAACAAATTCACAGGTAGTTCTTTATTTAAAAATTCGTCCACGTCTTCTAACTTCAAACATAATTTTTTTGGTCCTGATAAAAATTCGTCTTCCAATCCTGGTGTTAATTCTATTTGTTCTTGGTACTTCAACAATTTGTCAGCCATTTTTTTTCTGACATCAAATGAAATCCTTTCATCAAATATAGCAAATACGGCACATTCTTCATTTAGGTACCATAAATGATTTAAAAATTTTGACAAACACGCATCTGCAATTTTTTTATCATCACTTTTATATTCGTTTAAAGTTCGTATAAAATGTATATCGTTAAATGGTGCTTCGCTAACATTTGTAACTGTAAACCAATATTTAATATAATTTTTAACAATAAATGCACTAATTCGCACTATAGCATTTTCTTCATTTTTTTTAATTTGTAATTCAGTTCGTAGTAAAAATATTTTCAGACAGTAAATACATTTTGCCATCCACCTTGCCTGATGACATGCACCCGGTCGACGAATTTTCATGCCACCAGGTGGAGTTTCTCCAAGTATAATAATAACTAGTTCAATTAATTCTTTGTAATCGTCTCTAGGATGGTCTTCGGTAATTTTTTTTAAACAAAATGAAACAATTTCTTCACGTATTGGGGAAATTATTTTTTCAAAATTTTTATTTGTATTCCAAACTAATATTTTTGTTTTATCAATTTTATTCCATGAATTTTGAAAGCGTTTAAAGATTGGTATGATTGGTCCAGACGATACGTATAATTTCGCCTCGTTAAATGCAGCCTGGATAATCAACTCCGAAACGTGATGCCTACAAGCAAAATAAATAATGTCTCTGTTCAATTTCTGCTCCAAAAGTGTAGATGCCCCATTTAGTCTGCCGGTATTTGATGCAGTAGTGTCAAATACAAAACCTTGTACCTTATCAAGCAAAGACCATTTTTCTAAAGAATCATATACAGCTGATGATATTTCACTTCCTGTTCCTGATGGGATTTCTGGAACTCCAAGAAGTTGTTCTCCATTTGGCGTTGAGACAATTACTGGAAGACGATCAACTTTTTCTTGATTAGTTAAGCCAGGAAGTAATTTTGTATCCCAATGTACAATAACAAAATCTACATTTAAGCTAACAAAATCTGAACGAACTTTTTCTGCAATTTCTTTTCGAATACTTTCTCTGCTATTTCTAATAGATGTTCTATTAATAATATAATTAGCCGGATTTAAAGAAAGACTTTCTATACATGCTGTTAATAAATGTACTGCGTCTCTATCACTGACCTTACACTTGTCTAAAGCTGCGGAAAGCCTAGATGTCATGATTGATTTGGTTGCTCTTTGTACTCCAGATGAACCCGGTATATATTCAATTTCTTCATATTCTGAATGTAAACTACATTCTGGGTCTTCCTCTTCCTCGGAACTAGTGAATGCCGGTGTTTCAACTATAATATAATAATAAAATAATGTATAATATGATCAATAAATGAAAAGCTACAATAGGTAGTTGAATGTTTTTCAGTATTAAAATTTTAATAATTACCTAGTTCAATATTTGAAAGTTCAGCTTCATATTTTCGTCGTTTTGTTGCCTCTTTATTTTTTCTAATAATTTGTCTTTTTTCTTTTTTCATAAGTTGCATATCAACTCCTAGCAAACAACCTGGACGACCTGGCATTCTTTGTGAACGTAAAAATTCTTTATCAATTTCGATTTTCATAATGTCAAATGCATTTGCATGTGCTATGTCAAATAAGCTGTCTAATTGTTTTTCAAACTCTTTAATCTGAGATTTGTATGTTTCACTTTTCCGTTCTTTATGTTTATCGAGAGTTCGCCATAATTCATACGACTTTTTTAATTTCTTCATACAATCTGCTCGATCTTTAATTGGAATTCGTGCTTTTTTCCAGAATATGATACATTCGTCAATAGCTAAATATGCACTTTCTGACAAATTCATTTTCACTATTCGCATATTAAAAAATAAAACTTTCATACAGTCTCTTAGTGTAGGTAGTTTACTGCCGAGAATTTGATTATCCATTGATCCAATCAAATATATTGTCTTTCGTGGCATTTTTAACAAACGTCGAAAATTTTAATAAATACAAAAAAACAATTTAAAAACTTAACTTTAAATAGAAACAATAAATTAATATCATTAATATCATACACAATACACATTACATGACGTTACGACGATCACGGGTTGACTAACAGAAAATATTCACAAATTCTATGGAAACTATTTAAAGATAAATCGCAATATATAATAATTGATAAGATAACTGAGTTATTGGACTCAATAAAATAGGTATTAACTAAATGGTATATACAATATTCCCATGTTAATATAAATGTCGATAATAATTTTATCAGACCAAATTTCATCTGCAGTTACTATCTATGAAATGATGTATATATAAATTTAATAATAATAAATAATAATATATAATTAATTACAAAAGGTGGTGTATTTTCCCAAATAAATCAAATATTTTATATTTTATTATTTATTATATAGTATAATAGATTTACGAAAAATGTTGTAAATACATTTTTTATAGAACTTAATTTGTTCTACAATTTAAGTTCAATACATTTTTATGATAAATCTTATAGTTTTCGAATAAAATGTAAAAAACCGTTTAACTACCCTCTGTCCTATATTTAAGTCTCTTGGGGCACGGGAAGGGGGTGAGTAGTTATGCCCAAATTTCTTCCATATAAATTTTATATGATAATAAAAAAAATGGGAGGGTCCAGCAATAAAAACAATAATATTTTTTTTTATCTTCTATAACTAAGGACCACCCTAATATATATATATATATTATATATACATATTTATGTTAATTTGCGTAATGTTTCAGTCATAGATACCCTACTAACAAAATATTTTTGAACATCTCAATTTGAAATGTTGGTAAATATTATCTAATAACCTTGACCTTAATATTCTATCGATAAAATTGTTTTATATATATATACGTATAAGACGGTATAAAACAATAAATTCAAGAATATAAATTCGCCGACTTTCGACTTTCAATTGGCCTACGACCGATCACGATAACAATACATATATTATCTCGCTCATTATTCCCACCAACACTGTTTACATGTACATTTTAAGACTGCAGTGTGCTCCACGATCGATACTGTTCATCATTAACCGTTTTCCAATATTTTGCGCCATCGCGAATGCAAATTTAATACGACTGTTCAAATGTCTTATAGGTTCAGAGTGGAATTATGGTTTATTTCGTGACCGGAATTATTGACAAATAAGTAAGAAATAATATTTTTATATGGTTTATCAAATTCAAAATATGTTATAGTTGTACAATTTATCGGTGATCAGAATAATATGTATATGTTGTGCTTGACTGTTGGGAATATACGAAGTTTTTAAATATTGTCATATTGACTATAATATTATAAACATTACTTGGAATGGAGGTGATAATATTATTAATTTAATGACATAGGAAAATCGTAATCAACATTTTTACATAAATTCACATTAACTAAATCGTTTACTAAAATCACTAAAAATAATATTAATAATAAAACGCATCGCACACATACTCTGAATTCTGAAATCACAACAAAGGAAAAAAAGAAGAAGAAAACCCGAGTGACGAAGATAATTCCGCACGTGTTGCTAAGGTTAGGTAAGATTGGCAAATGGTGGTGTAGTAATACCGATATTTTTTTACCGAAAAAGAACAATAAATTCACTAAAATATATTATAACTTATAACTTATTGAAAGGGAGGGGGGCCCAATTGAAAATGTCTGAGTACGCCACTGATCATATAAGGTTAGGTTGTATTATGGTAATGTATTAAATATATATATATTATATAGTTCGTATTATGTCAACTTGGATAAGCAAAAATAAATATTTGAATGCAGATGGTATTTTACTTGATTTTACTGGATAGTGGAGTGTTCAGAAACTAAAATTAATATTTACTTTTAACATTTGTTTATGAAAAGTGAACTATATCATACTATACTGTACGATATTCAATTCAAAATAGACTTGTTATAATAATATATTATAGTTAGGTTAATAAATTAATAAGCAAACAAAATAGGTACCTAATCTACTTCCTACATAATTATATGGTATATTATAAGAGCGTAAAACACAAATACGGTATCTGGTATATAATTGAATACACTTTATTAATTTATTATTCATTTAAAAAAAGAAGAAGAATCTATCTTCAAATGTTTATTAAAATCATATTTGTCAAAATATTAATAACTATTAATATATTATTTTTATTTATGTGGGTATATATTTTTTAGTTTTTCAAGTATATATCGTTATGCCGACACATCATCGATCTACATGGTGCAATGAAATTTAGTTCATCAAATTGTTAGCAGTTCAAAGCCATTATAGGTTATAGACTATAGTAATATAACAATTCGTGCGCACAAGTAAACTTTAATTATATTTATACATACACAGCATAACTTTTATCAGGAATAATTGTATAATTAATTGTTATGTTAGGTTGTGTACGTCCATAGAAAAACTTGTTTAAAAGTGTTGAGTAGAAAATCAATTTTTTTTTAATAATTCTTACATTTATTGACTTTAATTCGTATAAATACATACTTGTAGGCATATTGTTACAATACGCCGAATATCAAAAGTATTAAAATATGACACATTATTTCAACTTGGAAAAACAAAACTAAATATTTAAATGCAGACGATATTCTGCTTGATAATAATAATAATAATAATAATAACAATAGATACATTATATTTTCAAACAAACGACAAAGTAAGTTTCGGTTTATTTATAAGATTATAAGTTTACTCACCTATAGGTAAGCAAAAGCTTGTGTTGGGAGGTGAGAGATTCCTAAACATTAGTCAATATTTAAATTTATAATAATACTAATATACTAACTATAAAATAATAAAGTGAATAACTTTTACAGAATTAGAATCATTATAGTATAATAGGTATAACATATTTTTCCATTTTGGTCAATGATGAATACCGCCGTTGTTAAATGCTAGTAGAGTTGTGGCATCTAAAATTTTTACAATATTGAACATGATAAATGGATGATAATAATTAAATTATACTTATTTATATATATATATAATATATATGGATGGTTTTATGTGATAGCGGAGTGTTCACACATTCAAAATATTATTTTAAAAAAACTGTATTGAACTATACTATAGATTATAGAATATGATCAATTAAAAATTGACTTGTGACGTATTAGTTTAATATAAGTATACCTATACTCATATTATTATGGTATAGTATAATATACATACTGTATAGCCCAGTATCGGATATATGAATTAATATAATCTATTATTCATTTAAAAAATAATAATAATAAGGAAATATAGTACAAAAAAATTTAAAAAGATTAAATAAGTCAAGGATTCACAAACTTTCATGAACTATATTCCACTTTTTACCAATACATTTTTTGGCTACCCCTTCTTAGTTACTAAAATAAAAAATATATAAAAAAAATTTAAAAATTTATATACATTTTTATTTCATTCAGGTTTATTGAACAGGCTGGTGTTCCTTAAAAAATTGGAGTACCCCCAAAGGGTACGCGTACCATATATTGAGAATCCTTGAAATACGTAGTATTTAAAAAAATATTAGTAGTGTACTATCTTAAATAAAAAAATTAATGAGTTTACTTGACTCTAAACAGTGTTAATAGCTTTGATTGATTACTCAACTATTAATTTTTTTAAGAAAAAAAATGCACTAGGTACACAAACTAAATGCAAAAGATATCAACAAAAATTACTTACTAGCTATTTGAACAGTTAAGTTGATTTCGCTGTTGTTTCGATCCATGTTTAAATATTTTGAACTCTCATTTAATGTTGCCTGTTAAAAATGAAAAAATCTTCTTTTATTTTTATTAGAAATTTTATATTATCAATCTATAATCATTGAAAAATACTGCGTAAGTAAGTACACCTTATTTAATGTTAGATGTTTAATATAAGATAGTTTATGTATATATAGGTAATAGTAAGATGACTAGGTATATAACAAATATTTAGTCTGAAGTCATGTTTGGATATTCGAACTAAATATTATAATATTATTTTTATTTTTATATCATAATACGAAATAGGTCTAATGAAACTTGCAAGGTCATCGCATTAATCTCTTAAACCCGTCTGCTGAATTAATTAATTAAGGAGATTGGAAATACGAGGTACTATTTAATAAATTGTTAGCTGTCAATAGCAGATATGCTTTATTATAATGATTTATAGTATCCTAATTGAATAATATTTGATTTAATTTTTATTCGAATTCAGTTCAGGAAGGCATTTGAAAATATCACTATAATATATTATCCTCATATCGATGTGACCGGTATAAGAAACAGTGGTGGATTTAAGATTTCAAATGAAGTAGAAAAATTCATATGAGGGGCGTCGTACAAAATATGTCAGTATACTTAACGTAAACTTACAAAATTTGAATTGTTATTAGCCTACCTGGCCTGAAAATAACAGTAAATTGTATATAGATCAGTTTGCAATACAAAACGTATTTAATTTACTAATAAAAACCAATACCACTTAATTATCGCCGCCACATGCTACAAAAGCACAAATTATTCAAAGTATTTCTTAATTCATGCACTAAAGTTTGTCAACACCATCCTGTTCTGGGCGTTCTGTAGCAAATAATTTAATTTTGGTCGTTCAAGCAGATAATAATATTAAATAGGGTGACCGAGTGACACAAATTATTATGTAGCTAAAAGATGCTCGACTATAATGGCCCGCGATCGGATATTAACCGGTCAGCGAAAATATTTAATAATTGAATAAAAATTGAAAAATAAACAGATAACAATTTAGTTCTTTTAAATATAAATAAGTATTACAGGAAAAATTTAAAATTCTCACCCCTCCAACAACGCTTATTTTTTCGCCTCGTCGGTTAGGTTAGGCAATCACGATCATCCGCGTTTGAGAAAATGGCACATCCGTAATATAAACACTTTATACACACACATATATATAAACAGCAGGATGGTTGGTGAATATAACCACCCTCCCAAGGTCTAACGGACTCCTCATAATAAAGAAGAATAAGTTGATGATTATAATGATAATAGTAGCGTATGTAGATATTTTACGTTCATAAAGTCGATGTTTTAGATTTAATTGCTAAAATCAAAATATACGTTTATAGTATAGATGTTGCTGTAAAAATTGTTGATGTAAAAAGGTTGTTGTAATATTAGTGAGTGGGGGATTGTCCCCCACTAATAATTGTCGTTGTTATTGTTATCAATAAACGATGGGAGTCAGAGGAGAAGTATTGCTAACGCGGTTCCTTTTCTGGCTCTCGATACAAAAGGAAACAAAAGATAAACAAGAGTATAGATGTATTAGTACCTGATAATATTCTAAATTTTACAAGAGTTTTACAATAAGTAACACTAAAATTTTAATTCGATAAAAATTAAAGTAGCTTCTTTTAAATTTAATTTAGTTAATATTATTTTCCATATTGATTTTAAACTTGGAACGAGTTAAATTTCTCGTGTTTACTTAATTCAACTTAAATAGAATTAATAATTTTTATTAACTTGTACACGTTTGTTTTTATGTACCTACTGAGAAAGTTGTAGTGTGGGACATCAGATATTCTTAGATGCTCACTCCTCGAGAACAGCCTTTGGCTTTTGAAGAGATTTTACTTTTATACCTTTAATTTGTATAACATATTACGTGATTGTTAGCACTTCATATCAACAAGAAACAAATATTATATAATTATTAAAATATGTGCTTTCGAGTTTCATCTGATAAGTCATGTAAGTACCTACTCTATCGAATCAGTTACCTCAGATAACTATATTATTATTCTACTATAACTACCTAATACTATAAATATTTCATGTTTTATAGTATTTCATTTTTGTTGCGATCGTCGCTTTATTATAATTCTGCACAGTTTCGGGCAAACTGTATACTATTTTATCTTTTCATAGATACTCGATTTTTTTCATATCACCTGCAATTACCTGTGACTTACAACAATTTTTATTATTTTAATGCACTCTTACATTTCGTGCAAGGGCTATAACGAGAGCGATAACGACGCTATTCTTGCATCGTGTGCCTTTCACTCGATGTTCTTAAAAGGCATAGCGTATGTTAGTATAATAATATATAATGGCTCACGTGCACTCTAAAAATGTAATCTTCTCATTAGTTCGAGTAATTATTATTAAACTGACGTTTATTACATTGCCCGTAAACTGACACGCTGCTGTACGTTAATTCAAATAATATTATTTAAATTTGATAATAATAATGCATGATGTTAGCATACAATTATTTTTCAAAAGTCAAAACAGGATGTATTATTTTTTGGATTATTAAATTTTGTTCGTGCAAAATATTTTTCTCATGATATTTCATTTTTCGGGATAAAATATTTTTCTGTTAAAATACCAACAACGGTTCTGATGAAATATTTTCTGGTATTTTACGTATCCCGATAATTTCATTAGGAGGTAGGACTTACCATAGTTGGTAACTGTTATTGATTTTTCAGTAAGTGAATACGCTTATAAAAATTAAAGAAGACACTATAAATTCACGCTTATTTTTTTTAAGTTCTTGTAAAAAAAAATTTAGGGGAACCTTGTATTATATTTTCAAGGTTTTTGGTTTGAAGTTGAAGGTCAAAGCATGTAGTTTTGCTTCTGTAAAGTGTCAGATTTTTTATAAACAAAAAAAAAAAAAACATTGTTGTAATATATTTGAATTAACCGGTATTATAGATACATAACCATAATAATTTAAAAAGTACTATGTGACTTATTGCCTATGTTTACTTATTTCAGAACAATAAACAAAAATATAAATAAACACACACTCTTTGTTATAAAAGCAAATAAGTACAGAGCTCTGCACAGAATCTAAAATAAGTGATGTCGAGTTTAAGAAATGTTAGAAATGTGTTTAGTGCAAAGGGTTCATACTAATTTAATAAAAACTACGATAAGCGTTAACGACGTTTAGTGTTTTACCGTTGTGTGAAATGTAAATATTATCTTTAAAAAAAAAAAAATTATAATAATGCGTGGTATACGTTAATACAATGTTAACCACCAGGGCCGGCTCAATGTGGTAGCAAAATAGGCAACCACCTAGGGTGGCACTAGTGTGGGAGCGGCAAATTTCAAATGAACCAAAGTGATTTTATTATAATATATACAGGATGTCCCGCGAGGATTTACCCATTGTGATACTTCACGAAATAATGGATACATTAAAATTCTGGTTTTATAATAAGATTCAGAGGGATAAGAACTACAATTATTTCAGTTTTTAATTTATTTTAATGTTTTTGTAAAAAATGTAAAAAATATATTTTTTTAAATTAATTATTTCCAAAAATATTAAAGATAGCCATTTTGTAGGGTTTATTTTCCTGAAAATATTGACGTTTCAAAATTTTATTTTCATTAATTTCTTGATTTTTAATATTTTTTATAGTTTTGAAGAAATAAAATATGATTATAACTATTAGGAACATGGAAGGTATTCAGCCGTCCGTTTGGGAATGTGCGCGGCGCGGCGGGTCACATGTTTTCACGTTACGGTGTTAAATAATAAATTCGCAATTTTTCTTGAAACTAAAAAAAATATTAAAAAGCGGGTAAGTCGTGGATCTGGAAGTAGTGTCAATGGACTCCCTCAAGCCGTCCAGACAAAAATGTTATTTTAATATTGTCATATATTCTATTTTGTAATAAATATTTTATTTTTCAATTAAGTCGCATTTTTTATAAGGCATGGTTAATCAATTAGTGTAGTTATCATAATTCATAATACCTTATATTATCATAGATATACATGTACCTGGTTTGAGGATAAATCGTTATCATTACGCGATTTCATAAAAATTTAAAACTCAAACGCTCAAAACATTTTTCCTATAATGACACTTCAAATTTTCTCTATAGCTATTTGAATCAAAACTTATGGAAAACTTGGTGTTAAATTTTATAACCTTAGATATAAATACAAACAATATTATGAATTTTGAATTACAAAATAATTTGCAAATATTCATGGTTTTGACGAATTTTTGTCAATATTTGAAATTCAAATGCTAATAAAAATTTAATTTCAATTTCCGGTAGACATTTTTTTTGTGATAAAGATTGACAAATTTGTAAGGAATCTTGTATTAAATTTTCAAATCTTATATTTAAAAAGAAAATTTTTTATGAATTTCTAGAATAAAATAATTTACGAATTTTTGTGATTTTTACGTATGTTGTCAAAATTAAAATTTGAATGCTTGTAAAAAAAAAATGTGACTATACATTTCTTGTATTTTTAAACTGCTATAGTAAAAATATTTTAGGAGCCTGATTGTATTAAATTTTAAAATCTTAGGTATAAAAGGAAAATTTTTTATGAATTTCTAGAATAAAATAATTTACGAATTTTTGTGATTTTTACGTATGTTGTCAAAATTAAAATTTGAATACATGTAAAAAAAAAATTGTGGCTATATATTTCTTTTATTTTTCAAATGCTATTGTAAAAATATATTATGAGCTTTGTATTAAATTCTTAAATCTTAGAATTAAAAAGAAAAACTTTTATGAATTTTGATCTTAGATAATTTGAAAATTGCCGTAATTTTTACGTATTAAGTCAATATTTGAACTTCAAATACTAATAAAAAAAATTGTGCCTATGTATTCTTATAATTTTTTAATCACTATAAGAATAATCTATGAGGAACTTTGTATTAAATTTTCAAGTATTTTGATAGGCCAAAAAATTTTTATCGAAACTTCAAAAAAAAATTTTTAGACAAATTGAAAATTTCAGTCGTCTATAAATATCTCAAAAAAAGTCAAAATATTTTGAAAATTAAATCATGTAAAGAAAATGCCAATCCTAATAACTGGTAAAATTTTCTGGGGAAATGCGCAAAAAAGAAAATTCGATTTGTAGGGCGGGGGAGTGACGTGCGAATTCCGGGTCTAGTCGTGCAAATTCGTGCTAATTACGTGCTAAAAATTGGGACAAGAAAAAGTTTGAAAATCACATTATTTAAGTTTTGTGGGGGGCTGGGGAAATGCGCAAAAAAGAAAATTCGATTTGTAGGGCGGGGGAGTGAGGTGCGAATTCCGGTTCTAGTCGTGCAAATTCGTGCTATATACGTGCTAAATATTGGCACAGGAATTAATTCTGTTTTGCCTTTTTTTTATGTTTGGCGGGGCTGGTGAAATATTTCTTCAGCCCCCCATGGATATTTTTAGATTTTACGCACAATCTAAAATCGTGCAAATTACAAAAATAGTCGAGCAAATTCGTGCTAATTACGTGCTAAATAATTGCATAAAAAAATTGTTATAATATAAAAGTGGGGGGGCTGGGGAAACGTACGTAATTTCACGTTTTCGACAGATTTCGTAAAATTTTGAACTATAAACGCTTATTAAAAAAATTGTGACTTACGATTTTTAATTTTTTTTAGCTACAATAAGAACAACTCATAAGGAACCGTGCATTAAATTTTCAAGTTTTTTTGGTCGTCCAACATTTTTTTACCGACACTTCAAAAAAAAATTCTCAAAAAAGTCAAAAATTTCAGTGGTCTATAAATAACTCAAAAAAAGTCAAAAATTTTTGAAAATTAAAATAACACTAACATTTACATTTGGTGAAAATTTCAAGTATTTACAGTGATTAGTTTTTGAATTACAACCATATAAAAATATCGATTTTTTTGAAAACTGTTGGAAAATGTTTACTTTTGACCTCTATAATGCACCAAGGATCTTCAATTTTACATCGGAAACCACCCCCGAAGCATTATTTCGACTAGTTATGCTGTACACAGACAAAAAAAAAAATAAATAAAAACACACATCATTGTAAAATTAATACATTCATCACTTCGTTCAGAATCTAAAATCAGGAAATTAATGAAAATAAGATTTTGAAACGTCAATATTTTCAGAAAAATAAACTCTACAAAATTTATATCCTTAATTTTTTTTGGAAATAATTAAATAAAAAAATATATTTTAACTTTTTTACCAAAACATTAAAATCAATTAAAATATGATATAATTGTAGTTCTTATCCCTGTAGGTCTTATTACAAGACCAGAATTTCGATATCACTATTATTTCGGGAGATATTGCAATGGGTAAATCCTCACGGGACACCCTGTATAATATAATATAGTGTGCTGAATTTTATGTTCATTGTTCAAAATATACCAAAAAATGGTTCATAGATAAAAATGAATGCCCTTATTTTATTCAACCCCCTCCTCTACAAAAATTAACTATTGCAATAATAAGACAAGTGTAATTATGCATATTTTATTATAGTTATCTGTAACACACGTGTATTTAAAATATTTGAAATAAATTAAACATCATGTAATAATATGATGTTGACTTCGGGGATTAAAAATAATTATTACGTTTTTTGACTGATTATAGAAATAATAGTTTCACCGATGACTAAACGTAAAAGGCGATACACATAATACATGTCTAAATAGGTTAGGTGCCTACCTATATTCCACTTTTCGCCATTTATCGGTGACGTCAACTTACTGTTTCCGTGGCGTTGGCCATTACTTATAAAGAAAAGTAAAATTGGTCACACGTTTTACTTTTTAATCCCCATGAATATTTTTTTTCTCCTTCAGGAAATGAGAATTTTTTTCCTCGCATTGGGTTTTTCTCAGTGAGACAGATTTTTGTGAAAAATCACTATACTCCGCGTTCGTCGAGAAAATCAATCGACTTCAATAAATATCTATGAATCATAGGCTATGATATCGTTTACAATCAAAAGTCTCATCAATTTGTTTTTGATTCCTTGTTGCGGTAGTATTCTGGTAAGAGTATAATTTATTATCTTTTTATAAAAATAAATGACAACAATTGAATAAAACTGTGATAAATAAACTACAAAATTACTTATTTACTAATACACACGAAAAAAAATTTTAAAAAAATATATTTAAAAAAATTGTGTTATTTAAAACTCTTTTATATAAAAATAACAAAAAATATAGCGCGTTACCGGTTGGCGTTTGAGATTTTATTGAACTGAAAAAATAGTTAAACAAATATAATATTTTCATTATTTGTGAAATACAAAATAAATATAATATTTTGAATACCTGTTAAACTGTTGCATATTTTCTTAAGATTTTCCATGTGGAACGCCCGACGATTATTTGACAGAAGATTCTTATATCGAGAAAAACTTCATTCAATATCAGTTGATGTCAAACATCAAAATATGTAATATTATTTAAAATAAATTGGTTAAGAATGAAAAAAAAAAATTTTTGTAGAAAATATTAAACATGTAGGTATACAATTATGCGAAAATCGACGAAATATGTACTTTTTCTCTAAAATTATCAAAATATGCATTTTTAATCTTCAATTTTTAAACTTAACATTGTATAGCTCGGATTTTTAGCTTGGTCTGCTATAATTCGACAGCATACAGAAAAATATGAAACTCCTATAACTTCCGAACCCTATTAATGACATTTATTTTATTTTTATATAATCAATATTAAACTATTTTGAATGATTTTATATCAAATTATATAAGTGTTAAATTACTCGTTATATAAAAAAAAAACTTCTACATAAAAAGGTTCCAAGGCTGAGGAACCACTGCCTTAGAGTAAAATATATTTCGCATACAATTCTCGAGTTTCACAGAAATATAACGAAACGCGTTTTAATCAATATTTGATTTCGGTACATGGTAAGAGTGTGGTACTAAAATCTTGGTAACATTTTATTTTACCGGAATTTTCGGTTACAGAATTACTCTGATATGGTACAATATATCATTGCATCATGGTCGGCACGCGACTTTCGATATATTTGGCATCGGATGAATCGGTCTATGAGTAAAAGGTCTATGGCGACGACAGCGGTGCGTTCCTGGCCACGGCGTTACCAATATATAGTTAATTGCGGTATGGTAATAGCATGTTACTAAAATATTGTTAGCATTTTATATTTTGGTTGGAACGAATAAATAACATACATCTTCTTCTTCGCCTTGATCCCAACTATTTGGGGTCAGACACTTTTGTCCTATGCACATCCGCACTTTTCACGATTTTCCACATTCCCTACGCACACACAAACCACAGCACTCATATCATTCTCAATAATATCCAACCATCTCTTTTTTCGCCTTCCTCTCGGACACACATGCGTCCACGAATTCAAACAATCGATAAAATACTTATGATTTTTAATTTTTAATAATAATCGCTCCAAGTTTCCGATTCAAATTCAGCACTTTCCCGCGGCCGTCTCTATGCACCTCTCCAATTCTCCATCTAAATATATTCTAATAATATAGCCTCTATTTTGTTATGCCTTATGCCTACAATTTCCTAGTTTCTCCGCAGGTGTATATCACTGTTAAAAACGAAACACACGATTATCGCGAAAGGTCTGCGACGACAGTGCGCCGCGTTCCTGGCCACGGCAGAGCGTTATCAATAATTGATTTCGCTATGGAAACAACAGCGGTGAGCGATGAAACTATGCACATAACAATTATTATGACAACGAAACCCGTAGTTATACTACGTGGCCCGTAATATTACGTATTATTATTACTTATATAGTCGTGTGCTGATTTCACTCGTAATTCGACACTGTCGGCCATCACATTTATAGGCAAATCGAATGCACTGCAACGAGCGCATAGTTTCGTTATACATCGTAACATAGTTCTATATATTAGATTTTTTTGTGCATACATATAAATATATACGAGTATAGTCACAAAACTAACCGATTAAGTTATATAAATATATATGTATATATATTGGTGTCGAGATGTCCAACCACATTGACGACGGAGAGTTTGAAGAATCTATGCGCAAAGTCAATCTCATAAGTAGGTGCACATCGTATTATAAACAACACACTGTGTGATATACTGTTGTGACTGTAAGTAAAATATTTTACTGACCAGTAAAACATAATATCACTGAAATATGTATAAGCGAACGCTGTAAATTTGATGTACAATTCACTATTGTGGGTGGGGCTTTGCTGCATAATATTTTGATAAGCACTATACAGAAACTGTTTAATCACGAATCACAAGATTCTAAAAAATAGACAATAAAAATTAATGTAAAATTATTAAGCTATATTAAAAAAAAAATATTCGTTTGCAGAGTAAAATATAATTTAATATTTAATTATTTAAAATTAAAGCGGCTTTGGACACAGATCAATCTGATCATCAACCATCATTTTTAACTTATAACTGTTATTTGCATAGTTTTTATAATTGGATTGCATAATGGAAATAGATAAGTGTTCACTCAACAATTACAATTTCAAAACTTTTTTGAATAATAAACTTACCACTTTAAACATACCACTTTTATAAAAAATAATAATTACAATATGTACATTTTGTCAAACATGTTACCTATTTGTAAATGTTTTATATTTTGCGATTATGTTAAGCAAATTATGTTGTTTGCATTTAATTCTTTCAACAGAATAGTGAAAAACGTATAAAATCTATTTAAGTTACAGCGCCGGTCATAAAGCTACTTACTCCTCGTGATACATTTAGCAGTCATAGGACCTTTAAAATAATGAGATAAAGTATAGATATCTGAATCGTTTACACGAATAAAAATAAATTTTTGGCTGGATGATGGCTCCAACAAACGAGTTCAGACTTAATTTTTTTTTTAAATTTATTTGTTTCTTTTAAGTTTACAAAATTTAAGAAAATCGAAAGTATATATTTTTTATTTAAAAAAACCCCTAAATTAGTAAATTCATGAGAATACATTCGGTATTTTAGTCATGTACGCCAAACATTGATTGCATTACGATTGGTTTTAAGAAAAATTTTTAAGAATGTTTATTTTTAAATCGAAACCTGTTCTTTGACACACATAGTACGTAATTGTTTACAATTTGGTATAAGTATCTATAGGAATTTTGATCACCGATTCAAGGTATGATTATATAATAGTATACTATACCTATTAAATAATCTTGTGTCTTACAGGTGGCATTATTAAGGATTTGAGTTCACCAAATGAAGCCAAGTCCAGAGTAGGCATACTCAGAGCAGAAGAGCTGCTGGGCGATGGTGAAAAAACGTGGGACGAGAGTTCACTGAAAACTATGCAAAACGGTACATCAATAAACCATAAAGCTTTCGAAGACCTAGGCAAATCCAAAGATGAAGTACCCTCAGACGCTGGTATGAAAATTAATTTTTATTTATCCTACTACAACATTACGATATTATTTGAAAGACGTAAAAATATAACAATTTTACTTAAGGTATGTGTTTATGTATAGTATTATATTATAGTAATCGATCTAGTGTACCGTCAGAATCAGCAATTTCTGTAAAAAGAAGACAGTTTTTCGTTAGAATGATTATTTTTGAGTACGGAATATCCTTCCCTTTCCTTACACCGAGCAACTCCTATGACAATAACACAAATTTATTGAAATTCGTTCAATTTTTCAATATTGTTTTGAACTACAGTTTTATAATAATTAAAATTACATTTTTTTTAAATTTTATTAGAAAAATTCCACAATCTGAACAGTATTTCTTACAATAAAGTAGAAATTATAAATAAAGACAAAGCAGGAAAACATTTTTTTAAATAATTAAAATAAAAAAGTAAAAGTCATGAAGGTGTTTTAAGTTGAGGACTGAGGTGAAGGAACACTGTCCAGCGACAGCACTTGGGTTATTTCATATTAAACCGTAACCGTTCGGTATCATCTTGTAAACTTGTTTAATTTATTTTTAAATTCGATGTTTAAATATCTGTCCGTAAAATAATATTAATTTACAGCAAACAACATAGATTATATGTATATTTAAATGAATATTTTGTGTAAATACTTGAGAAATATATACAATTCATATTGCATATTCATGGTGTATACATGTGATCCGTTATCATAGTTTATTTTTCACGTTTATTCTACACTACTACTTAAATTAGATAAATATTTGAAATTTCTTGTTTTACAACCATACTACATTGATACATGTTTTGTTTTGTAAATAATTACTGATTAAGATATTATGTTTATAATAAAAAGTCAATATTTAATTGTAATAATCCGAAACGGTAGAGCTTCACGGAATTTCCATAAAAAAAATAACATTCAGTTAATTGAGAAACCGTCTAAAATGTGTAATTTCAATAATAATTCAAAGCACCGAAGAAGTCATACTATCTTCTGCTGGTATAGTAATATACTAATATGTGTACAGTGTACCCGTCATTGAGTAAAGAGTAAAGTCACAAAAAAGTTATCACTAATATATTGTGTTTTCGTTATTATTTAATTGCGAAAAGTGTAACTTCTTTTATGTTATAACTTCAAACTTTTTTACAAGCAAACAAAAATATTACGATACATAAATCAAATAATATGCAAATTTTTACACTCAATTATTATTAAAAAATTAAATGTGAATCAATAAGTATCATCAAAAATTAACACCTAATACAATATCTCTATATATTATTTTATGTCAATATTCTGTCATACTAAAAGCTATTATAAATTTATAACCACTCACCCCGATGTGTTCAATCCGGAGGATCTCATTTTACTGATAATAGGTAGCTCAAAGTCGAAAATCAAACCACCCAATTTTACCTTTGAGCAGTGAAAGATGTTACCTGGTTAATTACCATCTACCGTGGCTTTAGTATATTCAATAACAGAAAATATCACATTTAAAATCTCCAATAATCATAACAAACCAGGATGAGAACATCAAAATACAAGGATCATATAAATCAACTTTTCTTATTTCTGACTGAAACCAATCAATAATCAACCCATTATATTAACCTACAAACAACAGTAATTACTAAAAATTTCCTAAAAGATGATTATAAATGATTAAACTTTAATCACTCCTCTCATCGCCATTTTCAATTGAATGAAATCATCGGTAAAATTAAAAAATATTTTTAAAAATTGGATCGATATTAAGACCAAAATTATGGATGAGTTTCATAATTTTCATAGTGCAGACTATCAGTTATTGATTAATAGCAAATTTTAATGCCGTATAAGTCTTAAACATCAGCTACAATACAGCCTCACATGTTTGTGTCTTATATATGCTACACACTACTGTAGGTAGTGTACTCGTTTTGATAAGTACGACTGTACGAGGTTTTCCGTCATGATCGAAGTCTTTCTAAAAAAAAAAAAAAACAATATCATTAGATTAAAAAAGGATTGTTTTTACAATTCGTGTAAAAATCTATTTTTCAATCGTTAATAATCGATTCGATTTCAAAGATCGTGCGGGGGCGGAGGTATAATATATAGCGTAATATATACTTATATATATAAATACCTAATATATGTAACGAATAGCCATGCAACCAGGAAATGGAATCGTTAGCGTGTATATAAAATGAATTGATAAAAATGCATATAAACGGGCTGCAATAAAATATATACAGGAAAAGACGCGTTTTTTTATATATATACTATATGGTACCTATATATAAGTATATCACGTTAATCTCAAAATGATTTCGTACGCTCAACAAATACGCTGACGTTTACGCGTGCATTACAATGTATATGCTATAGGTGCCTACACTACCTATATATTGTGTACATACACTGTCGTAAAGTACATAGATATGTATATACGGTCGTCGTGGTCAGTTGAATGGAAAATGCAATATCACCAACTTCCGGGGTTTCGAAGTCGTATATTGAATAAGGTAAAAACCGGTGTCGTTCTCTATGTATTATTCAAACTGCACTGTGATACGATATTATTATCGTAAATCATAATACCAATACCCATACTTACTTTACACATTATTATTATTATTTTCATTTTTCTTTATTTAGAGATTAAAAGAGTAAGTTATTTTGTGTCATTGAATTATCTATATATTATTGTTTTTTTTTTCAATATTAAGTTAGTAACATATTATAAAAGGTTTAACCGATTATACAATTTACAATTTTTTTGCATTATATTTTTAAATTCAAATTATTATTTTTTTTATAACATTAATGACTCTTAAACTTTTTTATTTTATTCATAGTATGGTCTTTACTCTTCATTGAGTGGCGAGTGATTTTGCTATATTGTGTGGCATGTTCTATACAAGTCTGTTGTATGTGGTTGTCTGTTGAGGTTGTATATATACAACTTGAGTATGTTTGATGGTAATAATTGTGCTTTGTGGCATACGTTTCATATTGGTTGAGGTTCTTTTTCCATAATTAAGTATACTACAAGTGTGTGAAGAAAGAGTGTCCGATTCTCATCGTGGTGTTTTATCGTCGATTGAGACGTACAGTAGGAGTTTGCCATTTTTTATTTTTTAAATGCATGCGAATAGGCAATAAAATGTACAGGAAAGACGATTTTACATAACTGTACTGGTACTTAATAGCTGTCTGTCTGTTGTCTGTACCTATATATATATTATATATTATGTGCAGAAGATTTTTTTCTAAATATGCATTTCGTCTGTGGTGGACCATGGAGTTTCTGGTACTTGACAATCCTTTTCCTAAATATCTATTATCTATCTGATTACCAACCACATAAGCAGTAATACAGAATTCAGGATGGTTTGTAAACACGCTATGGGTTACTTATTGTACAAATATTGCGTAGGAGCCCACAGTGATGGTACCAAAAGTTTTTAGAGAGCAAACGCAGCTACCCATCCATATTCAGTTGTATATTATATTTATTATGACTCATACATAAAAATAAATAACTACAAACAGGGCCTACAAAAGTAATGATAAAAAATGAAAATAAAATAATTATTTGCGTGGACATTGGCACTGCAATAAAGTTTTTATTTTTTATAGAGATGTTATTATAGATATTATGCTAACATTGTATAATTATTTTTGTAAGTGGTAAAAATTTAATGTGTTATAGTGATTATGCGCTGTTTTTATCAATGATATGTATGCAATGCAAACTGCAACCAATTTTTTTTATGTTATCATCAAACTTTTAAACCATTAACTAAAATACACAACGACCTAAGAATATAAAGTAAAAATAAAACATAAAACAACCATACCAAAATATTTTCTTTTTTATTGAATATAAATTTTATTGCTTATATAATAATATAATATTTTATGCTAATCTAAATAGACTCGTACAGTCCTAGCTTACTCCTAGATATTGTATTGATATAATTAGTATTATAATTTTACATATTATAGTTAAGTGTTTTTTTTTTTTTTTTTTTTTGTTAACTGAAACGAATCGACGTATAGATCCTAAACCATGATAGCTAGAGACCTGACATTTTCAGTGCACTTTTGTACCACCATCAAAGCGTGTACCAAGAAAAATTGGTATTTAAAGTACCGACACAAGGATATTGAGAGAAAGAAATAAAAATAATTAGCAGAAATAGTACTTTTTCGATTTATAAGTGACTGCCATTAGTTACTCGGGCAGATAAGTTAAAATGATGCAAACCAAATACCAAATGATTACGTTTGTATAGCTTCAAGGGTTGACACTTGAAAAATAAATTGTATGAGAGTTAAATATATGTTTTTAGCTAATATATTCAAAAATTAACCGACAAATTTTTGAAACATTTCAAATTGTTCTCGGAGATATCAGAAAAGCTATGGCTATTTAAAGCCACGTTCAATTTATACTAAGTGCTATATCAAATTATGTCTACACAGGTGAAGGATTCACAAAGCAACATACACTGACGCCGGTTTGCGCGTTAACTTCGGTTAGAGTGGGCCTTTAGAATTTGTATGATATTTGGGATTATAAAAAATTACATTCTGAGGCTCTGACTGGGGCACATCAATATCAAGTCATCCCCTATTTAGTAAGACGGTAGTTTAAGCATAGCTCTCACATTAATATTTTTCAGCTCACCAAAAACTAAAAACTAATATATTTTGTTGTTTATTTAAATGGTTGCCATTTAGTACACACATTACTTATATTACTATAATAATTAGTAGAAATATGACATTTACATTTTTCACAAACATAATTATATTAATAAAAACAAATCTTTCATACGGGAAATGCCAGTAGGATAACAAAAAAAAGAAGCATTTCCTTAATTTTATATTTTGGAACTAAAGTGAAAAGTCTCTATGGAGATGCTATAATAATTGGTTGTATAAAAGAAATTATAGTTATAATTTTGTTTCATCGTCTTTATCATTGTATTATATAATACTAAGTTTTTTGTGATTTGCTTATGTACCTATATAAAATTTGCGTCTGTTTAAAGCTGGATTTATGGCACACGTGGAAAGAGACGCGAAACAGAGGTCTGAAGCTAAGAAAAAAGAAATAAAACGTTCAGACTATTTGAAAACAATGGGTAACTATGAATACCGCAAAGGAAACTATGAAAAAGCTCTCATCTACTACAATCAAGTAAGTAACTAAAAACATAAAGTTACACATAATAGCATATTTAATAATATAAAAGTATCAAATACAAATAAAAATTTTAATATAATATAATATCTATTATACAAAAAATGATATTTCTTTATAATAATTCTGAATTTATTCGACTCTTCTATTTTTATAATTCGTATTGAAGACAACGTAATGTAATAAGCTATAATAACAATATATAACTATATAAGTATTTTAAAATAAAAACAACATCAATAAACGTTTAATAATTCTAAGGTTTTTGACCAAAATGGTTTGACATTTTCCTTCTAATTCTTATACCTGGGCAGTGAACAATTTAGTTTTGAATCGACAAGGTTAATTATTTTTAAAAAAGTTGTGTACAATAAAAATAAATTTTTGTTCAGAAATACTTACAAAGTTACAATGGTTCTTCAAGTCTTACAATTCATTTACTATTATTACTTATATATTTAAAAATTAAATTAATTTAGGAATACAAATCGTAGGATACATATTATATAGGTCCCTATTTTTGGTATTGTCTTAACAAATTTTTTACAATGTTATAAATAATAAGTTATACATTTATACGTGCAATCATAATATTATTACATGTCATGTTCTATGCCTAGGAGATTGTTTATCTATTCTAGATTCTTCTGAAAACGTCAGTGTTATTTAAAAATCCATTTAAAAAAAATCACTATAATTTATAACATAAATATTACATTGTGATAATATCGCGTGGTTTCGAAGTTCGATTTTAATATTAATTTTAATAGTACATCGAGATAAATGTGCTAATTAAACAAATAATATTATACGACGTATACCTACACACGTATACGGAAATTTCGACAGTCATTACACTGATTAAACTGTTATTAATACGATTTCAATGTTCAAAGTGAGTATAGTGTGTAGGAGGTCACTACCTACTAAAGTTTGCTCTACTTTGTCATACGAAATATATGTATATACCTACTAAAGTTTACCGTGATCCGTTTATTATACGGTGATACTCAAATATAATAACTAATAAAAAAACTAAATTTATATCGAGTGATATGAACGTCGTTTATCATGATTATTCAATAATATTTGACGTACAAAATTGAGATCGACGAATACACGAATTTTAATAAGAGAGCGAACTCGAAAGGAGCTCACTGCTAACCGTATTCATGAAAACGCTTGTGTATAATTATATAGTACAACGCCGCATATTATATTATACCCTATAAACGTGTACACAAATCAAAAATTGTAGTCAATAGTAATAAATAAGAACTTGTTTTTGTATCTCACGTAAGATGACTTTAAAAGTATCATTATTATGAGTAATACTATGTGTTTAATAATAACTGTTAATAACCTCTTTGAACTCGATGAATACGAAAAAGCACAAAATATTATAATATAATATTCTAAAGGTACGTTTGGAAAAAACCTTCGGTGAACGAAAAATATGAGTTTGAAAAATAATAATATATAAGGCGGCGACAAAAGAATATAATTTACAATATTCAAATATTAAACATATGTATTATGTGACATAGTGTGCGGTTCTTTTATAGTAAACCAGGCAGTATCTTAAAGCCCAAAAGGTATAATAGGAATTTTAAAATATTTTTATTTTTATACGAAAAAAAAAATCTTAAAATGTAAAATCGTGTGTACCTACTTGAATGTTTTGAAAAGAAAATAATTTAAAAATATTTACATTTTTTAAAAATACTGCGCATGGTTCACGGTAAATGATTCTCTTTATATGCAATGTATAAAATAGCTGGTATAATATTATGTTGAGTCAACGTCGCAGAAATGTGTCAAAAATTATATCAAAGGTCGATCAAAGGATTCCGCACGGTCTTTTGTGCACATTTCAATGGAAAACCTTTGTCTTCTAATCCGCTGATTCTTATTATATAGGACATCATCACCTGAACCTTATGTAGGTACAAGAAAAACTTCTTTTTTTTTAATGGGTTGGTGTATATTATTTTTAACTATTATTGACGACTGATAAGTTTTTGCTATCACTGTCTTCGCGAATATTTTTCTTTCTTATGTCCTAAACACGTCGGCCTCTTCGGCTATAGTCTGCAGGATCCTCGTTGTCGAACAAAACGACATATACCTATTTCTATCGCAATCGTACGTTATAAGTTTATAACTGTTATAACTTTATAAGTAAATAATATAAATTATCATTGCAGACTACGGGGCAGTCTACATCAGTTTTATTTTCACATATATCACAGCGTATCAGTGATCCCTCGGGGCTTGGACAGCGAAAAATTATTAGCAATCAGTAATGGTTAAAGTCGAGAGCATTTTTTGGAAGGAATAAATAGATACCTACCGAAAATTTATTAGCGTGCCATAATACGCAAGGGTCTTTAATGTTTTTGTGATAGCTTTGTTTTCATTAAAATCCTATGTGTACTATAGTAATGTGTTAAGTGCGTAATATTTTGCTAAATACATTTCGATTGATTTATGCTTTAAAAAATTATATTAACTTAATATACTATATAGGTAGATACAAACAAATAAATGATTGTGTTATTAAACTTGAGCGATGGTTATTATTATAAGAATACTAAATAACTTTCAAATTTACAACTTATCAAAATATTAAATATCTTATTTCCATAATGGTATAGATAACTATTACTCGTATATTTCTTTATAAAATCTTTTATATTGTTATGTTTGGAATAGATATCATAGTTTGGTAGGTTGATTATTTCGAAAAACGTCAAAGCTTCGCGATAAAATAATAAATAGACTAGCAAGTTGGTATCACTTGGTTGTGCAAAAAGTGTCGAATGGAGATGAGGGTCGTTCTCCGACAAACATAAATTTGATAACATGATATAACCTCAAATATTCTCCATTACCAACATAGTTTTTATTAAATTGGCGTTAGGGAAATTTTGTACTAAAAAGTAAACAAATTTGTAATCTGAATCGTCGAAACTTAAAAGCTCATTTTTAAGAATAAAACCGCTTAAAAAGAAAATCTTTGAAATTAAGGCCATCTAAATCCAACAATATTATAATGCTTTATTATTTTTACTTTGTCATTATTTTAGACTCTACAAACTCAAATTTTGTAGTAGGTATATCTTATTATTTTAAATAAAATGTATATACCATGGCTAAATAAAATTAAATAGTTGTTTATCCAATTCCTCATTGAAACGCCACCAATATTGTTTAGGTCTATCTGGTCTTTATTAATGTTTGTAATATTCTTTTAAATTTATTTTACTATTATTTATAGAACTATAATAATTGTTGAACCAACTAAATTTGATTGCATTTGTTTACAGTTATGCATTTATACTTCAGTAGTTTAAAATGTTAAGTGTATTAATTGTATTTGTTTAATTAATATAATACGTTTAAATAATTGAAACGATTTGACATTTTTTTTTCATGACTGTCGGAGAAAAAATTGGTTGTTATCATTTATCGGAGAACGGCCCTCGGCCGTGTCGAATGGGTCACTGAAATGGATGTTAACTTATTGTGATAAAACATAATATTGTATACAAAAAGCGATCGAGCAGAGACAGTCTGTCTGCAGCCTATATTATTTTGTATTATATCTATTTTAAGATGTATTGCTATTAGTAATTTAAATAAATAATAGTTTTATAGAAGGTTGTTTTCATATTTTACAAGAAGATAATATTTTTTTAGACAATATCAATTTACCGTAGAACAGTATGAGTTTAGTAGGTTCGTGTTATAAATTTCTAAATTTGAAATAGAAGATATTGAAATATCTATAGACGAAATCGTGCTTATCTATTGTTCAGATTTTTATTTCCAGTTTTAACATCCCATGAGAAACATTGTATTGTTTGTATAAAATTGCCAAGCTTTAGCTATAATTTAGTAATATACTTACCTACATTCAATATTTAACATATTATTTTAATTTACTCTGATGATTTAAAATATAGAATTCTACGACGAAAAATTTAATTCTACAGAAAAAGTTTAGATTTCGAAAAACAAGAAATTTGTTGATTTTTAAATAATGTCGGTTTTTCTTAAACGTTTACTGCCATTTTTATGTTACTATGAAGTATGAACACATATATTCAGGAAATTTTTTTTAAAAGTCGTTCTTTGAATGTTATGATTTATTATTGCACTTCTGAATTTATATTAATTATACCCATATAAGCTAAATCTATTGCGTCTTCACGTCCTGTACATCGTACTCTTACATTTTGTATTCTCTATGAATAATTATTTTAAAATGATTTTTATACTTAAAAAACCGTGCATTTATATCTCATATAAATTCATCAAGGAAGTCATTAATTCTAAACTATCGAGATCGTGGCCAAGATTTGATTACAATGATATTTGGTATCGTAAGTTGTGATAGGTGTGGTATAGCGTGATGTGGAAGTGATCCTCAACACGGTTGTAAATAAACTAAAAAACCGCGTTAAATTGACTAACAACTATTACAATATTATTGGTTAATCGCAATAATACAAATGACGCATATTCTATTATATGTCATTACAATGACGGATATTAATTATTAATACGTATTACTTATTGTTTACAGTTTACATAATCCCCAATGATAACAACATAACTTTAAATCTAAATAGCTTGAGGCTTTAAGCAGCTACACCTATATATAGCTGATAACAATATACGATATACAGGGTAATCAATATACGTTTCTACACTCACTATTTAGAAATTTTTTTTACATAATTTAATGTTATTTCAAAATATAATTTCTGAAAAAAATCTATTTTTATTATTTTTAATTTTTTTTTACTTTTTAAATGACACCATACTCTATTAATTGCATATTTCTAAGCAGAATATTGTTTGGAGTACTTCAATCAATTTTTGGATAAGTAATTCATAAGTTAAAATCATTTAAAGCTTACGTGAGTAGAGTAAAGTGGTACAGGATTACCCCGGAAATGTTTTTCACTAAACTTCACTAATCTAAACTTTAATTATTATCATAACTTATTAATTACTAGTTCAAAAATTTATCTTTATAGATTTAAATACTCCAAATCATCCAAACCCGCTAAATTCTAACCTCTCATCTTAGACTCTCCCGGATAACCCTCCCCGTCGACTAAAACGAAATTGGCCTAGTGATTTACTTTGCTAAATAACAAAAAAAAAAAACCAGTTTGAAGTAGTGTCAATGCATGCACCCTTCAGTCAAGCCTCCAAACCTAGTAAAAAAAAAACTCATATTTACTTATTGTTTTATTTTATTACAGATTGTAAATTTATTTATATTATAAAATAAAAAAATTATATTGCAAAAAATTAAAAAATTAAAAAATACTCCAAATAATATTTTGCGCTGAGGAATTTGAAATTAATGAAGTATAAGTATGATTTCATTCAAAAGTATGAAACTTAAAAAATTGTTTTCAGAAATTGTTTCAAACTATATTTAATTAAACAAAAAGGACATTAAAAAAAAAAAATTTGAAACATTATTGAAAAATAAATGAGTATACACTTAAATGGATCACCTGGTATTTATTATAGGTAAGCAGGTAGGTACTTTTAATATATATAATGCGTATTACACAAAGCGTGCAATAGAAAACAATTATTTCCACAGCTAATAACATTCTCATTAATAAAATTAGTTACAGAAATTCTTCCTAAGATAAAAAAAAAAAAAAATGATTTCCGTTTATTCCACCGTGTTAATCGATACCTACATTGTCAAACTGGTTAATTTTTTTTTAACAATAAACACTTACGAAATTAACGAAAAGTTGAAAAGTTTTTGAATTTTTGTTTTCATAATTTTTTGTAAAAATAATACATAATAAAACCAAAACTTTAAAGTATAAAAATTGGTTTTAAGATTTTTTTCTATTTTAATCCTTTTAAGTAGGTACCTAAACATTTTTAAATTCATAATCCGAAATAGAATATTTTAACAAGTATTTCAATGTATAAAAGATGAATTTTGAACAAGTAGTATTAATTATTTGTATAAATAATTGTCAAGTAGTGGTCTGAAATGTCGTGGATTGAAATGACACTGCAGGAGTAAGATAAGAGAACTTTTATCCATCGAACTTCTCATAAAAATACTTAAATTTTGAAAATGAAAAAAATTTACTTATGTAGTTAATTTCATCCGCAAAAGAAAAAACTTTAAGAAAATTTGATGTAATGCCGCTGTATAGGTCGTCGGTATTGAGTGTGTTCTTCGTCATTGAGTAGGTCAAGGTCATCACTGCACCTGATGGATTTATTGAATTAGTATGTTTTTAATATTTTATCTTTCTATAATAAATGTAATCGTAATAAAAAAAAAACATTCGTATAAATATTATTTTTTGAATACAAACAATAAAAATATTTAAAAATTCATATTGTCTTATTTTGTAATTTCAAGATAATTTAAGGATTCAAAAACCTGTGGTTTTAGCGTTATTGCGTAGTATTTTATGTAGAGCATATAATATTAACATTTTAGCCCATAATTAGGTCGCAGGTTTTTAGATTCAAATTAAATTTAGGACCGATTGACTCGCTGATCTCTTCTCAGTTATGTTGGTGTACGAGACGATGATCGTGTATCGCAAGAATATGTATTCTAAAATAAAAACTATGACTTTTTTTGTACACATATGACGTGTCATTTCCCGCGGTGAATTGAACAAAATATTATCTATCGTACCGAAATAAATATTCATAGATTTAGTAAACGCAGATGGAGAGGAATTAAATCTACAGTTAGCCATTTTTAAAAGTGTCGATCTTTTACAAAATTAAAAACACATGGCGCGGATGTCGCTTTTCTAACGTATTACTTATGAATAATATTTTACTGCAGTCTGCAGATAAAATTGTATTCAGTAACTGAGTGACTTAGTGTAATATGGTTAGGTTAGGTATGGGCCGGTGTTGCTCCCGAGAGGTTGACCAGCCGGGTTTTCAACAACGAATTCTTGACACATATACACATGTGTTCCAACCCAACCGCCACCCCCTCCCCACAAACAGCTAATCACCATAGTTTTCGGGCTTATGATCATCTAAAAATATGGTATTCAAACACAATATAGAACGTATTATTACTTTAATTTTAATCGAATAAACGGACTTTTGCTGATATAATCTGAAAGTTGTATCAAGTTTTCAAAAAAAAAAAAAAAAAAAATACAATATAATTTAATGTATATAGTTATATAGGTTTATCTAGCATAATATTATATCATTATTGATTATATCAACCATATTTATAATTTTAAATATTATTTTAAGTAAAAAAAAATGTAAGCAGAATATAAATATTTTTTAATGTATTCTCCACAAGACTATGGTATCAAGGTACTGCAGAAAAGTATAGTTACATAATATTGGATATATATGTGTGTGTGTGTGTGGGAGATGATGACGCGTTTTTTAATTCACCTTTTATGACGAACTTTTTCATTCTGGCCCTGCCCCACGTAAATTCACTTTTTGAATTGTTTTAACAGAAATAATGTTAATTTTTATGTTATTTCATCTCAATTCGACAATGTTATTATTAAGACCAAAATTATAAACACATATTCTAGCCAATGCTTAACTCCTAAAGGAAAGCAGATACAGGAACCGGAATAAAAAAATAAATACGCGCTTGGTCGCTGTGTCATGTTGACTGCAAGCAACATATTCTCGGGGTTCAATATTTTTTTAAAACCTTCACACTGAACAATTAAAATGTAATAGATATAAATATAGTATAGATGATAATTATATATACTTAGTAGTCAGTAGAATCAAAATATTGGTAAATAATGACCAGATAAAAGTATAATTAAAACTGTGTACGACTACGTTACTATAATATTATACTCAAAAATCGATTTGTTATTGTTTTATACATTTTGTTTAGGCCATCGACGTACGCAAAGATAGCTGCGTGCTGTTCACCAACCGGGCGCTGACCAAGATCAATTTGGGTCTGATGGACGAAGTGATCAGCGATTGCGATCGAGCGTTGCGTCTCAATGATCGATCGCTAAACGCCGTCCTCTACAAGGCTGAAGCATTATGGGGGCTGGGCGATACCAAAGCTGCCGAGGAATTGCTCGAGATCGCCCTCAAAACTCATCCCGATCATGCCACACGCATACAAGGTGTGTATAACTCTTAAATATACTGCAGAACACTCATTATTTCAAAAAGTAACCAAACCTTTTTTTAGGAAATTTTCTTTATTGCGTAAATTTAGACGCACCGATATTGTATTTATATATATATATATATATTATTGTTGATATAACTCTTACAATAATCTGAAGCAGACGTCAATGGTGAACAAATTGTTTATTGTTTATTGTTGTTATTATTTCTACGCCTATCTTAATACGCGGTTATTTGCATCGTTTATTTTTTCAATACAAAGTCTAATGAGAGTGGAGGCAATATAGAATAATGTAATATTTAAATTATTATAATGTTGAGATGAGGGTGAGTGAGACAATTTTTTCGGGCTTACTGTTTTTTTCAAATGAAAATCATAGTTCTTGATTTTTACACGTTTTTGAGCAGAAAATATTGATTCATATTTTCGAAAAAATATGGATATTAATGATCCTAACCAATTGTTGTGGTGATCACTTATTAGCGTTTACAGTTTTGTTGTTTTGTTTAATACTATAACACAATATATAGATGAATGGAAATTGGAACAAGACATAATATATCACGAAATATTGTTTATTCCTGAATCCTCTTATCTAAATGATTATTATTTTATTAGATAGGACTAAATGCTAATTAGTAAAAAAAAAACCCACAAAATAATTAATAGACGTGCGTATTAATAAAGCTCATAATAATATGACAACCTATAGTCATACAATATTATAAAACATTTTCTTTATTTGAAATAAGCAATCTTAGCAATCTATACCTTAGGGGCACAATAGGATTAGGTGGTTAGGGATACATATTAAACAAAGTATATTGAAATGTTGTCTATATTAAATTAAAGCACATGACTCATAATCATTTTTTTTTATATTTTTTTTCTGTATAGACTACCAAAATAAATTGAGCTGCAGTCGTTAATGCCCATCATGTTGTAAAAGTGTAAATCTTTCGCCACCCTCAAGAACATCATCATGCACAATATGAACATGGCTTCTCTGAAATCTCTGAATATTTATTATGGACATAATATTATATACGTATTATTATTATGGTTATGCGTATTTGTGAACGATTTAAAAAGCGAACAACCAGAAAAAAAATGGCGTAAGTACCTCGCCCACAATATATAGTACCAAATATAGCGACAGATATTTGTATAATATTATTATAATATCACCGTCAGACAATGCCAGTCCATGCATATATCGTAATTTTGTCGTTATCGAGATAATAATATATAATGTAAAGTGGCAGTGGGTTAGGTCCAGGATCACGACCTTCGAAAACTATTTTTTTTTTTTATTGTCTCATATTAAGGTGGGCTATACTTATTAATACACATATACTTATTTCTGCCGTAGACGTGGTTTTTAGATTTAAAGTTGAGCGATGAATGTATTGTCTTATAATAATGGTATGAATGTATGTTTTTTTTTCATACATCATCACCTTTTCAATTTTTAATTTCAAAATTAGTTTCTGGTAGGTAGCAAATTGGATCTGTTTGGTAATTTAAAAATTAAAAGTAAAAATTCGCAATAATTCATACTGTGTACTTATTGCTTACACGGTTCGCAGTAATATAGTATTTTCTGTTACTTACCTATATGGTTATATGGGAAAACAAGTAATAACATTTTCGAGAGTAGCTCGATGTAAAATGATATAATATGAAACGTCTAAACGATCGTTTCGACCCAGTCATATTGTCATATACAATTCTATTGTACTTTCATCAAAAACATAACATTTCTAAAATGCGTAAAGGGCATGTACCTTAGGGTTGATCGATTTTACGTAAGAAACTCATCATTTCAGGAAATACTAACGTTTTTTAAGTCGTTTTAAAATAAAATATTTGGAAAAAAAATACTTTATTTTTTATCGTTATCAGTTTTTAAGTTGTCTACTCATTACTCTTTTAAATGACAACGGGAATTTTTAATTCCATATTCCGGAACAGAATATTATTGAATTATTAGAAGCATTTAAATTTATAATAATCAAATTTCAGACAAAATGTAGTTTAGTACTTATAAATATTTTAATTTTTAGAAAATTTTTGTTTTTTAACGACTTTAAATTATGTAGAACAAATATTTGCAACAACGTCAAAATGTTTTTGAAATAATTAATATCTTACTTTGAAATAAATATTTAATAGCAATCGCCATATTTATTTTTCTTTTATGCACTGTGCATTTTTATATCATAATAATTTTTCCCGATATTTTCAAATAAAATACAGAAAAACAAAAACAAAAACTCGTAACTATAATATTATCATTATCAATTTAAAACAATTTTTCGTTTCCCTTGTAAAATCGATTATCGAAACTACTAAGAAGTAAGAGGACGTTACCTATACCTACCCACATGTGTTGTATCCGTCTTACAAGTGCGTAAAATAGGAAATTTTACGCTTAGAAATTCTCGTTTAGTTCGGTCAGTTTAGAAACTAGAGTTTGACCTTTTATTAAATTTAAAGGTAATATTATTATTTAGACGACCTCATGAGCTTTTTAATTGATTTTAATTTTGAAGCGAGTTGTTAGTGTTTTAAGATGTACAAAAAAATTTACAATTTTCAAATACTTTCAATACTTTTACCAGTTTTTTTTTTACCTTTAAATTTAATAAGAGAACGGAACCAAACGAGATATTATGCTAAGCATAAAGTTTGCTATGTTACGCACTAGTAAGACGGAGACTACACATGCGGGGATAACGTCTTTTTTGTAACACAATATGCAGGTACCTATAGAGTCTTCTTAAAAGTTTGTAGTAATCATAATAGGTATAGACATATACATATAAACAAATTGTTCTATAGTAGCATACTAGCAATAATATTAAAATACTGAAATTAAATACTAAATATAATATATATTTTATCATGTTTCAATGATACGCATTCATGGTTCGTCAGATAATAACAACATACTCTTATAGTGATTAGCGGTGAGTTTACCTGTAGTTGTTATTTTTAGAAAAATGTTTAATATTATTTGAAAGAAAATATTATGTTTCTCTTATAAAAGTTATGTATACAGCGTTATCTATTGGTGTGCCATTAACTTCGTAGTTCGTATAAAACACATTACTCATATTATTATAATAATAATGTAATATTTGTGGATGAGCTAATTTAAAAAATCACACTCTACACTTATTTATGTTAGGACGCATTACGTCTTAAAATCCTACGTCTCATGATTAACTAATTAATTAATTAATCGTGTTACGTCTTATTTGATCGAGCATCGTACTCAAAAAAGCGATCATTTTTGGATGAACCTGTATTATGGAAGTTTACTTACGTTTGTTATTTTTTTGTAACAAATATCAATATTGTTGAAAAATTTGTTTGTTTTAGTAAAGTTTCGTTTTGATGCACCGAAAAACTATGTGTTAAAACATACAACTGCTCTGATCTCATGTCCTTCGATTGCAAGATGATGATGATGTTTTTATAAGTACCATAGTAGTGAAGTGGGCAAATGTCTTAAAAGTACACTGACGTGAAAATTCTGAATAAAGCTCAGTAAACTTATTTGAATAAAATATATTTTCAACATTTAAAATATAATTAACTATATTATGACATGTATTGACCCAGAAGTATTCAAATTTTTTCTGACTGCGGCTCTTTAGCTGAAAAATATTTTGACGGCTCTCAAATTATTATGAAAAAATTGAAACAATAATATGAATACAATATGGATACAATATGGACGATAATAATAGTGACTTGAATGATCATAAATAATATCATATGATACTCGTATTATAGTTATACAAGATCTACATTACTATTGCTTTCCGGTGTTTTGACGCGGTTCGCTTCGAAAACTCTTGCGACGCCTCTTGGAGTCACGAAGCACAATTTGAATGCCATAAAATGAGAATATGAAACTCGCCATGCCATTGGATTTTATGCAAATGTTAAGTAGATCATTAAATAATTAATATTAATATTTCAAGTATAAATCTTTCCGATGGATACAAAACGAAATGTATATAGGTATGTGACATGACGTATACACACTATATGTGTGTCAGTAGGTATGCGCATTTGTTTATAGAATGCCTATAATTGCCTAACCGACGATTTGGTGACCTTAAACTTAGTTGTAGCTTTCAAGCTTTGACTTGTAGATCGGTGTCATTGTGGTGCTAACTTCAACTAACATAAATAACATGTGTTTGCTATAAACATATTGCATCGACCACATGGTCAACATTATTATATTATGCGCAGTACATTTTATTAATGTTTCAAATATTTTATTACTTCTTCTGATTATTGCCAGACTTCCTTCGCAGTGAATAGCTGAATGTGATTTATTCATTTACGATTCTTAATATTCTTATTACTTCACTTGTAAATGTTTCATGAACTTTTGTTTATTTAATATACGTCCTACATAATACATATTATACCGCACTGATGGTAAAACTTCCGAAATCCAAATTATAAACACAACATGTCTATACATTTTGTGTTGAGATGATCACGCCGAGTATTCAAGGGTTGACTATGTTTTCGCATCCATTGCCAAAATAGCCTTATCTGCAATTCCATACACATCTCCTATAGTCCTGCAGTAAATCGCTTCCTTCGATAAAAATGTATTCAATAAATAACAATTATTATTTGTGTTTAAACTTTACCCACTAATTTTATATTGTAATTATATATAGTTAATAGGGAATTATTATACACAAGCGAAAAGCTTTATAATTACAGTTTCAGTTAATTATTTTTGGGATTCCGGCATAGTACCTTCACTTTGCACAGTGAAGAAAATATCCTCTTCCACGTAGGTAGTTAAACTATACGAGAAGACACAAACAAATGAACTTCATTCGCAAAATATACAGATGGCCTACGTGAAATCGATTTTTATTTACACGGTTTTCTGTACGATTCTTATTTGATTTTCGTACTATAATACTATATATTATATTTGGTTTATAATTGACCTAGGGTCCTCTGAAAAAAAGAATTGGCTAAATTGTATGATGGTAATCGATCAAAAAGTCTGGCATAAAAAAAGTTGGACAAAACTTCAGGATTTATATTTTGATTGCCGGAAAAAAAGGTTCCGCACTTTTTTAGTATCGGACAAAAAGTCCAAAAATACAAAATTGTCTAATTTGTTATAACTATGTAATTATAATATTTTATTAATATATATATATATATATATTTTCTTATCCTTATTATTTCTTATACCTAACATAAATGCACCAACGAACTTATACGAAATAATCGGACCCGACTGTCAACCTGAAAAAATCATATCATTCCTCGGGACAACCGAAATAGACAAATACATTTAAGTAAAATAAATATAGTCAACAGCCATAAGCCTCAATGTCCCCTTATTATTGTAATTAAATTGTCACCTAAAACATGTAATAGTATAGGTAATGTAAATTTAAGTATAAAGCCCCCATGTCGCCGAAGCTACAAATATCAATAAAAAAAAAAATAAATAAATAAATAACAGAAATAGAACAGAAATCCACTGGGTTATTTTTTTAAGATTACATATATTATAAAACATCGATAACAATTATAAATAACCTAACCGGCGCGGTCAACTGCGGAAATGCTCTGAGTGTACGTACCCGCCGCCGCGCCGGTGTTGCTAGCACCCGGATGGGTGACCACCCCGGTTTTTAGTGACAAATCCTTGACACACAATATATATTAAGTGTTCCAAACCGTCCGTTTCCCCCTACAAACAGCTAAAGGCCATAGTTTCCGGGATTATGATCGATAAAATAAAAATATATATACATATATACTTAGTAGTTAGTAATATATAGACTAACCGACCATCTTCGCTAAGAATCGTTTTTCGTACCTATGCATATGCAATGATTTATTATTAAATTCAACTAATTTTAATTTTACACATAGGTACTTTACACTTAACAGTTTACAATGACTTACATACTCGATGATGGGGTACACTATCGTCACCTAGTGTACAACTAAGCAGTTTATCTACTTTTCCCTTTTTTTTTTGAATTTATTCTCATCAATGATACAAAGGGGATATACAATATTAATAAACAGACGCATCATATCATGGTAGATAATATTTTAATAGTTAACGTGTTTTGGATCTGAGGAAAAATAAAATATGTGTAAGTGGACAAGTAGATATAGCATGTTTTATGCAAAATACTCGAAAAAATAACATAAATATACATATAATAATATTATTATGCCATTATTACGTGTCTTTTAAATTACACATAAAGATAATGCATACCTATTATAGTATAATAATGTTATCTCTAAGTATTAAAAATAATAAACTCGAATGCTTAATTTAATGAATTATACATTTGTCTACATCCAGCTGACGAACAATAAAATTTGATATTATATAACTGAAATTTAAAATAGTAAAATCGCAAGGGATATCTATACATTATCCTAATTGCACGTATACAAAGTTATTCAAAATATTGTTCAACCATTATAAAATGCTTTTATTTTTTAGGTTTAGAGTGATATAATATTATGATATAAAAGAAAAATATTTCAAATTTATTTGATAGTTAAGTTGGGCGCACTAAAAGATTATCGTTGAAACTTTTTTTTTAAACAATGTAATATTATTAGTTTAGCGTGGTTGTCCAATGGGTTATTTATAATTTAAATATAATATCTTGATTTAGTATATATTATTATCATTTAGTATTCAACTATATAGAACTTTGTACCTATAACTACGAACTTTAATTGTATTTTACATTTAATAAATTATAAAAATAGTATAATATCTATCTATATAATATATAAAACCGAAATCAAGCAAAAGAGGAAATCTTTGTTACGGTTTGGCTTCGAAACTACTTATTGGATCGTCTTGAAATTTTTTTTAAATTAAAGAGGACATCACAGAGAAGGTTTTGGGCATGAAAAATTTGAGAAAGTTACCGGGTTAGAGGAATACGACGAGGTGATGATGAAATGACAGTTTCGCCATCTGTCCAGCAAAAAATGAGCAAAAAAAAAATATAAATATTGTTTACAAAGAAGTATTATAACCTTAATAGAAATATGTACAGAGATAATATATAAATTAATAAACAAAAAAGGTACAAAATATAAGAAAATAGTAGTTTTTTCATCCTCATTTTTTTTATATAAAATAGTTGAATACCTCCCGGGCTATTCTTTCCATGGACAACGCCGGGTAATTCAGCTATTTATTTATATGTATAAAAATATACTGCTAGCACAATCAAGGATTTTGTATTAATTGATTATATTAATTCACCGTTAGTGGAATTAAGTAAAAATGGAAACTTGGTATAACTTTAATACTTTAGAGTTAAATCATAAACTTACGTACAAACAGCACCAAGTCCGCGATCTACCGCAGGTAGATTGCCTACCTGATAATATTATACTTCTGCAAATCAGTTCCGCGGTGGAAGCCATCCGATACACACGTGTCTCTGTGCGCTCCTCTCGTAATTAATATAATCGCACTCATTAGCGTTCACTGTTCAGTGACAATGAGTAAATCTTAGTTGTACTTTAGTGTTTCTTTTTTCGCAACCTACTAGCAGTGTTTTTATTATGATAAACTTACCAACGTCGCTTGTATAAGTTCTCCAAAATCGTCGTTTAAAATCCTTACATAAGTTCGCCGTACTCACATTACTGCGTTATTACGCAATAGTGCATACGAGTTCTCCTTATCTGCGACCGCCACCAGGCGGTCTAGATAAAACAAACACACGCCGCCGCCGCCGCAATTTAATTAATTATGATTAATATTAATAATAGAGCTAATCAGCAAATCGGTCAACGCAAAACAACAACGTCCAGTCAGCCAATTAAGTCAAACCCTCACGCTTCTAATACCAAATATGACGACGCAACTTCAAATAAAAATCCAAATGACAATGTTACTCATGCTACTCAAGGTAAAAGAAATCTCTCTTCATCTTCTCAAACCTCATCGACAAGCGATCAGGTCAATATTATATCGCAAAATATTAAAAAAAAAAAAACCAAACTGTTTAAATCAACAAATCGGTTTGAAATCCTAAATCAACTTGACGAGCCTGACCAAAACTCGTCTTCTCAACAGCTGCCTGACGAACCAAACAATGATATCTCAGACGAAGTTTTCAAACCCCCACCTCCTATTTTTGTAAGGGGCGTGTTAAACTACTTAGACCTATGTACATCGCTAATTGAATTAATTGGTGTAGATAATTTCTTCTGCAAAACGTCTGCTGACCGTTTAAAAATTCAAACATCGAATCCTGAATCATACAGGGCACTTATTCACTTTTTAAAAGATCAAGAAGCGGAATTTCACACTTACCAGCTCAAACAAGATAAACCACTCCGTGTCGTCATACGTAACCTTCATCCAACCACTAATGTAGACACAATTAAAGAAGAACTAGAAGTTCGTTTGTTTGAAATAAGACGTGTTACAAATGTTCTCCACAAAGTAACAAAAATTCCACTTCCGCTCTTTTTCGTAGATCTAGAGCCATCAATCAAGTCAGCTGAAATCTTTCATCTGTCCTCACTGTTGCACACGAAAATCAAAGTCGAAGAGCCCTACAAGTCTAAAACAATCAGCCAATGTACAAACTGTCAGGAATACGGTCACACAAAAACCTACTGCGGTTACCCTTCACGCTGCGTCCGCTGTGGCTCAAATCACAAGTCCCCCGACTGTCCAAATCCACGCTCCGATCCACCAAAGTGTGCTCTCTGTAGAGGCGATCATCCTGCAAGTTACAAAGGCTGTTCCATATACAAGGATCTCCAGCGTGCCAAAAAACCATACACCAAAAGTAACTTTGTACCAACTAACACTAGATTTAATACCACAAATGTTAGAGATAGTCATCCAATAAATGACACCCACCCAATTCAGCCCGATTCTCATTCCCCCACCTATGCCCAGGCTACTTCTGGTAGGTCAGCTAATAATCCAACTCCTTCAACCGCTCCTGATTTAAATTCTACCATCACAAACTTCCTTGAGGATTTCAAATCACTGATAAATCCTCTAATATCCCTACTCACCAAAGTAATCGAAAAACTTCTTGCTAAATAAAATGTCAGACAAAGCTACAAATAAATCACTTTTAATACTACAATTTAATGCAAATGGAATAAAAAATCACGTCAACGAACTCCAAACAGTTCTTTACAATTCACGCATTGACTTAGCACTTATTACTGAAACCCATCTCACCAAATACTCCAACATTTATATACCAGGGTATAAGCTTTTAAAAACCGACCATCCTGATAACACGGCTCATGGTGGTGTCGCTATTCTCATAAAAAATGCTATTCAATTTCAACCTCTTCCACATTTTTGTTTTAATTATTTACAATCCTGTTCCCTAATCATAAAGTTAAATAATATTCCTATTACTATTGCGGCCGTCTACTCTCCTCCAAAACATAAGATAACGTTTCAAAATTTTACTAATTACTTTAACTCTGTGCATAACAATTGCATTATTGGTGGTGACTTCAATGCAAAACACCATTCCTGGGGTTGCCGTGCAAACAATCCGCGTGGTCAGGTTCTTCATAATTTTGTAACTAGAGAAAATCTTAAAGTCCTTGCTCCACCAGGCCCAACATATTGGCCGACCTCAGCACGTAAAAACCCAGATATTCTAGATATTTTCATCACAAAAATCCCAAACAACATTCACTGTACTACGGAGAATATACTTGACTTAAATTCTGACCATTCCTCAGTACTGCTAACTCTTAATGTCTCTCCTCCTCTTCGACAGGAATCCCCGAAATTATTTAACCATACTACTAATAAAATCAAATTTCATGACCTTGTAGACCAACAAATCAAATTAAACATTAAATTAAAATCCTATGACGACCTGGATCTAGCTGTTTACAATTTCACAAACCTCATTCAAAGTGCAGCTTGGTCATCTACAGTCACCTCCCTCAAACTTTCTAAGACTCCTGCTATACCAGTCCACATTCGTGAAATCATTGTTGAAAAACGTAGGTCAAGGGCTCTTTACCAGCGAACCCGCTTGCCTTCACACAAGCAAAAATACAATAAATTAGCCAACCATCTAAAAAAATTGTTAGCTAAACTCAAAACTAAATCTTTTGAAAGCTTTCTAACTAATCTCTCTGCAAATGATGGTAGTCTTTGGAAAGCAACAAAAAATGCATGTAAAACTAAAGCCCCTAACGTCCCAATAAAAAAAAACGATGGCAGCTTTGCTATATCTGATACAGATAAAGCTGAACTGTTCAAACTCCACCTATCTGAAACTTTCCAACCTCACCCTGATATTGCCTCTCCAAATAACATCAACTCTGTGGAAGAGTTTCTAAACTCCCCACTACCAGTTGCTCTCCCTGTCAAACATTTCACTCCGAATGAAGTTAAATATGCTATTGATAAATACCCTCTCAAAAAATCTCCCGGGTTTGATCAAATTACTGCTGAAGTTGCCAGATGCCTGCCAAAAAAAGCGATCATCCACCTCTCACATCTATTTAACTCTGTTCTTAGGCTCTCATATTTTCCTTCCCTCTGGAAATTCTCGATTATTATTCTGGTTCCAAAGCCCAATAAACCTCCTGACACCATTTCCTCTTATCGCCCCATTAGTCTATTACCTTTTTTCGCTAAAATCCTTGAAAGACTTTTACTTAAACGTATTCTACCATGCCTAACTGTGAATTCCATTCTTCCCAACTCTCAGTTTGGATTTCGATCTACCCACTCAACAATCCACCAAGTTCATAGAGTTGTAGATGCAATTTCTTATGCTTTAGAAAAAAAATTATATTGTACTTGCGTTTTTCTTGATATCTCTCGAGCATTTGATAGGGTCTGGCACCATGGGCTCCTTTTCAAATTGAAAAAATTTTTACATCCTGTATACTTCCTGATCATTAAATCATATCTTTCTGACAGATATTTCAGTACTCGTTTCGGTGAAACCCTCTCCAGTATAGCCAAAATATCGGCAGGCGTTCCACAAGGTGGAATTCTTTCGCCTGTGCTCTACAACATCTACGCCTCTGATCAACCAACCTCCCCGAATACGCTAGTCGCCGACTATGCTGACGATAAAGCTATAATCTCAATAAATAATGACCCGGTTATTGCCTCCCACCATCTTCAAAATCACCTCTCCCTCATGGAAGAATGGTACACCAACTGGCGGTTGAAAATAAATCAGTCCAAATCCATACATTGTACTTTTACCCTTAGACCTCCTACCTGCCCAGCTGTCTCCATTCATGGCATCCCTATTCCAAACTCACAAACAGTTAAATATCTTGGACTAACTTTAGATCGTAGATTAACCTGGGCCCACCATATTAAGTCTAAACGAACAAACTTAAACGCTCGTTTACGCCTTCTTAAAACATTTATTAACAATAACAAATTCACTAATATCAACTCAAAACTGCTCATATATAAATCTTTAATCAAACCAGTCTGGACTTATGGAATAGAGTTATGGGGTAATGCAAAAAAATCAAATATAAACAAAATACAAACTTTTCAAAACATAGCACTCAGGAAACTTCTAAACGCTCCTCCTTACGTCTCAAACCACACTATTCACACTGATCTAAAAATGAAACTGGTACATGAAGAAGCTATAGATCATTACCAACGCTTCCACAATCGTCTTTCCTCAAATAGCAACCCGCTAATACGTAATCTTGCAGTCCATACTATTCCTGGTAACCCACCCAGACGTTTAAAACGTAAATGGTGTCGCGACCTACTTGCTCACCCCCCTGCCCTCAACTAATCATTTACAGAGTATCAGTTGTTTAACTAATTATTCTAAAAAATAAAAAAATAAAAAAAAAAAAATTTAAAAAATTAAAAAAAAAAAAATCAATCAATTTGAGTGTCATTAGTGGATGACTTCTCACGTCAAGCGTATCATGTTGTAAATTCTCTAACCATATAAACTTATTGTGCCCCTAAGGTATAGATTGTTTATCTCAAATAAAGAAAAAAAAAAAAAAAAAAAAAAACTTCTGCAAATCAGAATTTTTATTCCAGGTAACGGAAAAGTTAAGATAAGTTTTGAAATCCATACACCGATTATTAAATAACGAATTGAACAAAGTTTGAGTCATATAAATTTAGTACATTTAACGGGCAACGAAGTGCACGGGATCTGCTAGTGTACCTATACGCAGTGACACAATCATGGGAGGGGTTTGGGGTTTAAACTTCCCGAAATGTTTTTCAAAAGTCAAATATTCCAAAGTAAAGGCCTTTTTTTTATTAATTTTTATATGAATAACCCTTCCCTAAAATAGATCCTATACATATTGTGCCACCTTACGTATAATAATTAGAAGTGATAATAACATTATAATTGCGTACTTATCCATTCATTTTAGTTTAATGTTGGGTGTTTCGAAAACATTTCAGGGGAGAATTCGACCCTAATGCAATCAAATATTGTTCTAACCGATTAGATGGCAAAACAGTTACCTAATAAATGACTCTGCGAAATTATTTAGGTACTTACTTGTTAATTATTAACTCTGCTTTAAAATATGTTTCGTGACTGTATTATATTTTATAGTTCAAACATACATTAGCTGCCTATTGAATAACTATAATATTATGTTGGTTTTGGTTATATTTTTGAGGAAAAAAAATCAATAATTACTATTAAAAATATAAGTATTGTAATGCACGTCCGTTTGCATCAATTATCATAATATTTTTCTACGAAAACATTCCTTGTGACTAGAATAAGCTTATCTATTGGAAAATTTGTAAATTATCTATGTTATAGAATCTACAATATATTTACTAGGGCATCGATATCATCTTTTTAGATTCTGAACGAAGTGATGAATGTATTGATTTTACAATGATGTGTGTGTTTTTTTTTTTTGTGTCTGTGTACAGCATAACTAGTCGAAATAATGCTTCAATTTCAAACTTTGGGGGTGGTTTCTGATGTAAAAGTGAATATCCTTGGTGCATTATAGAGGTCAAACTCAAAAGTAATCATTTTCCAACAGTTTTCAAAAAAATCAAGGAAAACAAACAAAAAAAATGACAGAAAAACGGGAATTTTTACGCAAAATCAGTTTTCGACCAAATCGATTTTTTATATGGTTGTAATTCAAAAACTAATCACTGTAAATACTTGAAATTTTCACCAAATGTTTATGGTAGTGCTATCTATATACAGTTTAATTTTCAAAAATTTTTCACTTTTTGAGTTATTTATAGACCACTGAAATTTTCGACTTTTTTGAAGTGTCGGTAAAAAAATGTTGGACGACCAAAAAAACTTGAAAATTTAATACAAGGTTCCTTATGAGTTGTTCTTATTGTAGCTAAAAAAAATTAAAAATCGTAAATCACGATTTTTTTTAATAAGCGCTTATAGTTCAAAATTTTACGAAATCTGTCGAAAACGCGAAAATTTGCAAGTAATTTTGAAGTTGAAAAATCATAAAATTTTTTGCGTTTATAACTAAGGATTAAAAATACAACACTAAGTTGTCCATAAGTTTTCCTTCAAGTAGCTATAGAGAAAACTCGAAGCATTATTATAGGAAAAATTTTAAGTGCGTTTGAATTTTAAATTTTTATGAAATAGCGTACCGATAACGATTTATCCTGAAACGATTTTAAATATTGGTTATTATTCAAAAAGTATAAGTCCTAGATACTTGAAAATTTTACCAGTTATTAGGATTGGCATTTTCTTTACATGATTTAATTTTCAAAATATTTTGACTTTTTTTGAGATATTTATAGACGACTGAAATTTTCAATTTGTCTGAAAATTTTTTTTTGAAGTGTCGATAAAAACTTTTTGGCCCTATCAAAATACTTGAAAATTTAATACAAAGTTCCTCATAGATTATTCTTATAGTGATTAAAAAATTATAAGAATACATAGGCACAAATTTTTTTTATTAGTATTTGAAGTTCAAATATTGACTTAATACGTAAAAATTACGGCAATTTTCAAATTATCTTAGATCAAAATTCATAAAAGTTTTTCTTTTTAATTCTAAGATTTGAGAATTTAATACAAGGCTCATAATATATTTTAACAATAACAGTTGAAAAATAAAATAAATGTATAGCCACAATTTTTTTTTTACATGTATTCAAATTTTAATTTTGACAACATACGTAAAAATCACAAAAATTCGTAAATTATTTTATCCTAGAAATTCATAAAAAATTTTCCTTTTATACCTAAGATTTGAAAACTTAATACAAGGCTCCTTACAAGTTTTTCAATCTTTATCACAAAAAAAATGTCCACCGGAAATTCAAATTAAATTTTTATTAGCATTTGAATTTCAAATATTGACAAAAATTCGTCAAAACCATGAATATTTGCAAATTATTTTGTAGTTCAAATATTGTTTGTATTTATATCTAAGGTTATACAATTTAACACCAACTTTTCCATAAGTTTTGCCTCAAATAGCTATAGAGAAAATTTGAAGTGTCATTATAGGAAAAATGTTTTGAGCGTTTGAGTTTTAAATTTTTATGAAATCGCGTAATGATAACGATTTATCCTCAAACCAGGTATTCGTATATCTATGATAATATAAGGTATTATGAATTATGATAACTACATGATAACTACACTAATTGATTAACCATGTCATATGCAAAATGCGTCTTAATTGAAAAATCAAATATTTGTTTCAAAATAGAATATAATATGACAATATTTAAATATAATATATCCTAGACTGACAAATCATCTCCGTTCAGAATCGTTTTTCGTATACAATGATACCTATCATTGCATTCAAATTTAATCCCATCCATTACAGTAACCTACTGTACAGCAGAGCGACATCCAGGACTTACCCGATTTTTTTGTTTTTTATAAAAGCGATGTATTTGTGGAAAATATTGCGGTATTTCACGTGGCCGTGATGATGGCATATCGTAGCGAACATAAAGTATAATATTATAAATAATCAGTTTTCGGTGAACTGCTGCAAAATGTAAGAAAAAAATAATTTTTATTTCAGGATAAACCTTTAAGATTATGACATATAAACATTTTCGTAGGGGCCGTTCCATGTATAGATATACGAAGCCTGGAACAAAATTACACAGTTGACATAAAGTATGCATGTTTATTGTAATATGCCTGTGTATAATTGAAAAATCGTAAATCTGGTCCGATGGTATCTCCTGAAGTTTTGCTGCATATTGCATAAGGCCCTGGGCTCGAGTCATTCTAGCATTTTTCGTCCACCCTTATTGTAATGACAGTTGTTATTTTTATGTACCTTAAAAATATATGCGGTTTCTTAAAATAACTATAGATAGCAGATAAGAATATCAGATATGTAATTTAATACCTTACACAGTTATACCTACCACAGATTATATAATCTGTGGTTATACAGTACTATACAGGGTTATTATTTATTAACCAAGCATACTCATCCCCATTTTTTTCAACAATAGGTACTGTTCTTCAAAATATAATTTTTAAAATTGGTAAATATGCTTATGGACCATATTCTCAAAATCTTGATATTTTTGTAGTATATTTATAGTGCTTTAGTAGTATGAAAATTCCTAAAAATTTGAAAACATGGTTTTAATTAAAAATATTCCGAAACTCAGAATTTTAATAAAAATACATTACTTAAGAAAAAATTGAAGAGAATGTATTTGGTAAATCACACTCTATTATACACGATTTTACAACGATAATTTTTCTAACCGTTTACTTGAAAATGATTTTTATTGTGTACCAGATACACCTACCTAAATCAAAATAGTTATAATATTAACTATTGTGTACCTATATAATTTATATAAGAGTATAAGTATGGATGTATATGTATTGGAGAATTACATTTTAACTTACCTACCTACTTATAAATAATTTTATAGTCAAATATTCAAATGTAATTTCTAATTAATTAATGTTAGCTTTTCTTTCTATGATGAATCATTTTATTATCCTCATGAATTATTTCCTATATACTTAAAATTGTTGTACTGAAGCCACTTGGTGAAAACTTAATAAAATAAATGTTTTTATGTTCAATGCGTTCAAAACTAATAAACTGATAGGTTAACCTAACCGATATATTAACTAATAAACCGATATCACATACTTCACCACAGATATGATACCCATAGACCACAATTAATAATATATAACAAAATAACGACAGTAAAATGTGATAACTGAAAAAATAATATATCATAATATCGTTTGTCTGCCTTTAGTATGAAAATAATGTAATAAAAAATGTGTTTGTTGTTTAATAACATTTTCAAGTGTGGTGTTCAAGATAGTAACGTAGATTGTATCTTGCATTCATGTCAGCTATTGCTATAATGACTAGTGGCTACAATACTGAAGTCATACCATAATAATATGAGATGATAAATAATAGTAACACGTATTCAAAAACTGTCGTTACAACAATATAGACTATAGTTATCTATATTTTAAGCTTTTGTTACAATGTTAATGTTGACGACAATGCTGCACAAACCATATTATGTAAGTTGCACATGATGTGTATGTTGTAGCACAGAAGCAGCCAGTGTTGTGCAATTGTTCAATTTATTCAAATAGGGTTTGATACAATTATATTTTTTTGTGTTTAGAGATTTTATATTTTTTCATCATTTAATAATTTTTCTACAACATTTAAAGACTTTCAATGGAATATATGCGTACATTATTTTGATAATCGATAGCAGAATAGCAGTTTACAAGTATTGCGAACAACATTTTTGTAATATATCGCCATTAGTTTTAGGCTTTAGGAGCTGTAGTTCTTAATTTTAGGTAATAAATATATGATATATACTTTGTTCCTTTATAATGAATCAGTTGTATAAATATTTGAATCATACAAATTCTATAATGACTTCTATTATCGACCAAAAATAAGTTACATTATTATTAACAAATTCTAAAACTTTATCATGCCCAGAAATACTTTCAGTCAACTGTCGGTCAGCTTCTATAACTTTTTTTTTCCAAGAATTCTCAAAAATTATGGTTTCATCTGATTTTTAGTTTTATCTTCTTCTTTGACATTTAGTCGTTGACGTAATAATTGTTTAAACGATATTACAATTTATTTATTAATTTATTAGTATATACGTTTACCTCAATACACATAGAGAATTAGTGAGATGGAAAGGGATGAAGGGCAGTCGTCAAACGATTTGCGAGAAAGAGACAGATAAAAAAATAAATAAGTTGTGATTATTGACAATCAAGTTAAAACTTTGATCGTACGACTGTTGTCTTCACCGCCATCAATACATTGTTATTGGCGTTATTGCGTAGTTTGGCTTTAATATAAATTATGAACACAAATATAATATTATTGTAACATATTGTGAGTGAGTGGTTGTATTGGTTAGATATCTTTTTAAAACTTAAACATAAAACTATTGAAATAAACAAAGTGACACATTTTCACATTTTTTTAATTGTACAAAAACACAATTAATTATTTTAAAATTTGTTAAAAAAATTCTCTTTAATTGTTTTATCATATAATAAAATGTTGTGAAATGAAAAGTTCAAATATAAAAGATAAACTACAAATTTAAAAGGTTTTATATTATATAGTGCCCCGTGACCGTGTCTCAATGTGTACAAGGCTGGGTCACAGTGAGACACTATGAATTTTTAAAAAAAAATTTCTCTGGGTTGAAATTTCGTTAAATTTTAGAATGTATTAATATGTTTTTTAATGCTCAATAATTTTTAGAATAAAACCATAATAACGCTGTTGAAGGATTATCACTTAAAAAAAAAACAATATTTAAAAAGTAATTTTTAGTGTCTCATTGTGGCCACCTCTCCCCTGTATACAATATAACTCACAGGAGCAATTTTCTAAAAAAAATTTTTTTAAGGGAAAAAATAATCAAAATATATCTATTTTAAATCATATGTCAACATGCAATATACAACGATTGCATGCATTATCTGTTAAGAACTGTAAGATTAGATAGATAAGTAAGAATATTTTTAAAAAGAAGGTGACAAAGTCTCAGTGATAAAAAACAAAATGTTCAACCCCCCCCCCATTGAAAACTCCTGAGTACGCCTCTGGTATCTTACATTATGTTCTATCATGTAATCATATATCATTTTATGTTCTATTTATCAGGTAATTCCAAACATTTTTATGTATGTTATAACATATATGTTTTATTTTTTATTTAATTGTATTTGATGCCATCAGATGTATACTAGGTATACAATTTAAATTTATCCATATATACTATATCTAACTTTTATAACTCTCAACCCCCGACACAAGCATTATTGCTTACAGGGGGTTGATAAATCATACATATTACTGTACAATTGTTAAAATGTTAAAATGTGTTAATTTATGTATAATAAATGGTTAAAAAAAAAAGAATTATAGCACCTAAGACTATGTTTTGTGTATAGTTACCTGTTAATACTTTTAAATACCATAGAGATTAAAGTGAGAGGATGCAATCGGAATTAGTTCCCCTACCATCTAAACCCTACTGAAAAAGCTAATTTTTCGACGTTTGGGTAAGTTGAGTCGCTCAAATCCTCAAAACTTTATTCCCTAATGCGTCAAGATTTTAATTCTTATCTTTTTCGTAGTCATCAGAATACGTCTTGTCAACAAATCACAATGAATAGCTCGAGTACGTTCCCTTCTTCAATCCGTCGCAGCTTTAGAGATTTAAGATAATATTATGCTAATCGAAAATCGTGTAGAAGTTTCATGAGACAGAACCAACAATCGACTGTGATAATCGGTACCCGCTGTTTTTCCCGAATCGAAATTCCCGAATGAATTTTTTCCCGAATAGTATTTTGCCCGAAAGTCCAAAAATCCGAAACCTGTTTTCCCGATGGTTATTGTTCCCGAAATAAAAAATTCAAAAATTTAAAAATTTAATTATTACTGGTGTATTTTCTATGTATTATATTTATTTATATATTTGGCTGATCTTCAAGCCGCATATAATATGACCCAGATGATTGTTCGTTGAAATATTTTACACACATGATGCTAGCGTTGGCATTCGTGCCGTTGACTGAAGTTTCTTGCATTTTTTCTCTATAGAAAAATGATGCACCTGAAGCTCTATCACCTATGATGGAATATTTCGAAAAAAATTATGTTCTTGGGGTAATAGCTCGAGGAATTCATCCACGTTATCTGCCAGAAATTTGGAATCAGCACCAAGCAGCTCTGACTGGTTCGCATAAGACCAACAACGTAAGCGAGGGGTGGCACAATCGCTTCCAGATCGTCATTGGAAAACATCATCCTGACCTTTACTCTGCTCTCGGTGAATTCCAAAAAGAACAAGGTGATGTAGAGATAATGATCTCAGAGCTGAGTTTAGGGCGAAAAGTGAGAGCTCAGCCAAAAAGAAAATGGCGAGACTTTCAGATGCGAATTATGGCCATAACTGCTGACTTTATTACATACCAAGAATTACATTTTCTGAAGGCAATCGCGCATAATATTGTTTTGTGATATTATTTATCGATTTTAAAATATCAAACATTAGGTACATTACAGGATTTTTATATTATATTATATTATATTTTTATATTTTATTCGTATTATAATTTAATTATTTCAAAATATTTTATTTCACTACAGGATTTATTATATTATTATTAATTTTACCAATTCATTTTTATATTTTATACGTACTATAATTTATATTCGGGAAAAAGGTGTTCGGGAAAAAATCCATTCGGGAATTTCGATTCGGGCAAAATACCGGTAACCGTGATAATCATATACGTAATTCTTACAATAATTGAGAAAATCGTTTTTTTTTTTTCGTATTTTAGCTTCAAAAATATCTAAGCACGCAACTATAATAATATACTAAACTCATTTACACTATTATTCACACTCATTGAAGTAATATGTGTTAACTCATGGCATAAAATATGATGTTTTATGATGTACTCGTATTATGTGATTTACATACATTTCGGACGCTAAAGGGCTACCAGAATCCAAGTCCCCATCGATCATCTCCTCTTAAGGGTTGTTTTAAAATGCACTTGGGAAACTCCACAGGTGGGTATTAACTAGTTAAAAAGTTAAAGTTAGTTCAATTTTTTTTAACTTTTAAACTTAACTAATTTATATTCTAATTAACTTATGAACTTAACTAGTTTAATTGACAGTTCAAATCACATATTATGGCTTCTCTCGGTCGATTTAAAAATAATCCATCAAGTTAAAAAAAAAAGCGGGTAAGTGGGTATCGTTCTGCTGTACATTGGGGGTGGGGCGTGGACCTTTGACTAAGGTAGGTTAAATTTGAATGCAATGATATAGGTATCATGTATCATTGTATACGAAAATAGCTTATGAGGAACTTTGTATTAAATTTTCAAGTATTTTGATAGGGCCAAAAAAATTTTATCAACACATCAAAAGAAAATTTTCAGAAAAATTGAAAATGTCAGTTTCCTATAAATATCTCAAAAAAAGTCAAAATATTTTAAAATTAAATCATGTAATGCAAATGCCAATCTAAATAACTTGTGTAATTTTCAAGTATCTATGACTTATACTTTTTGAATAATTACAAATATTTAAAATCGTTTGAGGATTAATCGTCATTCTTCCCTCAAATTTACTCATTGTAACTTTATAGTATAGATTGTAAATATTCAATAAATGTTATTATTATTAAAAAAAAAAGAATCAAATTTATAATTTGTTAACGGTTAACTTTTAACTTATCGATCATGTGTCCACTTAACTTGAGTTAAATATTTTCATTAACTTGCCCACTTTTAGGAAACTCCCAATCAATTCCTAATGGTTGGTACATAAAGTTATACACTGATGCATCAATATTCTAATTTAATAAATTTAATCTTAAATGGTAAATAAAACACTTGCTTGATTATAACTGTATTTGTTCTACATTATAATTTTAAGTTTCTAAACACTAGTTTAAAACGCCTTATATCCACGCATTGTTTCCGTGATCTATCAGATAGTTCCCAGTACTTATGTATAAATATGATTGTTGTCACTGTCGAGAAAGGATCTATAATTATAAATAAATAATTTTATAATGGTTCAATAAATTCATATTAGCCAACATAAAAAAATTTGGTAGGCATCTAAATATTAACTTTTATATAGGTATATAGTATAGTTTCATAATATATCCATTATCCAATATAAATAATATATAAATACTTTATTTATAAATTATTAAGATATAAAATTTATCTGCGTTTTTATACATATAAGCATATTCAAGTTCACAAATAATTTTTAAATTGTACGTACCTATATACTTATATGGAACTATACCTTATTAAATGCGTATACCTATTGTAAGTACTTTAGAAACCAAAAATTTAGAACACTACCAGAGTGAGCTTTCTCAACTTGTTTTCCCCATCAAACCGTATTCAACAGCCAGCACGAAAATAAAATATATTCTACTATGAGCTTATTAAACATAGACATACGTAAATTACGTTAGAAAACATATTATATGGCTGCATCTGCATAAATGCATATAATGCATATATGTATATTGTATAAGTACACAATATATGATGCACAATTAATTACACATTGTATAATAACATTATGCTAATCCAAGTTTAGAATAATATGTATAGGTACCTACATCATAAATTATAGTAACAAAGTTTGTCTCCTTTAATGATATCTACGCTGTTGTAAGCAAAGTGAATGCCACTCTATAATCTATATATATATAATAATATAATATTGTAGAAATATAATATATTATAATGTAATTACTATTACTGTAGGCAGGTACTATTATAGGTGGCTTGACTACCCACAATCGAAATACATCCAATGAAGGCCAACATTGTCAAACCCAAACCAAAACAAACTTTTTGTAGTTCAACTTTGTGCCAACGAGGCAACGACCGGAACTTGCAGGAGAGAATCACTACAATACTGTGTTTAAATAATATGTATATACATGCATTATTAGACTTTTATGTTATGAGAGACGTAAGTACGACAGCAGTATTACAGTCGAGTGCCTATTATAACGACAACATTTTGTTTGAGGTCGAGATAAGAACTTCAAGGACTCACGATCAATAACGTTATAATAAGGTACTTGCTGGTTGATGCACTTGTTCGTGCACTAGAAATGAATAATGATGCAGGTACGTGAGTACTTATACGATTACAGATTTTGTCAATATACGTATTTTGTTCCGTCAGATCCCACTAGCAGAAGAAAGTCGATCCCTATATTTGTATGACAACGATAGTTTTATATTTTTATTTTTTCGGTGATAAAAATATGTCTAATTTTACCCCTACAAATACAAAGTATATAGTAATGATTATTCAGTAAGTTCATTAATCATAAGTAATTTTTCAATTTTATCAGGACTTTCCCTTGGTTTAGCAGTAGCATTGTTAATGCGGCACTAATAAGGATTGTATCCTAGAATATAATCAACAAACCGTATGTAGTTCAAAAATAGTTTGTCATAGGTACTTGTAATTTGCATCAAATAGACATTTGCTATTTATTATACAATTTACAAAATATTTGACTCATTTTAAGCTATTTAGAATTATTTTAAATATTATTATTTTTTCTTAGGCGTTTTTGCATAGTTGTACCTATATAATTATCTATATGTTTATGCTCAGTTAAAAAGTATGACAATTTAATACAAGATTCCACACAATTCAACACGTACTCGTTAAAGTATTTTAAAAATATACAAAACATAATATGTACCTACAAACACATTTATTATATTTTTTGTCAACGATTGAAGTAGTTTTGACCAAATAGTAGATTGATTTAGAGAAATAAATTATTAACATATTTTGCATTTTATCATTGTCTCATAATGAAAAGGTTTTAAAGTAATTTTTGTGATTGTTCATTGAATCATTTGTAAGTTAAAGGACATTGAATAATATTTTTACTGTAAATACTAAATCATAAAAAGTTTATGCAATATCCAGAAATTCGATTAACTTTAGTTTAGAATCAAAGTTTTTTTATTCAACTTGATTGTTAATTAAGTATAATACCGTATATTTTATTTTGAATTGTATAGTTGTATTTTTATTCTTATCATAATATTCAGCGACAGTCACGAATAATATGTTGAAAATACTGTTTAATTTTTAATAAACAAATCAATATAATAATAACACATTTTTATAGGGTGGTAAAAATATCCTATATGAATTCACTTGGGAGGTAAATATATCCTAGTATAATTTAAATAAAGTTTAATTTATCCCAGTATATTTTTACCACCTCTGGAAGCGTTTTACCGTGGGGGGGGGGGGGGGGTAAAATATCCGGGGGTAAAAATCGCCTGTTACACCGGCCCCTTGTCTGCGCGTGCGGCGATGTCATATATAGGCAAACAATATTATCACCTCAGCACATTTTCTTCATTGACCTTGACCTTTCTTAATATTAAAATATTCCTAACATATATATTTAATAACATTATTTTTCTAATTTCTGTCTATACAGTATACGATTACATGTAGAATTGTAGACCTATCACCAGTGAGGTAACCCGCGGAAATTTCATAAGAAAGACTCGTCGGGATGATGGCCAATGTTTTTTAATTAATCCCTTGAGTAACTTTATTATACATTGGCGCTGTATTCATATATACCATATGTGAAGTAATGGCTTCATTTCTTGAACTTAGATAGCAAGCAAGATGGGGTGGGTAACGAGTAAACATTTTAGATTTCACTACACAAAAAATGTTTGAGTTTGAGGCCACTGCCTAATAGTGCCTATAATATAATATGTATTTTAATATTGTATAGTTTTGAAAATACTTTAAGCAAAAAACAAAAAAATGGTTGTTGTTTCCTGATTGTTAGGTATGACTTGGCAGTTCGTCGAATTTGAATTATTATTATAAGACACTAACAATAAATTTAGTTTAAAATTTTTACTAGAAACAATAAAAGTCGAAGTGGAACGCATATAATAGTTTACTGGCAGTCCCCTGTGCGTTTTACCAGGATATTATTTACGTATAGTATTCAACTTGGCACCGCAGTGAAGTCACTTATATGAGTGACTTTTGAAAAAGTAACTACTAAACTTTTGTAACCAACTCGTACATCCAATTTTATTTTTAAATTAATTATTAATTATTACTAATTATTATTATACTAATATAATAATAATATATTATTATTATAATAATTATTATATATTATTTATTATTAAGTATTAATTAATATTTAGTATTAATATATATTTATATTGTTAATAACTGGTTGTTAATTATATTAATAAATAATGCGAATAATAAGAACAACTTAAAATCTTAAGTAATAAAACAGTATAACATTGGAATACTAATATACTATTAAGTTTGACTTTTGAAGTCAAATTCTTGAATGATTTTCAATGCGTATAACAGAAAGACCTGATACATTTTATTCGAATCAATATTTTTCTATTTTTTTCATGTATTTTATAGTTAGGTATTATTGTTTAAGATTCTAAACGTAACATAATTTTTTACAGTGAAATGTATTTTTTTTATCTGTATGCTCGATGTACATGTTATAGAAAAAAAAAAATATTTGTTTCATACAATTTTAGGGTTGTTTCTAATGGCAAATGCCACATTGTATATACAGTTGACAATTTTGACTTTTGAGGGTTAAAATTTTAGTAACACACCACTAAAATGTACATAATTGAAAAAAAAGTAAAGGATCATGTTTAATCGATATATGACTATATGAGAATGATAAATAGATTTATTTTATTATTAGGTACGACAAAAAGTGCACAGAGTCCCAACAAATACTGCCTTTACTATTATAGCAATAGCCAACTAGTTTTATTTTACCTATTTTTTTTTTTTTACTTTTATCAATTTACAAGCTTTTAATTTGAACAAATACAATATAACAACACACCATAAGCAATTTGAAATTTTATATTGGTAAGCATCAGAATAACCCGGGGGCGACATGTCTAATGCAAAAAAAGTATTTTTCAAATGAATGAATATTATTTATTTTAAAACCAAAATTTAAAATATTTACTGTTGCAATTTAAAATTATGAACGGTATGATTATTTTTTTTCTTCATTGTTATCCTCGCGAAATCTATTCGGTCAATCAAAAAATCAGATTTCATATTGGGTTTTATTTCGTGTGCTGAATGAATAATAGGTACAATGCTACACCGGTCATGGGCTATAAAATATATTATTGGCCGACCATTTTCTATTCATGAAATTACCTACCATTCGTCGTCTTTCACTTTGTTTACTAGTTTATTAATTTTTTGTGAAATCCGAAAGCATTAAATAACTAGTAGAATGACCTGTAATAATATTTTATATTAATTCGGTAACTAAAAAAGTAAGCAACTAGAACTTACGTATACTGTTATGTTAAAACATATAGAAATCATTATAAATACAGAACAATCATATTATTAATTATGAGTTTATGACAAATTGAATTTGACATTAAATCACTGAAGTCGTTCAGTGTCGCAACTCTCGACTGTGTACAATACTTTTAGCACAATGGACATTGGACATGTTATAATAATTTTAATATAGTATAATATATACATAAGCTAGGTGTACCTTGTACCTCTATAAATCAGCTATATATATATTATATATTATAGTATGTATTTTTCGGTAAAGTTATTTTTAAAAAGGTCTGAATATGCCTTATTATATTATTTATTTTTACTATGTTTTATGTATTAACAAACCCCAACCCCCTCCCCTTTAGACAAATTTCTGCGGGCACCTATGAAATAGGTAATCTTTTTGATTTCATCAGCACAATTATGATCTAGCGCATATTCCTATCCTATACCCGTAATACAAATACGAAAAGTAAAATAAAATTGTAATGTCTGATACACTTGCAAATTGAAATCGTTTGAGAAGACGTGATGAGAGTTACACGTGTATGGGCGTGAGGGTCGTTTTTTCGTTTCAATTATTTTGCAATATTATAATATTATTTGAGCTTGGTAACTGTGAGAAGTTTTAATTTACAGCCAGATATCATATTATTTTATAATATACATGTTGTATTAATGAGCTGTACCTATAATATTATAATCTCGACGGATAGCAATTAGGTTTTCCTATCGTTTTTGGTTTTACTCGTTAAAATATAACTATACTTATATTGATGTTATATTGGTATTCACAATTTATTAACATTATTTCCGTTCGTTTCACATTTAAAAAGTAAAAGTCTTATACCAACGAATAATTTAACTGTTATTTTTTATATGCCCACTACATGGAATGGATAGAGGCGATTAGCACTGAACACTAAACATGTTCTTCCCTTTATTAACATGGTTAAAAACGAAGTTTAAATTCTTTTATGGAGGAGTATGATATATATATTTGTGTCTAAAACCTGTTAATACGCATATATAAGAAAAACTATATTTATAATGAAATTAAGAACATAACATTATGTACGTACTAGTATGTTATACTGTCAATTATATATATATATATATATACATATATATATCGGCGGTTCAAGGTTAGGCTTGGTCCTGTAAAAAATAATTTTTAAAATTAATATAATTAACTATATTAACAATTAACAATATAACTTGATTTGAAATCGTAAATAATCTAGATGATCATACGATTCATACGCTATAATATTTTGAATTTTTATTTTCTATGCCCGTAGTTGTAGTCATATGTAATATTTCAATATTATAGGCATTGGTGATATTATGTTGAGTGGAGTGTGAACCCAATCTAGTTTCCTCAGAATACAAAAATCAATACCAGGGATCAATATACATTTCACATTTTAAAAGATGTTAAAAATTAATTTTAAACAAAAATGTCTTCTTATTAGTTAGTTTCATTGATTTTTAAAATAATAATAAAAATAATATTTGAATTTATTTATACATTATTGTAACTATTAAATTTTTCTAATTACACGCTAAACGGCTAAACGTAACGTTACCATCTTTTAGCCCTACCTGTTTTTGTACCACCACCATATTATATTAAGTCCAATTTTATTGTCCTGTGTATTTATAAAGACACAATTCATTTTATTTTAGCAATAATTATTTCATTTATATTATATTATTACAATATTACACACTCACGGCGTTGTGGATAGGCTATTCAAGTACAGCATGGACTATAACTACTAAACTCTTAAAATATATATAGTTACGTGCTTATATATTATAAACGACGACTGATAAATTTCATCTAAAGTTATTTATTTGACGAGTATTTACCTGTACGAAATCTGCAAAATGATGCTATTTGCTTTGTATATGCGAATAGGTATATTCAATAATAACTCACAGAACAACATATCGACGTATTTTTGTTATAACGCCTGTTGCTGGATTCTTGATTTGTGCACTAATAAATAAAAATGTTCAAAGTATTAATTTGGTCATGCAATTACATGTAGGTACCTATTAAAAATGTAAATATTTTGACATTTCCTATATAGATTTAGAGAAAGTTAAAAATGACGGTGAACAGTTATCATGCGCCGAATTATTGATTAAGTATGTAAAAAATTATTTGTCGTTATTATAGCATACTTTAGATTTGGTTAAGTATCAAATCTCAAACTATAATTTAATACTTTCTATAGTAGGTAACTATTTATACAAACTATTCACTAGTCACTACTAAATAAGGGGGGCTATAATAATCCGGAAAGTATATGTCCGGACCGTATAATTCCGGAATGTATTTATCCGGACCGTATTTCGACGGAATCCAAAAAATATAAACCGTATTTTAACGGAACATATAGTTCCGGAAAGTATATGTCCGGACCGTATAATTCCGGAACGTATTTATCCGGACCGTATTTCGACGGAATCCAAAAAGTATAAACTGTATTCTTCCGGAACATATTTGCCCGGACTCTTAAAAGGTAAAAACCGTATTCATCCGGACCGTATTTGCCCGGAACGTATTTGTCCGGAAAGTGTTGTAAATTGCCTATATTAAGAGGCCGTTCTGATACCCGAAATTCGACCTTGCAAAAATATGGAACACAAATTAATTGTAATTCAATGTATCCACCTGCGTTCAATTTAAATGGTAATTGGTATGGATTTTTCCCTAATACCCAATATTTGGTAAAAAATACATAAAACGTTCGACAGGAAAACCGTCATCTCTAACGTAACGAATAACGTATGCTAACTGGTCTGTGTGGTTGATATCAGAAGTTGAGTCTATCACAATCGAAAAATATTTTGCACTTTTAATTTCTTTTATAATTACATTAGTAACTTGTGTTGTCATTAATGTAATTATTTCATCACAATATGTTGTAGAAGAAAGGTAAGATGTATGACCACTACCCGGGTTTCCATGTTGAACTATATGATTGCTTAGAAAAGGGTCAAATTCAGATATTAATTCTAAACACATCATAAAATTACCATTATTTTGACTTCCAAATTTTTCTACGGAACCTCTAAATGGAAGACCACGACTTCCCAATGTTTTTATGACAGCAATATCCCGTTTCAACACATTTTTCCAATAATCTATTTCATTATTTATTTGAATACAGAGATCACTATCTATTCTCCCAATATTATTGCTCCTACGTAAAAATACTATTTGGCAGTTAGTATGTCCCTTAGAGACTTCATGTTGTTTTACAATTTTAATAACATTTCTCCAGTCCATTAAACCTTCTGTAGCAAGTTTAGTAGAACCTCCAAACATTCGACAGGGGATACAAAATAATGCATTTTTACTACGAGAATAAATTAAAAATTTTCTAAGCTGTTGTTCTCCATTTAAAAGTTTCCGATAAAATACACTTTTTTTTAAGTATCGCGTTTTATTCCCAAACTCTAATTTTTTTGATAATAAATCATAGTCAATATTTTGTTTTATTTCTTTTATTAATAAGCGATCAATTGTCAAATCATTAATTATCCATTCTGCAGGATCCTCGCTGATTAAATCGACTTTTGGTACATCATCTTTTTCAGTAGTATTATTTGAACAACTTTCTGAGGATGTGAAGTTTTGAATATAAGTGATGTCCGTAGTACTAGTACCCGAGTTTGAACAACTAGCGAGCATTTTCTGTGTAGTCTCATAATTTTCAACTTCATTTAAAATATTTGTTGGTTTAAAAAAAGAATCAATTTTTGGGATTTTTTGCACTAAGTTATTTAATTGATTTTTTTTTCTTCCGCGATTTTTTTATACTTATAGCCACTTAAACGTAATCGACCGTCACTCATTTTACTATAGTTTAATTGAAAAAGTTACAAATAAAAATTAAAGAAATCAAATATTCATACAAATAAGAAAAGTGTGAACTTCATCTGCACTAAAAAAAAATAACACCGAACACGTTTGTTACTATAATACTACAAAACATGTCACAATATAATAATCGCTCGTTCGCGATTGCATTGACTAATAATTGGGTTTTTTTTTTATTGTGATTAGGTACAGATAAACACACAATCGTCAACCCATGTTATATTAATAACTTTTTTTACTGTCGTCGTATCCACTTGTCTTGTCTATTGTCAAGTCGTAGATTTACAACACGATAACGAACAATTTACAAATAATGCAGCAATGCTATTTATTATAATAGGGCGATAAACTCTACGGTTATGATATTGAAAAACATAAAATATAAATATTACCACAATCCCGTTGGTCTAAAAACATTTTATAATAAGTTGCATTTATTTTAATAAAAATGTAATATTAAAAATGATTTGCCGAACTTGAGAAATTGCCGCCCTAAGCACTAGCTTATAGTGTTTACTGGTAAATACGGCACTGAATATGTCATATCTTTATCGTGCTTAAAAATTTAATATTTTTTTTTTACTTTGCCATTTTTACACGTAGTTTACAAAGGGTTTTTGTTGTGATAAATTATAACTTAATGTTCATCATATGTAGAATTTATTTTTTTTCGTTTTTTTATTTTGTTATTTTCGTTTTAAATTTTTTTTTTTTTATAAACATTTTCCATCCCTGGTTTAAACTGAATAATTCATTTTGTTTAGGATTTTGCAAACATTGATTTTTATGATATTGGGAAAATAAATCTACAGTGGTCAGTGAGTGACTTAATTAGAAATAACAATTTTTATGGTGAAATTGTTGATAGTTTTGGAAGAAATGCATGACGATTATAATTTATTCCTTTTGAGAATTAATAAAGTTAACTTTACATACTATGTACCTATACTGGCTATACTTGTAAGTTGTAACATAATAAAATATATAAACGAGTATATAATAAAAAAGGTTGTTTTTTTTAAATAGTAAAACTATAATATTTCTCCTCAAATCCTAACATTAGAAAACATCTAACATCTTAGAAAAATTTCTGCGGGCGCCTATGCCAAAATATAGTAGCTGATGTAAATCTAAATAATTATAAACTTGACTATGTAATCATCATACTTAGGTGGTAATGTACTAATGTGGTATGATTACATAAGATGGGAATGACTCAAGATAAATCAAAAGATGCATACAATTGCAAATGCAGCGTTTAGTGAAAAATCTAAACTATATTTATGTCTAAAAAGTGAACTTTAAAAATAAAGAAAAGACTCAATAAAACATGTATTTTAAGTATACCACTATAGCATAGCACTATACGGATATGAAACGTGAGTTATAAATGAGTCTGAAATAAAATCTTTAGAGGCATTTGATATGTTGGAAACGTATGTGAAAATGTAATGTACGTATGAGAAAATTGTGGGATAGTGGGACACACACTAAAACATCCAGAAGAACCTGAGCGACCTCAACATACATTTATTGAATAATTCAAGAAATATTAAAAAGTTTAAAGATGTATGATGTATGATACTATATTGTCCAAAATATGAGAATTGGCGATTAATCGTGAAGAATGAAGAAAAACAGTTGTAAACCAATCTATGGATTGAAAAAAACCTAAAGATTGAACTACCTAATACTAATTCAATCATCGTTTTACAGCTATTAAAGTTTTATAATCTTCAATTATTACCGGTTACTTGACTTTATCTTGTACCATAAATTATTCAAAAATTTACGTAAGTAATGAATGGTAACATGGATGATATTCCTATATAGGTACCAGCAGTATACTCATGTTAAGATTTTTAAAAATGGCAAAATAGGGATCGGTATTTTATACTAATATAATATTATATATAGGTATATTATTTAGGACTATATTCTGTATGATTATTATTCTTGTAATTCAATTTTAAATTTTAAAATAATATCTTAACTTATGTATAATAATTATACGGGAAACATTTATTTTTCCCTTCTATTTTGTTTTATTTTTAAACAAAGCATTGAATAAAATCTATTATAGATATCTGGATTTTACAATAGAATACCTATATATTATGCATTTTTGAAATAATGTTTCTATTTTTATTTTAGACGCGCATTCAATAAGTATAATATACGAATTACAGAATTTAATTATAAAATTATAAATAATATAAATAAAATGATTTGAGTGTAATTGTTTGTCATTCTCTTTCGTGATTTCAATGCAAATGCATGTGTTTTCTGAAGTTTTGTGCTCGAATATTATTACAAATTAACACTTACCTATTAAAGATTAAACAATATATTATATTATATTTTTTAATATATTGTATATAATTTTAATTACGTACTTTATTCAATTATGGAACACGACGGATACAGATACGATAATAATGGGAAAAAAAATGGAATTACGTAAGTATTCTAAAATTATATTATTAGTTATTATATGCAGTATGCACGAATAATTGCAAAATATGATCAAATATGCATCATAAATGTATACTACATTAAACAACTGCTATCATGAAAACAAATGAAACAAATAAAATATAAAAAAGTCGGCAAGTGTGTACCGCTCTGCTGTACATTAGGGGGTGGGGTGGACCTCGGATTAGGGTAGATTAAATTTGAATGCAATGATAGGTATCATTGTATACGAAAAACGATTCTGAACGGAGATGATTTGTCAGTCTAGAATATATTATAATTAAATATTGTCATATATTCTATTTTGAAACAAATATTCCGATTTCATAAAAATTTAAAACTCAAACGCTTAAAACATTTTTCCTATAATGACACTTAAAATTTTCTCTATAGCTTTTTGAAGCAAAACTTATGGAAAACTTAGTGTTGAATTTTTTAACGTTAGATATAAATACAAACAATTTTATGAATTTTGAACTACAAAATAATTTGCAAATATTCATGATTTTGACGAATTTTTGTCAAAATTTGAACTTCAAATGCTAATAAAAAAAAATTGTGCCTATGTATTCTTATAATTTTTTAATCACTATAACAATAACATATGAGGAACTTTGTATAAAATTTACAAGTATTTTGATAGGGCCAAAAATTTTTTATCGACACTTTAAAAAAAATTTCTCAAAAAAATCGAAAATTTCAGTGGTCTATAAATAACTCAAAAAAAGTCAAAATTTTTTGAAAATTTAACTATATACGGATACCATTGACATTAACATTTGGTGAAAATTTCAAGTATTTTCAGTGATTAGTTTTTGAATTACAACCATAAAAAAAAATCGATTTGGTCAAAAACTGGTTTTGCGTAAAAATTGCCGTTTTTCCGTCATTTTTTTTTTGTTTTTCTCGATTTTTTTGAAAACTGTTGGAAAATGTTAATTTTTTACCTCTATAATGCACCAAGGATATTCACTTTTACATCGGAAACCACCCCCATTGTTTGAAATTGGAGCATTATTTCGACTAGTTATGCTGTACACAGACACAAAAAAAAAAAAACAAAAAAAAAAAAAAAAACATACATCATTGTAAAATCAATACATTCTTCACTCCGTTCAGAATCTAAAATTAGTAGTGTTAAACCTTTCAACATCTACGAAAATTAACATATAAAAAAAAATATTATTGTTTTAAAAAACAATACGATGATATGACAATTTATTTATCATATAATGTATTTTAGTATTAAATACATTAATTTAGATATTTAGTAGATAGATAGATATTTAAAAGGTAACATTTAAGAATTCGATTAACATTGAAAAATTGAATCATTATATTAATCCCAATAAGTAATAGGTATTACAATTAATTGAATTAAAAAAATCCAATGAAAATTTTGAAATGAATATAAGGAAAAGGGGTTGGAAACTAATGAATTTGTTATTGATTTAATAGTTATTACAAATGTAGTAAACGTACCCTACATTTTTGCCTGGGTTCAATGAAAAAGATGCCAGATGGCTCATTGGTTGTTATGAAACTACATACCAATCATGAGCGTGAAAACAATGACATACAATTAGTAGATAATCTTAAAAATATTTTAAAAAGAAGAGCGGCCTCAGAAAGTACACAATTAAAATTAATTTATGATGAAGAATGTCGAAGGTAAATTATATATATTTTGTTTTTTAAAAAGTAAAACTACAATTTATTAATAATAGTTATATGTATTGTAGACATCCATTGTCAGCAAACTTATATCCGTGGTCTACTGCCGAATCGTTAATGCGCTTGGCTCGTAGATCATCTATGCCTCCTTTACCCGAAAATTTACAACAACTGGCAATCATTTTTGAAAATGGACAGTTACCAAGATATAACTGCTGTGATATTACCATATTTAGGAGCTGTGTGCAAGATATAGATGGGAAAAGTAATATGATATTTGCATGTCCAGTATTAACCCAAAATATAAGTAATATGGACATAGAAGAACTCCATGTTGATGGAACATTTAAAGTCATTCCGGCTAGAATGGGATATCAAATGTTGACTATTCATGTTATGATACAAAATTATGTAAGTTTTTTTTCCTTAAAATAAAATATACTCAATTTTTTAAACTTTTTATTGTAAAAATGTATTTGCAGTCAATACCATTAATATTTGTATTAATGGAATCAAAAACCAGAAATGCATACGACACAGTTTTCCATTATATAAAAAATAATATCCTAACAAATGTATCACCCACTATTATAATTACTGACTATGAAACAGCATTAAGAGATGTACTGCAATCATATTTTCCAGGAACACGGACTGCAGGTTGTTGGTTCCATCATAATCAGGTTGGTTAATATAATTATTAGATATGTGCTTTATAAAATGATTTATTTGATGCATACTTTTTTTTGATACAGGCTGTTTTCAAAAATATGAAGAGTAGGGGATACTATAGACTTGTAAAAACCAATGAAAATGCGTTGAAAAGTCTAAAACTTTTATTCGGATTACCATTACTACCACCTCAAGATATTGAAAGAGGTTTTCAATTAATTAAAATGTTTGCTATTAACCATGGAGTTGCAATGGATAATTTGTTCAGCTATTATGAAAGGTAACTTTACTAAACAAATAAATATAAATTTATATTTAAAAAAAATATATAAATCATACAGAATTTATTTATTAATATTTTATCTATATAGGTATTGGTTGCGTCGTGTAGGTGCTCCAATTATGTCGGTAAATGGGCTTCCAAGAAGAACCAATAATAATCTGGAGAGTTTTCATAATCAATTAAGATTGAAATTCTCTGTGACACATCCTAACCTATGGATATTCTTAAGTAAATATACAAATATTTATTCATTAAGGTCAATAGAAGTTATAACTGACATTTAAGAGAGAGGGAGTGAAAATAGTAAATAATAAGTTATAAGACAACAGAGCGATAGGGAACATAGCTTTAACATTTTCCCAATTTTGAAATAGTATGAGTATTTATTATAACATTATTCATATTAAGTGAATATAAGTTCAAATTAAGCATACCTAATAACTATACATAAATAATAAATAATAACAATAATTGTATTAATATAATTTATAAGTAGGTAGGTAGTTAGTGAATTGACCATAGTCAAAACAAAAACATATACATTTGTCTTTGTTTAGCCAAGCATTATTTAATATCTATACTAACAGGGAAGTTAAAGTATACTTATGAATATACTGTATCACCTATTCATGTATAATTGACAATTGTTTACTTTAATTATGTTTTTAACAATGTAATTAATATTAAAGTACAATGCATAATAATTGTCTTATTTGCAATTGTTTCTGACTAATATGTAAAATTAACAGCTCTAAAAACTTGGAATCAAAAATAAATAACACTTAGTTAAACATAAATGAAAAACATTTTATTAAATAATTTAAATATTAATTAGTATTAATTTAAATATTACACAGTTCATACTACAAAGATTATGGTTAAATTAATAAATTTGTGTAGTATAATATTATATTTTTTATGCATTTTAAATAGATTAATATATTAATTATTTTTGGTATAGTTCGATTTTAATTTTAATGTAAAAAATGTATTACATTTTTTTTTATATTGTAATTACTAATATTATTGTTTTTATTTTTCTTTAATTTAGTATTTATCTTATTATTATGTTAGGTATTTTGAAAATCAATAAATTTTTTTTACTTTTGACCCACCTGAATACCAACTACATGCAATTTCCTACTATAAACAGTATCTTAAGTTCTAAGCTATAAAATTATTCCACAATTTATTTATTTATATATATATATATAAATTTTTTTGTTTTTTATTAGGTAATTTGAGTAATTTGTTTAAAAATTACCATATAATTTTTAACCAGCTCAGTAATAATCTTCAACCCACCAGAAATTTAAAAATGAAATATCTATTACAGTCAAAAAGAATAAAAAATGCTACAAACCAGTATAATGCTGGTGTTATAAGTATATGGCAATTTATGCAAATGGTATCTTATTCTACTTCAAGATACTTGAATCGACAAATAAATTGGGCAAATGAAGTAGAATTAGATCCAGAACCAGACATAGAAACTACTCAAGAAGAACATGTACCAGAAGAACCACCACCACAACCTGCAACAATTGAGCCTCAAGAGTCTGTTTGTATGGTCTGTATGTTTAACACTGCATCAAATAGTCAACAATTCATTATTTTACCTTGTGGTCATGCTTGGATATGTAACACATGCATTCAAAATCTGCCAACACCAACTACATGTCCACGTTGTAGGATGGCCAATGTGTCTTTCCAGAGATTGTTTTTGTAAATTTTATAAGCTTAGTCAAGTTAACTAAATATTTTTCAACTAAAATATTTTAGTACATATTTTTTGCCGTGTAAAATAAAAATCAATAAATGCAATTTATTATGTTAGCATTATTTATTTTATTATTAACTTTCTTTTTCAGGGGTTTCAAATAGACAATTTACAATACTTTCCGTAAATATACGGTCCGGGCAAATACGGTTTAGTATTTTTTTTAATTCCGGAGGTATACGTTCCGGCCAAATACGGTTTTTAACTTTTGGATTCCGGCGATATACGTTCCGGAATTATACAGTCCGGATAAATACGTTCCGGGAAAATACGGTTTAATATTTTTTTAATTCCGGAGGTATACGTTCCGACCAAATACGGTTTTTCACTTTTGGATTCCGGCGATATACGTTCCGGATTTATACGGTCCGGAATTTATACGTTCCGCCCATTTATTTTCCGGATTAATACGGCCTCCCCTAAATAACTGTCATTGAATGATGATGTGGTCATGTATCTACATGTGATTTACCAAATTGATACGAGTGATAAGGTTTTATGTGGCTATCCATAATATAGATTCTTTTAATTCCATATTCGATATAAAAAATATAAAGAAAGTCAAAAAATATCGTATCTTAACTTTAAACCAGCTAATTATGACTTTAAATTGTTTAATTTAAATGCTATCACTACTATGAAATATATTATACCTATGTATTTATTGTACTCAAATTTGAAATTAGTGATATTTATTATGTTATGTATAATGTATTATATATGAAGAATAAACAGGAAATTATAAGAAATCATTAGAGCTGTTTATCGCTGTAATATGGTGTACAACAGTACAACCTGAAATTGTATCAAAAAAAAAAAAAAAAAAAATCACAGTAAAACCAAAAACATATTTACTTTAAATAACATAACTCATAAGTATGATTATCTCCTTCAATAAACAACGTTTATACTTTTTACTTCCTAAACTTTAATGTTCTACAAACGAAATTTGACTTAAGCTGTGTCAAGTTATATTCATTATTCAGTGTTATAATGTGTTTATTAGAGTGAAGCCTAGATATTAATTAAAAAAAAAAAATAATCTATAAATAAAAAATTGTCTGCCAATGGTTGGAATGTAGAAGATTATCATGATGCATAAAAAATCCTATTAATAAAGTTTACTTAAAATTGTTTGTATTAATTAAATATAAAATCAATATAATCATTTCACACATATGAGCATAAATTTAAAATTAAAAGTCCAATCAATTAAATTTTAAGTGAAAACCAATAAAAATAAAACATTAAAATTGTATGTATTTATGAGAAATTAAGAATAAGAATAAATAGTTATACTCAACTTTAATGAGTCGTCAACGACATCAGTATTTTAATTAATTACCCACTCATTTATTTTATTAATTATTACAATTTTTTTCTGATGTTTTTAATCGGTTCATGGCGATTACATTATCAACAATAGTAATTTATTATCATAGATATTAATATCTATGTTTATTATAACAATAAAATGTGATTTCCAAACTTGATTATGGTTCTATTTGTTATGGAAACTCAGAATCAAAGCTCTTAAATATTGTAGATAAGATCCACAATGCCGGACTGAGATTTTCAATTGGAGCATTCAAAAGCAGCCCGATTGTTAGTTTGTTATCCTTGACTGGTGAACCCCCACTTCAGTACCGAAGAACTAAATTATCACTTAATTATATAGCTCGCATCTTATCTTCACCGGAAAATTCAACTACTCACTTTTTAAACAAAAAACGCTTTTCAAATATATATGAACACAATTCTAAACTAAGAAGACCATTAGGATTGAGGCTACAAAAAGAGATGATGGATATCAATATTGAATATAACGAAATATGTCAACGCGAAAGCAGTCTGATTCCCACCTGGCAACAACCAAATTACCTAGTTGATACAAGCTTAACAGAACACCTTAAAAAAGAAACACCAAATACTATTTATAATAACCTATTTAATGAACTAATACACACTTCAAATACCAGCACTCAGATCTATACGGATGCATCCAAAACCGATTTGGGCATTGGACTTGCAGTAGTACACCTCAATACAACCAAACAGTACAAACTCAATAAATTATGCAGTATTTATTCAGCTGAATACCTAGCACTATTGAAAGGAGTTCAATTAGCCCTCGATATCAATAATACTAAAATCGATATATGTTCTGACTCACTCAGTGCCTTAACAAATCTACAATCCCAAACCCTATCAGAACCATTGGCTCTTTCAATTAGAAACCTTCTTTCCAAATCAAACAAAGAAATAAGATTTATATGGACCCCAGGTCACTGCAACATAAAGGGAAACGAGAAGGCAGACGAAGCGGCTAGAAATGCAGTCAATAGTCCTGATGGTGAAATCATTCCTTTTTCCTCACTTGTAGATATAAGAAGAAACATAAACAAATACTGTATTGAATTGTGGAACTCACAGTGGCACACGACCACGGAAAATAAACTAAGAGAAATAAAACACTCTGTCGTACTCTGGCCGAAATACACTGACATAAACAGAAAAAATGAAGTGATTCTTAATCGACTCAGAATCGGTCACACGAAACTGACACACGGACATCTTATGGCAAAGACAGATCCACCCCTTTGCCCAACATGCAATACAAACTACTCCATCAAACATATCATCATCCACTGCCCAAACTTCAACGAAACTAGAAAAGATTTCAACATCCCAGACAACCTGTACGAAGCAATTGGTCCATTTTCAAACTTTCATAGCATAATTTTATACTTTAAAAAAATAGAATTGTACAATAGCATATAATCATTTAATGTAGAAATTAACACATGCAAGCTAATAACCTATGTAGTTGATGCTTAACCAATAAAAAAAAAATAAAAAAAAATGTGATTTGGATGATCTAAGACCACAGATTTCTATACTGCACTCAGTATGGTTGTCTGTGTCTCTGACATTGAAAGCAGTAGAAAAATCTTAAATTAATGCGCGTACGGCGATAGCGCCATCTAGCGGAGAGTGTGTTTGTGTGTAGAGTATTCGTGCAAAGACTAAAGAATTATAGAATTTTCTAGAAACGGCAGGTCGCGCTGTGTGGCCGTATTTGTCCGTGGTAAACAGTAAACACTAATGACTAAATAAATGTTTAACGCTTAACATTTCAATAGCACGACTGCCACAGTGCCACGACCTACGGGCCACGACTGGTCTTCCTCTGCACTTTAGCACATTTAGTATTAACTATCAGCAGCGGCTCTTGGTCCGTTCACTGAATCGACTGATATTCGAGTTATTGCGTCGTTCCGTTTATTATTATATTTTGGTCTACAAAGTGTCCGAATTGATCGAGAACGGCGAGTGCTCTGTGAAGCGAGAAGAGTTGGAATTAATGTTATATTTACACAGCACCGTGTGATGAAATAAAGTTTACCTATATAGTGTTTGTCGATCGTACGTCAAATATTTCAAATCTAAAACTAAAAAATTGGTCAACGAATAATGACCATGTCGAGTTATAATCAGTGGGAGGCCCTCCTAAACTCGATGGACCACGATAGTCTAGGTGCCAGTAACCGTGAGTATAACGCCAACGTGCTTAAAACAAGGTCTATAAGGCGGGCAAACCAGTGAAAATAATTGAGTTAAGTTAAGGAGCACATATGATCCTTATGTTAAAACACTAATATAGCAAATTTACACTCAGCAGAACACTTGTAGCTCCTTTAGCTTAAAAATTACAGTGAATCGACCTATTATGAAAGTGTATGGTAAGTACATTATCTGTGTTTGTACGTTGGTTTTTTACGATAACTCAATTTTTAAGTGACTTATGAGCATATATAATATACAGTACATTAAAAATGCTCATAACTCACCTAAAAATTGAATTACAGTAGGGTCTCGATTATCCGAACACAGGCTAATCCGAAAGACGCGGTAATCCGAACGGGCTTGAGAATTATCTTATCGCCATAATATGTACATACTACATAATATGTACGTATTATGTATGTATTTATAAATAATATTTTCCGGTAATAAAGTTTTTCAATTATGTGGGACAAGGCTACCAATTCATAACGGGAACCAATGTACAAAAAAAAATCAATATTTTAAATGGTAAAGTTCATAATTAATATTAATATTTTTATGTATTCAATGTCTTTTGAAATAACGAGTTTTTACACGATTAATACAAATAAAAATAAAATTTCATATTTTAAATAAAAATAAAATTGATATTTTTTTTTTAAGCCATAGGTAATCCGAACAAATCGATAATCCGAACGACCCCTTTCCCCAATCTCGTTCGGATTATCGAGACCCTACTGTATTGTAAAAAACCAACATACAAACACAGATGTTCTTACCATCAAGTTTCATAATAGGTCGATTCACTGTAATTTTTAAACTAAAGGAGCTACAAGTGTTCTGCTGAGCGTAAATTTGCTATATTACGCACTGGTAAGACAGAGAAAACAAATTCCACTGTTACATACTCTTAACAAACTATGAATCTAAGCTAACTCGATAAGTTAAAAGTTAATCTATATTTTTAATTGGTACGTAAAGCACGTCATTAAGAGTGGCTGTGTCTAACGAATCTGATAAATTAAACCATTACACAAATTTATTTTATCCAGAAAAAGGACAAAATAGATTGTGTTATTATTAGGGAACGGATTTGAATGCAAATTACATTTTTTTCTGAATGTCCGAAAACATTGGTTTCCAAGCAAAAAGTTCATTTCATACATCAAAGAATTAAAAAATGTAACTTTTATTTTGCATTTTTTGTTTTTATTGAATATAAACCCATTTTTAAAGTTTTTTAGGGCATTTCTTTAGTGCATTTTTTGATGTTAAAGCATTTTTTTAAGGCATTTTTCTTGTTTTTTAGAGCATTTAAATCCGTTCCCTAGTTATTATAGTATTGGATTATTTTATATTAATATTTAAGTATTAACAAAAAATTTCAAAGCGTTTTTAACTTGATACATTATTTTTGAATCAACCGAGAAAAGCTAAGTTTTTCAACTGTCAATTTATTAAACTAGTTCATAGGTTTATTAGAAACTTGTTAAGTTAAAAAATTTAAAAAAATTATCTTTTTAATTTAACTAGTTAATGCCCACCTTTGAAACAGATCATATAATTATTATAGTGCTGTAACAATATATCTACCTGTTACATGATTAATATTGTGTTGGCCAGACATGGAATGGGGATGGGACCCCTTGGAATCAACCACTGATGTGAGTGTATCAGACGACACGTTTAAGGTAGTAATTCATCCAAACACTAGTAAAGGTACCGGAGCTGTTCGTGGAGACATGCCGTTTATGCCCGGTCATATCTACTATTGGGAGATCAAAATGGAAGGTTCGCCTATGGCCACTGACATGGTACAGTCACATTTAAAAATATTAGTATTTAGGGGATATTTCATAATGCCAATAACTTATTTCTGTACTCACAGATAGTTGGTGTTGGCACAAAAGATTTCGACTTGGAGAGCTCTGAAAATGAATATACCAGTCTAATAGGATCAGATGAGAAATCGTGGGGATATTCTTTTAGAGGTAAGCTAAGCGGTTGCATTCAGTTTTTTTTTCTGATGATATTAATGCATAATAATATAAGCTAACACTGATATAGATAACAAATTAGATTGCCAGGTTCCCTATACTTACCGGATAAACATTTGAAGTCACATATCTGCCATAATAGACAATAGTAGGTAATTCGTATCTTATCATGTTATAATTTTGATAATACCATTTCTCACAGATATATTAATTAAATGTTTAAAAATATATACTTTTACGTTTTTGAGTTATCTTTTTTTTTTCATTAAGGTAACAAATTAATTTTAACATTTTGATGTTATTTAATGTTGGTAATTTAACTTCTGATGATAATGTTTTTAATAATCTTTGGTTATGTTTGTATAATAAATAGAGGTCGGATTTTTATGATTTTACATATTTATTTCTAGTCTATGCAGTTAAGTGGGAGTGAGAAATCTTTACGATTCATGAAACACAGAACTCATAGGAAAAAATTTATTCTGCATAAAAAAGCATATTTTATGGGTTAGAGAATATTTAACACGTTAGAGAATATTTTTGTAATATCGGCATATAATGAATATATTTCACGTATATCAGCACTTTGATAGGTATAATGTTCACTAAATAATTCTGTTTATAAATAAGTAATTTCTGGATTTTAATAAAAATTAATCCAATTGCGATAGCACGTAGGTTATTTCGTTAGCTAAAATAAATTTAAACTGAATTTTTTTTTAATATTAAAAGAATATTTTTCATATTTAAGGACATAAAACATCATATATCTGGTATTTTAAAAGAATATTAAGAGAATATATTGCCTAATTTATGCGACATAAAAACATCATATTTTAAGGATTTTAAGAGAATATAAATCCGACCTCTAATAATAAACATCAACATTAGGTAAATGTATTATAGTAGGTACTATAATTTATTAATAGTTAAATTAGATATATTTAAATAAACAGTTTTTTAATTAAGCTTTCCAACTAATTTCTCTGAGGTTATTAACTAAATCCCCCTGATATGTTTCTAACTTTTCATTACATAATGACTTAAAAATAACAACTACCACTGAACTAGTCAAAACAATGTACAAACGTTTCCGTCGTAATTTAAGCACGCATAACAATACTCTAATATCACCCTCCCAAAAAACCCACCACATAGACTAAAGCGTAAACGATGTAGAGATCTATTAAATTAGCATAGGAGGTGATACCAATGGGGTTATTTCCTCAACACGTTATTCATGTTATTTTATTCTAGGTAAATACATCAAATATACTTATTGAAATTATTGTGCACAGATTGTAAATTGTCTTTCCTAATTAAAAAAAAAAAACTTACATATTCTAAAATAAAATAGTTTTATGAAGCTTTTGTCGATAACTAACCACTTTCATTATTGAATAAAATAGTGTTTTTTGCTAAAAGATTTAAATATGTGTGTTTTTAGTAATATTAAAAAACATAAAATTTATGTTATTTTTTATTATTAATTAATTCTTAATACAAATATTAAATAATAGTTACAGGATTACATTTAATAATGTTAAAATCAATCAAACAGAATATAAGAAAAAATATAGAATAAAATATGAATAAAAGGTACACATACCTATTAACTCTTACGGCATTTAAGTCAAAATTATTCAAAAAATGTTTAGCAATTGGTACACTTATTGTATACCAATTAAGAAATGATTTTGTCTGTTATTAGATCAGTACTCAAATTCGATTTTTGCTTGGTAGGTTAGATACTAAACAAATACCTTATTTAGTTTTTGATTACCAGAAAAAAAAATTTTCCTGGGCTGTTAGCTTTTTGATTACCACGACTAGAACATTTTTTGACACAACACGTTGTTAGCATTTTAACAAAATATAATAATTTATACTTTATAAATATAATATAATATAAAAAATAAAAATAAATTCCACTTTTATCTTAGTGTGTTGAATGTAAATGTATGGTAAAAAATTTTCTATTGTATTGTTTTGTTTATGTTGTACAATGTGTATAAGTACATAGATAGATCTGTTCAGTAATTAACATATTACATAATATGTATAGTGAAATACTACTTCAACTCGTCAACTGTTTTCTATGAAAATAGTGTAAACAATTAAAGAGTATTGAAAATAATAAGGTTTAATATGTAAATAATATAGTATAATATAATATTATTTATAAATAATACATATTATATGTAAAAAATATATATTGTATGAAATATGCTAAAAAACAACTCAGACTGATTTTAGCAAATAATTTCTTTATTATTTAAAATTCTAATTCATACATTTTAAGTATAATATACTACACACATATTTTATTCAAAAATGTATGAATGACAATCATATTATACCATAGTTTATTATATTGCAATAGTAATAAGTAACAATAAAAAAAATGTTCATTTTAAATTAAGAATTCAAATATTTGCCATGTAATTGATACAGATTGTTTATTACTTGTAAAAAAGAAAAAAATTTAAATTTTAGCGGGATTTCAGTATCCATATGTCCTACTCAAAGTGGCTGATAATCATAGACCTATAAAAGAAAGGTCTATGTAGATAACAACTTCACATCTTATCACTAGTCTAGTTTAGTTTAGCGAACTCTAGTTTATTATCTATATGTATATGTGATACCTAATAATACAATATTTTCCTCAATAGGTGTCAAACACCACGGTGGAGAAAGTTTGATATATGGTCAAAGCTATTTTCGCGGTGATGCATTGATAGGAGTTCGATTGGATATGTGCAGAGGGACATTGGAATTTTTCCGTAATAGAATTCCATTAGGTAAATGATTAATTAAAATTGCACTGCTAATCAAAAAACTTATTAAATTTAATAATTTTTAGGTGTGGCTTTTGAAAAACTGAATAATAAAAATCCCCTCTATCCCATGGTTTGCTCCACTGCATGCCGAACTAATTTCACAATAAATTACTGCCATTCATTGCCAGTAAATCTACAACTGTATTGTTTGCAAGCTCTTGACTCTAAAAAGACTTCATTAATACCATTTGGTATTTCAAAAATGCTAATGGACTCTTGGTGGATTCCTAAATCTTATTCTTCTTAACATAACTTAATATTTCATAGTTATATTTTATTTTTTAAGATAACTTTATAATATTGTTTCTGAGAAAACTTTTAGTATTTAAGATATGTAAACTATTAAAAATAAATAGGTAGTTTTCTACACAATTTTTTTGCATATGTATGAATTGTTATGAATACAGTGTCTTTACCAATCTGTCTTAATTAGTGATTTATTAATATTATTACTATTACTTTTATTTTATTTATTTTATTAAACAAACAAAAATTATTCATTTGCTTCAGTCATAGTGAAGATAATTTCTTTTTTTATTTACTTGTGATAAATTGTTACTTTCAAATGAATGTTTCAATTAAATTTGGCTTAAGAATTAAGTAAGAACGATGTTACATTGAAATTGCATAATTTAGAAAAACAAGTTATCAATATATGTATTGTTTTATATAAGTGCAACTGATAATAAATCACTAATACAATTTATTTAGGTAGTGTTGTATCATGCATATTAAAACTATTAACTAGATTAAATAAACATTTAATAACTAGTAATTACTTTATGTGATCACTGTGTACTAGTATAATAAAATTGTGTGTGTTTATTGATATATGTCAGAAGCGAGTAGTGTTATATAACAGAAGTTGAGCTTAATCATTGTAAAATATAATATACCACCCAAAAACTATTTATTTTTTGGACTAAATACTAATACTATCTTATAAACTACATAAGTAAGAATAATAAAATAATTCAATTTGTTAAAATTAATATTTTAGGATAAAAGTATTTGTATACCAGTATGCCAATAAATTTAATAACTGTTCAATTTTACAATTATGTATTTTGTCTTTACTAAATATTTGAAAGATTAGTAAAATATTTTCTTAAATTAAGACATTTAAAAGATATATTTTCGCATTAATAAATGTTTAAACTTAAATGTACCAATGCTATTTTTATAATGTTAAATATCAATAGATAAGTAGGTACAATAATAATTATTGTTGCATTAGTATATAATATATATATTTTATTTTATTTTGAATATAATATATATTTAATTAGATACGGTTTACATATTATGTTACGTTATAGTAAAATACTATTTTGTGTTGTATACGTAGATACAATACTTTAATTATGTAATAGTTAATTTTCTGATAACAGTTTGTCACTCAGTATAGAAGAAATAATTTAAAATTCCTATATACTTTAAAAAATTGTATGTATCTATGGCATCAACTGCTGGTATGTACCCTGTAGTAGTGTAGTCTATCGTTTATTATTTATATTAGATATTTAGATTTATGTTGAATTTACATTACATTGATCGTTATAATATATTTATTCTTTGCTTTCTCATGTAATATATATTAAATTAGATTTCGTAGTCAAACTTTGTTGAAAATGTGACATATTATGTTCCATTGCAGAATTATGTAGTCAGTGGCGGCTATGCCAACTTTTTCAGGTGTTGCTTAACATTAAATTTGAATTACCAACCCCCCCCCCCTCTTAGGGACAATAACCGGATTTTTGCAGTCACCAATTGACATAAACTTTCGAATTCCTAAGCCAGTATTTAAGAAACACTATTTAATAAATAATGATAAAAAGTAATTGAAATGTAAGTAGACCTATAGTTTAGCATGTTTTTTATCAATTGTATAGATATATACATGTATGTACATATAAGTCAAGCATGCATCATACATCATTATTCATTTATAACATACTATTAAATAACTAATAAGTTATATATTTTGATAATATTATTCAACAACTAAACACCAAAATATAATACATAAACACATTTTATTATTATTTTTTATTCATAGCAAACTCAAAATAATAAAATACATTTGGTACTTTTATATTTATCATTACAGTTGTAATAGTTGTTATTTTAGTACCACACTGGAAAACTAGTTCGCTACCACAAAATACTGAAATTAGAATATGAAAACGATGTTTTCTGTGGACTATAATTACTGATTGTGCATTAATATAAATATAATATAATCAATGATAAAATATGTAATCCTAATATCGTATTAACTATAAAAATATTGTATTAACCTATGATGATGCAGTTGTGCAAGATTGCGCTTGCAATAAACTGGCCACAATGTACATATACTAAGTTGTACCCCTACAACTCCGTGCTATGGACACCCTCCCCCATATAAAGGTGTTGCTTGAGCAACACATTAACCATAGGATAGCCGCCACTGTATGTAGTTGTGAGAAGTTGTCAGACTGTAGGTATATCTCTCAATGTGTTTATAATTTATACCATATTATTTGATCTTTATACTTTATTATGTGATAATAATATTTAAAATTAAATATTTGTTTATGAAATTATAAATGAAGTGTACTTTTAATAACTTCTAATAATCTATAAAACATAATGACAATATTATTATAAGTAGGATCTTTGACATAGTGCTATATAATAATATTGGAGTCTCCCTATTCAATAAGTAATATAATAATCTATAAGATTATAATAAATAGTCATAAAAGATTGATATTGAACAGTCAGATCCATGCATAGACACAATATAGATTATAGATCATAGAAATAATATAGACAAACGTTTAGTCTTTATCATGTCTTTGTATTATGTATTCTTGGTAAATATAATTATTTTTGAAAACATTTGTTTTAGAAAATTTAAATTCTTATTGAAAAACAAAACACTTAAAAAAAAGTAGTACACCTTTGAAGTTGTTTCAAAAAAATAGATAAATAAAGTATAAATATAAATTCACCGAGAAAATAACTATTTTGTAATAATGGTCGCAGTACAATCATATTATAGCTACAGTTGTATGCTTGTATTGTGTTCACTGTTCTCCTAGTGAACGAGTGTCAGGTGAGGCGATTTCGAGTGCCTCATGGATCGGTTTTATGATTCATTTCCGGCAATATACGCGTGAAAGCATTTAATTATTAAGGTGTACAATGAGCAAATTTTGATTTAATAATAAAATAAAAATTATCGTAGCGTATTCAACATTCAATATACTTTCATATACGGTGTTGGTACCTACGCAATCAGTGTCGAAAAAAGATAAATAATTAGTACCTCCGACCTCCCTATTGGTAATCCAGAATTCTTTATAATACAATTTAATATAAACTACTAAAACAAGTAGATAGGTGATGTGATAGGAACTGAAAACTGGCAGAGGTGAAGTGTAGGTATTTCATAAATTTATTAGTTTCGTATGTCGACGATTTACACGAATTTGTGGAAGAGATAAATAGTTGCACGACCATTTCTGTCTAGAAAGTTCTGAAGTGGATAAAAATCGCATTTTAATAATACATAGCTCTTTTTTATACCTTCGTATGATAAATACAATTTTGGAGGGTCATCTCACAAAAACCAACCTCATTAGCAGTTGACAACGAGTCACAAGCAACATGTATTTAATATTTTAATGCAATAAAAACCATATAGGTAAAAAGGATACATTTATGAACTCAAAAATAGAAAAATATGCAAAGATATACAAAATAATGCAAAACTAACCTGAAAGATAAATTCACAATTTTTTATTTTATGGGTTTAATGGTAGTGCTATGAAAAATAAAAATACTTTAAAAATAACAATTTATTTTATCTATACGTATTACTTAGGTATTCAACATACCTACCTATCAATAATATGAAAATATCAATAAATAGCCCTGTAAGTTGCTACAAGTCTACAACCAACATGATTTTAAATATAGTTTATTTTTTTGCATAATTTATGTAAAATAAACATTTTTAAATATTTAATAAAAGTTCAAAATTAATTTATAGGTACCTATCGAATTTGGACAATTCATACCTATACTTTCTTCTTCTGCAAAAAAATTAAAAATGATACTAGGTACGGCAGTGTATTTTTTTTTGTTTTTTATGTGTATCATCACTATCATCCAAAACACATTTTATACTTACGGACCAACGTTTCAAAACACCAGAAAAAAAGATGCCTTTGTATCAAAATCTCAGCCCCAATTATAACTATCAGCAGGTATACGTATGTTAAAATTGAGATTGTAAAAGACACTTTTGCAGTTAATTACTGTACCTAAGTAGGTGGTTGTATGAAGGTTAAATAAAATTAAAAATGAAATGACGAATATCGTTATTCTACGAATGAGTCGACTGATCAAAAATCGTTGTTCAGAGTTATTTTTCAATATTCAATATTCAACAATGACTGAATATTAGGTACTACTTATAAGTATATATGTAAGTATATACTACTTGTAAGTTGTGTGAAAAATTATAATTTTTTTCTTATATTTACATATTTTCGTTTTGTATTATATCAATCAAAATCGTGCCTTTTAAATAAGGAGATAGCCGCATATAATTATTATGTACATAATATTATAATAACAACAATTATTGTAATTAACGGTTATACGCATAATTTATCTCGGTTTAACTATAAAATATTATAAATATATACATAATATAATATATATATATATATATGGGTTATATACTGTTATATTATATTTATGTACACATATTATGCATATTATAGAACATTTTCCTATGCCCTATCATGTATATGACCCATATACTATAGTCGCAATCGCGGGATTCGTAATTGTACACATGATATTCGTTGCGTTTTTATTTTGTTGATAAAACAGCCATGCAAATTAGTCCGCAATCGCAGTGATTTAAACGGCACGCTGCTTGGTTGTTATGATATAATATGAATCATCGCGCAAGTCCATTAAACCGCTTCATTCCACATATTATTATAATAATCGCACCAGAGTATTCCTCCGCGCAGCAGCATCTCTCCAGATTTTATTCTTGTCGCAGCAGATATATTGGTAAGTATTTATAATAGTCTATCGTTATTCGTTGATATATACAAATGACGAAGGTGGGCAAGTTAATGAAATTATATAACTCGAGTTAAGTTAAGTTAACAGAGCTCATCATGATCCATAAAAAAAATAGTTAATAGCTAGATAATTATAAATTCAACTCGATGAGTTAAAAGTATTATTATGGAAACAAATTATTAACTTAACTCAGTTTAAAAAAAGCGGTAAAGCGGATATCGCTCTGCTGTACTGTAGGTTACAAGTGCAGGGTTACTGCAGTAATGGGTGGAATTAAATTTGAATCCAATGATAATATATCACTGTATACGAAAAACGATTCTGAGCGGAAACGGTTGATCTGTCTAGGATATATTATAGATTATTATTATGTATTATTAATGGTTATTGAAATATTTGACTTTCTGATGGACATTTTTTTTTTTTTTTTTGATAAAGGTAGAAAAACTTATAAGGAATCTTGAATTAAATTTTGAAATCTTAGATTTAAAAAGAAAAAAATGTTTTAGAGTTACACCAAAATAAGGAAATCGCTAAAAGTGAAAATCCAATTGTAAAAATTTAAATTTCAAATGCTCATAAAAATTTAATTTGAATTTCCGGTGGACTTTTTATTTGTGATAAAGATTGAAAAACTTGTAAGGAATCTTGTATTAAATTTTCAAATCTTAGATATAAAACGAAATTTTTTTATGAATTTCCAGCTTAAAATAATTTGTGAATTTTCGTAATTTTTACGTATTTTGTCGATATTCAAACTTTGAATGCTTATAAAAAAGAATTGTGGCTATGAATTTATTTTATTTTTCAACTGCTATTGTAACAATATGTTAAGAGCCTTGTATTAAATTTTCAAGCTATTCTGCCTAATAAATAAATTTTTATCAATATTAATTAAAAAAATAATAATGATTGAAAATTTCAAATGCCTATGAATAGTTCAACTTAAGTCGAAAATTTTTGAAAATTGCATGGTGGATAGAATATACTTATATAAACATTCGGTGAAAATTTCATGTATCTATGGTCATTTGTCAATTTTGTAATATGTAGTCTGTACAAATAACGAAAACTAGAAATTGGCTACCCAATGTTTATATTTATAGATTAAATACACTTTTTTTTTGGGAGGGGGGCAGAACCCCTTCATCACGATGAGTTTTATATAAAGTGTGCTGTAATACAAAAAAATAAATACATTTTAGACTACCGCATATATAGAGACAAAAATAATTTGTATGGACTAAATATAATGTGGCGGTGTAAAGCCTATGTGTCACAGTGGAAATTGAGTTGTACCTATAAATATATATATGCGATATATAAATTATATATATATATATATATATATATGTATAGGTATATACAGCATGAGTCGAGTGTATATTATGCTCTACTGATAACTAAAATTATTATATATTTATATTAGTATAATATTAATAATAATATACCTGCTGGTCCTACTGGCTATAATATTATAATAATTCATCATTTTATCAAACCTCAAATATTTTGGCATATGAATATTATTAGGTATACTACATAATTTTAGATTCTGAACGAAATGATGAATGTATTGATTTTAAAATGATGTGTGTGTTTTTTTTTTGTGTCTGTGTACAGCATAACTAGTCGAAATAATGCTTCGATTTCAAACATTGGCGGTGGTTTCCGATGTAAAATTGAAGATCCTTGGTGCATTATAGAGGTCAAAAGTAAACATTTTCCAACAGTTTTCAAAAAAATCGAGAAAAACAACAAAAAAAAAGACAGAAAAACGGGATTTTTGTGTTTATAACTAAGGATTAAAAATACAACACTAAGTTTTCCTTCAAGTAGTTATAGAGAAAACTCGAAGCGCATTATAGGAAAAATTTTAAGTGCGTTTGAATTTTAAATTTTTACGAAATAGCGTAACGACATAACGATTTATCCTTAAACGATTTTAATATTTGTTATCATTCAAAAAGTATATCTAGTAGATACTTGAAAATTTTACCAGTTATTAAGATTGTCATTTTCTTTACATGATTTAATTTTCAAAATATTTTGACTTTTTTGAGATATTTATTATTTATAGACAACTAAAATTTTCAATTTTTCTGAAAATTTTTTTTGAAGTGTTGATAAATTTTTTTTGGCCCCATCAAAATACTTGAAATTTTAATACAAAGTTTCTCATAAGTTATTCGTATAGTGATTAAAAAATTATAAGAATACATAGGCACAACTTTTTTTTTGTCACGCCTGCACCGAAAGTTTGGTTTTCGACAACGGTTGAAGCGTTCGAAAGCGTCCTTTTTCCGTCCAGCGGGCGGTAAAGTAGAAATCCCCAAAGTGCCGGGCGGAAAAGAGGAAATCCCCAAAAGTGCCGGGCGGAAAAGAGGAAATCCCCAAAAGTGCCGGGCGGAAAAGAGGAAATCCCCAAAAGTGCCGGGCGGAAAAGAAGAAATCCCCAAAAGTGCCGACCGCCGGGCGCGTATCCCCTGCACAACCAGAAATTAAAATGTATACCTACCACGGTTCTTACAAAACATAAACTTTTGGTTACATCTTAAATGTATAGTATAACCTCCTTGCATGACGCATAAACATTTAAACATATTTAATTTGCACTGTTCCTAGATAAGTGCGTCGAACGATGCGTTAGTAAATGTCTTCCATGAAATTGTTTTTGTAGAATAGTCTATAATTGTTGCATAGATCCCTGCATAACCTTTTCCATGAACGCAGGGGCGTGACAAAAAATAGTATGTGTGGCTCACTTCCCGCCCTTGCCACACAATATACTATTTTGTGTCTGTCATCTCGTTTTGGGGCAGTAAAAGTGCTTCGATTTTTTACTTCAGTACCTTATTAGATTAGAAAGTGAATCTAGTTGATATTTTGGGGATCAAAAGTAAAAAATTCTTAATATTTTTCTAAATAATCGGGATAAACAAACTAAAATTTAACGGAAAAACAGGAAATTTTACGTACAATCAGTTTTCGACAAAATCAATTTTGATTTTTTATGTAACTTTAAAACGAATGACCATTTATACATGAAATTTTCACCGAATGTTTATATAAGTATCTATGTTCTATCCACCATGAAATTTTTAAAAAATTTTGACTTAAGTTGAACTATTTATAGGTATATGCAATTTTCAATCATTATTAGTTTTTTTTTAAATTAAAAACTATAAAAATTTGTTTTTTAGGTAGAAAATCTTGAAAATTTAATACAAGGCTCTTAACATATTATTACAATAGCAGTTGAAAAATAAAATAAATTCATAGTTACACTTTTTTTTTATGAGCATTCAAAGTTTGAATTTTTACAAAATACGTAAAAATCACAAAAATTTACAAATTATTTTAAGCTAGAAATTAATAAAAAATTTCCTTTTTTAAACTAAGATTTAAAAATTCAATATAAGATTCTTTACAAGTTTTTCAATCTTTATCACAAAAAAAATGTCCACCGGAAATGCAAATTAAATTTTTATAAGCATTTGATATATAGTTATATATCATATAAGCAAATATTGACAAAAATTCGTCAAAACCATGAATATTTGCGAATTTTTTTGTAGTTCAAAATTCATAATATTGTTTGTATTTTTATCTAAGGTTATACAATTCAACACCAAGTTTTCCATAAGTTTTGCTTCAAATAGCTATAGAGAAAATTTGAAGCGTCATTATAGGAAAAATATTTTGAGCGTTTGAGTTTTAAATTTTTATGAAATCGCGTAATGATAACGATTTATCCTCAAACCCGGTATATGTATATCTATGATAATATAAAGTATTATGAATTATGATAACTACGTGCAATGTTTTTGGAAAAATTGATTAACCATGCCTTATGCAAAATGCGTCTTAATTGAATAATAAAATATTCGTTTCAAAATAGAATAAATGAAAATATTTAAATATAATATATCCTAGACTGACAAATCATCTCCGTTCAGAATCGTTTTTCGTATACAATACCTATCATTGCGTTAAAATTTAATCCCATCCATTACAGTAACCTACTGTACAGCAGAGCGACATCCACAACTTACCCGCTTTTTTTATACGAATTTAAAGTCAAAACACAAATATATAGGTACAAAATATTTTGTAGTTAGAAATTCCTGAAATTGTTTTTATTATATTATCTAAGACTTTAAAATGTATTGCAATGTTATTTGTATAATTTAACACATACTATAAAAAAAAAACAATGGAAAGTCACATCTTAACGCGGTGCATTATTTAACGGAATGTTACCTACTCATTAGTCATTAATGGGTAATTATTAAAGACTATAAAGATATTACGAGTAATTGCCGTTTCAGTATTATATTTTAATTAAATTTGTGAAAAGCTGTTTGTTATAACTATAAACGATAGTCGATAGTCATGTACCTACTCATACTATCAATTAAGCCTCGTGTTGTGTCACTTTTTCTCACTGAACTAAATACGAAGTAGTGCTTCTACTCAGCGGTGCCCAGGCAGGTTAACAATGCAACTGCATGTGTTCTGGAAAGGAGTGAGCATATATTGTTGCAGGTGTCACAGGGAAGTTTACAAATTTCTAGCATAAAGTATAGTCTATTTCTTATCTAATTTCTTTGAACTACGGTGATTAATAAGGGAAAATATTTTTATAAATAAAAAATTGGGTGGGTTGGTGACTAACTTTTTTTACTACATGTGTTCTTATAAAATACCTTTGTGCTCCACTGCTTCTACTAGCAGAAGATAAGGATATGGTTGCGATTAAGCTAACGCGTGTTGCGTATTGGGAGTCTAAGTCTAACACAAACTTTAGTAATTAATTAAAATAAATAAATATACGTATTTATTACTGTCATTATTGAGTATATTCTTTTAGCTGTAATCGTGTTATTTGTACCAACATAGTTAACATTTAAAAGTATAAACAACATATCAATAAGTGTAGTTTGCACCATCGATTATTCTTTCGTATAGGTGCCCGTTTAGATAGTATACCATATGTTAATAAACAGTGGTTAAAGTGTGGCTCAAAAGTCAAAATAATAACGGTGATCATTACCGGTAAATCAAGCGTTCATCAAGCGGGGTTGGCCCGCTGTATCCCCATACAGCTATTTATATACATAGTATATATCTCCGGTATTTTTCTTCGAGGACCGGCATAAGCCAGCCATAATCCTAGACATCTCGTGCTGAAAAACTCTTCTAAAGCCGGCCTTGGCCCGCCGCTTTAGAGGCTCGTACGGTGGTGGCCGCTCTCACTCAGCTTCTGCGGCCGGTCGAGCCCTCTCCTCTTCTTCCTCGGCGGTCAGGATGCTTTCGACCATCTTGTAAAAGAGTCTGAAGGTCTCTTCGGCGTCGCAGAGAATCGTCGACCTCTCCTTGTCGTCTGCCAGTAGATCTTCGAAAAGGGGACCGCAGAGTATGTTGGGCACATATGTAGCCGTCGGAGGACGCCCGAGACGCACGTGGAGATCTGGGCGTAGACCGTTCCAGTTCTCACAGTGCAATAAGGTGTATTCTGCTGTGTCTGAGAGACACTGGCAGTGAACACACCTTGAGCTTATGGCCCTAGCGAAGCGGTGAAGGTAAAACTGAATGCAGCCGAGTCCAGTGAGCGCATGAGTCCTGTGGTATGTCCAGGAGACTACTGGAGTCATCCTGTTATACCACCTGACTAGATCAGGGATGAGGCGGCTTTGTCCAGGCAGCCTTGCTAGAGCTGGACCACCTCATCTGCCACTCTACAATGGTCGCCTTCCTCTCTTGCTTTTTGATCTTATTTCTGGAGATAGGTGGATCCCCAGGAATCGGTTCGTCGTTGAGCTTGGTTTTGATCCTCACCCTCTCCCGAGCGATGAGATCCGCTGGCGGCATGTCAGCTAGAAGGAAGGCGGCTTCGTCAGAGACCGTCCTGTAGGCCCTGATGACCGTCAAGGCAGCCACTCTCTATGGTCTTCTGAGATTACGGTTGGATTTGGCCGTGCCACAGACGGGTGCAGCCTACACCGGGGCGGCGTAGAACAGCTGGCTTTCAACGACAGAACCCAGGAGTCTTCTCTTCCATTGCCCAGGCCCGTTGATGTTGGGCATGAGTCTGGACAGAGCGACCGCCGTAGTGGCCGCTTTTTTGGTGACCGTTTCGACGTGTTTCCCGAAGGAGAGGTGAGTGTCGATGATGACTCCTAGGTACCTCAGATGTTTTTCAGAGTGATTGGCTGGCATCCGATGCTGAGTCGAGGAGGGTTGTAAACCCATCTCCTCGTCAACATCACCGCTCTTTTGATGGGCCAGCTGAAGACCATGCTTCGCCGTCCAACCGTCGATTTGGTCCAGAACTGGGTTCACGAGCCTCTCGATATGTTCACCAGTCCTAGCCAGGCCCACAACCGCTAGGTCATCGGCAAAGCCAACCAGCTGAATGCCCGGGGGGACCTCCATGGTGAGAAGATCGTCATAAACTATGTTCCAAAACGTCATAAACTATGTTCCAAAAGCGTAACATATACTACAAGCACACTACTTAACTCGAACGAGTCAGGTTCAAGACTAAATTGCCGACAGGACCGATACTAATATACTATAGTCTTGTCACGCATAAGCAAAATATCTAAGATAAGACGCCTACATACAGGAGTTATTATATTCTGTAAAACAAGTGGCTTTATAGTCTATATAGTGGTTGGCAATGGGCATATAACAATGGAAATAATGTGTTATTACTTTATTAGGTATAATATCTTGCACGTACCTTCCTATTTCAATTTGAAAAAAAAACATGGAATGACGACCAAATCAACAAAAATAAACGACCAACCAGAACGCATCATTTGGAACAACAACAAAATATTTTATAATAATAACGATAGTATAAACAACAACAATAACAACGACAACGAAGATCAACATTCAACAGACCGTCGACGCGCAATCGCTTGTGACTCAGGTTGCGTGGTAGTAGCATTGAACTAGGTATATGATAACTGGAATGCTCACCCTCCATAAGACCAATGTAAACATAACCGAGATAGCCTGTTAGAAAAAGACAGCAGATAAGAATGGTGTTGCTAATTTGCTATCTCTTTATATCACACTTATTTATATGATTGTTTACCAATAAATAATAATAATATCGTTGTTTTGTTCTTTTTAATACTGTTAATTTGTGGTGTATGGTTTTATTTTTATTATGCTTTAATGGTTGTATGAATGCTTTTAAATGTAATAAATCAACTATTATTTTTCACTATGATTTCTTATACAGTTTAAAATGTTGCTATTTTATTTTATGTAAAATATTTTTATTAATATTATATAGTTTTATTGTCATACAGGAAAAATATCCAGCTGAAGTCAACTCAACAAAAGTTATCTAGTTAACTTAACATTATTTTATAACTTTAAGGTTAAGACTATAGTTAAAGTATCTACAATTTCTTATAGTATCTTTAAATAATTACTTATTTTAGGAAATTTTGGCCAAGAAGTATAACAAAAATCTATTTAAGATTCTGTTTACTGTATCTTTCCAGTAGTAATCGTAGCTATATTACACATATACATTATTAAATTAAGTTAGGAAAGTAGTAAGAACAATAATTGAGGTAATTTGTAGGTACAGCTTCAGGTAAGTAGTGTAAGTAACTTTTCTTTCAATTATGTATAATATTATAAATACCTACTAATTACTATATGTTTTTATTTTAATAAAAATCAATTTTTCGTAATTGTATATGCTTTATAGTTATGAATTAAAACCTTCTAACTTTAAATTTAAAACTTAATATGTTATTCCCAAGATATAACATACAATTCCTCGCAACTTCCTATACATTTATATGGCAAATGTAGAAGTCCACAAGAAAAGCATGTTTCAATACTTGTTAAAGGTATTATAAATTATAAATTATAATTATAATATATATAATATAATTATAATTAATTTAGACCCGTTCTTACAATCTCCGGTTAAGTGTCGGTTAAGACTAACCGGTAGAATTCTATCGGTTAACTCATGATAAATTCTTCCGGTTAGTGTTATCAGGCACTAACCGAGCATTGTAAGAAATAAGAATGGCCCTTAATCATAAATATTTTGTGGAAGTTAAAAAATAAAATATAAAGATACCAAATTTTAAGAACCAAACTAAAGTCTAAAATAATATCGCGGACCGTGGTAAATTAATTTAAGATATTAGCGCAATGTGTAAGACAAAGATAGTAACACCAATAGTATGTCCCATCTCGTTCTAACATTCCGTTTTGGGCAACACTGCTTGGTGAGCATTCCAGTTATCATATAGTAATTCAATGGGTAGTGTAGTTGTAACCTCGCACAGATAATACAAACATAAATAGCCATTTATTATTATTAATATTATATCCGGTGGTGGTGGTGGTAGCAACGGCGGCGTACAATGAAACGGTGACGGAGTGCGGAACTGCGGAGTGCAGAATATCGTCGTCAGTGATAGTAGTGCGTTACCATTATTATGAATGGATACAACATCCAAGTGAAACGTAGTAAATTGAGTTTGTCGTGGGGGGCACCGTGTCCGTGAGTCTGCGTTTGGTGTGTACGTTACGTAGGTCCAGTCTTTTTATAAATTTATTCTCAGTTTACCCTTTCCCGTCCAATCAACGACGTGGAACTGTGTAAGTATTGTAATATTAGGTAGGTAGGTATACCAATTTTTATTTTTTATAAACGTCTTCTAGTGGTTCGAATTCGTTGACTTCGGTATTTCGACATTTCCGGTCGTCGTGCCGTTTCGTTTGCAAACGTATAAATATTGTTGTTATACCTATTATATAGTCTCGTCATTCGTTCAATATGTTACCGCGTTTCCGGTGGCCAATTCGGGACCGGGCCAACGGCGACACCGCACGAACGGAACGTTTGACGCAGCAGTCGTCTTATTAGTTATTAATACCAGAATATCATCTTCAATCCAATTGTGTGTTCCAGCAGAACCAGCGCGGCCACGGCTGCGGCTCATTCAATCAACTATCGCATCATGTCGTCCCTATCGTTGCCGAGGGTGTTGCAAAATCGGAAGACTAGTCTAGACCAGGAACGTGAGCACTTTGAAAAGATTCAGGTAAGATATTAACAAGTTACTTATGATTCCGTTGGGTAACCTCGACACCTTGTATAGTCATACTTCCACATAGATGTGTACCGTCATTACTGTTGAAATTTAATGTATACATATTATCTATATATTATGTATTTATGGACCTTACTGTTTGCAATAGAAAATAAACACTTCAAACTTATGTCTTGGCCCATTGTCAAGACCACTTGTTTCAGTTAAACATGTTGATGTTATTGGAATAATTAGAGATAAGGATTTCACTTGAAAAATAATTAAATGATTAGAATTGATAATAAATTTAAAACTAATAGTATTTTCGTCATTTGTATTGTAATTTTTGTTTGATTTTTTTTATTGAATTTAATTACAAGTACCTCCTATTAAAATTGTGTAGTGTTGTATAATCACTTTTAGAAGAACGGAGAACATTTTCTACTTTTTGTCACTTTCAGTAATATTTTTTAGAGGCCTGACAAGCTGCTCCCAATTTTTCATTTTAATAATGGAAGTATTTCATGTAAAAATTCATAATTACCTACTTACATTCATTGGTTTACTTATTTTATTTTATTTACTATACTTACCTTTTATTAATATTAATGATTTTGATGTAAATCATAAGCTACCAAAAAATGGAAAAACTGAATTTCTTACTAGTAGATATAAATTGTAATATAGTATTACTTTTAATTAAATTTATTGTTTCAGGCTGCAAGCATTAGTAAAGCAATTAATACATTGGAAAATCCAGTAAAAGAAAAACATGCTAGAAGTATCCTTTTCTTAATAATTAATAAATTATATTCAATATATTACTATATCTAGTTTATAATTTTAAACAATCCATTAAATTAATTCCTTATAACAAATTATTTTAGATGCTATTATAGGTACATTTCAAGAGAAAAGTGCAGATACATTTTGGCGTTATGTCACTAAATTACCTTTACAAGAACATCGTATTGTAGCCTGGAAATTTTGCCATGTGTTGCACAAAGTTTTGAGGGAGGGCCATCCAAATGTTCTAGCATCATCTCAAAGACATAAAACACTTTTACAGGACTTAGGAAAGTTATGGGTACAGTTAAATTTTTTTCTTATCTTCAAGTCAAGTTATAAAAAAAATAGTTTTCAATTTAGTAATAAACTGTATTTTTTACGCACTTTAAAGGTTCATTTAAAAGATGGTTATGGAAAACTCATTCAACAGTATTGTCAATTACTACTTACAAAATTAGATTTTCATAGACGTAACCCTGGATTCCCTGGAAATTTAGTTTTATCTGAAGAAGATCTTTGTAGAATTGGAGACAATGATGTTAATAATTATTTTCAAATGTGTGTGGAAATATTTGATTATATTGATGAAATTCTAGGACTTCAGTCTGCAAGTAAGTATAATTAGGGAAATTTATAGCTTATATTGCTCTATTCATATCTATTTATTTACTTTTTCGTATAGTTTTTGGTTCATTGGATATGTCTCGCTCAAATTCAATGACTAGCCACGGTCAGTGTCGATTGGCTCCTTTATTGCCTTGCATATTAGATTCTGCACAGTTGTATGATTTATGTGTGAAAATCCTGTTTAAAATGCATGCGACTTTACCACCTGATCTATTATCTGGCCATAGAAAACGTTTCCTTAGACAATTTACTATATTGCGTCAATTTTATTTGGGGTCATCTAATCTCCAGTATTTTAAAACACTTATACAGATACCTCTTCTACCAGAGGTAAATTAACTTTAGAATATAATAATGTATGAATTTATTTATAATTATGATTATGATTATTATTATATATATTAGAATCCTCCAAATTTTTTGGTGCAAGCGGAATTATCAACCTATGTTACTCAAGCTGCCATTATATTGCCAGATGAAGATCCATCAGAAAATAATAGTATGATTGGTGAACTTGTTGATCTGGGAATTGGGAATAGTGTCACTAGTAGTGAAACCAGTCAAAGATCATTGTCTCCTGATCTTTTAACTCAAAGGTATATCATTTTATTTTATTTTTTAATAAAAATAAGTAAGTAAAAACTAAACATACATTTAATTATTTTATGTATGAACTGGCTCACTAAGGGGTGTAGTGGACGGGTGGATTAACCCTATGTCCTACGTGAATCCAGCGAGTGCTATACAAATTCTATTTTGACCATGCTGTTTGCCGTAGTGTAGTGCGTCCGATGCGGTGAAATACAAGCTGTTTAGTTTTTTGCCGGATTCACGTAGGACACGGCGTAAGAATTCGGTTGTGATGCGTACCGTTGCTGGTTCGAATTTCGGTCATGGGTGGCATTGCTTTCCGGTAGAGCTCTGCATGGTCCGTATTTTTATGGACCGGACCGGACCAGTTAATTTAATTCTGACCAAGACTGGACTGGACTATCATTAAAATAATCTAACTGGACCGAGACTAGACTGAATTTTTTAAACTGTCATAAAAGATTAATACCGGACCATTTTATTTTTAAATTGTTGAAAAAGACTGTTAAAAAAATATATTTTTAACAGGATCAAAATCACATGAATTAAATTTAAAAAAAAAAATTCACAGTAGATTCAAGATCAGTGGGACCGGACCGATTTTACTTTTATTCTTAGAACAACGTAATAGATACTATTTTATTTAATACAACTTACCAAATATTGGAGACAGTAATAAGTTCTATTAAAATCTGCTGGTAGGTAATATGTAGTGAGTACTTAGTACTTAATACTTGGTACAGACTTGTGTCACTTCACACAGCCAATGTAAAAATGATTGAAAAATGGAAACAATAAAATTTAAAATAAATAATAATTCTTCTATTAATAATTGCTTATTATTTTGTTTACTACTGTACCAATTCTAAATTAAATATTTGAAGTAAGGACTATGAAGTAGAGACTATTATGGCTATTGCCTATATTATATTTATAATAAAATATGTTATTACGATTTACGAATGACGATAGTAAACCCAAAATCAATTAATATCAACAGTCATCGTGCTACGTTCAGTTTATTACTATTTATTACTAAAGTATTTATAATCCATTACCTAGCTGATGTATTGCATAATGCATAGTTAGTAGGTAGTACTGTAGTAGGTACTTGGTATAATAATATTATAATAATAATAGTAAAATACAATAAGTATTGCAATAAAGTACCGATAAATAACATAGTGGTCGTTACTACGAGAAAAATGAAAATTACAATAATAATAATAAATCATAGTATTTCTATTTCCTAGTACTTCCGACGTTTAATTTTAGATACAATAGTATAAGACCATAACTGAACTGATGTAATTTCCAAAATTGAAAGACCGGACCATACAGAGAAGCTCTACTTTCCGGGCAGTTCACGCTGTCTAGAAAGAGAGGCCACCCCCCCCCCCCCCCCCACCCGAGCATGGCAGAAACCTACGGGTGCCCACTAGAAATTCTGCCAAATAGGCATCTAACCTAGACCTTTGGGCCTACTCCCCGACATAGTGCCATACGAAAAAAAACCTGGCTCACTATATATATTACAATTAAAATTACTTTAGATTTGAGTTATTATTTCTATCATACTAAATGAAATAATACACCATAAACATACTTTTCAGGGACAATATGATTCAGCATTTACATGGTGAATTGAACGCTCATCAGTCATTAATAATTCAATTGAAACAACAAGTTTCTACATTAGAAATGGAATTGGCAAAAAAGGTACAGATTTTGTTAAAGGAGGTCTACAACTTAAAAAAAAAAACTGATTTTTCGCTGTGTGAAAATATATTAGTGCTTCTAAATAAAATGTTGGTGAACTTTAAATTGTTGTTGAACAATAATTTTCATGTAGCTACAACTAATAGCCAGTTAGACAGTTGAATTTTATGACGTCACTCGTAAAACACAAATTATATTTAAATAGAAATCCAAAATCGATTTTAAGATCACCAAAATTGTTTTTCAAAGAATTATACTTTCAATACTTTCATACAATCAATCTTTTTTAGTTTATCCTTTAATAATATATTGAATAAATTACTTATTTTATTACTTCTAATTAAATTTTACAGGACAGTGAATTAACACAAGAAAGGCTTATCAGAGATGATTTACTGCATCAAGTAAATTCAATGGAAAATTTTAATGAATTGGATAGTAAGTTGTCATATAGTATACATTAAGACAAAAATGTCATGGTCAATACTAAAGTGAAGAATTTTATGTGTCATCAATAAGTATTTTGTAATATTGTAATGTCTATATTTTGATGGAATAGATATCCAGATTTTTAATACTAGATGGTAGATGCTCACTATAAATAATTCTACTTTGAAAATTGTTGTAATATTGGGAATCATTTGAAAACCAGCCAAATCACATATATGATTTCTAGTCACATTTTAACTAATAAATAATAATTATGTTATTAGTAACAGTGTTTATAATATTTTTAAATTTTCATTTTCATTTTCAGGAAAATATAAATTGCTTGAAGAAAAGTTTAACAAATTAAAAGAAGTGTATACAAAATTGAGAGAAGAACATATTACATTATTAAGACAGGTAATAATTCGTTATCAAACTCTTATTTACTCCATAATATTATGTTTTTAGTTTGCGCTAAATAACTAATTTTTAGAAAGCTGTCGTCGATAAGTCACTGAAAGGATCAGAAAAAATGACTAGATTTGCTCAGGCTGCAAATTCCTTGTTACTGTCCATTGTAAGCTATTGTTGTGTTTTACGTGATGGGCAAGGTATTGGGAAGGTGTAGGTCAATTATTGAATGATTGGTTGTACAAATTATGGTTCTCATTTGAAATTGATTTAGTTATTCAAATATAATTTTAGATTATACCTTAATGTTATTATAGTTGGTCAAGGGAGTAGTGCTTGATAAAATGTATTTATTTCAATATATTGTATCATACAATTTGTATGAGGTAATTTTTAACTTGAAAATTAGAACTTTTTTATTTCATATTCCCAAATAGAGCATTTTTTGAAGAATTTTGGAATTAAAAATTGAATTTAAGTGAGTAATTGATTATTTATAAGAATCTAATGTTTAGAAGAGTGGAATAGTGGCTCCATATTTTGCAGGGAACTCCTATGCTACTACTCTGCTCATTTAATCAAATATACTAATTAATTAACTATACATTTGTAATTCAGTTCTTATATTTCAAATTAGTCATTTAAAAAAATATTATTATTTGGAATATGAAATAAAAAAATATATGTCGTTTTTCAAATAAGTAACAACTTAAATAATGATAGCAATATTCCAAAATAATTTTGTAAATATTTTCAAAAATATTGATAATATTTAAACTAATGAATTCTCAAGTTAACAAAATCATAAGTATATACGTATATATTATTTAGGTTTTATAGGAAACTCAAATTTTTATTTTTAGGCTTAGTTAATTTATCAAATATATGTAATCAATATATTGTAATTTAATGTGGATATTTGAAAGACTTGTCCTCATAAGAAAAGATAGTAGTTTGAAAATTTTAAACAGATGAATATAATTGAATGTAATGGGTTGTATTTTTTATGAGCATTGTATTAAAAATATCTAGTAAACATTGCTGTTTCAATATCAATATAATATAAGTGATAAAAAATATTAAATAATATGCCTATGTACAAGGCCGGCTCTAGACAAAATTTATACATATATCAAAATTTCATGCCTTTTGTTTTTTAGTCCAAGTATTAACATATTACCCAAAATATGGCACCTACCACCAAATATATGCCGCTCCAGGCCTTTGTTGTCTGTTCCTTCTACCGAGCCTACCTATTTAGATATTGATATTAACAGTTGTAAAATTGATTTAATCTTTATTCTTTTTATTATTGTGTTGCCTATTATAGCATTTGGTTTGCTACTTTTGTATAATTTTTATATACCTAAATAATCTAAATATTTAATATCTTGCAAATTCAAAACATACTACTTGATGTAAAGTTATATAAGGGATATATATTTTATGAGTTAAATAAAATGACTTATAAATGTTTAATGCCCGTTAAGATAAAATTATTTGTAAATTTCTGTAGGTCAGCATTCAGCAGTGGCAAATCTAAGGGTGTTATGCTAGCTAAATTTTAACAACATGTGCAAATATTTTAATTTCATTGTTAAATCTTTCATAAGAACTTGCATTTAATGAAAAAAAAATTTAATACATTTAAACATAAGAATAATACATTGATGGATGAATAATTTTTGCTTGTGTTTGAATAAAATATTTAAAAATAACAAAAATAAACCTGATATTGAAATTGCTTTTAAAGTCCCAATGTTCAAAAAAATCTATACTCATGAATTTTTTTTTTAATTTTCATTTCAATATGTTGCCATTATTACCATAGGTATACATTAATTTAATTCAACAAGTTGTAAAATATTAAACATGATGTTAATAAGTATTTATATAGTAGATAAATGTACAATATTTATGTTAATTTATTAGTGTATATTTTATTTAAAAGCTGTTATGTTTTAAAATAAAAATGGTTATTATAGAAATCTGATGTGGACAAGCAATTGTCAAACATGCGTACCATTGAATTCAATATGGGACCTCAAAGAATAAAGTTTGAAGAGGAATTAATAGCACTCCAAACTACTGTGGATTCAACAACTCGTCAAAATGATGTATAAATAAAAATAAACCTATTATATATTTTTATTAACCCATAATTTTTGATTAGGAACTTCTGATGGAAACTGAACTATTGAAGACTGAAGTTAATGAAGCAAAGCAAAAATTGACTGACGCCGTACTTATGAAATCTGATTTAGAATTAAGACTTTCAGAATCTGAGGAATTACGTTTTTCAAACAATGCTCTTTGGTTTGGTTAGTGCATAATGTTATGTAATACTATATTTAATGTTTAACGGGGTCATAAATTAATATTTTTGAAGGACATAAATCTAGAAATTGTCCACAGATCATCAATATTTCTAAAATCGCTCAAAACCATATGAACAAAAATTAATAATGAAATTACAACATTAGAATGTACACTATTATAGGTTTTTACTGTTTTTACTTTTTTTTTCTTGTTTGTGAGCCATAAAACTTGTCCATAGACTGCCATTTGATGACTCCTGATGTATATCATACTTATTTTTGTACTTGTTGTTTATGCAATATGTGATTTTGATTAGAATGCTGTCGTAAAATAATTGAACATACATGTGAAATGTTAGATGATCCTTCTATGTCTTCAGCTACTTGTTCTCCTGGTATGTTGTCCAATTATATTATAACTGCAATACTTTATAATTTTTGTTTTTTCTTGGTTAATTTAGAGTGTGTATCTTTAATCAAAGAAAAACTTGTTAGTACTATTGGAAAAGAAAAAGATGAGGTTGCAGGATTTGCTCATTATGTTGCCATGTATATTGTTTTTGGAAAAGCTGTATCAAACACAAAATCTGACCTGAATGATGCTCAAAGTAAATATTTTCACACTATTTTGTGTTATTTAAAGTCTGTTTTACATATTATTTATATTACTTATAGAGTTGTTAGATAAATGCAAACAAGTAGGAAAAGACAGTGTAAAACTCTTTACAGCTTGGCAGACAGGTATCAAAATTGATGAATGTTGTGAGGGTCTTAACAATACATTGAATGATGTAGAATCTATGGCGTCTTCCACGCAAGCAAATGAATCATTGGGTGATTTGGTTGAAGATGAACTTAGTGTAATGGATAGAGCAATTGAAGAAGCGGCTAAACGCATTCAAGTAAACATTAAAAGTGAAAATACAAAATCATTTTTAAAACAATAATTCCATATATTTAAAATGTTAGGAAATGATCACTGAATCTAGAGCTGCACATTCTGGAATCAAATTGGAAGTTAATGAACAAATTTTGGATTCATGTACTTCCCTCATGGCTGCTATCAGAGTCTTGGTACACAAATCACGTAAACTTCAAGCTGAAATTGTAGCTAATCAAGGTTCTAATGGATCGGCTAAAGAATTCTATAAACGTAACCATCAATGGACTGAAGGACTAATTTCTGCAGCCAAATCTATAGGTCTGGGTGCTAAAGGATTGTTGTAAGTACTAATATTATTAAATATTAAAATAATGTAACTAATAATAATGTCCATAACATAAAATATGTTGTTTCTAAGAAGCCCACATTATTCTGTACACACCATTTTTTTTTGAATTAATGAAAAAAATATTTACCATGAATTAAGTGTGTAGACAACAGAAAGGGATAATTATTTTAAATAAACATAATTTTTTTCTAGTAAAATTCTTTAAACTTAAAATTGTATTTAACTATATTATGTATTCTAAAATTGGGAGAATGTTGACTTTTTCTCATCCATAACTTAAAAAAAAATTTGATTGACATTTTTTACTAGAATTTGCATTAGATTTACACCTTATTCGATAGTATTAGAAAAACATATTTATTTTTTTTATTGGTTATTAAATTGATTTACTAACCATAAAAATTATTATTTAACATTTTATCAAATCTACATTTTTATTCTTTAGTTATTAGTTTTTTTGTTAAAAGTAGAATTTTTGAATACATTTCATTATATTTTAGCATATTAATTTTAAAGCTTATTTAGACATTATTCATTTTTAGAATGTCTGAGTTAACTCTGTTTAAATTAAAAACAATATTGTTACTTTGATTTATAATGATTGTGTAAAATTATAATTTTGTATCTAATCATTCATAGTCTAAGAATAATAAATTATGCATAAATGATTTCATAAAAGTAAAATATGGTTCTAACAGAGATGCAGCAAATGAGGCTGTAAGTGGCGAAGGAAAATTAGAAAGATTAATAGTTGCTTCTCATTGTGTGGCTGCTGGGACAGCACAACTTGTGGTTGCTAGCCGTGTAAAAGCTTCACGAAACAGCAATAATTTGGCTGAATTATCTCAAGCATCACGTAATGTTACAAATGCTACTGCTACAGTGGTAGCCACAGCCAAATCTTGTGCCCAATTAGTTCAACAAACAGGTAATAAACAACTATAAGATTAATGTATTTAATATGAAATAAATAATTAAATAATATTTTTGTTATTCCAAATCTTTATTTATTGTTTATTTATTTTTTTTATCTATATTTTTCAGAAGAACTAGACTTGGGTGTCCTAAATGAACATCAAACGAAACGTTTAGAAATTGAGTGCCAAGTTCGTGTGTTAGAGTTGGAGTCATCATTAGAAAAAGAAAGGATGAAGTTATCTTCATTGCGTAAATTACATTACCAAGATGATCAAAGTTAGCGAACAAAACATACATTTCCTCTTATAATTAGTCTTTTGTATCAAATTTAATCTGCTTTTCTAAATAATATTATTTTCTAATAATTTGACTATCAAGCTTGTATTTTTATACCGCTCAACCTACTACTATTAGACATATTACGTGTTAAAATTCTTATTCCATTTTAAGCTTATTAAATTATTGATATGTTTTTATTATATTTCCAATCATAAAAAAAGGTTTCAGTGCATCAACTATAATTGTTAAATAATATTATATAGTACCAATTTCAGAGATCTTATCTTACTCGTGTTTCTAAAGTCGTTCTTTAAAAATATGAAATTGCCAAAAATACATTGAATTTATAGGACTTGGTATACAATAACTATAAAACTATTTGCTTATAATTATTCCATTTTATTTTACATTTTTACTACTTATTGAGCATGCTTAAATGAATTACTTACAATTTTTTTAATTTTATTTCACTTGTTGACGTTTATATTAAAAAGTTATGTGGTTTTTATCTCATGTTCTGATGATGTATTAAACGACATAATCTAATATTTATTGTTAAAATAATGGATATTATATTTTATTGTAAATTATATTGTAGATATAAGTTAAAACTTTTCTATTATTACTTTATTTGTGGCATATTTTATAATTTTTTACCTAGCTTACTTATTAGGCCATTGATTTGCGCCAATTCACAAACTATTGTTAATCATTGTAACCTAACCAAATATTTAATTATGTTTCCTTTTGTATATTATATAATATAATGTGACCTATTACTACTTTTTTGACTATTAAAAATTTGTCTATATCCTTATAACTATTTTTCTTATGCATTTTCTAATGTCATAATATTCTGGAAATTAAGACCAATATATTTAGCCCTACTGAAAATGATCTATAACGCCATGATATTAATCACATTATAAATATTGAAATAAATATTTTATTAAGTACTACGTAGGTATGTTCATTAATTTCAATGTTTTATGTTATTAACTTATGCATTAATTTATTACAGTTAGGTTTATTTATTATTTATTTATTTATTACAAGTTCATAATTTAATTTAAAAAAAAACTAACTAGTTAATGTCCATATTTGGAAAACTGCAACAAAACTAACAGATATAATCCCTAATGTAACAGGATATCGATGCAAGGGCGTTTACAAGAGGGTTATGGGGTCAGATACCTTCACATATGGCCTTTTTAAATTTTTATAAAATAGTGTTCTTAACAGTGGCATTCCAATTTGGAATTGGTTCTGGGGTGGTATAAGTAGGATAGGTAGGATAAGTAGGTAAGTTTATATTATAGTACATCCACCTCCTTTAACATAAAATTTCATAGATGATGGTATTATATTAATTTATTATGATAAATTAATTGACATAAATGATATAATAATTGTTTTCAAAGGTATCTTTTAACTATGAACCGTACAATTTTCAATTTTAATAAAATTATGGTTGTTTTAAAAAAAAAAGTTTTTGGGAAGGATATATCCACGTACATGTCCCCAACCCCACCCATTTTGAATTTTGAAATTTTTTCAAGTAAACATTTAGCAATCAATTAGCAAAAATTTGCAAGACTGTTTCCACAATTTGCAAGCCATTTACTTAAAGGACTATACAACTAAAATAATCCTAATTTTTTTTATTGTGTTAAAATGTAGTGCTTAAAAAAAGAAAAATTTTGGTGGTATAAAAATTTTTGTCGGACAATTTCTTCGGAGTTTATTTATAAGTCACGTAAAACGCGTGACGTCATAAAATCACACCGTCCGCCGGGTCGTATCTAAAATACACGCGTTGTAGTTATTTCACTAGATTAAAATAACTATAGAGAAAAATTGATTTAAGGTATAAGTTACTAAAGTACTTAGTACATTTATAAAAAGGTTATACATTTCTTTAGATGATCATATTATTTTTACAGTATTAAAATATGTTTCAGGGTAGTTTACAAGAAAGACAAAAAATTAAAATATAAAAAATAGCAAATATATTATATTAAATAATATTATACACCTTTAATTAAAGTTTTAACAAATGTGTTATTATAATTTATAATTTATAGTTTAAGAACTAAAATAAATATGTAAAACAAACCTCACAATAAAATATACATAAGTACTAATTAAAATAAGGTAGGTTCATAAAATTGAATACAGGTAAGTATATAGTAGGTTTATACTGCAATAAAACAGCTTACATATTTGATATTATTTTTTTATATAGTATATTATTAATTATAATGTTAAATGTTTAATGAATTGTATTAAGTAATAGATTACACGAATTACGCGTTTTGAAAACCAACATATAATCCGTTCTCCTTAGGATAACGTTCACGATTTTTTTTGACCACACATGATGGAATAACAACTCTATTCCTTATAGACTATAGTATAAAACAAACACAATAAAGAATAAAATAACTGGACACATGGTATAATGACAAAAATGATCGAAGAAGCTGAAAAAGAAATTTTACCACAGCAATTTGACGTACAAAGAGAATGTAAATATGTAATAGGTACTAACATCCCAAAAAATTTTATCAAATTTATCCAACATTTCACCTTCCTTAGACGAATTAAAATCAAAGAGGTATTAAGATTTACCTAAAAATATAATTTAATTAGCTAAATTAGCTATTATTAAATATATTATAATAATTCAATTACGTATAACATAATACCTATGTATTTTTATTTTTTGTTTGAATTAATATATTTTATTGTGAGGTTTTTTTGCATATTTATGTTAGTTCTTAAACTATACATTTTATAATAACACATTTGTTTAAACTTTAATTAAAACTGTATAATATTATTTAATATAATATATTTGCTATTTTTTATATTTTAATTTTTTGTCTTTCTTGTAAACTACCCTGAAACATATTTTAATACTGTAAAAATAATATGATCATCTAAAGAAATGTATAACCTTTTTATAAATGTACTTTAGTAACTTATACCTTAGATCAATTTTTCTCTATAGTTATTTTAATCGAGTGAAATAACTACAACGCGTAGTGTATTTTAGATACGGCCCGGCGAACGGTGTGATTTTATGACGTCACGCGTTTTACGTGACTTATAAATAATCACCGAAGCAATTGTCCGACAAAAATTTTTATACCACTAAAATTTTTCTTTTATTAAGCACTACATTTTCACACAATAAAAAAAATTAGGATTTTTTAGTTGTATAGTCCTTTAATCATAAAACAAAAAAATCTATGGGTGCGGCTAGGGACATATGTCTCCAGCCCCACCCATATCATTAAAAACGCATTATGAAAATTTTCTTGAACCATCATTTAGCAGCCAATTAGCAACAATTCGCAACGTAGTCGTGGAAATTTGCAAACAAATATTTCGTCCGTAAAAGAGGTTTCCGAAATTCGCACATGTCCCCAGCCCCACCTCGTACTTAAAAAATGCGATTTTCGACTTGCGTTTCATGTCAAAATTTTTAGCAGCCAATTAGCAACAATTTGGAATGTAGTAATTTTCTTATTTTATTCTGATTCATAAACGAATATTTGTAGATACTTGAATTGTTCATCATATATGTATATGTTTATTACATCATTTACATACTTGATAATATTTTTAAAATATTTTTACTCGTTTTTAGCGGTTTATTGATATTTTCAATTTTTAATTTTAGTTTCTGTACGAAGTGATAAATGTATTGATTTTACAATGATGTTTGTTTTTTTTTTTTTTTTTGTGTCTATGTACAGCATAACTAGTCGAAATAATGCTTCGATTTCAAACTTTGGGGGTGGTTTCCGATGTAAAATTGAAGATCCTTGGTGCATTATAGAGGTCAAAAGTAAAAACAAGAGAAAAACAAAAAAAAAAATGACAGAAAAACTGGAATTTTTACGCAAAACCAGTTTTTGACCAAATTGATTTCTTTATATGGTTGTAATTCAAAAACTAATCACTGTAAATACTTGAAATTTTGACCAAATGTTTATGTTAGTGTTATATATATACAGTTTAATTTTTAAAATGTTTGACTTTTATTGAGTTATTTATAGACCACTGAAATTTTCGATTTTTTTGAGAATTTTTTTTTGAAGTACCTATCGGTAAAAAAATGTTGGACCACCAAAAAAACTTGTATTAATTTACTAATAACTGATAAAATTTATTACAAGGTTCCTCATAAGTTATTGTTATAGTGATTAAAAAATTATAAGAAAACATAGGCACAATTTTTTTTATAAGCGTTTATAGTTCAAATTTTTACGAAATCTGTCGAAAATGCGAAAATTTGCAAGTAATTTTGAAGCTGAAAAATCATAAATTTTTTTGTGTTTATAACTAAGGATTAAGAATACAACAGAGAGATATCTCGAAGCGTCATTATAGGAAAAATTTGAGGTGCGTTTAAATTTTAAATTTTTACGAAATAGCGTTACGATAACGATTTATCCTGAAACTATTTTTAATTAGTTTGTTATTATTCAAAAAGTATGAATCGTAGATACTTGAAAATTTCACCAGTTATTTAGATTGGAATTTTCTTTACATGATTTAATTTTCAAAATATTTTGATTTTTTTTGAGATATTTATAGACGACTGAAATTTTCAATTTGTCTGAAAAATTTTTTTTGAAATCTCGATAAAACTTTTTTGGCCCTATCAAAATACTTGAAAATTTAATACAAAGTTCCACGTAAGTTATACTTATAGTTATTAAAAAATTATAAGAATACATAGGCACAATTTTTTTTTATTAGCATTTGAAGTTCAAATATTGACAAAAATTCGTCAAAACCATGAATATTATTTTTTTTGTGTTTATCATTACGTTTTGGGGCAGTAAAAATGCTTCGATTTTTGACTTCAGTAATTTGTTTTTATATCAGAAAATGAATCTAGTTGATACTTTGGGGGATTAAAAGTAAAACATTCTTTTCATATTTTTCTAAATAATTGGGATAAACAAACTAAAAATTAACGGAAAAACAGGAAATTTTACGTACAATCAGTTTTCGACAAAATCAATTTTGATTTTTGATGTAACTTTAAAACGAATGACCATTGATGTTTCATGAAATTTTCACCGAATGTTTATATAAGTATATTCTATACACCGTGCAATTTTTTAAAACATTTCGACTTAAGTTGAACTATTCATAGGCATTTGAAATTTTCGATCATTATTAGTTTTTTTAAAATTTATATCGATCAAAATTTATTTGTTAGATCGAAAAGTTTGAACATTTATTTAATGCTTGAAAATAAAAAAAAATTCATAGGTAGTCTCAATTTTTTTTTACAATAGGATTTTGTTGGGATAGATGTCAAATGCGGAAGCGCGAGTAAAAGAATTGAGCTTTCTACATTGATGGTATTCATGTGAAAATCTTTATGTAATGTTAGGTTTGAGACGTACGGTACCGTGGTGCATTGGAGAGTCGTCGAAGAGCTAGGTTTTGGAATACTTGGATATCATTGGTGTTGGATTTTTTTACTGAACCCCAGAGCTGTATGCCATAAGTCCAAATAGGTTTCAGAACAGATTTGTAAATTAGAAATTTGATTTTTAGATTGGTGTTATTATTTCTCAATTAAAAATAAATAGATTCATCTTTTTTTAAACTAAGTGAAGTTAATATTTTTTCCATTTTGATTTTTAACTTATCGAAGTTAAATTTATGATTTACTAACTGTTCACTATTAACTTATGAATCACGTGCCTTGTTAACTTAATTAACTCAACCTTTTTTCCCGAGGGACGAATATCCTTACAACCAATTAATTAAAATCGATATTTTTTATCAAAATACTTAATATTGCCAAAAGTTTAACTCAAAATATCTATAAGAACAAAAAAAACAGTTATATGTAATATAGGACACATTGCTGACTAAGCTTTTTTACCACTTTTTTTACTATAGGCTCAACGCATCTGGTGTTCACAACGTTCTTCGTGCCGACTTCACCAAACCATTCGAAATGTGTGCTATATTATTTACATAATATTATGTTACATACAAAGCTTTAAGCCATACATCGAGAATTATTCCGTCAAACTATTTTAATACAAAATATTACAGTTGAAAAATAAAAAAATTCATAGTCAGAATTTTTTTTTACAAGAGGATTTTGTTGGGATAGATGTTTAATGCGGAAGAGCGAGTAAAAGAATTGAACGAAAATAAAATTTTATTTCGATGTCTAATAAACCCAGCCAATAGATTTATAATATCTAATGCCCACCCAATAAGACCTCATGAAGTAATCACTGAACACCTACTATTCGAAAACATTAAGACCTTTAACCTTTTTTAAAGCCGGTTTTTAAGATGAGCTTGCACACATCATTAGTTTTAGGAGACAGGTAAGTAGTAAGTGGGGCACTTGAGCACACTTTTCCTAAAAATATCAGTAAAAGATCACAAGATTGATTTTCATCAGAAAATGTAAACTTTATCAGAAACGCTCGCTTTATCAGAAACGCTCGCTTTATCAGAAATAGAACACAAAATGAAATAAATCATAAAAAGATCAGTAAAATAACTTTTTTCATAAAAAGATCAGTAAACTGTAATAAATCATAAAAAGATCAGTAAACTGTAATAAATCATAAAAAGATCAGTAAACTGTAATTAAACATAAAAAGATCAGTAAAATGTAATTAAACATAAAAAGATCAGTAAACTGTAATTAATCATAAAAATATCAGTAAACTGTAATTAACCATAAAAAGATCAGTAAATTGATTAAATCACAAATAGATCACAAAATGAAATAAAATCCTCAAATGCAAAATCTTTCAAAAGAAAATTGAATATGTTAGTTAAAAAAAAAAAAAATTATAATAAACAATGGAACAAATAAATTCTATAAGAATATTAGAAAATATGAAAGTCTCTGAGCTTAAGTCAATAGCAAAAGAGAATAAACTTAAGGGATATAGTACCCTTAAAAAAATTGATCTTATATCAAAAATTAGGAAAGGTCGTACAATTCGTGATTTAAAAATCTCTGAGCTTAAGTCATTAGCAAGAGATTATGATATAAGATCAATTTACAAACTTAATAAAGAAAATTTAATAACAAACATCGTAAATAAAAGAAAGCAACAACCTTTTCGTAAATTTAAAGGAGATATTTTCAAGACTGATAATAGTTCATTAAACAATAATCCGTTTCAGAAGTTAGAAAAAACATTTTTCACTGAAGAAAATTATTTTAATAGTTCATTAGAAAAAACACCAGAGGTTTTTGAGTTGATAAAAGTAATTCAATTGAATAAACAAGTGCAGAAGAAATTTAAGATACATAATGCTGAATATAAAATTTCTTTTAGAGAAACTTTAATAAAAGATCTTAAACTAAGTAATACAAAATACAAAATTGATTATACACATAAAGCTCTAGAGGAGATGTTAAAACTTGTCCAAAAAAATTCAAATTACGAAAAAGGTGATCATATAAATATTATAGTAATGAATCCAAATTTAAATAATACTATATCTACTGGAATGAAATCTGAAAATTTTTTATCAAACTTAAAACAATCAATTGGTAAAATATTAACTTCAGCTGAAACAATTGATATTACAGAAACTACTTTTCAAGTTCAATTAGTAAAAATACCAAGAGGTTCAAATCGAACTAAAATAATAAATTTATCAGAAAATATAAAAACGAAAAATAGTATTATTCAGATTAAGAACAATGATAATTTATGTTGTCCCAGAGCTATTGTTGTTGCATTATCTACTCAAACAAATAATATTTTAGGACATGAATTAGATTCCAATAAAATTAAGCAATTGAAGATGGGTAGAAAAATTCAAAAAGATTTAGCATTAGAATTATGTAATATGTTAACAGAATATAACGAAGAAGGTTTTACATTAAATGATATTAAGAATGTGGAAGTTGCACTAAATATACAAATAAATGTTATTTGTGCTGAAAATTTAAATACTTTAATTTATAAGGGCGATGATAAAAAAACTAAAATTTATTTGTATAAAAATGGTAATCATTTTGATGTTATTACATCAACTAAAGGATTCTACGGATCGTCTTATTATTGTGAAAAGTGTGATAAACCGTATCAAAATAAAGATAAACATAAATGTGTTAAAGAATACAATGTATGTAAATTATGTACAGATTTTGGTACGAGATTTGAACATTTAAGTAGTACGAAAAATAGAATATATTGTGAAAAATGTAATAGATATTGTTTTAATCAAGAATGTTTAGATAATCATAATTATATATGTGAATATGTATACAAATGTATTGAATGTAATAAAATAGCGTTAAGAAATAAGGATCATCATTGTGGATATAGTGAATGTAGAAATTGTAAAAAAGAAGTGAAAATAAATGAACACCAATGTTATATGCTATCTAGAGAAGCAAAAGGAGGTAAATGTACTACAACTTACACAGAAAAATATATGTTTTTTGATTATGAAGCTCAACAAGAAACAGGAACTCATATCGCAAATAAAATAATTGCACATGATTTTGATGGAAATAAAATTATGTTTGATACAAACGAAGAATTTTGTAATCATATAATATCAGATGAATATAAGGGTTATACATTCATAGCTCATTACGCAAAAGGATACGATTCACAATTTATATTAAAATACTTGGTTGATAACACTCTAAAACCATTTACAATTTATAGTGGTACAAAACTAATGTTATTAGAAATTAAATGTTTAAATATAAAAATAAAAGACAGTAGTAATTTTATTCAAGCTCCACTTAGTAGTTTTCCCAAAACTTTTGGTCTTAAAGAGTTGAAAAAAGGTTACTTCCCACATTTCTTTAATACAGTGGAAAATAAAGATTATATAGGCGTATTACCTGATAAAGAATATTACGGATACAAGACAATGAAAACAGAGAATAAACAAGAATTTGAAAAATGGTATGATAGTAAAATTAAGGAAAATTATATATTTAATTTTAAAGAAGAATTAGAGTCTTACTGTAATTCAGATGTAGATATTTTACGAAGAAGTTGTTTAGAATTCAGAAAACAGTTTTTGGAAATAGCTAATATAGATCCTTTTCAATATACAACAATAGCAGGTGTTTGTATGGCTATCTATAAATCAAGATATTTATTAGAAAATACTATAGCTGTTTTTGATAAAGAAAAAAATGAAAAATATTCAAAACAATCGATAACGTGGTTAAAACATTTTAATAATAAAAATATCTTACATGCATTAAATGGCGGTGAAAAAAAAATAGCAGGAGCTAAAGTAGACGGATTTGATAATAAATCAAAAACAGTTTATCAATATCATGGATGTTTTTGGCACGGTTGTACTAAATGTTATAAAGATAGAGAAACTATAAATAATATAAATCATGCAACAATGGAAGATTTGTATGAAAAAACAATTGAAAGAAGTACATCAATAAAAAAAGCAGGTTATAATCTTGTTGAACAATGGGAATGTGATTGGATAAATAGTAATACATACAAAAAAATGGAAAAAGCTGATATAGCTGACCCTATTAATCCAAGAGACGCTTTCTTTGGAGGTAGAACAAATGCTACAAAATTAAGAGTAAAAAATACAAAAATGCGTTATATTGATGTGTGTAGTTTATATCCAACTGTGAATTATTATGATTATTATCCTGTTGGACATCCTAAAAAAATATTGAAACCAAAAGTATATGATAAAAATTGGTTTGGATTAATTAAATGTAAAATTTTACCTCCAAAAAATCTTTATCACCCTGTACTTCCAGTAAAAATAAAAATGGAAAAAAATGAAAAATTATTATTTCCATTATGTTATAAATGTTCTGTAGATCAAAATCAAAAATGTAATCATTCTCAAAATGAAAGGCAATTTATAGGAACATGGACAACAGACGAAGTTAATAAAGCTTTGGAAAAAGGTTACATTATAACAAAAATTTATGAAGTATGGAATTTTAAAGAAAAAACAACGGATTTATTTAAAGATTATATTGATACATTTATGAAAATAAAATTAGAAAGTTCAAAACATAATTATAGTTCTAATGATGAGTATATAAAAGCAATTTTCGATAAAATGGGTATTTTATTAGATAAAGATAAGTTAGGTGATAATCCTGGTAGACGAGCTGTAGCAAAACTGTGTTTAAATAGTTTATGGGGAAAATTTGGACAAAGACAAAATATGAAAAAAACTGAGTTTGTTACAGACCCACAGCGATTCTATAAGATATTATTAGACGATAGATTAGAAAATATAAATATAAAATTATTAAACGACAATATGATACAAATGTGTTATAATTATAAAGATTATTACGTTGAACATTTTCATAATACAAATATTTTAATAGCTTTATTTACAACCTCTAGTGCGAGATTAAGATTATATGAAATGTTAGATAAATTAGGTAGAGCTGTAGTTTATTTTGATACAGATTCTATTTTCTATATTGATAACGGTTATAATAAAGTTACAACAGGAACAATGTTGGGAGAATGGACTGATGAATTAGGTGAAAATGTATATATAACAGATTGGGCATCGACGGGTCCTAAAAGTTATTATTATAAAACAAACAATAATAAATTTAAAACAGTTGTAAAGGGGTTTACTTTGAATTATCAAAATTTGTTAAAACTTAACGGTGAATCAATGATAAAATTAATTGAACAAAAAAATAAAGATAATAATATAGAACTAGAATATAATCAAATAACACGTGATACACTTACTAAAACTATAGTTAATAAAAAAGTTACAAAAAAATTCTCGTTTGGTTATGATAAAAGAATAATATTAACAGATTATGATACAATACCATACGGTTACAATTAAACGAAATTGTTTATGTTTTTATTTATGATTTTTGAAATCATAAATAAATGATTAATTTTTTTTTAATAGAATAATTTCGATTAGAAAGAACAAAATTATTATTTAAAAATCCCATAAATTCTAATAAATTTTCAGTAATTAATATTTCTTTTTTATTATATAATGGAATCCACAATAGAATAATTTCGATTAGAAAGAACTAAAGATTTATTATTATATTCTACAATTCAAACATTAAAATATTGATTTTTGCATCTCTTCGTTATAAAAACTCCCTTCAACCTCTTCATTGTTTAAATCTATAATTTTATAGGTTATAGGATTTGTGTTTAAAATTTCATTAACTATAAATATTTCTCTTGTCCAATTATTACAATATTTATTACCAAATATTTTTTTATAAGCTTTTATTCTTACTCTATCACCCACACTAAATTTTATTTTTGATTTAGGTTTGTTTTTTGTAGAAAATAATTTGTGTAGAACAAGGTCTTCGTTAGATTTATTTACTTCACAAGGTTTCATACCAATAGATCTATGTATATCATCAAAATTATATTTATCTATTAAAGATTGTAAAATTTTAATCCATTTTTTAGATTTTTGAACTTCAAAATATATTCTCATTTTTCCGTTTAATGTTCTATTAAATCGTTCAATAATTTAAGATTTTTCTTCGTTTTGAGTATGATACATATGAATATTATATTTTTCCAAAGTTTGTTTAAAATGTTTATTTACAAACTCCAAGCCTTTATCAACATGTAGTAATTTTGGTGGTTGATGTTTTTGTGATTTAGCTTGTTTTATTATTTTTTCAAATGTTTTTGAAACACTATAATACCATCTTTATTTTTGAGTGGTAATGCCCATACAAATTTTGAAAAAGTATCTATAACAGTAATTATATAACAATAACCTTCATTTTCATTTGAATAATTTCTCATTATAACTAAATCAGCGGCCCATAAATCATCAATACCTTTAGTGATAATCCTTCTTTTAGGAAATCTTAATCTGGCTGGTTTATGAAGTTCTTTAGCTAATAAAAATTTGTCTGTATTATTTTGATTTATAGATTTATTGGTGACGGGTTGTTCAATTTCAGGTGATTTTGTAAATTTACTTTTATTTGTTTTACAATCCAAACATTTTGTTGAAATTCTCCATCGACCATTAACTGTTTGAATTTTAATAGGATTAAAATTTTTTGTTCTTTTTTTACATTTAACGCAATGTATAGTTTGTAATAATTCATCACTCATTTTATATTGCAAAAATTTTTTTTTTTGATTTTTCCAAAAATCTTTGGAAATGGTTTTAGACTATCAGACTATGAGGGGGACTTATAGAGAATTAAAATTAAAAATGTTTAATCAAAACATGAACATTCTAACATAAATAGCATCGGAGTTATACTTAAATCAAAAACATGAAGTGGAGGGTAAACTTTTAATATGTAGTGTAGATAAGTATATAAAACATGTATGTGCTGTTCCGACTTGATAATATCAAATATTAAATGAATTATCAGACTTTGAAAATATTTAATGATAATAATAATAATAATAATAATAACAAATATTTTCAATTAAAAAAAATCTGAAAAAAAATGCAAAAAATCTGCAAAATCATTCCCAGCTTTACAGATATCCGTTATGAAAAAAGGAGGCCGGAACTCTTTTACAGATATCTGTAAAGCTATCGTGGGAGGGTGAAATTATCCAAGTGTTGTTGATCACCAATTACAGTTTTTCAGTAGAATTAGATAGGTGGGCGCCTACACCTATCCAATTTACTGTAAACGTCTTCAAAGCATGATTAAATTAGCAGGAGAATATGCGGCGCCACACAATCCCCACTAATTACGATCTTACTAAGAACACATTTAAAACAAACGCATTAACTGACCAGGCTACAACACTTGGACATTTATAATGAGTATTTAAACACTATTTAAATAATTCGATAAAAAAATATAAAATATATATGTATAATATATTATGTATAATAAGATATTCAATACCGGATGTTAAAAAACTAATCATTGCTACATGAATGTTGATATAATATATAATTATTATTATTATTAATATTATTTATAATATACATAAACATTAAACACATCGTATAAAATATTAACATATTAACATCAAAACGTAACAACGTAACAACGTAACAACGTAACAACGTAACAACGTAACAACGTAACAACGTCCAACGTATAACGTATAACGTATAAGGTATAACGTATAACGTATAACGTATAACGTATAACGTATAACGTATAACGTATAACGTATAACGTATAACGTATAACGTATAACGTATAACGTATAACGTATAACGTATAACGTATAACGTATAACGTATAACGTATAGCGTATAACGTATTGAATAAATTTAATTTAAATACGCGATTAAAAAAAAAATTTTATTTTTTTATAATAAATAATAGAAATGGAAAATGGTAAATATAGATAGTAGATGATTTACGTAGTTATGTTGTTATGCTTAAATATATGTTTTAAATACGCGATTAAAAAAAATTTTTATTTTTATTATAATAAATAATAGAAATGGAAAATTTTAAAGCATCTTTAAATAAATGCGGCAACACTCAATATGATTTTGTAAAATTAGATACATTAGAACAAGGAAAAAAATATGAGGTGACTTTTTTCGAATATTTTGATACAGAGCATGGTAAAACAATAACTGTTGTATTAGATAATAAAATTAGAGTATTTTTACCAAATAGATATTTAGATAATGATGAAATGACAGATGAAAATATATCGTTATATAAAAATTCGAAAACAAAATTTAATCTTATTTATAAAGGAATGAAAAAATTAAACAAAGGAAAATCAATGCATTTGATTGATTTTGAATAAATTAGAAAAAAAATATATAAACTTTTATAAATGGTATTTATAAAAGTAAAAAAAAATGGTTATATTCATTTACCACAACCAGAATTCAATGATAATAATAAATTCAAAATAGGTCTCGAATCAATGTATTTAAAAAGTTTAAATTTGATTAATATTGAATCAGATTGTAAAATAGAAATTGAACATACAGAAATATATATAAAAAAAGGTATATATAGCATTTCATATTTAAATAAATTAATTGAACCGGTATTCTTATCTTATAATAATAAAAAAATTCAAATTGAATCTCCTTGTTATTATAAATTAGATGAAAAATTTAAAAAAAATTTAGGATTTGAAAATACAGAATTTGATTTTTCATTAGTTGGTAATACTTTAATGTATTGTCCTACTTCCGAAGAAAAATATATAAATATAGATCAAGAATGTATAATTAGATTAGGTAGAAATGGTGAAATACCGAAGATTGAAATTCCAATAGGAATATACACAATAAATGAAATTGAAAATTTAATGAATTGTTATGATTTTCCTAAAATAAGCCTTGAATTAATTGATGATTTTTTAAATATTACAGCCTCAATCGGTCTAAGTTTTGATGAATATTTATCAAATTGTTTAGGTTTTGATTATATGGGATATTTAATCCCTATAAATAGGGTATGGCCTGATTCATGGAAACTAGGTCCTGATATTGAATATACAATAACAGGATCAAACAAACCAATTTTTTATACACAATGTTTTTTAAAAAATATAAACGGTGTTATATTTAGCCAAACAAAAAAATCTGATAAAATATATAAAACTAAAATTGAAGGTAACTATTCAATTGATCAATTGAATAGTATATTACCTTCAAATATCAAATTACTAAATGATAATAATTTTATTAAATTAACTTCAAAAAATACTTGTTTGATAGACGAAAATTTAAAATTAAGTTTAGGGATTGATAATAATTTTTTATATAAACATGTAGGAGATTCTGAAAAATTAGATAATAATATAAATAAACAATTATTAGAAGTACATTGCAACATAATCATCTATTGATGAAAAAGTTATCGAAGAGGAACTTTTGTTTGTTTTTTATTATGATTCAAATAATCCTTTTATAAGATGTAATCCAATAATGTACAGACAAGTAAATGTAAGAACAATTCAAAAGATAAAAATATATATTCTTGATCAAAATGGTGATATTGTTAATTTTGGTGATGATTTTATTGTTTATCTTGATCTAATTGAAGAAAAACAAAATAAATATTAAAATTATTTTTCAATAGAAAGAAAGGGCTGGGTGTATTGGACCCACCCACCCCTCATTTCCTACTAAAAAAAACAAAATAAATATTAAAATTATTTTTCAATAGAAATATTTCTATTGAAAACACAAAAATTTATTCCAGAAAGAGGTGGAGTACTATTATTGTTGTCAGAAAGACATGAAAATAATTCTCTTAAAAGTAGTGTAAATCTATTATCTAATTTAATCAGTAAAAGATTCTTCAATTGTTCCTTTTTCAATATCAAATAAAAATTCATCATTTCTGATGAAAAATACATAACAAATTGTACTTTTAGGTAAATCTTCATTGAAATCCACATGTAAAATAATATTTTGTTTAGTTGCAGAAATATTTGTTGGTTGTCTAGTCATGTTTACAAGATAAATTGTTCTAAATGTTTTAAAATCGTTTGGATCATTATACATCAAAGGAAGTTCTTGATGAGTTTTATGAAAAGTTTTTTTATAATCCATCAAACTATCATAAGCTTCACAATATTTTTCATTCTTAAAATCTAGATCTTGAGTTTCTTCAGGATAACGTTTTCCATTTATTTCAAATCTAAAATTTTTCACATTACAATGATCAAATTCACAAGGATCATGTTCTTGAGTATTTAACTTGTTTGTTTGAAATACCACACCGGCAAACAAAGGACTATTAAGACTTCGATATTGAGTTGTTAAATCGATTTTTATAGTTTTTCCTGATATATTTCTTTCTTCCATACATTGCCATGATTTAAAATTAAAAATATATTTTTTTTCTTGAGAAATTGTTTTTAAATCATTTAACAATAAAACTTTATACATAGGATTGTATTCTAAAATTGGAATTTTAATTGTAAATTCATCAATAATAATTTTTCCATCTTCTTTACCTGTAACAACTTTTTTTATTAACGCATCATCATCTGTATTTCTCGTAAAACTTATTTCCATATCACCTTGGAAAACAGGATATATTTGGTCTTTAAACCATCCTAATCCGAATTGTGATAACTTACCCATTACATTAAAACGACCTCCACCTTTATATTTGCTTGAAAATCCTGAGTTTATAATTGGTCCGTTTGGATCCACAGAAAAATCTAACACACCTTTAATTGTACTAGCAACTCCTGGATTTTCGATTTCATCCAAGACTTTACCATGTTTTTTAACTTCAATTCTAGTAAATAAAAATGCAGGAAAATTATCAATTAGTTGTATTTTTGAATCTTTAGGATAATCTTTTCCATCTTTTTGCAAATATCTACCATAAATATAAAACTTTGCATCTTTAATGCTCAGAAAATCATCCATATTATCTATTCTAAAAATTGTAGTTTTATTAGGTGTATTAAGTTGTGAATTATTCAAAGGTAAAAAAGTTTTATATTGAGATCTTTCAATATATTGATCGTATTTTTTAAAAATATTATACATTATTATTTATAATAGCAAATATATATATTTTTTTTATATAAATGGATAAATTAATGGTAAAAAAATATATTGAAGATGATAGTAAAGAAAAATCTTTATTTGAAATACCTTCACGAGTTTTAGTGGTAGGAGCATCTGGCTGTGGTAAAACAACTTTGTTGTATAATATGATTATAAGTTATTGGATTCCATATAAAAATCTATATATTTTTACAAAAAATATTGATCAGCCAGTTTATAAAAAATTAAAAAAAATATTTGATGGAATATCTTCTATAAACATTCATTTTTCTGATGGTGATATAATATCTGTTGATGATTGTGAACCTAATAGTGTAGTGGTTATTGATGATTTTCTTTTAGAAGATCAAAAGTTGATAATGGAATATTTTATAAGATCGAGATCAAAGAATATTAGTGTTATTTATTTAACACAAAGTTATACTTCAGTAGATATAAAAACAATAAGAAATAATTTAACTGTTTTAATTGTTTTTAATCAATCAAATTATTATATTAAAAAAATATGGTCCGATTTTATTAGTAAAATTATACCATTAGACAAATTTAAAGACATTTTTAGAACTTATTGTAAAACATATGATAAAAAAAATAAAATAAAAACATATGGTTTCATAACAATAGACATAATAAAAAATGTTATCTATGACAATAAAGGTAATGATATTTTAAGTATTGATGAACGATGAAAATTTTTTTTTTTATTTAATAAATGGATATCAAACAAATTCAAAATGAATTAAAAAATAAAATTAAAAAAAATGTAACATTTGAAGATCAAAACAATTCCAAGGTAGGAAATAACTTAGAAAACAAAACAGACAAAATGAAACAATTAATTCATCTTAGACAAAATTTACAAAAAACTTTTAAAAAATCAGATTTAGAACAATCCGAAAAAAATTTAAATTTTATAAAAAAAGATGAAGATGAAGATGAAGGTGACAACAATAACGCGTCCCCTATTCTCGGACACGTTGAATATACACCAAAAAATATCCAAAAAATAATTAATCTTAAAAAAAATTTACAAAATAACTATAGAAAAACAGTTTTAAACGATAAATATACATCAGAAGAAAAAGTAAAAATTTATGAACCAATATTAAAAGCCTTATCAAATGTTGAATCATCTGTTAATGATGTTAAAGAGGTTGCTATTAAAACCGATAATGATATTCAAAAGATGATAATACCTACTCCTTATAAACCTCGTAATCCAGAATTATTACGATTAACAGAAGATCAAGATAATATGAAAACACCTAAAAGTTCTCCACTAATAACAACAAATAAATCTCCTATGCCTAAAAATATAATAATATTAGGTGAAAATGCGCAAAAATATTTACCAACTTTACCAAATGAAGCTAAAGGTGTTAATCCATTTGGAATATATTATATAAGTAAAACTGATGAATTCATGATCGGAAAATACCCTATAATATTTGACTTTGATGATATAATTTTAAATGGAAAAAAACATATACTAACCCCAGGTATGTGGAGATTCTTAACTCATACAGATGTTACAAAATCAGAATTTTATACAAAAGAAGATTTTGAAAATTATGAAAAAATATTAATTGAAACAGATTCAATATACCAAAATAATGATATTAACACAGGAAAACCTAAATCAAGTGGAAGTGCTAAATATAATGAAATGATTAAACCTATTTGGGAAAAAATTAAACTAACATCAACAAAAACTAAAGAAAGTAAACCAAAAACATCAAAAAAAGATAAATCACCAACACTGAAAGAATCACAAAGTTTACCCAAAGGAGAAGGTTTAATAAAATATACAAATAATCCTATTGAATTTATTTATATCGATAATATAATAAAAATAATTGACAGACTATATTTTATATTAGCAGAAGAAATAGCGGGAAATTATGGTTTTCATAATGAAAAACTTGGTATTGTTCATTTGTTTAAACGAAACATGGAAACACTGATTGATACTCCCAAAAAAGGTGTTGAATATTTACTACAATCTTTGTTAAATTTACCAAAAGAAACAACAAATAAGTTAGAATATAATATTAAACAATTAATTGACAGACTACATGTTATATCATCTGCAGAAAGATCGGGAAAAAACACTTATCATGATGAAAAACTTGAAATTCTTAATTTTTGTATTAAAAAAATAGAAAAGATAATTGATATTCCCGTTAAAGGTGTAGAATACTTAATGTCGTATATTTCACATTTACCAAAGGATATTATAAAAGGTTCAGGGTTTTTTAATGATTTTTTAAATTGTTCAAAATTACCTCCGATACATTGGCCTGGATATAATTATCTAGGACCATTTACAAATTTAGATGAAAATATTCCCCCGATTAACAAGTTAGACGAATATGCAAGAGAACATGATTATTTTTATAAAGATCATAAAGATACTAAAACAAGACATATCGCTGATAAAAATTTATAACAAAAAGCAATGGAAAGATTTTATGCTTCTGATAGTTCTTTGAATGAAAAAATTGCTGCTTTGACAACTGCAAATGTAATGAAAACAAAAAGATATTTAGGAATGAATTTAATATTTGAATAAAATTTAATATTTTGTATAATAAAATGCATTTTAAATTAACTGAAAACCATAAAAAAAAGTTGGCTGAAGCTCATAAAAAAAATTCTAATGCAACAATTCATATTGCTAGTGATAAAATATATAAAGGAGAAAATAAATATTATTTAGATCAAAATCAAATAGATAAATTAAAAAATGCCAAGAAAAAAAATTCTGGAGTAAGGTTGGAGATTACACCGAAGCAAATTAAAGGTGGATTTTTACCATTAATTTTACCTTTTCTAGAAGCTGCAGCAGTAGCTACTCCAGCTTTAATTGCATTGTATGATAGTTATAAAGATACTAAACATAAGAAAAAAATAGAAGAGGAAATAATTCGACACAATAAAGAAATGGAAAAAAATAAAGGTTCTGGATTGAAGACAAATAAAAAAAAAAATCGAAAAAATGATTAATTTCGATATATCAACATTTAGAAAAAACATTAAAAATTATCCAGGTTGTTATACAACATTTTGGAGTAAAATAAAAAACATAAATATCGAACCGTTAAGTAATTTTGATATAATAAAATTTGGAAATAATATAAAAAATTTTAGAGGTTGTTTCATGATAAATGAATTACCTGAAAAACCTTGGTTAAATGAATGTGGGATATTTAATTTAAATAATTCTACTCAAAATGGTTCTCATTGGGTTGCATGGAAAAAAATAAAAAATTATAAAATATATTTTGATTCATTTTCGAGTACTCCTCCTCCTGAAATTTTAAATTATTTAGGTGATGATAATCTGTGGTATAACAATGACAAGTTTCAAAACTATGATGATCCACCTATATGTGGACATTTGTGTTTAGAATTTATTGAAAATTATAAAAAATTTATTTAAATGTTTTTAATAGAAATATTTCTATTAAAAATGACGATTATTTAGTTATATTCTAAGCATTTTGGTTTTAGTGTGTGTACCTCCCATGCCAAGGACACATATTTTAATATTTCCTAAATCTTGAACAACACAAATATCATGAAGATATTTGTAAAAAAAAGTACCTGTTGTAATTAATAAATCATTAGCAATCTTACAAATTTCTAACCATGTTGGTGATTCTAGTATTTTAGAAGCATAAGGCTTTCCATTTCCAGAAATATTGTTTCCATGATCGACAATTACAATATTTCCTTTAATAGGAATTGTATTTAGATTATATTTAATTAATCCACTATCCTCATAGTATTCGTGATTACAAAAGTTCACATAGATTTCATCATTTAATATAGAGTTTCTTATTTCATTTTGCATTTCATTTTCTTGTAGCTTATTAAATTTGTCTACACAGTTTCTCATTTCTTCTCGAAGTTTATTTAAATGTTTTATAGAATTTATGTTTGCCATTGTTTGTTATAATTTTTATTTTTTTTTTTTTAAAATAAGATATTCAATTTCTTTTGAAAGATTTTGCATTTGAGGATTTTATTTCATTTTGTGATCTTTTTATGAATACATTTATTTTACTGATATTTTTATGATTAATTACAGTTTACTGATCTTTTTATGTTTAATTACATTTTACTGATCTTTTACTGATATTTTTATGTTTAATTACAGTTTACTGATCTTTTTATGTTTAATTACAGTTTACTGATCTTTTTATGATTTATTACAGTTTACTGATCTTTTTATGTTTAATTAAAGTTTACTGATCTTTTTATGATTTATTACAGTTTACTGATCTTTTTATGAAAAAAGTTATTTTACTGATCTTTTTATGATTTATTTCATTTTGTGTTCTATTTCTGATAAAGCGAGCGTTTCTGATAAAGTTTACATTTTCTGATGATTTTCTGATGAAAATCAATCTTGTGATCTTTTACTGATATTTTTAGGAAAAGTGTGCTCAAGTGCCCCACTTACTACTCAGGTATACGTCCATACATCCCGATAACACAGCTAATGTACCTGGATCGTTAATAATCAAATATGATAACACAGATTTCAGAAATTTTTTAACTGATGACATTCATTTGTTACCTTGTAAACAAGGCGGCCATACTTCTAACCACTGCAAAAAAGAACATAATACCATGTCTATTTATATATATAATACACAAAAACCAACTAAGAATAAACCCACACCATATTCTTAAATTCCACACACGAAGAAGATAATTTTATCACCATACCCAAAAACACTCAACATTTATATATATCAAGCCAATTAATGGCCATTGAAGCGCATCCAATGAGCAAGTCAAAAGATCCCTTAAAAAAAGATCATTAAGCTGTCCCACATCACGAACAATCTCGGAACAACCTGACACACAGCTAAACATAGAGAAACCAAAACAGACTAAAAACTTAAAATGTAAATTGTTAGAATCTAACATAACCAAGAGAATACCTTAGGACCAAAATAAAAAAACTTAAAAAAACAACTAACTCGAAAATGTTATTTCAAAAGCTGAGGATCACTTTAAATCTGTACTAGGCCTATTTTCCGAAGTGAAGAAATTAATATCTCCTTTTCCCAATTCAAATATATAATAGAAAATTTCTCCAACAAATCAATCAACATCCATTCACTCTATGATGAAGCAAATGTAGACATATTTTCGATGCTAAAAACTATCGATATAGTCAGATCTATGATAAATGACCGAGCAACAAACACTAAACCTACCAAATTAGCCAATCTATTATTCCAATCAACTCCACAAGAGTTAAACTTGTAAAGCCCATAACAAACCAAAACAAAAACATACTTAGAACCTATCATGACAGACACACATTTTAATATTATCCAATGGAATCTCAACGGATTATTCAAAAAAAGATAAGAGCTCGGATTTCTAATACAAGAATATAAGCTCGAAATAATATGCCTCCAAGAAACTAACTTTAAAGAAAACTACGTAGTCCCCCTCCAATTTAACAATGGCTATAGCAAAAACCGTCAAGGGGCAAACAGAGCTAGCGGAGAGATAGCAATATATACCAAATCTTACATTCCAAACATAACCATAAATATCCAAAGCGAAATAGAAGTTTTAGCTGTTCAAATTAACCCGGAAGAAAAACTTACAATATGTATTATATACCTCCCAAACAAAAAAAAATTCTCCTCATCTGACATTGATCAAATAATTCAACAACTACCCACACCATATATAATTTTCGGTGACTTCAATGCACACAGCCCACTATGGGGCTCTGCCAAAACTGATCCCAGTGGCAAAGAAATCGAAAAATTGGAACTGGAAAAAGTTAATATAGCGCTACTAAACGACGCATCCCCCACCTACATAAACATAGCTAACGGAAACCTCTCCTGTATAAATTTAACCCTCTGTCCACCAGCCTTAGCATACAGATTAGAGTCGAATGTGTTGCCTCACTTTCTAAGCAGTGATCACATACCAATCAAAATAAACTTTATCCCAAGGTAAGGAAACAGAAACAAAAACAAAATGAAAAGTTGGAACTTAAAAAAACCAAACTGGCCTTCATTCGAAAAAATGGTGGAAAGAGAAACAAACGAATTACTAAATAATTTTCAACAAAGCACCAATGAAATGGTTGAAACATTCACCCACATAATAACCAATACAGCAAATAAATTCATCGGAAGCCATATAAAACAAAACACCAAACCAAGAGTCCCATGGTGGAACAACAAGATCAAAACAGTCATAAGAAAAAAAAGAAGCTCTCAGCACATTAAAAAAAAATAAAACACTAGAAAATTTCATAGAACTCAAAAAACTAAACGCCAAATCCAAATTTTTAATTAAAAACAGCAAGAAAGAATCATGGAAAAAATTCACCTGCTCTATAAATAATAAAACCAACTCAAAAGAACTGTGGACCAAAATGAGATCACTGAAAGGACTCAATCGAGACCAAGAAATTCAAATAACGGATGAAACACCTCAACATCACTACCAGAAAAATTCGCTTAAAAAATCGGTTAATTTTTCTATGAAAGCTTCAGCAACTCAATCTACAAACAAAAATGCATAGATGAAATAAAAGTACCTGCCGAAAACACACCCATACAATTTGACACCACCCCCATAGCCTGAAACCAAATTAGTTTGAACGCAACAATAACCCTAAAAGAAATGAATCTAGCTCTTAGTAAATGTAAAAGCAAGAGCCCCGACCCTGATGAAATACCCTACTGCTTCCTACAAAACCTTGGATCCACGGCCAAAAACTACCTATTAAACTTATACAACACTATATTGAGAACAGGAAGAATACCAGATGAATGGCAAAAAGGCATCATTGTACCAATTCATAAACCAGGAAAAGACAAGCACTCTGACGAATGATACCGACCAATTACCCTTCTAAATACCATGACAAAAGCAATGGAAAAAATAATAAACAATAGACTAGTTTGGTATTTGGAAAAAAACAAAATTATATCAATTGAACAAAGTGGTTTTCGACGTGCAAGGTCCACAATAAATAACCTTTACATAATAAAATCTGAAATTAACAAAGCCCTAGAAAATAAACAAATTCTGGGAATGATCAGCCTAGACATAACCATAGCATATGACTCCGTATGGAGACATAGAATACTTCAAATACTCAGCAAAATACTAATAAATGGGAACATGTATAACTACATAAAAAACTTCCTTACCGAAATTTCAAGTCAAAGTTTCAAACTGCCTTTCGAACATTTTCACCCAAGAAAACGGAATTCCCCAAGGGTCGTAACTAGCTGTCAAGATCTTCCTTCTATCAATAAATGACATTGTTAAAACAATAGAAACTCCTGTAACTGCAAATCTATTTGTAGACGACCTTAACATACTTTGTAGAAGCAGCAACCTAAACACAGTACAACATTTACTACAAAATAGCGCAAGTAACATAACAAAATAGTTAAATAAAACAGGCTTCAACATCTCCAGTCAAAAATCACAAAGCATCATATTCACAAAAAAAAAGAAAACAAGGCAAACTCCAGATAAAAATAGATACAACGTTATACCAAACTAAAATAAAAATTCTGGGAGTAATTTTTGATGCCAAATTAAACTGGATCCCAGTTACAACTAAAATATGTAAAAAACTCTATCACAAAAAAATAATGGGGTGGTGAAACTTCTACACTACTAAAAATCTACAAAGCACTAATTCGATCTAAAACTGATTAAGGTTCAATAATATTCACGACAGCCAATCCAAAACACCTAAAAATAATTGACGTGCCTCTAAATACCTGCATAAGACTAGAAATCGGAGCCTTCAAATCCAGCCCAATAGCGAGTCTAAGAAATATTGCAAATGAACCGCCCCCCGACATAAGGAGAACACTAAATAATTTACTCTATGCATCCCGAACATTAAAAATTAAGAACAACCCAGCAATCAAATATATCGACAACACAATCAAAGAAGCAGAAAACCTACAAATAAATATAAAACAATCCAAGAGAACCAAAAACCATACCTCCTTGGTTAATGCGAATCAATACAAACTTCGAAATAACAGAATATAAAAAAAACAACACAAATCCTAATATCTATAAAAATCTTTTCCAACAAATAATACAAAAATGCCCTGATAGAAAACATATTTACACTGAAGCATCCAAAACAACAGACAGCGTAGGGATGGCAATGGTAGCAGAAAATACAACCGCAACTTACAAATTACCCTCCGAATGCTCAATCTACACAGCTGAAGCACTGGCAATATATAGTACGACGTTGCACATAATAAAAAATAAAGATACAACACCTAACAACTACCTTGTAATCAGTGACTCACTCAGCAGCATCACAAGAATCCAAAACATAACACATCCATCCGACATATCCAAACTAATACAAGAAAAAACATATGAAGCAAGTGGTATGGGGATGGATATATGCTATATGTGGACTTCTGGACACTGCGGCATACAAGGCAACGAAAAAGCAGACCTAGAAGCGTCAAAATCTGCCTCCTCCCCAGACACCCCATTACTCAATATATACAAATATGAAGACAAAAAAAAAAACGAATCAAACAAGTCCTAGACCAAAAATGACTCATACAATGGAGAAACCAGCATACTAAGTTAAACCAAATAAAAACAACATTCAGATATGGCGAAATCCCGGACTAAATAGGAAAGAGGAAACCATATTGAATCGTCTAAGAATAGGCCACACATTAATCACACACAGGCACCTTATGGAAAAAAATGATCCCCCAGTATGCGTGCCATACTTTGTCGAAAGCCTTTGAGATATCAAAAAATACGGCACCAGTATGACATTGCTTTTCAAAGGAAGTGTTTATATGCTCCGTTATACGTAATAGTTGTTGAACTGTTGAATGGTTCGATCTAAACCCAAATTGAAATTTAGGAATAGTGTCTGTGCTATTTATAAAATCTTGTATCCTAGTGTGAATAACCTTTTCAAATATTTTGGATAAGGTGGTTAAAAGACTTATTGGTCTATAGCTGTCCGGATTTGATTTATCCTTACCAGGTTTTTTGATAAGTATGACTGTTGCTATTTTCCACTTCAGTGGAAAATGTTCAAGTCTTAACAGAGAATTAAATAATGCTGTCATATAGACTAGTCCTATATTGGGTAACTTTTTGAACATTAAATTAGTGATGCGATCGTGCCCTGGTGCTTTCTTATTTGGTAATTTTTTTATAATTAGTTTGATTTCATTAGGTGTTACATGAACCATATGTTTTTGAACAGAGTAATCAGGTAGTTCTAATAATTCAGCAACTCGACGGTCGTTATTTATATTAATGATTTGGTTATCAGAAAATGTGTTACATAACAATTCAGAGAAGACGTTACATTTTTCAGCATCGGATATCGCGAGATGATTGTCTGTACGAAGAGGGGGGATAGTGTTTATTTCTTGGTTTAGCAATCTTTTCGTAGCTTTCCATAGATTGGTGTCACCCGGTCGCATATTAAACAAATAATTATTATAAGATGATACCCGGTGGTTCTGTAGCGCTATTTTTACGTCTTTGGTGAGTAACTCACCGTGAGTTGATTTAATAGTTTTTTAGTTGCCGGGTTTCTTTGGTTTTGCCATTTCCGTCTAACAATGTGTTTTTGTCGGATTATAGATAGTATATGGTGAGGTAAAAAACCGATACTTTGGATATTATTATATGTCGTGGATTTGGAGCAGGTTTGTGCGGCTTCTGTAATGACTGTAATTAGATGTTCGGCCGTTTGTTCCGACGCTTGGATAGAAGGTATACTATTTGGTATTTTTAAATTTGTTTTAATTTGATTAAAGAATATATCCCAATTTGGTTTACCTTTAATTAGTGAATTATTAAACTGATAAGATTGAAGAGATGAATTGATTGTGATTTTAACTGGTATGTGGTCCGAGTCGAGCTCTGCGAGCGTTTCTTGCATGCATACAAATGGAATTGATTTTATTAATAAAATATCTAAGATGTCAGGTAGTCTATTAATGTCCGTAGGGAAGTAGGTAGGATCATTTGGTGCACATATTGTGTAAGAAGTGTTAGCAATAAATGATTGTAGTTTGACGCCATTAGGGTTATTTACACGACAGCCCCAATTAGTGTGCTTAGAATTTAGATCTCCGGCAATTATAATTGAATTATGTAGGCTCATTACCTTATCGTAGTCAGCGATATGCATTTTATGGCTGGGTGGTTGATAAGCACTTACGAACATAATCGACCTATTATTAATGTTTAGCAGGACTGATACTGCTTCCAGACTATATATATTTGGTAGCCGGGAAATTTAATTTTGTCAGTGTGTGATAAGTGGGTTTCAGTTATGCAAGCAATATCTATATTATGATGATTGAGAAATGCTAATAAGGTATTTCTATTATTTTTTAATCCGTTGGCGTTCCAATTTAACACTAGTGTATTATGGTTGAACATATGAGTTAGTATTAAGGCTATTTGATGACTGGCAGACTTTCAATGATTTTCTGCAATTGAGTTACAAAGGTGTTTATTAGAGGTAAGAGTGTTTTTGAGAAAGTCCTTATCTGTAGTGATGCTTGATTTAGCAGCCGATGCGTAGGTTTTGCGATTAGTATTTCTGTACTCATTTGATAACGGTTTATTTTGAGACTCGTTATTGGTGATAAACTGGTTTGATTGGTACGTAATATTAGCGACAGATTGTTTAGAATTAAGAGTTTTTTTTATACTTTGAGAAATCTCTTTATAATAGGTACACCCTCTGTAGCTGGATGGATGGCTTTTGTCGCAGTTGACAAATTTCGGAGGGGTGTCTTTTCTCTTAACACATTGGGTAAAATGATGATCACCGGCGCACTTAACACATCTTGGAGGGAGGTGGCAGAATTTTTTTGTGTGCGATAATCGTTGACAGTTTGTGCACTGTGGAATACCTTTAGTGGGTTTCCTAGGTTCGACTAAAATTACGCAGTGTAAAAGTCTATTCAAGGAATATATTTCTTTGGACGATTTAGATAGTAATACTGCAACTATAGGTATTGGACATTTAGAACGATTTTGCAACCGTGTGACGGAAGTTACACTGAATTCCAATTCTGTTAGTGCATTAAATATGGATTCCTCAGGAATTGAGACTGGGAGGTTCCTAATTATTACTGAAAGTTGTTTTTCTGATGGCAATTGATAAGTGTGGTATTCGATTTCCGATTCGTCAAATTTTTTTGTAACGCTTCTATAATCGTCGATTGAGGACAGATTTATTTTTAGAGCATTTTTTGTTTGAGTGATTGAGAGTTCATCAGTTATCATTGTTACCAGAGAATTATGAAAGTTTTCGAAGTCTTTCATATTATGAGCATAGATAGGTGGTATTTTTTGACTAACCTCGGTAAATTGTTGAGTTTCGTCGTCGCTTTGAGTAACTAGGCTCGTATCATTGTTGACGTCTTCATTTAAGTTCAATAGAGGTGAGTAACGATTTTTATTTTTGATTGCACTTGGAGGTGATAGTGCAATACTACTTGAGCGCTTGGTGGAGTTCGGAGGTGTTTGGGTCCCGGAGGACCCGGTCCCACTTCCAGGGAACATGCGGATTGCGTAAGGTGTTACGTAATATGTGGCACAGGCAGAGACGGCGGTTAATGACCTTTCGCGACGGCTACTGATAGCCAACTGATCATTTAGTTTAGAATATTATATTACAAATTTTTTTCTTTGTTTATACAACATTATATTAAAATTAAAATTTGTTTCACTATAATATACCGAATATATATATACATAAAATATATGAATATAGTACATAATATTATATAAAAAATCAAATAAATGTATAAGAATGAATAATCTTTTTCGGATAAAATAATTTTTATTTTATTATTTTCCATCATTTGCAAAAAACACATGCTCGAGACAACTGAACAGACTGATCGTGACCGTTTTAAGAACAGCTTAGGTACACAATATGACAGTTAATCACAATTTAATGAATATTTATATAAAACAATTTGGTGTATTGAAAGAATATTTTATTAAGATAGATAGACACAGTCTCTCTTTGTGGGATTTACGTAGTAATTAATAACAAATAGATTCAATTTTTTTTTAAACTCGGCGAAGTTAATATTTTTTCCATTTTAACGTTTAACTTGTCGAGTTAAATATATAGTTTTCTAATTGTTAACTATTAACTTATCAATCAGTGCTCTGTTAACTTAATTTCATTAACTTGCTCTGCACGTTTGAATTTCCCGAAGGACGAATATCCCTACAATCAATCAATTAAAATCGTTATTTTTTATTCAAATACTCAATTTTGTTAAAATTTGATCACGAAATATCTATTAAAACAAAACAAAAAACACTGGGTTTATTTATTATTTACCTTTTTTTGGTTACAGTATGAACTACTATAATGATTACCTCGACTCAAATTTTCAATTCTTTACATTTTTGTCTTTATTTTTTTGTATTAAAATAGTTTGACGGAATAATTCTCGATGTATGGCTTAAAGCTTTGTATGTAACATAATATTATGTAAATAATATAGCACACATTTCGAATGGTTTGGTGAAGTCGGCACGAAGCACGTTGTGAACACCAGATGCGTTGAGCCTATAGTAAAAAAAAGTGGTAAAAAAGCTTAGTCAGCAATGTGTCCTATATTACATATAACTGTTTTTTTTGTTCTTATAGATATTTTGAGTTAAACTTTTGGCCACATTAAGTATTTTAATAAAAAATATCGATTTTAATTAATTGGTTGTAGGATATTCGTCCCTCGGGAAAATCAAAGGTTGAGTTAATCAAGTTAACAAGGCACGTGATTCATAAGTTAATAGTGAACAGTTAGTAAATAATAAATTTAACTTCGATAAGTTAAAAATCCAAACGGAAAAAATATTAACTTCACTTAGTTTAAAAAAAGATGAATCTATTTATTTTTAATTGAGAAATAATAACACCAATCTAAAAATCAAATTTCTAATTTACAAATCTGTTCTGAAACCTATTTGGACTTATCGCATGTAGCTCTGGGGTTCAGTAAAAAAATCCAACACCAATAATATCCAAGTATTCAACTTAAATCGAAATGTATTAAAAAATTTCATGGTGTATAGAATATACTTATATAAACATTCGGTGAAAATTGCATGTATCTATGGTCATTTGTTTTAAAGTTACATCAAAAACCATAATCGATTTTGTCGAAAAATGAGTGTGCGTAAAATTTCCCGTTTTTCCCTTAATTTTTAGTTTGTTTTTTTCGATTATTTAGAAAAGTATTAAGAATTTTTTACTTTTGACCACCCAAATTACCAACTAGATTCACTTTCTGATCGAACGAGGACTGAAGTCAAAAATTGAAGCATTTTTACGTCCCAAAACGTGATGACAGAAACAAAAAAAAAAAAAACAAAAAAAACACATATTATGGTAAAATCAATACAATCTAAAATTATAATTCAATTCAATTAAAATATTTTTATTTTAATAAATAAAAATCATAATTAAATTAAATTGTTTCAATCAATTAATATATTTTTAGAAAAAAATGTATAGTTAATTTTATAGTTTTTAGTAAGATTTCTTCCCAAATATATAAAATAAATTTATTAATTTGAAAATTCCATTTTTAATTAAATAATTTTATTTATTGACTGCAAGCTTAATAAAATAAAATTTGTATTATTAGTAATTGTCTTTATTGACCATATTTTAATACTTTATTATTAATTCAACTCAGTATTATTAATTTCATATAGGTTTTTCGTTCAGTACCTATATTAATGTTGAAACACATCATGGTTATTTACATACATCGCTCCGATCAGAATCTAAAATCAAATACATTAGAACGTTGGTACCTTTTTTATAAATAAAAATCTTTTTTTAGTTTTTAATCATATATTATTACATATTAAGACAACGTTTACTGGATCATTTAGTTTAGAATATTATATTACAAATTTTTTTCTTTGTTTATACAACATTATATTAAAATTAAAATTTGTTTCACTATAATATACCGAATATATATATACATAAAATATATGAATATAGTACATAATATTATATAAAAAATCAAATAAATGTATAAGAATGAATAATCTTTTTCGGATAAAATAATTTTTATTTTATTATTTTCCATCATTTGCAAAAAACACATGCTCGAGACAACTGAACAGACTGATCGTGACCGTTTTAAGAACAGCTTAGGTACACACTATGACAGTTAATCACAATTTAATGAATATTTATATAAAACAATTTGGTGTATTGAAAAAATATTTTATTAAGATAGATAGACACAGTCTCTCTTTGTGGGATTTACGTAGTAATTAATAACAAATAGATTCAATTTTTTTTTAAACTCGGCGAAGTTAATATTTTTTCCATTTTAACGTTTAACTTGTCGAGTTAAATATATAGTTTTCTAATTGTTAACTATTAACTTATCAATCAGTGCTCTGTTAACTTAATTTCATTAACTTGCTCTGCACGTTTGAATTTCCCGAAGGACGAATATCCCTACAATCAATCAATTAAAATCGTTATTTTTTATTCAAATACTCAATTTTGTTAAAATTTGATCACGAAATATCTATTAAAACAAAACAAAAAACACTGGGTTTATTTATTATTTACCTTTTTTTGGTTACAGTATGAACTACTATAATGATTACCTCGACTCAAATTTTCAATTCTTTACATTTTTGTCTTTATTTTTTTGTATTAAAATAGTTTGACGGAATAATTCTCGATGTATGGCTTAAAGCTTTGTATGTAACATAATATTATGTAAATAATATAGCACACATTTCGAATGGTTTGGTGAAGTCGGCACGAAGAACGTTGTGAACACCAGATGCGTTGAGCCTATAGTAAAAAAAAGTGGTAAAAAAGCTTAGTCAGCAATGTGTCCTATATTACATATAACTGTTTTTTTTTGTTCTTATAGATATTTTGAGTTAAACTTTTGGCAACATTAAGTATTTTAATAAAAAATATCGATTTTAATTAATTGGTTGTAAGGATATTCGTCCCTCGGGAAAATCAAAGGTTGAGTTAATCAAGTTAACAAGGCACGTGATTCATAAGTTAATAGTGAACAGTTAGTAAATCATAAATTTAACTTCGATAAGTTAAAAATCAAAATGGAAAAAATATTAACTTCACTTAGTTTAAAAAAAGATGAATCTATTTATTTTTAATTGAGAAATAATAACACCAATCTAAAAATCAAATTTCTAATTTACAAATCTGTTCTGAAACCTATTTGGACTTATCGCATGTAGCTCTGGGGTTCAGTAAAAAAATCCAACACCAATAATATCCAAGTATTCAACTTAAGTCGAAATGTATTAAAAAATTTCATGGTGTATAGAATATACTTATATAAACATTCGGTGAAAATTGCATGTATCTATGGTCATTTGTTTTAAAGTTACATCAAAAACCATAATCGATTTTGTCGAAAAATGAGTGTGCGTAAAATTTCCCGTTTTTCCCTTAATTTTTAGTTTGTTTTTTTCGATTATTTAGAAAAGTATTAAGAATTTTTTACTTTTGACCACCCAAATTACCAACTAGATTCACTTTCTGATCGAACGAGGACTGAAGTCAAAAATTGAAGCATTTTTACGTCCCAAAACGTGATGACAGAAACAAAAAAAAAAAAAACAAAAAAAACACATATTATGGTAAAATCAATACAATCTAAAATTATAATTCAATTCAATTAAAATATTTTTATTTTAATAAATAAAAATCATAATTAAATTAAATTGTTTCAATCAATTAATATATTTTTAGAAAAAAATGTATAGTTAATTTTATAGTTTTTAGTAAGATTTCTTCCCAAATATATAAAATAAATTTATTAATTTGAAAATTCCATTTTTAATTAAATAATTTTATTTATTGACTGCAAGCTTAATAAAATAAAATTTGTATTATTAGTAATTGTCTTTATTGACCATATTTTAATACTTTATTATTAATTCAACTCAGTATTATTAATTTCATATAGGTTTTTCGTTCAGTACCTATATTAATGTTGAAACACATCATGGTTATTTACATACATCGCTCCGATCAGAATCTAAAATCAAATACATTAGAACGTTGGTACCTTTTTTATAAATAAAAATCTTTTTTTAGTTTTTAATCATATATTATTACATATTAAGACAACGTTTACTGGATCATTTAGTTTAGAATATTATATTACAAATTTTTTTCTTTGTTTATACAACATTATATTAAAATTAAAATTTGTTTCACTATAATATACCGAATATATATATACATAAAATATATGAATATAGTACATAATATTATATAAAAAATCAAATAAATGTATAAGAATGAATAATCTTTTTCGGATAAAATAATTTTTATTTTATTATTTTCCATCATTTGCAAAAAACACATGCTCGAGACAACTGAACAGACTGATCGTGACCGTTTTAAGAACAGCTTAGGTACACACTATGACAGTTAATCACAATTTAATGAATATTTATATAAAACAATTTGGTGTATTGAAAAAATATTTTATTAAGATAGATAGACACAGTCTCTCTTTGTGGGATTTACGTAGTAATTAATAACAAATAGATTCAATTTTTTTTTAAACTCGGCGAAGTTAATATTTTTTCCATTTTAACGTTTAACTTGTCGAGTTAAATATATAGTTTTCTAATTGTTAACTATTAACTTATCAATCAGTGCTCTGTTAACTTAATTTCATTAACTTGCTCTGCACGTTTGAATTTCCCGAAGGACGAATATCCCTACAATCAATCAATTAAAATCGTTATTTTTTATTCAAATACTCAATTTTGTTAAAATTTGATCACGAAATATCTATTAAAACAAAACAAAAAACACTGGGTTTATTTATTATTTACCTTTTTTTGGTTACAGTATGAACTACTATAATGATTACCTCGACTCAAATTTTCAATTCTTTACATTTTTGTCTTTATTTTTTTGTATTAAAATAGTTTGACGGAATAATTCTCGATGTATGGCTTAAAGCTTTGTATGTAACATAATATTATGTAAATAATATAGCACACATTTCGAATGGTTTGGTGAAGTCGGCACGAAGAACGTTGTGAACACCAGATGCGTTGAGCCTATAGTAAAAAAAAGTGGTAAAAAAGCTTAGTCAGCAATGTGTCCTATATTACATATAACTGTTTTTTTTTGTTCTTATAGATATTTTGAGTTAAACTTTTGGCAACATTAAGTATTTTAATAAAAAATATCGATTTTAATTAATTGGTTGTAAGGATATTCGTCCCTCGGGAAAATCAAAGGTTGAGTTAATCAAGTTAACAAGGCACGTGATTCATAAGTTAATAGTGAACAGTTAGTAAATCATAAATTTAACTTCGATAAGTTAAAAATCAAAACGGAAAAAATATTAACTTCACTTAGTTTAAAAAAAGATGAATCTATTTATTTTTAATTGAGAAATAATAACACCAATCTAAAAATCAAATTTCTAATTTACAAATCTGTTCTGAAACCTATTTGGACTTATCGCATGTAGCTCTGGGGTTCAGTAAAAAAATCCAACACCAATAATATCCAAGTATTCAACTTAAGTCGAAATGTATTAAAAAATTTCATGGTGTATAGAATATACTTATATAAACATTCGGTGAAAATTGCATGTATCTATGGTCATTTGTTTTAAAGTTACATCAAAAACCATAATCGATTTTGTCGAAAAATGAGTGTGCGTAAAATTTCCCGTTTTTCCCTTAATTTTTAGTTTGTTTTTTTCGATTATTTAGAAAAGTATTAAGATTTTTTTACTTTTGACCACCCAAATTACCAACTAGATTCACTTTCTGATCGAACGAGGACTGAAGTCAAAAATAGAAGCATTTTTACTGTCCCAAAACGTGATGACAGAAACAAAAAAAACACATATTATGGTAAAATCAATACAATCTAAAATTATAATTAAATTAAATTAAAATATTGTTATTTTAATAAATAAAAATCATAATTAAATTAAATTGTTTCATTCAATTAATATATTTTTAGAAAAAAATGTATAGTTAATTTTATAGTTTTTAGTAAGATTTCTTCCCAAATATATAAAATAAATTTATTAATTTGAAAATTCCTTTTTTAATTAAATAATTTTATTTATTGACTGCAAGCTTAATAAAATAAAATTTGTATTATTAGTAATTGTCTTTATTGACCATATTTTAATACTTTATTATTAATTCAACTCAGTATTATTAATTTCATATAGGTTTTTCGTTCAGTATATTAATATTGAAATTATAATTTAACAAACCTTAAAGTTTTTCATGAAAAATTTTTTTATTAAAATGGACTTTTCAACTCACAAAAAAAAAAAAAAAAAAATCAATTGAATAATTCTTTTACATATACCTATCACCTGGGTAAATAATAACTTTCAAATACCTATCACAATATGCCACAGATGGGCCTAAATAAACAACTTATATTGAATAACATTTATCTTATCGCTTATAAAATTAATAGAGAAATCTTATTTTGTTTCATTTATTATTCAACATTCACGTTAACTCAGTTATTCTCTTATTTTGAATCAAAATGACTTGTTTCAAATATATTTTAATAACATTTACAATTTTATGTGTTGCAATTTGGGTTATGCCAGTTACTTCAGTATTGTCATCAGTAGATTTACAAGGTATGGCATAATTTATTGATTTAGTATGATCGTATTTGCAGTAAAATGTTTTGTCATAAATGATTTGTAAATCAAAATATAAATTAATTCTACATTTCTAATTTCTAGTACCTAAATAGATAAGATGGACTAATAAAAATGTGATGTTTTAATTTTAGCACGCTGTAAACGTAATATTTTAAATTAATAATTAATTTATAAATAGTACCCGACTTAAAATATTTATGATATTCCGCATATTTAAAATTAAAATTAAATATTGATATATTAGATTTTTTATATTACTAAAGCATAATTTTATTTAATTTTAAAATTTAATAGATATTCTAACAACTTATACTAAGTTTACTGGTAAGTTAATTATTATAATTAACTGACAAGTACATTTTATTATTATTCCATACATTTTTTTTTAAGTATATAGGACATTTTTTTCAATCAATATTTTTATGAACCTTTTTCATAAGTCGTTCAGACTTCAACTAAAAAATATACCAACGTCCAACACACTATTTTTTTTATAGATGTATTAAGTTTATATTTGGGCAAAATTAGATAGGTACTTATTTAAACAAAGAATACAATTTTATTGTAATTTGAAAATATTCTTTGTGGGCACTTGAAACTTTTAAAGTAGGTAGGTAGGTACGTCGAAAGAAATAATAACTGAAAATTTTAATTCGATCTAATGTTTTACTAATAGTAAAATAAATTACTTTTATATCAATAATGCCATTATATAATAATATTTATTTATATATTTTCTGAATTACCGTCTGCGTTAGGAATCATTTTTTGAACAATAATTTTATATTTATATCATTAAATTTATATAAATACCTAATATTTTACCTTTCATTATGTTATAAAATTACATTGGAAATTAATAATAATGTTGTGTAATGGGTAATGTACTATGTATTATAATATACTATAGATAAAGAATAATCAATTTTCAGGTGAACAAGATGATTACGATTTGAATCCAGTGGAGGGTTAGTATTTCAAATTGAATAATTAGTGAAATTTCAATATTTTTATTTCTCTAATTAAAAAGTAATCATAAATTATTTAAGTCTATTAATTTATGGTTATTAATTATTATCAATAAACGATGGTGGCCAGAGGAGAAGTACTGCCACCACAGTTCCTCCTCCGGTCCTCGGTACAAACGAAAAAAAAAGACTATTAATTTAAATAGACATTTAATATTAAGAATAACCACTTTGAAAATTATTATCGCCAATAATAATTAGAAACTTGAAATTTTTACAATCAATATTAACATCATTTTATTTAAATTACAAATTTAACACTTCAACAGTGAAATATTCATTAATGATCTATTCTTATTGAAAATAATATTAATAACATACATAACATTTTATGATTGTTATTGTAATTAATTGGTTTTATTTATTTTTTAGAAGAAAACAATGGTAGGTGTTTTCATTAATTTATTTGTAAATTAAGATTAATGAATTAGTTAACATTTATAGAATTCAGTTTATTATAGTTCTGTTTTAATTTAATAATTACTGTATAATAATTTGTCTACACATATAAATCAGGTTATTACACTTTTACATTTTTACAATATGCTATTTAAAAAGTAAAGATTTGAGATTTGACTGCTATTGCCTATTAGCTATTTGTCTCCATCTTAAAAGTGCTAAACATAACATACCAAATTTTACGCTCAGAAGATAACGTTTAGCTCCACGAGTTGAACATTTATTGTGAATTGACCTCTTATAAAAATTAAAGGTAACATTTGTAACGTCACAGAATTTTAAGCATTATTTAATATTATCATATAAACCTTTCAGTATAATATTATCTACGATAAGTGTACCTGTTCGGTACAATAATCGGCATAACTATTATTAGTAAACTAGTGCACGTCTAAAATATAAAGTTAACAGTCGGTGTAACGGTCGCGACCTCCACTGTGTATTGGCAGGTCATTTCCAAGCCATAATAAATTATTGTATAAAAAAAATACTTAAACCATCTGCACTGCTGATCCCCGCCTCAACAAATTCACCGACGAGACCCAAGACACAAGCTCGCTGGAAATACGAATTCATTTTTTCTCACAATCTCTGATAACGCCAGATGTCGGCAACATCACGTTCCTTCGAAGCTCCAGCACCAAACCTCGTGCACACTGTCTGAAGCTGACACGTCAGACGTCCGACATTTCATTGTTTCAATTTCACTGCTGTCGTACAAGTCAACCATGATGGGATAAGATGACTTCGCTGGGCTGTCGGGTGCGCAAGAAAATCGCCGAACAACAATTTCCACGGTCCGGGCTTGATGAAGATGGGCCATGCCAACCAAGTGTGTTGGTGGCCAACCCGGCAATACCCATCAATCCATGAACCGCAATCAACATTCAACTAACATCGCAGTGTTCAGCAGTTTATGATTGGTATCATACTATTTTTTTTCCGTCCCCCCGTTTAAGCACGATTTATAGGCGTCACAAGACGCAGATCTCCTGTTCTTTACCTATTTACAAGCTGTCGTAAGCCCCACGCTACTCTGGGAAGTATTATTATACTTTTTACAATAAAAGATGCATCGCACAAACATCTCCGGTGACCATGTGAGGGCAGGTACGATCAATGTAATGCGCCGTTTCCCGTGGGCCATAATGTATGTCTCATACATTATTATTATATTTTTGTCCGAAAAAGCCTCAAGATCCTCGTTTCGAACGAGAAAAGAAATAAATTATGGACATTTTGGTGCTAGTTGGGTACTGTACAGCAGAGCGATATCTACGACTTACCCGATTTTTATAGATGAAGCTACTAAGAAAATAACTAACATTTTTTCATACTTCTAATAATTTGTCTTCGAATTATTAATATAAAAAAAACTTATCAACACATGTTTGTTTTTTTTTTTTGTAGTTTCACAATTTATACGTACGTAATTATTGGGTTTTTATTGTATTGAGTATTTACTTCAAAACAATCAAAATCGTAGCACTTTTATTATTATTATAATTTGTTAAATATTTAATTTCCAATTGTCACAATAAAATCGTAGACGCTCATTTGTATCTAAAAGTATGATTTTTTTCAAACCACCTAATAAAAATAATCTGGAGCAACTCACAATTTATATTGTACATCTAACATATGTTAAGGGGATTCGATACCGTTATTGTCTGTCTTTGTTTAATGTTTGCGCGACATAGGATTTAAGACATATTCTTTGCCAAACGTACCAATTGATCTAATATACCAATAAGAATTCTAAAAACAGATTTGAATTTGTCGTCAAGACTACGTGTGATTGCCTTGTTCACATTTTCAATATTGTCTACCAAATTCTTAAGAACGTTATGTCAAAAAAAAAAGTAATTAAAAAATTTTCGTTTTTTAATTTTTGGAGAAGTTAAAATCAAAAATGTGGGAAAGTCGATTTCAAGTACACTTGACAAAAAATTTAAATCTGTTTTTAAAATTTTTATCACTTAATTATATCCATCGATACGTTTGGCAAAGAACACCGCTAAAATCCTATGACGCGCATGTGTTAGACAAAGATAGAAAATCACAGTATTGAATCCTCTTAACGCTATTCAATTATAGTTTGGGCATGTGAATATTTTTCAAAACCTAGATTGAAGAATATTGGCACTTGACCCTTAAAAGGTTAGTCACCCTTGTTCTAAATGCATTATTAATATACACACATCAAAATGCTTACATTTTCATCAGAAATGGAAAAAAATGAAAGAGGTTCATCATAATATTATAAAACACTACTACACATTAAATATTGTAGGTATTAAATGTAATATAATTGTATTATTAATAAGTATCATGTATTATATATATTTATGCAGAGGATCTTAGTGAGTATATAGAATATTATATGTTTATTGTCTAGTTTTTACATCTCTCCTGGAATGAACATATGGAAAATCCAAAATTAAATAGAATACACTGCTAGAGATTGTAATTGTTTCTTGGTTTTTATTTATTTGAAATGCAGCTTGTTTAGATGATTAAAACATCATTATATTATGTCATGTAATAACAATTTAAACATAATATGAGTTTAAACTCTTCAAGGACTAAAAAATAACATCATAGTCATCATAGTTAAGTGTTTTTAAACGCTATTATCAATTACAGAAATGTCATTCGTTGTTATTAAATACCTACCTAACATCATATTTTCTTAATGAAGCATGACGTGTACTTAGCTAATCGTTTACATTTGAATAGTTTGTGTTTTTAGTTCAGTTGTAAATACAGCACACGAGTGCTATAGTTTATTAAAGCATTAATTTAAATATTAAATTATTGACTTTTAAATCACCAAGATCGATACTTAAATTCTTTTGTGTAAATTATATCATAAACATAATATATTAATTGCACTTGCAATGATTATCTTCAGATAGGTTACACAATAATGACTTGCTGTGTTGACTCTTTGTTAAAAAAAATGTAATCTTATCTGATTCCTTTATTGTCTTTGCAAATTCTCATTAAACCATTAAGCTCATATAATTTGTAGCACGGTTTAAGATATACTGGTTGCACAACTACCATATTAAATTGCTTATGATACATGGACCGTTCTATATGTTTTACGATAGGACTCGCATAGACTTAGATTGTAGTGAACCCTAGTGGCAAACCCAAATACTATCCTATCAATATACTACCTATGTTATTGTGATTTGTGATATTACTATCAGACACCGGTAGCGGTAAATATAAAAGAATAAATATTATAGATTTATTCACTTATTAGTTATTAAATAACTATGAGAATGCGTCAGTAATTATATAATAAATCAAGATAATACTTTTATTGTTTAATATAGTTTATAAGATTATGATTTAATGATCCTCAGAATTCGGAGAACTGTCTTAAGTACATGAGAAGAATATATACCATAGACCTATTAACTTAGTTTATACACAGACTAAATGAAAGGCATATAGTCTGTGGTTTATAGGTCAATGATCTTCTTCTGTAGTCCATCTTCCAAAAGCGGAAGTTTGGTGACCCATCATTTGACGTTGGCAACAATCCCTTTCCAGATCTCACGATTTTCTGCCGATCGAATGGCCTCCCCCAGTGGATAGCCAGTGATGGCTTTGATCTGGTCTATCCAACGCATTGGTGTTCTTCCGCGGCTTCTTTTTCCTTCTATTTTTCCTTCGATCACTAGCTTCTCCAGGCTAGATTCATCCCTTCTTATAATGTGGCCAAAGAATCTTAGGATCCTCTGCTTACACACCACTGCCAGTCTTGTTTCTATATTTAGCATGGCCAAAATTGAGAAGTTGGTTCTTCTTTCCATCCAAAAGATTCTCAACATCTGTCTGTAGGCCCACATCTCAAAGGCGTTTATGCGCTTTACGTCTTCTGCTTTGAGTGTCCATGTTTCAGAGCATCACGAGAAGGTGAGTGCCTTGAGCAGTCGTAACTTGCTATTTCTGGAGATATGATTATCCTTCCAAATAGGTGTTAACCTGTTAACTGTTTCTCTCCCAAGTGTAACGCGACGCTTGATCTCTCCGGATGATCCTCCATCTGTTTGTACAATTGAACCTAAATATGTAAACTCATTCACTTTTTGGTAGTTGTTCAGTACATTGGTGTGTGATAATACTCCTGCTCGATTTATAACCATAACCTTTGTTTTACTCCTGTTGATTGTCAGTCCATACTTATTGCTTGCTTCTTCAAAACGCTTTATTAATTGGCTCATCTCCAATTCAGACTTGGTGCATAATGTAGTGTCATTCGCGAACCGCAAATTATTGATCTTTCTACCTCCAATAACTACTCCACCATTCCATTCCTGGAGTGAATCTCTTAATACTGCTTCACTGTAGATATTAAAGAGAGTAGGTCATAAAATGCATCCTTGTCGAACACCCTTAGTATGTTGAAACTGATCTGATATACTGCATTTTGCGCTCTGATAACTGCTTTTGATTTTGTGTATAAATTCTTGATTAAGTTAATGATATGTTCAAGGACTCCCATTTCTTGCATGACTATCCATAGTTTCCTCCATTGTACACAGTCAAAAGCATTGTTATAGTCAATGAAGCACAATACCAATGGTTGATTGAATTCTCTACTCTTCTCTATGAGCTGGCGTATATTCAACATTTGTTCACGTGTTCCTCTACTTTTGATAAAACCAGCTTGTTCCGGAGGTATTTGACTATCTACGTAGTACCTCAGTCTTGCATGAATGACGTTCAGTAGGACTTTGGAGGCGAGTGAGATGGTGCAGTAGTTACTGCAGTCTTCGATAGACCCTTTTTTGTGAAGTGATATGAAGATGGATTCCACCCAGTCTTCAGGCCATACTCCTGTAGTCCAAACTTCATTACACAGTTTCCATAGGATCGTTACTCCTTTATCTCCAGATAGTTTCAACATTTCTGCAGTGATTTCATCTGATTCGGGTGCCTTATTGTTTTTCAGCTTTGACACTGCCTGTTCAATTTCCTCAGAGAGAATTCCTGGTTCCTGTCAACCATACCTGCTTTTATTGTCAGAGTGTTCATCTGGGTCTGTGTACAATTTTTGGCAGTAAGTCCTCCAGCATTCCAGAATATTGCTTGGGTCTGTCTGCACTTTTCCATACACATCTTTTATAGCTGATGTTTTTAGCTTGAAGTCCCCAGTGAGCTTCTTAATTTCCTGGAACAGTTCACGTGTATAGTTCTTGTCTGCAAAAGCTTTAATTCTTTTGCACGTCTCAGTAATGATCTGATTTTTGTCTCGGCGGATTGACCCTTGTGAACTTGACAGCGCAATATTAGCAGACATATATCTAATCAATCCAACAAATTTGTTGGTCGATTGTTGGACAACTTTTGAAATTTGTCGGACATTATTTTCACTGTGAGACCAATTTCCAATTTTGCGCTGCCAAGTTCACACCAGCAGCGCAACTTTTTGTTGGAACTTGTTTTTTGCGCTAAACACGTTCTACTCGATTTGTTGGACACTGTTGGATAACTTTTGAAATTTGTTGGACATTATCACATTTGTGCTTATGTCTTATGTACGGTTAACAGTTTTTTCAGCCAGGTTAGGTTACCACAAATTTTAACAATAAAAATATTATATCATAAACCGATTGACCAAACGAAATAAAATTTATAAATACCATGTGTAGTAATCTAAACTTGTGACCCCTATAAGGTAATCGCGACCCCCTAGTTTAAAAACGCTGCTCTAAATGTTTTGGCCAATGTGTAATTTTTAAAACATTTACCGAGTTCTTATAAATGAGTTAAAATAGATATTCGAAGTACCTATACATTAAGTAAACATACTTTTCAAAGCTATATATATGGAAAAGAATTAGTTGAAATACATTTAATTTTTTGTAATAAAAAAAGAATATAATAGATATTCGTATAACTTTTCAAATAATATACTTATATAAATATTATACTAAGTATAATATAACGTCTATTAATGAAAAATATTTAAATAACTTTAAATATACATTGGTAATGAGAATATTGAACGAGTGGTTTGGCATCTCATTTATTAGCTGGATTTCTTTCCTGATTGCTACGGCTTCAGCGGTAAAGATGCTGTTCAGGGCTGGTAGTCTGAATTTGTAAACAGAATCGTTTATAATTATCGCAAAAGCAATACTAGTGTCGGTTTTGGATGCATCTGTAAATACTAAAATTTGATCGTTGTTTTGCATTTGTTCGCTATAAAGGTTCCTAAATATCCGGAGGTCTGAGTTATTTTTATTATTTTCAGCAGAGCTAAAATCTATTTCAAACTTATTGGGTGTCCAAGGTGGTTTGATAGGAGAGACAGTTTTTATAATGTGTTTAGGATTAATGTTGAGCGTGTTAAAGAAAGGTTCTATTCTTATGTCAATTGGTTTGCTTGTGTTGATGGGTACGTTATAGGCAGCTTTATTTGTTTTTTTAAATATAGTTTTATAGGTTGAGTGGTCCGGATAAGAAGCGATTTTAATAGCGTATTGAAGTTCAAGTAATTTCCGTCTCTTTTTTAGTGATGTCTCCCTTGAAATGCATAGCAGACTGTTGATTGGGCTACTTTTAAATGCACCTGGTATTAGTCGTAGGTTTGTGTTTTGGATTGTTTCAAGTTTGGCCAACATAAAAATTTTGGCACTGCCGTACATGATGGAACCGTAATCTACTTTAGATCTAATGAGTGCTTTATATCATTGTTAAAGTAAGAGGAGGTCTATAGGTATTGTGAAAAATGTTTACCATAATATTATTGTTATTTAACATTATTCTATTAAACTTTAATGATTAATATTATTATATTAAATATTATGGCACAGTTAAATCTTATCAATAAATAAAAACTACTTTTCAGAAGGAGACACAACAATATCTGGTCATGTACAACAGTAATCGTGGACATATTTCTTTTTATGCCCCCCATTTGTTGTTTGGTAATATTTTAATGATGTTAGTTGTTAAGCATTGGTCTTAAGGATAGAAATATGTTTTTTCCTGTTCAGGTTTTATCAAAGGTCATTCCAAGGATTTTGACTTTCTTGACTATGGGGATGATTATATTGTGAAGTTTTATGTTGGGTTTGGGAGCTTTTTTGGTTTTCTTTGAAAAACTATACATTTTGATTTACTGGGAGCAAAGTTAAAACCATTAGTTTTGCCTCAATCGTTTATGATATCTAAGCTCGTTTGAATGTTTTCTAGAATGGATTTATTATTTCCTTTGCGGTGCATATTATTGCCATCGGCACATATGCTTATGTTTGTGGGTAGTTTTAATATTTTGGTAACGTCATTAATCGCAGTTAGGAATAGAGTGACGCTAATCGGAGAACCTTAATTGTTAATTATACGTCTTATGTTATTTAAATAGATTAAGTATTCTTCCATGGAGATCCTAATGTATATTAAAAGTTGTTTAAATAATTTTCATTAATATACGTTATCTATACTATTATATAAAATTGTAAGGGTTTTTCTTAGACCGCGCTAACCGAGAAAACTACTGAACCGATTTGGTTGAAATTTTTTTTGGCTGAAACCCGACACTCCGCTGAAGGTTATAGTAACACTTTTGTCAATAAAAAAAAAGTATAAAGTTCATACAAAATCAAAAACAGAATCAAAGTAGTGGCGCCCTCTTTCGGCCAAAAAATATACTAAATATTTTTAGTTGTTACGGTTCTATAGGTTGCAGATCCAAAGAGGATGAGTTGTTCTTATATAAAATGGAAACATATAGTAAACTTATCGTATGACATATAGTTACTATTGGTTACTGATAGGACAAGGTTATTATGAAAGAATATTTTATGAAAATCCACCCGAAATGTAAGAAATCTGTATGTCAAAAATACAACAGTGGCGCCATCTGTCTAGAAAAAAACAAACTAAATTATAAAAAATTTAGTTTATTGTTGCAGATTAAAATAATAATAAGTAGTGTATTATATAGTGGTTGCTATTGGTTTATCGGGCATGTTTGTATATTATAATATTACTAGCCGACCCGGCCACGCGTTGCTGTGGCTAAAGTTTTTGTAATATTACATTATATATAGTAAACAATCTAAGAGAACATCAGTCACTGGCATCAGCACACTGGCATAATTTGTACTTAGTTTTTTTTACCTTTTTTTCTTACCCAAATTTTGAGTAAGTGGCCAATTCATTATCATGCCGAGAGCGCAAAGTGCACGCATTAGCAGAAGAACTGCCAATGCATTAATATATATATTATTAATGCAATAACATTCGTTTTCGCTGGTGATTTCCGTCAAACCTTACCAGTAATCCCTAAAGGTACTCGAGCTGATGTTGTTAATGCTTGCTTAAAATCTTCCCATATATGGAACTATGTTGAAAAACTTTATTTGCGAACAAACATGAGAGTTTATTTATGCGGAGGGGACGATATTTTTCCAGCACAGTTGTTGAAAATTGGAAATGGAACTTTAGAAAATGAAAATGGTTACATTTCTGTCAAATCACACGATTGGACGGGTGGTCAATAACGTGTTAGAGTTGATTTCTACAGTTTATCCAGACATTTTTAATCTGTCCAATAAATCAGATCAGTGGTTATGTGAAAGAGCTATAATCTCTCCAAGAAATGTAACAGCAGAAGAAATTAATGATATCATCCTTCTAAAATTCGATGGACACTCACGTGAATATCTATCTATTGATACAGTTACATCAACAGATGATGCTATTCATTATCCACAAGAATTTCTCAATTCTCTTTCTCCTTCGGGATTTCCTCCTCATAAACTAAAATTAAAAATTGGTGCTCCAATTACATTATTACGTAATCTTCAACCACCGAACTTATGTAACGGTACAAGATTACAAATAAAATCGTTGCGAAATAATATTATAGAAGCCGTAATTCTTACAGGGCCAGCGAAAGGAGAAATTGCATTTATTCCAAGAATTCCCATGATTCCCTCTGACTTGCCGTTTTCTTTCAAACGGCTTCAATTCCCGGTTAAAGTTTCTTTTGCCATTACCATAAACAAAGCACAAGGTCAAACATTCAAGTACGTTGGCGTAGATCTTCGTACAGAGTGCTTTTCACATGGGCAATTATACGTGGCATTTTCTCGAACTGGAGACCCGAATCATCTTATGATTTTAATTTCAACAGGAAATATAACAAAAAACATCATATACTCAGAAGTCTTATAAAATTCATATTTTAATTCTTTTTTTTTCTTTAATAAATTTTAATAAATCTTTAATAAATCTTTATCAACCATAAATTATTTCTTTTTTATCAGTATTTATTTTTATCATTTATAACGCTAGAAACCGTTTTTTATATTTACTAGCCGATCACAATAAACAATAATATTTGAATAAAAAATTCTACATATCATGGTCCGAAGGCAAAATAAACAACCAATCACGGGCGAAGTTGTGAAGGGTCGGCTAGTATTATATATTATTTGAAAAGTTATACGAATATCTATTATATTCTTTTTTTATTACAAGTTTTATCAGTTTCATGAAAATGTGCAGCACACACTCGATACTTGGATTTAAGAAAAATACCAAAAATGGTTTCCCATTGCTTTTTTAAATTTTCATTTTTTTGGCACGCCAAAAGTAGATATTTCTTTACTAGAAGTACAATTAGGGACACAACACTTCGTTTTGATGGTATATTATGATTCGTATAAATACTTCAAATTGTAACACTAAAATAACGAATCACGAAATCACAATTGTAAAAATCGTTGAAAAGTTCGTATTTTTAATCACATTTACTTTTTCATATTTTCGCGGGAAAATATTGTGCATTGTACATATTATCACTGTTATCACAGAACATTATTGAATTCAGATGCCTAGTACTTAATTCATATTCTATGAGCGCTAGTGAAAGTTTCTAGGGTATCGTTGATAATAAAAGAATTTATGAGCTCCATTAAATTGTTTCTTATCATAGTTCGTTGGGCAACCATATTATCTTTAATCGTGGCTGTACCCGTACGCTGCGCTGTTACCTGCGGTAGTGTCACGGGACGAAAGGCAATTGTTTGGAGGGGTTGTGTTATAAAACGCTATACTGCTCTAATCTTATAACTACTTCCCACAGCCGGTTCACGGTTATTCGCGGTCGCCACGGAATTCCCCTTACGTACCAGAATAGTTCTTACGTAATTCTAACTCGGGAATCCTAGCTAACTGGAAAACACAGACCTGGCTAAAATCACTTAATACTAATATAATAATCACTTTTCCGAGGTATGTGTCAGCGTGAACAAAAACTCTTACCTTTACGTTGACTTGAGGTGATTCCTCTGCGGGGAGCCAATTTGTCACGGCTTCGGCGGTGATGACGGTGGTGATGGTCCGCGGAAGGCCGGTCGCTGATTAAATGTGGTGGTGAAAGAAAAACACAATACAATCACTAATTTGTGGTATAGTCTTAAGAAGACGTTTTTATTGAGTGTAATCACGAAAATGACACTGATACGCACGTACGGGTCGAGCGTTGGCTAAAGTTTGTACGATCACGCGGTTTTAATATCGATCGGTCGTGGTTGTGTTAGTTGTCCGAAGGTGAGGCGTTCCAGGTCGTACGACGGTCGGAAAACGAGAGAGAAGGCCGGCGGCGGCCGGTACTCGTCCGGCGCGACTTTGCTTCCCGTCCCGCCTTGTGCCGTTGCGGCGCGGCGGGAGAGTCGACTGTCGCGCGGTCGTATCCCGTGGTGGCGGTTGACAAGAGCGTAGACAGGTCGCTGCGGCATACTCCTGTGAAGGGATATACTGCTGTGAGGGGATATACTGCTGTGAGGGGATATACTGCTGTGAGGGGATATACTGCTGTGAGGGGATATTACTGCTGTGAGGGGATATTACTGCTGTGAGGGGATATAGCGGGTTAATCTTGCTTGTCCCTACTTACGATGCATTGTTTTGTAAAGTCATAACAGGATTGGGGCATTCGCATATATACCAGGTTACTGAGGAATGGGTATCTCAAAACTGTTATGACTACTTCTACTTGTATAAATGTATGACTTTTATAAATAAACGATGCTGCATGGGGGCTAAGCAATGTGAACACAGTTCGGCCTCCATGCAGTGATTTAAACAGGAAAAAAAAAAGGTCGCTGCGGCACCTGTACTTTGTACTGGTTGCCGTTGCGGACCGTGTCAAACTGAGAAGGTCCATTTTATTTCATAAAGTTGTGCAACCAGTATAACTTAAACCGTGATTTGTAGTAATAAATTGATATTTTAACATTATGATCTACAAGTATGATACAAGGTTGGAGGGTGGAAGGGTAGAACAGACCATTCGCCACTATAACAATTTTAAAAACTTATATCAATTATACCTCACCACAGAACCAATTGGCAATAATTACTTATTAGTATTTAGTTATAACATCACTGTTCGACGGTTTAAATACTATCAGAACAATTTAAGCAAATATCATTATTACTTTTCTTAATAAAAGCAGCTATACCGCCTGCCTATACCATTTAATATTGTCCACGATTACTGTTGTAAGTAACCAGATATTGTTGTGTCTCTTTCTGAAGAGTAGTTTTTATTTATTGATAAGATTTAACTGTGCCATAATATTTAATATAATAATATTAATCATTAAAGTTTAATAGAATAATGTTAAATAACAATAATATTATGGTAAACATTTTTCACAATACCTATAGACCTCCTCTTACTTTAACAATGATATAAACTTATATAGATATATAGTCTTTATATAAAAAATGTTATGTACATAATTATAAATTAATCAACCATAATCGTTCACAGAGGACATGAGTACGTAATATATATTTATTTTTTAACAATAACAGATAACTTGAAAATGCATTACTAATTAATAACTTTAGAAAAATCAATAATTATTAATTACCTGTACTTATAAAATACTTAGTTATATAAGCTGACACGCCATGTTCGTTTAAAATTACTTATCATTGTATCCAGTGGTTAAAGTGGGAAAAATTTTGAAGGGGGACTAACGTTACCAAAAACTAAGGAGCGTTCCCGAGTTCTTCATCCAAAATCTATATCTAACCAAACTTTTTTAAGAAACCTACTAGGTATGAACCTATATAATTTGATTTTTTTTATACACCATGGTTCATAAAAATGTTATGTTAATATAGTATGTAATATCAAATTTTCTCCTATGAAAAATGATTTTAAATATATAATGCCTGCTAAGTTAAAAATGAATTGAAAATCATTGCCCGAAATTAAAAAAAAAATACATTTACATTTTAGTTTTAAACATTTCATTAAAAAAACAATTTATAATAAATAATATCACTATTCATATTCTTTCAGTTTAATATTTTATTTAAACCATAATTATTATATCACATGGAATCGCACACTACCTATTATGGATAACACACTACACTATTTAATCTATTCTGTGACACTACTACACAATAATTTATTATTTAAAAATTGCTTATCGCACTAAACTTAACCATCTTCAGAACGTGGAGATTATTCGAGCGAAATAAAATACGTTTAAATTCGAAATCTAATCAATGTGTGTGGCTGCATAAATAATTTAATAAATTATTAAAATTAACATGCAACATATTATTAAATTCACAATAAATTAATTTTTTTAGCGTCCCCCCAGACTTTGGAGACTTAAATTAAAGGGGACGCATAATCTAACCGTAAATAAGAAGGGGTACTCAGTCCTCCTTCGTCCCCCCTCAGTTTAACCACTGATTGTATCAAAATGTATACATAAATCACAATTTTCAATGACGTTTTACACTCGAGTTACAACTATACAGTAGTGCAATTAATCGGTTTATTTTTATTCTTTGCTGACAACTGAAAAATGTAGGTAGCTCTCGTAAATCGCGACAGTATGAAATTATATATTTTTGATTAAAAATAGCAGCACTAATACTTTCACTGTGAACTAGTCAGCTTCCCTGTCGTATTCGCAGACTTTATTTTCATCATACTTTTAAAGAGCAGCAGTTGATTAACAATTCAAAATCTACTCGGTACCACATTTGCAATCTAGAAGGGGTCTGCTATTGCCAAATTAATTCAAATTGGTTAGCTTAAAGCTTTTTATTTGATATAAATTAATTTTATCTTTAATTTAATGTCATTAAATGGTCTTAAATTATTAGAGACAGTTTTCAAGATTGTCAATAATTAGCATAGAATAATATATGATACTGAAGAATATGATATTTTTGATAACTTATCTTTCGGTTCTAAGACCACGGGAATAGGTACTAATACTTGGAGGACTTTAAAGTCCACATCTATCTATTATATTATAAAATAGTTAAGTATAGGTATAGACAGTATTGGTAGTAATTAATTTTGTTTTATACATTTATTATCATGATTATGTACTATTGATCATTAAATTTATAATCAATCTATTACAACAAAAATATTGAGTTGATATTTGACACTACACATAATACTATATGATCTTATTATGATTATTATTAATATGTTTTACTTATTTTCCAGCTGATAGTATGAAACATTTTTTGTATCTTTTATCTCATAATTTTTGTAACTCATTTTTGTTTGAAAATTCCTTAGTGTATCTACATAAGCATATTATATTTACAACACAGAATGTGATAAGAACATAAGATCATGAAATTCATTTTTTATTTTGATTGAAAACAATTACCTACATTTAAAAATTTGGTCTACTTTTTTTAATATATTAATGTTTTAAACGATATCAACTAAATCTCTTTAACTGGATGTTTGAGAAAGGTTTATATATTTTTATTACTCTGTAGGTATCTAAGATTTTATGGAAGGACTATTAATATCGTATGGGTACATAGCTAATTTTCACAATACCTACGCCTTCTTTAACTTTAACAATGATATTATAATGAATATATATATAAAGTCTATAAATGGAAAATGTTATGTACATAATTATAAATTAATTAACAATTATCGTTTACAGTGAAAAATATGTGTAGGTAATTTTTATTTATTTTTTATTTTTAACGGATAACATGAAAATGCATTATTAATTAATAACCTTAGAAAAATCAATAATTATTAATTAGGTACCTGTACTTCTAAAATACTTAGTTATATAAGCTGACATGCCATGTTCGTTTAAAATTACTTATCATTGTATCAAAATGTATACATAAATCACAATTTTCAATGACGTTTTACACTCGAAGTTACACTCGAGTTACAACTATACAGTAGTGCACTTAATCGGTTTATTTTTATTCTTTGCTGACAACTGAAAAATGTAGTTCTCGTAAATAGCGACTGCTTGAAATTATATATTTTTGATCGACATAGCAGCACTAATACTTTCACTGTGAACTAGTCAGCTTTCCTATCGTTTCCGCAGATTTTATATTTTCATCATACTTTTCAAGAGCAGCAGTTGATTAACAATTCAAGATCTACTCGGTACATTCGGTACAACATTTGCAATCTAGAAGGGGTCTGCAATTGCCAAATTAATTCAAAATTGGTTAGGTTAAAGCTTTTTAATTGATAGAAATTAATTTTATCTTTAATTTAATGTCATTAAATGGACATAAATCATTAGAGACAGTTTTCAAGATTGTCATTAATTAGCATAGAATAATATATGATATTTTTGATAACTTATCTTTCGGTTCTAAGACCACGGGAATAGGTACTAATACTTGGAGGACTTTAAAGTCCACATCTATCTATTATATTATAAAATAGTTAAGTATAGGTATAGACAGTATTGGTAGTAATTAATTTTGTTTTATACATTTATTATCATGATTATGTACTATGGATCATTAAATTTATAATCAATCTATTACAACAAAAATATTGAGTTGATATTTGACACTACACATAATACTATATGATCTTATTATGATTATTATTAATATTATGTTTTACTTATTTTCCAGTTACTGGTACGAAACACTTTTTGAATCTTGTATTTCATAATTTTGTAACTAATTTTTGTTTGAAAGTTGCTTAGTGTATCTAAATAAGCTTTTATATTTACAACACAAAATGTGATAAGAACATAAGATCATGAAATTCATTTTTTATTTCGATTAAAAACAATTACCTATACATTTCAAATTTGGTCTACTTTTTTAAATATATTAATGTTTTGATCGATATCAACTAAATCTCTTTAACTGATGTTTCGAAAAGGTTTATATAATTTTATTACTCTGTATCTAAGATTTTACGATAGGACTAATAATAATATCGTATGGGTACGTAGCTAATTTTTCACAATACCTACGCCTTCTTTAACTTTAACAATGATATTATAATGAATTAATAAATATATATATAAAGTCTATAAATGGAAAATGTTATGTACATAATTATAAATTAATTAACCATTATCGTTTACAGAAGAAAATTTGAGTAAGTAATTTTTATTTATTTTTTATATTTAGCAGATAACTTGAAAATGCATTATTGATTAATAACATTTCAAAAATCAATAATTATTAATTACCTGTACTTATTAAATATTTAGTTATATAAGCTGGCACGCTATCTCCGTTTAAAATTACCTACTAATCATTGTATCAAAATGCACCTATACATAAATCACAATTTTAAATGACGTTTTATACTCGAAATCTACAAGATGTAAGTATACAGTAGTGTGATTAATTGGTTTATTTTTATTCTTTGCCGACACCTGGAAAACTTAGCTCTCATAAATCGCGACTTCATGAAATAATGTTTTTGATCCCAGTTGCAGTAAATTTATCTGAATAAGAATTGATTTATATAGTTTAATAAAATACAATAAAGTCGTTACATTAGTATCAAAATATTAAAAATAATCTAAAAATGAGCATACATTTTTAAATTTCATTAATTTATAAAAAATGTATAATGAACCATAACTTACCATATTTTTATAACTTATAACAATAAGAATAACATTAATATATATATATATATATATACATATTTAGAGAGAACTAGTAAGTAATAATTTTGTAGTTTGACTGAATTAGTAGTTTCATAATTTTATGTGTATTCTCAAATTATTTAAAAAGAGAAAAGTAATTATTTTTATTAAAATTCACTCTTATATATTTTATTATAATGTAATACACTCACATTATCGTTTTCGCAGACTTTATTTTCATAATACTTTTTAAGAGCAGCATTTGATTAACAAATCAAAATCTACTCGGTATCACATTTGCAATTTAGAAGGGGTCTGCAATTGCCAAATTAATTCAAATTGGTTAGCTTAAAGCTTTTTATTTGGTAGAAATTAATTTTATCTTTAATTTAATGTCATTAAATGGTTTATACGGTATTGGTAGTAATTAATTTTGTTTTATACATTTATTATCATGATTATGTACTATTGATCATTAAATTTATAATCAATCTATTACGACAATAATATTGTGTTTATATTTGACACTGCACATAATACTATATGATCTTATTATGATTATTATTAATATGTTTTACTAATTTTCTAGTTGAAGGTATGAAACATTTTTTGTATCTTTTATTTCATAATTTTTGTTTGAAAATTCCTTTGTGTATATACATAAGCATATTATATTTACAACATAAAATGTGATGAGAACATAGGATCATGAAATTCATTTTTTATTTCGATTAAAAACAATTACCTACATTCCGAAATTCGGTCTACTTTTTTAAATATATTAATGTTTTGATCGATATCAACTAAATCTATTTAACTGGATTTTTAGAAAAGGTTTATATATTTTTATTACCCTGTATTTAAGATTTTACGGTAGGACTATTAATAATATCGTATGGGTACGTAGCTAATTTTTCACAATACCTACGCAATCTTTAACTTCAACAATGATATTATAATGAATATATATAGAAAGTCTATAAATGGAAAATGTTATTTACATAATCATAAATTAATTAACATTTATCGTTTACAGAAAAAAATGATTGTACGTAATTTTTATTAATTTTTGATTTTTAACAGATAACATGAAAATGCATTATTAATTAATAACCTTAGAAAAATCAATAATTATTAATTAGGTACCTGTACTTCTAAAATACTTAGTTATATAAGCTGACATGCCATGTTCGTTTAAAATTACTTATCATTGTATCAAAATGTATACATAAATCACAATTTTCAATGACGTTTTACACTCAAAGTTACACTCAAGTTACAACTTACAGTAGTGCAATTAATCGGTTAATTATTATTCTTTGCTGACAAATGAAAAATGTAGTTCTCGTAAATCGCGACTGCCTGAAATTATAAATTTTTTTATCGACATAGCAGCACTAATAATTTCACTGTGAACTAGTCAGCTTTCCTATCGTTTCCTCAGACTTTATTTTCATCATACTTTTAAAGAGCGGCAGTTGATTAACAATTCAAAATCTACTCGGTACCACATTTGCAATCTAGACCGGGTCTGCTATTGCCAAATAAATTCAAATTGGTTAGCTTAAAGCTTTTTATTTGGTAGAAATTAATTTTATCTTTAATTTAATGTCATTAAATGGTTTATACGGTATTGGTAGTAATTAATTTTGTTTTATACATTTATTATCATGATTATGTACTATTGATCATTAAATTTATAATCAATCTATTACGACAATAATATTGTGTTTATATTTGACACTGCACATAATACTATATGATCTTATTATGATTATTATTAATATGTTTTACTTATTTTTCAGCTATTGGTATGAAACATTTTTTGTATCTTTTATTTCATAATTTTTGTAACTTATTTTTGTTTGAAAATTCCTTAGTGTATCTACATAAGCATATTATATTTACAACACAAAATGTGATAAGATCATGAAATTCATTTTTTTATTTTGATTGAAAACAATTACCTACATTTCAAAATTTGGTCTACTTTTTTTAAATATATTAATGTTTTGATCGATATCAACTAAATCTCTTTAACTGGATGTTTTGAAAAGGTTTATATATTTTTATTACTTTTTATCTAAGATTTTACGGTAGGACTATTAGTAATATCGTACGAGTATGTAGCTAATTTTTCACAATACCTACGCCTTCTTTAACTTTAACAATGATATTATAATGAATATAATTAATATAAAGTCTATAAATGTAAAATGTTATGTACATAATTATAAATTAATTAATCATTATTGTTCACAGAAAATCTTAGTACGTAATTTTTTTAAATTTTTTATCAATAACAGATAACATGAAAATGCATTATTAATTAATAACCTTAGAAAAATCAATAATTATTAATTACCTGTACTTATAATATATTTAGTTATATAAGCTGATACGCCATCTTCGTTTAAAATTACTAATCATTGTATCAAAATGTATACATAAATCACAATTTTCAATGACGTTTTTCACTCGAAGTTACACTCGAGTTACAACTATACAGTAGTGCAATTAATCGGTTTATTTTTATTCTTTGCTGACAAATGAAAAATGTAGTTCTCGTAAATCGCGACTGCCTGAAATTATATATTTTTTTATCGACATAGCAGCACTAATACTTTCACTGTGAACTAGTCAGCTTTCCTATCGTTTCCGCAGTCTTTATTTTCATCATACTTTTCAAGAGCAGCAGTTGATTAACAATTCAAAATTTACTCGGTACCACATTTGCAATCTATAAGTGGTCTGCAATTGCCAAATTAATTCAAATTGGTTAGCTTAAAGCTTTTTATTTGAAAGAAATTAATTTTATCTTTAATTTAATGTCATTAAATGGTCTTAAATTATCAGGGACAGTTTTCAAGATTGTCAATAATTAGCATAGAATAATAAGTATATGATACTGAAGAATATGATATTTTTAATAACTTATCTTTTGGTTCTAAGACCATGGGGAATAGGTACTAATACTTGGATGACTTAAAAGTCCATATCTATCTATTATATTATTAAATAGTTAAGTATAGGTATAGATGGTATTGGTAGTATTTTATTTTGTTTTATACATTTATTATCATGATTATGTACTATTGATCATTAAATTTATAATCAATCTATTACAACAAAAATATTGAGTTGATATTTGACACTACACATAATACTATATGATCTTATTATGATTATTATTAATATGTTTTACTTATTTTCTAGCTAAAAGTATGAAACATTTTTTGTATCTTTTATCTCATAATTTTTGTAACTCATTTTTGTTTGAAAATTCCTTAGTGTATCTACATAAGCATATTATATTTACAACACAAAATGTGATAAGAACATAAGATCATGAAATTCATTTTTTTATTTCGATTGAAAACAATTACCTACATTTCAAAATTTGGTCTACTTTTTTTAAATATATTAATGTTTTGATCGATATCTAATAAATCTATTTAACTGGATGTTTCGAAAAGGTTTATATATTTTTATTGCTCTGTATCTAAGATTTTACGGTAGGACTATTAATAATATCGTATGGGTACGTAGCTAATTTTTCACAATACCTACGCCTTCTTTAACTTTAACAATGATATTTTAATGAATATATATATATATATATATAAAGTCTATAAATGGAAAATATTATGTACATAATTATAAATTAATTAACCATTATCATTCATAGACGATTTTGGTACGTAATTTTTATTAATTTTATATCAATAACAGATAACACGAAAATGCATTATTAATTAATAACCTTAGAAAAATCAATAATTATTAATTACCTGTACTTATAATATACTTAGTTATTTAAGCTGACACGCCATGTTCGTTTAAAATTACATATCATTGTATCAAAATGTATACATAAATAACAATTTTCAATGACGTTTTACACTAACGTTTTACGGCATAACGGACTCCCACATTTCCGAAGTGAATTTAAAAAAAACGATACAAGATAAAGAAAAAAAATTTTTATTTTTAAAAACTATATTATATAAGGTGTTTTTAAAATTATTTTTTAAAAATTATATCGTATAAATGATTGCCTTGACGAGCAACGCACATATGTAGCCGTTCTCGAAAGTTTTCCATCACTTTCGCCAGCATATCGAGTGGAATCGCGGAGATTTCTTGACGGATGGCCTCTTTTAGTTCTTCAATGGTTCTTGGTCGATGTTTGAAAACTTCAGCTTTGAGGTATTCCCATAAGAAATAATCACATGGGCTCAAATCAGGGGAGCGAGGAGGCCATGTAATGTTTTCCCTTAAGGAGATCAAGCGACCAGGAAACATTTTTTGCAATACAGCACGAGAACAACGGGCTGTATGAGCTGTGGCCCCATCCTGTTGAAACCAGAAGACATCATTATTTTCGTACTCTTCGATTTTCGGGCGTAAAAAGTTCTCCAACATCTCGCAGTACCGGTTGGAAGTCACAGTAACTGTAACACCACCCTCTTCAAAAAAATAAGGCCCCACGATGCCTACCGAGGACAAAGCACACCAAACTGTTACTTTAGGACTATGAAGAGGTCGTTGGTGTATTTTTAGAGGGTTTTCAGCAGCCCAATAACGAAAATTTTGTTTGTTCACTGTGCCAGAAATGTGGAAATGTGCTTCGTCGCTACTCCACACAATACCGTTGGGAGGCACAACTGTAAGGATTGCATTACAGCAATCTTTTCGTTTCCCCAATCTGTTGGACTTAATTCCTGAGTTACCATAATCTTATATGGGTGTAATTTAAGATCACAGTGCAAAATTAGCCTTACCGTTCGATCCGATATCCCGAGAGCAGAGGCATGTTTCCGAGCAGAACGCGACGGAGACTGCTCTATCGATGTTCTTACTGCGGCAATGTTTTCCGGTGTTCTAACGGACTAGGGACGTCCAACCGATCAGGGACACTTTCGTTTGGATTCAAACTGAACCGAGTGCGAAATGCTCTCTGTGTCGCAATCACACATTCAGCGTTTTTGAAAAATGCCTCAACAACGAAACCACGTTGTTCACCAGACCACGGCATGGTGACGACTAAAAACCTTATTAATAATCTAATCTAGCGAAATAAACCACTTTAATCTAATCAGTTTAATTACGCGCTAATGATTATTTGAAATATGGGAGTCCATTACGCCGCACCCTGTACTATAAAATAGTTAAGTATGGGTATAGATGGTGTTGGTAGTAATTAATTTTGTTTTATACATTTATTATCATGATTATGTACTATTACTACTATTGATCATTAAGTTTATAATCAATCTATTACAACAATAATATTGTGTTAATATTTGACACTACACATGATACTATATGATCTTATTATGATTATTATTAATATGTTTTACTTATTTTCTAGCTAAAAGTATGAAACATTTTTTGTATCTTTTATTTCATAAATTTTGTTTGAAAATTCCTTAGTGTATAATGTATATACATAAGCATATTATATTTACAACACAGAGTGTGATAAGAACATAAGATCATGAAATTCAATTTTTTATTTCGATTAAAAAAAGTTACATACATTTCAAATTTGGTCTACTTTTTTTAAATATATTAATGTTTTGATCGATATCAACTAAATCTATTTTACTAGATGCTTCTATAAGGTTTTTATAATTTTTATTACTCTGTAGGTATCTAATATTTTATGGTAGGACTATTAATATCGTATGGGTACATAGCTAATTATTCACAATACCTACGCCTTCTTTAACTTTAACAATGATATTATATTGAATATATATATAAAGTCTATAAATGGAAAATATTATGTACATAATTATAAATTAATTAAACATTATCGTTCACAGTCATAATGAGTACGTAATTTTTATTTGTTTTTTATCAATAACAGATAACATGAAATGCATTATTATTAATAACCTTAGAAAAATCAATAATTATTAATTACCTGTACTTATAAAATACTTATTTATATAAGCTGACACGCCATGTTCGTTTAAAATTACTTATCTTTGTATCAAAATGTACCTATACATAAATCACAATTTTCAATGAAGTTTTACACTCGAAGTTACACTCGAGCTACAAGTATACAGTAGGGCAATTAATCGGTTGTTTTAAACTAAATCTATTTAACTGGATGTTTGGAAAAGGTTTATATATTTTTATTACTCTGTATGTAAGATTTTACGGTAGGACTATTAATAATATCGTATGGGTACGTAGCTAATTTTTCGCAATACCTACGCCTTCTTTAATATTTAGTTATATAAGCTGACACGCCATCTTCGTTTAAAATTACTAATCATTGTATCAAAATGCACCTATACATAAATCACAATTTTCAATGAAATTTTATACTCGAAATTTACAAGATGTAACTATACAGTAGTGCGATTAATCGGTTTATTTTTATTCTTCACCGACACCTGGAAAACGTAGCTCTCATAAATCGCGACTACATGAAATTATGTTTTTGATCCCACTTACTGTAAATTTATCAAAAATAAAAATGGAATTATGTAGTTTAATAAAATTCAATAAAGTTGTTAAATTGGGTATAAAAATAATCTAAAAATGTGAAATGAGTATAAATTTATCTAAATAAGAATTGAATTATTTAGGTAGTTTAATAAAATATAATAAAGTTGTTAAATTGGGTATAAAAATATTAAAAATTATCTAAAAATGAGTATACATTTTTAAATTTCAATAATTTATAAAAAATGCATAATGAACCATAAATTAAAAATTTATAAAAAAAATAAAAAAAATATAAGCCATTAATAATTAAGTTTTAATATTTGCCTTAAGCCATTGTAATTTTAGATAAAAACATAGGTTAGATAATAATTGTTATCATAATAATATATCCATATAAAAACTTTGCGAGATTTTGTCGCTGTAAATTTTTCAACAACTCGTGAAAAATCCATTGATCTTAGGAAGTCACTTTCGATGTTTAACAGTGTAAGGCCTGATAGCCGACTTTGTGTAATCGAAGTTCGTAGTTGGTTTTTTATTAACTTCATTTTTGAATATGATCGTTTTCCGCTACAGTTGGACACCAACAAAACTAAATATATACACATCACTAGACATAGTATCTATATCCGTTTTTTTTTTTATTCTAGTCAAAACCCGTACGTAATCAGTTTAAATATAACTTTATAAGACTTTATGTTACAACCATATTGCTGTGTGTTAAGAGCAAAGAAGCACAGAATATATCACTTTTAATCGAACTCTTTATAAAATTAACATCTGATGTAAAAACTCGGAATTTTCAGAAACAATAAACATAGCAGCACTACAGCACCAGTACTAGCACTGTGAAATAGTCAGCTTTCCTATTGGTTTCGCAGACTTTATTTTCATACTATTCAAGAGCAGCAGTTGATTAGCAATTCAAAATCATTTCGTAACCACATTTGCAATCTATATAGAAGGGGGTCTGCATTTGCCAAAAAGTTCAACTTGATTAGCTTAAAGCTTTTTATTTGATAGAAATTAATTTTATATTTAAATTAATGCCATTGATGGTCTTGAATTATTAGGGACAGTTTTCAAGATTGTCATTAATTAGCATAGAATAATGTATGATACTGAAGAATTTGGTATTTTTAATAACTTACTATTATACAAACTCCTACTCAAACCGATCTGGACATACGGTATCCAATTCTGGGGTTCAGCCAAAAAGTCCAACTTAAACAAAATCCAAGTCTTCCAATCAGAATGACTACGCCAAATAACCAAAGCCCCCTATATGTATCTAATACAATACCCTATATAGAGTTCTAGCCATTACAACAGTCCAAAACGTCGCAAAAACTTTCTACAAACGCACATACTCCAAGTTCCACTGCAGCCATCGTAATCCCCTGATTTCCAAGCTATCCACCAACGCTATTCCTGGTGACCCCAGAAGGTGTCTTAAACGTACCTGGTGTCGTGACCTACTCATCTAAAATTGTATATAGCTCTACCTCCACTTAATCTTGTATACTTTCTCTTACTTAAAATCCTAGCCTAACATCCTAACCTTAAGTACCTCCAATGGGTGGCTTCTTATCTCCTGATACTCAAGCCATGTCACCTCCATCACATACGCTTATTGTAAAATAATATTTATAGGTTGTGTATATAATGTTATATATGATTAAAAAAAAAAAAAGTCGATGAATTAAAATTTTAAGTATTCAAATAAAATTTAAATTTTTCCGATTGCAATTCATTCATCCCTCCAATAATCCTAGCCCGCAAATCGTACTTGATTTAGTGAATTGGGCTGTAGCTCACCACCTCTTAAATTCAATATTTTTTAATTAATCAATATTTTGATCGACATCAACTAGAGCTATTCAACTGGATGTTTCGAAAACGTTTATATATTTTTATTGCTCTGTATCTGAGATTTTACGGTTGGACTATTAAAAATATCATATAACATAACTAATTTTTTTTATTAGGTAATATATTATCAGGTACGTATACATTAAATTTAATTTAATTAAACGTAAAATTCATTTATAACCATTGAATTTTATTTTTTACTTTAAAAGCTATACAATTTATTGAACATCAGTATTAATTAAAAATTGAAATTAATCAATTGTTCAATATGTTGATTAGTTGATTCATGTAAACAATCAACATTCAAGTAATAATATTTAAATTATACAACTGTAAACGGAATAGTAAATAAGTAATTTAATATAAAGCAAAAATTTATAAAAATAAATATTTTATTTATATTATATAATTCCAACATGAACTGTTGCGCCACGGCAAATCTTACGATTTTAGCAGTTGTTTGCCGTGACTTGCGGTGATGAGCATAGGTGACCAAAATATAACGCTAGATATACTATTAGTATATTAGACCATTAGCCTTATAGTGGCAGCACACGATTATGTACTTTGTGGTACTGGTGACACAAGAAACGGCAAAACCATTCGTCGCACACGTGGTGGCTATACTGTGTAGTGTGTACTCAGACTTGGAGTGCACGGCGACACATAAAAACGTCAGGCAAACGGTTATTAAACGACAACGTTGTAGCGCGCACGCTGCCGGTAACACGCGAGCAAAATCCACAGCCGGCGGCACGGATACAGCGTGACCGGTTGGAGTGAGAGGCGCTGAAATGGCCAGACTGGCACCGCACGAACCTGTGAACGGCACGGTGTAATCCGAACCGCGCCGAAACAGTGCCGGTGTTTGAACATGAACACTACGAAAAACTCCATGTAAAATAAAGCTATGTATAAAAAATTAATTAATCTAAAGGTTGTAATATAATTGATAGTTAAGTTTGTGGAATATAGATATAATTTATGTCAAAATGGATGGCTAAATAATTTAACTTGACTTGGTGATTTTAAAACATTACACTACCTATATTTCAATTTTAGTAGAAAATATTATTATTTATTCATTATACATATTATATGCTTCAGTATTTTCAATTTTTCAACTTAGTCGACAAGCTATGTTCAATTATTAAGCTGATTATTTAAACGTAAATTATATTTATTGTTCAAAGACTTAGTTATAAAATAATATCATACTTTTTAGAACCATATTTTTTACACGGAGTTTGTCGGAGTTTTTTTTGTTGAGATATCACCCATTTTTTGTTGATACCATGTTTTTGGGGGAACATAATATTGGTTTCACGATGATGTTTTTTTAAAAAATTATTGTATAAATTATGATTTTAAATGGTTGTCATAAGATTATTATTAGGTATCTAATAAAATTTTGAAACTATGCTAAAATAATTTCTAGTTAAATCAGCTTAATTTCATTATTTAACTACAAATTAGCTATGTTTTAGCAACAGTTGACGTGTGTTGAATTAGGTACTTATGTGGTTCATTTTAAGGTGCCTATTTCTTAAAATATTTAGTGCGACTATCCATCACGGTCGTTAAATATGATTTAATATTATTTCCTTTTTGAAACAATTTATCATAGCCATAATTTGAAGGGTTTAGCCATTCCTATGATATTTTACTTAATTCTAACACTTACTATATATTTTTAATATAAAAAAGCGAGTAAGTGGGTATCGCTCTGCTGTACATTAGGAGGTGGGGTGGACTTCTGACTAGGGTAGGTTAAATTTGAATGTAATGATAGGTATCATTGTATACGAAAAACGATTCTGAACGGAGACGGTTTATCTGTCTAGGATATATTATAGGATATTATAAAAATTTCAAATCATAGATTTAAAAAGACAATTTTTAATGAATTTCTAGCTTAAAAATAATTTGCGAATTTTCGTGATTTTTACGTATGTTGTCAAAATTAAAATTTAAATGCTTGTAAAAAATAAAATGTGACTATTCATTTCTTTTATTTTTCGACTGCTATTGTAAAAATATTTTAGGAGCCTTGTATTAAATTTTTAAATCTTAGATATAAAAGGAAAATTTTTTATGAATTTCTAGGATAAAATAATTTACGAATTTTCGTGATTTTTACGTATTTTGTCAAAATTAAAATTTGAATGCTTGTAAAAAATTTGTGGCTAATTATTTTTAATATTGTTCAATTGCTATTGTTAATATGTGTTAGGAGCTTTGTATTTCATTTTCAAATCTTAGATTTAAAAAGAAAAACTTTTATGAATTTCTATCTAAGATAATTTGAACATTGCCGTAATTTTTTATGTATTTAGTCAAAATTTGAACTTTAAATGCTTATAAAAAAAATATATTTTCGTTAATTATTAGTTTTTTTAAAATTAATATCGATAATACAAGGCTCTTAACATATTGTGACAATAGCAGTTGAAAAATAAAATAAATTCATTGTTACAATTTTTTTTTATAAGCAATCCAATTTTGAATTTTGACAAAATAAGTAAAATTCACAAAAATTCGAAAATTGTTTTAAGCTAGAAATTCATAAAAATTTTTCTTTTTAAACCTAACATTTAGAAATTTAATACAAGATTCCTTACAAATGTTTCGATCTTTATCATAAAAAAAAATGTCCACCTGAAATTCAAATTAAATTTTTATTAGCATTTCAATTTCAAATATTGACAAAAATTCGTCAAAACCATGAATATTTGCAAATTATTTTGTAGTTCAAAATTCAATTCAAAAATAAAATATTTGTTTCAAAATATAATATATGACAATATTTAAATATAATATATCCTAGACTGACAAATCATCTCCGTCCAGTATCGTTTTTCGTATACAATGATACCTATCATTGCATTCAAATCTAACCTACCCTAGTCAGAGGTCCACCCCACCACCTAATGTACAGCAGAGCGACATCCACTTTACCCGCTTTTTTTTATATGCTTATGGGTATTTCTGTACTTAGTAGTATATACTGGAAGTGTTTAATTTTCTAAATATGTTGTAGGTCTAATTTTAAAATTTGATTCTTCACTTTCGACTTATGAGTAACGATCATAATAAGTTTAGAAAATTGTTTAATCATCTTGGTATTCATACCTAATATACCTAATTATTGAGACATCTATTCCAAAAAACCAGTGAAGTCGAACTTCTGTAAAATGATAAATTGGTTTTCACCGTACATCGTCATTGAGTAGGTCAATGAAATATAATATTGTGTTAAAATATCTATAACACATTAACACTTAAATGCAAAAATCACTATTTACCACGAATGAAAAGTTATTCTAAGTATAGACAAACTCTAAACTTATAGCGAAATTTCGTATAACATTTTCTAGATTGATGTTTAAAAACACATTATGAGTTATACATTATTATATTTAGTTATACATTATGTTACCTAATGTCTATAAATTGTTAAATATTTAATTTTTTCTGTAATTATATATTTACGTTTCTAAAGAGCTAACTAGATTCCATTAAGTACTATAGATTCTATATACATTCTTTTAAAAGGGACGATTGAATATTTTTTAGTGGTATTTACTAAAGGTGACTGAAAAATAAGCTTATTGTTAAATGAGTATTTTCGGTTTCCTCTAATTTTTTCACTTCTCTTTGGGTTTCAATGGAAAAAGTACCAAAGTCAACTACATCAGTTATCAAATTGTTATATGTGATATTGTCATTAATACCTTACCTACCGAAGTAACTCACTATAATTTCCAGCAGCCTTGTCGTGGATAACACGAGGAAAAAAGATTGGTGGATTTAACAATGTCGTTTAAATCATGTTAGCGATGTAGTTAAATTATGGACATTCCCAGAAAAATTATAAATATTTAATTCCATCAATATTAAAAAACGATTAAATGTTTAATTTTTTGATAAAATTCAAAAATGCAAATTCAAATTTTTCATTTGTACATAATTACTAAAAATGTATATGCGGGAAAAGCGATATACCGAAAATAAACTTTGTAAATTACGAATAAATGTGAGGATACAATTAAAATGTGCCATCTGATGAATAAACAATTAATTGTTGATTCTATTGAATGTTTAACATAATGAGCTTCAGAGTTATATTATGTAGAATGTAAATTAATCAAAATGTATTGAAAACTATATCACAATGAAGTTTATTTTTTCAGAAATAGTATTGAAATACTTTAATAAATTACCTGAATATAAAAAATTGATTCCAAAGCCAGAAAAACCGGCTGATAAATTCTGTTCGGAATCTTTTAATGACAATTCATATTTATTGGAGGTAATTCAGAAACATATTGTTATATAATAAACCCAACGGTGAAATGATTCCATTAAACTTCATCAGGTACAAAACATTCATTAGTCTATTAATCATAAAGATAACTTAAGTAATATTTTAAGTCAAACGTTGTAAAGTAAAATATCTTTTGATATTTGATTACATACAAATATTTGGGTGGTAACCGTTTCCAATCAAAAGTCTACCTTTCCCTTTTCCACCAATACCCGTTTCCACCAAATGTAAGATAATGTAAGACAGCCATGTCAAACATGCGGCCTTCAGATCAATTTTTTGTGGCCCGCGGCTACCAATGTAAATGAACAAAAACGTAATACAGGGGGATTTTTTTATCGTGAACCAGTTAATATCTCGGGAAGTATAAGCAATTTTAAAATAATTTTTTTTTTTAACATTCTAGATTTTACCATTTTACACTGTGTTAGAATTTTGATAATTTTAACTTCCTCCCTTATTTTATAAAACACTATCAACTTTCGATTTTCAAATGGCAATACCTATTATTTATTATATTTTATAATATTATAATAAATTTATAATTATTATTTATTATTCGATCACGAAAATCTATAAACATAGTGAAAAAAAAATAATTTTAACGTTTACAGAATTTAATTTGAGTGATCCGTTTGCGACTTATTAATGCTTAAATATTCGTTTAATTTACTGCTACTGGGCAATTTTACAAACCCAACAGTAAAAACCAGAAGTCAAAACGAAATTTTATCTCAATTTAACAATGCCCATAAAGGTCATAATCGATAATAATAAGATAGATAAACAATACTATTAGAAAAAAAAAATGTCCTATCACCACTCCCACCGGAACACCGAGTATCAGTGAACTTCTAGCCAGCACTCAGCAGTAGCGCGACTGTATCAGCTATAAAGTATAAAAATAACATTTTACAATTTACCATCATGGTTACAAAATATAATCTACTGGTTACTGATTCCTGGTATACGGTATTATCACGTATTAGTCACGATTAAAGATATACAGGTTGCACATCGACTACTGATAAGGTGAAATACGAAATGACTATTGCAATAATTAATGTGTGGCGCTCCAAGCGGAAATATTCCATATAATAAATGTTTTATCAAAGCAATTTTAATGATTTTATCAATGACGATAATAAATTCATAAATATTAAATTCATATTTCTGATTTCATATTATTAATAAAAATAAACAGTAAATAGTATAGTCTGCCCTTCCTAATAAATGTAAAACATATTTTAACGCTTATAAGTTATAAGTATTCATTATATATATGCCAATTAACAAACAATATGTGAAAAGTACATAATAATATTGGATTCAAAACATAAGTAATATAAGGAATAAGGATGATTAACTGTATAAACATAAATACTATTAAAAAAAAAAAAAAATAGGTATAAACAAGAATTTTAACATTTAACTAATTTAGACAACTTTTTTTTAGTTTTATTTTTTTTTTAGGTTTTTTTGATTTTCTAGATAAGTGTACTGTCTCATTCTCATTGTAATATAATAAGAAAAAATGTTAGTTAACATCTCAACTTTATGCATTGAACAAGAAAATTTAAGCTCAAACTTATTATTAAAGAACTCATTATAAGTAAGTTCAAACACATCATTTGAGTTAGCATGTTTTTCAAAACAAGTTTCCAGATATCTTAGAATTATAAACAAATTGTGATCTGGATGTGTAAGGTATCCTTTACTTTTTGCTTGAACTAAAGCAGCCTCTTGACCTACTGATGACGTATTTAAGTTCTTTAAGCCTTCAATGCAAATTAAGCATTTAGTTTTGTTAACTAAACGCTTTGCTATGTATCTATTAAATGTATTTATATAAATATTAATATATACTATTTTATAAAAGATATTTAGAGGTTTTTAAGTTATTACCCTGACAAAAAATAGACTACACAATCAAATACTGTTGCATCTGCATAATCATGATCTAACAAAACATCGTCCAAGTCCCAACATCCATCTTCAATAATTACATCAATTTTTTTTTTAATTCTTCAACTTTTAGTTCTCTCTGAGAATTATTTTCTGGATCACTAATAATATCTTTTAAATCTTGCATTGATATTATTGGTGACATATCTGAAAGATAGAAAACATCATAATAATATTAAAATATTTCATATTTATATAAAAATAAAACAAATGTTTGAAACCTTCAAGTATACTGCAATTTCCAGACTTAGGAGGTTTGATTGCTGAGTATACAGAGAGAATACGATACAGCTGTAGAAAAATAGGTGCAGTAGGGTGGTCATTAGGTCCCGATACTTGTCTGAGAATTCCAAAAAACTTCTACCAAAAATAAACAATTCATTTTTAGAAAATATCAATAGCAATTTATATACATAATTAGTTTATAGTTAGTTTAATATTAAATATATCTTATATTATTATTTACCTCCAAACTGTCTTGATTTAGTTTAGCCGTTAAGACATAAGCAAAATTACAATCATCTAAAAGATAGCTAGTTGACTAAATCTAAAGTGGACTTTAACGTTATCTTTAAACCATCACATGTTGCCTGTGTCAAAAAATCTTTTGCGTCAATCAATTTATTTTCTAAATTATTTTCCCAATTATTTAACCATATTATTGCTTGATTTAATACCTAGAATAGATCATAATACATTTATAAAAGTTAAAAATATTAATATGAATAAAATATAATACACATGGTAATATTTTTGTTAAATCATAATTAAATTGTTAAAATTTTTTAGATCCATCATCCAACACAAAAACAAAACAACACTTAACATACTCAGTAAGGAGTAAATAAACAGTTATCTTTTAATTTTGGTTTATGCAAACACCATCTGAATAAAAAATACATTGTTCATAATATAAATTATTCTTTCATTTCTACTTACACAAGCATGCAACACAGACACAACACAAATACAAAAAAAAACCTCTAAGTCTTTGCTATTTTTTTTATTCCTCCCTTAGGATATCTTCTGTTTAACGCATCAAATATATTGTTCATCATATAAGTAAATTTTATTGTTTCATCAGAATCATTGAAACATTGGAAATTTTTCTGTTTATAAAATTCCATTCCTATAGCCATTGACCTACTAAATATCTAAAAATATTTAAAATTTAAGTAACATTTTAACTATTTGTTTGTTTTATTTATATTAATTATACTTCTGCTGCATATTTGACTTTCATCTTTGAGAGATTGTTTAACTCAAAGTGGTGTTTTTTTAATTTAGGACATACTTTTGTAAGACTGTTACATTCTATTTTGAAAATACTAGAATAATGTTCCCATTTAATTGAAGGTAATGATGGGTTTATCTAAAATAAATATTTGTATGTATGATTAGAAATATTTACAAAGTATTTTATTTCAAAATTTATTTAAAATAATTTCACCTTCAACATTTTGTTACTAAATAATCGATTTCTAACAGTTTTTAAAAGATGTGGAGCATCCGAAAACACGTATACCTTTTTAGAACTGTTAAACGGGTTTTGAAAATAATTTTGAAAATTATCTTTTTTAGCTGACACCTACAACAATATCAGTTACATATACATTATATATATAATTTTAAATTTTTAGTTAAATAATTGTATTTTTGTTAAAAATGTACCCCCATGTTCCACATGGTGCGGTTTGTTGATGCACCATCGCTTGTTACACCAACTACATGCCCATCTGCGTTTTCAATTAACATAATTGCTTTTATTAACAGTTTTGCAATATCAACTCCTGCAAAAATATTTTGTGTATTAATTTTTATAATATTATATTGTATTCAATATGTATTGAAAATAAATATCTTTTACGGGCCCGTGAGATGCAAAAACTGCTATTGGTTGTACTACATTATCGGCTAAGCTCTGCCACATAAAAACCAATCCGTGATTGGCTTTTAGATTTGAGTTTTTATTTGATTTTATTACATCTCCGTAATCCTCAAGTCCAGAATAGGTAAGGGTTCGACTATTAACACTAAGACTTTCCCTTAAAAACATTTCATCCAACAGCAGAATTCCTATTTTTTGATTCTCAGTTTTAGCTGAAAATTTTTTTTGTAATAATTTGAACAAATTTGGATCAAAACCACATCCTATTTTCACAGCTAGTAAATGTTTCCTTATTGAGTTGACACATGGCAAGGGTAATATATTCTGTTCTCTTAAGAATTTATAACCACTAGGTGATCTATAATTAATATTATGAAATAAAAAAATATAGTTTCTGCAAAATAGGAATAAAAGTATAATCCTACCTAATTTGAAATAGTAGCATCCAGTTTTCACTGTATTTCCGATTCTTAGGATTTTTCATTTTTGCAGCATTAAATATTTCTTGGATTAGTTTTGTCTGGCACTCAGGTATATTGGAAGCATTAAGCATATTATTAAGACTGGAATCTGAAATGTCTTTCATCTTGTTTTGAATTTCAATCAAATCTCGTTGTAAACGAGCAATTTTTAGAGATGCTCTTGAATATTTTTGTTTAATAACATATTTAACTTTTTTTAGCTGCTTGATTGTTTTCTTTTTATTTGGAGAAAAATATGGTCTTTTAGATTTTCGAGATTCTTTGTTCCTAATAATATACAACAAACGTCTGCACCACAAACATATATTACTGAAACATTAAAATTATAAAATTTATAAATTTATATTAAATATAGTTTAAACATAAATTAAATTTGGAATTAATATAAGATTAAAATAGTTACCTAGATCTAGAGAATTGTCCATTAATTAGTATTTGTGTACAGCTTGAGTAGTGCCACTGATCAAACAGTTTCTCACATTTAGGACCTAATGTTGATTGTATGTCACCATATTTTTTTATTGATCCCATACCCTGACATAGTATAGCACTGTCTAATAATTTCAATACATTTTCTATATCATCCATACATTCAGGTATATAATTTTGTGAAAGCCCTAATTTAGTTTTTGCAACTTCTTTACCATTTACTTGTATAAATATGTTTAAATCTATAATTACCAGTTTCAAAATAATGAGTATTAGTTTAAAAATTGTAAGTCCACAAATTTACCTTCAGTTAGCACCAGTTGTTTCTCCAATGATCTAAATAAATCTTCTTTAAATTCACCAAGCTTAAAAAATTCAATTATTTCACCAATTCCCAGTTTATGACTGTTATTGAAGAACCATTTGTATGGAATGTTGATGAAATTAATATTCTGTCGAGCTAATTTAAAAAATTCTAAATTGTTTGAACTTTTTGAAGATATCTAAACCCAAAAGCAAGTATATAATAACTAATAAGTTATATTAATTGAGCAGAATACTAAATGTATGTAAAGTATTTTACAATTTAACCTTATTAATTTCTGTTGGGGCAGTATTAGTAGGAGATTTTGCAGTATAGCAATGATCTTGTGCTACACTATAAGCATCTTCAGAAATCTAAAAAAAGTATTTATCTATTATAAAAAAAATAATAGTCAATGAGTCTAAATGAAAATAGTAATACCTTCATTTTTTTTGGTGATGGACCACTTAGTTCATCGATGTTACAAGTTTGGACTTACAAAATTGTACTATCGACACTTTCAGTGAAATTAATATTTTTTGGAATTGCTCTTGGACGAAGTTTTGATCTTTTGCGACATATCTGTCGAGAAAGAAAGGTTGTTAATAATTATAATATTGAGCATTTATTAATAAAATAAAATAACTTACAATATATTTATTTATACCTTGACCAGATTCCCATGTTTTTATAATATCATCAGTCTCAAAATGTAATTCGCAAATTCTTGAACTTGGATTTAATTGTAAGCCAATCGATTGTTCCCACAGATACAACAAAGTTTCATCTTTAGGAACTAAGAAGGTACTTTTATTTTTTGTTTTACATGAAGGAACACAGCAAGTCATTTTAAACAATAACACTTGACACTAGTACAAGCTACTAGAATACCGATTCACGATTAATAATAAATATTATGAATACCGAAATACTCATGAACATACGGTTAAAGATATACTATATCTTATTTATACTATATCATAAAATCAAAATTAAAATTTATAAAAAGGCGGTAAAATATAAAATATATTATATTATCTATATTACCTTCTTATCATAATAATATGTAATATAGTTTAAAATTAGTTCTAAATTTCGTCACATGGGCGCCACTGGTTAATTATTAACAGCTGATTTTTATAGTCACTTTGTAAATCAGTCTGGAAGTGGTTTACTTTAGGGCGATGTGCAACCTGTATATCTTTAATCATGTTTCAGAAATAGTTTACCCGCATTTATTATCGTTTATCTACTAATACGTGATAATACCGTATACCAGGAATCAGTAACCAGTAGGTACTATATTTTGTAACCATGATGGTAAATTGTAAAATGTTATTTTTATACTTTATAGCTGATACAGTCGCGATGCTACTGGCTTAAGGTTCACTGATACTAGGTATTCCGGTAGGAGTGGTGATAGGACACTTTTTTTCTAATAGTATTGTTTATCTATCTTATTATTATCGATTATGACCGTTATGGGTATTGTTAAATTGAGATAAAATTTCGTTTTGACTTCTGGTTTTTACTGTCGGGTTTGTAAAATTGCCCAGTAGCAGTAAATTGAACGAATATTCAAGCATTAATAAGTCGCAAACGGATTACTCAAATTAAATTCTGTAAACGTTAAAATTATTTTTTTCACTATAGGCGTGTTTTGGCGGAGTAAACTGTTTAATAAATAAGTTTATGGTTATAGAATACGGTTAGAAAACGTTTACTAGAACGCCAAAACAATAATTGCTTGAACATGTTTACTGAAATATTTGATAACACTTATCATAGAAATATCGGGCATACAAAAATACAAAATACAAATTTCTAAAATCAAGTTCAAGTATAATAATCTCTACTTGTGTATAAGTTTTTATTTTTTACTAGTGTAAAGAAATTTGTACAATACTTTATTTTGTGAGCATGAGTTTTTCACGGAAGAAGTTGTCCCTGATTTTAATGATGATGAACGACATTGTAGAGTCTGATGATATTGTTACTAGCAATATAGTAATAACGAAACCTAAATGTAATTTTAAAAAATTAACTTTATTAAGTACAGTAATTCGGAATGAGCATTTTCGTCCAAAAGCTGATATTGAAGACTGGATCATTAAGTATAGTGCTCATGATTTCCATGTTAACTATAGGATAACCCAAGACACTTTTTATAATTTACTTAATTTCCTACAACAAGTTTCACCAGAATTTTGCCAAGAAAATGTTGTGGGTGGAAATACACCTATTTCAATTAAAAAATAAATGCTTATTGCTCTGTGGTACTTTGGAAAGGAAGGGTCATTGCAGGCAATAAGTGACCACTTTGATGTAGTGAAATCTTCGGTTTACAATATTTTAAATGATTTCATGAATGTTATTATTTTAAATTTTGAAGCATTTATTAGCTCAGAATCTTAAAAGGTCAAACCCCCAATGTTAGACGCCACTGTGAATAGGAGATGGGCTGTCTTGAAAAATTCATAAAATTAAATTTGTTTAATTAAGGCAAAGACCAATACCGTGCCCACTGTGCCCAGCTTGAAAAAATATATTGTAGTTTATAAAATTGTTTTTCATTTTATGAAATTATTTTGATTGCCTTTTGAGAGGTTAGGTTTAAGGAGGAGAGGTTTAAGATCATTTATATTTTTGGGTAGGGGCCCCATTTTATATTTAACTTAAGGGCCTCCAAGTGTCTAGTTGCACCGCTGAGTGTAGGTTATAATTTAAGGTATTAAGCACTACCTATCTATATCATTAATCTTATGATTATTATACTCGGAAAATAAATAACTTACCTTTGTCCAAAAGTTTGCAATAAACTTCCCTGTTTTTTATTTGTATGCATTCCTGTTCGTCTCTGATAAAATCAATGAAATCGTAATTAGTACTTTCCATAATTAAAATTATTAAAATGTACTAGTGTATTATATAGGCAAATCTACTATTGGTTTTAATTATGTAAAATTACTTAAAGTAAATTTATTAAATTAATATTTTATTGTTATCACGTTTTTATCATAAACTTTTTAGTAACCAAATCTCAGTAAACCCTCTTACCAGGTCGAAATCGACGGTTACAAAATTCACTAAACTCGTTCACGAAATTAGTTACCCGGTTACAGTAACCGTAATCGCGAAAACGATATCAGTAAACAGTTAACTAGCGGTTAGCGCCGGTTACACCGCCAAAACACGCCTTATGTTTATAGATTTTCGTGATCGAAAATAAGTATTATAGTATATCTTAGTATATCTTATCTAGAAGTATATCTTCTCTTTAAGAATCTTTGATAATTGGAGGACTTTCTTTATAAAAGTCCACATAATTTTTCAATTTTACTACTATTCATAATCTATCTGTAATCTGTTTTGTAATTTGCGTGGACGCGTGGTTTAATTTGGTGGAAACGGGTATTGGTGGAAAAAGGAAATGTACACTTTTGGCGGAAAAGGGAAAGGTCGACTTTTGGTGGAAACGTGTTACGTCCAAATATTTGAATCCGTATATTTTAAACACTATACGACACCGTATTTACCTGCATATAAAAATACACCATTTATGAATAATGCATACCGATATTTTTTCAATGATCAATATTGATTAACAAACGATATTGATCTATTGATATTATTTTTTAAAACTAAAAACAGTACTAATTAACGAATTTATTGACTGTTTTTTTAATTTTTTTATTGGAATTATAATAATATACATTAAAAATGTTTTTATATCATATGACCAAACTACAAATTATGATAAAATAACTCTATTGATTAACTCTCAAAACTTAAATGAATATAAATTTTAAACTATAATTAAATTATATAGAATAACAATACATTTTCGATAAATATTCAAATCAATAATGGCAAAAATGTAAAATACTTAGCTAGATTAAGCTAAGATTATTAGAATATTAATTTTCAATAATTGTATTCATTCAACGTAGTTATTTAAATTAAAGAAAAATAAATAAAAAATTACTTTTAAAATTTATAATATTATATAATTATAATCCTCAATACATATTTTGTATTCATTCACACAAGTAGGTATAAGTCAATAATTTATTTACAGAAATAACAGTTATATAAAACAAAATTCCGTAACACTATGAAGGGAAATTAATATTAAGCCTGTAAGATTAGAACTCAAAGATTTGAGGAGATGATAAGAATATGATTTGTTGATACAACTAGATTATAGGGCTTTAAGTAGTGGCGGTCGAATCGAGTTTGAGTATTTAGAAAGTAGTCGAAATAATATCACGTGGCCTTGAGATATTCGTAACTGAACGTACTCTATACGATACCCTGTTGTATGACCTGTTATTTTTTTATGTAAAAAGTGTAAATACTAAAACCGTGTTTGAATGTCTAGCAAGTCAGTGAATATTGATTCACGTTGAACTTAGTCATATCGCGATTATATATTCTAATACCAGATACTAGGTAGGTTGCGACAATGAGCGATTATAAGTGAAACTTGAAATCGATATGGTCTTAATAAATAGTAAGAACGAAAATGAAAATGACAATTTAGTGGCCGGCGCTGCTCTAACGGAAATTTTTTCATTGGCTTACGGTTATTTATCATGCTGGAAATATAATATCAACTTCGTTTCATTTTATTAAGGCAATGGATTAACGTTTCAATATTTTGTTTAATTGTCTGTGAAAAATATAAAAATATAAATTACACAGTACAATAATATATTAACTCGGAGGCATTCAAACTTTTTTATCTCGTAGCTTCTTTGAATGTTCTCACAGTGTTTTGATGGCTCCCAAATTATGAAACAGTTGAAACTATAGGAGATACAAGATGATCAATATAACTTTAAACTTATATTATATAAGACAAGTTAAAATAACATGAAATTTAATACTAGAAATAAAACTTTGAATAGTCGCGTGATGTGTTGCGTTGTCGTTTCCATAATCAATAAAATGATTATAAATATTTATATGAATGATACATGATCAACATTCATGTTTGTTTCCGGTGTTTTTAAGTAGCTTCCTTCACCAACTCTCACGATTCCTCTGGAAGCCGTGACACACAGTTTGAATACCTCTGTATTTGCTTGATTCTAAATATGTGGTTAGGTTTTTGTTCTCTCAACATGGATGTATTCTAACATTTAAGCTAATCTTATTGTTTACTATTTTACAGGTTCAAAAATAGATTGAATTTTAATGATATATCAAACAACTTATGGTGGTTTTTTCTTATTCAATGATTAACAAAACTAACATGCACTTATGATGGGGAAAAATAAAAACTTATTTTTAACCTATTATATTATCACTATGTCCTTGTCAAAAACTCCATTACTTGAAATAATTATCCCTTGCACATTACAATAAATATTTGTTTCATTTTTATTTCATTTGCACAACTACACATTGTAACTTTTTCCTTTATATTATATCATTATTTATGTTATTATTATTACTATTTCTTTAATAGATTTCTTTCTGTATAAAATATTGCATGAATATATTGATTAGTATGCTGTGTCAATAAGTGTCATATTATAGTAAATTATGTATCACAGCTCATTTTAAATTAATAAAGTTGATATATCAATTAATTAATTATTTCATTACACTTGTGGAGTTTAAGTAATAAAATTCGCTCACAGTTATATTTAATTAGAGAACGCTATATTACAAGAATATAATATAAATGTACATAAATATGTGAACGTGATGTAAAAATTCATCGAATATCGATACACGTTATAATCACATTAAGTACCTATCGCGGAGAGTGTCACCGAGTGTAAAACACGGTGATAGAATACACGGAGTATTCTCACGGACTGACTGAAAGTCTGAAAACTGACGATATTGAGCCATTGAGCGTCTGACCATCCGGTATCATTGGCGTCGATTGTTCTAGAATATTTTCGAATCTACTCCAACAAGATAATCGTCGAATATTCCAAAACATTGGTTTTTCCTATTATCCGCTGTCAATATCGTAAACACTTGGACGACTCCCGGTGGCGTATTAGGAAACCCGGACGCCACAACGCGGCTCTTTAATATCATGTTCTCATGGGTTCAATTCAAATTTCGCGCGTTTTAATACTATCAGTATTATCCATTATCAATAAACTATTACAATAATTATTATTTAAATAATATAATACATGTACTTACCCATAGACCTATAAAAGAATGGACCGCGCATAGAGAGAGATCCGTGAATCAAAGATATGTGTGAGAGAGAAAGGGCTATGTTAGAAATACCAAAGACGATATAAGCAAAAATATATTAATTAGTCTTTGAAATATTTTATTTTCGTGCCATTACATAATATTATTATTATTGAACTATTGAAGTAGTTCTATTTCTGTATACCAGTATACCTGTATTGTTTTGGGCAGTATTATATTTTAATCTAGTATGTCTGTAATCTGTGAATATTTCAAGATTAAGGTAAGTTACTTACTAGTTAGTAGTTACTACCACTATAATTATTATATTATACGCTATATTATAATTATATTATTATAAATTATAATGTATGTTATCACAAAAGTAAGTAAAAATGGTACTTTATTGTTTAGTTATTAATAATAGTTTATTTAAAAATTAACATTTTATAAACTTAGTCAATATATTTTTTAGTTTCATAACAAATAACTAAGTGTAACAACACTAACAACTAATTTATTTTACAATAGTGATAGTTGCTTAAAAATTAAACTCAATACAATAATATTTTGAAACAAAGTATTTCCTTACAGTAATTTTTTCACTGGTGTTAAAAGTGGATTAGCTTAGTAAATAACCTTCTTACTCTTTGGTCAATTTCATTTGAAGTTGTGTTAATATGATGGATTCTTATAGTTATAAATGTTTTAAGTATTAACCTGTAAATCACTGTCGTTGTCTTTTGAATGATGAAGTACCTCGAAATCTAATTTAAAATATATATATTGTGTCTTAGTAAAATATAATTAACTTACATTGCAGGTTCCTAATTTCAGTAATTTTTTCTCACCTTGCTATAACGCGGGGAATGATTTTAAAATGTTATCATTCGTTGGTTGTCGTTATCATTAAAAAAATATATAAATATTCAAGGACGATAAAATATTTTGGTTGGAATGTCTTTGGAAATTCTAACATAAGTCTGTCTCTCTCGCACATATCTTTGACTCAACCAAATACACTACTGGGATATGATATGCGCGGTCCATTCTTTTATAGGTCTATGTACTTACCTACCTTTTATAATACGTAATATATTATTATTTACGTACTTGTGTTGTTACAAGAATATTATATTTTATTGTTATTTAACTATAATAAAAGTACCAACCTATTAAGATTATACTTACTGATTTTACTCAATGGTAGCATTTTACACGATTGTGTTACAACCTAAAGGCCACAATTTTAATACTTTATTTACTATCTTAAATTGTGCTGAGGACTAAGCCATAAGGTGCACAAAGGTTTTGCAAACGCATAATCACTAGTCAATAATATGCCTGGAGTTGTCGTTGGGATACAGGGCAGTGCAGTACTGTTCAAATTGACTTGACACATCACAAACTAAGATAGAATGAACTGGAAACAAAATCCAAATCACCGGGCCTCGTAATATTAGGGGAAAACGTGAGTTGCGCCCAACGAAAGGAAATAGCTGTAAATTGCACCCGGTATTTTTCAGGTATATATTTTTAAGTAGTAAATTGCACCCGGTATTTTTCAGGTACAAATTTCTGTATAGTAAATTGCGCCTAATAGAAGTATTATTTTTATGATAGTCATTTAGCATTACCCAGAGGACACCACGTGGAGGCGACCATCGCTGTCCTCTAAAAATGTTTTTTTTTTGCTTACTTTAAATGAATAAATAATAAAAAAAAAAAATTAATAGGAATGAATAAAAATAGGAAAATTAATTTTTTTTTTATAAATATTATGGTATTAATTATAGTTGTTTGAATATTTTTTGTTAGGATAAAAATGTTAATAATAAAAAATACAGTTATAAGTTAGTTGCATAGTAATGAGACATCATCTTCACATATTCAGCCCTAGACTAACCAATCGTTCGGCTTATCCACCAATAAATGAACAACAGTATTTTTAAAATACACATAATAGGTAACGATGAATTCAAGATAGTAGATACTATGGGCGCAATTTACTATACCCGTTTTAGACCCCAAAAAATCCCGGGCGCAATTTTATTACTATACCTATTTTAGAACCAAAAAAATCCCGGGTGCAATTAACAAGCACCCAATGTTAGAGCAGCGTTTCTTAAACTTTTTTATCCGTGAAACCTTTTTTGATGTCCACTTTTATCAGTTTTATCGTGAAACTCCTACTTTTTTTAGCTTTTTTTAGGATTATTTGCAAATAAATTATAATGTTAAATAGAAGTATAGATTTTTGAATATAGAGTTAGCTGATATATTATATTATTCCATGTGGCTTATACATTATTATTTAATATACAAGTATTATTTTCCATAATGTATATTTTAAAGTAAATTTCACACAGGTTAAAAAACGCTGTGTTATAGAGACAAGATTAGGCTTATTTGGGAGAAATGGATGCAAATGCGTAACTTGCGCTACTTAAATAATAATGATATATTTATCGATATAGGCACTAAGCAGTGCTAGATTCGCACGTATCATCTAATTCACCTGCACAATTAGTACCACAAACTTATTCGAAACCAGCTCTTCGTCACCCTCCCGCCTTTCGTTCACAGACTTGTAGTTCGTGATGCATGTACGAACAATTAGCCTTTTTTCCCTTGGCTACACCCATAATCCAAGTCTAAATCATTTGACAATAGAACCTCAAATTGTGATTGTCAAACAACCACACTAAAGTACAAATATTTTTAAATCTTAGTTTGAGTTACAGACTGTACAGTAGAACTCCGATCATCCGAACGTCAATCATCCGGACGAGAAAAAAAACGGCACGTGCCGTTATTCATACACATAACACATATTTCATAATCGTTTTTAGATTAGATAAAGAATAGGTATATATTATTCTTAATAAGCTGAAATAAAATAGTATATAAGCCAATTTCATGTACTTGGAGATTGTGATGAGGACAGCAATATGAATGGTTGCTGGATACAAATGATCTTTGATATCAAATACTTTCAGACGATGAAATTGTTCGTAGTGTTAAGAACCCATAACTACGACACAGTTGATTTTGATACATCTATATGTTAATACATATATAGAGGTATTTCTTTATAATCAAAATGCAGAGTGTGTGTGTCGTCCGACGCTGCCACCGTGGGAACCGCTGAATAAAGATTTTGATGTGAGACGGGTAGTTAGAACCGAGCCTTAAACATAACGTATATTTAACCAAAGAATTTTACATGTATTGTACGATTAGTCGTAATATAACCAGTGTTTGATTTACAATTTATAGTTATACTTAAATCTTTTTTACTAACAATTTAATAAATACATTCAATATTTAATATTAAATTGGTGCGTGCGTTTATTTTGTGCTGTGCGTAAAAACCATAACAGTAGCTTATTTGAAGAAAATGATACCGAAGAAGAGGAAAATGATACTGAAGGTGAAAATGGGCCGTCTTATTCTGAAGCTTTTGATGCATTGGATTTGGCGTTTAAATGGTATGAGAGGCTAGAAGAATCGAACACCACTCACTTGTTGCAATTAAGAAGATTGAGAGGCATAGCTGCTCTAAAGAGAAAGTCAACTATGAAACAAACTAAAATATCATTATTTTTCAAAACAAAATAAATAATGTGCCAAGCCAGCTTTTTTTGGTTTTAAAATATGTCACATATTATAATTAAGGCTTATTTTGTTTCAGTTAAATATATAATAAAATTATTTGTTTATGGTTAAGAATTTTAAATTATATTACATAAATATATATTAATAATAAATACATTCACACTGTAACGGCCGGGCACGAATACTATAATAGACCGTAAGCCCGGTACGGTTATGCTTACGCGCAACGCTCACACACCGACCGACCTATGTGTATTTTGGTAAGCACCTCAGGAGAAGTGGACGGGTTCGCCGATCAAAACTCCGAGTGGTGGGTGTGTATTGTGTAAGTGTGTATTTGTGTGTGTGTACTTATAACTAAAATAATGTGTGGACACGAGTTGTAGATTAACAATATCGTATAATATAATAATTCTATAATACAAAAATATAAAATTGCTTATGACCCTTTTGGTCCAACAGAAACAAAATAATATTGGTAATATGATAATATATACGTATGAATATAAATAATTTCTATTTGAGCCACTAAAAGAAATATTAATTATGGCTAAATAGTATAATAAATGATAAGCTGTTTGAGCAATAATATAAATAATATAATAATAATTTAAAATTTACAAATATTGCGGAGCGCAGACTGGCCAGCTGGTCCTGTAGCTATAATAATAATGTAAAAATCACAAAAAAATGGTATAATGAACAACTCTGATATAATATGAATAATATATAAAACAAAAAAAAAACTATTTTAATAATAATAAGGCTCGCAGCGCTTTGCGACTACTAACAATAATAATAATAATGACAATTTGTGTTAAACACGATGTGGCGATTCGCGACTACGACGAACAAAAAAGACCTAACCTAAGAACTGTGGCGATTTGCGCTCACAATAATGTATAAAACTGGCGATTCGCGCCCACCATAAACAATATAAGAATCGAACGGCGATCAGCGCACGTAACGATACTAATGGTTTCGTTGCGGCAAACGAACTGCCGATTCCAGCGGCCGTGCTAATCTTGCAGACCGACTCGTTAGCGGCCTAATCTGCATCTTACGTAATTAAGAGTATAATAATAAGTGATATAATAATATAATGATGTGTGTGTCGGGTGGTGGTGGACATTTAATAATAAACCAGTACTTTTTGCGAGCACGGTGATTACGGCGGAGCACGGCGATGAGCGCGCGAACACACACAATAATATATTCATACAATTTTATAACTTTTGATATATCATACGTCAATCATCCGGTATTTGGTTATCTGGACCACCCTTGACATTATTCATTAGTCCGGATAATCAGAGTTCTACTGTACTACGATAGGTACTTGCCTCATCGTTACCCGTTTTTGTTGATATTATATTACTGATATACTTAAAAGTTAGATGAAAGATTTCTTTGAAAAAGGACCGATTTCCAATGTTTAAAGATCACTTAGTGACATAATCTCATAATATTTTTATACAGTCACCATGCATATTAGTGTCTATATTGCCTTTACTCAACATGTGTAGTTGAATGTTGAATTTATGTAATTTGAAATTATATCTTTCTGTTATGATGCCTGAATTAGGAAACGGCTGTAAAATAGTTATTTTTATTTTAGATAAATTATACAATCTTTATCGTAGAAATATTATAAGTATTTAAGTACTATAATAATTACCATGTAAGTCGAGAAGGCAATAATAACACGCGAGTTATTTATTAAAGTTTTAAGTGTCAATTTGATTTTATAATTTTGGGTATTTTTATTTTACTTAACTTTATTTTTGTGTCGTTATAAATCTCTGAACCATTTACGTTTTAGACTCTTTGGAGAGACATATGGAATCAGGGGCATATTTAGCATATTTATGGGGGTGGCTGAGGGGGCTTCAGCCTCCCCCGAAATTCAGGAATTGTTTATGAAGTTTGCTTATTATGTCCTATGAGATATAAATTGTCTAACTCATATAGGCTGAATTGGGAATTTCAGTTTGAGGAAATACCCCTCCAAACTCCTAACCCCCCCACCAAAAAAAAAATATATATCTAAATACGCCCTTGTCTGGAATTGTGAGGGATAATTAGTTTTTAACGAGTGGATTTTTATGACTATGCTTACTACATTTCTGTTGAATGTATCGAAATCGAATTCTGGTTTTTGCGGACCTCATATTACGTTTTTTTTTTGCTTATTGGGAGACTGAATTGTTTAGATAAAGAATAGTATGTGCGGAAAATCAATTTTTGTTGAAGTTACTTATAAGATCTAAGACGTAAGTTGGCTAAGTTACAACCGAACACGGACAAATCGCCGTCGCCACTTCGCCGTAAAACCATTTCGCCGTCGCCGTTTCGACGTAAGGCCACTTTGTCGTTAAAAAAATGTTGAGCGTCAATTTTTTCGTAAATAATATTTAACAATACCTAATAATCTTTTATCGATGTCTAAATAGTTTATCATGTTCCGATATCTGAAGGTTTAGATATGTTTAGAGTTTGTTAGTATGAAGTTTATCATAACTTATTATCGCGTTTAGCGATAAACGAAAATAGGTAGAATTAAGATAGTAATAAAATAAAAGCCAACAGATATTTCTTAGTGGACAGTGTACTGTGTAGTTTATTATGGAATTTATTATATTTGCTCGCCAGTACCAAAATGGCAGGCGTAGAAACTATTCGTCGGCGTAACGTTTTTGTATAGATAATGATGGTTTTATACACGAACATATTATAATAGTAGGTTTTATGTTTGTATTCGTTCGTTTAGTACAGACGGGAAAAAACGTTTTGGCGTTGTAGGAAAAGAAACATCTGTAAATCTCAAGTTCACACAAATGTAAACGATTCTACCGTGTTAAAATGAATCAATGAGCACTCAGATACCGCGGCAGTTGAAGCAGAAGTTGCTGTGACTAAAATTAAAATTCAATCACAACAAACGCTAGAATCTACATCAATAGTAGGTTAGGTTAAATTTAACCTAATGGTTAATCTATTTGTCGACGCCAAGATATAATATAATTTGGTACCTATGTAAAGCGTACATGAATATCTCGCCGCCGACCGACACACACACACACACACACAAACAGTCATAATATAATCTTTGTTATTTTTGTATTGTATATTTTTGTATCAATTATGTGATTGTGAATTTTATTATATAATATGTAGATAATCGCCGCCACCGCACCGGCTGCGCGATTATCATTACTTAACACGGCCGCCCAGTCAATCAGTCCGTTCCGTAGTGCCTACGAGGAAGATCCTATATTATTTTATTACGTACGCTAATCGTCGTCAAAAAAATATATTAATATTGTGCGCGCGAATCGCCACGTATATTATAATAATATTGTTATATTATAATACCTACTCGTATCATATTGTTTTGTCGGCGCGAATCGCAATAGCTTTTATTATATTGTTCGGTGCAAATCGCCGGTTTATATTATATTTTGTGCGGGCGCAAATCGCCAGATTATATTATAATATTGTATAAGGCGCTAATCGCTCAAATCAATGGATGTTTGTATCATCTTCGAAAAATTTCCGATTGACATTTTTATGTGTAGTTTTTTTTTTTTTTTTTTCGTATGGCGCTATGTCCAGGAGTAGGCCCGAAGGCCTAGTTGGGACGCCTGTTTGGCAGAATTTCTATTCACCCGTAGGTTTCTGCCATGCCCCGGAGTGGGGGGATGGCGGCACTTGTTCTCCGGACACCATGACTTGCCCGGAGAAAAATGCCGCCTGATGGTCGAGGATCGAACCCGGTCCGGCTGAGCCACAGCTGACACGTTAGACCACTCGGCCACCTCGTCCCCGTCTACACGACTTTAGGTTTGATTTCAAATTATAATAGTAATGCAGATTTTGCTCTCTCCGTTAAAATGATAACTGCATTAGCTTTTGTGAAAATTGAAGACATCGATACAGCTGTAGAAGAGCTAGCAGATTATTTACCAGACGAGTTACAAGATCTTTTTGATTGGTTTGAGGATAACTACATTGGCCCAAAAATAGATCAAAAAATGGACGTAGAACAGCACTTTTCCCACTGTCGTTATGGAATGTTCACGATCGAGTGTAATCGTTGGTCAAGATCATACAAATAATTATGCCGATTCTGCCAACCGAAGATAATTAAAAAAAATTAACAATTAATTACAATCACAAAAATATATTTTTAATCATAATGCAACGATTGTTACATACAATATGTGAATATTATATTAACATGATATAGAAACCTATATACTATATACAATATACATATATGTATATCATATACATAACATAAATAATATTATGCTGAATATGTATTAAGCCCCTTCTGTTCCGTAATATAAATATTATTGTAAGGCTACGGCCAAATAAGAATATGTAGGAGAAGTTTAGTTCTCCGCGATTACCATCACGCTCACTTGAACTCCGTACAATTCCACATTCTTCGTAACTTTGTTCGTAAACCGTAAGTAATAATAAATCTGTTTGTATTAATAATAATCTTGACCAATCGTTATTTATTTGTAATATTAAGATCCTAATACCATTCATGCTCCCGAGCTACGGTGACAATATATTCAAAAGAACTATAGTTTCTTCCCTGAATATTATCTTATATTTAACGGATCATCCCCGACCACGTTACAATAATATTCTTCAGATTAAATACCGAAATGGGTGTCAGCCATCCAACATTGTGTTCGTTTATTTCAAGTCTACGTAAAATCCAATCTGGCCGTGATACATACTACGCACAGTTGGAAGCGGGGATCGAGAAGTCCACCAAAAATAAAAAATAAAAATAAAAAAAAATTTATAAAAGATTAATTAAAATTGTGAGTAACTACAATAACCTTAGTTTAACATCATTTTTGCGAGAAATTCCTCAGAATATATCTTTGAAATGATCTTTTTATTATAATTAAATATTGACGTATGTTATGCAGATATCTTATAATAATGCTTAAAATTATTTATTTTTAAGTATTTATTATTATTATTATTACTATTATAAATTATTGACGAAAATTAAATATTTTTTACTATAATATTGAATATTGAAAAATGTGTATTGTAAACATATTTATAAAATTATTATTATTAATTTTATATGTAAATACTTATAATGATTAAAATATATCAATACAATCAATTATTATTATAAAATATTTACAAGTTTATTCTTTGTTATGACTTATGAGTTAATTTTTTTTAACGGCGAAGTGGCCTCACGTCGAAACCGTCAACGCTCGGTAATTGGAACTATATATATTCACCAAATTAAAAAAAAATTATGAAAATATAAAACTAAATTCGATGAAGTAGAAAATCATTACAGATTTCTTCAAAAAATAATAATATTTTACTATAATAAGTTAATTTACGTAGTGAATATTAGGTGTATAATTTAATTTACAATTTAAAAATAGTAAATAAATCTAATATGTACTACCTGATTTGTTTAAATAATTAATAACTTTGTACAAAACTAAAAAAAAAAACAAAATATTTTTCTTAACTCTCAGTAATTAGAATTTTTTTGCTTCATCGTTACTTATTTTACTCAACAATTTGAACTCTCAGTGATTCAAAGGTTTTCAACAGTCCAGCCAACTTTGCAAATTAGATACGATTTTAACGAAAAACGTTGGAATTTATGTATAATTATATATTATACGTTACTATGAAATATAATATATAGTATTCTATTATTATTTTGTACACTCCATTACACATATTTAGATATTGTCACAACTTATAACTTATCAACTTATCGTTCATTAAAGAGTGAACGATTTATAATAATTATTATTATACTATGGCTACAACAGCATCGTCTTATTGTAACATGAAATCACAAGCATGTGTAGAAGAAGATGGAATGCCATTCAATGACCCAGTAGGTACGCATTATTAATATTGTTATTCATGTATTGTGCCAAGATATACATATATTATATAAAAATTAAAAAACCCCGCTGTTTTATTGTTGTATCTCTTACAAATTATTTATGACTAATAATACGTGCTTCATATAATTCACAAATACTGTATAACAAGTGGACAGGTGATCAGTAGCAGGCAATTTTTAAGGAGTTTAATAGAAAATTTTCTAATTGCATGCATATGTGGTTTTGTACGTGATGTGTAAACACCAAAGACTGAACCGTAAATTATCATTATAGTGTGTCGGTGTGTGCAAAAGAAATGGCGAGGCGTTGCACAAGTCACCGCCTTGGCGTTGAGCGCGTGATTGATCAACAATTTTATAATTTGCTCAATTTTATGTACTTTATTTTGACTTTTGTTCATCTTCCGGTATAATAATATTATATGGTTTCAGAAAACTGATCCAAATTTGTTATAATGTCTATTTAAGCCGGTCAACCCGCATATTTTAAGAATTCTAATCTCAATTCTGAGTAATCATCTTTGAAAATTTTGAAATTTCAAAATATTCAAGCTAAATGTATAGTTTGTTGTTCTTGAGAAGGAGGCTATGAAATTAGAAAAAGGTGACTGAACGATCTCAAATAGAAATAATAACGAATTACGAATTCAAATCAATTTTAAAAAGTATTGACGTATATTATATAAACCATAGGTTAATCAATAATGTTTTGGCTAAAATAACTGTCTGCCAACGATCCCCGTAATAATTCAATTAAATATATCCGCTCAATTAGGAGTCGGCAGTCGTCATTTTTAGAAAGAGCTTTTCTTCATCTTGATTGTAATGGAGTCACCGGAAGCGAACATCCGTCACTTCAAATAAAGTGTACAAATGCCTTTATGGTATCATCTGCTAGTTTATTTCTATGATAAGGAAATATTTATATACAATATAAGGGGAGTGGACGGCTCGCGCTCCTACACCAATAAGGTTGATCAGCCCGCTTGAATAAGTGGCGCCGATCTATAGCTCCGGACGGGAAGCGTGGCCTAGGGGGACAGTACACGTTTGTTATCGGCCCTTAAAAGGGCCGTTTTAGGTAACAGGCAACTTTACGGATTGAGTTGCGGGTGATGATCTGTTGGTGAGCCGGATGGTGGCTGTCGATTCTTCGGTGGCTGTGATTATCTGTCTTCTCAGCGTTCTTGGTTCTCGACGTTACGTTGCTCGTTCTATTGGTGTTGTTAACGGCGCTGACTGTAATGCTCGACGAGCCTTGAGGTTTCCGCAAGTTTCTTGCTCGGCTCGTAAGCTGCGTCTGTGTTTTCAGCCCGGAAACGGGCTATTTTAATAATGCGGTGTTCGGCGTTGACTTCAAAGATCGTCGCCGTTCGCGGGTCTGGACTCTGGCTAGTCGTGTCCGATTCGCTTCTTAATGCATTGCAACGTGTTTTGGCTTCGGCTTCGTTGTCGGTCGTTCTCCTTTTCCTTCTTGTGGACAGCAATGAATCTTGTTTGATAAGTTCTTGATGTCTTGAAGGTTGAAGGAGTACTGGGTATCGACTTGCATTGCATGCTTTGCATTGGGGCTATGCCGTTTACTATACCAGGCTTTCGCCTCTACTAGTGGGTGGAGAGTTTAGGGAAGTTTTATTAATGGTTAGTCCAAGTTAGCGGGTAAGGTTTAAGTTGTTTTTTGGTAGTTGGGGGGGAGTGAGATTTACCTAGAAGGCGGATATGATCATGATCTGAGAAGGAATTTTTGTAGAACATAAGTCTGGACTGGGACTGAATAGATGATTGAATGGTTTTAAAGTTAGTACTGGGTATCGATCAGTAAAATGCACCCTTATATATACCAGTTTTTGCTGTTGTTGCTGTTTTCATTGGCGGAGAGTTTTGTTATGACGAGTGAATATGACATCGATCCTATGATCTATTGTGCTCCGTTGATGTAATTTTCGCTCGTCAAAATCGTTGAGCATACTTGTGAAGAATCACCTAGTTCTTATCCGTATGTACGGTTGCTCGTATGATTCTATCTTGATATGTGCATTAAATTGGTGGCCGTGAGAACGGCGGTTTTATGTGTTGTTGTTTGTGCCGTATCATGATTTATTAGCTTTGTAAATTTCATTTGCAAAACATTGTTCTAAGCCAGCGGTTCCCAACCTTTTTGAGACTATTACTCATAACCATAAGTCAGGTTGGATATTAACAAATACCCCCCGACCCAAAAAAAAAGTATTGAGAAAAAAAAAAAACAAAATATATATTATTACAATTTCATTTACAGTCATAATACACATGTGTAAATGGATAATAAGTACTTAAAATACAAATAAATAGTTTAAATTTTACCCCTAAAAAATTGTGTTTTACCCCTTAGGGGGTAATTACGCCCAGCCGCTCAGGTTGGGAACCGCTGTTCTAAATGATACTATACATTTTCAATGATAGAATGAAGGTGTATCTATATAATATATTCTATTTATATAACAAATAAAAAAACATTCAATCATCGACAATAATTGTCAATTGATAATATTATTTAGATTAGTGGATTAACAATCACGTTATCAATGTTGAAAATAAACGACGACGAACATCTGGAGGAAACTAAGAAGCATGAAGAATCGAGTTTAACGGAAAGTAAAGTAGGTGTTATACTTATGAATCGCATTATCGTGTATAATATATATATATATATATATATGGACTGTGAGTCTATGACCATAAACGGTTGTCGGTGAATTCATAAAGCCGATGAAAATTAAAAATATTATATTTTACAATATGAATCTGACACTTAATATTTTATAATATGGGCACAATTAATTATTGGTTTTTTAATATTTGAAGTTATTATATAGACGATATTATATTTAAGAGAACTCGAGTCATCTCCGAAGTACAGGATACCACTTGGTGAAATCACTGATTATGTGGGATCTAATATAAATTCTTTTTTACAAGTTGAAATAAAAAATCTACTAAATTATGGTATACATTATTGAATTAAAAAACATGAAGCATACCATTAAAGTTCCTTCTGCTTCAACGGTTTGTACCAATTACTGACACTTATACTATTATTATAAACCAACATTTATTTGAATTATTGTAATTTTGTATTTGTATACCTGTATTTCACAGTCCCAACCGAATTGTGAAATTGAACCTATTTCGACGTCTGAGCTAAACAGCCCTATAATTCAAATGCCCATAGAATCTTCTGCTTTAATAATTCGTAATATTTATAATGTTTGTATATAACATTATGTTATATGATATACAATTAGAGGTGTTCCCATAGGGTATACTATATATACGCCGTATAATCTCGAGATTTTTTTCAATATCATATGGGTATACTGCGTATGATCTCAATCTTAATTGATATTATACCATTATTATACAATATTTGTAAAGATTTTATTCGTGGACTTTTGTTCGGAAATTTCTACAACCGTGGTTATTATTATTAATATGTTTATGCTGTGTAGTACAAGTACAATGTGTAGGTGATATAATAATAATTTTAGGCACCGTTGCGACTAGGTCTAGACTTTGTCAACCACCACCACGGGCGACGACACCGTCGACTCTGCCACCTTGCCTCAAAAGGCACATGGCTGGAGGCGGGACGGGTAGACAAGTCGCACGGACGAGTACCGGCCGCCGCCGATCACTTCACTTTTTGCGATCCGACCGTCAACGATAGACCACCACCTCGGGTCGATTCCGTGCTCTGTTCTCTATTTTGTGATTTTGTTTATTGTCTGACGTGAATATATTTATAGCCGTCAGGCTGATTTAAGCATATCGCTTTTTCTTTTTTTTCTACCTACAATCCCCGACGACACGTCGCACCAAATCAAGACCGGCTAACCGCGGACACCACCGTACCACCGTCGTAGCCGTGTGATGACCCAACCTTTAAATAGAGAACTGGTTTGTGAGAGTTTCTGTCATATCTGTAAACGTCTTCATATCCATGAAAATCCAGTTCAGATGTAGAAATGCTATCAGTAAGCCATGTTTCGGTGAAAATAAATATATCGTGTATTGAATTCGGTATTAGTCGTTTTAAACTAGAGATTTTGTTATTAAGACTTCGTGCATTCTGATAATAAATATTAAGAACTGACTGGGATTTATTTAAAAAAAATTTATTTTTATTAATTATATTTGAATGCCTTTACGGCTTTACTGTATTTAATAATTAGATCATTTTCACCATTATCTCTTCGTTTCTGTAATTGTTCACGTAAATTATTCATAGGATCACGTTGCATCGTTGTTCGATCGGAAGCCAGACGAATATTAGACCAGTTTGGAGAACTCTGTATTTTGCTTGTGAACGCAGTTAAGTGAAAACTTCAATGGTATTAGATAAAACAACTTTTAAAGGACGAGACTTATTTTCAGTACTAGAATTAGGTCTCTTAAATTTTTAACTTTATATTTCAACGATTAAGTGACCTTAGGTCTAAATGACGACAAAAAAATGGTCTTACGGGCTTACAGCAAAACGACGATTACCATTTTTTGTCCGTATTCGAAAATAGGTACTTTTGTAGTGTTTGTCATGTAAGTCGTTATATTTTTGGAAGCATTATAACATAGGCCATTGTTTACATTTCTTATAATTTTCTTATTTTAATTGTTTATTTAATTAAAAATAAAGCAATTTAAAGTGAGTTGGTATTAATGTAGTGAGGATGATTTCTCATTTTCTTAAATATATTATATTTACGAATATTTTATCTGCTTAACAGAACATTTTTACTACTAATTTCATTTTTTATACAGAATTCTGATTGTGATGGTGATATTATTTCTTCGAACAACTTACATGAAAATCATGATATTACATTTTTACTTCATGTTCATATGGTTGATGTCCAATAAATAATAATACTTTTAGACCAGTGATAAATTATGTGTATTTTGGAATCAACACGCAGACATTCTCGAAACACATTATTATGGTACACCATACAGGTCCGTTACATTAGCACCACCATATTCAAAATTCCAAACAAAAAATATACCAACGATTGTTATTTCATTTGTACACATTTGTAATCCTGATACAAATATTTGTACACCTCCCCAAATGCCCCAAAAACCATTTTTTCCGAGGTGGTGCTAATGTAACGTTACACCAGCACCCCACCTTTTGTACATTGGACTTAGGGACTCCAAAACGGTACCAACGTTTGTTATTTCATTTCTACACATTTGTAATCCTGATACAAACATTTGTACACCTCCCCAAATGCCCCAAAAACCATTTTTTCCGCGGTGGTGCTAATGTAACGTTACACCAGCACCTCACTTTTTGTACATTGGACTTAGGGACTCCAAAACGGTACCAACGATTGTTATTTCATTTGTACACATTTGTAATCCTGATACAAACATTTGTACACCTCCCCAAATGCCCCTAAAACCATTTTTTCCGCGGTGGTGTTAATGTGACGTTACACCAGCACCCCACTTTTTGTACATTGGACTTAGAGACTCCAAAACGGTACCAACGATTGTTATTTCATTTGTACATAGGGTTGTCTATATTATTAATTTTAACCAACAATTAATAAATAGTTAACATTCCCATTTATTTAACTTCATAAGTTATTCAATATAAAATTTATTTAAAATAAAAATGTTTAATAAATTAATAAAACAGTGACATTCTTTCTTAATTACCTATTAATGAAAGTTTGCAATTTGAAAATACATTTATTTTATAAATAATTTTGTACTTAAATGATTATAAAGTATAAACTAAAAATTCTACATCTGTTTTAACTGATGTTTTTGTCGGTTTGGCTTTGAGCTTCGTGTCATCGTATGTTTCCAAATGACCACTTTCTCTTAGTGTGCTAGCTGTGTAATGTCCAATACTAGAACGAAGACCACTTCTCTCTCCACCGAAAAAATTGATTACACCTCTAAGATGGTATATTTCGTTATTTACCTTTAACAACTTTTCAATATCATCTAGTTTTATTAGATTTGATCGTGCAAAGTTTTGTTTTATCAAATCCATTTGTACATGTTCAATGTTTCCGGTACTCGTTGATGCTTCTAATCCTACAAAAAGAAAATTATCATAATTTATTTTATTTTATGGTTAAAATATAATTAATAATATTATTTACCTAAAGGTACATAATTAGTTTCAATTAATATGTGTGTGGTTGGTCTCGACTTCGAATTTCTCAAACATCCACAGTATGTACATTCTTTTTCATTGTCTTTAGTGTAATCATCTAGTTCATTCTGGATTGAATACTCTTCATTGTATTTATTTACAGAAAGCTTTATTGAGTTGTAATCATATCGTTGATTAGAGCAAAAATTATTAGTACATTCACTTGTGGTTATAAATGATGGCATGTCTGCCATTATTTTGTCAACTATAGATGCCACAGTGGCCGTTATATTTATTGTTTTTAAGCCACCAATTAAACATTCTACTTTATCTGAAAAAAACTGTAACAATAATAGTAAACGGTCATGATATATTTTTTTATTATCACTTTCACAGGACATTTTTTTAATAATTGTAGCAGTCAAGTTGGTTGATGGTACACTTTGAACATAATTTCTAAATTCCAAACTGTCAGCAGCTGATGAAGCTAAAATTGATAAAATAGAATCCACAGAGCACGTGTTATTCAAAATCATTTTCCCAAAATTGGGTACATAAATAGGTCGCATCATACTATTTCCATTTTTAAAAAAAAATATGGGTTTTATGAACGCTTTCCTGTTAAAATCAATCAATTCAAAACCAGGTTGTGGACTTATGTATGAATGAGCTGATCTTAATTTTTTTGTTGCTTGTCCTTTTTTATTCCATCCTTCACACTCCACTTTGTGGTTGGTACAGCCAGTTCGTGCCGCACTACGCCAAAATCACAGCACCGCTCACGAGTCTGTTGGCCAAAGGGACCAAATGGCGTTGGTCAGAAATTGAGCAAGAGGCGTTCCGGAAGTTGAAGGAGTCTTTGGTGTCCGCACCACGGCTCTGTCCTCCTCTTCCGGGTAAGCCATTCAATCTTCAGACCGACGCAAGCGAGGTCGGAGTTGGTGCCGTGCTTTTCCAGCGGGGGGAGAGTGGTGACAGGAAAATCATTTCCTACGCCAGTAAGAAACTGAATCCAGCTCAGGGAAGATACTCAGCAGTCGAACGTGAATGTCTAGCCATAGTTTGGGCGGTTGACAGGTTCAGGCCGTATCTTGAGTCCGGTAAGTTTATGCTATTTACCGATAACGCGGCACTCCGATGGTTACAGCAGGCTCGCTGTACCAAAAGTAAACTAACGCGATGGGCGTTACAACTCGGGGCTTTTGATTTTGAAATCCGGCACGTGCCCGGAGTAGAAAATGAAGCAGCCGACGCGCTATCCCGTTGTCCGGCGGGACCGGATACCGTGGACGAAGGGGCGCTGGAGAATTATATCCACGACCCCCATGTGATTCGGCCTGGAGTGTCCGGAGAAATTTCCGGAGTCTTCGGTGATCTGTCCGGCGTGTCCGGAGGATCCGGTGTGGGTGTCACCCAGTGTGGAGCAATCCAACCGAAGAAGGACGACGGAAACGTAACGTTGCAAGATGTCCGAGAGTGGCAACAGAACGACCCGAACATACGGGAGATAGTTGCTAAACTCTCCGGAGACGGTGCAAGGTTCGGTCGTCTCCGGAAATTGTACGTCATTCGGGACAGTGTGTTGCACCGTCACCCCCGATCCATCGCGCATGGAGAAGAGGGGGTGGTCGTCCCGGTAGACAAGGCTCCGATTATGCTACAAAGGTTCCACGACCACGAAGTAGCAAATCACCCAGGGTGGAAAGAAACGTACAGAAGCATAAAGAGTCAGTAGTATGTATGTTCTGAGCACCTTTTTTACAGGGAGATTTCATTAGTTCAAGGGGGCATTTCTACATGCTCCACCGTGTAACACAAATTCTCAAAAACCCTAATGTATGTTCTGAGCACCTTTTTTACAGGGAGATTTCATTAGGTCAAGGGAACATTTCTACATATGTCTACCGTGTAACGAAAAAATCTCAATATTTTTTAGACAAAATTTTATGTTAACTCAGATTTTCCGTGTAACACATATATTGTTCACCTATGGTAACCCCTCACATTAAAGTATTTACTGTGTACAAACCAAATTTTTTTTTTTTTTACCAAAATTAATTGTAAACTAAAATAATTATTTCAAGTAAAGAACATAAATTATTTAATATACTTTTATTATTATTATAAATAAAATTACACAAGTTTTCTTACTTCTCTAGTAAAAGGTACATATTCTACAATACGATCATAAATTAATAAACAATAAGCAGTTACACCTGTAAGGGATTCTGATGCTTCAATTTCTAATTGAACATCTACTGCTGAGGCTGTGGCTGAATCGTTCTGCTTCGAAGTATCAATGACTATAATTGGAGCATTTGCAAGAAAAGTAGATGGACTCAATATAGGGTTCCGTATACTTTTTTCATAATACGATTCTTGAAACGATGTATACATATCATATAATAAGGTAAAATTATTTTTTGAAAAATCTAAATTCAAATTATCATATGGATATGCTATAGAATTAAGATATACTCTAACGTTTGTTAAATTACAATGGTCAAATATACTACAATGTTTTGTAAACGTATTTTTACGTCCTTTTTGTAATCCGATTATTATAAATCGCGGTTTTTCTAATTTCGAGGCAGTTTTCAAATTCCATACAACTTTTTTGGTGGTTCCTAATTCAGGATATTCAAAAGTTTCAAAAGATCTAAAAGGAATAAACAGACTTTTTTCTTTTTCTACAAGTTTCAATAATTTCAACCTTTCTCCGTCGTCAACAGTGATATGCGGAACCTTCCATACTATTTTGTTTAAAGTAACTTTGGATGTAGCAGCAGTTATACCACTTTTTAAACTTAATGCATTTAAATCGCTATGACTTCGCGTTAATATTAATTCCAATCTAGAATTCACCAATATTTTTTTATAGTCTTCAAACAAACCTAACCAATATTTCAATGGAATGCAAGCACTAAATTCGCCTTTGTCATTTTCCGATTGCGTTGCGTTTTTAAAATTCCAGCCAGCATTTTCATAGCAATTGTAGTTGTCTGGCGTACCGGATAGGTAACCTTTCAACGAGCTAGTGATTCCAAGAACACGTGTGCTATCTACTTCTATCCCATTGATTTCCAATCGTATTTGCTCAAAGAGGTAAGAGTAACCGTTATTAGTAAGTTTCACTTTGGTAGCATCATCAATTAGCCCTTCCAAAAAAAATAAAGCTTTCGTGTAGATATGGATAGACATCTGTTTGCTGTATTGATATACGTATTTCATCATTATTATTAAATGATGTTGAATATGGTGTGTATGAATGATATTCAATTTTCGTAATTTTAGAATCCAACTCATACTGTGAAGTTATATCCAAAATATCACTTTCAGGCATTCTGCTTTAATTGATAACCCAGAGCTTGCAAAATTTTTTTATTTTTCACCGTTAATTTTTTAATTTTATTTGATGTTGCTGGCAGCACTTTATTCTTATGACTAGTTGCATTGATCCGAAGTAGTGGGTTTATATTGAATTTTAATCCCATCTCAAGAGCCGTAACGTTTAATATGTAACACAATTGTCAATGTCTCACCAAAATTGTTAATTGGCTTATGATCTTGATCAACTAACTGAACGGTTATCGTATCAATATTTGTTTTATTCAATTTGTAATATATTAAATTTGGCGGTGACTGTACTACTTTCGATCCTAGCGTTTCACTAGGGAAAAACTCATAAATCGAATGACTTTGAAGATGGTTGCTGAATGATCCTTGAGCTATATTACACATTATTTTTATAGAATTAATTGTGTTTAAATTCATAGGTTTTTCCGATCTATGAGTAGATAAGAGTCTTTCATAATCTGGCTTATATTCTCGTTTTTCAAAACCCAATACAGGTGCTATGCTATGTGCAATCTCAAAGTGTAGTATTCCATTACATTTTATATTTGATCTGAAATCGTTAGGATCAACCGAAATCTCACATGTTAACTGAGTTTTGAATTGATTATTATAAATATTTATTTGTTCCTTAACGCGATGCTTAATATCTTTAATTTCATAACATCCCTCTTCCAGTTTAATATAACACCACATACGATCATTATTATTATTATTATGATCACCTACTTCTATAGCAAGTTTATTATTATCTTTGTTGATATTCGGGAATGAATTAAATGTCTGCAAACATAACAAAGCAATTTCTGAGTCTTCGTAAAGGTTTATAGGCGGAAAATAATTTGCAGATAATATGGTTTTGTCCCCGGTTAAACTTAAAGTGACTGACTCGTACATCCTAATATCTGAGATATAAATTTAATAATGAAGCTCGTGGCGTTTAATATGCAGAACAACTGTCAATGTCTCATTAAAGTTATCGATCGGATTATTGTTTTGATCAACTAACTGCAAACTTATTGAATTAATGTCTGTTTTGTTTAATCTGTAATATATCAAATTTAGTGGTGACTGAACTACTTTCGATCCAGTTCTTCCACTAGGGAAAAACTCATATATTGAATGACTTTGAAGTTGGTTGTTGAATGACCCATGTGCTATATTACACATTACTTTTATAGAGTTAATTGTGTTTAAATTAGCAGCTTTTCTCGAGCGAAGATCTTCATGTAATGGTCCATAGGTCCTCTTTTCAAATCCAAAAACAGATGCTATACTGTTTGGAACATTTAACTTTAGTCTTCCATTGCATTTAATGTATGTTCTAAAATCGACGTGATCAATAGATACGTTGAATGTTAGCTGTGTTCTCCATTCATTATTGAAGTGATATAACTCTTTCTTAATTTTGTTGTTAATATCTTCAATTTCATAACATCCTTCTTCCAAAATACATATAAACGTTTTTTGTTTATTTACATTATTTAATGACGGAATTACATCTATCTCCAGTCGGTTATTAGTTGAATTTATGTTTGGAAATAAATTTCGTGTTTTCAAATATAACAAAGCTATTTCCGAATCCTCGTAAACGTTAAGAGGCGGGAAATAATTCGTGGATAATAAAGTTGTGTTTCCAGTCAAGCTTAATGTGACAGATTCATGCATAATAAAAATCCAAGACATAAATGTCCACAGTTGAATGAATTGAAATCTTGATAGTTAGAATAGTTATATACTATTTTAAACTTTTTAAAATAACGTTGTAATTCAATTGGTGGAGGTAAATCGCCAAAACTATCAAAATATATGACTTTATCTTTATTTTTATGAAACGCTACCCAATGGCTCCCATCGCCTGAAGAAATGTCCAAGTTTAATATACCACATTCATTTACATATGGTTTTTTAGGCAAGTTATCACGTGAAAACACTCCACGGAAATGATTGATTTTCAACTTGGTTATACATTTTATAATATCTTCTGACGAAAGTGGTCTGTCAGGTAGCGTATTTAACAGTTTTTTTTACATACCTTGTTTTTGTTTAAATTTAGGCCACTACCTTTTTTTCTTTTTGAATTTTGAATTGCATTATACACACTAGCACCTTCAGACATTAAGCTACCAAGTGCCGACAATCCTGCAAATATAGGTATTAAGGGAATTGCACCTCCTGTTTGTCTCGGTGGTAAAATCAGTCTTTTACCACTATTATTTTTCTTCGAGGTTCTTTTTTTCTTCACAGCTAGCATACTATTGTTTTTTGTAACACGTTTCCGTTTACCTTTACAACCCATACCTATTTTTCTTTTAGCTTTCATCGTGTTTGTTACCGCGTACGCTACTAATTTCTCTTTTCTAGGAGTGTCTTTTGCTTTAAATCTTTCCCAGGCACGATTTTCTAACACTTTATCAGCTTTATGTCTATCGTCTAAATTTTTACTCGCTGCATACACAATATCGTGATCACGACAAGCAGCGTCCAATGGGTTTATTCCTTTGTCACCGCGATCTAGTCTCTTTTTCAATTTCGTACCTAGACCACAATATTTATAGCCTGGCACATGGTCTTTAACTGGGAGGCTATTTATAAGGAAGTTTACTAATCCTTTACCAGTCTTATCTGATTTACACTTTCGAGTTAAATATATCATCTATGACTGATTATCAATTGAAAAATTCTAGAGTATTTATAAGGAAATAAAAATGGATTTGATTGATCAGAAAGATAAATTAGATGTTATAAATGTAGATCTTCAGATGATAAAAAAACCATCAAGACACGGTTCGTTATTGCCTGATACTATACGTGCTATATTAGTCGGTCCCAGCGGATCAGGAAAAACAAATATAATGTATAATCTGATCACCCATGCAAACGGGTTAAGATTTGAAAATATTTATTTATACTCTAAAACTTCTAATCAGGAAAAATATGTTTTATTGAAAAAAATAATAGATGATATACAAGAAGCTAATTTTTTCATATTTACAAGCGCTGATAAGGTTATAAAACCAAACATGACTAAGGAGAATTCTATAATAATTTTCGATGATGTAATATGTGGTCCACAATCTATAATCAGAGAATACTTCAGCATTGGCAGACATTCAGGTGCTAGCTCTGTATTTTTTTTAGCACAAACATATTCTAAAATATCAAAACAGCTAGTAAGAGATAACTCAAACTTTTTAATGATACTGAAGCAAGATGATACAAATTTACGGCATGTATTCAACGATCATTCGTCTGCAGATATGGATTTCTTAGAATTTCGGAAAATTTCTCATTTTTGTTGGAATCGCAGCGACTACGGATTTTTGGTTATCGATAAAACGCGGGAACTGAATGAAGGAAGATATAGATGCGGTTTTCATACGTTTATTAAAATAAACAAATTTTAAGTACATGTGTACTTAAATAATATATATATATAAATATAACGTAACACTGTTGTTATCTACATAGTGTTATTAGTAGTCATACGATACAGTTATCTTGTGTTTATTATTCACAATGAACAAAGAAAAAGTTTTGCTGGAAAATTTAATAGCATCAAAAAAGAATATTAAACGAAAAATAATGGAAATGAAACGTGGTGTTATAGATTCTGACAACTATTACCGCGAAGTATTTAAACCAATAATCGAGCCACTGAGTGCACAGACAGAAAAAAATATACAATGTAACTCACAACCAACTGAACTAATAAAAACAGAAACTGTATGCTCAAGTGATGAAGATGATGACGATGAGTTAGATCCATCATTTACAAATTTTTTAGATAATAAACGTCATGTAATAAAACGTTATGATAAATCTTATGGTTTGCATTATGATCAAGCTAGTGATTCATATAAAATAGGAAAACACTCTGTAGTTTTTAGTCATGGTAACTTACATTTGCGTGATAGTTACTATCCATGGACTGTAGGACTATGGTCTTTATTATGTGAGAAGGAACCAAAAAAAACAACTGTAGAAGATATAGAAAACTATTACGACATTTTGAAAACTACTGGAGTTCATTTAAAAGCAGATGGGAAACCTAAAACCTCAAAGTTTCATAAATGGTCAACTGTTGTAAAACCTCTATACGAACGAATGAAATATGAAGAAAAACAGTTAAACGAGCAAATAACCTAACTTAATAAATCTAGAATTCCTCAAATTGACTTAACACCAATTAAGGATCTTTTATCTAGTAAAAATGCTAAAAAAAGTAATAACGATACAACCATAGAAAATAGAAAATTTGATTTTTATCCAGATGCAAACAGTTCTATGGTTACAGCTCCCACAGTTGAAAATATGTTTAGTTTTACTTCAACACCACAGTCAAAGCAAGGTTCTGGTTTATATAAAGATGTAATGCCGCAAACACAATTAGTTTATTATGACGACCCGAATGAACTAGTAACTAGATTAAATCTTATAAAATCATCACAAAGTGTTGGTAATACTGGTGTTAATAATGAAATTATATCTATTTTAGAAGAACTACGTGAGAGAGATATTATAGTATAATGACAACATTAGAGGCTATAGCTAATGAGCTACATAGAACAGCTAGAAAAATATTTCCTAGACGTAGTGTGGTAACGCGGTTTATTGATGACCTCTGGCAAGCTGATTTAATAGACATGCACCTCATTCTAGACCAAATAATGGTTTTAAGTATATTTTAGTTGTCATAGATACATATAGTAAGTATGTATGGGTTGAGGCGTTGAAAAATAAAACATCAAAGGAATGTACAAAAGGTATGTTTAATATATTGAAAAAAGCTCATCCAAAATTGTTACAAACAGATAATGGTACAGAATTTTATAATATTAAATTTCAACATTTGATGAAAAAGTATAAAATTAGACATTACAGTTCATACAGTGTTATCAAATGTTCAATTTGTGAACGTGTGATCCAAACTCTGAAAAATAATATATATAAACATTTTACTGCAACAGGTACATGGAATTGGTATAATACAATATCAAAAATTATACAAAATTATAATAATACAAAACATAGAACAATCAAATGTTCACCAAATGAAGCTCGAATGAACACAAACAACATTAAATTTAATACACAGTTAAATGATACATTATATAAACCAAAATTTAAAGTTAATGACAAAGTAAGAATATCTAAGTATAAACATATATTTAGTAAAGGATATACACCAAATTGGACTACAGAAATATTTACAGTTTCAAAAGTTTTACAGACAAATCCAGTAACTTATCAACTAAAAGATGGGTCTGACAATATAATCTTAGGTGGATTTTATGAACCAGAAATTCAATCAACTGATTTTCCTGACAAATTTCTCGTTGAACGTATTATAAAAAAAAATGGTAATAAAATGTTCGTTAAATGGTTAGGTTTTGATTCAAGTCAAAATTCATGGATAACTTCATCAGATATTTTAAAATAAAGATTTTTATATGTATAAAAGATTTATAATAAAAATATATATATATATATTTTTTTATCAATTTGAATTAATTATTTCACATGTTCTCCTGGTACTCCATAGTCTGTTTAAAAAACTTTACAATTTTAATATATCCTCAATCAATATATTCAAAAGCGCTATCAAGTGATGAACTTATTCAATGAAAAAATAATAATACTGATGAATAATACCACTGTTTATACCAATTGTTAGATCATTAAGTTTTTAATTAAAATATTTTGCTAGCTTATAGTGACCGTAACCCAATGTATTTATCCCATCGTCCATTATATAACGTTTATCATCATTCGCACTTAGAACAAGTTTATTCATTGTTTTTGAATGAACAACATGTTTATTCGATTGAATGAAATTCATGTTTCTGTGAGATTGTTTTTTCTCAACAGATCTATGGTTAATAAAAGCATTTAATATCTCTATGTAATCAATAAATTTCATATGGTTTTTTATTATATATTTTTTTACACCTTTTGCTTTTTTTTCTACAGTATCATCTATGGTTTTATAAGCGTATAATTTCGGTCTCAATGAAACGAATTCTTTAAGAATTATTGATTTAAGTTCGTCCTTGAAGAATCCAGGTTGACTTTTATGTATTTCACTAAAGCAATAATGTTCTTTAGGATAATTAGATGTGTCAAAATATGGTAATAAATCATTTTTTAAATCATCGAAAAAATTTTCTGTTTGAATAGCATATATTGAGGAATCGGTATCCGAATATAGAGAACTAATTTTTCTGCCATATTTTTTTTTCATTACATTATAATGAAAATCATACATAAAAGTTTTCGAAACGTCTAAAATCGCAGATCCTACATAAATCGCCTTGTCGAATTTAATAGTTTCCTTATGTTGATGAATAGCCATAAGATTCTTAGAATATATAGTTCTATCCTTAAAATTAGTTTTTGACATTAATTTATTAGCTTTTTTTCAGATGAAACCAGTTTTATAGAAGTTCTTATTCGAACATTCTCCATACATTTTCCAAAAACACTATTAATTAAAAGCTTCCAGAATTCTTTTTCAAACTCGTTTTTAGCTTCTGTTCTCATTTTAGTACAGAATTCAATGTACAATGCCATCCATTTTTTTTGAGAAAAACGGATAGCTCGATGGATTTTTACAAGTTTAAGACCGTGAGCAATCGCTTGTTTTAAGTTTTTATAATGAACAATATAGTTTTTTTTCGGTAATAGTGTAGTTAACAATTTTTTAACTTTAGAATTTGGTGGACATTCGTTTAACGGTAAAAAAGGGAAATCATTATGAGCCTTATGTAATTGTTTAGGGTAGTCGATATCGACTTCTAATATATATCCAACCTCAGAATCATCAGCTATTTTAGTTACGTCTATGTTTAAGTCATCAACCCATTCAAAATCTTTAAAAGGCAATTCTGTCAACATAGACTTTCCATATAAATTTACACAATCAAGATATGTTATCCATGTAATCGGTTCGTTAGAATTATAATTCAAACCTTCAATATTTGGTATGTTCGCTTTGGCAAACCTTTTAGTTGATTGAGTTATCCCACCACGAATTGAATTCTCAATAAAAAAAAGCATATTAGGGCATTTTAACCTTTCTAATTCGATCTTAGTATATTTCAGCATACAATCATACGCAAATCCTGGAGCAGTCATATAATGAGCAGGATCTAACTCGAGAGTAGATAAACATAAGTCTCGGAAATTTTCAAACACGTCAGCTATTATAGCAACATCGGTTTTCAAATAATGATCGCTATATTCACCTAATGTCTTTATATTAAACACGTCCCATATAGTTTTCGCATGTATATAATCATCTTCAGTAATATTTTCATCGGTTAAAGAGTTATAAAATTCAAGCTTTGAAGGTAAAAAAGAATCATTTAGTTTACTCCAACTATCAACATATTCATATGGGAAGACTCCTTTTCGAGTAACTAGATCTAATACTTTAGTAGAAAATACTTTGCTAGTTTCTCTAAACCTTAACTTATCTTCGGATAAATTTTTTGCAAGTTTACTTAATTTTTCAGCCATAAAACGGTATGTATCAACAAACTTTATGTTAAATTTTGGTGCGATTTCTTTATTAAATGATATATATTTTTCAAAGGAATTAGGTATAACATGAATATCTTTATCGTTACACCCAAGTTCTCGAATTATGAAATGACTGTCATATGTCAGATTATGAAAGAAAATTGGTACAAATGATGGACTAGTTAGCTGAAAATTACATTTAACACAAATACATCGTCTGTAATTTCCAGTTATATGACAGTGATCTCGAACTTTTAACAAATTATTATTTTTAAAAGATAATAAACATTTTTCACAAACCTTAGCTTTTTGAAAATATTTTTCTTCTTTTAAAGTTAATTTTTTAATTGGTAAATTAATTTTATAAATATCATTAATTTTATTTCCTATAGTTATCATACTATTCATAAATTTTTTTGCTGCATTTTTACCTCTGTATATTACTACTTTTCTAGGAATTTCAAACTTTTTTATTAATTTTTTCGGGATAATATTATAGTCAACTTTTACATAAAACCCGTAACTCATAAGTTTATGCAAATGTGTAATATGAGTTTTTGGTTTTTTACCATTTTGAGAGAATTTATCAGGTTGTTTAGGGTTTAAAATACATTCGAAATCAGCGTATATAACAATTGGGATTCGTTGAGTATTTTTATAGTTTTTGAAATATATGAAATCGTCATCTCCTTTTTCAAACATTATAGGTCTTCCTATTTATTTTTAATACACATTTCTTTATGTCTAATTAATCCTGTTTCACCCCAAAGTTTGCTTTTACACGGTTTATTTCCAAAACTTGTAAAACATCTCTTACATATAATCAACTTTGAACAATTTTTAGTTTTTTGACTTCTAATAAACCTTGAGAAGTTGTTAATATAACAATAATGAGATGTATTATTATTATCAAATAAAAATAGATCAAAATGATTTTTTTTTTCATTATTGGTTATATGTAATGGGTAAATTACATTTTTATCATCTAAGCTGTAAATATTAATTGATACATTGTTTATTTTTTCAAATTTTTTTATCTGAGTTATAGGTGTTGGAAAATCAATGCATTTAAAATTAAACCCACTTTTTTTTTCTAAAATATTAAAATGTTTTTTGTTAAACCGAGATTTATTTAATCGATTATCGTACTTACTTAGTATAGAATACTTGAAACATTCGTTATCATTATTTTTTATATTTATAACTGCTTTTTTTTTTTTTTTTTTTTATATGTTTAGGTAAATCTAAATATGTACTTCATCCTTTAAGAGGATTTACTTTATTAATTCGTAATTGTATACAATCTATAGATTTAAGTGACCAGCCTGATTTTTTTGATATAAACTGTGCTTCTTCAGATAATAGTTTGTTTAACAAAATATTAAAATTAGATGATTTACATGCTAATACGTTTGAAGTTTTAAACGACATATCTTGTACTTCATCCATCAATAGTTTTTCATACGTGCTATCAACATGTAAATTAAATTTAATTGTCGACTGCTGGCTTGATTGTGTTAACCTAGAAATTAACATTTCAGAAACATAACTAAAAAATACATAGTAGTCTATTATTTCTTCCTTGTTCTTAACAATAAACGTTCTCGAACAGCTTTTAAATCTCTCAATTTCAACAACTTCACCCTCAGCTGATTCCATCCGTCTACGTTTAGTGATTGTATTTCTTTTCATTTTGTAACTGTAAATAAATTTATATTAAAAAAAAATAATAATAATACATTTGTTTATATTCCTAACTGATTAAGATTTAATTATTAGTGTATCAGATATTCAGCTTATTGTAGTGTACGTTTTAATTATTATTTCATCAGAATTAAAGTATGTTATTCAACGACATGTCACAGCCACCGAACGTGATCGGATTCGGATTATACGAACGCGTTGTAGGGTCATGATAGTGGTATGCGAAGTGGGCAGCAACGAGGGTGCGATTCACCCACAACGCTGGAACTTTGCCATCTACGCACATAGACCTAACGTACGTACCGTACAATCACTTCTGTGGAACATAATTCGAACCTGACACGTACAATTATACACCGTTGTGGTACGTGTTGAGCTCAAATTTTTACGAATATACTTTGTTATATTAAATTCCATTATATTATTTAAAGCATCATATAATAATATACATTAATATTAATGATAATTTAATATATTATACTAATAGCTAAGTTTTAGAATAGTTTTAGTCTATATTCAAAGATTCTAATTGTTTGTGCAGCGAATTTAAAGAATTGCGTATACTTAATTCGGATTTATATAATGTATATTGTGATTCTTCATAGTTAAGTTTAAGTTGTTTTTTTTGATCTTTTAATTTTTTAATTTTTTGGTTTATTATTCTTATTTTTTCTTCGTGTATCTTTTCTTCTTCGTCTGCAACGGTAAAATTTGTTTCACGCTGTTCATACATTTCTTCAATTTGTAGTTTGATGAACGTAGGTGATTCCATTTTATTATTTTTATTTTGAAACTGTAAATGTTAATATTTTATTCAATAACCAATATACTTATTCAATAAAATAAAAAAAATTAGAATATCTCTTATTCTAATGTTTATTTAAGTAATTATATTTATTTAGTTTTTAATATAAATATAATATTACAGTAGAAAAAAAAATCGTATGTAATTCAACGATAAATCACAGTCATTGAACGTGATCGGATTTGTTTTATATGAACACCTTGTCGAACCATAATAATGGTAAACGATACGATATTATTTCTTCCTTTATATGTTATATTCAACTCATATTATGTGATAAATTTTCACAACACAGTTAAAATATTAATAAAGAATGTTGAACGCAAACATAGATACAAGCGTATAGTATTTTTCAAACGTATATGATTAAATCTATGTTCACGTTCAACATTAATTGTATTTTTCACATTACAGATTTCAATGTTAATAATATAATCATACGAATTCATGGTTTACACAAACATAATAAGTTTTAATAGTTGTCAATTAATTTTCTTTTTACGAAATACAATACATTATTTGAAATTTATACAACATTTTGTAGGTAGTAATTAAAATATAATATCTTATAAGAATTATATCAACAATTTTCGTATGTATAAAGCGTATAATAATAATAATAATAATAACCTTAAAAGCGTTTAAGTATAATAGGGTAATATGGTTTTAATAAAAGAAAAAAAAATAATAATAATAAATGTTATTTTAAAACTGTGTATAATTGATTATCGTTAAAGAATCGTAGAAAATATTAATGAAGAATGTTGGACGCAGACATAGATACAAGCACATATTAGCACATCTTATTAAATCTATGTTCATGTTTAACATTAATTGTATATTTCACATCACAGAATTCAATGTAAGTTTTAATAGTTGACAATGCATTTTCTTTTTTTACAAAATATAATACATTATTAGTAATTAAAATATAATATCTAATAAGAATTATATTAATAATTTTTGTATGTAGGTATAAAGCGTATAATTATAATAATAATAATACCCTTAAAAGCGTTTAAATATAATAGGGTTAGATGAATATGGTTTTGATTAAGAAAAAAAATAATTAATAATAATAGTAATATAATAAATGTTATTTTAAACTGTGTATAATAATTGTTTATCGTTAAAAGAATCGTAGCGATTTTAATATTTACTATTATTCTTCGACACCGTTTTTACAATATTATATTAAATAACAATATAATTAATGTTTTAAAGTGTATACATCTTAGGAAATTGTTTTATTGTTAGTTAAAATTTTAACGATGAGATATATTTCTCATCATATCTAAAACAAAAAATGCTGAATATGTTTCGGGTACAGGTACGGCGTTAATACTAGCAGGGAATGGGTTACTTTCTAAATGAAATCCTTTTGTTAAAAACCGATTACATAATATACATCGTGTATAATAACAATAATCTTTAAACGCTTCTATATCATTAAATCGAACAAACTGGTATATAGGATTGTAAGTTCGAAAACCAAAAGATCTTTCATCATGATAACATGCACTGCTACACCACTTTTGGGTTCCTACATTTTGTATACACAGTTCAACTAATGTATAATTTCGAAGTGGATCGGTTAAAATATTTAATACATGATCCTTTACCATAAATGGGTAATAATCTCCTACAAATGTTAAGGTGATTTCTGGGTTAGAACGATGATATTCTAAAGATTCTAGAACATTGTTGATTTTTCTATTCCGTGTATTGTTTGAAACGATTGAAGGCATACTGTAATTTATATTTTTAAAAACAATTTTTAATTGAATATTGTACACGTATACAATAATAATGTCGATGTATTCGTTTGAATCGTTCTATATGTAACGTACACCTACCTACCTATATTAAAATTTTTTATAAAAAAATAATATCTATACTAACGATATATACTTACATTGTTATTTTGTGAAGTTGAAATATTCGAAAAAAAAATTGAACTTTTTCCGTGTGTGTTTGTGTTGAGCGTCGTGATGTGGTATGATATATTATAAGTTAGTGGGACCGTTGTTCAATACAATGCTTGCGATAAAACTGTTGATGTTTTTTTTTTAGCTAAGTAAAAAAAAATTAAATTAGATTTATAACTATTTTATGTTGTATGTTTAATGATATATACTTGCAATGTTCTTTGAGAAGTTGAAATATTAAAAAAAACTTTTTTCCGTGTGTCTATGTGCTGAGTAGTGTGAAGCGAATGATATGATGTGACATAATTACTCTCGATTGATGGTCATTTATCCCTGCTACACTTTTAGCATTACTACGGAAAGACTATCTTGCAGTCGTGCAGCAGGCGCTGCAACGCCCTGGATGTTGCTTTGCATATGTTTTATATCAACGTTATGTTTTATATTAATTTTACGCGAATAACAATATTTCTGCATGGTGCATTAAAATAATTATTCATATGAGTAGCGATATAATATACTATTACTATATACCTACTATCAAGGAGGCGTACTACAGTATTCTTTTTATTGCAGGCGCTGCCCACTACTATTACTATTATTATTGGTCTCAATAATAAAAAAATATAGTCGCACATAATTTACCATCTCTATCAAACAATATAATTTTACACTTCCCGTTTCAGTGTGCTTCAACTGTGTTTAACACTCAATACAAAATAGCAAGACACTTTTAGAGACAGTACGTAAATCCACTCAATATATTTTAGCTACAAGTTATATCTGAATAAATAAATAATAAAAAAAAAAATGTCATTTGTTAGCTCATTAAATAGTAGTAACGAAGAATCGATGATCGAAAGTGATGTAAGTACAAAATAATATGTTTTTTATATAATTTATATTTATTAGTTATATTTTGGAGATGATTAAATACAATATTTTATTTTGTATAATACTGAACTATGTTGGTTCGGTATTATACATAAAGATGCAAATAAATAGGTGTAGCGTATATATTTTTACTAGATTTTTAGTTACCAAATTTTATTTTATTTCAGAACGATTATAATAATGAGAGTATGAATAATGAGGTTAAATCGGTGAAAAAACAAAACATGCGTAGTAAAAATAAAAAACAAGTAAAATCAAATAAGAACAAAACAATGGCTAGAAAAGTAAGTTAAACAAAACATTTACAGTATAGTAAAAAAATTACATTTTTATTTTTTTTTGTTTTAGAATATTTCATATTTGGATAATATTGAAAGTTTGCTAAAAAATGAAAAAATTGAAACTGATATCATAAATACTATTACTGTAAAACAAGGTGATAATTTGATAAATGTTAAGTCTCCAACTGACGACAAAAGTTCCGAGTACTGGACTATCAGCCACTATAAAGTCAAAAATATTAAGAATGTTGATAGCAAGAACAGGTAATATAATATATTATATTATTTATATATGGGGAGACCAGGACAATTTTTGGATAAACGCTTTTATTACGAATGTAAACTAGTGAATAACATTAAATTATTATCCCTACAAAGCGATACACATTTCTGTCAACTTATATGCTCTTTATTATTTAATCACCAATATTCAAAAATGTATTAACATTATTCACTTCGTCCAGCTATCCGCTTACCCCAGAATATAATATACTTGTAATAAATGTAATATATGTTTTTTTAATAATCATATTACAGTTAGATTAAAAAAAAAATTTTATATTTTTTTTATAGATGGAAAGAAGCTGAATGTAGTCTTAAAGTAACGATAACCGACCAAGCAAAAGATCAAGAACTTAAGAATAATTTATCAGAGGTTGTACAAACAATATTCACACGCTTTATGTCTGATCCAAAGAGGAAGATAGTAAGATCTAAATTATCAAAGACATAATAATGTATTTATTAATGACGGTAGAAAAAAATTTGAATATATAATAGGTACTATGCAAAATAAAAATTTTTCAGTTTAAATATACTTGTGTTATGAAACATATTTATACATCACTCACATTATATATCAATTAAATATCTGTTACTATTATATTGTAAAAATAAATTATATATTTATACATAGTATTTTATTTATGTATGTAAAAAAAAAAAAAGATTGTATATTTATTTTAAAATGTAGTAAAAAGTAGTGTAGGTACATGAGTTAGTATCATGAAACGTAAAATAAAAAATAATAATAATATAAATTACTGATTAACAGCTGATTGAAAAAAAATTAGACTACTAAGTCTTGCAATATCATATCTGATAATGAGTTATAATGATACTGTAATAATTCATACATAAAAGAAATATCGTTAGACTCCATATTACTATAACTTAAGTCATAATTCTGAATATATTGGTTTGTAAATTCATTCCGACGACAAGAAGAAGGTAACCCGTTTACATCTGCCATGATTAGTGAATATGCTGTGTCAAAAGTCTTTTGATGACTTGACAATTTTTTTTGTTTTTCAATAATATATAAATCAATACAGTGTTGCAATTGTTTCAAACGGTGTAAATCGATATGTGATAAACTAATATAATTTTCATTAGAATGTAATATAATTGAAGACTGTTTCACATTAACAGAATAACTTAAATTGTCAGTTATTCTTACACGTTTACATCGAGTTTGCAGATTATCGATAATTGTATTGTAATTATTTTCACACATTAATGTAAGCCATTGTTCTAGATCAAGGTTTAAAATCTTTTTAGTTATTTTACATTCTAATAATATAACGATTGAAATCTTTTTGTTAACAAGCAATCCAACTGTTACACTTTTTTTGCCATACGGTCGAATTTCGAATACCGACTTTGAAACAACCGGTGAAATCATATTATTGTAGCTAGCGGCCTTTAAATTCTTATCGATTTTTTTTTTGTTCTGAGGAATTACGTTTGTTAAAGTAGTGTTCTGATTGTTAGAGTGTTTATCATATACTGATAATATTGCTAAATATAACAACATTTTATACTAAAATTATTTAAAAATAAAAAAAAAATGCAAAAAAGTAAATACGTGACCTAATTGATAAGTGTGGAAGGGGGAGAGAAAGATTATTAATTATTAATGATTATATACTTACATTAATTTGCATCAAACCTGAAATTAAACCTTATATATTTAAACAGAACTTCACGCCTTATCCATTAGGTCACGTATTTACAAGATAAAGGATTGAATAATAACACAATTAAGTTGTTTAATAGAATTCGATACCTATTATATAACATTTTTATACATATATTATATACATCTTAATATACTAGCAAGTGGTATCATATGATTCAATTTCACAATTACATTTAGATCTTCCGCATTTGGTTTTTACATATTCAACAAAGTGATTTCCTTTTGATAATAATACATATATACATTCCGGATTATGTCTCGAGTGTTCAATCTATGGTATATCATCTTTTTTCCAATCGTGTAAGACAAGTCCGCAGGAAAAACATTCTACAACATCTTTTACTCCTCTGAATATGAAACCACAATCAGCCAATAAATATTTATTTTGAGGTATATTTGATGGTAATATATCATACGTTTTTAATCTGGATGTAAATGTAATGTATTCCGGATATGCTGGGAATGATTTGCTTCGTACTAAAGAAACTAATGAAGAAATTTCATTGCTAGTTTTTTGTAAGTTCATGTTTTTAAATGACATTGAAAATCAAAACGTATTACTATAAAAAATATATTCTTAAGAGATACGAAAATAAACATAAAACACAACTTGGTTTAACGATAGTTAATTAGTTGCTAAAATGTAAAGAAAATTAATTTTGACACTAAAGAATTACAGCTCAGTGTAGCCAACATGTGTAAATAATAAATTAATTGTAAATTATTACTGTTAGTAGTCAGATTGTTACTTTTAAAACCACTATCTATTATAATTGGATTACAAAAACATCGTAAAAATTCGTTAACAAAAGATTGTAGTATATTCGATCATTGTATAATCTAACGAAAGTTGAAGTATTTCTAAACTCTATTGCATATCCGTATGATAATTTAAATTTAGATTTTTCAAAATCTAAAAAAAAATTTTCATTATTTTTGTGTAACAGACGATGTAGGTACACAGTTTTATAATGTGTTATACTTGTTGAGATTTTGTGTTACACAGTGAACGTGTGTAGAAATCTCTTTGTAAAAAAGGTGCTCAGAACATACATTAGGGTTTTTGAGAATTTGTGTTACACGGTGGAGCATGTAGAAATGCCCCCTTGAACTAATGCAATTTCCCTGTAAAAAAGGTGCTCAGAACATACAAATACATACTACTAGAGTCGTTTCTTTTGGGCCGGTATGCGAGAAGCAGTGCGTAACTACGTGCGGGCGTGCCACGTCTGTGCACGTGTAAAACCACTGAATCGCAAACCAGAAGATCGGATGTGCACCCGAGTCCCACGTCAACCCACGAACGCAGCGGGGTAAGACAACGATTTTGGTAGTAACTGACTGTTACAGTCGCTGGGTAGAGGCGTACCCTTTAGGAAAGGCGACAACTAAATCGATTGTTGATACATTCGAACGGGAGTTGTTCCCACGGTTCGGATACCCGAGGGCATTATTGTCAGATAATGGCCCGCAGTTCGTGTCAAAGGCAATGGGTGATGCACTAAAGAGGTGGGGAGTGGAAGGATGGACGACTCCAATATACCACCCACGTGCCAACCCGGTAGAAAGGCAAAATCAAGAGTTGAAGAAAGGGTTACGAACCTTACTCGTTGATAAGCCTCACCATCTGTGGGATGTTTACCTGCCACGCGTGTTGTTCTCCGTGAGAAGCCGAGAAAACCGAAACACCGGACAGTCACCCGCAAAAATGATGTTTGGCCGTGAGATCAAGGCCCCCGGAGATTGGCAGCTCGAGCTAGCCGAAGGATCTCCGGAGTTGTCCGGAGCAGTACGGAACCCTCCGGTAGAAACCGAAGATTCTCCGGTGGAACCGGATGATGTTTCGGTGGTGAAGGGGGGTGACCCGGTGGTTCCCGGTCCCAAATCTCCCAGTACCCATATACCCTCAGAATCCCCGGGAAGAGCATGTCTGTCGGTTGGGGATTGGGTATACTACAAAGCGCATCCGTCAAGTGCGGAGAAGCGTTTTCACGCGGGGTTCGCCCCGAAATGGTTAGGTCCGGTTAAGTTGGGTAAGCCACTAGGAACCGGAGTGTTCTTGACGGAGGGTAAACACCCTACTAAGTTACATGTCTCAGCGATGAAGCGAGCTGTAGGACCGTCAGAGAACATTAGCTAACCATACCTTTGTTTTAGATGGCAGAACGAGCAAACCATCCGCCACCAACCCGCAACAATCGGCCATCCCGTGGCATGATCGCCACTCATGTGGAAAAGCTCCGGGCGATGGCCGCGCAGTTGTTGCGGGAAGCCAGGAGGCTGTCGGGCGATGGTCCAGAGGACACGGTCGGCGGTTGGACAGCCGAACGCGCGGCCACCGCCTCGTTCGGCCGGATACGGGCAAGCCCGACTGCGTGGGCTCTGTTCGAGCGGGGATTCGCCGAGAGACGTCGCTCCACCCGAGCGAACACCCCGCAGCCGGAAGCCGCCAGGACTCGGGCAGGACCTCCAGCGAGAGCACCACCCCGCCGAGCGGCGCCGGCGTACCAACGCCACGATGTGCGGGATAGGCGAGGCAGGTTCCAGCGGCCAGCGGTGGAGCAGCCCGTGGTGCAGCCCTCCGTCCAGCGGCCACCCGTCCAACCACCAGCCCAGCAGCCCGCCGTCGAGCAGCCCGCGGTGCAGCCCTCCGTCCAGCAGCCACCCGTCCAACCACCAGCCCAGCAGCCCGCCGTCCAGCAGCCATCCGTTCAGCTGCCACCCACGCCGGAGCAACAGCTGTCCGCGGTCGAGCGGTGGATTGAGGCCATGGAGGTGACTGCCGAGGCCCCGCACCCCGACCCGGAGTAGTCCGGTTGCTTGGGCGCGCCTCGCGGACTCGGGGGGGAGTATGTCGTGGTCGTTATCGCAACGACCGCGGCGTCTCCATCGACGTCCGCGAGATCGCGACCGAAAACCGGTCTGGCCGTCGCCGGCGGCGGCTAGCGACGGCGGGGTCGGCAGCTTTCGCGGGACCGTCATCGAACACACACGTAACGATCCGTGATCAACGTAAAGTGTTAAAAATACTGTATAATAAACAAATTGTGTATAATAAACGAGGCGTTACAATTTCTTTAGTGCATCAGCATCCCCGACCGTTCCTACACCTACAATCCGTCACCCCTCCATATTGGTCATATTGGTCATTCATATAGGTATAAGTGCAGTAGCAGTAACAACAACTTCACTATTTGTTTTAAAATAGTTTTTACGTTATAACGTATTTCATACAAATATTTTTGCACATCTATATCATATATATGTTCATAACAAAAAATACCGTATATTATATTATTATAATATATAGTTATTAGGTACACAATATTACCAAAGCGATGACGCAATGTATTTTCTATGTGTTTCTAATATCCCGTATACCTACACGCCAATCAGTAATAGGGATGAAACTATGCTGGGAGAAAATAAGGCAAGCGGCACTCGCGACAATAGATATATAAACTATTTCGAGGTATGCGATTCTCTCGTGGGCGGGAGTATATTTCATAGACAAGTATAATATAGTTAATAATATTATATATTATGTACCAGTACCATACACAGACACACTCTCCGTTTTTTCTTCTCTACATAATAGGTAATAGATATACATTTGAAATAAAACTAACGTTAATGGATATCACAATTGTAATCACACAACCAAGTACAAGGTCTTATTGATCTTTAAGCCTGACAATTATGGCAAATAGCTATTTGTAAGAAGTGGTACGATTGGACTGGAACTTGTGTGTGTAATTTGTATGTGTAACAAGAATTCATCACTAAAAACCCGGATTATCACCAATTCGGAAACTATAGTGACAACGCCCCATAATATAATTGCACTAAGAACACGTTTCATGACTGAATGAAACTAACAAGCTACAGTCTCAAATTCGAGGATTGTTATAACTTATAAGTCAAATGTCTCATCATGGTATGCAACCTTTATCTTTTTTAATTTATTAATTCACAAAAAGTGGGTTGCTGGTGTAACGTTACATTAGCACCACCGAGGAAAAAATGGTTTTCGGGGCATTTTGGGAGGTGTACAAATGTTTGTATCAGGATTACAAATGTGTACAAATGAAATAACAATCGTTGGTACCGTTTTGGAGTCTCTAAGTTCAATGTACAAAAAGTGGGGTGCTGGTGTTACGTTAAATTAGCACCACCGCGGAAAAAATGGTTTTTGGGGCATTTGGGGAGGTGTACAAATGTTTGTATCAGGATTACAAATGTGTACAAATGAAATAACAATCGTTGCTACCGTTTTGAAGTCTCTAAGTCCAATGTACAAAAAGTGGGGTGCTGGTGTAACGTTACATTAGCACCACCGCGGAAAAAATGGTTTTTGGGGAATTTGGGGAGGTGTACAAATGTTTGGATCAGGATGACAAATGTGTACAAATGAAATAACAAACGTTGGTACCGTTTTGGAGTCCCTAAGTCCAATGTACAAAAAGTGGGGTGCTGGTGTAACGTTACATTAGCACCACCGCGGAAAAAATGGTTTTTGGGGCATTTGGGGAGGTGTACAAATGTTTGTATCAGGATTACAAATGTGTACAAATGAAATAACAATCGTTGGTACCGTTTTGGAGTCTCTAAGTCCAATGTACAAAAAGTGGGGTGCTGGTGTAACGTTACATTAGCACCACCGCGGAAAAAATGGTTTTTGGGGCATTTGGGGAGGTGTACAAATGTTTGTATCAGGATTACAAATGTGTACAAATGAAATAACAATCGTTGGTATATTTTTTGTTTGGAATTTTGAATATGGTGGTGCTAATGTAACGGACCTACACCATACGACCATTTTTCTTTATTTGTTAATGAAGTCTTACATTTATTAGTAATGGAAACTAACAGATATTATGTTAATGATTTACGTTTAACTCCTCGAGATCCAAAATGTAGGCTCAATAAATGGGCTAAAATTGACTTAGTGTAAATAATGGTATTTTAAGAATAATTCATGTGGATAGGTGTTCGGGCCGTACGGCGATTTACTTTTATTATGTTTATCGAACGCACGACAATTAGAACTAATGTGTTTATTGCCTTTGATAATTTAGTATTGAATTAATGTCCATTATTTGGCATAATCACACACAAGATAGTTTTGATATAAATGCAAATTATACATTAAACAAAATATCAGTCTGATGTAGGTTATTTGTGTAATCAAAATAACTTACCTATCCAATTTTGTTTTTAGTATACACAGATTGATTTGTAATTATTTATTTTTATTGAAACGAAAACCTTAAATGTTAGGAGCAATGTAAAAATATATTACTAAAAAAAAAGGAATGTGTGAATAGACCTTTAACTACTTTAGTCTTGGCTGTAAATCCTGAATCTAAGTACATAAATTATCCCTTTGTATCTGCATATTTATAAATTACTTCTCTAGACACATAGAAATTGTTGATTTACTTTGTTTTAAAATTACTAAATGTTATCTGTTTAATATAATCATTTACTATAGTAATTAATAATTAAGATACACCATATTGTTTTAAAAAATTATTTATTTTGTGATTTACTTGTCAATCTGATATATAAATATAAATTATTATATTAATTAAATACATATAATTAACAAATTATACAACATAATATCTTCTTAATATAAAGCATTTGGTTTTCCAAATTTATATAATTTTAGTTATCTAAGTTGCATACCTACATATCAATATGAAACATAATTGATTGAAAGATGAATATGACATGTTTCACATAGGTAAAAAAGATAAAAGTACCTTTCCTATCTATTTCCTACATTTATAGTATTATTGTTTTTTCACATTTTATTTGTTCTCCATTGAGTTAGCATCTCACAGAGTCACTTTTAAATATATTAACTTACTGTTTGATATAATAATTAATAGTTAAATATTTTATTTCATTAAAATATATGGGTAAGATGGATGAATTGCCAAGTTCATATGAACAATTGTGAGATTTCATGATTTTTTTAAGTCACAAAAACCACCCACGAGGAAAGGGGAACACTTTCCTCGTGACCTGTGAGCCGCACCGCGTGAGACCCGAGGGTCAAGTCGGTGGAACTCACAGGCTTTGATACACGCAGTGGCGAATGAACGCCAAAGATTTATTTAAAAGGGGGAAAACAAACAAAAAAATTTATATTAATAAAATAATAAGCGTAAAGTCTTAGGATAACTATGGGGATATATTTTACATGGTTGTAATAAATAATATTATATAAGTTAAGTATGATAATAATGGTGGCTCTCGCTCACAGCAACACAAGGTAGTAGTATATTATATGATTTGACAGACACGGTTTTGAGAACAGGGTGTGTTTTAAACAACTTGAATAAAAAATATGTAAAATAATGCACATGGCAAAATGCACAAAATACAGGGAAAAGTATATAATATAATGCTACGGCTCCGACAAGCGGTTACCGGCACGGAATAATCATCATACGTCGGTATGACACATTATACTATTACATATTGTGTTAGAGGAAAATACCCACGGCTCCGCATGAGGGTTACCGGGGCACCTATGAGGAAAAATGGAGCAAAAATAGAAATACGTTGTAGTGATACATAATCAAAATGAAAAAAGAAAAGAAAAAGTTGTGATACATAATCAAAATGAAAAGGGGGGAATGTTGGGGGAAATAGTTTTGTACATTACACATATGATGATGACTTGAGTTGTGGCTGGATGACGAAAGTGTGGATGACCGACGGCTGGGATAGGCTGGCCAGTTGGCCGTCGACCCCCAAGACACGTGGTCGACATGGCCCATCGGCGTCGGTCGCTGGAAAAAACGGAGGCTTCGCCCGACATCGGGCCCGACGTCGTCGCTTAGCCCATCATTTCGTACATTACGAGTATGGATGACAATACAAAAAACTATAAGTTGACTATTGTCCACGAGGTTGATTGGACCGCAGAATGAGTGGGCTGGTGGTGTTCGTTACGTCTTGACGGGAATACGTTGGTTTAAAAAGTGAAGATGGCTGGCGAATGGTGTCCGGTCGCTGGCCGTTGTTGTCGCAATTGATGTCGTAGTAGGGAAGGTCAGGGTAGGCGTATTGCGGGATTTTACAATAATATGGGTAATTAAAATAATTGCACTGCGGCGATTGCACCGACGGACGCGACAGAGGCGCCGACGGCAGCCGATGACGACATGTTACGGTGACGACGGTGAACACTGCTGCAGGCGGGGAGGTCGGGGATCAGTTATTGCATAACATAGTGGTAATCGCGGGCGCGCTATTATATTAATGGGACGATCACTGACCGACAGGTATGCTGATATTCTAGGTATTGGGTATACCCAGTGGTTTAATAATAATAATAAGGCCTGAAATTCTGTGACGTTACACAATTTTTAAAAGTTCATAAAAAAACTGTATCTAATGTGTATGAATCAGAATTTTATAAAATGGGCTATTTTTTTTTATTTACAATCAAAGAGACAAATATTGATTATGATTTTTTAGATGTAAGGGAGGTTGGATTATTTGTTGAAAATGTAAGTTATTATATATACTCTATTCGCCGTAAGTTGACCCACTTGCTCGACGAAAACCGGTCGTAGCTGCGCAGGCCACCGCGTCTTCGGAGCGCTAGTGTTGATCGTTACCACCGCACCTGGCGTATACGTAGTGATTTGATTATCTTCACGACGTATCGACACTATATCCGCGAACGCTCGCTATTATATTGCTATAATTCGTATAAATTATTTTGTATAACATTCTGTATGCACGGCGGCAGCTGACTACTACGACGAACACCGCCGATTGCCGAACACCACTGACCAATCACAAACCACCTGTCTCCGACATGGGGGGGTCTGAACGTTTCGGCGGCTCAGTATGCATGCGCGCAAGTGGGTCAACTTACGGCGAATAGAGTATAGCTGGTTTAGTGAGTAGAGCAATTGAAAATAAAATTAACTGTGAAAACTGTAAGAAAATGTTGTACATACATCTGATTGTAATTCAAATAGAAGTCGGAAGTTGCTTAGTCAAAAGGACCGTGGAGGATTATATAAGCCCAATGATACTATTATAAAAATATGCTTGAAAACGGAGAGTTTTTAGAAGCTATTATAATGTTAAAAATAACAAACAGTCAGTTTAGTGTTTGTACTCAAGTTAAAATGAATTTATATCAATACAAAATAAGTTTCCAATCAAGTGGCTGTAAAGATAATCATTCTATTGTTGATACACATTGTTATTATTTTACACAACAAAATAAAATAACGTACGCAAAATAATTAAATAAAAATTATATTTTATTATTCACTACGGCAAATAACAATGTATCGGTTCAGGCGTAATTATAAGACTGCCTGGCCTCCTGTTTAGTGTATTGTACGACGACGCTCCGTGTCACAATCAAAATCCTGTGTCAGCGGATTCCACGGTCTTGCCGTCGTACAACACACTATTCCTGATGGTCTTAAAAAATACCATGTAGAATAATATTATATTGTAATATTATTCATATTTATAATAATCTGATTCAGGGGTTCGTAACAACATAAAGATTAGTTGACTAAGTTAGTTATTCAGAAATATTTAGACATAAGGATGTTCCATGAAATTAGAAAACGAAATGACCAGACCAAAATAAGATCAAAGTATACGAAACTGATACTTTTCAAAAACCAATGACTGGCAATGAGGCATTAAACAGTCAGTGAACATATTATATTTTGTGATATTATGATAAAATAAATAAAGAATAATACCTATTTTGTTTTTATTATACAATTAATTTTTAAATTGTACTTTAATTCAGAATAATTAGGTTTAATAATTAATTAATTTTAGCTTAAAATAATGATAAATATTTAATACAGTGGATTCCGCTTAATGTGGCCACGTTGGGACCAGCTCTGTTTGCCCACATTAAGCGGTTGCCCATAAAAACCGAAATAAGTTTAAAAAAAAATATTACGTATACAAAACAGTTTTTATTTTTATTATCATATAACTTATATATCTTTTATCACTCCCGGTCATATTGACACATAATAAAACTGTAATCCTGTCCATTGCTTTTTTGAACCAGACAGAACGTCTTTTTTGAAACTTAAAGAACCGTCGGGTGTCGCTCGATAATACAGTCCAGTTTCATCTGCATTAAATATGTTATCTGGGGAAAAGTCGTTCAAAATTATTTTTAGCCTGTCAACTTTCCAATTATTAGAGGCAGATTCATCAACACTTGCTTTTTCACCATGCACACGTTTGAATTTTATCTCGTGTCTATTCTTCCACCTGCTTAACCAACCATCAGTAGCAATAAACTGATTGTTACCAATTTTCCGGGATAATTCTTTGGCTTTACATTACAATACATAATCTCGTAGATATGACGAAATCCTATTAAATTTGTCGTTTTTAGATACATATTATGTGTATATTCTAACGCTATGATAAAATAAAATTGCCCACATAAACCGAATCGAATGCCCATATTACGCAAACTGATTTAACATTGTTAATATACATTTGTATCGGAACCAGACCTGTTTGCCCACAATAAGCGGATGCCCATATTAACCAGTGCCCACAATAAGCGGATTCCACTGTATTAAAAAAAAAATCGCCTCGCTTTTTTATCAATCTTATCTTATCCGATAAGAATCGGACGGCCTATCACTTTCTTTATTATCTATGCGTTTAACTACTAATACGTGATAATACCGTATACCAGGAATAAGTAACCAGTAGGTACTATATTTTGTAACCATGATGGTAAATTGTAAAATGTTATTTTTATACTTTATAGCTGATACAGTCGCGCTGCTACCAGGCGCGTACACAAAAAAATATTTTGGGGGGGGGTTTTGGTTGTACATTTTTTTAATTATATAATCTAACCTAAACTATAGTCTAACAAGAATAAAATGATCCAATAAAGGCAAAAAAATAGTACGTTTATAATATTGTTCTTGTGTATCAGCTGGTGTGTTATCTCGACAAGTTTGCCGACCTACTGTTCTGGACAATTTAATAGGTATATTAATATCACCTTCAAGCATTGCTTTTTCGCAATCAGAAAAAATATTTTTAAAACTCTCATCTGAGTTACTCCTTTTTTTAATTAAGATTGTACGTACGTCATCAACTCGTTCATAACAATAAGATAAATCTATATTGACTTTTTGTAATGCTATGCATAGGGGTAAGGTAATAGAAAATATGTTTTCAATTACGTGTAAAGAAATTACAAAATTCGAAGCGCTAATGGCACAAGATAATTGAAATGCAGCTTTTGACGTTTCAATATTGGAACTACTCTCCAATTGTTTTAAAGCATGGTAAATGCTCAAATACAACTCTTTGAAACGAGTTATACACTCATGACGTTCAATCCATCTAGTTTCGCACATTCGTATTAAAGTTAACTGGCGACTATTAGGAACATATTTTTTAATATTTTCAGTTAAAATATGTGATCTCTGTGAAGAAGCTCGAAAAAATGTAACGACTGAGGAAACCGTTCCGATACAATTTCTTATAGACACAACTTTGCATGAACTACTTATCGCCAAGTTCAGTGAGTGAGCTGCGCAATGAACATATAATGCATATGGCACCTGACCTGTGATATATTTTTGAACACCTTTGAACTGCCCGCTCATAGCTGCGGCCCCATCATAACCCTGTCCGACTAGATATTGTTTTTCTAAACCAAGTTTTTCAATTTGCTGCATTATTGTTTTAGATAAACCCTCACCAGTCAAATTATCTGCAACAACAAACTCAAGAAAATCTTCCCGAATACAATATGTCGAGGTATCAAGATCAACATAACGCACACAAATCGACATTTGTTCCAATCGGGAAATATCTTGAGTTTCATCCACTAAAATTGAAAAATACTTTGATGTTTTAATTTTTGATATTCTATTTTCTTGAATTAATTCCCCGCATATTTGTATTAATGTATTTTGAATATTAGGACTTGTATAAGAAGCAAATGTAGTCGAATTTTGTAGATGGTTTTTCAATAAAGAATCTGTTTGCGCTTTAAATCTTAATAATGATCGAAAATTGCCATCATTTACTTCAGAATCGTTGTCATATATGTGACCCGTGTCGCGATGGCCCCTCAAAGCGATGTTTTGACGACCACATAATATTATTGTTTCTATAATAGAAAAAAGTTTAGTTCGGTTTTCTAACACTTGTTTTTTACGCGAAGAATCAATTTCATTAACGATAGAATTTTTTTTATTTTCCATTATTTTTATAAAATCGTCGGCTCGCATAGTGGATAATTTATGACATTCACTTTTTGAGTGTTGGTTAAAACGTTCGATTGCGTCTTTCATTTCGTAAAAGGTACTTTAATTAGAGCTCCTAATTTTTGATGTGAACCTTTACCAGCAAAAACATTCGAACACAATACACAAATTTTACATAATGCACCTTCTACATGTTTGGAATAAACTAACCACGCATAGCGCCTAAACCAATCAGTTTGAAATTTTAAATGTCGACTTTGAGAAATAGGAAACTCATAATTATTAGGTGGGATCCACGGGTCCTTTAACAATTTGTACTTTTTAGCGTCATCAATTGCATTGTTATTTAAATATAAACCTATGTCTTGATCGTGACTATTGAATAATCCCTCTGATGAAGAAACCAAAGAAGAAACTAACCTTTTGTTTTCTGTGGTATTACTGGTATTTACAGGTGTATTGCTATCCGGTGCAGTTATTAAATCTTTTTTAAATTTTTTCACACCAAAGTTTAATAATGTCGATTGATTAGAATTATTTCTTTTCATTTTTAATAAGTATTACCACGCATTCACACTAACACTTAATCACGCGAACAAAAAAAAATACACTTTTAAAAGGTTAAAGACGACAAGACGATTGTCAGACACTCAGACATATACTAAATTGACAAAAGACATTTCAGATATTATATTATTATATTAGTATATATCGTTATCGCATCGGCACTTTCGTCAAACTTCGTTCATTGTTGCTAATGTAATAAAAATGATATCGGCTTGCACCGGGGGTTTCATATGAAATCTATATTTATTTTTATGTGGTCATGTAGTGGTGTGATTGACGATTATAATATAGATAGTGATCGAGCACTACGAGTCATATTACGATGGAAATGCGAGTAATTAAATAAAACTAAACTAAAAATTAATAAATAATAAAACTTTTTTCCTAAAATTTCGGGGGGGGGGGGGTTTGAACCCCTAAAACCCCCCCTTGTATACGCGCCTGGCTGCTACCACGGACTAACCTAACCTAAACTTTCCAGTATGGACTGGAAACGAACGCATAATCATGGGTCCGCTTATGGTTATGAGTAGGCTTGTGCGGGGTAAAATGGGGCAAGTACGATTCGCGCTCTATCTATGTTTATATATAAGAACTATAAATTTCTACTTTTTTGAATTTTTCCTCCAATGTATATTATTGTAATTGTTATTTATTTAAGTGTTTACTGCTTATTATTCATCAAATTTGACTTGGTTTTACTGTTTTAGTCACGTACATAGTACTATCTAAGTACGTGGTTTTATAACTTGTTACTTAGTTACATCAAATTTAATTTTTCTGTTCCTACTTTGAAAACTGCAAAATGGCACCAAGACATAGTGTACGTAAATGTTCAATTAATGAATGTGAAAGTCGTGAAGATCAGACAAATGTTGCTCTGTTCAAAGTATACGAAAGTAACAAAGTAGCTTGGGAATCAGCAGTACATAATACAGTAAACAACCAATTAAAACAATTGGACTACATTTGTTCTAAACACTTTGCACCTGATGACGTTATTACTAACTATTCACAAACACCATCTGATGTAATTATGCTGGAGGTAAATAATAATATATAAGCATGAAACTAGTGAGTGATATAGTGGATAATATACCCAATATCTATCTTGTTTTTAATAAAATAGAGGGAAATAATTTATATAGTTTTAATTTTTATACATGATTCAAATACTTAATAGTTAATAGAATACCAGTACTTTAAGTTTTTTTTTTTTAAAGGGATATCATAAAAGAACATTGTTCAAATTGAAAAAAGGATCTATTCCGTGTGTGTTATATTACATCTGTGGGTATGTCACAAGATATATTAATAAACACACTAAGTGTAACAATTGTCAAATTGCAGTACAAGGTAATGCAAAGAAATTATAAGATTATTTAATTCCTTAACTAAAAATTATTATTTTAGGTAAAACATCATTTTGTGATATGGCTGAAGCAATTCTCACAAATATTAAAACTAGAGGAGGCTTAATTCATCCAAGCACATTTTTATTCAATTTGTTGACAAACGTAGAGGAATCATTTCAAAAATTTTGCAATGATTTTGATGTTTTCCAACAGACAGTTGATGATTTTTTTAACAAAAAATTGAAACTTATCAACACTTTTCCATTTAGTATGCATAAAATTGAAGTACTGACTTTTATAATATCATATTATGTAAAGATGAGGATGTGTCAATATACAAAAGTTTTAAACAATGATCAAAAAAAAAAATAATGCAAAAAAAAAGAAGAATTCAAAACTTGTTAATACATAGATTAAAATATTAATCAAATTAGAGAATACCATCAGAAACAAAATTTTGAAATGGAGACTTAGATAGTGAAAAAAATGCTTACTGTTTCGTCTGTATTTTTATAATTAAAATTTAAAGTAGGTAGTGTAATATTTTTTGGTTAATAAATAAATCGCGTATTTTTGTTATGAATGTGTACAACTACCCTACGTTTTAAAAATCCAGAATCTATTTTCCCTCGAAACAATTTTACGACATCAAAAATGTATTACATAAATTATAAATATTAAATAATAATGGTAATAACTAATAGTTCCATTCTAGTCCGTGATAGCGCTACATTCGCACTTGCCCCATTTCCCCCCACACAAGCCATTCCAATCCATTCCATAAGCGGCCCTGCTCCCCGTCACCCGCCAGCAGTTCGTTTCCAGTCCATACTATCTTAGTCCGTGGCTGCTACTAACTGGCTTGAGGTTCACTGATAATCGGTGTTCCGGTGAGAGTGGTGATAGGACACTTTTTTTTCTAGTATTGTTTATCTATCTTATTAATATCGATTATGACCGTTATGGGTATTGTTAAATTAAGATAAAATTTCGTTTTGACTTCTGGTTTTTACTGTCGGTTTGTAATTTTGTATTTTAAAATTCCTTATACTTCCCGAGATATTAATTGGTTCACGATAAAAAAATCACCCTGTATTCATATATGCTCGTACTCTACGTTCCTGTGTTCTGTTAACCTAAGCTAAATCGGCGAGCGCGACATAAATGATGAGTCAGTAATCTGTAAATCGTTACAATAGCGTTCTCTAATTAAATATAATTGTGAGCGAATGTTATTACTTAAACGCCACAAATGTAATGAAATATTTAATTTTTTGATATATCAACTTTATTAATTTAAAACGAGCTGTGATATATAATTTACCATAATATGACACTTATTGACACAGCATACTTATCAATATATTCAAGCAATATTCTATACAGAAAGAAATCTATTAAAAAAAAAAAATAATAATAACATAAATAATGATATAATATAAAGGAAAATGTTACAATGTGTAGTTGTGCAAATGAAATAAAAATGAAATAAATATTTATTGTAATGTGCAAGGGATAATTATTTCAATTAATGGAGTTTTTGACAAGGACATAGTGATAATATAATAGATTAAAAAGAAGTATTAAATAAAATAAGTTTTTATTTTTCTCCATCATAAGTGTATGTTAGTTTTGTTAAACATTGAATAAGAAAAAAATCCACCATAAGTTTTTTGATACCTATATCATTACAATTCAATCTTTTTATGAGTCTGTAAAATAGAAAACAAAAAGATTAGCTTAAATGTTTTAATACATCCATGTTGAGAGAACAAAAACCTAACCATATATTTAGAATCAAGCAAATACAGAGGTATTCAAACTGTGCGTCACGGCTTCCAGAGGAATCGGGAGAGTTGGTGAAGGAAGCTACTTAAAAACACCGGAAACAAACATGAATGTTGCTCATGTATCCATTCATATAAATATTTATAATAATTTTATTGATTATGGAAAAGACAACGAAATACATCACGCGACTATTCAAAGTTTTATTTCTAGTATTAAATTCCATGTTATTTTAACTTGTATAATATAAGTTATATTGATCATCTCCTATAGTTTCAACTGTTTCATAATTTGGAAGCCATTAAAACACTGTGAGAACACTCAAAGAAGCTACGAGATAATAAATTTGAATGCCTCCGAGTTAATAATATATTATTGTACTGTGTAATTTATATTTTTCATAGATAATTAAACAAAATATTGAAACGTTAATCCATTGCCTTACTAAAATGAAACAAGGTTGATATTATATTTCAAGCATGATAAATAACCGTAAGCCAATGAAAAAATTTCCGTTAGACCTAACCCGTTAGTTTCATTCTTACTATTTATTGAGACCATATCGATTTCAAGTTTCACTTATAATCGCTCATTGTCGTACCTACCTAGTATCTGGTATAGAATATATTATAATCGCGATATGACTAAGTTCAACGTAAATCGATATTCACTGACTTGGTAGACATTCAAAAACGGTTTTAGGATTCACACTTTTTACATAAGAAAAATAACAGGTCATATAACGGGTTATCGTATAGAGTACATTTAGTTACGAATATCTCAAGGCCACGTGAGATTTCCACTACTTTCTGAATACTCAAACTCGACTCGACCGCCACTTCTCAAAGCCCTATATATTATCATCACCTCCTCAAATCTTTGAGTTCTAACCTTACAGGCTTAATATTACTTTCACTTCATAGTGTTATGGAATTTGTCTTATATAACTGTTTTAAACATAACTTATTCGACTTTTATTCCTGTAAATAACCATCAAATGCATCAAAGAAATTAAAGTATTGTTTTTCAAATATTTGCGGAAGTGGCATCGAATGTTACCCGTATTTCAAAATGTACTCCTTGAATTATAGAGCTAAAGAGAAGAATATATCCATATAACAAACGTCCGTCAAGTTGGCACCGGCACTTTCTCCAAACAACTCAAAATTGGTATCAACATTTTGCTACGAATTTGCTACATTTTGCTACGCTATTTTTAGACTTTGCTACTATTTGGTTTTTCCGGAAATCCGGAAACAAACATGCCGGTGCTATCTTGACGTAGCACCGGCACTTTCTCTAAACAAATCAAAATTGGTATCCACATTTTGCTACGAATTTGCTACATTTTGCTACGCTGTTTTTGGAATTTGCTACCTCCTGGTTTTCCCGGAATCCCGGAAAACAGAAAATTTCCCAGCACTGGCACGTTCTTCAAACAACTCAAAATTGGTATCCACATTTTGCTACGCTATTTTTAGAATTTGCTACAATTTGGTTTTTCCGGAATCCCGGAAAATAGAAAATTTCCCAGCACCGGCACTTTGACCAAATACCATGATATAATAGGTATTAACATTTTTTATTTTCATAGGTTATTGTCCCATTCATGTGCTATAATGCGTCTATTTAATTAATTTTCACTTTTTAATTGTTAGTTATATGCCAACCAAGCTGTTTATTTGTTTTATTATTAATATTATTATCCCCTTTTGATTGTTATTAATTATTTACTAAACAATCCGGTTACTTATTATTATTACTATATTCTTTATTGAGTCAAATAAATGGTAAAACTAAAATGAATTTCTACAGTTCATTTATTTATAATATATACTATACTTAGACAACGATTGTCCAGTACTATAATATTAACATGTTGAAAATAGGTTTAAACATATATTGACTGGAATATGTTTAATTTGGAAATTTAAAATGTTGGTAACATCTATTTAAATTTAATTTAATTTTTTGTTATTCATACCCCATGCTATAGGCTTTAAAAATGTATAATAAGTGCTGGCGCTAAAAGTATTTCAAGATTCTATACTTCCAACGCAGAAGAAAGTTCTGAATTTTATATATCTCATTAGTTGTGAAACGCATTATAGCACATGAATGGAACAATAATCTATGAAAATAAAAAATGTTAATACCTATTATATCATGATATTTGGTCAGAGTGCCGGTGCTGGGAAATTTTCTATTTTCCGGGATTCCGGGAAAACCAGGAGGTAGAAAATTCCAAAAACAGCGTAGCAAAATGTAGCAAATTCGTAGCAAAATGTGGATACCAATTTTGATTTGTTTGGAGAAAGTGCCGGTGCTACGTCAAGATAGCACCGGCATGTTTGTTTCCGGATTTCCGGAAAAACCAAATAGTAGCAAATTCTAAAAATAGCGTAGCAAAATGTAGCAAATTCGTAGCAAAATGTTGATACCAATTTTGAGTTGTTTGGAGAAAGTGCCGGTGCCAACTTGACGGACGTATATAACAATTAGAATCCATAATAGGGTGGCATTTAATGATTTACCTAAACCTACTTGTGTGAATGAATAAAAATGTATTGAGGATTATAATTATATAATATTATAAATTTTAAACGTAATTTTTTATTTATTTTTCTTTAATTTGAATAACTACGTTTAATGAATACAATTATTGAAAATTAATATTCTAATAATCGTAGCTTAACCTAGCTAAGTATTTAACATTTTTGTCATTATTGATTTGAATATTTATCGAAAATATATTGTTATTCTATATAATTTAATTATACCTAGTTTAAAATTTATATTCATTAAAGTTTTGAGGGTTAATCAATAGAGTTATTTTATGATAATTTGTAGTTTGGTCATATAATATAAAAACATTTTTAATGTCTACAATTCCAATAAAAAAAAAAAAACAGTCCTTAAATTCGTTAATTAGTACTATTTTTAGTTTTATAAATAATATCAATAGATCGATATCGTTTGTTAATCAAAATTGATCATTCAAAAAATATCGGTATGCATTTATTCCTAAATGGTGTATTTTTATATGCAGGTAAATACGGTGTCGTACAGTGTTTAAAATATACAGATTCAAATATTTGGACGTAACACGTTTCCACCCAAAGTCAACCTATCCCTGTTGCAACAATACCCGTTTCCACCAAATGAGATATGACCACACGTCCACGTAAATAACAAAACAGATAGATTATGATTAGTAGTAAATTTGAAAAATTACTCGGTCTTTTATAAAGAAAGTCCTCCAATTATGGCTAACTGTTTTAATAACAGAAGTTCAGACAGACGTGTGTTTAAAATTAAAAAGTACTAATACATCAAATAATCCAAAAGACCACACAGTAACAAACCGCCAATAGAAAAATAAGCGAATAACAACGGGCTGCAAAAATCGAAAAATTGGAAGATACCTAACATATTTTTTTAATCTATATAGGGTTTAATACAATAATATAACTACTAAATGTCTTTATTAAAACAAAATATTGTTTTAAATTTCAGGTACGATTTTGTGAAAACTATATATCTTACAATTTAATAAAAAATATCAACTATAAATAGCTAAATTAATATACTATAATTATAATATATAATTCTCCCCCCCCCCCATTTTACTATATACAATACATTACTAATTATTACAAAAATACTATTATACCATATTGTATAAGAAGATAAGACAGTATAATAATGTATACCATTAACCTATTATTTAAGAATCTTTGATTCTTAAAGAGAAGATACTGTTGTGACACTGAATTTTATTATTTTTATTATTATATTATGATTTTGTTCATTTATTTTGGTAGCCGCGGGCCACAAAAAATTGATCTGAGGACCGCATGCTTGGCATGTCTGTCTTACATTATCTTACATTTGGAGAAAACGGGTATTGGTATTTGGTGGAAAAGAGCAATGTATACACTTTTGGTGGAAACGGTTATTTGCGGAAAAGGAAAAGGTAGACTTTCGATGGAAATGGGTACCACCCAAATATTTGTATGTAATCAAATACCAAAAGATATTTTACTATACAACGTATGACTTCAAATATTACTTAAGTTATCTTTATGATTAATGGACTAATTAAAACATTCATTTACAAAACATTGTACCTGAGGACGAATGATATCAACTCGCAGATTGGTTTTTTTATGATATTTAATTTCCTCAAGTATAAAAAGGAAATAACGATCGTCGAATTGGAATTGTTCCTTACAGAATAGAGTTACCGGTTCCTCTGGCATTTGTGACTGATTTTTGTATTCAAATAATTTATTATAGTAATCCATTGTTATTGCTGAAAAAATGAACTTCATTGTGATATAGTTTTCAATACATTTTGATTAATTTACATTCTGCATAATATAACTCTGAAGCTTATTATGTTAAACATTCAATATTATCAACAATTAATTTTTTATTCATCAGGTGACACATTTTAATTGAATCTTTACATCTATTCGTAATTTACAAAGTTTATCTCGGTATATTACCGCTGTTCCCGCCTATACATTTTTAAAAAGGATGTATAAATAAAAAATTTGAATTTGTGTTTCTGAATTTTATCAAAAAATTAAGCATTTGATCGTTTTTTTATGTTGATGGAATCAAATATTTATAATTTTTCTGGGAATATCCATAATTTAACTACATCACTAACATGATTTAAACGACATTTTTTAATCCACCAAATCTTTTTTTCCTCGTGTTATCCACGACAAGGCTGCTGGAAGTTATAGTGAGTTACTTCAGTAGGTATTAATGACAATATGACATATCACAATTTGATAACTGATTTAGTTGACTTTAGTACTTTTTCCATTGAAACCCAAAGAGAAGTGAAAAAATTAGAGAAAAACAAAAATACTCATTTAACAATAAGCTTATTTTTCAGTCAACTTTAGTAAATACCAGTAAAAAATATTCTATCGTCAATTTTAAAAGAATTTATATAGAATCAATAGTATTTAATGGAATCTATTTGGCACTTTAGAAACGTTAATATAAAATTACAGAAAAAATTAAATATTTAACAATTTATAGACGTTAGGTATATTATAACATACTAACTATAATTTTAATTGTATTTTGATTCTCAAAGTTCTATTTAGGGTATTTAAAATCATAGTGATAGTCCATATCGATAGAAAAAATATTAGAGTTGTACATTTTATCGTATTTCGTATTTTATTTAGGAGTTTATTTAAAATTACAATATTGATGAAATTCGTAAAATCACATCAGTTTACAAATTATTTTATAGTTAGAGTTAACTCATAATGTATTTTTAAATATCAATCTAGAAAATGTTATATTATGAAATTTCGCTATAAGTTAAGAGTTCGTCTATACTTAGAATAACTTTTCATTCGTGGTAAATAGTGATTTATGCATTTAAGTGTTAATGTGTTATAGATATTTTAACACATATATTTCATTGACCTACTCAATGACGATGTACGGTGAAAACCAATTTATCATTTTACAGAAGTTCGACTATACTGGTTTTTTGGAATAGATGCCTCAATAGTTAGGTATGTATGCCAAGATGATTAAAGAATTTTCTAAACTCATGATGATCGTTACTCATAAGTCAAAAGTAAAGAATCAAATTTATTTTAAAATTTGACCGACAAAATTTTTTAGAAAATTAAACACTTCCAATAATATACTACTATAGGTACAGAAATACCTATAAATATTAAAAAAAAATTAATACTTATAAATCATAAAAAAAGCGGGTAAGTGGATGTCACTTTGCTGTACATAAGAGGATGGGGTGGCCCTCTGACTAGGGTAGGTTAAATTTGAATGCAATGATAGGTATCATTGTATTTTAAAAACGATTCTGAACGGAGATGATTTGTCAGTCTAGGATATATTATAATTAAATATTGTCATATATTCTATTTTGAAAACTGGTTTTGCGTAAAAATTCCCGTTTTTCTGCCATTTTTTTTTTGTTTTTTGAAAACTGTTGGAGAATGATTACTTATAACCTCTATAATGCACCAAGGGTATTCACATTTACATCAGAAACCACCCCCAAAGTTTGAAATTGAAGCATTATTTCGACTAGTTATGCTGTACACAGACACACAAAAAAAAACACACACATCATTGTAAAATCAATACACTCATCACTCCGTTCAGAATCTAAAATAGAAAATTTCCATAGTAGTTTGGTTATCCTAAAATATATTTTATTATTCTCAGGACGATGTGTTTGAATACCAGGGCAAAAACTGATTGGAATTTATAAAACGTTAAAACGAAAATCTGATGAAAACCCACCTGCATATAATATTAATATTATTATATTTTATAGTAATTATCATTGTTTTAAATATTAATAATATTGCTTATAAAATACTATATTATTATTCTTATTACAATATGTATAATGCTTTTTTTAGTTAAAAAATATATATAGTGAGTGTTAAAATTAAGTAAAATATCATAAGAAGGGCTAAACCTTCAAATTATAGCCATGATAAATTGTATCAAACAGGAAATAATTCTAAATCATATTTAACGACCATGGATAGTCGCACTAAATATTTTAAGAAATAGGCACCTTAAATGAACTACATAGATAATTCAACATGCATCAACTGTTGCTAAAACATAACTAATTTGTAGTTAAATAATGAAATTAAGCTGATTTAACTAGAAATTATCTTAGCATGGTTGCAACATTTTATTAGATACCTAATAATATTCTAATGACAATCATTTAAAATCATAATTTATATAATAATTTAAAAAAAAAACATCATCGTGAAATCAATATTATGTTCCCCCAAAAATATCGTATCAACAAAAAATGGGTGATATCTCAACAAAAAGACTCCGTGTAAAAAATATGGTTCTAAAAAGTATGGTATCATATTATATTATTATAGTTGTCTTTGAACAATAAATAGAATTTACGTTTAAATAATCAGCTTAATAATTGAACATAGGTAGTTGACTAAGTTGAAAAATTTAAAATACTGCGACATATATTACAATGAATAAATAATAATATAGTTTACTAAAATTGAAACATTGGCAGTGTAATGTTTTAAAATCAACAAGTAAAGTTAAATTATTTAGCAGTCCGTTTTGACATAAATAAGATCTTAAGTTCACAAACTTAACTTTTAATTATATTATAACCTTTTGAGCAATTATTTTTTTATACATAGCGTTTATTTTACATGGATTTTTCGGAGTGTTCATGTTGGAATTATATAATATAAATAAAATACATATTTTTATAAATTTGTGTGTTATATTCAGTTTACAATTGTATAATTTAAATATTACTGCTTGAATGTTGATTGTTTACATGAATCAACTAATCAACATATTGAACAATTGATTAATTTAAATTTTTAATTAAATTGTAACTTGTAAGGTTTAATTAATAATGATGTTCAATAAATTGTATAGCTTTTAAATTAAAAAATAAAATTCAATGGTTATAAATGAATTTTACGTTTAATTTAATTTAATATAATGTATACGTACCAAACAATATAGCAGCTAATAAAAAAAATTAGTTATGTTATATGATATTTTTAATAGTCCTACCGTAAAATCTCAGATACAGAGTAATAAAAATATACAAGTTTTTTCGAAACATTCAGTTTAATAGCTTTAGTTGATTTTGATCAAAATATTAATTAATTAAAATATTTTGAATATTAGAGCTGGTGAGTTGCAGACCAATTCCCTAAATCAAGTACGATTTGCGGGCTAGGATTATTAGAGGGATGAATGAATCGCAAACGGACAATTAACTCAACCAAAATGTATCAATCCTTTATCTGCAATCATACCGATAGACCTGATGATGTGATAAAACTTCCAAAAAAGTGATATGAATTCATTGATATGATTAACATGAGATTTATTCGTTCCTAAACTCCTTTAAATTTTATTTGAATACTTACAATTTTAACTCATCGAAATTTTTTTTTTTTATCATATATAACATTATATACATACTCTATAAATATTATTTTACAATAAGCGTATGTGATGGAGGTGACATGGCTTGAGTATCAGGAGATAAGAAGCCGCCCATTGGAGGCACTTAAGGTTAGGATGTTAGGCTAGGATTTTAAGTAAGATAAAGTATACAAGATTAATTGAAGGTAGAGCTATATACAATTTTAGATGAGTAGGCCACGACACCATGTACGTTTAAGACGCCTTCTGGGGTCACCAGGAATAGCGTTGGTGGATAGCTCGGAAATCATGTGATTACGATGGCTGCAGTGGAACTTGGAGTATGTGCGTTTGTAGAAAGTTTTTACGACGTTTTGGACTGTTGTAATGGCTAGATCTCCTATATAGGGTATCGTTAGATACATATAGAGGGCTTTGGTTATTTGGCGGAGTTATTTTGATTGGAAGACTTGGATTTTGTTTAAGTTGGATTTTTTGGCTGAACCCCAGAATTGGATACCGTATGTCCAGATCGGTTTGAGTAGGAGTTCGTATAATAGTAAGTTATTAAAAATACCAAATTCTTCAGTATCATACATTATTCTATGCTAATTAATGACAATCTTGAAAGCTGTCCCTAATAATTCAAGACCATCAATGACATTAATTTAAATATAAAATTAATTTCTATCAAATAAAAAGCTTTAAGCTAATCAAGTTGAACTTTTTGGCAAATGCAGACCCCCTTCTATATAGATTGCAAATGTGGTTACGAAATGATTTTGAATCATACTGCTCTTGAATAGTATGAAAATAAAGTCTGCGAAACCAATAGGAAAGCTGAATATTTCACAGTGCTAGTACTGGTGCTGCAGTGCTGCTATGTCTATTGTTTCTGAAGATTCCGAGTTTTGACATTAGATGTTAATTTTATAAAGAGTTCGATTAAAAATGATATATTCTGTGCTTCTTTGCTCTTAACACACAGCAATACGGTTGTAACATATAGTCCTATAAAAGTTATATAAACTGATTACGTACGGGCATAACCTAGAATAAAAAAAAAATCACGGATATAGATACTATGGTTGCACAATGGCCTATTTAATTGGATAACAGCGCCGAGTGGCGAACAGGCGCCGAAAATTCTCATCAAATCTGACAAAAAATGACATATACAAGCGCCCTCTATACAGCCATTATTATAGCTGAACTCTTATACCATGTCACCATATTAATAATAATAATTACACAATAATTAACAAATAAATAAATATAAGTCATTAATTTATTTTAAAATATGATCATTTTTATGTGGAATCTTAAAAGAGCAAGGAATTTTTAAACATTGATGTTGTTCATTAAATATACATTATAGAAGCGTTAGTGAGAAACGACTTTCTTTTAATTCTTTTAAGAACATCCAGAGCAGTCATATTAGTGCTCTTTGTGTAACCATAATATTTATATCAGTGGTAAAAATATTGAAGGTAGTTTTTTTAAATTTTTTTTTTATAGGATTATCAATTTAAAGTTATTAATTATAAAATTATGTATATTATTCAGGGCCGGATTTTATAGGGAAGTAGGAGGCCCCGGTTCTCCACTTAATGTAGTTTTTAGCATCCAAATATAAAACACAATATAACATTTGCAAAATGGATTTAAATCACAACTTGAATAAAGATGTTCAATCATTAACATTTCATAAATTTAAAAATAAATGTTATTATTATAATATTTAATAACTAATAAATTGATAAAAGGATTAGCTAGCTTACAAATGTGAATTTAAAATCGATTATTATGTTAGTATGTTATTATCTTGTAGACTTGTAGACATTTTAATAAATAGTTAGTTATAAACAAACACATATTATAACTTGTATAAAAAGCCACCCGACCACTATTGTAGATGAATACGTACCGAATAACTTCTAAATAAAGTCATTTGATAAATTTATAACGTAGAAAAATATGTAATTTATCATATTCATGCGGAAAACCGTAGACGATAGATGCATAGATGTGTACATTCAGTCTTCACTCTTCGATCATACACTATATTTCGATCGTCATATTTATTCAGGTAAGTTCAATGTAGTTTCAATGCGGAGAACGATCATATTCAAAAATGAAGTTAATAAAAAACCGAATACGAACTTCGATGACACAAAGTCGGCTATCAGACCTTACACTGTTAAACATCGAAAGGGACTAACTAAGATCATTGGATTTTTCACGAGTTGTTGAAAAATGTACAGCGAAAAAATCTCGCAAAGTTATTTAATGGATATATTATTATGATAACAATTATTATTTAAGTTCTTTATAATATATATTATGACAATTATTGATAGTACATATTATAATCTAATAAATGTAATTTACTTATTTACTGTCTTTATTGTTTCATCACAACGAATTATTGTTTTTTTATAACCAAAATTCTGGTCATCTGGAATTTTGATTATTAAATATATTATGTAATCGAAAAAAAAAATCTACTTCTAAGGGTGGTCTCAGGGCCCCCACATTCCTAAATTCGGCCCTGGTAATAATGTTCTGCTATAAAATAATGTATTTATCTAAAATTACAATGGCTTAAGGCCAATATTAAAACTTAATTATTAATGGCTTACAGTTTTTTTTTTTTTTTTAATGTACCATGACATTCATTGTAAATTGTAGGTACCTACTTGTATGCACAGTAACGTCAGTAACTATCCAAAATTTGTTTGATAACATATAAATTATAAACATCAAAATTGGAGTATCAAACATATATAAGATTCAAGTAGACCAAATTTTGAAATGTAATTGTTTTTAATCGAAATAAAAAATAGATTTTATGATCTTATCACATTATGTGTTGTAAATATAATATGCTTATGCAGATACACTAAAGAATTTTCAAACAAAAATTAGTTACAAAATTATGAAATAAAAGATTCAAAAAATGTTTCATACCATCAACTGGAAAATAAGTATAATAAATAAGTATAATATATTAATAATAACCATAATAAGATCATATAGTATTATGTGTAATGTCAAATATTATCGCAATATTATTGTTGTACCTAATATATTGATTATAAATTTAATTATCAATAGTACATAATCATGATAATAAATGTATATAACAAAATTAATTACTACCTATACCGTCTACACCTACACTAAACTATTTTATAAAATAATATAGATATGGACTTTTAAATCAACCTAGTTTTTAGTATTCCCCGTGGACTTAGAACCAAAAGATAAGCTATTTAAAAATATCAAATTCTTCAGTATCATACATTATTCTATGCTAATGAGTAATGAGTAACAATCTTGAAAACTATCCCTAATAATTTAAGACCATTTAATGATATTAAATTAAAGATAAAATTAATTTCTATCAAATAAAAAGCTTTAAACTAACCAAGTTGAACTTATTTGGCAATTACAGACCCCCTTATAGATTGTAAATGTGGTAACGAGTAGATTTTGAATTGCTAATCAACTGCTGCTCTTGTAAAGTATGATGAAAGTAAGTCTGCGAAACCGATAAGAAAGCTGACTAGTTCACAGTGTTAGTATTGGTATTTGGTGCTGCTTTGTCGATTGTTTCTGAAGATTCTGAGTTTTGATATTAGATGTTAATTTTATAAAGAGTTCGATTAAAAGTGATATATCCTGTGCTTCTTTGTTTTTTTTTAGTCCGAAGAGAACTTGATAATGAATTTTAAAGTTTCGGATAAATTGGTATGACACTTTTATTGTACATGGGGTGAATATTTGGCCTCATTTTTCTTAAACTGAAATTTTAATGGATAATGTAATTGAACCTTGGTGTTATAAAAAACTGTTCACATAGAAGTCCGTGTTCTTTTACTCTAATGTTGAAATGATATGTTGGCAAATATTGAGTGATCGGTCAGGTTGTATATTGTTTTGTTGGTAGCGTTGAGAAGAACCATTTTAGTATGTGTTTGGGAAACATCACCGTTGCTCCGCTGTACAACGCGTCGGGTGCCGGACATTCACGAAGTTGAATCCCGTTCCCCTCCCCCACCCGTGATCGTGCTTGTGGCGCGTTTTCCAGCCACGGCCTACCGCCGTCAACCAGTTCTGTCCGCAAGTGAGTGCTCGGCCGGTCGATTATTGTTGACGTTTTTCGCAGCCGTGCCGTTTGTTAGTTAGTGTTCTAGCGTCCGGATCCGTCTGTCGACCACGCTTGCTTTCGCATACGCGCGTGCTCGTTCGTTTTGGTGTTTTTGTTCGTGCTCGGCCGTTTCAACCTCCACGTTCGTGTCAACGTGCCAGCCCGTTACTGTTGTTAGGTAACATCAAACCCTACAATCTCATTCACCGTCGTGTATTTGCGGATCCACTTGACGTACCTTACCGTACAGGTGAATATTCATCGACTGCGCTCGGGCGTTATACCGATTACGTTTGTCGTGTGGTTATAAGCCCGTCCCTGATCGCCAATCCCTCGTGATTCGCAATCGGCCGAATTTGGGTTTCCACGTGGTTTTTCACCGGGCCCTTGCTTTACGCCGTTGCGCCCGGAGGAATATAAGCAAAGTGTACATTGTTAGAGAACCCTATGAAAATACTGTTCTACGATTGGCTCTAATCCCAATGAGATATCAACTTCGTTATTAATTATTTGTTATCAGTTATCAAATTCTGTTTTTGAATTTTGAATATTTTAAAGACTTTTAACTTTTAATACTTTAAAATTTTGAAATTTGACAAAATGATATTTCCTAAAAAATATACAAATGAAATTGTTGGAGAAATTGGGAATACCGTTTGTTTCGGCTGGTACGCTCAACAAATTATTGCTAGGAGATTACTAACGGTGTAGGACTAGAGTATGGATGATAATAACAAAGAATAGCGTATGACAAATAATTAAGAATAATATTACTAAAAATAAAATTGAATAGTACAAAACGAGGCCTCAACCTATGTTAGGAATAATATGGTCACAGGCGACCACTGTAAGTAAAATATAATAATAAATAGACCATATGCGAGCGGTAACAATTATAATTTAAACAATAATATCGTTCACATACGAAAACGAAAACAAATCAATAATAAATAATAATGATAGTACGACCTGAAAGTATGTGCTATGTAGTGCAGTGTATGTCGTGGCGGAACAGCTGGACCAATTACGCAATGCTACGTACCGACGTTGTAATGATGGTTTGTCGCCGATGATAATAATAATGGCCAACAGTCCACGCACTATAATAATATTTGCGCATTTGGTGGACGAGCGATGATCGTATATCTTAATAAACTTTCGCACTGCGACAAGGGACGGGAGATGTTTATCGACGTACGTACGGAGAGGTTTTGCACAGTATATATGATGTTGCAAAACAAAGCGGCAACGGACGACACGTACAGGTCGTCGCGGCTACTTCTCTGGTACTGGGATGCGTATGCGGAGTCACCGCCGCTGTGATCGGTCGGCCGACAGATAAGCTTATCGGGCCTTTGGTGGTGGACACTGCGTGCAGGTGCCAACGGTGATTGTGGCGTGAACATACTCCCCCATGGAAGACTAAGGATCTTCCAAAATGTGATCGAGGCGTGAACGAAGATGAATTTTCGAGCAAAAACATAATACATAATAAAGGAAACAGAATAATACAGAATACAAGAAATACAAAAAATACACGAAATATCAGTTTACAGGAGAGGAAAGACCTTTGATGCGTAGGAATAGATTTTTTTTTAATTGTTGTTATACTTATTACACTCAAACTATTTACCTCAACACCAGTCGTTTGTCCTCCTGTATGCTGGGACGCTACAATTGGGAGACGAGCTAACTTGACCACAGGCCGCTTGAGGGTGCCATCACTGGTACGGAGACTTACTACCCGCACAACTCCATCTTCGCCGGGATGAACGGCTTCGACCCGACCCATTTTCCAGAGTGTGGGTGGCAAATTTGGTGCATGCACTAGCACAAGATCACCAACTGTGACGTTTGGTTGCGGGTAGTGCCATTTCGATCGGACTTATATATAATATAATTTATATACTTATACTGCAAGTATTCTGAAGACCAACAACGATTGGTGAAATTGATCCAATAGCTGCCATCTGTTGAGACGGTTCATCGGAATCTGCGTCACGTCGTGGTCAGGCAGCGTGACGAGAGGTGCACCTGTGAGGAAGTGACCTGGTGTTAACACTCGTAAATCATTCGGATCTGACGAAAGGGGTGTAATTGGTCGTGAATTCAGTATGGCTTCTATTCGTTGAGTTATGGTGCACATCTCCTCAAATGTTAACAATGGGTGCCAATTACTCGTTTCAAGTGGGTTTTCATGGACTTAACAGCTGCCTCTCACAATCCCCTGAAGTGGAGAGCAGCCGGCGGGTTGAAGTGCCACCTACACGGCCCAGCATTTGAGATACTGTTTTGTGCTTCAGGAACTGACCACAACCGACGCAATTCAGATGCGGCACCTTGGAAATTGGTACCACAGTCTGAGTAGATTTCTGAAGGTATTCCTCGGCGAGCAATGAAACGGTGCAATGCTGCAAGGAATGCCGAAGTTGTGAGGTCAGAGACAACTTCGATGTGAACCGCTTTCACGGCCATGCAAATGAAGATCGCCACATAAAATTTTGTAGAATGGGCGTTCCGAAATTTACTTTCCTTGATTAAGAGTGGTCTCGCGTAATCTAAACCGACATTAGAGAAGGGATGGACACACTCGTGAGGATGGAAAATCGCCCATTAACGTTTTGACAGTTGAGGCTCGATGTCGTCTACAGGTAACATATTTGAAAATAATGTAACGAATAACTGATCGACCTGACACAATCCAAAATTGAGAAGACAACAAGGATGCTACAAGCTGAGGCCCAGCGTGCATACCAGTTATATGATAATATCGGATTAATTGTAACTTTGGCATTAACACTGGATATTTGAAGTCTTCCGGTGTGGTTGAATGGCGAAATCGTCCACCCACACGTATGATTCCAGATGCGTCAATGAGCGGGGTGAGAAAAGCTATCGAATGAGGTTTGATTGACGATGACGAAGATGAAATAAACTTGAGTAACTGTGGAAAGTGGATGCGTTGCGTTATTTGGACTAGCGTCTGTAGAGCATCACGAAGTTCTTCATATCGAAGGAATCCTGTAAACATGGGTGGATGCTCGTCACATTGATGTGTGGGCTTTCGCTGGAGTGACTTGTGACGAGCCGCCTTGATGATGAAACGTCGCATGTAGGCAAAAACTCTCTTTAGACGAGTCAATGATGAGAATTTTTCAAGCTAGTCGTCATTCGTTGTTGGTGTAACAATGACGTGCAAAGTCTCTGCCACGGTTTTCTGTTCAGGTAGTTCAGCGAATGGAATTTTTTCATACTGTGGTGATTTCCAAGTATCAGGTGACTGTTGTACGAAAGACGGACCATCCTAGTATAAACTGTGTTCTAATGCTTCGGTAGGAAGTAGGCGACGGGACACACAATCAGCTGGATTTTGCATTTATGGTACATATCGCAACCGACCCATAGGAAAAAGTTCACCTATCTTGTTAAGCCTGTTCGTAACCAATACTTTGAATGTAACTTGCTAAGTTGTTAGTCGAGACAACACCACTGTAGAGTCGGTCCATGCATGAATCGAGGATATGTGATTGATTGACGATAATGCCTTTTGTACACGATGCAGTGTTTGAGCTAATAGTAGTGCCCCATAATTCCAACCTTGGAATGGAAAGTGACTCGTCCAGACGACTGTTGTTTAACGGTGTCACATTCGACCTGGCTGTAAGTAAATGTACTGTGACAGGTTTTGACGCATACGACCGTCGCATGTAAACAACAGCTGAGTATCCCTTTTGTGATGCATCGGAAAAACCTAGCAGTTTAACTTCGGTACAGTGTTCAATAGGAATATGTCTCCTGATTTTAACTCGTGAAACCTAAGGTAACTGTGTAGAGAATGAATTCCAGGAAGAAGCTAGTTCGTCGGGGATCGGTTGGTCCCATTCATAAGCATTTTTCCATAGAATCTGCATGAAGCACTTATCCCAAAAGGTGATGGGTGATAAGGCTCCGATTGGGTCATATATCTTAGCTATCGCGGATAGCACTGCACGTTTTGTAGGTCGAGAGACGCAAGGATCACTATGATAACTGAATATATCATTTTCTGGGTCCCAATGTAACCCTAGAATCTTTATTTGACAATCATCCATTGGGTGGAATGACAGTTCCACAACTTGATCGTCCTTTGGGATATTTTGCAGAACTTGTGGACAGTTGCTTGTCAACTTTTTTTGCTCAAATTAACCTTGACCTAGCAAACCGATGAGTTATTTCTGCAACATCACGATCTGTTCGACTGAGGCAGCTCCCGTTATAATGTCATCGACGTAAGTTTGACTAGATAACACTCCTTGTGCAGCTGGGTATCTTGAACCTTCGTCCAGTTCCAATTGATGCAATACACGGATGGCTTGAAAGGGAGAAGAAGACACTCCGTAAGTAACTGTCGACAATGCATACCTACTCCTGTATTGATTCAGATGGATCGTTGCGCCACAAAATATGCTGGTAAGAGCATTCCGCTGGTGACACCTGTATTTGTCTATACATTTTGCATATATCTGCTGTGAGCATATATACATGAAAGCGACATCTTAATAATAGATCTGCTATGTCATATTGCAATTTGGGTCCGGTAAATAACAAATTGTTTAATGATGTTCAAGAGGATGTAGTGGCAGACGCGTCAAATACGACTCTTAGTTTAATTTTTTCGTTCGTTCATTTGACAACTGCGTGATGTGGAATGATGTAGTTTCCCGGAGTTTGCGTGAGTTTCATGTGGTCAAGTTGTAAATACTCCTTCATAAAAGATTTATATTCCTCGTATATGATAGGATCGGCTGTTAATTTACGCTCCAAATTATAAAATCTTGATAGTGCCATTGACCGGAAATCACCAAGAACGGAAGGATTGGTTTTAAACGGAAACGACACTGAGTACCTCCCAGACGGATCTCTGGTGGTGGTACGGCGGAAAATCTCTTCGCACTTCTGTTCTTCTGTAAACAGATTAGGTTAGGTTCAGGCTCCTCGACTTCCCAAAACCGGTTCAGCAATTGTTTTAGTGACGGTTCGGTTGTCAATGACAGTGATGTTTGTGATAACGAAGTACTTGAGGCTGCCGCAGCTCCAAAATTAATCCAGCCTAATGTTGTCTCGAACGCGGAAGGCAATCCTGGTGTATGGCGTACATGATAACCGTCTGTGAAAATGTGGTTGTACACGTCAGCGCCTAGTAAAAATTCAATTTGCCCTGGACGATCGAAATTCGGATCTGCGAGCTCCAGATCTATGTACTGAGTTCGTATAGATAAATCTAACACTTTCGAGGGCATCAATAAAGTGATCTTGGACAATAGAACGGGTTCACAAGTTAGCTTTCGATCTGACCACATGTGTAGCCCTATGTTGCACAAGACTACACCTTTTGCCTGGACTACGGGACTCTGTGACAATCCGACTACGTTGATTTTACGATTGCACCGCGTAAACCATGTCGCGTTGCACACTTTGTTGTTATAGCAGATATTTGCGATCTACAATATATTAATGCTCGGACTGGTACCCACTGTCCCTGTTGGTTGCACATCCGGATAACAGCTATGCCCAGAACACTAAAATTGCCGCTGCTCACGGTACCAACAAACGACGTGTCATCGGTATTTGGTAGATTACCAACGGGGGCTGCCGACGACGATGGAATCGCGGGTGCATTGTTATTTGAATTAGTGCCAGCGTGGCGCTTTCGTGAATCGAAGTGCAGTAACGAATGATGTTTTCCGGAACAAGTTCGACACGAATACTTCGACTGACATGTAAACGCCGTATGGGAACCACAAAGACAGTTTGAACACATGTTGTTGGACTTTATCAGCTGAAATCGTGCTGATGTGGTTAGTCCCTTAAACTTCTCACATTTGTATACATAGTGTGTCCCTTGGTACGCATAGCAGTGAGGTTCATGCTCCTTGGTTGCGGCCAGTAACGATGATCTTGAAATTACAGGCTTTCGGCGCGTGAAAGGAGCAGGTTTTCTTTCGGCGTCTGTCATCGAACTATTTCGTAAGATTTTGCACCGAGATTGTATGAAAATTAATAAATCATTTAGAGTAGGAAGATCATGTGTGCCTTGATCAGCCTCGAAGAGACGCTTCGTCGAACTATCCAAGACGCGCAACGCTATATAGAATAATAGAAACCCGGACAGATCATGCACACCTAGAGCGTCGATCGCTGCTGTGTTCTCTTTGAATACATCTAAAAAGTTATTTAGGTCACTTAGTGATTCATTTTGTATGGGAGAAAATGCGAATAACTTGTCCAAGTGCGCGTGAAGTATAATACGCGTACTGTCAAATCGAGCATGCGATGCGTTCCAAGAAACTTCATAGTTGGAACCAGTAAGAGGGACTGAACGTACGACAGTGCTCGCAGCTCCAGAGACTGAAGCAATTAAATAGTGAAATCGCTCAACACTGTTAAGATCTGGATTTTCGTTGACAAGCGATGTAAATGTGCCACGATAAGAACGCCAATTAACTATGTCACCATTAAAGTGCGGTAACTTAATTTTTGGTAAATTAATGTGAGAACCTGATCTGGGTACCGTATCCAATTTACAACAGGCGACCGCACCCGCCACGGCTTGTATAGAATAGTATTGTTCGGTGACAACAGTTTCAATGGTACTATGTTCCGTATATAAGAAATAATATACGTTATACTAGATCAATTTTATCTCGTTATGATTGGGATTACCTATTGTGCACACATTTTAAAATTACCAATATATCACCCATATATATATATATATAGAAAGTAAAGTTTCCATACCAAAGAACAGTGAAATATGAAACACAATAAAAATACCATGAAATACAATAATATTATATCTGCTTCGTATTAAAAATATGTTAAGACATCATGTTAATAAAAATGTGTAGGTAACTGTCATAATTATTGGTTTTGAATTATTCTGTTTTACATCACACTACATAACAATATTGCTATTACCATTGATTATAAAGACTATAGTATAATACTACTAGTAATTATAATCAATTCTATTACTTTCAAAAGTTGGATCATATTGCATTTTGAAAGGCGGTAAAAATTCAAAATTATTTTGTGATAATAATCGTATTTTGTGATAATAGTGTTGTAACGCCATATTGGAATAATTTGGATTTTCTCCTGCGAAAATCCATTGGTCAGGAGTCAGCTGTTGTTATTCCAAACCGCTATCATCCTCGTCGTGCAGATAAGAATGTTATTGTTATTGTTTATATTTTTACATCTTATGTATATCGTCATTCCCCATCAGTAGATCTCATTGTAAGATATGATCATATCCCCCGTTTATATCACCGTTGTTTACTATATCTATCAACCATAATCAGTTTGTTTAGTGCCACAAGTGCACACTTTCAATTTTTGTGTTCGATTATTACTCGTATCGTAATTGGTTAGGTTACTTATTCCTCTTTACCCACAGGTATAAAGACCCGCCGCAATTAGTATCGCGCGGCCAGCTAATGATAGTACTTCATTAGTTCCGCGACGGTGCGCATACAGTATGAGTGTATTCCATTATAATAAAATATATAAAAGTGAATTTTAATAAAACAAATTACTTATCACCTTTTGGTTCCAAGCACACACATTTTATCGATAATCATTTGAAATTTTTGCACACATAAAATTATAAAACTACCAATTCAACATTATTACTTACTAATTTCCGCTAAAAAATTACGCGTTATAAGGTTATTTTTATTATTATAAGTTGCAAAAATATGGTAAGTTATTGTTCATTATGCATTTTTTATAAATTATTGAAATTTAAAAATTTATACTCATTTCTAGATTAGTGGTATGGCCCAATTTAACAACTTTATTGTATTTTATTAAACTACATAATTCGATTCTTATTTAGATAAATTGACAGTAACTGGGATCAAAAACATGTAATTTCATGTAGTCGCGATTTATGAGAGCTACGTTTTCCAGGTATCGGCAAAGAATAAAAATAAACCAATTAATCGCACTACTGTATAGTTACATCTTGTAAATTTCGAGTATAAAACGTCATTGAAAATTGTGATTTATGAGTACATTTTGATACAATGATTAGTAATTTTAAACGAAGATGGCGTGTCAGCTTATATAACTAAGTATTTTATAAGTACAGGTAATTAATAATTATTGATTTTTCTAAGGTTATTAATTAGTAATGCATTTTCAAGTTATCTGTTATAAGCAAAAAATAAATAAAAATTACGTACCTATTTCCCCTGTGAACGATATGGGTTAATTAATTTATAATTATGTCAGTTGCGTAGCTATTACGTCAGCTATAAAATCATGTATTCATCTAAAAATTACAATGGCTTAAGGCCTATATTAAAACTTAATTATTAACGTCTTACAATGTTTTTTTATTTACCATAACATTCATTGAAAATTTTATGTACATAAAAAAATGCACAGTTATTATCCAAAATATATTTGATATAATACATTAATGTTGTTTATAACAACAAAATTGGAGTATTAAACACGTACAAGATTAAAGTAGATAAGACCAAATTTTTAAATGTAATTATTTGATGCCGAAATAAAAAATAAATTCCATGATCTTATCACAATCTTTATTGTAAATATAATATGCTCATGCAGATATATTAAGAAATTTCCAACAAAAAGGATTTACAAATAACAATGAAATAAAAAACACAAAAAATGTTACGTACCTTTTTCTGGATATAATAAGTAAAAAATATTAATCACAGTGATATCATATTGTATTATGTATTTAAGAATATTAAATCAAAATCCCAAAAAGAATTAAGTAGCGTCAAATATTAACACAATATTATCACAACAAAAACACTTCGTTGAACTCCTTGTAAAAACGTCTAAGTAAAAAAAAACCCTATCTTTAAGCACTATAAAGATATGTCATAAATAAATGCTAAGTAAATTGAATTGAAGTAATCTTATTTTGTTTCAATAATTTATTTACCGAGAAATTATTTTGAGTAGAATTAATGTTCATTATGATATTTTAAATATTAATAAACTTCTAATGACTTTTATAAATTTTTTTTCACGTTATTTTGTGTGCCGTGCCATATACCTATAGTACCTCTATAATTTCTCGCCAAGTAAATAAATTATTGAAACAAAATAAGAGTACTGTAATTCAATTTACGTATCACATCTTTATATTACTTAAAGATCTAGAATTTTTTTTACTCAGCCGTTATTTTCGAAGTTATAGATAACTGAAGTTTTTACATTATATAATAACCCTTAAATATCCGTAATGCTTAAAATTTCTTAATATTAATCTGTTACGCATTGTTAACGTCACATGTACTATATCCTTATTATCCATCGTTCGATACTGCTAAACACCGAAATTACTTTGCGCTATTTTTTGTAAAACGAAAATTTCAACATTGTAATGCTGCTTCCACTGGAATTTTTTTAACACCTTTTTTTTCTTCAAAATTTGTGTTTTAAGTTCTTCTCATTCGGATATTAAAATTGAAAATATCCATTGACTTGTTGTGTATTCAAAAAGTATTAAATTGAATTTTACTAATTTTAAATGGTCATCTTTATTTTGTTAGTTTTCTATAGTTTCGATAGTGTGGTATTTAATGCATATATTATTATATAACATTGTGCATAGGTCGGTTTCATAATAAAATCTATAAATAAATATTTGTAATTTTTTTATTCATTACACTATATTCATGTTTATTAAATTTGAGTTTGTTTTATTTTATAAACTGTTAGTATACTAAATTATGACCAATTGAAAAGAAAATTGATTACTATTTTTATTGTTTTTTTAAAATAAATAATACAGGTAAAATAATTTATTGTATATTACTAAACCACCGCTGTGTAAAAAATTGATCAGCCCCTAACCGAAAAAACATCCTGGCTACGCCACTGAATCATGTACATAACATTTTTCATATAAAGTCTATAATATATATATAGTCTTTATTTGTATATAAATTTGTATCATTGTTAAAGTAAGAGGAGGTCTAGGTGTTGTGAACAATTTGTGATGTATCTATCCATATAATATTAATATTCCTACTGTACAATCTTAGATACAGAGTAATAAAAACATACAAACGTCTTCAAACCATCCAGTTAAATAGCTTTAGGTGATGTCCATCAAAATATAAATAAATTAAAAAATGTTGAGTTTTAGAGATGCAGCCTAATTCCCTAAATCATGTACGATTTGCTAGCTAGGATTATTAGAGGGATGAATGCATTGCAAACGGACAATTAACTGAACCAAAATGTACCATTGCTTTATCAATCATGCCGATTGACTTGATGATATGATAAAATTTCCAAAAAAGTGATATGAATTCAATGATATGTTAACTTGAGATTGATATGCAATTACCATAGTTGTGGTCTGTGTTACTCTCATATATAATTATAATATTTCAGCTATAAAATCATGTATTCATCTAAAAATTACAATGGCTTAAGGTCTATATTAACACTTAATTATTAAAGTCTTACAATTTTTTTTTTATTTACCATAACATTCATTGAAAATTTTATGTACATAAAAAAATGCACAGTTATTATCCAAAATATATTTGATATAGTACATTAATGTTGTTTATAACAACAAAATTGGAGTATTAAACACGTACAAGATTAAAGTAGATAAGACCAAATTTTTAAATGTAATTATTTGATGCCGAAATAAAAAATAAATTCCATGATCTTATCACAATCTTTATTGTAAATATAATATGCTCATGCAGATATATTAAGAAATTTCCAACAAAAAGGATTTACAAATAACAATGAAATAAAAAACACAAAAAATGTTACGTACCTTTTTCTGGATATAATAAGTAAAAAATATTAATCACAGTGATATCATATTGTATTATGTATTTAAGAATATTAAATCAAAATCCCAAAAAGAATTAAGTAGCGTCAAATATTATCACAACAAAAACACTTCGTTGAACTCCTTGTAAAAACGTCTAATTAAAAAAAAACCCTATCTTTAAGCACTATAAAGATATGTCATAAATAAATGCTAAGTAAATTGAATTGAAGTAATCTTATTTTGTTTCAATAATTTATTTACCGAGAAATTATTTTGAGTAGAATTAATGTTCATTATGATATTTTAAATATTAATAAACTTCTAATGACTTTTATAAATTTTTTTTCACGTTATTTTGTGTGCCGTGCCATATACCTATAGTACCTCTATAATTTCTCGCCAAGTAAATAAATTATTGAAACAAAATAAGAGTACTGTAATTCAATTTACGTATCACATCTTTATATTACTTAAAGATCTAGAATTTTTTTTACTCAGCCGTTATTTTCGAAGTTATAGATAACTGAAGTTTTTACATTATATAATAACCCTTAAATATCCGTAATGCTTAAAATTTCTTAATATTAATCTGTTACGCATTGTTAACGTCACATGTACTATATCCTTATTATCCATCGTTCGATACTGCTAAACACCGAAATTACTTTGCGCAATGTTTTGTAAAACGAAAATTTCAACATTGTAATGTATAGGGCTAGGAAAATGAAGCACTAAAAACCTGCAATAAAGGAATTAAAAAATTGCCAATAATGCCACAAAAAAAAGCATTTAACCAGGAAAATGCAACTAAAAAAGACTTAAACATTTTTAAGTTAAGCTGATTAGTTTAGTTATGATTGTCGGCTTAACGTATTGTCGATTACTGATATCGTGGTTCCGCGAGTCGCGACAATACTCCGTACACTAGCACTCGGATATAAACCCCCATAGAAATTCCTATAATTAGGAAATGCTAAATAATATTATTGTAAATTTAGATATAGTAAACAAGTCAATAAATATCGTTCTCATTGCGTCTGAAGTCCAGACATAATATTACGACGATATTACAGACGTCGTTTTACGTAACCACTACTCCCCACTCGGTAGTCAGTAATCACAAAATCTAAGAATCTATTTTCAGAAATATTTTCCGATAAGGCGATAATATTTCACTACGAATTCACAAAATATATATAATTATACAATTAAAATAAATGAAAGAATAATAATTTAGATAAATATTATGTACGTAAATGTTAAAATATGCGTATAATTAACAAAAACCAATTATAAAGCTAATAAACTGACAAAAAAGTACCAATAAAGCATTTATTTACGAATATCACAAGAAAAAGCAAAAAAAGCAAAAACAAAATTGCATATTTGAACTCTGTGATGAATGAATCGAATTTTGTTTTTGATTAGACATGTCCTGTAAGTACTACGAAAGAAAATGCAAATGCTACAAAATCCTAGCCCTAGTAATGTCGCTTCCACGGGAATTTTTTTAACACCTTTTTTTTCTTCAAAATTTGTGTTTTACGTCCTTCTCATTCGGATATTAAAATTGAAAATATCCATTGACTTGTTGTGTAAAGCCACCCTCAGCACCCTCTGTAAACTTATGATTTCAACAATATTATTTTTAAAGTAAATTTACTACTAGCGTGGCCATTCGATCGCTACGCTCGCTCGTACATTAAAATAGAAAATATCCTTTCACTTGTTATGTAAAACCACCTCGTGTAAGCCTCAAAATTAAACAAAATTCTATTTCTGTTTAAAAGAACATTCTTTGATTTGTTGTTTTGCGAGCAATTACTCAACATAAGGTAAGTCGTCCACCGGGTCATCAACTATTAACAGTGGTAAAACCTAGACGATTGATCTGGTATCAAGAAACCTCAAATAAAAGTTTACAAATAAATCTTTAATAACACATTTAAAAGGTATTTAAAGTAGGTAAACATCGATAAGACAAAATGACAAGTTCAAGCTTTAGATACAATCTATATAATATTAATCATTGTGTTTTTGTATTCGTGCGCGTTAACATAAAAATAGAAAAACATAAATTTGTTCGATTTGGTAGAGTGGTCAAACTTAAACGATGGTTTTGTCTTGATCACAAAATGACAAAGTTTTGGTACATCGCCAACCGAAATGAAATGTATCCGATGACATGAAGTTGATAAAGATCTGTCCAAAAATGATAATTACAAAGAATTGAAGTAAATAAACAGGAAAAAAAAATGCATCTATGAGTAATACTATAAAAATATTAACTTAAAACTAAAACATATACATCTATACTTTAATACAAAAATAAAACTTGAAGGTATTAATATTTGTAGCATATCAATCAGACAAAAGACGTCTTTTTTATAAGTCCCATCTCAGCCGCTTGTAAATATGCAGCTTTATTAATTTGTAGATGATGAATGCCTCATTCCTATTGATGAAACTGCAAACGATTTGCCCACTAAACTCTTACCGATTGATCATCATTTTGCCGCGAAAACACATACGATTCTATGGTTGTACCTTGTACGCAAGGTGAAGCTAGGTGGATATGGATACACGGTAGAAATCGATGAATCGAAATTTGGACAACGTAGACATCACCGGCCCCCATAATGTTGAGGGGGCAACGGGTTTTTTGATGGTTACGAAAGAGAAACCGATCAATGTTTTATGGTCCCCGAGGAAAGACGTAATGCCGTCACCATTCTAGACATAATTAAATAATGGATAAAGGCTGGCACGACCATAATCTCGGATTGTTGGAAGGTAGTATATTTTATACCTACAACTAATATTATAAATTTAATAATATAAAATAATTTAATATTTTAGAATTCATAACCTTAAATAATAAAGGATATATATTATATATACATGACGGTGAACCATAGTCTTTACTTTAAGGGCCCGGAGGTAGGTGTCCACTATAATGCGATACAGTTCATATAGGCATTCAAAAGCATCCATGTCAAACTAAGGCCGTAAAAAAACATTTTATTCTGGATATTTGGCAAAGTATATGTTTACGAAACACTGTGGGTCACATAAATTGGACACGACAGCTGAATTTCTTAAACAAGCCGGTTTGATTTATCATAAAGGTTATACCGAACACGGCCATCGCCCGAATTATCAAGGACCGTTTTGTGTGGCCGTGTATTGACCGAGATATATGGCGATTGGTCAAGTCGTTCGTACAGTGCCAGAAAGCCATCGTGCACAAGTATACGACGACGCCGTTCGCAACATTCGCGTCACCGGGTCGACGTTTCGGCCATATCCATCTCGACATCATCGGGCTGCTACTACTGTCGAACAACGCCAAGTACCAACTCACCTGCGTCGATCGTTTTACACGTTGACCTGAAGCGTGGCCTGTCGACAAGATGAGTGCTCATACCGTCGCTGCTATACACTTGTGACGAACTGGATCGCCCGTTTCGGAGTCCCAGACGTCATCACCACAGATCAGGGACGACAGTTCGAGTCTGAGCTTATGCGAGTCCTCAACAAGATTTACGGGGTTCAACACGTCCGCACCTCCCCTTAACACACGCAGACGAACGAGATTGTCGAGCGTTTTCACCGGACACTCGAGGGGGCACTCGCTGCACACGAGTCGCCGCATTGGTAACAACACCTGTCAGTGGTCCTTCTCGCGCTGTACAACACAGTTAAACCGGACAACGGCTCGACCCCGACTGAGCTAGTGTACGGGAAGTCACTGCGGTTGCCCGGCTAGCTATTCCACGCATCACCTCCGGAAGTAAGGGCACAAGATTTCGTTGCGACGCTCAAGGCGTCCATCGCCAAGCTTCCACCTTCGCCCAGAACCAACCACGACCCGGCTCGACGCGTTTTCATACCGACACAGCTTGATTCCGTCAGTCACGTTTTTATCCCCATCGAAGCACATCAGGCACCGCTTCAGCCTCGATACGAAGGACCTTATATGGTACTGCAATGCCAGCTGGACAACCGGACGTCGTGGATTTCAGTGGATCGGCTCAAACCAGCATTCGTCCTGTGCGACGACCCGATCGCCGATCACTCCTACGCCATGCAGTCCATCGACAGGTTTTCGACATCGAAAATTGTTAAACTATTTTTTCCTTTGACGGGGGGAGTAATGTGGCGAGCCGCCGCCACATAATTTCACACGGCGACGGTTACATTGTAAGATAGCTGGTCACAGTGATCCCCGGCAGACGGCGGCCGCAGGACTCACTCTATTTGTCAGATACTGTGACACGTAACGCAAGCTCTCCGTTGCCGTTTACATCGCCATATTTTCCCGTTTGTACAAAACGAACACAAAGTAAAAAACCCTCGTTGCCGATCATTAATATAACTCGTACCTCGACACAACGTCGCGTTTTTTGTACAATAACATTCTTTCGTTTTTAAAATAAATAATTTAAATGTAAAACGAGTGAGTTATTATTTTCGTAATTGTTGTGCTTATTAAGTTACCATTGTAACAACGCACTTTGAAGGTTCTTCAGTGATAACCCGAGTTTCTCCACATCATTATAATAATGTGGCGATAACAATAAAAATAATGACATAACACGGTGTTATCAACATAATAATAATCATACAGCATTTATCATACAAATTTAAGAAACAACAACAATAATTATCGGGTTCCATTGATAAATAATGGGAATAGTGCAAAATAAAATTTATACCGACATTTTGATTCAGACTCCGATCATTCTCCATGATAATGTAATAATGTTACCACTGGAACACGATGGCCCACACGACTAGTTTTCAAGTTATTTAGCATATCATATTTTAAGTTTGAAGGGTCATGTTCCGAGCCCAAAATTCTAACTTCACTATCGTTTTCAGCGTACTAAACAATAAAAGTTTCAGAAAAAAAAATGACAAAAAAGAAGGTGTTCAGTAAATTAGAAAGCCCGTGTTCTTTTAACTCTAATGTTGAAATGACGTGTTGGCAAATGTTGAGTGATCGGTCAAGTTGTATGTTGTTTTGTTAGTAGCGTTGAAAAGAACCATTTTAGTATGAGTGTATTCCGTTCCGTTATAATAAAATATATCAAAGTGAATTTTAATAAAAAAAATTACTGATAACCTTTTGGTTCCAAGCACACACATTTTATTGAGAATAATTTGAGAATACAAATAAAATTATGAAACTACTAATTCAGTCAAACTACAAAGTTATTACTTACTAATTTTCGCTAAAAAAATATACATTTTAATGTTATTTTTATTATTATAAGTTGCAAAAATATGGTAAGTTATGGTTCATTATGCATTTCTTATGAATTATTGAAATTTAAAAATTTATATTAATTTGTAGATTATTTGTATACCCAATATAACAACATTATTATATTTTATTAAACTACATAATTCGATTCTTATTTAGATAAATTTACAGTAACTGGAATCAACAAGATATAATTGCATGTAGTCGCGATTTACGAGAGCTACAGTTTTCAGTTGTCAGTAAAGGGTAAAAATAAACCGATTAATTGCACTACTGTATGTAGCTTGTAGATTTTTAGTGTAAAACGTCATTGAAAATAATTGTGATTTATGTATACGATTTGATACAATGATTAGTAATTTTAAACGAAAATGGCGTGTCAGATTACTCTAGGTCTAACTAAGTATTTTATAAGTACTGGTAATTAATTATTATTAATTTTTCTAAGGTTAATAATTAGTAATGCATTTTCAAGTTATCTGTTGTAAATAAAAAATAAATATAAATTACGTACGCTCATCGGCTGTGAATGATAATGGTTAGTTAATTAATAATTATGTACATAACATTTTCCATATTATATAGACTTCACATATATATTCATTAATATCATTGTTAAAGTTAAAGAAGGCGTAGGTGTTGTGAAATATTAATTATGTACCCATATTATGATATTATTATAGTACTGCCGTAAAATCTTAAATACACAGTAATAAAAATCCAGTTGAATAGCTTTAGTTGATGTCGATCAAAATATTAACAAATTAAAAAATGTTGAATTTTAAAATTGGTGAGTTGCAGCTCAATTCCCTAAATCAAGTTCGATTTGGGGGCTATAGGATTATTAGGAATCTAGGAAAAATTATCCGGGGAAAAAATACCCACGGAAAAAATGGCCAATGAAATAATACCTGATAAAAAAATACCCTAGGAAATAATATCCGATAGAAAAAATATCCAAGAAAATGATACCGGTATATGACATAAATACTAAACAACATGTGCATTTAAATAAAATGTATATTATATTCATATTTGATATTATTTTGAGTAAATTAAAAAAATTAAATACAGTTGTATAAAATAAAATTTGTCATAATAATGTAATAATAATTTGGCATTTTTTATAAAATAATAAACGCATATTAATAATTATTAATATTATTATAATCAATTTCAAAAAACGTACTAATATGTCGTGTATGCTATCGTATGTGATCAATTATCGTTAGTTGAATTCCGATAATATATTATATATTTTTTTTTAATTGTACATATACCCTCGGCAAAATAGACAATTAGGCTTAAAGTTACCAGATAATATTATTTGCAATGGTTGTGTATCATTTGAATAATACTTTAATTATTTTTTTTTTTACGAATTGGGATTTTAATTGTAAATAATTATAGATATAATATAATATACCTCTATATGTCTGACTTTTTTTGGCCATTATTATGTAATTTTTCTGAATAAAATTATCACCTAAGCTTTTCTTTTATACAATTTATTATAATAAAATAATAATATTATTTTTATGGGTATTATTCCCACGGGTATTTTTACCAATTACTATTATTAGAGGAATGTATGAATTTCATACGGACAATTAACTCAACCAAAATATACCGTCCCTTTACCAATCATACCGATAGACATGATGATGTGATAAAATTTCCAAAAAAGTGATATAAATTCATTGATATGTACTCGTAAACTTGAGATTGATCAGGATTTTTTTTTAACATTCTGTTCCTAAAGTCTTAAAAATTGTATTTGAATACTTAAAATTTGAGGTATGCAATATTATAATTCGTCAAGGTTAGGTTAGGTTAGGTAAAGTAGACATATCATCACCGCCTTACTGAATTCAAATAAGATTTCAGAAGTCTAATTACTGTAACAGGTAGGATAACCTGATTGACAAAAGTACATAAAAATGATTGTTCAAGTGCTCTATTTTATACAGCCACAACAGGTATAATCTATATTACGTATTATGTTCTTAATAGAAATGACCTTTCGTGTCATTTCCTCTATGAATTAGGATCGCAATTAGCATTACCCTTATGGACTCTGTTCAGACAATCATTGGACGAGTGCGTTTACCCATCGATGCTAAAGGTTATTTCTTTTTACGCCAATCTTCAAGCCAGGTGATCGCAATATTGCATTGAGCTATCGACTAATAGCCTGAATGGCATTTCTAAAATATGTTAGTAATTTGTTTTAAGTTGTGTTCAACCATCTATAAATAATATTCTTATGGAAGAGCAGCATGAGTTTCGACCGGGCATTCAACTACTATGTGTGATCTCGTTGTCAGTAATTATGTATTCGACCATTTTCAAAATAGAGCATTAAATGACTCAATTTATACAGACAATAAGAAGGCTTTTGATTCTGTGAATCATAACGCGCTCATTTTGTGCATAAAGAATCTAGTATAGGTGAATATCTTTTATCATGTTTCCTGTCCTACACAGTTAATCGATACCAATTAGTAAAAGTCTTTGGTATTAAATCTAATGTATTTTTAGCAACTTCTGGGGTCCCTTAGGTAGGTCATTTATTATTACTCGTTTTATTCTGATTATTCATCAACAGTGTACATCGTCACTTTCAGCATTATCAACTTCTATGTTTTACAGATGATATTAAACTCTTTTCGAGTATAGGTACTATATGAATGACTGCCTAAAACTCCAGATTGATCTAAATACATTCGTTGAATGGTTTGGAAAGTTAGGCTTGTCTTTAAACCTCCACAAATGTAAAGTCATGAGATTTGCCAGAATTCATTCTCAAATCATATTGTCATACCGAATAGGTGATACCGATCTTAAGCGTGTAACTGATGACTACGCCATGGATCTTGGATTCAAGTTTAATAGTTAACTAGACCCTGGTCTATATTTGGGATATTAATTATATTTGCTGTAAAGCTCTATAAACTCTCGGATTTATTATTAGGGTGTCAAAAGATGTTCATCTGGGATTATCCATTAAGTCACTTAATTGTGATTTAGTTTGACCAATAGTTGAATATGGTACGATTGTTTGGGTCCACATATATGCCGGTTATTACAGTCAAATCTAAAGGGTACAGCGCAGGTTCCTGCGATTCGCCAGTCATTTGTTAAGTGTTCCGTGCATGCCTTATGATTATACTCCTGTTTTCAATTTACATAACTTGTCATCCCTGGCTGAGCGTAGGCATTCTGCGGGCTAGGATTTTCTGAAGGAGCTTCTGGACAATAAAGTTGATTCTTCAGTCATTGTATCCTTAATTAGCTTCAGGGTTCCTCAACGGATAACTAGAAAAACTGCCCCTTTTTATTTTCCTAAATCTATAACCAACTATATGTATAACGCCCCGATTAGAAGCTTATTGTCTATTACTCTAGTGCAAACACAGGTTCCTCAATTTTAATGTCTGTTTTTGAAAATGTATACTAATAATACTATTATATTATGTGATATTGCTTATGTCTTAAAAATGATCTATTAATTTATTATTTAATTTATTCTGTTATTACATATTAAGATTCCGAGTCATATTTAACAGTGTCTGTACAAATTCTATATTTACTGTAAAAGAGATCCTGCCCATATATTCAATAAAAATAAAATACAATGATTAGTTATTTTAAACGAAGATGGTGTGTCTGCTTATATAGGTAACCAAGTATTTCATAAGTACAGGTAATTAATAATTATTAATTATTCTAAGTTTATTAATTAGTAATGCATTTTCAAGTCATTTGTTGTAAATAATAAATAAATAAATATTACGTACTGGCTTGATCTGTAAAAGATAATTTTTTCTAATTAATTTATAATTATGTACATCGCATTTTTCATATTAAGACTATAATATATACTATAGTCTTTATTTGTATATAAATTTGTATCATTGTTCAAGTAAGAGGAGGTCTAGGTGTTGTGAAAAATTTATGTTGTACCTACCCATGTAATATTATTAATATTCCTACCGTACAATCATATATACAGGGTAATAAAAATATATAAACGTTTTCAGACCATCCAGTTAAATAGCTATAGTTGATGTCGATCAAAATTTTAATAAATTAAAAAATGTTGAATTTTAAAGTTTGTGAGTTGCAGCCCAATTCCCTTAATCATTTACGATTATCGATTATCGCTAGGATTATTAGAGGGATGAATGAATTGCAAACGGACAATTAACAAAACCAAAATGTACCATTCCTTTATCAATAATGCCGATAGACCTGATTGTTATCTTAATATTTTTATGTGACACAGAAAAATGTAGCGGTATACTGACTTATTGGTGGGACAGTGGTGAGTTGCACAGGGACATCCGAGGTGTCGTTGCCCTGTGTGAGTAATAAGGGTTGTCGTTACGTTGCATTTATTTTATTAATGAAATTAAATATTCATTTATCGTTTGTCCTTTACGGTCGCACAATTAGTGATGTGATTTCGCACCCGCACGTGCTCAACGTCGTCGTGACTTCCGAAGGTCAGATCGTCGACCACGCGAAATGAGTTGTGCCGTGTGTTAGCGTTACGTGTGCGTAGTATGTTGTCTCTGTCGTTACTTTTTAATTATTACGTGTTTGCGTTCAGTCTAGTTGGTGTCCGGAAGTTGAGATTAGTTAAAGCCGTGTTATCTACAACATCCTTGACATTCTAGTAACGCGTTATCTACGTGGTCCTTGACAAATGTGATGTGCTGCTGCCTATATGGTTGAAGATTGATAACGTTATTAAACACGACACGCTGATAAGTGATAACATCGTTTACGATAAGATGTCCAATAAAAATCAGGAAGCCGCGATTCAAGTGCCTGTTGCGCATACCTATAACGAGCTGTACGCGCTGGTACAGCAGTTGAACGAGCAGGTGAGTGCCCTGTCCGAATGTCAACGGGCGGTTGATGCATCGCTTCGTACGAGTAGCGTTGGAGAGTTCCGGATCGTCCCGGATCTCAACAAAGCAGTCAATGAATTCAGCGGACGTGAATCCGCGTACGAAGATTGGTACGACTCTGTAGAGACGTTGGTGCGACTGAAAAATTTTCCCTTCGGTTACAGACTGCAGTTCGTACGATCGTGCTTAGTAGGAGCAGCTCAGAATTGTTTCTTGAGCCGGGAATTTGCCAATTGGAGTGACTTCTCATCAAAATTCAAGTCCACGTTCATTAGAGGATTACGAACCCGTGGTTACGTATAGGTGGAATTTGATGCAGAAAAGTGTTCAACTAAAGGGCGAACAACTGGTAGACTTCTTTCACGAAAAGGTGAGACTTGTCGTGAGTTGCAATTGACATTCGATGAAATATAGGACAATGTATTACAAGGAGACTACTCGACAGACCTTGCGCTGTTTGCGCTAAGGATTGCACATGCGGACGAGAATGAGTTGCTTAACGATCTGTTGGAGTAGGAGATACTGAATGCTTTACGTGGTGGAACCACCCGAAGGGTCAAAGCAATCGAGAAGAAAGCTGTGAAGACCAGCTACGAACCAAAAAGAAATGATAAGAATGCGACGACGTCAACAGACAAGCCAACATTGTACATTGCACCATATTGTCGGGAGCATAGAGGTGGTACGAATAGTCATAGATAATATAAGAATGGATAGGACATAAGAACTTATCACAAGAAAATTTAGTGATACATTTTTAAGGTTATATGGGGCAAATATTGATATGATAAATGATGATAAATAATAATATTTTTTCCTTTTTTTTTATTAATTAATAAATGTACAAGTAACAATTATTTTAAGTAACAGGATTAATAATAATAATAATTAATATTGTTTAATTTGGTAATTAAAATATTTAATGTATTATACAATTTTCATTCATGTCTGAAATGGACAAGTTTAGTCAATTTACTTCGGAGTTTTAGTCGATCGTTTGCTTTTCTGACTTTGTGAAATAAACGGATATTATAAAACATTATACAATTATTTTTAATAAGATGATCTCTATGCGTATCGAACTGTTGAGTTTGGTCAAATAGCATATTAATGTCATTGTTCACACAAGACATGTTATCAAATATTGAATATTTGTTATGCAATTGTAACTTAACTTTAACTATGAAAAACAGGAGAGATTTTTTCTTATTGATAAATTCAGTCGAATACTGCCTAAATGTTTTCTCAGACTATGCAAACTGTTTGTAAGCATTTACTTGGTTTCTTCAAACCACCTCTGTCTTTAATCTCTGCCAGCTTACTTTCAAGTGATGTTGAAATTAAACTATTTTTACAAATATCACAAACAATTTTCTTTTCCAACTTCATGGCAACAAACCCTGCAATGTACTTTGTAACATCTTCAACATAAGAACTTAAACGTGCAACTGAGTCAAAATAATCATGGTCATGATTTTCGATTATGGTAATTTGTTCTGTACCATGATTTGGTTTATCGTGAATAGGTACTCTTCAAATTACAATTAATTAGTTAAAATTTAAAGTAAATAAAATGATTTGAGTATTCACAAAATAAAGGCACAAAAAACAAATTCAAAATTGTAATTATTGTAATCAAGGCGGATAGTTCATATCATATTATTATCATGTCATTGTTGTTCAATAAAATAGTTTTTGTACATAACCTCAAAATAAGCCCCATATCGTCTTTCTCTCTTTACGTTCTCTCTTCCTCAAAAAAGCACACGGCCCCATATGAAACTGGTATAGGCGTGTCCTATCCATTCTTATATTATCTATGCGAATAGTGCGGAACTGCCGAGTGGTGAACATGCCGAATGCTGGTTCTGCCGGATGACTGGCATATTGCACGCGAATGCCTACAACGACGCGAAAAATTGACGTGTTACGGATGCAATGGAAAGGGGCATATGAAAAACGATTGTCCGACAAGTGGTGAGTCAGTGACAAATATAACAACAACAAAGACTACTGTGGATACGGCGCATCGCTACCTAAAAGATGGTGAAATACTAGAAGCGACAGTGAGCCTACTCGTAGATACTGGCTCTCGCTGCTCACTTGTTAAGCACAGTGTGGCTCAAAGAGTGGGCCTGACGATTTAGTACTGTGAACAACCATTGTACGGAAACGGAAGTGTGACTACGCCAACTACGTCGACTATTGAAGGCGTTGAGTCCGGTCCAATGACACTGTTGGTGGTACCCGATAGTGCGCAGCGCACTGAGGTTATAATACGTAGAGGCTGGTTGGACCTACCTTATGTAACGTATAACGTTCTCTCTTCCTCAAAAAAGCACACGGCCCCATATGAAACTGGTATATGCGTGTCCTATCCATTCTTATATTATCTATGCGAATAGCGCGGAACTGCCGAGTGGTGAACATGCCGAATGCTGGTTCTGCTGGATGACTGGCAATTGCACGCGAATGCCTACAACGACGCGAAAAATTGACATGTTACGGATTCAATGGAAAGAGGTACATGAAAAACGATCGTCCGACAAGTGGTGAGTCAGTGACAAATATAACAACAACAAAGACTAATGTCGACACGGCGCATCGCTACCTAAAAGATGGTGAAATACTAGGAGCGACAGTGAGCCTACTTGTTGATACTGGCTCTCACTACTCATTTGTTAAGCACAGTGTGGCTCAAAGAGTGGGTCTGACGATTTAGTACTGTGAAAAACCATTGTACGGAAACGGAAGTGTGACTACGCCAACTACGTCGACTATTGGGAGGGCCTGGGAGAGTATAGTGGTGGGAGGCGTTGAGGCCGGTCCAATGACACTGTTGGTGGTACCCGATAGTGCGCAGCGTACTGAGGTTATAATACGTAGAGGCTGGTTGGACCTACCTTATGTAACGTATTATAAAACAAGGAACGACCTAATCATAAAAAGAATTGATAAAAATTGTCTTACGTCATCGGAAGGTAATGCGAATACATCAGGAGTCAATGAAGCAATGGTACATGCAGTAGAGGTCCAGGAGTCACATTTTATAGAGCCACTTACAGAGATAGACTTCAAGTACGTGAACACTGAAGCAGCCGAGTCTGAGAGGGACAGGTTATTGGTGTTGCTGAAAAGCTACAAAGACACTTTTGCGAAAACCCTTAGCGAACTTGGGTGCACCGACATGGCAGAACTACGCATAGCCGGAGAAGAAGGCAGCAGACCGGTAACGTGTAGACCATATAAAGTATCTTTGGCAGAACGCAAGGCTATGGCAGTGATAATAGCAAATTGGAAGTCATGCGGAATAGTTATAGAAACGCGGTTGCCATACGCGAGTCCAGTACTGTTTGTGTCACAAAGGGATGGTAAGTCAAGACTGATAGTGATTACAGGCGTCTAAATAGACAGACACGAAGACAGAACTTTCCGCTGCCGAGCATGGACGAACAGATTTAGTCACTTGGAGCCGGGAACTTGTTTGTACAATTGGACCTCGTGAACGGATATTTCCAAATACCACTAGCAAAGGAGTCTAGGGAAAAGACCGGCTTCATTACACCAGATGATACAGATGAGTTCACGAGGACACCATTTGGACTAGCTGGAGCGCCTGGCGGATTTCAAAGACTGATGAACATGGTGCTGGGAGAGCTGCGAGGTTCGTTAGTCAAGAGTTACTTGGATGACTGGGTAATAGAAGCAAATGACTTGAACGACATGTTGACCAAGTTAGAGCTGGTGTTGAAATATCTGCGGAAGGCAAGTGTATGTTTGGCACAAAAGAAATCAAATTCCTGGGATTTGTGATAACTAAGGGCGAAATTAAACCTGGACGAGAGAAAACAAAGTCGATATCCAACTTTCCAAAACCAAGTAATATACACGAGTTGCGTATATTTCTAGGACTAACTAGCTTTTTCCGAAGATTCGTAAAGGAATACGCCATCACAGCCGAGCCATTGACCCGACTGACGAAAATATTGACTCAATTTATTCAGACTTTAGAAAGGCTTTTGATTCTGTGAATCAAAACGCGCTCATTATTGTGCATAAAGAATCTAGTATAGGTGAATATCTTTTATCATGTTTCCTGTCCTACACAGTTAATCGATACCAATTAGTAAAAGTCTTTGATATTAAATCTAATGTATTTTTAGCAACTTCTGAGGTCCCTCAGGTAGGTCATTTATTATTACTCGTTTTATTCTGATTATTCATCAACAGTGTACATCGTCACTTTCAGCATTATCAACTTCTATGTTTTACATATCATATTAAGGCTGCATACGAGTTGATTCCCGGGTACCAGTTTACCTGCACCAATTCCGTTTAGTTGATTCCCGGGTCATTAAGAGGTACGTACGAGTTGATTCCCGGGTTATCAGGAATTATGTACGAGTTGATTCCCGGATCATTATGTGTTTTATTTAATATTTAGTAGAATATTTTTAAATAAAAATTTATTTTTTTCATATTTTGAAAATAATTCAATTTTTATTTATTAATTATTTATTAATTGTATTATATTTATTATTTATTAAAAAAAATATTGGTAATAAATTAATATTAAAAACATCTTATAATTATAGGTAAACAATTTTGTAATTTGGTAAAAATTTGTAACTCACTGTTTTTATAAATTGGTATATGGTAATGAGATTACCAGTATACCGTGACATCACTTCTCTTAAAAAAATTTGTTTTCTTGGTGTTTTTTAGATTTCTTAGTTCCATTACTTCTGCATTTTATGTATGTTTCTGATTGTACATCTAACAGCTCATCTGCTATGGACTAGCGTCCCGCATTGCTTAGTTCACGGTCAACTAGGTAATAATTATGTAGACACCACCTGAGAGGGTAACAATTCCAAGGGAGTGGCCATGGATTATTAAAATAATAAGAGACTACTAAAGGTAAAAGTTGGGCGTGGACACCAAATAACATTATGTAAACAATAGGGGATTAACTGAACATTTATTAAAACAGATAGATAGGCATTCCATGTACTCAGGACGTTAAACACGACTATGGGATAAGAATTCCAAGAAACGATACCCAAACTAGGAATATACTGTCATAATAATAGATACAGTATTATCAAGCATGCAGCTGCACGGGATGTGTACTGATCTCATATGTGGGCGGGTGGCGTTTCCGTCAGTTTAGATGATTATACCACAACCGTGAGAACAGCGACAAGAGCAAGTAGACTATGGGGAGTAGAGGGTAGCACTATATAAGAGACCCCGAAACGGCCTGTATTCAGACGCGACTTGACCAGACTAGCCAGAGCACCTTCCCGCCAGTCTGTTGTTTAATTTAATTTATTGGACTTAGAAAAATTCTTATAAACAATATTTTGAACTTAGAAAATATTCGAGTCAAACCGAATTTATTCTAATCATTCAGAATACTTAACTTACATTCAGCTTTCATGTTATAAATAAATATATGTTTTACCACAATAAATAAACAATTAATCTAATTAAGAAGAATTCTACGTTGTGTAATTAACTCAAGAGTCACCTTCCAAACATCATCCTTGACTACTGATACCTGTAGGCGACGTGATCACTACATCTGGCACAGTCGAGTATGGAACCCTTAGAAGAACATCAAAAAAATTCAAGAGAAGAAGAAGCAGAATTTTTCGCAAAAAATAAACTTTTTCGAAAATTTTGAAAAATTCCACAACTTCGAGTCAAGAATTTCACGGAGGCAGTTTGACAGAATCACCGTTGGGGAACTGATCACTTTCCAACAACTCCGAGGGTCAAAAGAATCTACGTAGAGGTCAACAGTCGATAGCGCAGGAAAATCAGCTTCAGTCAAGATGAACCAAAATGCGAAGGTGACAGTATTGTGAGTTATAATTTTTGTGTAGTATTTAAGAAAATGTTTTTGTAAGCTTTGTAGGGTCGCGTCTCCTTTAGATTTTTTAGGATCTATCGTATACCTAAAACACTTTTGGTGTGTGTACCTACACCACCATTAGAACATTAAATTCATAAATATATAATTTTTATATATAAATATAAATTAAATGATAAACTCAGATAATATATATATACGTTTAATGAATATTATTGATTAATAATATAATAAAATAAACAGGCACAAATAAAACCTAGGTAAAATAAAATAAAAAGATAACGTTATAACGAGAATTAATTTAATGAGAAATAAATGAGTATTGATAAATAAAAATAAGTGAATTGATAATTTTGAAGAATATTAAAGGATATATATATATATAAATAATTGAGAATAATTGAGATTTTTAGTAAGGCAAGAAATAAGACCTTAGATTATAAAGTAATTGGGATATTGATAATTGTGATTTTTTGAGAAGGCAAGAGGTAAGACCTTATGATATATAGTAATTGAAATAAATAATAGTGATTTTTTGATAAGGCAAGAGGTAAGACCTTATGATATATAGTAATTGAAATAAATAATAGTGATTTTTTGGAAGGCAAGAGATAAGACCTTATATGTTGATAATTGAGAATTAATTTGGAATTTTAGAAAAGGCGAGAAAATAAGTCCTTAGTTTTATGAATAAATATTGAGAATAATTATGAGATTTTGTTGAAAAAAATATATATAATGTGTGCGCGCACAGTTTATTGAGAATAGATATTGAATATATAGTAAAAAGGAAATTATAGAAAAATGATGAATAAATGATAAATGATATATGATAAATGGTAAATGAATAATTGAAGTATAGAGAAAATATTTGAGAATAATAAGAAATAAAATTTTGAAGTGAAAGAAAGTAATTTTAGAACCGGTTCGAATTAGATTTTAAATAGTATATAATATTAGATATATAATAGTATATAATATTAGATAAATATAATAGCATAAATATAGTACACATTAAGTAAAAATAGTATAATAAATAAATTAAAGTAGTCTAGAATAAGTTATAATAGTTTAACACGTCCAGTGCGGATGACGCCAATTGGCGTCATTTAGCATGGTTCACATATGCGGATGACGCCAAATGGCGTCATCCGCACACTATTTTTCAATACATTATAATTTAGTCCGCGTTACAATCAAAAACCTCATTTTCGGTCAGCGTTATCTATAGATATTAGTTAATACGTGTGTGCAATCGCACATCGATATTTCTATTTTTAGTCTATAATATTTTTATTTTATCTTGGGATGTTTACTATTCCTTTATCATGTTAATTATCGGTATTATCAAGAAATTCACTATCGTTCAATCATTTTTCCATCGTCGGTCGTTGATGAAACACGTACGTATTCACATTGTGAGTAACTGTTTGGTATACCTTGCATAACAAATTTGCTATGACGCCAATTGGCGTCAATCAGCGTCAGATAAAAGCAATGTGTATGTGGTGCGGATGACGCCAATTGGCGTCAACGAAAAAAAAACTTTGAATTACTTCCGCACATTTGAATGTGTATTGTAATATGATCCGCAGTGAACGTGTTAAATAAATTTGAATTAGAATTATTAATTAAGATTTAATAAAATAATAATAAATAAGTTTATAAGTAGTTAATTTAATTATTTTATTTGGGGTAATTAACCAAAAGATAAATAATTATAACATAGTGGCGTAATATTTAATAGTAGTAATGATATAATTAATGCGTTAGTGTGAGTGCAGTTTATAGTAAAACTGATATAAAATAAATACGTAATAAAAAAAAAACGAAAACATCGCGGAACACGATTTTTTTTTTTGATATAATAAATGACGTGTTACGGAATCGAATAAATAATAAAAGTAATATTGAATATAGAAATCGAAGTTGAGAATAAAGGTAATTAGAAAATAAAATATATTAAATATATAGTTGAATAAATAAATAAGAATAAATATTAGAAAGTTATTGAGGGAAGAATAAATGTTATTTTTATGAAATAAATAAAATTTTTTTTTTCAAAGTTTAAATGAATAAAAAATATATTGATGAATAAAAATTCAGGGGAAATACAAGATATTTTGACAGTAAGCATATTAGTAACATCTGACGACGAAACTAGAGACGTAGGTGTTCAAGTAGACAACAACGAGGGGGCTTTAGTAGTCCAAACAAATACAAATATCGTTAAAACAGAACAAACATTAATTAATTTGGATATACCAGAAGAGTATAAATATTCACAAGATTGTGATAGGGAAAAATATTTAAGAGCAGTTACAGATAAAGAATTTTTAAATTTAACTTTTAAGTCTTCAAGTCCAGCAAGTGATAGTGATAGTACAATAAAAAAACGAAAAGGTTTACGAACTGACAAAGGGGTAGTACACGTACAATTACCAAACATAACTCGAACAAAAAAAATAAAAACAATGGCTGAAATGGATATAGATAAAGCCACAGCTTTGATTCCGGTGTGTACAGGAGCAAAGAATGTATCAGAATTTATTAATACATGTGATATCGCGATAAAATCGGTAGATAAAAGTAATTTACCATTATTAATAAAAATAATAAACTCGAAATTAGCAGGTAATGCACTAGAGGCAACAAAATATAGAGACACAGAAAAATGGGAGGATATAGAGTCAATTTTAAAGGGAGCATTTGAACATAGAGCATCTGAGAGAACGTTATAACAATAGGATTAAATTTCGCGCGTATGAAAGAAAATGAGGACGTAACCAGTTTCGCAAGACGAGTTGAGGAATTATTTTATAAATTATGTAAGGAAGGTTCGAAAGATATGACAGAAGAAGAAAGCAAAGTATATAAAAAACAACTTAAAAATCAAGCATTAATAATTTTTGTAAACGGTTTACCGAAACATTTAAATTTAGCACTAAAAGCTAGGGATCCAAAAACGTTATAAACTGCTATGCAATTCGCAAAAGATGAGGAAATGGAACATAATGCTAACTTACAAATGGAAAAATTACAAAAAGATTTAGAAAAACAAAATTTAAACGGAAATAGTAATACATCAGGAAATAATTTCAAACAAAATAATAATAGTCAAAATTTTAATCGCGGTAACAATAACTATGGTGGTCAGAATAACGGATATAACAATAATAATAATAATAATTTCAGACGTAGTAACGGTTATAATAATTTTAATCGAAGTTTTAATCGTGGCGGATATAACGGGTATGGACGACAAAATTTTGCTAATAATAATAATCAGCGTTATAATAATCAGGATATGACAACTAATAATAATTATAATAATAATAATAATAATAATAATAATAATGCATGTTATAATTGTGAAAGAATGGTCATTTGGCAAGAGATTGTAGATTACCAAATACCAAGGCAAAACAACGATAGACAGTTCGGTACCAATAATAGGCAACAAAATGCAAATAATAATACGCGTAGGTACAATTAATAATAATAATGGACAACTACATTGTAGCTATTACAATAAAGTGGGACATGAAATTGTAAACTGTTATACTAAATTACGTAACGAAAGGAATAATTCTAATGTTTCAAAAAACTCGATGGTGCCAACTCAGGGCGTCAGGTTGGTGCAGGAGATAATAGACGCAGAATCGCCATTAAACAATGTTTACATGTAACAACCGTAATATATAATAATCACGTAACAATAGAATCACCTAATTTTAGTACAAAAACAATTAAGTTATTATTAGACACAGGTAGCGATTTAAATATTGTTAAAATAAATAAATTAAAAGGCAAAACGGTAATAGACGAAAATCAGAAAATATATTTAAAAGGGATAGATTTTCACAACAAAAAATAATTCAAGAACAAATAGAACAAATGGAACGGGATGATATTATAGAAAAATCTATGAGTCCTTTTAATGCACCACTATTATTAGTAAAGAAAAAATCTGATGCTCCAGGAAAAGAAAAATTTAGAATAGTTATAGATTTTAGAGCACTCAATGATGTAACTATAAATTAATTTCACCCTTTACCAAATATTACGGAAATATTAGATCAATGAGGACAGTGCCAACTCTTTTCCATAGTAGATTTAAAGAGTGGGTACCACCAAATTTCGTTATCTAAAGATTCTAGGGAACTTACAGCTTTTTCGACAAGTCAAGGACCTATTAACCTAACCTAACCTAACCTAACCTATAAACGTATGAGTATGGGACTTGCGTCCGCACCAAGTACATTGGCTAAGGCTATGGATAATGTGATGGCAGGTTCAATAGGTATAAAATGTCTCGATATTTAGATGATATAATTATATATGGAAAAAATTTGAATGATCACAATAAAAAATTAATCGATGTATTCGAACGATTACGTATTCATAATTTAAAAATAGAACCAGATAAATGCGAATTTCTTAAAAATGAATGTTTATTTTTAGGTCGTATAATTTCAGAACATGGAATTAAACCAGATCCAAATAAAATTACTTCAGTTATGAATTTTCCGACACCGAAAAATGTTAAACAAATTAAAAGTTTTTTAGGACTTAGCGGTTACTACCGAAAATTTATAAATAATTATAGTTCTATAGCTAATCCAATGACAAATCTTTTATAGAAGGACGTAAAATTTAATTGGGATGATAAATGCCAACAAGCTTTTGATAAATTAAAAACAATACTTTGTTCAGAACCAATTTTGCAATACCCAGATTTTACAATAGAATTCATACTTACAACCGATGCTAGTGGTAAAGCACTAGGGGCAATTTTATCACAAGGCAAAATAGGGAGTGACTTACCAATTTCTTATGCATCACGAACATTAAACAAATCGGAATTAAATTATTCAACGACAGAGCTAGAATGGTTAGCAATAATATTCGGAGTAAAACAATTTAGACCTTATCTATATGGCAGAAAATTTATAATATTTACTGATCATAGACCATTATCATGGTTATTTAATTTAAAAGATCCATTGTCCAAATTAGGGATATGGCGTATTGAACTTGAACAATATAATTATGAAATTAGATATAAACCGGGAGTACAAAATTCGAACGTAGACGCATTAAGCAGAATGTATAATATTAACGAAATTAAAGAAGAAAGTTACGCAACATTTTTAGAAAAATTCGAAACAATAATTATAACAAATAAAAACGTAAAAGAAGTACACGGTGAATTATTAGAATCACCAAGCGAGTATCATATAGTATCAGAGATAGAAAAATATTATAATTTTATATCAGGAATTATTTACGAACTAAAGAAAAAATTTGGGAAGGATAAAATATTAAAAGCAAATAAAGACTTAGGCGATGTCGTAAAGTTTAAATATGAAGATAGGTATATAATATTTTTAATAACAAAAACTAAAGAAAAACAATTAACAACATATGAGAATATGCATTTAGCATTGTTAAATTTAAAATATTTTTGTGAGAAACATAATTTAAGTAAACTAGCTATGAACCAACTAGGACGGAAAGATGGATTAGAATGGGCTAAAATGAGATCGATGATTCGATATGAATTTCATAATACAAATATAGAAATAATAATTTGTTCTAAATTAGAATATACTAGAGAAGAAAAATTAATAATTTTTAAACAATTTCATGATTCTAAATTAGGGGGGCACGGTGGAATACACAGAACATTAAAAAGATAAAAAGACAATTTAATTGGCCAAATTTAAAGGAAGAAGTAAAAGAATATATAAAAAAATGTCCTTCGTGTCAAACGAACAAAAATACAAATAAACACCATAGGAGTCCGATGGTCATTACTACGACAAGTACTAAACCATTTGAAAAAATATTTTTAGATATTGTAGGACCTTTATTAACCACTGAAACAGGAAATACGTATATTTTAACAATGATGGACGATTTATCGAAATATTCGTTAGCAATACCTCTTGAAAATCATACAGAAAATAATGTAGCGAGAGCTTTCGTAGAAGGATTTGTTTGTGTCCACGGTCTTCCAGAGACAATTTTGACAGATCAGGGTACAGATTTTCTTAGTAAAATTTTCGCGGAAGTACCTATGCAAATTATTAAAAATAAATAAAATAAATTCGAGTCCTTACCATCCACAAACAAACGGTAGTTTAGAACGATCACATAGAACACTATCCGAATATCTAAGACATTACGTAGATAAAGATCTAAAAAACTGGGATAAATTATTACCATACGCATTGTTTGTATATAACACAACGGAACACACGGCGACAAATTATCAGCCATATGCGTTAGTATACGGGAGAGAAATCGATATACCAGTTAAATTAAAGTGTAATCCGGAACCTAGATATAATTATGACGACTATATTTACGATTTAAAATACAAAATGCAATTGTCACATCAAGTTGCTAGGGAAAGATTAATTAATAGGAAAATAAAATCGAAAAAACAATACGATAAAAAAGAGCATAACGAAAATTATAACGTAAAAGATTTAATATTGCTTAAAGATAATGCACAAAAAAATAAATTAAGTCCTTTATGGAAGGGACCGTATGAAGTTTTAGACGTGTTAGACACGGATAATATAATTATTTCACGAAACAGAAAACAAGTGACGGTACACAAAAATGATGTAAATAAATATTACGATAATAATGAGCAAATATAAATATATAAATTTAAGATAAATTGAATTAAGTAAAATTGACATAAAAAAAAAAATTATTTTTATTGTAGGAATAGGAACAAAAGATTCGAGATAGAATTGGAAAAACGAATTATACTTGGGGAACACGATACCAGTACTGTGGGAAAAAATCAAATACCTAAATGTTTATTAGAACACATAAAAAGGGCAAATTTTATGCTAAACGAAGTTTTCTCGGAAGAAGAATTAGAAATAATTATACGAAACATAACGAGATTTATGTATGACATGACACAAAATCACGGACATATAAACAGATATCGTTGCAGGGATTTGATAAGTTACATAGGTCATGTACCAAAACCAGAGGATTTGTTGTATTATTTAGATAAAGTTAACTTGTAAAAAAAAAAAAAAAACTAAAAAAAAAAGATAGAAAAACACTAATTTAGAAATAAGAATAATTATAAGATATAAATAAGTATAATAAGTTAAATTGATAATATTATAGATTAATGATCATATGGGCAGTCAAAGGACAACAAACAGCGATTGGAGACTATGTAGTGGGAACAACAATTTCGTATAGTTATGAGGACAATGTAAAGATTAAAAATGTATCGGGTGAATTTGACGACGAATTCGAATTATCTTTAGCAAAACCATGTAACATAGCTTTAGTACGAATCAAATATATAATGATAAGAGATCCACCACTATTTGACATTGAATTAGTAGAAGTACCATTAACATATTATTTACAAAAAGAATGTACAATGTACATAAAAAGTGTAGATGGAACGGAATACGAACCTATAAAAATATCAGTAACATACAATTTCCTAAAATTTAAATTAATAAACAATTATACAGATTATATAATATCTAAACAAAAACAAACATATACAACGTTAAAACCAGAAAATTATATACTAAAAAATCAAAATGTAACCATAACTACAAATAAAGAGGAAATAAATATAACAAAATTAAGTAGCAATAGTACCAACATTGATAAAATATTAACTACAAATAACATATCTAAAATAACAACTATGATGTATAATTCAAGTTTAACGATACCACAAGTAACGGAACAAACTACGTTTAAGAATGATTTAACAACAAATACGGAATTATATGAACTAGATTATACAGAATCCACCAATAATAATAACGAAAATATCACAGAACAGAAATATATAATACAATTAAAAAATTTTAAAAAAGATGTAAAAAATACAGATAATACCAGAATGGAAAATAATAAAATATTTAGTTACATAATGTAGAAAGAGAAGTATAAAGAAGAATTCTACGTTGTGTAATTAACTCAAGAGTCACCTTCCAAACATCATCCTTGAATACTGATACCTGTAGGCGACGTGATCACTACACATCTATAAATACGTAAATATTTGGGTGCCCACTATAAAAACAACTATTGAGTTTAGAATGAAAACTCTAGCAGCTGTTTGTAGTTCTATTCAAAGTAGTTGAAAATTGTGTCCATATACATTGTGGAAAACTTGCTTCTGGGAAAATGTAACTATCAAATACATAGTCCATAAACTCTTCAATTCTTTCGTCAGCTGTTGGACGAATGGCCATCAATTCATCAGTAAAGCAATCAAAAACTTCTATTGGGCTTAAAAAGGGTAGGCCAAAAAATAATTTCAAAAAATTACCGGTCTCATTTTCCGAACTAGTGTCTGTGTAAATTGCCGAGAGACCTAGATTCTGAATTTTCTGCCACCAATTTTGGGCTAGATAAAATCTGCACCCTCGTATTTGTGATACTGGACACATGCTCTCTACTGCTATATGAATCGCAATCTCAAAATCTATAAATACTTGAACAGGTGCGAGTTTCATACCGTGCTGCAAACTACAGTGATCAACCAAATATTTGCAAGCTAGCTCGTAAGTGGTCTTTTGTTTGTCGGGTAACAAAAAAAATACGAGTGGTATAATATATGTATACCTTATCTTTAAATCCATGAATGGTAAAAAATTGATTAAAGTAATTAGGGCAGACATTAAAAGTCCCATCCATATAAATGTCTGTAACGTCACATAAAACATTCAAATTACGTTCAGTAGAAAAACCTATAATAGAACTTTCGCTATTATTAACAAATATAAACTATTCATTGTAATTGGTTTTATAGTTCATAGATTCTAAAATTGCGTGTTTCCATGGCGCTTTTTGACAGTGAAGGGTGAATAGTAGAACGAGCTCGATGTATATTATGTCATATTAGAGATTAGTAATTATTTGTTAAAATACCTATACTCTGTGTTTCAACTCTCTGCAAAATTAATTTTGAAGGCTTCGCAAAAACATCTTCAACAGCTTTCCTTTTTAAGGAATAAATTGCTCAGCGCTTGCCACTTACTAATATTTTCCTCAATTTTGTCATGGCTATGATTTGTGTTGCTTACTATAATCTTATTATTAAAATCGATTTTTAAATAACACTGTAATGATATTCATAATATTACGAATATCATCATTTCAATTATGTTAATCATAAAAAACCTATTATTAATATCTAAACGCTGTATTTAATACAATATCCAAAAATATTCATAACATCAAAATATATAACTTACCATAACACATCTTTGTACCCCATTATAATAATCAAAATTATACTTATTAACAGTAGTAACATTTATACTTACTTTTAATCAAATGTCATTACTATATCTAATACACTAATATTACGACTTTTATAACAACATATCTGTACCCATGAACTTCAATATTATATAAAATTACTATCTATTTATACCTATACATATTACATATACATACCATAAGCCATATTACAAAATATGCGTTAGTAAAAACACGCATCTTTTACCTATGTACCTTGATAATAAACGAAAATGACATAACAAATCTGTCAACAAGTACTAAGGGTCAATACTATAAGTAGAGCTCTCTTTATATGATACAGAGAGTCTGCTAACATCATTCTAGCCTGTCATATACCTTTTACACCTACTTATTGAGTTAATCACTATACTCTCCATTCACGGATCATTGCTGCTTGGTTGACGGAAATTGTTACTGTTATAATTTCTTACAAATTAAAAACATTAAGTGTTATAAATTAATTTTATTCAATACCTCTTGATTTCAAAAAATATTTGTAACCTACCATCAATCAACCAACTTCGATACAGTTAAGGTAAGAAATTATATTAATACATCTGATATATAATAAAATATCAGGTTGTTATAAATAAATATATTCATGACATGCAGACTCAGGCATCCTAGTTAATTTAAATAATCTTTATAAATCTATACACTCACGATCCCAATCTATCATAATAATTATATGCTTTAATTTGGTAATAAAAGATAGGATAAAAGAAGTCGCTATTCCAAATCCCTTTAATTATTATTCATTTTAAATAGCTAACTATACCAACTTGGTTAATATATTATTATAAGGTAAGGTCTCATCAATAGCAACGCGCAAGCTAATTTTTGATTCATTACAACACTTACAGCTACTCTTGCTACAAGTCCAGCGTTGGGTATCGTTTGCTAGCATTTTATGGAAAGAAAACTTATACCCCCATCCATTGGTATTAATGGTTTAGACTTTTTGCTCAATAGAAATTCCATATTCATTCACAAATGTACACAATAAAAATACACAACGACACAATTTATGTTGAACTAATAATGGTTGCAACAATACTGAAACACGCCTAATACTAAGAGATTATGTTCAACTATAAAAACTGCTATCTAACCATCTAAAATCAATTATCATGACCAATAAAATATACGTTATAATATATAAACGTAGATAATAATAATGACGATAATCTTTAATATTGTGTTTGACCAACACACACGTGCGCATGCATGCGCGTGGTCTCGGTGGACAAGAGCAAGTTGTATGTGACGGTCGAACTCTTTTCGATTATTAACTCTTAACTTGTGCAATCTATTGATAATTAATATACAACAATAGGAAATCAACTTGTACATCCTTCTTAATGACCCGGGAATCAACTAATACATAAAATAGGTCTCGGGAATCAAATCACATACACCAGATATTAAACTCTGTTCGAGTATAGGTACTATATGAATGACTGCCTAAAACTCCAGATTGATCTAAATACATTCGTTGAATGATTTGGAAAATTAGGCTTGTCATCTCCACAAATGTAAAGTCATGAGATTTGCTAGAATTCGTTCTCAAATCATATTCTCATACCGAATAGGTGATACCGATCTTATGCGTGTAACTGATGACTACGCCATGGATCTTGGATTCAAGTTTAATAGTTAACTAGACCCTGGTCTATATGCGGGATATTAATTATATTTGCTGTAAAGCTCTAAAAACTCTCGGGTTTATTATTAGGGTGTCAAAAGATGTTCATCTGGGATTATCCATTAAGTCACTTAATTGTGATTTAGTTTGACCAATAGTTGAATATGGTACGACTGTTTGGGTCCACATATATGCCGGTTATTACAGTCAAATCTAAAGGGTACAGCGCAGGTTCCTGCGATTCGCCAGTCATTTGTTAAGTGTTCCGTGCATGCCTTATGATTATACTCCTGTTTCCAATTTACTTAACTTGTCATCCCTGGCTGATCGTAGGCATTCTGCGGACTAGGATTTCCTGAAGGGGCTTCTGTACAATAAAAGTGATGCTTCAGTCATTTTCTCCTTGATTAGCTTCAAGGTTCCTCAACGGATAACTAGGAAAACTGCCACTTTTTATTTTCCTAAGTCTATAACCAACTATATGGATAACGCCACGATTAGAAGCTTATTGTCTAGAACTCTAGTGCAAACACAGGTTTCTCAATTTTAATGTCGGTTTTTGAAAATGTATAGTAATAATACTATAATTTATGTGATCTTGCTTATGTTTTAAAATGTATCTATTAATTTATTAATTTATTAATTTATTTATTCTGTTTTCTTCACTGTTATTACATATTAAGGTTCCTAGTCATATTTAACAGTGTCTGTACAAATTCTATATTTACTGTAAAAGAGATCCTGCCCATATATTCAATAAAAATAAAATACAATGATTAGTTATTTTAAAAGAAGATGGTGTGTCTGCTTATATAACTAAGTATTTCATAAGTATAGATAATTAATACTTATTAATTTTTCTAAGGTTATTAATTAGTATTGCAATTTCAAGTTGTCTATTGTAAATAAAAAATTAATAGATATTACGTACCAAAGGTTCCTGTAAAAGATAATGGTTAATTAGTTTATAATTATGTACATAACATTTTTCATATTAAGACTATAATATATATAGTCTTTATTTGTATATAAATTTGTATCATTGTTAAAGTAAGAGGTCTAGGTGTTGTGAAAAATTTATGATGTACCTACCCATGTAATATTATTAATATTCCTACCATACAATCTTATATACAGGGTAATAAAAATATATTAACGTTTTCAAACCATCAAATTAAATAGCTTTAAATGATGTCGATCAAAATATTAATAAATTTAAAAATGTTGAATTTTAGAGTTGTGAGGTGCAGCCCAATTCCCTATATCATTTACGATTTTCGGGCTAGGATTATTAGAGGGATGAATGAATTGCAAACGGACAATTAACATAAACAAAATGTACCATTCCTTTATCAATCATGCCGATAGACCTGATTGTTATCTTAATATTTCTATGTGACACTGAGGAATGTAGCAGTATACTGACTTATTGGTGGGATAGTGGTGTGTTGTACGGGGACATCCGAGTTGTCGTTTCCCTGTGCGAGTAATTAGTGTTGTCGTTACGTTGCATTTATTTTATTAATGAAATTAAAAGGAATTAAAGTGTTAAGTCCGCGTTATTCAATTATTCGTTTAGCAACATCAGAAATGGGTTAATTCGAAAATATTCATTTATCATTTGTGCTTTACGGTCGCGCAATTAGTGATGTGATTTCGCACCCGCACGTGCTCAACGTCGTCGTGACTTCCGAAGATCGTCGACCACGCGAAATGAGTTGTGCCGTGTGTTAGCGTTACGTGTGCGTAGTACGTTGTCTCTGTCGTTACTTTTTAATTATTACGTGTTTGCGTTCAGTCTAGTTGGTGTCCGGAAGTTGAGATTAGTTAAAGCCGTGTTATCTACAACATCCTTGACATTCTAGTAACGCGTTATCAACGTGGTCCTTGACAAATGTGATGTGCTGCTGCCTATATGGTTAAAGATTGATAACGTTATTAAACACGACACGCTGATAAGTGATAACATCGTTTACGATAAGATGTCCAATAAAAATCAGGAAGCCGCGATTCAAGTGCCTGTTGCGCATACCTATAACGAGCTGTACGCGCTGGTACAGCAGTTGAACGAGCAGGTGAGTGCCCTGTCCGAATGTCAACGGGCGGTTGATGCATCGCTTCGTACGAGTAGCGTTGGAGAGTTCCGGATCGTCCCGGATCTCAACAAAGCAGTCAATGAATTCAGCGGACGTGAATCCGCGTACGAAGATTGGTACGACTTTGTAGAGACGTTGGTGCGACTGAAAAATTTTCCCTTCGGTTACAGACTGCAGTTCGTACGATCGTGCTTAGTAGGAGCAGTTCAGAATTGTTTCTTGAGCCGGGAATTCGCCAATTGGAGTGACTTCTCATCAAAATTCAAGTCCACGTTCATTAGAGGATTACGAACCCGTGGTTACGTATAGATGGAATTTGATGCAGAAACGTGTTCAACTAAAGGGCGAACAACTGGTAGACTTCTTTCATGAAAAGGTGAAACTTGTCGTGAGTTGCAATTGACATTCGATGAAATATAGGACAATGTATTACAAGGAGACTACTCGACAGACCTTGCGCTGTTTGCGCTAAGGATTGCACATGCGGGCGAGAATGAGTTGCTTAACGATCTGTTGGAGCAGGAGATACTGAATGCTTTACGTGGTGGAACCACCCGAAGGGTCAAAGCAATCGAGAAGAAAGGTGTGAAGACCAGCTACGAACCAAAAAGAAATGATAAGAATGCGACGACGTCAACAGACAAGCCAACATTGTACATTGCACCACATTGTCGGGAGCATAGAGGTGGTACGAATAGTGCGGAACTGCCGAGTGGTGAACATGCCGAATGCTGGTTCTGCCGGATGACTGGCATATTGCACGCGAATGCCTACAACGACGCGAAAAATTGACGTGTTACGGATGCAATGGAAAGGGGCATATGAAAAACGATTGTCCGACAAGTGGTGAGTCAGTGACAAATATAACAACAACAAAGACTACTGTGGATACGGCGCATCGCTACCTAAAAGATGGTGAAATACTAGAAGCGACAGTGAGCCTACTCGTAGATACTGGCTCTCGCTGCTCACTTGTTAAGCACAGTGTGGCTCAAAGAGTGGGCCTGACGATTTAGTACTGTGAACAACCATTGTACGGAAACGGAAGTGTGACTACGCCAACTACGTCGACTATTGAAGGCGTTGAGTCCGGTCCAATGACACTGTTGGTGGTACCCGATAGTGCGCAGCGCACTGAGGTTATAATACGTAGAGGCTGGTTGGACCTACCTTATGTAACGTATAACAAACATTTCGGGTTTGAAAATGTATAGTTATAAGACTATTATATTATGTGATCTCGCTTATGTCTTAAATAGTATCTATTAATATATTATTTAATTTATTCTGTATTCTTTTCTGTTATTACATATTAAGATCCCTAGTCATATTTAACAGTGCCTGTACAAATTATATATTTGCTGTAAAAAAGAACCTGCCCATAAATTCAATAAAAATAAAACACAATGATTAGTTATTTCAAACGAAGATGGTGTGTCTGCTTATATAACTAAGTAATTCATAAGTACAGGTAATTAATAATTATTAATTTTTCTAAGGTTATTAATTAGTAATGCATTTTCAAGTTGTCTATTGTAAATAAAAAAATAATAGATATTACGTACGGAAATAATCTGTAAAAGATAATTTTCTAATTAATTTGGTACATAACATTTTTCATATTAAGACTATAATATATATAGTCTTTATTTGTATATACATTTTTATCATTGTTAAAGTAAAAGGAGGTCTAGGTGTTGTGAACAATTTATGATGTACCTACCCATGTAATATTATTACTATTCCTACCGTACAATCTTATATACAGGGTAATAAAAATATATAAACGTTTTCAGACCATCCAGTTAAATAGCTTTAGTTGATGTCGATCAAAATATTAATAACTTAAAAAATGTTGAATTTTAGAGTTGGTGAGTTGCAGCCCAATTCCCTAAATCATTTACTGGGACATCCGAGGTGTCGTTGCCCTGTGTGAGTAATTAGTGTTGTCGTTACGTTGTATTTGTTTTATTAATGAAATTAAAAGGAATTAAAGTGTTAAGTCCGCGTTATTCAATTATTCGTTTAACATGATGATATGATAAAATTTCCAAAATAGTTATATGAATTCAATGACTAACTTGAGATTGATCAGGCATTTACCATAGTTGTGGTCTGTGTTACTCTCAACTATTATAATATTTGAAAAAGATCATTTTATAGAGTACTAAACATTTTTTAACACAGTAATGATCACCACATCATGTTTGATAGTTTTATGAAAACAGAATTTGTATAGCCTTCGTATACAATAGGTGTGTTCGATTTTTGTTTTTAACAAGCTCCGTGATGAACTATTATAAACCTGTATATTTTACTTTATACGCTAATGGAATACTAAAAAACGATTTTTTTTCAAATAAACCTGTTCGTGAAATGACAGTGTAGGTAAATTTAGAATAAAAAAAAAGTGCAAAAAATAATGTAATTAAAAATGGATTCTAACAAATCTTTCAGATCAATAATAAGGTAATACCTTTTTACGATACAAAAAAACTATTATCATTGAATTGATTATCACTCAGACTGCAACTCACCCAGAGCTAAAGGGTAATCGTGCTGAAATGCACAGGGTTGGTAAATTGAGCCCCAAATGACCCTAACTCGGTATATTGAGTCCGGGTGAAAAATTGGTAGTAGGTAAGTTGAGTCCCAGGGAAAAATGATCTATAAGAACCTTAAAATTTAAAAATATGCACTATAAAATTTTTATTTGTGATTTGTGGATATTCGTTGACTGCATGTATATGATTTTGAAAATAGCAACATGCATTTTTATTAATTATGTAATTATTTTTTATGCAATAGATAAATAAAAATGCATGTTGCTATTTTCAAAATCATATACATGCAGTCGATGAATGTCCACAAATTACAAATAAAAAATTTATAGTGCACATTTTCAAATTTTAAATGCATATAAATCGTTTTTCCCTGGGCTCAAATTACCTACTACCTTATTTTTTCCGAGACTCAACTTACCTACTACTTATTTTTCCCCGGGCCTCAATTTACCGCTCTCAAAATGTACCAAACTTATCTCGGACTCAATTTACCTAGCCCCGAAATGCATTGGTCTCCAATGCCGTAAACAACACGTAAACCTCAAATCACACACAGTAATTCGGTTGTGACCCAGAGTCTTATAGAAGCTATGTAAACTTATAACGTACTGACATCCTCATATCCTAGAATAAAGAAAAATATAAGGTAGTTAATTTTTGTTTTTTATAGAATTGGCAATTTAAAAATATTAATTATAAAACTATGTATTATATTGTTCAGAGTTCAGCTATAACATTATGTATTTATCTAAAAATTATAATGGCTTAAGGCCAAAATTATAAGACTAAATTATTAAAGGCTCACAGTTTTTTTTTTTTTTTTTATATGTACCATTACATTTATTGAAAATCGTAGTTACTTCAAAAAATGCACAGTAACTATCCAAAATATGTTTGATATAATATAAATTATAAACAACAAAATTGGAGTATTAAACACATATAAGATTCAAGTTGACTAACATTTGAAATGAAATTGTTTTTAATCGTATTAAAAAATAAATTTCATGATCTTATTGCAATCTGTATTGCAAAAGTAAATATGCTTATGCAGATATACTATAATATGTTGGCTACCCTTGGTAACCTTAGTGTTATAAAAAACTGTTTACAAAGAAGCCCGTGTTCTTTTTACTCTAATGTTGAAATGATGTGTTGGCCAATGTTGAGTGATCGGTCAAGTTGTATGTTGTTTTGTTAGTAGCGTTTAAAAGAACCATTTTAGTATGAGTGTATTCCGTTTTAATAAAATATATCAAAGTGAATTTTAATAAAAAAAAATAACTGATCACCTTTTGGTTCCAAGCACACACATTTTATTGAGAATAATTTGAGAATACAAATAAAATTATGAAACTACTAATTCAGTCAAACTACAAAGTTATTATTTACCCAAGTTCACTAAAAAAATATACATTTTAATGTTATTTTTATTATTATAAGTTGCAAAAATATGGTAAGTTATGGTTCATTATGCATTTTTTATAAATTATTGAAATTTAAAAATTTATTTTAATTTGTAGATTATTTTTATACCCAATTTAACAACTTTATTGTATTTTATTAAACTACATAATTCGATTCTTATTTAGATAAATTTACAGTAACTGGAATCAACAAGATATAATTGCATGTATTCGTGATTTACGAGAGCTACAGTTTTCAGTTGTCAGTAAAGGATAAAAATAAACCGATTAATCGCACTACTGTATAGTTACATCTTGTAGATTTCGAGTATAAAACGTCATTGAAAATTGTGATTTATGAGTACATTTTGATACAATGATTAGTAATTTTAAACGAAGATGGCGTGTCAGCTTATACAACTAAGTATTTTATAAGTACAGGTAATTAATAATTATTGATTTTTCTAAGGTTATTAATTAGTAATGCATTTTCAAGTTATCTGTTATACACAAAAAATAAATAAAAATTACGTACTCATTTCATCTGTGAACGATAATGGTTAATTAATTTATAATTATGTCAGTTGCGTAACCCGGGCCGTGGGCTGAGGGGGCTGTAGCCCCCCCCTCCCTGGAAATGTTAAGAGAATTTAAAAATCAGTTTTAATGGTCTATGATATTCACTCAAAAAGTCTTAAATTGTATTTTACTAATTTTAAATTGTCATCTTTATTTTGTTAGTTTTCTATAGTTTCGATCGTGCTAGTAGGTATTTAATGCATATGTTACGCCGAATTTATGAAATTGCCGATTTCATGAAATCTGCACAGCTGTTGCCGACAACGAGAAATCGGCAACTTTAAATGCATAATACTGCCAATTGCGTGAAATCGACAAGACCATTCTTAAAATAATGATAACACATAATTCAATATAAATTAATGTGTTATATTTATGATTGTACATAAAACACTGGAAATATAATAAAATCATATTGTAATAATAAATTATGTGTAAAAAAAGTCGAAAGTTATGAAATTATATTAATATGTTTAGTTATATATTTATACGTTTTGGCAACTACGGCCGGGGTGGCACGCTGAATTACACATCATGTTATTTTTCCTGCATGTACACTTTTTTGATGTGCGATTCGTATGGCAAGTACAACGTCGATATCCTTGTCCGGTCCCAACTGACTCTAATCGAACTAGTTACCGTAAAGAATATTCATTTTTTAAATTTTGAACGTCTGCAGTCGTTAGAGAACAGTACTTTGTAGCAGCCAAACTGTTCCGCTCCAGCCATGTGTTCAGAATCCCTTCTTTCGTGGCCATACGAAATTTTCCATCTTTTTCTTCTATTATAACTGAAAGAAGGTTGGCTGCATCTCCTCGCCTTCGATCCACCGATGGAATTGACAAAAGAACATTGTCACCAACTTTTAAGGGAGGGAGGATGCCTTAGCCTCTGGTTACCATTCTGTCCGCTTGAGATTTTAAATTTTGTGCAGCAATGTTATACCAATAATGAACACGCGTGAAATTTTGATTATTTATATAGGTATCACTATTTCATATTTGGAATGTGTTACCGAATTCATGCATTGAGCAGAAAAAAGTGTGTCTATTACATGAAATTAGCAATCGAAATTTGCCGATTTTGTGAATTTGGTTGCATAGTTGCCGATTTCAAGTTGTCGGCAACAGCGTTGCAGATTTTATGAAATCGGAAATTTTTCTGCCGATTTCATAAATTCGGCGCAACACATATATTATTATATAATATTGTGCATAGGTCGATTTCATGATAAAATCTATAAATAAATATTTGTAATTTTTTATTCATCACACTATATTCATGTTTATTAAATTTGAGTTTTATTTTATAAAAGTATTTTAGTATACTAAATTATGTCCAATTGAAAAGAAAATTGATTACTATTTTTATTGTTTTTTTTACAGGTAAAATAATTTATTGTATATTACTAAACCACCACTCTGTGAAAAATTGATCAGCCCCCGCCCCCTACCCGAAAAAAGAATCCATTTAAAATATAAAGGTATGCACATGAGGAGTATGATTGCCATTTTAGTCCATAATCATAATATAAATAAAAAAAAATTGGGTGACCTATAATGAAAACCTGCTGGATGATATGTTTTAAAAACCAAATATGAACCTAGAAACGACTAGTGGCGTCATACAATTATGTCAGAAAAAAAAAATGAAAGAAATAACACCAACAATAACAGAATTTGAGACTGTACCAATACCTCAAACAATAGCAACTCAACCAAAACCAAACTATGATGATTTAATGAAAACAAAATATTCAAGATTTTCTCGTAAATAATTTAGTTTTTAAAAATAAGATAATTTTCTGTTTTTAATATATCATACTATATCATATTATAAAGATATGTAAAAAATAAGTTTTAAGTTTCGAAATAATAATAAAAAATAAAATATGTAGGTAAAATTTATTTTTTATTATTAACTAAGCATCGGCAACTGGGGCCATTTTTAATCATGACGTATTATTTAATAAATTAAGAATAACATATATTATATTATTATGTATCTTGAGAGTAAATCCGTGTAGCAATAAACTTATTATTATTTGGTAAAGTGTTTTTAAATAAATATTATTTCAAATTGATTATTGTGTAGGTACTTGAAGTTAGAACTTATGTTTAAATCAGTGGCGCACAGTAGATTTTTCACAAGGGTGTCGAAAATATATATCTCGCGGTACCCGCCTACTCCACAAGTAAAATCTGAGTTTATATTCTTTATACATTTAATATTAAATTAAACAAATATTTATCAAAATAACATCCGAATTCACCCAGAACCAGTCACACTCACCCAGTCACCCCCCAGTGTGTGCCATTGGTTTAAATTGTTATTACATGACATATATTGACGTTTTAATCATCTAAACAAGCTGTATTTCAAATAAATAAGAACCAAGAAACAATTACAATCACTAGCAGTGTATTCTATTTAATTTAGGATTTTCCATCTGTTTATTGCAGGAGAGATGTAAAAACTGGACAATAAACATATAATATTCTATATACTCACTTAATTTTTCTGCAAAAATATATATATTATACAACAGTTATTAATAATACGATTATATTTTATTTAATGTGTAGTAGTGTTTTATAATATTATGATGAACTTCTTTCATTTTTTTCTATTGCTGATGAACATGTAAGCATTTTGATGGTGTCGCGGTAAAAATGTCGCGGTAAAAATATCGCAGCAAAAATGTCGCGTTAAAAATGTCGCCAAAACATCGCAGGTAGTAGTATATCACCGTAGTCGCCGATGGTCGGTCGTAGGTATGATTAGATTAGATTAAAGTACCATAGGTACAGTTCAGTATACATATTAGTGTGTAATCTGAAACCCTAACAGAAACTCTATAATACAATATAATATATATATTCTATACATTATGGCATTTCAGTATATAATAAACCAAAAAAATGGAAAATTACTCAACTTCAATTCTTTTTTTGTACAAAAAAGAAAGAGAAAACGAAAATAAAATTTTTTGGAAGTGCGTTGAGTACAAATAAATGTCGCGGTCGATTACATTCATCTGGGCAAAGTGTAATTCATACTAAATTGAAGCTAAAGAAGCAATGGCAAGTGTGCGAGTGGGCTGCACAAGAAGCCGGGTGACGCGTATGCGTGTGTGTGTGTGTGTGCGCACTGACGGCGGCCAAACACGTCACGCGTCGGTCGTGTGATTATTTACATCGAACATCTCGATGACCCCGTATGAGTGGTAGAGTGGACTGTATAAGGTTAAGGTGGTTCGAAATATAAATTAACTAATTATTAAAATAATAAAGGATGATGAGTATTAGATGACCAATGACAACAACAATGTGCATAAATAATAATGACAGAACAATATATTTTATGACGTTCTGCAAATAAATAACTTAATACTAGGGTTAGTATAAGTGCGCGATCACAAATCAATCGGCGAAGGAACAAAAAAATAATACACAAAACAAATGTCGAAACAACGTCGTAGGACGAATAATAATATTGATACAGATGATATCAATGTTTACAAAATATGATAATCGTGTGTAGTGTGTGTACGACCTGATATGAAGACTGATAGCCGCTGATGATACCTGGTCGCACTGGTAGTGATGGTGTAGTTGTCCCGGGACGGCGATGAACGTCGATGAACGTCGATTGGTAATAATTGACCGGGCATACGATAGTACGATACTCACACCAGTGTCGTTCGAGACGAAACGACGAGTCGACAACACCGCCGACGGATGGTGGCGCTCGAAAGGAGCTGGATTAGAAATCCGAAACTGGATGAGACGTTGTGGTGTCCAGGAACGACGACGATCGGCGAGTGGCGATCGGTCGGAACAACCGACGTGTCTACGACACCATCAACTTAGTAAATTGCTCGGAATGAGTAGACGGTAGTCCTGGCTTGGACGTAATATGGATATCACCACGTGTTCGCGCTGCGTATAGAAGGGCGGGCGAAGGCACGGAATGAAACGACAATATAAAATGACAACGACCGGCGATATCGCACTGCGTATAACAACGGACGGGCGAGAAAATAACACACGGACCAATGTGGTTGATCACGGATCGGAGCCGTGACGACACGGCAGAATAAGACGGGCAATGTATTGAACCGTCGATTGGCACAGGCGGCCAGAACGCAAGTCGCGGATAGACACTCGCGAAAGCTTTTAATGAACGCGAAGGCTCGGGTGCACGAAGCAAAATATATAAAATAATGGCGGATAACGGCAACGGAGCACCGGTTCGCGACAATGTGCATAGTTCCGGTAGACGGATGGCAAACGACAAAGTTTTGTGGCGGCGGCGGCCGATCGCTGGAGCCTCGATTGCGGTGAGACCATCCCCTCTCCGAGGATACAAAGGTCGACTCTACAGCGCGTCGGCGATAGACTCCAGGATGGCAAACGTTGCGACGCGAGACGTGACAGCCACGTCGCGCAAATTTTTAAAATAATGAATTTGGTATCCAACAGCAAGACTTAAAAATATTGCAAAAACTCAATTTAGTACCCATTTTGTATTAGGAACACTGACATCAAAGATATATAGTTAATAAACATAATATAAAATTTTCAAATAATTATTTTTAGTTTATTATTTTAGACCACTTCCAACATAGCTGGACAATTTTCGAGTACAACAGGATTAAAACGAACAATTCACCGAGTTAGAAAAATAGAAAGATCAGCTCCTCCTGATCTAAAATCAGTAACCGAACTCAAAATACCAGATAATTACACAAAAACTTCAACCGGTGAGCTTTTTTTTAAATATGATAGCATTGATTACGAAAATAACTAAGACCGGTTTTTACTACCGAAAACAATTTACAATTGATGGAACAATGTGAACATTGGTTATGCGATGGTACATTTTCTTGCGTACCTAGTATTTTCCACCAACTCTATACTATTCATGGAAAAAATTATTCAAAAATTGTACCAGCTGTTTATATACTTCTTCCTAATAAAAAAGAAGATACTTACAAACATATGTTTTTAGCATTAAAATTTTTAAAACCACAGCTTAATCCAAAATCAATGATGTTCGATTTTGAAAAAGCTGCTATGAACGCTTCAAAATATGTTTTTTCGTCAATTAGCATTAAAGGGTGTTTTTTCCATTTAACCCAATCTATTTGGCGGCATGTACCTACAATCAAATGGGCTACAAGTTCGGTATACAAACGATTCAAATTTTGCACTCAAATTAAGAAAACTAGCAGCCTTAGTTATGTAGGTACCTGAAAATAATGTAATTTCAGCATTTGAATCATTGTTGGATTCCGAGTTTTATAGAGAAAATAAAGAGAGTCTATCAGGTTTAATCAACTATTTTGAAGACACGTGGATTGGGAGACCCTGCCGGAGAGCGAAAAGAGCCCCTTTATTTTCTATAAATGTATGGAATTGTTAATGCATTATTAAAGTATGATATTCCACGAACTAACGATTCGGTTGAGAGTTAGCATAATTGTTTTAGTTCAATGTTAAGTTCTCGTCATCATTCTATTTGGATTTTTATCGTTTCACCAAAAAAAGAAGAAAGCTTAAACCGTCTAAAAGTTGAACAGTATATTGCTGGCATTAAACCTCCGAAAAAGAAAAAATACAAAGATTCTACAATTCGACTTAAAGCCATATGACGTGATGATTATGAAAATCGACCAATGACTACCTGCGTGGAATTTCGTATAACTTCCAATATCAATTAACATAAAAATACGGTTTATTATTTTATTTATTACAATATTTTTTATTATTATTATTTTTTAATTTTATTTATTAAGTATGACTGTATAGTGTATACTCTGTACATTATAAAATTATTCGATGTATAGATATATTCAGGGCCGTCCCAACGATTTGCGGGGCCCGGGGCAGAGTAAAATTGCGGCGCCTAAAATGTCATTATCGCACGTCAGTTGCATATCGCATATGGTAGCTATATACTCCCCAAATTTGAAACTCAAATGTGCGCAAATAATCTTAACAAATATAGTACTTTGCACCTACAACAACATGAATAAGTAGGTAAATTAACTAATAACGCACCATGTCATAATCAAATTTAATATAATAAATAAAAATTATCAAAAAAATATTGACAAAATAAGACAAGAAATTAAAATATAGCAATGGGTACAATATAAAAATATATTAAAAAATAACTTTTCTACTCTTTATATCCGCGAATTGATCAATAATATCATATTTTAATTGGTCAGCAATTTCTTTTTCGATGGAGATTATAGCTAAGTTGGTGACTTTTTCTTGTGACAACGTGCTTCGGAGATAGTTTTTTATTGATTTCAGCTTTGAAAAAGATCGTTCTGCTGAAGCAGTAGTTACGGGCATAGTTAACAATATTCTTAATACTATGGACACATTGCAGTAAATGTCATCAGCGCTGTAACTAAATATTTTTTCCAGAACTTTTAGTGGTGACGTGTCTTCTTCAATAATCTCACAAAGAATGACCAATTCATCGAACATTTCTCGACCATTTATATCTTTTGTGTCGCCAACTTCTAACAGATTTTGAATATCCATACAATTTTTCATTAAATCATCTTTATTCATTTTAGAAATACTGCCAATATTATACAGGAAACCAAAATAATCATTAAATTTGTCCAATTATTGAAACCTTTCATTTATTGAAACTATCCCTTGGTCCAAAATTGGAAAAAAATATTCGTTTTTAAAAGAATTAACACTGCTATCAGAAACAGATGTACTCATACTTGGACTTTCATAATCAAACATTTTTTTCTTTATATATTTCTTTTTTTTTTTAACTCCGGTATTATTTCCAATTGTTGACATATTTTAATAGCTTCCTTTTTTGCATTTGTATAACCATTTTCTCTATATCCTGTTAAGAATACCTTTAGGCCAACATAGTTCTTTAAAGCGAAGTCAATAGATTTGTGTTCACGTTGTAAGGTTTTACTTACTTTATTGATAGCGTTTAATAAATCAAACCATATAACCGTGCTTAAAATAAATTCAAAAGTCATTTCGTATTCAAGAAGTGATTTAGCCTCGCTTTGAATTGCTGTACTCTTGTATTTCTACTACCCTTTCTAATTTTGTTTCCAATTAAATGTATTAATTCTGTCTGGATTCGAGGCTCCAAATAGTGTTGATGAATTTCTTTGTTTTTGATTTTTCTTAAATGTTCAGCCATTGGATTATCAAATGATGCAAGCATTTCAATTAACTTAAGAAATTTACCATTCTGATCACTATAAATCGTACAATGTTTTCCCCTAAACGAATCATTTTGACTAGCAAGATACAATATGCATGCAATGGTTCTTTTTAGTACAGTTCTCCATCTATCTTTTTCAGTAAGTATTTGGTTTTGAAGATCATGATCCAATGTATGACTATTTTCTAAATTTAAAGACAAATCCATCCATTGTTGCATTGTTTTTAGATGATCTTTTTTAAATTCATGAGTTTTTATTGTATCGCCTAAATGCTTCCAGTCATTAATTCCATCAATAAAACCAAACAAATTAATTGTGTTTGCAAATAAACGACATGAAAAACAGTATACTCTATCTTTTTTTATTGAGTATACTAACCAAGATCGGTTAATTGGTTCTCCATTACTCATTAACTTATTATAATAATTCTCACTAAAACATCTATTTTCTTCATTCTTTGGAAATTTAAATTTTCTGATCTGAACTGGTCCCTTTTTTATAATTTTTAATTTCATGGTTTTTGAAATAAGGTTTGGCCAGTTACCTGGGTCTTCAATGTCTTCAGAGTAGCAGCATACAGTGTTCTAAAAATAAATTATAATTTAATAAAGATTAAAGTTAAAATATTAAATTAGGTATACTTAATAATTTCAAATATCTTACACTTGCTGGTAATAGGTTATGCACACTACATTCATTTTGCCCATCACTATTTTCTTGAATATCATCAATTTTTGGTATATGTACACTATCATCTTGACATTCCTGTACTCCTTTACTCTCCTAAAAATGCATTTGGTTGAACCATAAAATATAAAAAGTATAGTTAAATTACAGAAAATAATAATATTAATCTGATATTTTCAAAAAAAGAGTGTAATTCAGAATTCTATGTTCTTAATACAATTATTTCAAAACACTAGGAAAATGCAATAAATAAACACTGATATTATAACATCAACTAATATATTATTACATTAGGTATACTCAATCATTTAAAAGAACTTACACTTGTAGGTAATAGGTCATGCCCATTATATTCATTTTGTCTATCACTATTTTCTTGAATATCATTATTTTTTGGCATATGAACACTAGTCAGCTAATATTGTTAGGTAGTAAAAAATTACAACAATTAAATGTATAAAATATAAATATAATAGGTAGTGTTATTATAAATTAAGTAGGTACTACTTACATGTAATTGTGTCGTAACATCGGAATCAATTTTCGGTTTGTTCAAAAACTTTACAAACGAACCACGAATGGAGTTTATATTTTCTTCAATTTGTATTTTTTTTTTTAATTTTTCACTACCAGATAAATATTTTCGGAACTTGTCTCGTGGCCTTGACATTTTTGATTTTATATTTAATATTATTATATTATTTACCAGTTCAAAAGTTCAACAGTATATAATAAAAGCTTATTTTAGTTAATATTACTTATTATTAACGTCGTACGTGGTATGTAGTAACCAGTAGACTACCTAATGCTATTATTATTTATTTCTATTACTAACTCCGGTATCGAGTATCGACTGAAAATGATAATTATCAGTAATTGTCGATAGTAAAGTTAGCGACTGTGTGACTGGGATTCCACAGGCTGACGAGCCGGCCGGAGCGACGAGGCGACGTCGTTAATTTTTCAGGGAACTACACCACCGCCAAAAATAGAATGCAAGTGAATAACATATTAATATTGTATACAAATACCATACCAGCGTATACGGGTCTAATGTATTAAATAATATTATTATAAAATATAAATACTATAAATAACATTTTATTGTTCCATTCAACAATTTTACAAGAAAAAAAAAATGATGTGTAGATTTTTTTTTTGCTCATCAACTTGATCATTTTTTGTATCTATGAAAGCGGAGCCTGTCAGTTGTGGTGAGAGCGCGGGGCCCCGCTCGCCCTGCCCTAGGGACGGCCCTGGATATATTTATTTCTTGACACAATTTTATCGGCTGAAATACCAGATATCTTATCATAATATCATTGTACCAACTAATTTTAAAATACTAATATAAAATATAAATGCGATAATGAACACTGCGACGAGCAGTAATACTATAGTTCGTTGTGCGTGTTTGTAATCTGTGTTCGTTTTATGTATAATATGTGTAGTACTGCTCTGTAGTCTATAAAATCAATAATTTATTGGATTTTTTAATAATTCAATAATATTTTAAGTTTTTTACTATATATTTATGTACATATTTTGGCAACATAAATACATAATATAAATCCGAGCCTTATAATTTAATATATTGGTATTATATTTTTCATATTTTTGACATCGTGATATTTTTGTATTCGCGATATTTTTTTATTCGCGACATTTTTGTGTTCACGACATTTTAACCGAGACATTTTTACAGCAACATAATTACCGCAACATTATGACGTGTATCCCATTTTGATGTGTGTATATTAATAATAGATATAGACGCCATATAGAACAAGGGTGTCGGGCCTTTTAAGAGCCAAAGTCAAGTGCCAATATTCTTCAATCTAGGTTTTGAAATATATTTACATGCCCAAAATTTAATAGCGTTAAGGGTTCAGTACCATGATTCTATCTATGTCTAACATATGCGCGTCATAGGATTTTAGCCACCTTCTTTGCCAAACGTACGGATAATGAAGCGATAAAAATTCTAAAAACAGATTTGAATTTTTCGTCAAGTGTACTTGAAATCGACTTTCCCAGAATTTTGATTTTTTGAATTTAACTTTAAAAATGACAATTTTTTAATTACTTTTTTTTGACAAAACGTTCTTAGGAATTTAGTAGACAGCATTGAAAATATGAAAAAGTCAATCACAAGTAGTCTTGGCGACAAATTCAAATCTGTTTTTAGAATTCTTGTTGCTATATAGTATATTAGATCAATTGGTACGTTTGGCCAAGAAAAATGTCTAAGATCCTATGTTGCGCAGACATTAAACAAAGACAAACAATAATAACGGTATCGAATCCCCTTTACATACGTTAGATGTAGGTACAATATAAATAATCGTGAGTTGCTTCCGATTATTTTTATTATGTAATTTGAAAAAAATATACTTTTAGATACAAATGAGCGTCTACGATTTTATTGTGACGATTGGACATTAAATATTTAACAAATAATAATAGGTAATAATAAAAGTGCAATGATTTTGATTGTTTTGAAGTAAATACTCAATACAATAAAACTCAATAATTACGTACGTTTTAAAGAAAAAACATCTAAAAAAAAAAAAAACATGTGTTGATAAGTTTTTAGATTCTGAACGAAGTGATAAATGTATTGATTTTACAATGATGTGTGTGTTTTTTTTTTTTTTTTTTTGTGTCTGTGTACAGAATAACTAGTCGAAATAATGCTTCAATTTCAAACTTTGGGGGTGGAATCCGATGGAAAAGTGAATATCTTTGGTGCATTATGGAGGTAAAAAGTAAACATTTTCCAACAGTTTTCAAAGAAATTGAGAAAAACAAAAAAAAAGTGACCATGTATCTTGTATCTATTGTATCTTGATACAATAAATGCACGTATCATGATACTTTTTTTTGAGTATCTTGCCCAACCCTGATTATTTAAACATTTTCCAACAGTTTTCAAAAAAATTGAGAAAAACAAAAAAAAAAGTGACAGAAAAACGGGAATATTTACACAAAACCAGTTTTCGACCAAATCGATTTTTTTATATGGTTGTAATTCAAAAACTAATCAATGTAAATACTTGAAATTTTCACCAAATGTTTATTTTAGTGTTATCTATACACAGTTTAATTTTCAAACATTTTCGACTTTTTTTGAGTTATTTATAGACGACTGAAATTTTTGATTTTTTGAGAATTTTTTTTTGAAGTGTCAGTAAAAAAATGTTGGACGACCAAAAACACTTGAAAATTTAATACACGGTTCTTTATGAGTTGTTCTTATTGTAGCTAAAAAAAATTAAAAATCGTAAGTCACAATTTTTTTTAATAAGCGTTTACAGTTCAAAATTTTACGAAATCTGTCGAAAACGCGAAAATTTGCAAGTAATTTTGAAGTTGAAAAATCATAAAATTTTTTGCGTTTATAACTAAGGATTCAAAATACAACACTAAGTTTTCTATAAGTTTTCCTTTAAGTAGTTATAGAGAAAACTCGAAGCATCATTATAGGAAAAAATTTAAGTGCGTTTGAATTTTAAATTTTTAAGAAATTTTTACGAAAATTGTATCAAATATAGAAAATTTGTATATAAACATTCAGTGAAAATGTCAAGTATCTACGGTCATTTGTTTTAGAGTTACACCAAAATAAGAAAATCGCTAAATGTGAAAATCCAATGTTGTAAACATTTTTCTACGGAATTCAAATAAAAGTAGTAAGGTAAAAAGTAAAATAAACAAGCTAGATCATATTTCATATTATTATTAAAATATAATATTATATAGGAATAGGTATTGTACCCATAACCGTGCGTAGGTATTCTTGGCAGGGGAGGCAATACTTTAGCTAAGAAGGTCCAGACTCCAATCCCCCCACCCGATTTTCACCAATTGGTAGATATAATATAATATTTTGGTGTAGAGGAAAATCTCGCAGGGGAGGCAACCGCCTCCCCTGCCTCCCCCGTGCGCACGCTTATGATTGTACCTAATCATATAACATTCCCTAACTGTTTACTCATTTGTAAAGGCATTACTTATATTTAAACAATTTAATTTTTGTTTTTAATTAATATCATATTGCTATAGGAATATCAGTACCTAATAATTGATTCATATTCTGCAGCTGCATTATTCAAAATATTATTGACATTTTACAGTATTAAAATTGTTATACGAGGGTGGTTCAAATATGATCGAGACAAACGCTGTAGATGGCGCGCATGTATGTTTCGACGGTCGTGGCTTGATTATGTGATAGCTGGGTCTCTTACGAACAGTATGGCATTGTTTTAGTCGGAGCACGTGTTTTACGCGTGTGCTACGACCATGAGTGAACGTCAAGTGCCGTCTGCCGTTGCGCAACGTATTATCATTCGTTTTTTAGTGGGAGAAGACGTTAAAAACACGGATATTTTTGTCCGTTTACAAAAGCAGTTCGGTAGTGAGTGCCTGAGTAGGGCTGCCGTGTTTAAATGGGCCAAAGCATTCAAGGATGGCCGCAAAACCGTCGAGAATGAGCCACATGATCGTCGACCGCGAACCAGCGTCACACCAGACAACATTCGCCGCGTAGAACAACTCATTTTGGAGGACCGTAGGATGAATGTTCGAGACATTTCGGCTGAAGTCGGCATCAGTATTGGTAGTGTAGAGTCTTGACGCGGTCCCACGAACACCTTCAATATCGCAAAATAGCGGCGCGATGGGTTCCTAAACTGTTGAACTTTGAGCAAAAATTCACGCGGTTGGTACGTATCATTAATGCTGTATACTACTCTAACCTTCTGAAAACACACGTGAAACCCGCTTATTGGTCGAAACGGAGGAGCATTCCAGCACGAAGTGCGATTCTCCTCCAGGATAACGCACGCCCTCATACCGCGCGTCTCACGCTCGATACAATATCGAAATTGGGGTGGAAGGTACTGGAACACCCCCCCTACAGTCCGGATTTATCGCCCTGCGACTACCATATGTTTGGACCACTAAAAGAGGCCCTCGGAGATCAAAAGTTAAACACCGACGACGAGGTAGAGGGGTTCGTGCGCACATGGCTGTCCGAGTTGCCCAAGGAATTTTTCGATACCGGCATCAAAAAACTTCCTGAAAGGTGGACAAAATGTATAAATATTGAGGGGAATTACCTAGAAAAAATGTGATTTTTTGTAAATATTTTCGATAATAAATAAACGTGTTACAGCATTTGTCTCGATCATATTTGAACCACCCTCGTACTTGAAAAGAATATTTGAAAAAAGTCTGATCAAGTAATATTACCTATGATATGTACATGTATAAAAATAGAGTTGCATCTACACTTTCATGTCATAGTATTGCATCACAATTTCACGCATTATAATAATGTAAAAAATAATGCTATACCTTCAGACGTCTATAAAAGAATATGTAAAAAAATAAAAGCTACTTAAAAGCAATGATCTGCTAGAATTTCTCCCATATTATAATCACCGGCTATAATATTTTACAAAGTGAAAGATTAGAGAAATAATAGAAACTTAAAAAAAAAATAAAAATATTTAAGAGGACCAGAGGAAGTTATCCTCGCCGGTGCAACACGATTGCGGACTTTTTACCTTTTTACCTGAAAAAAACATAACACGATTGCGGACTTTTTACCTTTTTATATTTGAGAAAAAAACAACACGATTGCGCACCTTAAGTATTTTTTTTTTGAGCAAACACAAATATTTAAATAAATTTACCAACATTAATAATAACTTAATACGTATACCTATAGTAAAAAAAAACTCTTATAATATATCACAGTAATTACGCGTCATTATCCATCGGATGTGAATACTCGTACATTGGAAAAGCACAGCCACTAATTGTGTATACGTATACTATACTATAGGTGAGTTTCTTAAGCTATAACCATTTATTTCAAATTATTTAAATATTTATGTTTGCTCAAAGGTAAAATATTTATAAGGTGCGCAATCGTGTTGTTTTTTCTCAAATATTAAAAGGTAAAAAGTCCGCAATCGTGTTATGTTTTTTTCAGGTAAAAAGGTAAAAAGTCCGCAATCGTGTTACGGCCATCCTCGCATGTGTTGTCTCCATCTTACAAGTGCATAACATATCAAATTTTACGTACAGCAGACCACGTTTAGCTCCGTGGATTGAAAATTTAGAGTGAATTTACCTCTTATAAAAATTAAAAGTAACATTATTATCGAGGCCTTCTCATAGGATTTTTATTATATTTTAATTTTAAAGTGAGTTATGTGTATTTTAAGGTATACAAACGATTTACAATTTTAAAATACTATATAACTCGCTTTAAAATTAAAATTAAATTAAAATCCTACGAGAAGCCCTCGATAATAATGTGTGAGAGTATAGAACATTTTTGGGGCTCTATAAGCCACCCACAGACCTGAGGAGAACATTCAATCTGTGACCTACAAGCCGCACGGCATGTTGGCTCTAAGGCCAAGTCGGTAGAACTCATATAGGCTTTAGTACACGCATCATAGAATGAACTTTGAAGATTTAAAATAAAAATTATATTATTAATATGAGAGAGAATAATATTAGGATACGCTACTATATGACAGATGCACAGAATATTATAATTATTTAGTGGCACATGATAGATATGGGGAAAAAGAAATAATGATATTTAAGAATAGAATATTATGCTTGTCGCTAAAACATATTGTTTTAGTTAATAAAAATATTTCTTTCCTCGTTCGAAAACGCAAATCTTGAGGCGTTTTTGAACAAAAATATAATAATAATGTATGTCTCAGCTCACGGGAAACAGCGCATTACATTGATCGTACCTGCCCTCACAGGGTCACCGGAGATGTTTGTGCGATGCATCTTTTATTGTAAAAAGAATAATAATACTTGCCAGAGTGGCGTGGGGCTTGCGACAGTTTGTAAAGAGGGAAATAACAGGAGACCTGCGTCTTGTGATGCCTATAAATCGTGCTTATACGGGAGACGAAAAAAATAGTATGATACCAATCAAAAACTGCTGACGACTACGATGTTAGTTGAATGTTGATTGCGGTTCATGGATTGATGAATTGATGGGTATTGCCGGATTGGCCACCAACACACACGTGGTTGGCATGGCCCATCTCCATCAAGCCTGGACCGTGGAAATTGTTGTTCGGCGATTTTCCTGCGCACCCGACAGCCCAGCGAAGTCATCTTCGCCCATCATGGTTGACTTGTACGACAGCCGTGAAATTGAAACAATGAAATGTCGGATGTCTGACGTGTCAGCTTCGGACAGTGTGCACAAGGTTTGGTGCTGGAGCTCCGAAGGTACGTGATGTTGCCGACGTCTGGCGTTATCAGAGATTTTGAGAAAAAATGAATTTGTATTTCCGGTGAGCTTGTGTCATGGGTCTCGTCGGTGAATTTGTTGAGGCGGGGATCAGCAGTGCTGATGAGTTTAGTATTTTTTTATACAATAATATTTAATATGGCTTGGAAATGACCTGCTAATACACAGCGGGGTTCGCGAACTCGCGACCGTTACACCGACGGTGACAATAGGCAGCAGCCTCGGCGACCGGTCGCCAGACACTACATTCGAGTAGGGCGGAGGTTAGGGGACAGATTTTGCGTAACGTTTGTAACAACTCGCACGATGGAGTGTACATTGATTAGGTTGATATGGGTCGCCAACCGAACAAAACAAATACAAACAAATTATATACTATACTAATATGAAATTGGACTGTGTACCAATTCAAGCACGGCTCGGATACTCGGTTACCACTATATGTAATCTCCAAAAAAACTTCGGAGAAGTAAAAAAGTCTTCTGTGCTTTACTTAAATGGATTGGAGTACTTGAATTTTGAGGTAAATAAAGAATTGAAATCAATATTAAAATTCTGTGCTTGGTAGGAGCAAGAGAGAGTATAAAGAAAGTTCCTGTTAAAATTGTGGTAAATAAAGAAGTGAAATCAAACCTCTTGACGCTGTGCTAAGACTTAATTGAAAATTGCATGTCATCGAATTTTCTTCAATAGTCAATTAAGTCTTAGCACAACATCTTGAGGTTTGATTTCACTTCTTTATTTACCACAATTTTAACAGGAACTTTCTTTATATTCTCTCTTGCACCTACTAAGCACAGAATTTTAATATTGATTTTAATTCTTTATTTACCTCAAAATTCAAGTACTCCAATCCATTTAAGTAAAGCACAGAAGACTTTTTTTACTTCTCCGAAGTTTTTTTTGGAGATTTCACTTATTTTTCTGAAGCAAGAGAAATTAAATCTATAATCATATATTATTTCTCCTCTAAAATTAATATGTGGGCATTTTTTGAATTGTTCGGCCATGGTATTTTCTCCACATTTTCATTGTGAACATGAAACCAATCGTTCATATTGTTCATATTTTCGTCTCGTACCATTATACTATATTCTCCCGATGTTATCGTGTTATTAAAAAACTCTGAACTCTATATAAACGGTTGTGAAGTTTTACCTTTTATTGCGTACGATAATTTATACCAATATATTATACTATAATATACTCTCACGGCTCGAGCGTCGTGAATTAAACTTAAACCTCCCAACAACACACTTGCTCAGAGCCGAAATGGCCGACCGTCGATACGTTTATCACTGTTATTGTATGTAATTATCGAACGGACAGACAAATGACAATATGTTTATAATATTATTACGTACGATAATTTACGCATTACCAGCAGCACGGCGGCTAGCGAGCAATAAATACGGTCAACCGTCTGTACGTTATTGTCGTTATTGTAATAATACGCACAAGGCACAACCTGCAGTACCGGCGCACGGCGGCCAGCGGGCAAATGAAACTATGTCAGTATGAAACTATATAGTTGTAATTTATTGTAATAGGACTATAAATAGGAGTAGGAAGCGCGTATGCTACACTGCCGCGCCGCCGCGTCACCAACGTCACGCACTCGCACATACGCACATTGTCACAACTCAACGCGGTATTGCGAAAGCGAAAAACTTGGAAATTCAAGTAATTCGACCGTTCTCCATTCCGCTGCATGTAAAAATCAAAAAATCGTCCGTTTTCCTGTATATATATCTCTCTGTTCACTCTGTGCGACGACACCGGGCCGCCGTAAAGCACAGAACGCTCTCTAGCGAGATCTATCGAAAAATCAATAATAAATATATAAGTAGAATAAGTGATATATGTATAAATACGATAATATTGTATATATCGACGGACACCAAGGTGTCAAGATCTGGATAATTAATAATAATAGTCAATCACCGGCCAAGGTGTGGGTGTATGTAAACAACATTAATAAAATTACAATACCATTTTTGTAGGTGTTATTGAGCGCCGCCCCGAAAGCGCACTAGATGATTTTATTATTCTGTTACTCTGAAATGTTGTTCGTTGGGCCGAAGAAAATATAATAATATAATAAATGGCCGTGGCCGGGCGGGTTACACACTAGACTGCGTTATATAATGATTACAAAACTTTGATAATAATATGTTTGGCCGGCGTACTTTACATTACTATATGCCGCTAACACGATTAAAGATATACAGATTGGGAATCGGCCCATGTTTACAATTGCATTTCTTGAAGCCCAAAGCTTCTGAGCAAATCAGCTGTTCCAACTAACCACTAGCGATACTATCGCAATTATTTTGTACTATACTACTATATTATCATTGATATTATCCCACGCTTTTCATAACGAATTATAAATTATGAATAATTGTTGTTATATAATATTATATATATTTTATAAATATAATATAATAATATATATTGTGTACTTGTGTTTAAGATACCTATTACTATTACCTACACTATATAATCCGATAATCGTAAAGGAAAACAAAAGTAAAAAAAAGTTATCGAAATTAGTAAAAAGTTGAGTCACAGAATCAAATTGTTTTTTGTTTATATATTATATTATCATATTATATTGTTTAATAAAATAAAATGAAATTTGGTTTCATATGGTTTTATGAATTTTATTTTTTTCATTATTTAATATTTATAAGTTATAACCACGATTAAAGATATAGTATATCTTTAATCGTGTTTGTATTTTGTAACAAATTAGTAATAATTTTTGACACTGGGAAGTGACCGAGCGCTAGTGATTAGTTGGAACAGCTGATTTATTTAGAAGGTTTGTGCTTCATTTTATCTTAGCTCGATTCCCAACCTGTATATCTTTAATCGTGGCCGCTAATGAGGGGTTAATTAGAGCAGTGTCAACCGGTAAAATCCGAACCACGGGTACTAGGCATACGTGACAGTGTGTGTGTGTGTAGATTTTGGTGTTGCCTTTGATCGGTGGTAGAGGGGACCGCGGGACGGAGAGCGCTATCGCATGACTATTATAATAATACTGATTAATGATTAGAATTTCGGTCGTTAGTCGTTACACGTTGTTGTTTACTTTATATTTTAGACGCGCACTAACTAATAGCTTACTAATAATAGTCATGCCGATTGTTGTACCGAACAGGTACGCTAATCATAGATAAAATATACTGAAAGGTATGTTTGGGGGAATATATGATAATATTAAATAATGCTTAAAATTCAGTAACTTTACAAATGTTACCTTTAATATAAGAGGTCAATTCACACTAAATTTTCAACTCATGGAGCTAAACGTGATCTGCTGAGCGTAAAATTTGCGGTGTTAGTAACTATGTTTAGCACTTTTAAGACGAAGACAACACATTCGGGTATAACATCCTCTTAAGCAACAAATTAGATTTTCACATTAACCCTAGTTACGACACTGGACAGAACACATTACACAGGAACATTAATCAAAAGAGTACATACATATAATATTATTTACATAATATGGTAGTAGGTTGTTTGGATCACAAAGTTGAGACTAATAGCTAATAGGCAATAGCAGTCAAATCTGTACTTTTTAAATAGCATATTGTTAAAATTTAAAAGTGTAATAAACTGACTTATATGTGTAGACAAACTATAATTCAGTAATCATAAATCAAAACAGTAATATAATAAACTGAATTCTATAATTGTTAACTAATTCATTAATCTTAATTTACAAAAAAATTAATGAAAACACCTACTATATACATCCTCTAAAAAATAAATAAAACCAATCAATTACAATAATAATCATAAAATGTATGTATATTATTAATATTATTTTCAACAAGAATAGTTTGTTAGTTTTCATTAATGAATATTTCACTATTGAAGTGTTAAATTTGTAATTTAAATAAAATTATGTTATTATTGATTGTAAAAAATTCAAATTTTTAATTATTCATGGCTATAATAATTTTCAAAGTGGCTTTTCTTAATATTAAATGTCTATTTAAATTAATAATAATCCTTTTTTTTTCGTTAGTATCGAGGACCGGAGGAGGAACCGTGGTGTCAGTACTACTCCTCCGGCCACCATCGTTTATTAATAATAATTAATAACCATAAATTAATAGACTTTAAATAATTTATGATTGCTTTTTGATTAGAGAAATAAAAATATTGAAATTTCATTAATTATTCAATTTGAAATACTAACCTGACAAAATATCGTAATCTTGTAACGTATCTGAAAATTGATTATTCTTTATAATTCATTATTTATACTATTATTATTACCCATTAGGTACACAACATTATTACTATTTTCCAATGTAATTTTTTAACGTAACTGTCTCCTAATTTTATCTAAAATTTTAGGCTTTAAACTATAGTAACCTAGTACCAAAAACCAAAATGCATATCAATGCGCTATAGTGACAGGTGAATTCATACAATGAAATGTAAAATATTAGTTACTTATATAAATTTAATGATATAAATATAAAATTATGGTTCGAAAAATGATTTATAACGCAAACGGTAATTCAGAAAATATAATATAAATAAGTATTATTATATAATGACATTATTGGTATTAAAATAATTTATTTAACTATTAGTAAAACAGTAGATCGAATTGAAATTTGCCGTTAATATTTCTTTCGACGTACTTTAAAATTTTCAAGTGCCCACTGTTACGGATCTCCAAAGAGGTCCGTGCACAAATAAAACAACGAACACTGCCGAACTAAATATTACTTTCTATATTTAATTTGAAAAGAAAAATTTACAATCAAGTTTAAAAAGTTAGTATAATATTCTGTGAAATGGTCTGATAAAAATAAGACTCTGTGAAAAATACGATGTTCTGCCTACTAGGTACTCTAGAATCCAACTGACACGGCATGCTATACTAGCAGTACCTATGGCCAGGGCTTGCCTGCAATTCTTCCAGCCAGTCGCCGTCGTAGGTAGAATATTAATATACAATATAATAAATCTTTAAACAAGTACCTATCTAATTTTTTCCAAATATAAACTTAATACATCTATAAAAAAAAATACTGTGTTGGACGTTGGTATATTTTTTAGTTGAAGTCTGAGTGACTTATGAAAAAAAGGTTCATAAAATCATTGATTCAAAAAAATGTCCTATATACTTAAAAAAAAATCTATGGAATAATAATAAAACGTACTTGTCAGTTAATTACAATTAACTTACTTTCAAACACAGTATAAGTTGTTATAAGACCTATTAAATTTAAAAATTATATAAAATTATGCTTTAGTAATATAAACAATATCTAATACATCAACATTTAATTTTTGTTTTAAATATGCGGAATATCAAATATTTTAAGTCAGGTACTATTTATAAATTAATTATAAATTTAAAGTATTACTTTGACAGCGTTCTAAAATTAAAACATCACATTTTTATTAGTCCATCTTATCTATTTAGGTACTAGAAATTAGAAATGTAGAATTAATTTATATTTTGATTTACAAATCATTTATGACAAAACATTTTACTGCAAATACGATCATACTAAATCAATAAATTATGCCATACCTTGTAATTCTACTGATGACAATACTGAAGTAACTGGCATAACCCAAATTGCAACACATAAAATTGTAAATGTTATTAAAATATATTTGAAACAAGTCATTTTGATTCAAAATAAGAGGATAACTGAGTTAACGTGAATGTTGAATAATAAATGAAACAAAATAAGATTTCTCTATTAATTTTATAAGTGATAAGATAAATGTTGTTCAATATAAGTTGTTTATTTAGGCCCATCTGTGGCATATTGTGATATTTGAAAATTATTATTTACCCAGGTGATAGGTATATGTAAAAGAATTATTCAATTGATGTTTTTTTTTTTTTTTTGTGAGTTGAAAAGTCCATTTTAATAAAAAATTTTTTACATGAAAAACTTTAAGGTTTGTTAAATTATAATTTCAACATTTATATACTGAACGAAAAACCTAGATGAAATTAATAATACTGAGTTGAATTAATAATGAAGCTATTAAAATACGGTCAATAAAGACTAATAGTATAAATTTTATTTTATTAAGCTTGCAGACAATAAATAAAATTATTTAATTAAAAAATGATTCATCAATTTAATAAATGTATTGTATACATTTGAGAAGAAATCTTACCAAAACAGTTTATTAAATTTACCATATTGTATTTATTCATTCAATAGTTAAAAACTATTAAATTAAATACACATTTTTTCTAAAATAAAAATATATTAATTGAATGAAACAATTTGATTTAATTTAATTATGATTTGTATTTATTAAAATAAAAATATTTAAATTTAATTAAATTATAATATTTATTTATTAAAATAAAAATACTTAAATTAAATTAAATTATAATATTTATTTATTAAAATAAAAATATTTAAATTAAATTAAATTATAATATTTATTTATTAAAATAAAAATATTTAAATTAAATTAAATTATAATTTTTATTTATTTAAATAAAAATAATTAATCATTATTTTAAATACCAATAGGCAATAATAATTCAAATCTAACCTAACCAATAATAATGTATTTTTGGTTATTAACCATTTTAGATTCTGAACGATGTGATGAATGTATTGATGATGTGTGTTTTTTTTTTTTTTTGTGTCTGTGTACAGCATAACTAGTCGATATAATGCTTCGATTTCAAACTTTGGGGGTGGTTTCTGATGTAAAAGTGAATAACCTTGGTGCATTATAGGGTTCAAAAGTAAACATTTTCCAACAGTTTTCAAAAAAATTGAGAAAAAAAAAAAAAAAGTGACAGAAAAACGGGAATTTTTACACAAAACCAGTTTTCGACCAAATCGATTTTTTTATATGGTTGTAATTCAAAAACTAATCACTGTAAATACTTGAAATGTTCACCAAATGTATATGTTACTGTTATATATATACAGTTTAATTTTCAAAAAAATGTTGACTTTTTTGAGTTATTTATAGACCACTGAAATTTTCGATTTTTATGAGAATTTTTTTTGACGTGTCGGTAAAAAAAATTTTGGATGACCAAAAACACTTGAAAATTTAATACACGGTTCTTTATGAGTTGTTCTTATTGTAGCTAAAAAAAATTAAAAATCTTTGGTCACAATTATTTTTTATAAGCGTTTATAGTTCAAATTTTTACGATATCTGTCGAAAACGCGAAAATTTGCAAGTAATTTTGAAGTTGAAAAATCATAAAATTTTTTGTGTTCATAACTAAGGATTAAAAATACGACATTAAGTTTTCCATAAGTTATGATTTTTTTTATATTTTCTTTTTGGGTTGAAAATAAACAGCAATCAAAGAATGAACTAGAATGAATTACTTATTTTAACGACAATAAGAAATCAATAAATTGTTTAAAGAATTATCAATCCATAAAAAAACTATTTATAAAATATAATACAAGTCTATGTTCATCTGCTCCCGTTGAGCGTTTATTTTCATTCGCTAGTTTTGTGCACTCACCCAGTAGATCTAATGTATCAGACAAAACGTTTGAAAAATTAGTTTTTCTTAAAGGTAATCAATATTTTATTCATAAAAACAACATTTAATTTGAAAACTAACCTCAATTTTTATATTCATTTTTGACCAGAAGTCCATAACCAGTTATAATAAAGATGTAATTTTTATGCAATTTATTAATTTTGGTGTATTCATATTATATACTGATGTATCAGGTACTGTATTAGTTTTTGTTATAAACTTATAAATTTATAATGTGAACCAATTGACTTATTGTATTATTTAATATAATTATGACTATATAAGTATTATTTACGTATTGACATTATAGTGAATTATGCATAGACGTTTTAAGTTTAATAGTAAATAAAATTCGATTAGAAAAATAAAAGTATCATGTATCTATTGTATCTTGATACACTAATTGCACGTATCATGATACTTTTTTTTGAGTGTCTTGCCCAACCTCGATTATTTAAACATTTTCCAACAGTTTTCAAAAAAATTGAGAAAAAAAAAAAGTGACAGAAAAACGGGAATTTTTACACAAAACCAGTTTTCGACCAAATCGATTTTTTTATATGGTTGTAATTCAAAAACTAATCACTGTAAATACTTGAAATTTTCACCAAATGTATATGTTACTGTTATATATATATACAGTTTAATTTTCAAAAAAATTTTGACTTTTTTTTAGTTATTTATAGACAACTGAAATTTTCAATTTTTCTGAAAATTTTTGTTTGAAGTGTCGGTCAGTTCGTGTCCAGACACCGTAGTGGTCACACGCATATTTCGCGATACGTTTTAATAGCTCTCGATAGCAGTGAGTAAATAAGCAAATACGACGTGGAATTCACCATACGGTAAAGTACCTATTTTATCTAAGCACAAAGTCCACCATTATAATTACGGTATTGCGATCGATTTTTCGGATAAAATAATTTTTATTTTATGATTTGCCATCATTTGCAAAACACACACACGAGACAAAAGAACAAACTGATCGTGACCGTCTTAATAACAGCGTAGGTACTGTAGCGTCCCAGCATACAGGAGGACAAACGACTGGTGTTGAGGTAGATGGATTGAGTGTAATAAGTATAACAACTTAATTTGTGATGAATTATTAGATATTTATTTGATTACTATGTAAATAAAACACTTTTTACTGCACAAATTGATTTGGTTGCAAAATATTCTAAGTCCGAATAATTAAATTGGACGGGTGTCTGGCGTGAAGGTGCTTGCTCTGACTCTGGTGGCTCACGTCTGAATTGGGTCTAATCGGGGCTCTCCTATATAGTCCAGATAGTCCTACTCCCTGCGTTTCCTCTCCTATCGATAAGATACGTATGTGTCCATGGCCGAGTCGTGCAAAAGCGTACGCGTGTATTATTCTAATATCGCAGCTTCCCACGCCCATGCTACCGGTCGGCCACATCCTGGTTATTCGCGATACGTAATCTCCATAACCCGAAGACATTAATCATATATCTCTAGAAACGCCTGTCAAGACTACGATTTCATATTTAATATTTCGTATATATATAATTCCAACTATGGTAATATTTTGGAAAGGCTAGGAGTTTGGCCTTCGATATAGCTATTGAGGTCCTACACAATAGAATTGGTTGGCGAACTCATACGCCCCAGGGTCACTTATATATATCTACGTGTATATGCGTGTTTAGATGTCTCAGCGGGACGTCAGTACATAGCAGTACATACAATGAAAGTTAATCACAATTTAATGAATATTTATACAAAACAATTTTGTGTATTGATATAATATTTTATTATAATAGATAGACACAGTCTCTCTTTGTGGGATTTACGTACTAATTAAAAATAAATAGATTCATTTTTTTTTTTTAAACTGACCGAAGTTAATATTTTTTCCATTTTAACGTCTAACTTGTTGAGTTAAATTTATAATTTTCTAATTGTTAACTATTAACTTATCAATCACGTGCCCTGTTAACTCAATTTAATTATTTTCATAACTTGCCCTGCACCTTTGAATTTCCCGAGGGACGAATATCCCTACAATAATGAATGAATTAAAATCGATATTTTTTATTCAAATACTTAATTTTCTCAAAATTTGAATTCGAAATATCTATAAAAACAAAACAAAAAACACTGGGTTTATTTATTTTTTACTTTTTTGGTTACAGTATGAACTACTATTATGATTACCTCGATTCAAATTTTCAATTCTTTGCATTTTTGTTCTTATTTTTTTTTTTTATTAAAATCGTTTGACGGAATAATTCTCGATGTATAGCTTAAAGCTTTGTATGTAACATTAAAATTATGTAAATAATATAGCACACATTTCTAATGGTTTGGTGAAGTCGGCGCCAAGAACGTAGTGAACACCAGATGCGTTTAGCCTAGTAAAAAAGGTGTTAAAAAAAGATGAGTCAGCAATGTGTCCTACATATATTACATTATTATACTTGTTTTTAAAAATCGTTAGTCACAGTTTTTTTTTATAAGAACCAAGAAACAATTACAATCACTAGCAGTGTATACTATTTAATTTTTGATTTTTCATCGGTTCATTGCAGGAGAGATGTAAAAACTGGACAATAAACATATAATATTCTATATACTCACTAAGATCATCTGCAAAAATACCTATATATAATATACGACAGTTATTAATAATACGATTATATTTAATTTAATGCCTACAATATTAAACGTTTAATAGTGTTTTGTAATATTATGATGAACTTCTTTCATTTTTAGATTATGGACGGAGTGATGAATGTATTGATTTTACAATGATGTGTGTTTTTTTTTTGTGTGTGTGTGTGTCTGTATGCAGTATAAATAGTCGAAATAATGCTTCAATTTCAAACTTTGGGGGTGGTTTCTGATGTAAAAGTGAATAACCTTGGTGCATTATAGGGTTCAAAAGTAAACATTTTCCAACAGTTTTCAAAAAAATTGAGAAAAAAAAAAAAAAGTGACAGAAAAACGGGAATTTTTACACAAAACCAGTTTTCGACCAAATCGATTTTTTTATATGGTTGTAATTCAAAAACTAATCACTGTAAATACTTGAAATGTTCACCAAATGTATATGTTACTGTTATATATATACAGTTTAATTTTCAAAAAAATGTTGACTTTTTTGAGTTATTTATAGACCACTGAAATTTTCGATTTTTATGAGAATTTTTTTTGACGTGTCGGTAAAAAAAATTTTGGATGACCAAAAAACTTGAAAATTTTAATACAAGGTTCCTAATGAGTTGTTCTTATAGTAGCTAAAAAAAATTAAAAATCTTTGGTCACAATTATTTTTTATAAGCATTTATAGTTCAAATTTTTACGATATCTGTCGAAAACGCGAAAATTTGCAAGTAATTTTGAAGTTGAAAAATCATAAAATTTTTTGTGTTCATAACTAAGGATTAAAAATACGACATTAAGTTTTCCATAAGTTATGATTTTTTTTATATTTTCTTTTTGGGTTGAAAATAAACAGCAATCAAAGAATGAACTAGAATGAATTACTTATTTTAACGACAATAAGAAATCAATAAATTGTTTAAAGAATTATCAATCCATAAAAAAACTATTTATAAAATATAATACAAGTCTATGTTCATCTGCTCCCGTTGAGCGTTTATTTTCATTCGCTAGTTTTGTGCACTCACCCAGTAGGTCTAATGTATCAGACAAAACGTTTGAAAAATTAGTTTTTCTTAAAGGTAATCAATATTTTATTCATAAAAACAACATTTAATTTGAAAACTAACCTCAATTTTTATATTCATTTTTGACCAGAAGTCCATAACCAGTTATAATAAAGATGTAATTTTTATGCAATTTATTAATTTTGGTGTATTCATATTATATACTGATGTATCAGGTACTGTATTAGTTTTTGTTATAAACTTATAAATTTATAATGTGTACCAATTGACTTATTGTATTATTTAATATAATTATGACTATATAAGTATTATTTACGTATTGACATTATAGTGAATTATTCATAGACGTTTTAAGTTTAATAGTAAATAAAATTCGATTAGAAAAATAAAAGTATCATGTATCTATTGTATCTTGATACACTAATTGCACGTATCATGATACTTTTTTTTGAGTGTCTTGCCCAACCTCGATTATTTAAACATTTTCCAACAGTTTTCAAAAAAATTGAGAAAAAAAAAAAGTGACAGAAAAACGGGAATTTTTACACAAAAACAGTTTTCGACCAAATCGATTTTTTTATATGGTTGTAATTCAAAAACTAATCACTGTAAATACTTGAAATTTTCACCAAATGTATATGTTACTGTTATATATATACAGTTTAATTTTCAAAAAAATTTTGACTTTTTTATAGTTATTTATAGACAACTGAAATTTTCAATTTTTCTGAAAATTTTTGTTTGAAGTGTCGGTCAGTTCGTGTCCAGACACCGTAGTGGTCACACGCATATTTCGCGATACGTTTTAATAGCTCTCGATAGCAGTGAGTAAATAAGCAATTACGACGTGGAATTCACCATACGGTAAAGTACCAATTTTATCTAAGCACAAAGTCCACCATTATAATTACCGTATCGCGATCGATTTTTCGGATAAAATAATTTTTATTTTATGATTTGCCATCATTTGCAAAACACACACACGGGACAAAAGAACAAACTGATCGTGACCGTCTTAATAACAGCGTAGGTACTGTAGCGTCCCAGCATACAGGAGGACAAACGACTGGTGTTGAGGTAGATGGATTGAGTGTAATAAGTATAACAACTTAATTTGTGATGAATTATTAGATATTTATTTGATTACTATGTAAATAAAACACTTTTTACTGCACAAATTGATTTGGTTGCAAAATATTCTAAGTCCGAATAATTAAATTGGACTGGTGTCTGGCGTGAAGGTGCTTGCTCTGACTCTGGTGGCTCACGTCTGAATTGGGTCTAATCGGGGCTCTCCTATATAGTCCAGATAGTCCTACTCCCTGCGTTTCCTCTCCTATCGATAAGATACGTATGTGTCCATGGCCGAGTCGTGCAAAAGCGTACGCGTGTATTATTCTAATATCGCAGCTTCCCACGCCCATGCGACCGGTCGGCCACATCCTGGTTATTCGCGATACGTAATCTCCATAACCCGACGACATTAATCATATATCTCTAGAAACGCCTGTCAAGACTACGATTTCATATTTAATATTTCGTATATATATAATTCCAACTATGGTAATATTTTGGAAAGGCTAGGAGTTTGGCCTTCGATATAGCTATTGAGGTCCTACACAATAGAATTGGTTGGCGAACTCATACGCCCCAGGGTCACTTATATATATCTACGTGTATATGCGTGTTTAGATGTCTCAGCGGGACGTCAGTACATAGCAGTACATACAATGAAAGTTAATCACAATTTAATGAATATTTATACAAAACAATTTTGTGTATTGATATAATATTTTATTATAATAGATAGACACAGTCTCTCTTTGTGGGATTTACGTACTAATTAAAAATAAATAGATTCATTTTTTTTTTTTTAAACTGACCGAAGTTAATATTTTTTCCATTTTAACGTCTAACTTGTTGAGTTAAATTTATAATTTTCTAATTGTTAACTATTAACTTATCAATCACGTGCCCTGTTAACTCAATTTAATTATTTTCATAACTTGCCCTGCACCTTTGAATTTCCCGAGGGACGAATATCCCTACAATAATGAATGAATTAAAATCGATATTTTTTATTCAAATACTTAATTTTCTCAAAATTTGAATTCGAAATATCTATAAAAACAAAACAAAAAACACTGGGTTTATTTATTTTTTACTTTTTTGGTTACAGTATGAACTACTATTATGATTACCTCGATTCAAATTTTCAATTCTTTGCATTTTTGTTCTTATTTTTTTTTTTTATTAAAATCGTTTGACGGAATAATTCTCGATGTATAGCTTAAAGCTTTGTATGTAACATTAAAATTATGTAAATAATATAGCACACATTTCTAATGGTTTGGTGAAGTCGGCGCCAAGAACGTAGTGAACACCAGATGCGTTTAGCCTAGTAAAAAAGATGTTAAAAAAAGATGAGTCAGCAATGTGTCCTACATATATTACATTATTATACTTGTTTTTAAAAATCGTTAGTCACAGTTTTTTTTATAAGAACCAAGAAACAATTACAATCACTAGCAGTGTATTCTATTTAATTTTTGATTTTTCATCGGTTCATTGCAGGAGAGATGTAAAAACTGGACAATAAACATATAATATTCTATATACTCACTAAGATCATCTGCAAAAATACCTATATATAATATACGACAGTTATTAATAATACGATTATATTTAATTTAATGCCTACAATATTAAACGCTTAATAGTGTTTTGTAATATTATGATGAACTTCTTTCATTTTTAGATTATGGACGGAGTGATGAATGTATTGATTTTACAATGATGTGTGTTTTTTTTTTGTGTGTGTGTGTGTCTGTATGCAGTATAAATAGTCGAAATAATGCTTCAATTTCAAACTTTGGGGGTGGTTTCTGATGTAAAAGTGAATAACCTTGGTGCATTATAGGGTTCAAAAGTAAACATTTTCCAACAGTTTTCAAAAAAATTGAGAAAAAAAAAAAAAAGTGACAGAAAAACGGGAATTTTTACACAAAACCAGTTTTCGACCAAATCGATTTTTTTATATGGTTGTAATTCAAAAACTAATCACTGTAAATACTTGAAATGTTCACCAAATGTATATGTTACTGTTATATATATACAGTTTAATTTTCAAAAAAATGTTGACTTTTTTGAGTTATTTATAGACCACTGAAATTTTCGATTTTTATGAGAATTTTTTTTGACGTGTCGGTAAAAAAAATTTTGGATGACCAAAAAACTTGAAAATTTTAATACAAGGTTCCTAATGAGTTGTTCTTATAGTAGCTAAAAAAAATTAAAAATCTTTGGTCACAATTATTTTTTATAAGCATTTATAGTTCAAATTTTTACGATATCTGTCGAAAACGCGAAAATTTGCAAGTAATTTTGAAGTTGAAAAATCATAAAATTTTTTGTGTTCATAACTAAGGATTAAAAATACGACATTAAGTTTTCCATAAGTTATGATTTTTTTTATATTTTCTTTTTGGGTTGAAAATAAACAGCAATCAAAGAATGAACTAGAATGAATTACTTATTTTAACGACAATAAGAAATCAATAAATTGTTTAAAGAATTATCAATCCATAAAAAAACTATTTATAAAATATAATACAAGTCTATGTTCATCTGCTCCCGTTGAGCGTTTATTTTCATTCGCTAGTTTTGTGCACTCACCCAGTAGGTCTAATGTATCAGACAAAACGTTTGAAAAATTAGTTTTTCTTAAAGGTAATCAATATTTTATTCATAAAAACAACATTTAATTTGAAAACTAACCTCAATTTTTATATTCATTTTTGACCAGAAGTCCATAACCAGTTATAATAAAGATGTAATTTTTATGCAATTTATTAATTTTGGTGTATTCATATTATATACTGATGTATCAGGTACTGTATTAGTTTTTGTTATAAACTTATAAATTTATAATGTGTACCAATTGACTTATTGTATTATTTAATATAATTATGACTATATAAGTATTATTTACGTATTGACATTATAGTGAATTATTCATAGACGTTTTAAGTTTAATAGTAAATAAAATTCGATTAGAAAAATAAAAGTATCATGTATCTATTGTATCTTGATACACTAATTGCACGTATCATGATACTTTTTTTTGAGTGTCTTGCCCAACCTCGATTATTTAAACATTTTCCAACAGTTTTCAAAAAAATTGAGAAAAAAAAAAGTGACAGAAAAACGGGAATTTTTACACAAAACCAGTTTTCGACCAAATCGATTTTTTTATATGGTTGTAATTCAAAAACTAATCACTGTAAATACTTGAAATTTTCACCAAATGTATATGTTACTGTTATATATATACAGTTTAATTTTCAAAAAAATTTTGACTTTTTTATAGTTATTTATAGACAACTGAAATTTTCAATTTTTCTGAAAATTTTTGTTTGAAGTGTCGGTCAGTTCGTGTCCAGACACCGTAGTGGTCACACGCATATTTCGCGATACGTTTTAATAGCTCTCGATAGCAGTGAGTAAATAAGCAATTACGACGTGGAATTCACCATACGGTAAAGTACCAATTTTATCTAAGCACAAAGTCCACCATTATAATTACCGTATCGCGATCGATTTTTCGGATAAAATAATTTTTATTTTATGATTTGCCATCATTTGCAAAACACACACACGGGACAAAAGAACAAACTGATCGTGACCGTCTTAATAACAGCGTAGGTACTGTAGCGTCCCAGCATACAGGAGGACAAACGACTGGTGTTGAGGTAGATGGATTGAGTGTAATAAGTATAACAACTTAATTTGTGATGAATTATTAGATATTTATTTGATTACTATGTAAATAAAACACTTTTTACTGCACAAATTGATTTGGTTGCAAAATATTCTAAGTCCGAATAATTAAATTGGACTGGTGTCTGGCGTGAAGGTGCTTGCTCTGACTCTGGTGGCTCACGTCTGAATTGGGTCTAATCGGGGCTCTCCTATATAGTCCAGATAGTCCTACTCCCTGCGTTTCCTCTCCTATCGATAAGATACGTATGTGTCCATGGCCGAGTCGTGCAAAAGCGTACGCGTGTATTATTCTAATATCGCAGCTTCCCACGCCCATGCGACCGGTCGGCCACATCCTGGTTATTCGCGATACGTAATCTCCATAACCCGACGACATTAATCATATATCTCTAGAAACGCCTGTCAAGACTACGATTTCATATTTAATATTTCGTATATATATAATTCCAACTATGGTAATATTTTGGAAAGGCTAGGAGTTTGGCCTTCGATATAGCTATTGAGGTCCTACACAATAGAATTGGTTGGCGAACTCATACGCCCCAGGGTCACTTATATATATCTACGTGTATATGCGTGTTTAGATGTCTCAGCGGGACGTCAGTACATAGCAGTACATACAATGAAAGTTAATCACAATTTAATGAATATTTATACAAAACAATTTTGTGTATTGATATAATATTTTATTATAATAGATAGACACAGTCTCTCTTTGTGGGATTTACGTACTAATTAAAAATAAATAGATTCATTTTTTTTTTTTAAACTGACCGAAGTTAATATTTTTTCCATTTTAACGTCTAACTTGTTGAGTTAAATTTATAATTTTCTAATTGTTAACTATTAACTTATCAATCACGTGCCCTGTTAACTCAATTTAATTATTTTCATAACTTGCCCTGCACCTTTGAATTTCCCGAGGGACGAATATCCCTACAATAATGAATGAATTAAAATCGATATTTTTTATAATTTGAATTCGAAATATCTATAAAAACAAAACAAAAAACACTGGGTTTATTTATTTTTTACTTTTTTGGTTACAGTATGAACTACTATTATGATTACCTCGATTCAAATTTTCAATTCTTTGCATTTTTGTTCTTATTTTTTTTTTTTATTAAAATCGTTTGACGGAATAATTCTCGATGTATAGCTTAAAGCTTTGTATGTAACATTAAAATTATGTAAATAATATAGCACACATTTCTAATGGTTTGGTGAAGTCGGCGCCAAGAACGTAGTGAACACCAGATGCGTTTAGCCTAGTAAAAAAGGTGTTAAAAAAAGATGAGTCAGCAATGTGTCCTACATATATTACATTATTATACTTGTTTTTAAAAATCGTTAGTCACAGTTTTTTTTTATAAGAACCAAGAAACAATTACAATCACTAGCAGTGTATTCTATTTAATTTTTGATTTTTCATCGGTTCATTGCAGGAGAGATGTAAAAACTGGACAATAAACATATAATATTCTATATACTCACTAAGATCATCTGCAAAAATACCTATATATAATATACGACAGTTATTAATAATACGATTATATTTAATTTAATGCCTACAATATTAAACGTTTAATAGTGTTTTGTAATATTATGATGAACTTCTTTCATTTTTAGATTATGGACGGAGTGATGAATGTATTGATTTTACAATGATGTGTGTTTTTTTTTTTGTGTGTGTGTGTGTCTGTATGCAGTATAAATAGTCGAAATAATGCTTCAATTTCAAACTTTGGGGGTGGTTTCTGATGTAAAAGTGAATAACCTTGGTGCATTATAGGGTTCAAAAGTAAACATTTTCCAACAGTTTTCAAAAAAATTGAGAAAAAAAAAAAAAAAAGTGACAGAAAAACGGGAATTTTTACACAAAACCAGTTTTCGACCAAATCGATTTTTTTATATGGTTGTAATTCAAAAACTAATCACTGTAAATACTTGAAATGTTCACCAAATGTGTATGTTACTGTTATATATATACAGTTTAATTTTCAAAAAAATGTTGACTTTTTTGAGTTATTTATAGACCACTGAAATTTTCGATTTTTATGAGAATTTTTTTTGACGTGTCGGTAAAAAAAATTTTGGATGACCAAAAAACTTGAAAATTTTAATACAAGGTTCCTAATGAGTTGTTCTTATTGTAGCTAAAAAAAATTAAAAATCTTTGGTCACAATTATTTTTTATAAGCGTTTATAGTTCAAATTTTTACGATATCTGTCGAAAACGCGAAAATTTGCAAGTAATTTTGAAGTTGAAAAATCATAAAATTTTTTGTGTTCATAACTAAGGATTAAAAATACGACATTAAGTTTTCCATAAGTTATGATTTTTTTTATATTTTCTTTTTGGGTTGAAAATAAACAGCAATCAAAGAATGAACTAGAATGAATTACTTATTTTAACGACAATAAGAAATCAATAAATTGTTTAAAGAATTATCAATCCATAAAAAAACTATTTATAAAATATAATACAAGTCTATGTTCATCTGCTCCCGTTGAGCGTTTATTTTCATTCGCTAGTTTTGTGCACTCACCCAGTAGATCTAATGTATCAGACAAAACGTTTGAAAAATTAGTTTTTCTTAAAGGTAATCAATATTTTATTCATAAAAACAACATTTAATTTGAAAACTAACCTCAATTTTTATATTCATTTTTGACCAGAAGTCCATAACCAGTTATAATAAAGATGTAATTTTTATGCAATTTATTAATTTTGGTGTATTCATATTATATACTGATGTATCAGGTACTGTATTAGTTTTTGTTATAAACTTATAAATTTATAATGTGTACCAATTGACTTATTGTATTATTTAATATAATTATGACTATATAAGTATTATTTATGTATTGACATTATAGTGACTGATTGATCTGCCTTTTGAAATGAAGTGGCTCCAATTTCCAGTACGGTTGTCATTTGCAATGACCATCAACCAATCTCAGGGTCAGACGTTTGACAGGGTTGGTTTATATCTGCCATCTCCCGTGTTCACTCACGGGCAGTTGTATGTTGCGTTTTCGAGAGCAAGTAATGCTCAATCTGTCAGAGTCGGCATGTATGCTGACGGCAACGGTCGTTATGTCACAAAGAATGTTGTGTATAGAGAGGTATTACTCAACAGGTAGTAGTCTTGGTGAATTGTCAACAAAGTAAATATGTCGACCTTCCAATAATTTTTTTTTTATATATTATATTCACAGTAGCTTTTTTCAATTGAATGATATATTTTCTTTGAGACTTACTAACCCGAGACTACAGAAATATTTACAACATTTTTATGTTGTACCGTCATGGATCCATTTGATCCACCGGGCGTTATTTGCAATTGAAGTTCCCTAGTCCTTAGGGATCCGTATATTTGGGAACTTCATGGACTGTTGAGTAATCGACTGTCCACTGCGGAGAGAAAGTTCAATAACCTCCACGTGGTTCTCTCTGGATGCGAATCCGCAACAAAGCGGATTCGTAACTAATGTCGAACATGTCTTTTAAAATTTGAATATACTCATTAAAAATTGTGCATATTTTTACTACTACATTTTTGTTCCATCTTATCTCTGTAATTGTTACTGCCTATTGATTTGTTTGTTAAATAAAAATTAAATGCATGATAAATTTATAAGCAACTTAATGTTTTTGTATAAAATACATATATAAATATATAATGTGTATTATATTTATTGTAATTAAACTATTCAATTGTTTGTATGTAAAAAATATCATGTACATAATTGTAATTTGACCATTGTATTTTTATACCATTACATGTTGTGGCCAATTGGTTGTTATTTTAAACATGTGTAAATTAAATACAGTATAATGTCTAAATGTCAATTTATATTGTTCATATAAAATACATATTATCTTTACATTGTGCTACTATTTTAATATTGTGTTATTACTTATACCAGATGATCTATATAAAATATTGTTTAACCATCGTTGCTGTTTTTGATTCAATATAAATTATTATATTATTGTATTTTTTATTGTTTTGCAATTTGTTTTATTATTTTTAAACGTATAAATATTTAATTAATACTCAACACTTACAGAGTAAAATATAGCTACATTCATACGGTAAATATATTTTATTTTTTATTAATCCAAAACATAAATTACAATGTATTAGCATGTATTTTCACCTATAATTAATATTGTTAATCATACGCAATACATTTGGTCAGGTCATGTTAATAATATGTAGTATTATTGATCTTTGAATAAATACAAATATATATGTTTACGGAATATATTTTTCTGTATTAACTTTTTTCTTTTTAATTTAAATTTTTAGATTAATAATAATGTAGAACTTCAAACAAAAAGAATCATGGTAAAAAAATTACATGCGATTGACCATATTATTTCGGTTATTTATTTACTTATATCGTTGATGACTGATAACTAGACAATTATAAACACCAAACTATTGACTCTACACTTTTAAATCACTGTATAAATGAAGGCAGTACATATATAGCCAAATAAGGCAAGAGTGGATTGCCCAGTCGGCTATCGACTTACACTGGTGATGACTGATAGCTAGACAATCGGCCTACACATTTTTACATCCGAGAGAAGCACAGGGAAAACACTGGAGGATTATTTCCAACCAACTCACAACGGCCAACGCGGCCCGTAGTCCTTATCACGTAGTTCCTAATTTTTTTTCCAAATATCGAGTTTTTTTTCACTTTTTCGACTTCTTTTGCCCCCTTCGTGCGCCCAACGCTCGACGAGAGCCGCGCGCGCCCCCTTTTCTTGTCCGTTCCGTTCTCCCCGGTCCCCGATCGATCGATTCGACGGCAAACGGTGCGCCTCGAGTCGTTTCGTCACCTATTATTTCTTCCTTTTTAAACGCCGTCCGTGTACTGATCGCTCGGCGGACGTCTTTTCGAAGCCGCTGGTATCCGGTTCGTACCCCAATTCGGTCCGCGGCCCGCGCGGTTGCGCTTATAGACCGAGGTCCCCGTAACAGAAATTTATGCATATTATATATAATATATATTAATTAAATCGACGAGAGCCGCGTTGTACGTACGCGCCTAATAGGTTTTATTATATCGAGTACGCGATTCGTACGGAGTATATCGGTTAAACGATGTTTAATTCGCTTTTCGTTACCGCGAAAAACGGCTTAACAGTAGTTGTTTTCGTATCATTCGGCAACTCGAATAGTAGATTGGTCCCGTTAGGCGTGAGACGTAGTAAACCGTAGGAGCGTAGATCGAAACCGTGAACTCCGGTATAGCGGCGGCAATGATGACTGTGCGGTCGGCTCATTTTTTGCATTTTTATTTTTATTTAGGTACGTAATTTTGCCTCACTCGGTATAGGTGCGTGTAAGTTTATAATATCACCATGTCGGTAACGGTGACATATACACGTATGTGTATAGAATTATGACGTATTACCACGGTAGCATAAGGTAACTGTAATAATTTGTCCGTTTTGCAATAATTATTGTTCAGTAAATATTTAAGAGTATATGCGTATACTATATTTCACAGTATCTTACAATACAATGATTTAAGTTTAATTATTATTCAAGATTCATTTTTACTGCTTAACAATTATTCAAAATTGACAGTTCTTTATATTCAAATCAATTCTGTATTTCTAAGTTTTAGACTAACATCCGGCACGCATGCTGCTGTAAGAATGTTTTTGTCAAAATAATCTATCTAATTAACTTTGTATAAAACATAACTGTAGATCATACAGTCGATAGTTTATAGGTGCCAACACTTACTGTTGTAGAGTCAACAACACGTTTTGTTACTGCGAAACACACAGACATATTAATATACTTATTGTTTAAGCCTAATCAACATAAAAAAATTTATATAAAGATTATAAATATATTCTTCTGTCTTGTAACTTGTTCTATTAATAATACTTCATTATAGCGCGCGCGCGGCGCCACATTCTATGACGGGTGGATGGACTTTGTCGCTTATCTATTACACTTACGCTAAAAGTGTTAAAGCTAAAAGTCCTTTCTTGTCAATAATTTTACGATCTTCAATTTATGTACAAGCTATTTTTATCATAGAATTAATAAATTTAGAGATATTGTAAGAAAACCATAAAAAAGTGAAAAATTTCACCTAAAATCCAAGATGGCGGACGGTTGCGGACCTCGGAGGGATGGCGCATTTTTTTTTGGTCAATCAGGGCCCTAAGACGAAACTTTTTGCAAAGTTTCAAAACTTTAGTATTTTTTGCAAGGCAAAACCCCCCTATTGACTGGACTATATTGCTCGAAACAAAATACAATTGAATATTTTGACCGTATTTAGGTATGTTGTTTAGGTAGAATTGTGTCTGTGACACACACACACACAATTTTTAAATTCTATAGTATTTACACTTATACTTTATACTTTTATAGAATGCAACATGTTGTTACTAACACATAAGCATATTCAACAATTTTCAACCTTACTAACAAATATTATAATTTCATAATTCATCTTCTTATGTCAGTTTTGTTCTACTGCTGTTATTGATTTGGTCCCCGGTGATTGTATTGTACATACAAACACATACACACACACCTACAATAAGTAGTGTTATAATTTTAATTTTACTCATAACTCACTGCCATATCAACTTAACATAGTTACTTATATGTTTTCTTCACGGTTTAAGATAGAAGGATTGAGCGACGATTCATACAATACCACGGTACATTACGGCGGAAAAGTTTCTTATCAAATAAATGTTTTTACTCACTGGATACTAGCGCTTCCAGTGCCAACATGGCCTATCACTAAATGTTGGCACGAAAAACAATAATCCCAGACGGCATTTTACTATTTACTATTTAGCCATACCACAAAATAGAAAATAATATATAGAATTTTATTCTGTATGACTGTTAATATACTACAGTATATAGCAATAGTCATACACATAAACAGCGATAAAGGATGCAGCTGCTGGTAATTGGTATTAGATTGGAAAGCTATTAAATGCTAATATAAAATTGACATTTGTTAAAAAAAATTACATTGTAAAGTTCTTCTACGTTTTCAATCATAAAGTATTATGAAGTCAGTGGCGTATTTTTTTTTTTTTTTTTTTTGGGGGGGGGGGTGTCCTCCATGTCTTGACACCCCCCGACATTTAAAAAAATGTCCTAATATATTGGACATTAGTGTTGTCCCCGGTGTTGTCACTTATTTTATAGTATACTATTTTTATCAAATGTAAAACTTCTTGTAATTCCTAACATATTAATTTGTTAAAAAATGAATTCAATGTCTTTTTACATTAGTAAATAGAACTAAAAATTTTGTTTGTGAGGTTCAATAAATGTTGACACTTCCCGAGAAATCACCCAAAATACGCCACTGATGAAGTAGGTCCTATATAAAAATAATTAATTATTATAATATAGTATTAATTATTATGATTTAATGAATTTATAGAATATCAAGAATATCGTGGTAATTTAGTAGATCCGAGATCGTGCCACGGGGCAGTGAGTTTTTCATATTTTTGATAAGAAACTCTACTGCCGAAATATCAGACTTCGTAGCTTAACCATTCTATCTTAAACCGAGGTTTTCTTACACAATTGTGTATCTAGGTACTTTAACTACAAACAGTTAAAATTACCTGTTGAGTTCTGCTAAATGGCTTTATACTGAATTCTTTATTTGTAAGATGTGTACCTACTATGGATTTCATCATTCCACGTCATGCTATACTCTTAACAATGCTCCCTATACTTTAGAACTAACTGTACATCGTATATGCTTAAGTTAACTTAATATTATAAATCACCATGATTTGCTATTAACATATTAATATCATATTTCATAACAATAGATTATATGTAATTAATTTCACAATGTTCACAATATTTACGTGATTGGTATCTTTTGTTGTCTTAAACACCATTCATAAGATATAGAATTGAAAAAATAATGTTTAATGTATAATGTACATATAACTTGCAATCGAATATCTTTTAATGTTGTTATATAACGTTTATTGCTATAGGTATACACCGTGAAGATTGCTGATTTAATATGTAAGATAAAGTAAGTTATCAGTGGTAAAAAAAGTAGTTCTTCTATTTTGTTCTACTGCTCAAAATAAAATACAATTGAATAATTTGACCGTATTAATATTATTTTGGTAAAACTATGTTGAACTATTTTTCTATTGCATAGTTCATACACACACTCAATAAAAGGAAGAGTTACAGTTATTGTACCTTTAACAAATGAACAAAACACTTATACATTTTCACAATAATTTATAATGGACTTTCTTTCATACAATTACATAGTACTCACATGATACAAATATTCACCTCAGATGGCTCAGACTTACCATATAATTTATAGTATCTACACTTACTTTTATAAATATGAATGTACAAACTAATCAACTCATCTTCTTATATCTGTATTTTAACCTAACCGTACTTCAATTGTATTGCACATAGACGCAATTAGAGTAAAAAAATTAGGAGGCCTTCAGCCCCTCACATATATTTTTCAATCACTGCCTTTTAGAAGTTATTTTCCACTCTCTATATACCACCATAATATTATGATGTCATGTTACTTTTGACGTTAAAATAATAGTAATGCAATAATAATAATAATGTACCATGTACAAATAATATTTAAAAACAACTGTTTCTGTTTGCTTTTAAAATGTTAAAAAGTCACTTTTGGTTCGACTTTGTGTGATCTGTATAAACGTTGACGGTGTCGATGGCGTTTCCATGCGTGGGTATTTATCATGTACCTGCACTATACACTCTTTATGATGTAGGTATTGTTTAGGTATGTGTGTAATTCACTTAATGTCATTGGCACGTCGGACATTTTTACGTTCATCCTTACCAACACAAGTAGTCCGTCGGTTTCATTTCATTGTTATTGGTAATTTTTAACATTTATCCTTTAATTTGTATTGTTTTAGTGCACTCGACAAAAATGACAGTGTGGCTGATTAATTATGATATTGAGATATTGTATATGATATTATATTTTACGTTTCATGTGGGGCACACTAAAGGTCGACTTTTGATTACCGACTCTCTAATACGAATTGATAGACGCTTGAACACGGTTTTCAAATATTGCCGCCTTCGATGGATTACCACCACAAAAACCTTTTATTATAAATCCACATATCGCGACGTCAATCGTATTACCTACTCATATCGTCTACCATTATGGTAGTGCAACATTACAGGCGCTATGTACAAAATTCTAACCATATAGTCTCCGAAATCGGTATTCACTTGACGTGACTGACTTGCTAGACATTTAAATACGGCATTCGACTTTACGCTTTTCGTTTCGACATTCATAACAGCACAAGACTGGACCGTATCGACTGTTAAACTGGAATTTCAAATTTGCCGCTTTCGAAACGATACCTCCACGCCTTATCAGAAATCGTTATCACCTGCTACGACTTTTGAGTATTGACCGGCGAGTACAGTAAAGATTTTAATAATTCCAACGACTCTACGTCCACCATCGGTACCCACTTTTCACCGACCAAGGGGGTCTAGGGGTATATTACTATGGCATGTGTACAGGATTTTATAGTATCTACACTTCTACTACTGTTATTTAATGTTAATTAGGTAAACCCGTACTTCAATTGTATTGCACATACAAACACACCCCATAGGCGCAATTAGAGTAAAAAAATTGGTAGGGCTTTACCCTCTATAAAAAATGTGCTTATTGCAAGGCAAGTAAAACATTGTATATACATGCCGGATAGGTTTTATTACATACACAATTCATACAAAGTTAATCGATTTAGCAATATACAGAAAAAAACAGCTTAAGAGTAGTATTGTTTTCATATGTTTTACAACTCAAATAGTAGGTAGGTCCCGTTAAGCGTTAAGTGTAGTAATTCCGTCGAGTTGGTAGCGGCGATCCTTGTAGCCCGCCAGGCCCATGTTTTTTTTCAATATTTTTCAAATTTCTTATGATTTTTTTTTATTATTAAATATATTATCATTGGAAACGATTAAAAAAAATGTTGATAAAACCATCCGTATCGTACTTACATCTTTTAATGTCTTCTAACAATATATTATGTGGACGACATTACCGTACATTATATGATGTCATGTTACTTTTGACGTTAAAGTAATACTAATGCAATAATAATAATAATAATGTACCATGTACAAATAATATTTAAAAATAACTGTTTCTGTTTGCTTTCAAAATGTTAAAATTTCACTTTTTAGGCACATCGACATGGTTCGACTTTGTGTGATCTGTATTAAACTATACACTCTTGATATAGGTATTGTTTAGGTATGTGTATAATTCACTTTATGTCATTGACACGTTGGACATTTTTACGTCTGTCGGTCTCATTTCATTTTTATTGGTACTTTTTAACGTTTATCCTTTAATTTGTATTGTGACAGTGTGGCTGATTAATTGACTAATTATGGTATTGAGATATTGTATATGATACGGCATTAAACCTTACAGTTTTGAACGTTTCATGTGGGGCCCACTAAGAGGTCGACTTTTGATTACCGACTCCCTAACGAATTGATGGATGCTCGAACACGGTTTTCAAATATTGCCGCCTTCGATAGACCTACTCATATCGTCTACCATTATGGTAGTGCGACGTATGTACATAATTCTAACGATATACTCTCCGATATCCGATATCCGGATATTACCGACGATTCATCCAAAACTACGGCAAAATCGCAAAACCGCTAACAACATTACTCAAGAAGGATGTTCCGTTTCGGTGGAGTGATTTGTGCCAACAATCTTTCGAATCGTTAAAAAACTGTTTAATTCAATCTCCGATACTTCAGTACCCAGATTTCACAAAACCTTTTAACCTTACGTGTGACGCCAGCAACTATGCTATAGCCTGCGTTCATTCCCAAGGACCAATAGGTAAGGACTTACCGATAGCATACGCTTCGAGAACTCTAAACAAAGCAGAAATTAATTATAACACAACTGAAAAAGAACTTTTCAGTTTAGTATGGGGTATAAAAGTATTTCGACCATATCTTTTTGGACAAAAATTGAATGTCATAACGGATCATCGCGCACTAGTATGGCTCTTCAATCTAAAAGATCCTGGTTCCAGGCTTACTCGTTGGCGACTCAAACTGGAAGAATATCAATATACGTTTCAATACAAGCCGGGAGTAAGTAATACTAATGCCGATGCTCTTAGTCGAATTCACAGTATTGTCACTAGATTACAACAAAACACTGACACCACTGACTCTATTCAAGACATCGAAAATCAAGTAATACCTTCGGAAATCTCTGAGTCATTCTCAGAAACTCGATCACAACTTCTAGAGCATTCAGAATCTTCACAGACAAAGGAAACAGATGAGTACAATAGTTTCTTAACAGCTGACTCAGGTATAAAAAATCTATGCCGAATGCTCTCAAAATTCAAGGGAATATTTTTGACGAAAAATCGAATGCATCTCTAGTAGTAGGTGTATCGGCCGATTTTAAGATGACACAAGGATTAGCGTTAGCTGTGCGAAGAAAATTTGGGAACATCACCCAGCTACGTAATTTAAACAAATCCGTCCCGGAAATTGCCTCATTAGACACAGAAACTATATCAGTGTTTTATATAATCACAAGAGAACACTATTGGCAAAAGCCTTCCTACCAAAACGTTTTTCAAAGTCTCATAAATCTCAAGAAAGTATGCACGAAACGACAAATTACACATCTGGCAATGCCGCGTTTAGAGTGCGGTCCGCAAGGATTAAAATGGGAAACCATTCGTTCCATGCTATGTTATATATTCCGGAACTCTTCTATTACTATAAAAGTTATGGTGAAAGAGCAGCCGACACAAGAAGAACAGCTACAAATACTGAAAGAATTCCATGAAAATCCTATGGATGGACACCAAGGCATTACCCGTACTTATCGACGGATATCTCAACAATATCAATGGAAAGGTATGAGACGGATGATCAAAGACTACGTCCTATCATGTACAATTTGTCAATTTAGCAAGACAACTAACCGAACAATCAAAGAGACGATGGTGGTTACGACCACTGAATCTCGTCCTTTTGAAAAAATATTCATGGACATTGTTGGTCCATTACCTAAGTCGGCCAGCGGAAACGCATTTATCTTGACATTACAGGACGACTTATCGAAATTCGTATGGGCAGTCCCCATGTACAATAACGAAGCCAATACTGTGGCACATCACTTCGTTACTAAATTCGTATGTCTGCATGGACTTCCACAGACTCTCGTCACAGATTGCGGAACTGAATTTCTTAGTAAAGTCTTTAAAGAAGTATGTAATCAGCTGAAGATCAAGCAGACATCTACAAGCCCTTATCACCCACAGAGCAATGAATCATTGGAAAGGAGTCACAGAACTTTAGGCGAGTACCTGCGTAGTTTTGCAAATAAAGATCCTCAGAATTGGGACGCACATGTTCCATTTGCTATGTTCTGCCACAACTCAACAGTGCACTCTGCTACGAATTTCCAACCATACGAACTAGTCTATGAAAACAAACTCACAGTTCCAAACTCATTCACTCGGACTCCGGAACCCCAGTATAACTATAATGATTATTGTCATGAATTAAAGAAAAATATGCAAGAAGCTCATCAATTGGCTAAGACACAACTACAAACTAACAAGATTGAATCAAAGAATCGTTACGACCAAACGCTAAAATCTCTAAACTTAAACCCTGGTGACAAAGTAATGATGCAAGAAAAACAAAGCAAAGGGAAACTAGCACCGAAATGGCTAGGACCCTATATTGTTATAGAATCTCACCCAGACTCCCCAAATCTAACAATACTAAAAAAGAATAAACCAGTCACTCTGCATAGAAACCTATTTAAAAAGTTTCATGAAAGGAATTAAACTATGTTTCAGAATTAATATGATCATTCTATAACCTATACAATCTTCAATCAAGAATCTCGAAAGGAGTGATTTCAACAGACCATTCACACCAATGTTTAATGTAACATCCTTCGAAAAAAATCAAGGACTGTACTATGAGTCACATGGAGATATTAGATTATCACATCTCAACTGGAATTTGGTAACTTACCTCGATCTCGATACATTTATTTCGAAATACGCCATGATAATGAAATACTATGAAGCGACAACGGATATTTGTAAGAAAATGACAGAAAATTTTGGAAGCGTGGAAATCTCTTGCACTTGTGAACTATTCATACAACAGTTTTCTCGAGCAACATTATCCTACTTGAATGAAATTGACGCAAATCATCGTAGTTTGATGTTAGCCATTGGTTATAAACAGACAGAAGAAACTAGGATTTGCCGATGATTGGGAACTGCCTTTAGGCGTGTGGCCAACGTTCTACATGGCATGTGCTCAAAAATCCACATTGAACTCATAATAAGCAAAATAATAGAGTTAAATAGAACCAAAGCTAACAGTCTAAACTTGACTCCAGAGAAGATAAGAATAGCACAAACAGAAACAAACCACACTACACAGCAAATTGAAAAGCAACAACAAAAGTTGGAGGAAAACCTTCATTTCTTACAACAAACAAATAGTAGTATTGAAAACATTAATAAAATAGAATTTAAAAACAAAATATTAGAACAAGCTTTGATATTTGAAGTAATATTGAACAAACATGCATATGAAACCCAGAACCTCGTAGCTGTTTTAAATGCAGCAGTAGACGGAAAATTACACACTAGTATGTTCACACCACAAAAGCTATACCGAGAATTGTTAGAAATAAAAATGGAAATACCTATCGGAAATGCTCTTCCATTGGAAGTTAACGCTGAAACTCTAATCGAATTTTACAGAATATCAGAAATCACAATAATTCACAAAAATAATTATTTAATATATGTCATGGAAATTCCTTTAGTTTCCAGCGATGAGTATACTATGTATCACCCGATACCATTACCGATACAATACAATGAGAATACAATAATACTAATTGACCCAGAATTAGACTATATAGGATTTAGCCGAGACAATGAACATTTCCTAACGTTAAAATTAGAACAATGGGAAAAATGTATACAAGCAACACCCTATAAGATCTGTAAGTACATTCAACAAATCTACCACAGTGCAGCATCCGAATTATGTGCTATCTCACTAATCACAAATCACCAACCAAGCTCAAATAATTGCAAGGTTAAGTTTTTATCCCTACATTCACCAGTTTGGTATAAATTATCCCAAACTAACTCTTGGATATATTATAGTCAAACTAAGATAAGAACCATAAATTGCCAAAATTCACCACAAACATCTAAAATTGAGATTTCAGGGGTAGGAAAGCTGAATTTATATCCCTTATGTAAAATCCATATAGGTAATTCTATACTTTTCACAACTAATCGACCAATTAAGAATACCCAGTATGATATTATACCAGATAATAATAAAAATAACTTAATTAAACTTTTGGAAGAATTTGTTAAGAATGTTATACCCCAGAACGTTAAGAGCAACATCCTTATTAAAGATCTTAACCATTTAGCAAACATAGCATCTGATATTAATAAGCTTCCACACGTTTCCTCAGAACCTCTATTAACATTAAGAATTGAATTTTATGTAATAATAATTTATGTATTTTCTATATTTTGCGCAATAACAATTAGTATAATAATTTATAAACTAAGAATTAATCGTATTAGAACATACAACCCTGAGATACCAGATAGTAAATCAAGTATTAGTCAGGTTGATATTGAAGTATAAAATTAATTGTATTTAGTAATTTTATTAAATTTGTACAATTTGTAATATTTTTTTTCTCTCTCTTACTGTAATGACACTGACCTCCTCAGAAAATTTCGGATCCTCACAGACACTCAGGATTGGGTGAAACTTGGTGATCATAGGACCCCCGTGTTTCATTTAGTCTGGAGGGTTTTATAAACCCTGAATAATATTATAATATAATATTATTTTACATGATATTTTTTAAGACCATCAGGAATAGTGTGATATACGACGGTGAGACCGTGGAATCCGCTGACACAGGATTTTGATTGTGGAGCGTCGTCGTCCAACACACTTTACGGGAGGCCAGGCGGTAGTCATTAGTCTTTATATTACGATACATTGTCATTAGCCATAGTAAATAATAAAATATAATTTTTATTAAATTATTTTGCGTGCGTTATTTTATTTGTTGTGTAAAATCATGACAAAGTTAAAAAGTTAAATTAACTTAACTTTAACTTATTAACGCGTTAATGCCCAGCCTTGCATATATATATGAAGGTAAAAAGAAAGAAAATTAAATCTTAAATACACCGTCGTGCCACAAATATATTATATATTAAAATATAAAATATCTAAGACCACGACAACCCGGTATAATACAAAACAATGTAAAACCTAAACTAAATCAAATTATTAACGGTGGGCGCCCAAATAACCAAATAATAATATAATATAAAATAGAATTAAACAATCAATACGCATCAGATGCGTGATCATACCAATAATATAATGATCAATTTGATCAATAGTCAATACATAAACGTCATAAACACAATAATAATAATAAAAATGATAATAATTTCACAATTGATGATGCCTGAAATGACGATGATAATAAATAATATGATATCACCCGGATTCGATGCTGCCAACTGAATTCACCGTGTGATTGCAATGCGCAGAACAAACGACGGCAGCCTCCACCGATGGGGGGAATTCCCGCGTGAGCAATTTGATGTGTACCACAGCCGAAACACGACACCGAACTGGTACGGAAATGGTACAGTGATCAATAGATCGATCGGGCAAAGGACACGACCACTCACGAATGATAGCCGAACGTAACGTACTCCAAATTATTCGTGACCACGATTATACAATTGGAGCAAGAGAGCCGAAGTCGTAGACAATATTGTACGAAGAAACTGCGAACAATTACGCACACGCGTAGCAAGACGGCGATAGGATGACAATAATAGGCCAATCACGAAATCGACCTGCACGTTTACGCGTAACAGCCTGATCGGCGGGTGCTAGCGAACAACTCTCCGTCGTGGGTCCAACGCTGGACCTACGACAAATCGTAACAACAGACTAGAGGGGAGGAAAGGCGACGATTATCGCGTACAAAGGTCGGTTGTTCTGTACCGTAATATCGATACGACCCAATACGCGATAAACATAATATATCTTGAACAGGTTCTTTAAAATGCTTCCAATTAAGACAAATATTGCCCTCCTCTTTAATATTTTTTAATCTATAATTGGTGGTTTTCGACCATATTGTTTAATTTCCGACTATGTTAGTGAAATATAAATACCGGCATCTACACTGCTATAATTATACAAATGAAACAAATCATAATTCTAAATTAAAAGTTACTAATAGTATTAAATTTATTTTATATATTCTATATTACCTTTATGGCTTAATCTTTATAGAACCGTATTCAATTGACAATGTTTTTAAAAGTACAATACACCTGTAAAATGTTAAAATTAATTTTATTGCAAAATTACATTGAGTGTATTGAATAAGTTATATTCATATAGTATACAGTATTTGAAACTAGTTGCATATTTATATATTTTTTTTTCTATTAATTATATTTACTGGCATTACTACTGCTATAACAATTCATATCCAGTGTATGAGTTATGGCACACATTATATTATATTATTTATTTATTTTATATTTATTTAAAATACTGTTCATACAAAGTATATAGGTATATTAACAAAAAGATTTAGATAATTAACATAAATCTATGTTATTAGTACGTATACCCACAAATATATTTACCAATACACCAATGCGTATACTTAACTAATAACTATGAGTAAAGCGTCCAAACAGACGATTAGATTTTGCTGGCCGGTCGCCGTGTTCCTCCAAATACAGTAGGACTGCCAGAGCTGGCGGCGTACTGAGTGAACTTATCGATTCCGGCGAAAACCATTAACCGTTCATATATACCACAATCCAACTCTACATATTTTAAACAATCAGACTGTAAATCAGGTCGTCTGTTTAGTAACATTTATATACTTGACGTACAACAATGAAATACAGGGAGATTCTTTTAAGTGGGTACACTCTTATTAATAATAATCTCGAAAAGTATTTACTTTTTTCAAAATATTTTTTACATGGTTTCAAGTTGTTAAAAAACCAACGTTTTTATTAAAAATAATATTTTTTTAAATATTTTTTATCCTTATCATTTTTTAAGTTTTTTACTTTTTGAATGACAACCTAGTTTTAATTTCATATTCCAAAGCAGAATATTTTTCTAAGTATTTTGATTCATAAAAATCGAATTTAGCACGAGTAGTTTATGAGTTATATGTATTTAAAGTTTAGACAAGCGGAGTAGTGAACAAACATTTTGCGGGGTAATCCCGTACCACTCCACTATGCCAATCTAAACTTTAAATACTTATAACTCAAAAACTACTAACCCTAAATTCGATTTTTATGAATCAAAATACTTAGAAAAATATTCTGCTTTGGAATATGAAATTAAAACTCTATGTTGTCATTCAAAAAAGTAAAAAACTTAAAAAATGATAAGGATAAAAAATATTTAAAAATATAATTTTTTAATAAAAACGTTGGTTTTTAACAAATTGAAACCATGTAAAAAATGTTTTGAAAAAAAGTAAATACTTTTCGAGATAATTAGTGTACCCATTTAAAAGAATCACCCTATATATCCAGGGCCGGATTGGTATATATCAGTCCATCGAGATTTTCACTTCTAAGTGGACCATTTATATATTCACTGGCCCAAAATTTGGGTCTCTATTAATTTTTATTGGTTTATTACGTCTAAAATCGTTACGAACTTATTTACTTATCCTAACATGTAGTTATTTTCACCCACACTCTGACTCTACCTGCTCTAACTTTAAGCGGCCCACCGAGATTTTCTCGCGGTAGCTCGACTAACCAATCCAGCCCTGTATAAACTTATTAGATAAGTTTTTGCTTGACAATCTATTGTTTGATTAAATGTAAATACGATATATCGTAATTAGGAAAAATTGTAGTTTTATTAGGTGTATTAAGTTGTGAATTATTCATAGGTAAAAAAGTTTTATATTGAGATCTTTCAATATATTGATCGTATTTTTTAAAAATATTATACATTATTATTTATAATAGCAAATATATATATTTTTTTTATATATAAATGGATAAATTAATGGTAAAAAAATATATTGAAGATGATAGTAAAGAAAAATCTTTATTTGAAATACCTTCACGAGTTTTAGTGGTAGGAGCATCTGGCTGTGGTAAAACAACTTTGTTGTATAATATGATTATAATTATTGGATTCCATATAAAAATCTATATATTTTTACAAAAAATATTGATCAGCCAGTTTATAAAAAATTAAAAAAAATATTTGAAGGAATATCTTCTATAAACATTCATTTTTCTGATGGTGATATAATATCTGTTGATGATTGTGAACCTAATAGTGTAGTGGTTATTGATGATTTTCTTTTAGAAGATCAAAAGTTGATAATGGAATATTTTATAAGATCGAGATCAAAGAATATTAGTGTTATTTATTTAACACAAAGCTATACTTCAGTAGATATAAAAACAATAAGAAATAATTTAACTGTTATAATTGTTTTTAATCAGTCAAATTATTATATTGAAAAAATATGATCCGATTTTATTAGCAAAATTATACCATTAGACAAATTTAAACACATTTTTAGAACTTATTGTAAAACATATGATAAAAAAAATAAAATAAAAACATATGGTTTCATAACAATAGACATAATAAAAAATTTTATCTATGACAATAAAGGTAATGATATTTTAAGTATTGATGAACGATGAAAATTATTTTTTATGTAATAAATGGATATCAAACAAATTCAAAATGAATTAAAAAATAAAATTAAAAAAAATATAACATTTGAAGACCAAAACAATTCCAAGGTCGGAAATAAGTTAGAAAACGAAACAGAAAAAATGAAACAATTAATTCATCTTAGACAAAATTTACAAAAAACTTTTAAAAAAATCAGATTTAGAACAATCCGAAAAAAATTTAAATTTTATAAAAAAAGATGAAGATGAAGATGAAGGTGACAACAATAACGCGTCCCCTATTCAGGGACATGTTGAATATACACCAAAAAATATCCAAAAAATAATTAATCTTAAAAAAAATTTACAAAATAACTATAGAAAAACAGTTTTAAACGATAAATATACATCAGAAGAAAAAGTAAAACATTATGAACCAATATTAAAAGCCTTATCAAATGTTGAATCATCTGTTAATGATGTTAAAGAGGTTGCTATTAAAACCGATAATGATATTCAAAAGATGATAATACCTACTCCTTATAAACCTCGTAATCCAGAATTATTACGACTAACAGAAGATCAAGATAATATGAAAACACCTAAAAGTTCTCCACGAATAACAACAAATAAATCTCCTATGCCTAAAAATATAATAATATTAGGTGAAAATGCGCAAAAATATTTACCAACTTTACCAAATGAAGCTAAAGGTGTTAATCCATTTGGAATATATCATATAAGTAAAACTGATGAATTCATGATCGGAAAATACCCTATAATATTTGACTTTGATGATATAATTTTAAATGGAAAAAAACATATACTAACCCCAGGTATGTGGAGATTATTAACTCATACAGATGTTACAAAATCAGAATTTTATACAAAAGAAGATTTTGAAAATTATGAAAAAATATTAATTGAAACAGGTTCAATATACCAAAATAATGATATTAACACAGGAAAACCTAAATCAAGTGGAAGTGCTAAATATAATGAAATGATTAAACCTATTTGGGAAAAAATTAAACTAACATCAACAAAAACTAAAGAAAGTAAACCAAAAACATCAAAAAAAGATAAATCACCAACACTGAAAGAATCACAAAGTTTACCCAAAGGAGAAGGTTTAATAAAATATACAAATAATCCTATTGAATTTATTTATATTGATAATATAATAAAAATAATTGACAGACTATATTTTATATTAGCAGAAGAAATAGCGGGAAATTATGGTTTTCATAATGAAAAACTTGGTATTGTTCATTTGTTTAAACGAAACATGGAAACACTGATTGATACTCCCAAAAAAGGTGTTGAATATTTACTACAATCTTTGTTAAATTTACCAAAAGAAACAACAAATAAGTTAAAATATAATATTAAACAATTAATTGACAGACTACATGTTATATCATCTGCAGAAAGATCGGGAAAAAACACTTATCATGATGAAAAACTTGAAATTCTTAATTTTTGTATTAAAAAAATAGAAAAGATAATTGATATTCCCGTTAAAGGTGTAGAATACTTAATGTCGTATATTTCGCATTTACCAAAGGATATTATAAAAGGTTCAGGGTTTTTTAATGATTTTTTAAATTGTTCAAAATTACCTCCGATACATTGGCCTGGATATAATTATCTAGGACCATTTACAAATTTAGATGAAAATATTCCCCGATTAACAAGTTAGACGAATATGCAAGAGAACATGATTATTTTTATAAAGATCATAAAGATACTAAAACAAGACATATCGCTGATAAAAATTTACAACAAAAAGCAATGGAAAGATTTTATGCTTCTGATAGTTCTTTGAATGAAAAAATTGCTTCTTTGACAACTGCAAATGTAATGAAAACAAAAAAATATTTAGGAATGAATTTAATATTTGAATAAAATTTAATATTTTGTATAATAAAATGCATTTTAAATTAAGTGAAAACCATAAAAAAAAGTTGGCTGAAGCTCATAAAAAAAATTCTAATGCAACAATTCATATTGCTAGTGATAAAATATATAAAGGAGAAAATAAATATTATTTAGATCAAAATCAAATAGATAAATTAAAAAATGCCAAGAAAAAAAATTCTGGAGTAAGGTTGGAGATTACACACAGAAGCAAATTAAAGGTGGATTTTTACCATTAATTTTACCTTTTCTAGAAGCTGCAGCAGTAACTACTCCAGCTTTAATTGCATTGTATGATAGTTATAAAGATAGTAAACATAAGAAAAAAATAGAAGAGGAAATAATTCGACAAAATAAAGAAATGGAAAAAAATAAAGGTTCTGGATAGAAGACAAATAAAAAAAAAAATCGAAAAAATGATTAATTTCGATATATCAACATTTAGAAAAAACATTAAAAATTATCCAGGTTGTTATACAACTTTTTGGAGTAAAGTTAAAAATATAAATATCGAACCGTTAAGTAATTTTGATATAATAAAATTTGGAAATAATATAAAAAAATTTAGAGGTTGTTTCATGATAAATGAATTACCTGAAAAACCTTGGTTAAATGAATGTGGGATATTTAATTTAAATAATTCTACTCAAAATGGTTCTCATTGGGTTGCATGGAAAAAAATAAAAAATTATAAAATATATTTTGATTCATTTTCGAGTACTCCTCCTCCTGAAATTTTAAATTATTTAGGTGATGATAATCTGTGGTATAACAATGACAAGTTTCAAAACTATGATGATCCTCCTATATGTGGACATTTATGTTTAGAATTTATTGACAATTATAAAAAATTTATTTAAATATAATATATTAAGATATTTTTAATAGAAATATTTCTATTAAAAAATGATGATTATTTAGTTATATTCTAAGCAATTTGTGGTCGGAATCTGTACCTCCCATGCCAAGACAACAAATTTTAATATTTCCTAAATCTTGAAAAACACAAATATCATGAAGATATTTGAATAAAAAAGTACCTGTTGTAATTATCATATCATTGGCTATCTTACAAATTTCGAGCCAAGTTGGTGATTCTAGTATTTTAGAAGCATAAGGCTTTCCATTTCCAGAAATATTGTGTCCATTATCGACGATTATAATATTTCCTTTAATAGGAATTGCATTTAGATTATATTTCATGATTTTAATATTTTTATTATTAGTAATATAGTATTCATATTTACAAAACTTAACAAATATTTTATTATTTAATATTGATTTTTCTATTTCATTTTGCATTTCATTTTCTTGTAATTTATTAAAATCTTTGATAGTTGTATCCATTGTTTTATTATACATTTCAATTCTTTTAACTAAGGTATTCAATTTATTTTTAATAATTATTATATTTCAATTTTAATTATTAATATCATAAGTTTTGTAAAAAAAATAAAAAATATTTTAATAATTATTGCAATTCAATTTTTAATTATTAATATCATAAGTTTTGTAAAAAAAATAAAAAATATTTTAATAATTATTGCATTTCAATTTTAATTATTAATATCATAAGTTTTGCGAAAAATATTTTAATAATTATTACATTTCAATTGTCTGATCTTTTTGCACATTTTTTACTTTTTAGTTCATTCCTATTTTTTGACGCTCACCTTATTCGGGTGAGCGTTATGGGCATTTATGATATTTTTATGTAATTGAATGATAGTTTTATTTTGCATTTGTATTTCAATTTATTTTTTTCGATTTCATTTCGTTATTTAATTTCTGATGTTATTCTGAACTTATATCAATTATTTAATTTATGATATTTTATTGAAGGAATATTAGTTATGATATTTCTGATGTTATTAACATATCACTAAATTTTTTTGGGGAATATTGCATTTAAATTTTCAATTATTAATATCATAAATTCTATGAAAAATATTTTAATAATTATTGCATTTCAATTGTCTGATCTTTTTACACATTGTTTTCTTTGTGATCTTTTATTGATAGATTTAAGGACTGTGCCAGGAATGGTACATCTATACTACTATTAGTAATTGCCTTTATTGACTATATTTTAATTGCTTTATTATTAATTCAACTCAGTATTATTAATTTCATATAGGTTTTTCGTTCAGTGTATTAATGTTGAAATTATAATTTAGCAAACCTTAAACTTTTTCATGTAAAAAAATGTATATTGCATATTTTGTTGTAATTACGTTTAGAAAATGGACCTTTCAACTCACAAAAAAAAAAAACATCAATTGAAAAATTCTCATATACCTATCACCTGGGTAAATAATCATTTTCAAATCACACATGCCGCAGATGGCCATAAATAAACAACATATTATTTTAAACAACATTTATCTTATCGCTTATAAAAGTAATAGAGAAATCTTATTTTATTTCATTTATTATTCAACATTCACATTAACTCAGTTATCCTCTTATTTTGAATCAAAATGACTTGTTTCAAATATATTTTAATAACATTTACAACTTTATGTGTTGCAATTTGGATTATGCCTGCAGTTACTAACGATTTGACACCAGCAAAATTACAAGGTATGGCATAATTTATTGATTTAGTATGATCGTATTTGCAGTAAAATGTTTTGTCATAAATGATTTGTATATCAAAATATAAATTAATTCTACATTTCTAATTTTTAGTACCTAAATAGATAAGATGGACTAATAAAAATGTGATGTTTTATTTTTAGAACACTGTAAAAGTAATACTTTAAATTTATAATTAATTTATAAATAGTACCTGACTCAAAATATTTGATATTCCGCAAATTTAAAACAAAAATTAAATGTTGATGTATTAGATATTGTTTATATTACTAAAGCATAATTTTATATAATTTTAAAATTTAATAGGTCTTCTAATAACCTTTACTGCGTTTAAAAGTAAGTTAATTGTAATTAACTGACAAGTACCTACGTTTTATTATTATTCCATACATTTTATTTTTAAGTATATTGGACATTTGAATCAATGATTTTATGAACCTTTTTTTATAAGTCGCTCAGACTTCAACTAAAAAATATACCAACGTCCAACACAGTATTTTTTTTATAGATGTATTAAGTTTATATTTGGACAAAATTAGATAGGTACTTGTTTAAAGATATATATATAATATTGTATATTAATATTCTAACTACGACGGCGACTGGCTGGAAGAATTGCAGGCAAGCCCTGGCCATAGGTACTGCTAGTATAGCATGCCGTGTCAGTTGGATTCTAGAGTAGTAGGCAGAACATTGTATTTTTCACAGAGTCTTATTTGTATCAGACCATTTCACAGAATATTATATTAACTTTTTAAACTTGATTGTAAGTTTTTCTTTTCAAATTAAATATAGAAAGTAATATTTAGTTCGGCAGTGTTCGTTATTTTATTTGTGCGCGGACCTCCTTGGAGATCCGTAACAGTGGGCACTTGAACATTTTAAAGTACGTCGAAAGAAATATGTTGGCTCGCTTTCAGCAATCTACAATATTAATAGATAAATGCCTTAACGGCCTAATAATGGATAGGCAACAAAAGGTGCCGCTATCCGTGTAGGAACTATATTATTGACAACACTTGTGCGTTGATAACATTTTAATCTTTATTGTTACATAATATGAATTATTAACAAACAGTATAGCATACAAATAATTATTAACAACAGCATAATATTTTCATATAAACTCTAATATTAGATAGTATAAGTATAGTAATAATAAATAGGCTCGTCGGCCTATAATAAATACACAAAACTCACTAGTGATAGGTCAAGTAGCGGATTTTATCCCACGCGACCGTGCCGGGGACGTAATCAATAAATATAAAGTAATACAACCCGCACACGTGCGACTACTAGAACCTATCACAACGCAGACAACGTAGAACCAAACTAAAACAAGAAGCCTGCAGTTACATAAAATGTGACAACGGAAAAATCGAGCAGATGCCAACAACACACACAAATGAGCAATACAACCTGTAAAGATGAAATAATTTAATGCGAGAAACTGTCATGTGAACGATACTCACTAGAGATACAATGAAGAAAAAACGTGGTTCTCAGCAGGAACAAGACAATACGATGACCATTTCGCATTTACGAGAACATGAGAGAATTGACAGTGCAAAGTTAGAAAAAAAACAGAACGAGTATAACGACAAAAAACGGCGATTTTTACGAAGGAGATTCAAACATGAAGAATGCCAGTGTCACCAACACTATAAAAAGAAAAAGAACGACATTAGGTGACAAAACCACTGAATACTAGAATTTATCACACATACACTGGGTGGTCAGCACAAGACACCTGTCACCATCGTCGACCGCGCTGCAGCGATGTATGATACGAACAAATATAATAATATAATCAACCAACTTACAATAAAAATATAGAATTGCCATTTCGGCGCTAACAAAATATTAACGGCATATTTAAATTCGATCTACTGTTTTACTAATAGTTAAATAAATTATTTTAATACCAATAATGTCATTATATAATAATACTTATTTATATATTTTCTGAATTACCGTCTGCGTTATGAATCATTTTTTGAACAATAATTTTATATTTATATCATTAAATTTATATAAGTAACTAATATTTTACATTTCATTGTATGAATTCACCTGTCACTATAGCGCATTGATATGCATTTTGGTTTTTGGTACTAGGTTACTAGTTTAAAGCCTAAAATTGGATTATGAGAAAGTTACGTTAAAAAATTACATTGGAAATTAATAATAATGTTGTGTACCTAATGGGTAATGTACTAAGTAGTATAATATAATATAAATAAAGAATAATCAATTTTCAGATATATCAAAAGATTACAATATTTTGTCAAGTTAGTATTTCAAATTGAATAATTAATGAAATTTCAATATTTTTATTTCTCTAATCAAAAAGCAATCATAAATTATTTAAAGTCTATTAATTTATGGTTATTAATTATTATTAATAAACGATGGTGGCCGGAGGAGTAGTACTGACACCACGGTTCCTCCTCCGGTCCTCGATACTAACGAAAAAAAAAGGATTATTATTAATTTAAATAGACATTTAATATTAAGAAAAGCCACTTTGAAAATTATTATAGCCATGAATAATTAAAAATTTGAATTTTTTACAATCAATAATAACATAATTTTATTTAAATTACAAATTTAACACTTCAATAGTGAAATATTCATTAATGAAAACTAACAAACTATTCTTGTTGAAAATAATATTAATAATATACATACATTTTATGATTATTATTGTAATTAATTGGTTTTATTTATTTTTTAGAGGATGTATATAGTAGGTGTTTTCATTAATTTTTTTGTAAATTAAGATTAATGAATTAGTTAACAATTATAGAATTCAGTTTATTATATTACTGTTTTGATTTATGATTACTGAATTATAGTTTGTCTACACATATAAGTCAGGTTATTACACTTTTAAATTTTAACAATATGCTATTTAAAAAGTACAGATTTGACTGCTATTGCCTATTAGCTATTAGTCTCTACTTTGTGATCCAAACAACCTACTACTATATTATGTAAATAATATTATATGTATGTACTCTTTTGATTATATTCCTGTGTAATGTGTTCAGTCCAGTGTCGTAACTAGGGTTAAAGTGAAAATCTAATTTGTTGATTAAGAGGACGTTATACCCGAATGTGTTGTCTCCGTCTTAAAAGTGCTAAACATAGTTACTAACATCGCAAATTTTACGCTCAGCAGATCACGTTTAGCTCCATGAGTTGAAAATTTAGTGTGAATTGACCTCTTATAAAAATTAAAGGTAACATTTGTAAAGTTACTGAATTTTAAGCATTATTTAATATTATCATATAATATTCCCCCAAGCATACCTTTCAGTATATTATCTATGATTAGAGTACCTGTTCGGTACAACAATCGGTATGACTATTATTAGTAAGCTATTAGCTAGTGTGCGTCTAAAATATAAAGTAAACAATAACGTGTAACGATCGAAATTCTAATCACTAGAGAGCCTAGATAATAAGAGAGTGATCAACCAGCTGAACGTTTTCTATTGGTTGGCTGTTATCACTGTTCATGGGCACCATTTTTCGTCCAAAATGTTCAAATAATTTAAAATCGAAAATCGACTATCGAGTACCTACTACTTATATACGTATATTGTATAGGAAACTGCTGTGAAATATTATTTGTTTATTGATTTATTAATTTTCTTAAAGACTGAAGTATACGTATTATCATTGAATCGCGTCATCATGCCGGGTTGTTGTGCTTATGGTTGTCATAACCGGAGTGAAAATGGATTTAAAATGAATATTTTCCCTAGAAATAAAGAGCATCGTGCGTTATGGGCTGTTAGAGTCAAGAAGGATAATTAGACTCCGACAGATAACTCATACCTTTGTGAAGTAAATAATGAAATCTCCATAGTCTAGATAATAATTAATAAGGTTAGGTTAACTATTAAATAGGTTTTTTAATTAATAATATTCAGTCAGGTACCATACCTACATGATATTTAAAGTTAATAAGTTTTAAATTTAAAGTACCTTTCTATGTAAATAATAAAGATGAGATTAATTTTGTTGGGTATAGATACTATACATTTAATAATAATATAAATTACACAATTACATAATATAATACTAATGCAAAACATAGTTAATTTCATTTCGGTTTTTTATTTTGTTGTAATATATTATATACCTAGTATTCATGTAACATTTTTACATGATATATTGATACTTATCAAGCATATTTTACAATTTCGTAGCACTGTGTAAATTTACATAACTCACTATTATCTTTAGTACCTACATAAAATGTAATAAGTCTTAAAGCTACTTATTCTAACTAAATAGTTATTTACTGAATATTTTAATTAAAAAAAGGGTGAGCATTTTTAAATATAAACTAGATGCCCTTGGATAGTTTTGTTGTAGACAGTTTTACATTACAAGAATATGAAATATGCATATCTTATAAATAAAAATCTAGTTAAATTATAAATGTATGTTAATTTTTGTATTTTATCAATTGTATTTATACGTTAGAATTAAAATTCTTATTTTGGAAACTTACAAAAGCCAACTGGAATCTCTTCACTGAGCTGGTCGATCACCACTTAGAGAATCAAGACTGGGCCAAAAAGAATGCTGATGAATTAGAAATAGACCAAATCAATATTGACTCCATAGTGGCTTCCCTCGCCGAAATTATTGTAAACGCGGCAAATATATCCACAGGAAAATCTTCCCGTTACAAAGCCACCAAAACAGCACCATGGTGGAACCCCGAATGCAAAGAAGCTATTGAAAATTACAAAAAAAAATTAAACCATTTTAAAAAAACTAAATCTTTGTCAGACCACATAGCACTTAAAAAAGCTAGAGCAGAATCAAGGTTTATTACCAAAAATAGCAAACGCGTAGCCTGGAAAGCATTCGTTTCCACAATCAACCAACAAACGTCTGCTACCACTATGTGGAACAAAATTAAAACTTTTAAAGGAAACTCGACACCCAATATCATTAAATACAAAGATGAATTTATCAAAACTAGCCCGGGCATCGCCCAAGCCTTCGCCGATCTATTTCAGACAAACAACAGTAACCAAAACCATACGAAATCCTTCCTAAAGCACAAAAATGAAGTTGAGAACTCATCTGTCACAGACAGCATACCACAGCACAGTGAAGACTCATAAAACTCCACTATCAGTATGGATGAACTCAACCAGGCACTCCTGAAGTGTAAAAGCAAAAGCCCAGGCCCTGATGACATCCCTTACATATTCCTACATCATCTGTCCTCCTTCGCCCTACAAAAACTTCTTCTAGTCTACAATTCAATATGGGAATACGGTTTTTTCCCCAACCAATGGCGCAAAGCAATTATTATCCCAATACCCAAATCAGATAAAAACAAATTTCACGCAGAAAACTACCGTCCCATCTCTCTAATAAGCACACTATGTAAAGTACTCGACAAAATAATTAACTCAAGACTCATATGGCACTTATAAGTCTCCGAAAAATTCAATAAAGAGCAATGTGGATTCGGGAAAAATCACTCCACACTCAACACTTTATCCAATATTCACTCCCATATATGTAACTCAGCCAAAGTAAACCAACACACAATCCTAGTAGCGCTTGACTTAACAAAAGCATATGATATGGTTTGGAGACAAAGAGTTATCTTTATCCTACGTGAATGGAACATCTCAGGAAACATGATTACATTCATCACTAACTTCTTACAGGACAGATCATTCCAAACAAAAATTGGTGAAACACTATCAAGAACTCATACCACTGAAAATGGAGTCCCCCAGGGCTCAGTCATCAGTGTCACCCTGTTCTTAATCGCAATAAATAATATATTTGACAATATCCTTCCCCCTATAAAGTATACCATCTTTGCGGATGATTGTAACATTCTCTGTAGTGGCGTGAACATAAAAACAACAGTCGAACTCATCCAGCAAGCTCTCGATGAACTCCTCAAGTGGTCAACCACAACAGGCTTCAATTTCTCACCATCAAAAACACAATGTATCATCTTCCACAAAAAACGTAATGAAAACTTATTCCACATCAATTTAAATAACACCATTATATCATATACAGATAAAATAAAAATACTAGGTATGACTTTCGACCACAAATTAAATTGGAACCCACACCTAAAAAACCTCAAAATAAATGCAAACAACAACATGAAAATTATGAAAACCTTATCTCACCACTCCTGGGGCTCTGAAAAAAATAGCCTCATTACTATATATAAAGCAATTATACTAGCAAAAATGGAATACGGTGCAGTCATTTATAATACGGCCAGAAGCAAAATTCTCAATACACACAGGTGCCTTCCGCACAAGCCCAACTGCAAGTATTATGTGCAACGCTGGAGAACTCCCACTTGAATTTAGAAGGATTAAAGAAACACTAAAATTTGTAACTAAATTCACAAATAACAAAACTCAAGTTCCAACCAGAAGACCTCTGAATATACATAACAGTCCAAACATACCTCTCACTATCGATGACACGTATAAGAACATAGCAGATATAATGAAGTTCAAACCAATTATGTTTAACAGAATTATCTTCCCGTCTTCCCCTCCGTGGATGTGGAATATTAAGCCCAATACCCAACTACTCGAATTTGACAAAAAAATCTCCTCAAACTCAACTATAATAAATAACTTTTCAGAAATAATAGAAGGAAAATACCCTCACCACATAAAAATCTTTACGGACGCCTCAAAATCCCCAACCGGGTGGAACCGGTTTCGCATTCATAGAAAATAACAAAACTTCAATGTTCAAATCTCCTCACGAAACCAGCATATTTTCCGCTGAAAGTCAAGCCATCCAAAATGCAATCTCACACGCGACGACCTTAGCGTCTGAAGAAATACGTATAATTAGTGACTCTCTTAGTGCACTCCTAGCCCTCGAAAATCCTTACCCCAAAAACGAAATAATTCAATCCATCCAAGAAAAGTTATCAAACACAACAAAAAAAATCGAATTTCTATGGGTCCCCTCCCACACTGGCATAAGTGGCAACGAACTAGCTGATAAGGCAGCCAACGAAGCAATAACATCACCCAGCTCGGTACTAATAAATAAAATAACATTTCAAGATGCACTCTCAAAAATAAATAATCTAACTAAAAGTCACTGGCAAGGCTCGTGGGAGAAGACTCCAAACACAAATAAATTAAAAGAAATTAAACCGTCAGTCGACCCATGGAAAACTCCCCCATCCTCATCCAGGCACGAAGAAGTAGTTACCACAAGAACCCGGATTGGACACTCTCGCCTAACACACCTACACCTCATAACAAAAGAAGACAGCCCGACCTGCGAACTCGGTGACAAAGCGCTGACAATTAAACACATCACGCTAGAATGCCCAAAGTTCACCAACTCCAGACAAATCCTCTGGAACCCATTAACTATGCAACAAGCACTTGTCGAAGATAACTCCAAAAATATATACGATTTTTTCAAAAACATAGGCTTAGAAAAATTAATTTAGAAAAATAATTAAATGTACATATACTCTACAAAATCCCTCTATTGTCAAACATAATGTGTCCCCATAGCTTTAAGATCAATACTCTTTGACTACTATTTTGTATTTTGTATTTACTGCAGGCTAATAACCTCAGGAGTTGAAGCCTTATTTAAAAAAAAAAAAAAAAAAAAACTCGACAATGCCAAATTACGAGCATGGGAAACCCAAGCTCCTAAAACCGAAGTTCCAAAAGTCGAAGAACTGATAGTGTTTTTAAAGGGCCATTTCCAAATCTTAAAATCGATCGAAAACGCGCAGAGCTTACACAAATTCGGAAACGGGCTGTCGCAAATACCGATAAGAGACAACAAGACAAAAGGAAATATTAAGCCTAAAAACAAGTCATTATTTGCCCACACTACGGTAGTAAAATGCTATGTTTGTGAAGAGCCTCACGTAATTTATAAATGCAAACAATTTTTAGATCTCACGGTTAAAGAGCGACGAGAAAATGTTACTAAATTAAAATTGTGCACGAATTGTTTATCAAAACATAATGAAAATGATAAACCAGTTTATTATATACCGCACCACGCCGTGTTACGCGATAACAGTTTAACGACAAAGCTGCGGGTCGTTTTCGACGCGTCGTGTGCTACAGATAGGGGTAATAGTCTTAACAGGGGGTGGACACTTTTGGGCGGCGGGCCGATAATGAGAATCAGTCGGCCATAACACTTGAGGTACACAGTGTGTACATTAGCATGGCATAATAAAGAATTTTTACGTTTGTATAAATGTTCACACTGAGTATAGTAATGATAAGTACCTCATTTTTACGTTGTCACCATTTTTATGTTTATTGTTTGGTCCATGACTTGGTCATGGTTTGGTCTGTCGGCTGTCCGTGTCGAACTGCCGTTTTAAACGCACTACGTAGACTAGTGACTCACTGACTCCTTTGCACCTTTGCACTTAACGCTGTTTTTGTATTTTGAATTTATTTGTTTGATCGACATTTTATATTTTTCAATATATAAATTTCTAACTGTTTTATTCTGTGCTATCATCATGGTGAATTTATACATTGTGAAAGAATGCAATAATTCTAGTAAGTTGACTATGAAGAAGTGCAAAATGTTTAAGATACCTAAAGATGAATTGCGGTAAGTTTAATCTAGTATGTCACTAATGTATATAAATTTTAATATATTATGTATATGTATCTAATTATAATTTTAAAAATTTAGTCGTAAGAATTGGCTATTAAATTGCAGTCATCAAGATTTATTAGAAAAACCACCATGTAGTGTGTTCAGACCATTTTGAGGACAAAATGTTTTCAAACCCTGATAAAACAGTTTTATTGCCTAATGCTGTTCCTACTAATTTCTGTAATTATAATGCATATTTTATACTTTACTGTCAATTATTTATTTTTATAGCAATGATTTTTAAAGAACATGCTTGCAGTACTTCATGTGTGGATACTAGTATATCAGATCCATTATTGTTTAATAATTCAGTTGCCACGAGTACTCCAACAAAACAAAAGGATTCAATTTCTATTTCTTATAGATTTAATCAAGATGTCCTTGAAAATCTGTTTGGAATATTTCGAAATCAAAACGGCAATAATGTTAATCCCACACCAATACAGTTTCTTTGGGCTTTTAAAAAAATATTTTTTGTCAATTATTTCAAACACTCCGAAGGATCAAATTGCTTAGAAGACATGAGTGAAATTTTAACAACTATTGGGCAAATTTCACCACCGTTGAGCAATTCGTGTGTGCTATTTCCAGAGAAATCTCCATTTAATTTTTGTAATTTAAAAATAGGTACCACAGATTACCGTGAATTAAACTAACCTGCCCAAAATGCCCTTACTTATGTGTGTGGTTACTTAATAAAAAAATGTATTGAAAAACATAGCTGTGATGTATGCCTAAATTATGCTAAGCACCAACAACAATGGACCAATCATTTTTATTTACATATTACAAATCCTACGAAACTGCCAATCATTCTAATCATGGAAATTTAAATGTTCCTCCAGATAATTTTTTTAATTATATTAATCAATTAGACGAAATTATTATAATTAACTTTCCTATCTTAGCAATAGTTGGCAGAAAGCTAAAAAATTTAATTGAAAATGTTCCATTTGAACATTCATGCAAAAATTTTGACCTAGAATTTCTTAAAAATCTATATATTCGAATTAGGATATATTATTCAATAAATAAATTAAATAAAGATATGTAATTAACAGGAAGGAAACATTTAGATATTCTTTACCACCTTTAGAATGTTATATGTATTATTAGTATTATTTTTTATTCTCATGTAATGTACTACTATTGTTTTTTTTATTAATATATTTTGTTGATTGTGAATTATTTGCATATACTTTTTGTTGTGTCCATATGACTTAATATATATTCCCATCACATAATAAAACCATAGATTGGAAGCATTGTTATATTTTGTGTAAGAAGACTAATTACAGGAATTGCTAACAGTTGTAGTTAAGTACACCAAAAAGCAAGGTAGGGCAAGTTAATGTTTTTTTTTTTAACTTAGTTAAATTAATTTAAGATGCACCAATAACAAAAAATTAAAAGTTAATACACACTTTTTGTTAACTTTTTATTAAGTTAAAAAAAAGTTAATTTGTTTATACAACGCTAGCATTGTTATATTCTAGTGTACTAAATTTTTTTCAACACAAAACTAAATTATAGACTATAGTTTTTATACTTTATACAGTATTTCCATATAAGTTAGATTTGAATGATATCATGGTAAACATTTTTTGAAATGAAAACTAAAGACTGAAATAGTGAAATATTATAAAATTGATAACAAAATAAATTAACTTAACTTAACTATCATTAAATTTCAATGTATCAAAATATTCTGCTTTGTAATAAGAACATAGGTGCAAATAGGGGGGGGGGGCTTTAGGGGCTAAGCCCCTAAAACATATCCTAAATTTTGTTCTAAGATTATTCAATATTATAAAAGTAAGGCTTTAGTCTCCCTCCCCACAAGTTCCAAACACTATTTGCACCTTTGAATAAGAAATTAAAAAAGTATGTTCATTAATAAGTGGACAACTTAAAAATTAATTAACAATAGAAATACTCAAAATAGTAAATACATTCATGGCTCAGAATCTAAAATATAATTTTGAATATTATAATGAGGTCATCGATAAATGAATATCCAGATTTTTTATTATAAAAATGGGTTCCACTTTTTTTTCAGTAAATACTGGTTAAACTGTTCGGTTGAGCTGGCAATACTATAAAGTGTATACCTTAGGTGTCATGGCCGACTGACTCAAGCCGTTTTCCTATGCTGCCTGTGTAAAATATTATCAGTGTCTATTCTGATTGTTATATTCTGTGGTCTTAACGACATTCAATTAAAAGGACCGTCAATTCAAGATAACCTAATTAATGTCATAAACCGTTTTTGCACGCACAAATATGTGATGTCAGCCGACATCGAAAAAATGTATCGGCAAATTTGGATCGCCGAAAAAGACCGCGACCTTCAACGTGTGCTGTGGAGGGAAAACCCAGAATACAAAGTGAAGGAATACAGCCTTAACACAGTAACGTACGGAACGAGTTCAGCTTCTTATTTAGCTACAGCGTGTTTAAAAAGGTTGGCTGATGATACGAGATCATTATTTCCGGAAGCGAGCTCCGCAGTCGCAACAGATTTCTACATGGACGATTATCTCGGAGGTGCACAAACGATCGACGCAGCCGTTAAATTACGAGACGAAATAGTGACGATTACAAACAAATGTGGATTCAATTTACGGAAGTGGGTAGCAAATGATAAGCGGCTATTAACTGGAATATTCCGAATGACGACAACGACCTGCTACGCGTGCTAAATTTAGATGGCAGCGCTGTTAAAACGTTAGGCTTGAGCTGGAGTCCGAATACGGATACATATTATACATACAAAATCGATAAGATGAATAATAACGAGGTCATTACGAAACGTACGGTACTATCTGAAATCGCAACAATATTTGATCCGTTGTCATTAATAGGTCCAATCGTAGTAAAAGCGAAGATGTTTATGCAGCAATTATAGACAAATAAAATTGGCTGGGACGAGAGACTACCACCACCATTATACGAGGAATGAAACACGTATTATGAAGAATTATCTGAAATAGTAGGTACAAATACGGATACCGCGGTGCTTAATAGGAGTTGATAAGGCGATCCGTATACAAATACATTGTTCCGCCGACGCGTCAATAAAAGCGTATGCGGCAGCGATGTATTTACGCGCAACAGACCAACACGGCAATCACGCCACCCGATTAATTGCTGCCAAATCGCGAGTAGCCCCACTTAAAGTAATTTCTTTGGCCAAATTAGAATTATGTGCAGCTGTCTTACTCGTGCGTTTAGTTAATAAAATACTACCCAGTTTGCACATTAATTACATTCGACGTTATTTTTGGTCCGACTCCACAATAGTTTTGGCATGGATAAGTTCCCCAGCGTCTAAATGGAAAACTTTTGTGTCACATAGAGTCGGAGAAGTACAACAGTTTTCCGCTGCAATAGAATGGTCACACGTTAAGTCCAGTGAAAATCCCGCGGAATGGTTGCAGGTCGACGAAAGTTTGTGGCCTAATGCCAGAGAAAAGGCGCCGTCACCACCCGAGGAAATGCCAGACTCAAAGGCTGAGAAACCGGTTGTGCTAAGTACAACAGTCGAATTCGGAATAATTGTAAAATATTCATGTTTACAAAAATTACTTCGTATTACGGCGTATTTTATGCGTTGGAAAACATACGATACTAAAAATAAACGTTTTACGGCGGAAATTGAAACAGATGAGCTGAATGCCGCGAAAACGTTGTTAATTAAATTGGTTCAAGGACAATATTTTAATGAAGACATCAAATTTTTAATTTCTAAAAAAAATATTAATAAACGAAGTAAGTTAAAATTGCTGTGCCCGTTTATCGATAAGGACGGTATATTACGAGTCGGTGGACGTCTGAATAATACGCAATTAATCAATGCCGATAAGCGAAATCCAGTATTATTACCAGCTCAGTCTAAATTAAAAACATTAATATTTATGTATGAACATTATCGCCAACTACATGTAGGTCCTCAAGCGCTATTAGCGTCAATTAGGGATCAATACTGGCCATTGGACGGCAGAAATATCGCTAGATCAATTGTAAACAAATGTGTTATTTGTTTTAAAACTAAACCGTTTACATTTTAATCAGTCATGGGGAACCTACCTAAAGAACGTATACAACCTGGTCGCGCGGTTGCTACCACTGAAATGGATTTTGCCGGACCCGTAAAAATCAATGTTAGTACCCGCCGAAATGCTCAAACGTTAAAGGCGTAAATATGCGTGTTTGTGTGCTTCACCACCAAGGCAGTACACGTTGAGTTAGTGAGTACGGATGATTTTCTAGCACCCCATCGTAGATTTTGGTCAAGGCGTGGGTAATGTGTGACATTATGGTCTGAAACGGGAAAAACTTCGTAGGAGCTAATCGAAAGTTAAAGGAGCTACGCGATTTGTTCAGCTCAAAGGAACATCAATCAAAAATGCAACGTTGTGTGGCTGAAGTTGGAATAAATTGGAAGTTTATCCCCGTATATAGTCCTCACTTCGGTGGATTGTGGGAAAGCGCAGTTAAGTCAATAAAACATCACTTAATTAGGCAGTTAGGTAATGCAGTCTTAACGTTCGAAGAACTATATACAATATTAAGTTGAATAGAAGCTTGCTTGAACTCCCATCCTTTGTTCCCATTATCTTCTGATCCGTCCGAATGAATGTACTCACTCCTGGACATTTCCTTGTTGGTGGCTCTCTGACTTGTTTACCAGAACAGGACATGACAAATGTGCCAGCTAGCCGTTTACGTCGTTGGCAATTGGTAACGCAACTGACTCAACAGATTTGGCAGCGTTGGAGTCGGGAGTACCTTTTTTTTTTTTACATTATAAATCGACGACCGGGGGTGGCACTGACGTTAGTCATTTCACCCTCCAGCCGCCATCGTTTATTGTGAAACATACAAGTAAATGAAAAAACACAATGTTCTAGCTGGTTTATACATCAAATAGGGGGCCTCTAACCCTCTCGTTTTGGCAGTCAGCCTACATGTTATGAAGCTTAACTAGTTCAAGATATTCTTCTCGCCTCCTGTGCTGCTTTGCAACGTGCGCTACCTGGGTAGTGTGAGCCGTCTTGTCCGATGTCTTCGCAGTAAACACATCTTTGAAGGACCCTGCAGTCTCTTGCCTTATGATTCGTTTGCCCGCACGTCATGCACTGGTCTCTGCGATCCTTTCCTGTGCACGCTGTTTTGATGTGCCCGTAGCCATGGCATCTGAAGCACCTTGTGATAGGTTGCCTGGGTTTAACTCGGCACCTTACCAGCCCCACTATAATTCTTCCCATTTTTGCAAGTTTGATGGCTTCTCTTTGGTTAGTTCTGACAACTGCCATCTTGCTACCGCCCCATGAAGGGAGTAGGTTAATGGAGATTGGGACAACACCTGTTGCCTTGGCGACCACATCTCTGACTTCTTCTTCTGAGGTGTCAGCCTCTAGATCTTTTATGTCAACTGTGGCAGAGTACTGCTTGTGTTCTAATTCTACTTCCTTGCCAAGCACCTAAACTATTGTGGTTTTCAGCCTCTCAGTAGCCTGCTTTGCCCCATTGCCTATTAGCAGTATTAGGTCGCCTTTATCAGTTTTTCTATAATATTATCGTTTTGATATTTACTTCGAGGGCACTTACTTCGAGGGCACTTACGTCGATGTTAACCTTCAACTTCTTCGCTACATCTGCGTAACTAGAGGCGCCAGATGGTTTGATGAGCAGAGTATCGTTCATATTTCTCCTTTTGGACGGTCCTTTTCTGAGTTTATCTGTCTTCTGGGTTCCAGTCTTACTTTCCGTATTGATATTACTCGGTGTAATATTTGTATACTTCATTTTTGCTTTCTTCCTCTTATCCTCGGTTATTTTGACATGTCAGCCCCTGACATACGCCTGATCCAACTCGTTTCTGGTGCTGGTCTGCTGTATAGTATCATGTTCGTCGCTTGCTTTGTTTCCCAGCACTAGCTCGTTCTCCGTTCCGACTCCTCTGTCAATTGTTGTCACCGCAGCTCGGAATGACGTAGAACTGATTTCTAGTAGGCTAGAAGACAGTTGGGTAATTCTTTCCGAGGATCTGTCAATATAGGACTTCAGTGCATCACTTCTTCTCTAGACATGGCCCGTTAGTCGATGCAACTCACTGCACCAACCTTTCATCTCTTTGTGTAGGTTTTTTGTTGACGTTGAAAACGTATAAATTTTTTCTACCAATCCTGTAAGTTTTTCAACGCTTGTGTCCAGGTTGCCCCAGTTTTCAAAAAGCCAGTCGGAGAGGTCTTCGTCTTCTATATCATCTTCTGGTTTTTCCATATACATATCTTCATAATCAATCTTTCCGCTTTCCGTGTTTCCAGTCTTTTTAGACATCATGGACGCCCCCCCCCCCTGAATCCGTGGGGCCCTTGAGCAGGGGTAGTTTATCCGTTTTCGTTTTGTCCATGTTTTGGTTTAGAGTGGCCTTCTTGTTGTGGTTTACAGTTTACCTTCTGGGTCCTTTTGCTGGAGTTAGCAGATGGTTACCATACCTGCCACCGCCAACCAATTAAAGGACCATGAAAGGAAAAAAATCAACTTATTCTTAAAAATAAATTCTTAATTAAAGAAAAACAGATGTCCAAACTAAACTTGTCTACGACTTTTCGTTAGCGAGTTATAGTCATTTAAAGTTAGCGCGTGACGTCATAGAATCTAATCTCGCTGCGACTGTAGTACGGCTCCACGTACGTCGCGCGTCGTAGATATTATTACGCATATTATTACATAATATTATTATTTTGAATTTCATATTTTTGTATACAAAAATATAAATTACGTTCTACATAATATTTATTTTTACTTTTAGTTCTTACTGATAAAACTCGTTTTTGTCATTTTCTTATTAGTTGATGTTGATGGTTGTAATTTTACTTTTTTTGATGTACTGGTTCTCAATAATTGTCTTCGTACAGTTTTCGGCGTAATTTTCTCGTCGTCAAAACGTACAGTAGGAACAGCATCAACATTTAAACCTACTCGAATATTTTCATTTGGCATCAACTGTTTTCGGAGCAAATCAGATTGATTCATATCTTCAGTTCTAAAATGCTTAGAACATATTCTGGTACCTGAAGAAGGTTCAAAATTCTTTCTTTTACAAAAAGATACCCACTATTTAAATACACTAGGATGTTTATCTTTTCTTGGGAAAGAGAAAAATTGTAAATTTTTGCCAGAATATGACGAACAACCATAAACACAACACAGAGTCATATTAATTATACAATATTATTATAATTAAAATATATAATTTTTGTTTATTTTTACACTTTTATAATTTTTTATAAAGCATACATTTAAACAACACTACCAATAAAAGAAAAACGGAAACGAAAAAACAAACGAAATCGTTTTGAAAAATGAAACTATTTTATGAAACACGTCGCGACGACCACTCATATCATAATTCACGTAGTACTGATTTATAAAATAATAAATAATCTGAATGATTGAATTATCTTGAAGATAATTGCGTGTCATCGAAAAATAATATTTAAAACATTGGTATGAGAGTGGGAACTGGAATATCAACGATTATAATAATAGAGTATTTTATGTCTTTGCCACTATAATTATTGTTATTGTTATAGTTAATTATAGAATATTTTAACATAATATATTATTATAACATTAAGATAAATAGAAAATTATGAACTTTAAAAATATCTCTAAGACCCGACCCGATATATTGAATATTACATTCATAATAATTATGGGTAAATTAAGTTGAAGACGTAATATTTACATGTATAAACGCCACGAGAATAGACTCTATGACGTCACGCGTCAACTTCAAAATGCCTGTATATCGCCGACGAAAAGTCGTACACGTTTTTAGTTTGGACCATTATTTTTTTAACATGGAGTACTATGTTTTTTGAATATAAAAAAAATTAAAATAGGAGGCCCCGGCACCAACTGGTTAAAGTCAGGACCGAGGGAATGGGAACCTCTTGGCACCAACCGGAGTCGGTGAGCCCCCCCACCACATCATGGTGGGTCCTGTCCGGGGGGGGGGGGGGAGTCGGGAGTACCTAAGCCAATTACAGGGAAGAACTAAGTGGTCGTCCCAAAAGCGGTCCCTCAATAAAAAAAGATATGTTGGTGATCATAAGGGAACCTAATTTGGCACCTACACAGTGGCGACTTGGACGAATCATCGATTTGCATGCAGCTCCAGACGATGACATTCGTGTGGTTACGGTGAGAACGGAGAGAGTCCATTCCAAACAAGCGGTCAGAAATTTGTGTCCATTGCCACTTGACGATTAAGCCAATTGTATTTTTTTCGTAAATCTTTTTATGTATTAATATTTGTGTTATATAGGTATAATGTATATTTGTCAATATTATTATTCTAACAAATTAGCGATCACCGATCAGCAATTATTGAATTTTTTTAGTATTATTTATTATCAAGTATTATGTAACAATTTCAGTAATAATGTAAATTAACTGATGTTTTTCGCAAGCGTAAAATATCGGATGGTGTGTTGAAGCCGGGAAAATTAAATTAATATTATCTTATAGCAGGTAGACCGCCAGACCGGCACAATAATAAGCGAGCGATAAGACGTTGTTCAGGCGACTTCGTCGCATATTATTTCATACACTATTAGTAGCATCATAGCTATCCAGCAGAACACACCGTTTCGACGCGTTACATTGCTGCTATTTATTATATTAAATAAAATCATCGATATTATACACCAAAGTTCGGATTTATAACATTAAATATCCCCTTTGGCCCTCAACAACCGTTCTTATCATATATCACTTATTCTACTTATATATTTATTATTGATTTTTTACATATTATACTGGTAACCGATTATCCGAGCCGAGGTTGAATTGGTACACAGTCCAATTTCATAGTTGGCGACCCATACCAGCCTCGTCAATGTACACTCCACGCCGAATCTGGGTATGGCATCGTGCGAGTTGTTAAAAACATTACGCAACATCTGTCCCCTGACCTCCGCCCAACTCGTATGTAGTGTCTGGCGACCGGTCGCCGAGGCTGTTGCCTATTGTCACCGTCGGTGTAACGGTCGCGAGTTCGCGACTCCCGCTGTGTATTAGCAGGTCATTTCCAAGCCATATTAAATATTATTGTATAAAAAAATACTAAAATCATCTGCACTGCTGATCCCCACCTCAACAAATTCACCGACGAGACCCATGACACAAGCTCGCCGGAAATACAAATTCATTTTTTCTCAAAATCTCTGATAACGCCAGACGTCGGCAACATCACGTACCTTCGGAGCTCCAGCACCAAACCTCGTGCACACTGTCCGAAGCTGACACGTCAGACGTCCGACATTTCACTGTTTCAATTTCACGGCTGTCGTACAAGTCAACCATGATGGGCTAAGATGACTTCGCTGGGCTGTCGGGTGCGCAGGAAAATCGCCGAACAACAATTTCCACGGTCCAGGCTTGATGGAGATGGGCCATGCCAACCACGTGTGTGTTGGTGGCCAATCCGGCAATACCCATCAATTCATCAATCCATGAACCGCAATCAACATTCAACTAACATCGTAGTCGTCAGCAGTTTTTGATTGGTATCATACTATTTTTTTTCGTCTCCCGTATAAGCACGATTTATAGGCATCACAAGACGCAGGTCTCCTGTTATTTCCCTCTTTACAAACTGTCGCAAGCCCCACGTCACTCTGGCAAGTATTATTATTCTTTTTACAATAAAAGATGCATCGCACAAACATCTCCGGTGACCCTGTGAGGGCAGGTACGATCAATGTAATGCGCTGTTTCCCGTGAGCTGAGACATACATTATTATTATATTTTTGTTCAAAAACGCCTCAAGATTTGCGTTTTCGAACGAGGAAAGAAATATTTTTATTAACTAAAACAATATGTTTTAGCGACAAGCATAATATTCTATTCTTAAATATTATTATTTCTTTTTCCCCATATCCATCATGTGCCACTTAATAATTATAATATTCTGTGCATCTGTCATGTGCCAAATTATTATATTATTCTAAATCCTGTATTTATTCGCTGCTAGGCGATCCACGAAATTATTGTTATTTATGATTGCCAATATTATTAAAACTGTTATTTGTAAAATATAAAATATAAAAATCTCATGATTGTCTTAAACCATATTCTTATTATTTAATTATTAATAAGTAGCATATCCTAATATTATTCTCTCTCATATTAATAATATAATTTTTATTTTAAATCTTCAAAGTTCATTCAATGATGCGTGTACTAAAGCCTATATGAGTTCTACCGACTTGGCCTTAGAGCCAACATGCCGTGCGGCTTGTAGGTCACAGCTTGAGTGTTCCCCTCAGGTCTGTGGGTGGCTTATAGAGCCCCAAAAATGTTCTATACTCTCACACATTATTATCGAGGGCTTCTCGTAGGATTTTAATTTAATTTTAATTTTAAAGGGAGTTATATAGTATTTTAAAATTGTAAATCGTTTGTATACCTTAAAATACTCATAACTCACTTTAAAATTAAAATATAATAAAAATCCTATGAGAAGGCCTCGATAATAATGTTACTTTTAATTTTTATAAGAGGTAAATTCACTCTAAAGTTTCAATCCACGGAGCTAAACGTGGTCTGCTGTACGTAAAATTTGATATGTTATGCACTTGTAAGATGGAGACAACACATGCAAGGATAACGTCCTCTGGTCCTCTTAAATATTTTAATTTTTTTTTAAGTTTCTATTATTTCTCTAATCTTTCGCTTTGTAAAATATTATAGCCGGTGCTTATAATATGGGAGGAAGTCTAGCAGATCATTGCTTTTAAGTAGCTTTTATTGTTTTACATATTCTTTTATAGAATATTGCAATATTTTTTACATTATTATAACGTGTGAAATTGTGATGCAATACTATGACATGAAAGTGTAGATGCAACTCTATTTTTATAAATGTACATATCATAGGTAATATTACTTGATCAGACTTTTTTCAAATATTCTTTTCAAGTATAACAATTTTAATACTGTAAAATGTCAATAATATTTTGAATAATGCAGCTGCAGAATATGAATCAATTATTAGGTACTGATATTCCTATAGCAATATGATATTAATTAAAAACAAAAATTAAATTGTTTAAATATAGATGCCTTTACAAATGAGTAAACAGTTAGGGAATGTTATATGATTAGGTACAATACCTATACCTATATAATATTATATTTTAATAATAATATGAAATATGATCTAGCTTGTTTATTTTTTTCTTTATTTTACTTTTACCTTACTACTTTTATTTGAATTCCGTAGAAAAATGTTTACAACATTGGATTTTCACATTTAGCGATTTTCTTATTTTGGTGTAACTCTAAAACAAATGACCGCAGATACTTGACATTTTCACTGAATAAACATTTTCTATATTTGATACAATTTTCAAAATATTTAGATTTGTTTTTAGCTGTTTACTGACATCTTAATTTTTCAACTTTTTTAGTTTTTTTTTTCTATAAATATCGATAAAAAATTATTTGTTGGATAGAAAAGCTTGAAAATTTAATTCAAGGCTTCCAACACATTTCAACAATAGCAGTTGAAAAATATTAAAAATACATAGGCATAATTTTTTTTATAAGCATTTAAAGTTCAAATTTTGACAAAATACGTAAAAATTACGGCAATGTTCAAATTATCTTAGATAGAAATTCATAAAAATGTTCCTTTTATATGTAAGATTCGAAAATTTAATGTAAGGCTCCTAAAATATTTTTACAATAGCAGTTGAAAAATAAAATAAATGCATAGGTAGTCACAATTTTTTTTACAAACATTCAAAGTTTGAATTTTGACAACATACGTAAAAATCACGAAAATTCGTAAATTATTTTATGCTAGAAATTCATAAAAAAAATTTTTTTTAAATCTAACATTTGAAAATTTTTAATAATCTATAATATATCCTAGATAGATGAACCGTCTCCGTACAGAATCGTTTTTCGTATACAATGATATAATATCATTGGATTCAAATGTAATTCAATCCATTACAGTAACCCACTTGTAAACTATTGATAGCATATATATATTGCACATTACTAGCATAATATTCATAGAATGATTAAAAGTGGCACATTTGACCATTTTTGGATTAAATTATCAGATTGATAGAAGAATGATAGACCATTCAAAAATATGATATGAATATTTTGTATGAGGTATGGACATTTTGGTGCTAGTTGGGTACTATACAGCAGAGCGACATCCACGATTTACCTGCTTTTTATAGATGAAGCTACTAAGAAAATATCTAACATTTTTTCATACTTCTAATAATTTGTCTTCGAATTAATATTAAAAAAAGCGGGTAAGTGGATGTCTCTCTGCTGTACATTAGGGGGTGAGGGATACTTCTGACTAAGGTAGGTTAAATTTGAATGCAATGATAGGTATCATTGTATACGAAAAACGATTCTGAACGGAGATGATTTGTCAGTCTAGGATATACTCGTCATATATTCTATTTTGAAACAAATATTTTATTTTTCAATTAGGACGCATTTTGCATAAGGCATGGTTAATCAATTTTTCCAAAAACATTGCATGTAGTTATCATAATTCATAATACCTTATATTATCATAGATGTACATATACCTGGTTTGAGGATAAATCGTTATCTTTACGCGATTTCATAAAAATTTAAAACTCAAACGCTCAAAATATTTTCTATAATGACACTTCAAATCTCTATAGCTATTTGAAGCAAAACTGATGGAAAACTTAGTGTTGAATTTTTTAACCTTAGATATAAATACAAACAATTTTATGAATTTTTAACTACAAAATAATTTGAAAATATTCATGGTCTTTACGCATTTTTGCCAATATTAGAACTTCAAATGCTAATAAAAAAAAATTGTGCCTATGTATTCTTATAATTTTTTAATCACTATAAGAATAACTTATGAGAAACTTTATATTAAATTTTCAAGTTTTTTTGGTCATCCAAAATTTTTTTACGGACACTTCAAAAAAAAATTTTCATAAAAATCGAAAATTTCAGTGGTCTATAAATAACTAAAAAATGTCGAAAATTTTTTGAAAATTAAACTGTATATAGATAACACTAACATATACATTTGGTGAAAATTTCAAGTATTTACAGTGATTAGTTTTTGAATTACAACCATATAAAAAAATCGATTTGGTCGAAAACTGGTTTTGCGTAAAAATTCCCGTTTTTCTGGCATTTTTTAAACTGTTGGAAAATGTTTACTTTTGACCTTCATAATACACCAAGGATATTCACTTTTCCATCGAATACCACCCCCATAGTTTGAAATTGAAGCATTATTTCGACTAGTTATGCTGTACACAGACACAAAAAAAAAACACACATCATTGTAAAATCAATACATCATATCACTTCGTTCAGAATCTAAAAACTTATCAACATATGTTTTTTTTTTTTTAGATGTTGATTTTTTAAGAAGTACGTAATTATTGAATTTTTATTGTATTGAGTATTTACTTAAAAATAATCAAAATCATTGCACTTTTATTATTAATATTATTTGTTAAATATTTAATGTCCAATCGTCACAATAAAATCGTAGACCCTCATATTTTGTATCTAAAAGTATGATTTTTTTTCAAAACCACATAATAAAAATAATCGGAAGCAACTCACAATTTATATTGTACATCTAACGTATGTTAAGGGGATTCGATAACGTTATTGTCTGTCTTTGTTTAATGTTTGCGCAAGCGCAACATAGGATTTTAGACATTTTCTTGGCCAAACGTACCAGTTTATCTAATATAGCAATAAGAATTCTAAAACAGATTTGAATTTGTCGTCAAGACTTCTTAAGATTGAATTTTTCACAACATTTTTCAATATTGTTTACCAAATTCCTAAGAACGTTATGTCAAAAAAAGTAATTAAAAAATTGTCGTTTTTAAAGTTAAAATCAAAAAATCAAAAATGTGGGAAAGTCGATTTCAAGTACCCTTGACGAAAAATTCAAATCTGTTTTTAGAATTTTTATCGCTTCATTATCGGTATGTTTGGCAAAGAAGGCGGCTAAAATCCTATGACGTGCATATGTTAGACATAGATAGAAAATCACGGTACTGAACCCTTAACGCTATTCAATTATAGTTTAGGCTTGTAACTATTTTTCAAAACCTAGGTTGAAGAATATTGGCACTTGACTTTGACTCTTAAAAGGCTCGACACTCTTGTTCTATATGGCGTCTAAATCTATTATTAATATACACACATCAAAATGCTTACATGTTCATCAATAATAGAAAAAAATGAAAGATGTTCATCATAATATTATAAAAGACTACTACACATTAAATAATGTAGGCATTAAATTAAATATAATCGTATTATTAATAACTGTCGTATATTATATATATTTTTGCAGATGATCTTAGTGAGTATACAGGGTGATTTTTTTATCGAAGAACACTCATTATTTAAAAAAGTATTGACTTTTTTCAAAATATTTTTTTACATAGTTTCAACTTGTTAAAAAACGAACGTTTTTATTCAAAAATTATATTTTTAAATGTTTTTTATCCTTATCATTTTTTAAGTTTTTTACTTTTTTGAATGACGACATAGAGTTTTAATTTCATATTCCAAAGCAGAATATTTTTCTAAGTATTTTGATTCATAAAAATCGAATTTAGGACAAGTAGTTTATGAGTTATAAGTATTAAAAGTTTATAGATTGGCAGAGTGGAGTGGTACGGGGTTACCCCGCAAAATGTTTGTCCACTACTCTGCTTATCTAAACTTTAAATACTTATAACTCATAAACTACTCGTCCTAAATTCGATTTTTATGAATCAAAATACTTAGAAAAATATTCTGCTTTGGAATATAAAATTAAAACACTATGTTATCATTCAAAAAAGTAAAAAACTTAAAAAATGATAAGGATAAAAAATATTTAAAAATATAATTTTTTAATAAAAACGTTTGTTTTTTAACAACTTGAAACAATGTAAAAAAATATTGTGAAAAAATTCAATACTTTTTTAAATAATGAGTGTTCTTCGATAAAAAATTGTAATTGTTTCTTCGTTCTTATTTATTTGAAATACAGGTTGTTTAGATAGTTAAAACGTCAATATATGTCATGCAATAAAAATTTAAACATAAGTTCTAACTTCTAGTACCTACACAATAATCAATTTGAAATAATATTTATCTAAAAACACTTACCAAATAATAATAAGTTTATTGCTACACGGATTTACACTCAAGATACATAATAATATAATATATGTTATTCTTAATTTATTAAATAATACGTCATGATTAAAAATGGCCCCAGTTGCCGATGCTTAGTTAATAATAAAAAAAATAAATTTTACCTACATATTTTATTTTTTATTATTATTTCGAAACTTAAAACTTTTTTTTTACATATCTTTATAATATGATATAGTATGATATATTAAAAACAGAAAATTATCTTATTTTTAAAATACTAAATTATTTACGAGAAAATCTTGAATATTTTGTTTTCATTAAATCTTCATAGTTTGGGTCTGGTTGAGTTGCTATTGTTTGAGGTATTGGTACAGTCTCAAATTCTGTTATTGTTGGTGTTATTTCTTTCATTGTTTTTTTTATTTCTGACATAATTATATGACGCCACTAGTCGTTACTAGGTTCATATTTGGTTTTTAAAACATATCGTCTAGCAGGTTTTCAATATACCATTTTGTCACCCAATTCTTTTTTATTTATATTATGATTATGGTCTAAAATGGCAATCATACTCCTCATGTGCATACCTTCATATTTTAAATGGATTCTTTTTGGCATATATTTTAAGCTTGAGTTATGGTATGACTCTAATCGACCCGTGTGCACGAAGTTCTTTGCATGTTCCAAATCCTTTAGTAAATCTTTCGACATAATGATTTTCTTTAAAGCATAGTATGACTCACTATCTTGATTTAACCATAATTTTGATCTAATTTCATTTGCTGTTAATTGTTCGTGTTCACATTGTTTTTTAGTACCATCTTCAACCCATTTGTGCTTGTTAGAAATGTGATATAATATAGAAATAAATTTATCAATTAGTATTTTTCCATTTCCTTCACATGTTTGGGGAGATCACCAAAGATGGTTGTTTATTAAAGACTTCCATAAAAATGCATCAGGATATTTTTTTTCCAATGGTTTAAATCTTTTCATCAAGCTTTTGCTCAAATGCCATATATCAAATTCATGCGTAATTGTTGAATGTTGTGTTCGGATATATTTACGAATTCCTTTGTGTCTATCAGTAAGTAATAACTCGATTTCACAATTGTATACATTTTTTAACTCTGTTAGTAGTTGTTCACAAGCTTGTCTTTCTAGGTCACCTTTTATTTGGCCCTTTTGAACCAATTTAAAATCTAAAATTTTGCACAAAATCCAGGCGAGTCGAATTGACGTCTCCTGCCATCCAAATAGGTAACTGAGAAAACATAATACTATTAATATTTGCATTTTTGTGTTCTTGCCATTGATTACATATAAGTTATATGTATAACAGGGTACACGTTTTTATTGATAATTGTATCAAACACCGGACGCAGTGGCGCCGAAGTCCATGTTTATGTATGGCAGCTGCAATACATATAAAAATTTGGCTGGGGGTGGGTCTTTAGATGAAAATTAATAGGAATAGGATCACAAATTATTAAGTAATATTGCCCATTCGGCATTGAGAATATTTGGTATTAAACATCAATGTTTTCGTTGAACCCTGAACAATAAACGCTAAATAGTTCATAATAAATAATAATACAATCAATAGTAAGAACAGTAACAACTATTAGCGCAGAAATCGGTGTCAGTTGCTTAGCACTAGTCAGCAGTCAGTCATTACTTTATTAAGTATTCAGGTCAGAGTGAGCGACTTATTTGTTATTTTTGTTGAGTTTATTGTCTACTAGTGTTCATGTACTATTTCTGTTAACTGAATAGTTTATAATTAAATGAATTATTATTTAATATACTTAGTTTATATTTTTAGTTATCACTTTTTCTATTATTTTGACTTTTGTCTTTTGAGTTTTGACTTTTTAAGCACGTTTATTTTTAATAATTAAAATACTTTATTACCCATATTAATATATTATATGAATGTTAATACTGCCTTATCGACTATTATTTATACATTTAAGAATTGAGTATACTTATTTTATGTACATACGTATATGGTATATCCGATATCGTATATAGAAACATTAGAAACAAATATTTTGAACAGAACAAAAATAATAATAGAAACCATCAACCAATAAAGGTATCCGCCGACCGGCGACCATCTACCCCACTACCATAATTAATTATACTACATTATTACCGTCCATCTATCATAACATAGCAAGCACGAGGGAATTATTTAATTTATTTTGTTTGGCTAAATTAGCTAATATTTTTCCAAATTTATATTTAGTTTTAAAATTAGCTGTTACATTACCTGTAACAAGCTGTAGCGTAGAACGAACGTTTTCTAAATTAAAACTTATAAAAACAAAGTTAAGAACAACTATTTCACAAGATCGTCTCGAGAGTTTAATGAAAATATCATGTGAGCAAGATATAATTATTAATAATGAAAATGTAATTTTGTTATTTGCAGCTAAAAGTAGTGTTCTAACTAAATGTTTGATTTATTAGTACATGTTTAATACTTATATTGTTATGAAAGGACATAATTATTATTAATACTGTATATTGTATAATATAATATAAAATAAAAGGTTGAATTTTGTTTATATCTTTGTATTTTGTAGTAAGTACTATCGTTGAAGGCAATTTAATATAATTTGTATATTATATATTTATGTTAATTATTACATAGTTGGAAAAAGGAGAAAAAGCTTATAAAAAATAAGAGTGTGTAGAAAATTGTTTGTGAGAGGTTTCAAATTTTATTTGTGGGTTGTGTTGTAGGTGGCGGGGGTGGGTGGGTGGGTGGTTGTTCGAGATTCTTGCCATACACTTAATTTTGTACTTCGGCGCCACTGACCGGACGGGTAAACATGGAAAGTTGTATAGCTGTACAAAATGCTTTGAACTGATTAAATAAAATTCCAGATAATGTAAGAGCACCACTTATCAAAATATTTCCTTCCGGTCTTTTGTTAACTTTCGGCTGAGAATAGCATTGTAATCTATGACCGTTTTTACACAGTGTAGACACTGAAAGTAGCGCACCTTGAATAAAATGTTGTTTTTATGTAACTTTGCCACCACGTTGGCGAAAGTGTGTAAAAAGTTCTAATATACAGTTCCAAAACACAATGAAACAAGAATCATTTTCAAAATTATTTTTTGCAGTTAATGAAAATTTAGTATTTTTACTACTTGAACTACAGATCAGCTTCACTATCTGAAGAACAAGATTCATCGCTGGATTCTGATGAAAAGTCGAATGATAAATCATTATTTACTTCTAAATTAGTATAAATATCTTTTCCAATTTCACACTGTACACTCTTATCGTTTGGATTAATTTGCAAATTTGCACCCCTCTAAAATATCTGTATCTAAACTAGTGTCACTGAAATTAATACCATCGTAGTTTTCTACTAGCTTCGATTTTTCTGGTGTACTTGATGGTATCAAACTTGCAGTCTCTGTGTAATACCTACGTTTTACTCTTAAATCACGTTTATCAGGTAATAAGTCATTTGTTTCGGATCGTAAATTAGGTATTACTCCAGAATTTAAATTTATTCTGGCTTTAGTATCGGGCATCAATTTTTCTCTAAGAACATCAGATTGATTAAGGTCTTCAAGTTTAAAATGTTTGGAACACAACCTAGAATTTTTGGATGGCTTAAAGTTTTTTCGATTCCAAAAATCTACCCATTTTTTGTGTCTGTTTGGTGATTTTTCACGATTTGGAAATCTGTAGAAATGTAAACGTTTCGAAATTTCATCACTTTCAGAGCATCCATAAGCCGAACAGGTTGGAATTTTTAAACCTAAATTATGATAAAAATAGCTTCAAGATTATTTTTACCAAAATAAATATATACAACAATAACTTATATACATAATATCATTATAATAGTGTAATATATTATGAATTATGATCAAATAAATTTAAATTAACAATGAATAATTTTATCTATAAAAGTAAACAGCGATTTAAAAATATGTTTTATAAAACTGGTGTTACGAAAATAAAATAATAATATTATGTTAGATATTCCACAGTCAATAAGCGTTATTGTTGCCAGTCGTCGGCGCGTTCTCAATAACGCTCGCTTCAGTGAATATTTGTGACCATCGTATTCGTATATTGTTATTGTATTGATATGTATATTATTTAAAAGTGAACAGGAAAAATGAGTTTACAGCCTTATTGTTTTTAACCTACTCTACAAGATATTGATGAACCAACGTTAGAAACAATTTCGGTTGATCCGTTAGTGGCGATTAGTGAATTAGTGCACGAAAGAACGAAAAAGGAAACCAAAGATTGGTATTTATGCAAGAAATGTACTAGGTTCTATGAAATCTGATAAAGAATGTGTTTGCTGTTTCGAATTTGACAACTTGTCTAAATTGCATCGCAAAAAAGATTGTATTCCATCTTTTCAAAAAGTTATTATGGACGAGGAAATTCTCAACATCACCAGGCATAAAATGATTATTAAAGCTCGTTACAGTAACAATAAAAAAATGCTTTCAAGCCCATGTGCCCAGAATAAAACTTGGAGATTTATATGCTACAAATAAAAAAATACAACATTTCAGTATCTTAATTAATAATTATAAAATATTATTTTTAGTAAAGTATTGCTATTATTAAAAACTAAAGTCTTTATGGTAATATTTTAATACTTATTCTTACCTATGTGGCTATGTAGTAGCTAAGTATGAAACCAGTATGAAGTAGTACGTCGTCCGTGTGTAATATTATATAATGCAAATGCTAATATGCGTGTGTACTGTGTAAGCTAGTAATTACCATGCACTAAAGTAAAAATAATATTATTATAATATTATGTAATCGTATTTTCGTCGCAGCATGGCGTGGAGTGTGGACTGTGATATTCGGCGACGGCTACGACGCACGACGCGACGGCGGCACACCAGTAACGTCACACGTAAAACAAAACTGATGAATTCACGCGGAAGCTATGGTCAGATAAAATATTTGAGACCACTGAACATTTTTATATTTCATACACTATTTGATTTCATTAAAATAAAAACAAATGATTTTTATTTCTTTCATGGTTCTTTAATATAATAATATTAATCATTAAAGTTTAATAGAATAATGTTAAAGAACAAAAATAGTATGGTAAACAATTTTCACAATACCTATAGACCTTTTCTTATTTTAACAATGATATAAACTTATATATATATATAGTCTTTATATGAAAAATTTTATGTATATAATTATACAACTATGGTAATTGCATATCAATCTCAAGTTAACATATCATTGAATTCATATCACTTTTTTGGAAATTTTGGATAAAGCAATGGTACATTTTGGTTCAATTATTTGTCCGTTTGCAATACATTCATCCCTCTAACAATCCTAGCTCGAAAATCGTAAATGATTTAGGGAATTGGGATGCATCTCAACAACTTTAAAACTCAACATTTTTTAATTTATTAATATTTTGACCGACATCACCAAAAGCTATTTAACTGGATGGTTTGAAAACGTTTGTATGTTTTTATTACTCTGTATCTAAGATTGTACGGTAGGAATATTAATATTATATGGATAGATACATCATAAATTGTTCACAATACCTAGACCTCCTCTTACTTTAACAATGATACAAATTTATATACAAATAAAGACTATATATATATTATAGACTTTATATGAAAAATGTTATGTACAGTGGCGTAGCCAGGATTTTTTTTCGGGTAGGGGCTGATCAATTTTTTACACAACGGTGGTTTAGTAATATACAATAAATTATTTTACCTGTATTATTTATTTAAAAAAAACAATAAAAATAGTAATCAATTTTCTTTTCAATTGGACAGAATTTAGTATACTAACAGTTTATAAAATAAAACAAAATCAAATTTAATAAATATGAATATAGTGTAATGAATAAAAATATTACAAATATTTATTTATAAATTTTATCATGAAATCGACCTATGCACAATGTCATAATATAATAATATATGCATTAAATACCACACGATCGAAACTATAGAAAACTAACAAAATAAAGATGACAATATAAAATTAGTAAAATACAATTTAAGACTTTTTGAGTGAATATCATAGACCATTAAAATGATTTTTAAATTCTCTTAAAATTTCCAGGGGGGAGGGCTACAGCCCCCTCAGCCCCTGGCCCAGGTTACGCAACTGACATAATTATAAATTAATTAACCATTATCGTTCACAGATGAAATAGGTACGTAATTTTTATTTATTTTTTGTTTATAACAGATAACTTGAAAATGCATTACTAACCTTAGAAAAATCAATAATTATTAATTACCTGTACTTATAAAATACTTAGTTATATAAGCTGACACGCTATCTTCGTTTAAAATTACTAATCATTGTATCAAAATGTACTCATAAATCACAATTTTCAATGACGTTTTATACTCGAAATCTACAAGATGTAACTATACAGTAGTGTGATTAATTGGTTTATTTTTATTCTTTGCCGACACCTGGAAAACTTAGCTCTCATAAATCGCGACTTCATGAAATAATGTTTTTGATCCCAGTTGCAGTAAATTTATCTGAATAAGAATTGATTTATATAGTTTAATAAAATACATAAAATGAGTATACATTTTTAAATTTCAATAATTTATAAAAAATGCATAATGAACCATAACTTACCATATTTTTGCAACTTATAATAATAAAAATAACATTATAATGCGTAATTTTTTAGCGAACTTGGGTAAGTAATAACTTTGTAGTTTGACTGAATTAGTTAGTTTCATAATTTTATTTGTATTCTCAAAATATTCTCAATAAAATATGTGTGCTTGGAACCAAAAGGTGATCAGTAATTTTTTTTATTAAAATTCACTTTGATATATTTTATTATAACGGAATACACTCATACTAAAATGGTTCTTTTCAACGCTACTAACAAAACAACATACAACATGACCGATCACTCAACATTTGCCAACACATCATTTCAACATTAGAGTAAAAAGAACACGGACTTCTTTGTAAACAGTTTTTTATAACACCAAGTTTACTAAGGGTAGCCAACATATTATAGTTTATCTGCATAAGCATATTTATTTACAATACAGATTGTAATAAGATCATGAAATTTATTTTTTAATACGATCAAAAACAATTTCATTTCAATGATGATAGTCAACTTGAATCTTATATGTGTTTAATACTCCAATTTTGTTGATTATAATTTATATTATATCAAACATATTTTGGATAGTTACTGTGCATTTTTTGAAGTAACTACGATTTTCAATAAATGTCATGGTACATATAAAAATAAAATAAAAACTGTGAGCCTTTAATAATTTAGTCTTATAATTTTGGCCTTAAGCCATTATAATTTTTAGATAAATACATAATGTTATAGCTGAACTCTGAACAATATAATACATAATTTTATAATTAATATTTTTAAATTGCCAATTCTATAAAAAACAAAAATTAACTACCTTATATTTTTCTTTATTCTAGGATATAGTCTCAGTACGTTATAAGTTTACATAGCTTCTATAAGACTCTGGGTCACAACCGAATTACTGTGTGTGATTTGAGGTTTACGTGTTGTTTACAGCATTGGAGACCAATGCATTTCGGGGCTAGGTAAATTGAGTCCGAGATAAGTTTGGTACATTTTAAGAGCGGTAAATTGAGGCCCGGGGAAAAATAAGTAGTAGGTAAGTTGAGTCTCGGAAAAAATAAGGTAGTAGGTAATTTGAGCCCAGGGAAAAACGATTTATATGCATTTAAAATTTGAAAATGTGCACTATAAATTTTTTATTTGTAATTTGTGGACATTCATTGACTGCATGTAAATGATTTTGAAAATAGCAACATGCATTTTTATTTATCTATTGCATAAAAAATAATTATATAATTAATAAAAATGCATGTTGCTATTTTCAAAATCATACACATGCAGTCAATGAATGTCCACAAATCACAAATAAAAAAGTTATAGTGCATATTTTAAATTTTACATTTCTTATAAATCGTTTATCCCTGGGACTCAAATTACCTACTACAAAATTTTTTCTGGGACTCAACTTACCTACTACCTATTTTTCCCCGGGGACTCAATTTACCGAGTTAGGGTCATTTGGGACTCAATTTACCAACCCCGTGCATTTCAGCCCGATTACCCTTTAGCTGTGGGTGAGTTGCGGTCTGAGTGATAATCAATTCAATGATAATAGTTTTTTGTATCGCAAAAAGGTATTACCTTATTATTGATCTCAAAAATTCGTTAGAATCCATTTTTAAATACATTATATTTTGCACTTTTTTTTTATTCTAAATTTACCTACACTGTCATTTCACGAACAGATTTATTTGAAAAAAATTCGTATTTTAGTATTCCATTAGCGTATAAAGTATAATATACAGGTTTATAATAGTTAATCACGGAGCTTGTTAAAAACGAAAATCGAACACACTTATTGTATACGAAGGCGATACAAATTCTGTTTTCATAAAAGTATCAAACATGATGTGGTGATCATTGCTGTGTTAAAAAATGTTTAGTACTCTATAAAATGATCTTTTTCAAATATTATAATAGTTGAGAGTAACACAGACACTATGGTTATATTGCCTGATCAATCTCAAGTTAGCATAATATCATTGAATTCATATCAGTATATCTTTTTTTTGGAAATAATATCATAATATCATCATGTTAAACGAATAATTGAATAAGGTGGACTTAACACTTTAATTCCTTTTAATTTCATTCATAAAACAAATGCAACGTAACGACAACACTCATTACACACACAGGGCAACGACACCTCGGATGTCCCAGTAAATGATTTAGGGAATTGGGCTGCAACTCACCAACTCTAAAATTCAACATTTTTTAAGTTATTAATATTTTGATCGACATCAACTAAAGCTATTTAACTGGATGGTCTGAAAACGTTTATATATTTTTATTACCCTGTATATAAGATTGTACGGTAGGAATAGTAATAATATTACATGGGTAGGTACATCATAAATTGTTCACAACACCTAGACCTCCTTTTACTTTAACAATGATAAAAATGTATATACAAATAAAGACTATATATATTATAGTCTTAATATGAAAAATGTTATGTACCAAATTAATTAGAAAATTATCTTTTACAGATTATTTCCGTACGTAATATCTATTATTTTTTTATTTACAATAGACAACTTGAAAATGCATTACTAATTAATAACCTTAGAAAAATTAATAATTATTAATTACCTGTACTTATGAATTACTTAGTTATATAAGCAGACACACCATCTTCGTTTGAAATAACTAATCATTGTGTTTTATTTTTATTGAATTTATGGGCAGGTTCTTTTTTACAGCAAATATATAATTTGTACAGGCACTGTTAAATATGACTAGGGATCTTAATATGTAATAACAGAAAAGAATACAGAATAAATTAAATAATATATTAATAGATACTATTTAAGACATAAGCGAGATCACATAATATAATAGTCTTATAACTATACATTTTCAAAAACCGACATTAAAATTGAGCAACTTGTGTTTGCACTAGAGTACTAGACAATAAGCTTTTAATCGGGGCGTAATACATACAGTTGGTTATAGCCTTAGGAAAATAAAAAGGGACAGTTTTTCTAGTTATCCGTTGAGGAACCCTGAAGCTAATTAAGGAGACAATGCCTGAAGAATCAACTTTAATGTCCAGAAGCTTCTTCAGGAAAGCCTAGCCCGCAGAATGCCTACGCTCAGCCAGGGATGACAAGTTAAGTAAATTGGAAACAGGAGTATAATCATGAGGTATGCGCGGAACACTTAACAAATGACTGGCGAATCGCAGGAACCTGCGTTGTACCCTTTAGATTTGACTGGAATAACCGGCATATATGTGGACCCAAACAATCGTACCATATTCAACTATTGGTCAAACTAATAGTGCTTAAGCGACTTAATGGATAATCCCATAAGAACATCTTTGGACAGCCTAATTATAAACCCTAGAGTTTTTAGAGCTTTACAGCAAATATAATTAATATCCCGCATATAGACCAGGGTCTAGTTAACTATTATACTTGAATCCAAGATCCATGGCGTAGTCATCAGTTACACGCATAAGATCTGTATCGCCTATTCGGTATGAGAATATGATTTGAGAACGAATTATAGCAAATCTCATGACTTTACATTTGTGGAGGTTTAAAGACAAGCCTAACTTTCCAAACCATTCAAAGAATGTATTTAGATCAATCTGGAGTTTTAGGCAGTCATTCATATAGTACCTATAGTCGAATAGAGTTTAATATCATCTGTAAAACATAGAAGTTGATAATGCTGAAAGTGACGATGTACACTGTTGATGAATAATCAGAATAACACGAGTAATAATAAATGACCTACCTGAGGGACCCCAGAAGTCGCTAAAAATACATTAGATTTAATACCAAAGACTTTTACTAATTGGTATCGATTAACTGTGTAGGACAGGAAACATGCTATAAGATATTCACCTATACTAGATTCTTTATGCACAATAATGAGCGGGTTATGATTCACAGAATCAAAAGCCTTCCTATTGTCTGTATAAATTGAGTCAGTTTTTTCGTCAGTCGGGTCAATGGCTCGGCTGTGATGGAGTATCCCTTCACGAATCTTCTGAAAAAGCTAGTTAGTCCTAGAAATCTACGCGTCTCGTGTATATTACTTTGTTGATTTTGGAAAGTCGACTTATCGACTTTGTTTTCTCTCGTTCAGGTTTAATTTCATCCTTAGTTATCACAAATCCCAGGAATTCGATTTCTTTTGTACCAAACATACACTTACCAGGTCTCAACGTCAACCTCGCCTTCCGCAGACATTTCAACACCAGCTCTAACTTGGTCAACATGTCGTTCAAGTCATTTGCTTCTATTACCCAGTCATCCAAGTAACTCTTGACTAACGAACCTCGCAGCTCTCCCAGCACCACGTTCATCAGACTTTGAAATTCGCCAGGCGCTCCAGCTAGTCCAAACGGTGTCCTCGTGAACTCACCTGTATCGTCTGGTGTAATGAAGGCGGTCTTTTCCTTAGACTCCTTTGCTAGTGGTATTTGGAAATATCCGTTCACGAGGTCCAATTGTACAAACAAGTTCCCGGCTCCAAGTGACTAAATCTGTTCGTCCATGCTCGGCAGCGGAAAGTTCTGTATTCGTGTCTGTCTATTTAGACGCCTTTAATCACCACCAGTCTTGACTTATCACCATTTTGTGACACAAACAGTACTGGACTCGCGGATGGCGACCGCGTTTCTGTAACTATTCCGCATGACTTCCACTCTGCTATTATCTCTGCCATAGCCTTGCGTTCTGCCAAAAATACTTTATATGGTCTACACGTTACCGGTATGCTGCCTTCTTCTCCGTCTATGCGTAGTTCTGCCATGTCAGTGCACTCAAGTTCGATAAGGTTTTTCGCAAAAGTGTCTTTGTAGCTGTTCAGCAACACCAATAACCTGTCTCTCTCAGACTCGGTTGCTTCAGTGTTCACGTACTTGAAGTCGGTCTCTGTTAGTGGCTCTATAAAATGTGACTCCTGGACCTCTACTGCAAGTACCATTGCTTCATTGACTCCTGATGTATTCGCGTTACCTTCCGATGACGTAAGACAATTTTTATCAATTATTTTTATGATTAGGTCGTTACTTGTTTTATAATACGTTACATAAGGTAGGTCCAACCAGCCTCTACGTAGTATAACCTCACTGCGCTGCGCACTATCGGGTACCACCAACATCGTCCATCACTATACTCTCCCAGGCCCTCCCAATAGTCGACGTAGTTGGCGTAGTCACACTTTCGATTCCGTACAATGGTTGTTCACAGTAATCAATCGTCACACTCTTTGAGCCACACTGTGCTTAACAAGTGAGTAGCGAGAGCCAGTATCTACAAGTAGGCTCACAGTCGCACCTAGTATTTCAACATCTTTTAGGTAGCGATGCGCCGTGTCGACAGTAGTCTTTGTTGTTGTTATATTTGTCACTGACTTACCACTTGTCGGACAATCGTTTTTCATATGCCCCTTTCCATTGCATCCATAACACGTCAATTTTTCGCATTCGGCATGTTCACCACTCGGCAGTTCCGCACTATTCGTACCACCTCTATGGTCCCGACAATGTGGTGCAATGTACAATGTGGTGCAATGTACAATGTTGGCTTGTCTGTTGACGTCGTCGCATTCTTATCATTTCTTTTTGGTTCGTAGCTGGTCTTCACAGCTTTCTTCTCGATTGCTTTGACCCTTCGGGTGGTTCCACCACGTAAAGCATTCAGTATCTCCTACTCCAACAGATCGTTAAGCAACTCATTCTCGTCCGCATGTGCAATCCTTAGCGCAAACAGCGCGCTAGGTCTGTCGAGTAGTCTCCTTGTAATACATTGTCCTATATTTCATCGAATGTCAACCGCAACTCACGACAAGGCTCACCTTTTCGTGGAAGAAGTCTACCAGTTGTTCGCCCTTTAGTTGAACACGTTTCTGCATCAAATTCCACCTATACGTAACCACGAGTTCGTAATCCTCTAATGAACATGGACTTGAATTTTGATGAGAAGTCATTCCAATTGGCGAATTCCCGTCTCAAGAAACAATTCCGAGCTGCTCCTACTAAGCACGATCGTACGAACTGCAGTCTGTAACCGACGGAAAAATTTTTCAGTCGCGCCAACGTCTCTACAGACTCATACCAATCATCATCTTCGTACACGGATTCACGTCCGCTGAATTCAATGACTGCTTTGTTGAGATCCAGGACGATCCGGAACTCTCCAACGCTACTCGTACAAAACGATGCATCCACCGCCCGTTGACATTCAGACAGGGCACTCACCTGCTCGTTCAACTGCTGTACCAGCGGGTACAGCTCGTTATAGGTCTGCACAAGAGGCACTTGAATCGCGGCTTTCTGATTTTTTTGGACATCTTATCGTCAACGATGTTATCACATATCAGCGTGTCGTGTTTACTAACGTTATCAATATTCAACCATATGGGCAACAGCAGGCTGCAAATAACATTTGTCAAGGACCACGTAGATAACGCGTTACTAGAATGTCAAGGACATTGTAGAAAACACGGCCTTACCTAATCTCAACTCCCGGACAACAACTAGACCGAACGCAAACACGTAATAATTAAAAAGTAACAACAGCGACAACTTACTACGCACACGTAACGCTAACACACGGCACAACTCATTTCGCGCGGTCGACGATCTGACCTTCGGTAGTCACGACGGTAGTGAGCACGTGCGGGTACGAACTCACATCACTAATTGCGCGACCGTCAAGCACAAACGATAAATGAATATTTTCGAATTAACCCGCTTATGATGTTGTTAAACGAATAATTGAATAACGCAAACTTAACACTTTAATTCCATTTAATTTCATTAATAAAACAAATGCAACATAACGACAACACTAATTACTCACACAAGGCAATGACAACTCGGATGTCCCCGTAAAACTCACCACTGTCCCTCCAATAACTCAGTATATCGCTACATTCCACAGTGTCACATAGAAATATTAAGATAACAATCAGGTCTATCGGCATGATTGATAAAGGAATGGTACATTATGGTTATGTAAATTGTACGTTTACAATTCATTCATCTCTCTAATAATCCTAGCCCGAAAATCGTAAATGATTAAGGAAATTGTGCTGCAACTCACCAACTCTAAAATTCAACATTTTTTAAGTTATTAATATTTTGATCGACATCAACTAAAGCTATTTAACTGGATGGTCTGAAAACGTTTATATATTTTTATTACCCTGTATATAAGATAGTACGGTAGGAATATTAATAATATTATATGGGTAGGTACATCGAAAATTGTTCACAACACCTAGACCTCCTCTTACTTTAACAATGATAAAAATGTATATACAAATAAAGACTATATATATTATAGTCTTAATATGAAAAATGTTATGTACATTATTATAAATTAATTAACCATTATCAATTACAGGAAACCCGAGTACGTAATATCTATTATTTTTTTATTTACAATAGACAACTTGAAAATGCATTACTAATTAATAACCTTAGAAAAATTAATAATTATTAATTACCTGTACTTATGAATTACTTAGTTATATAAGCAGACACACCATCTTCGTTTGAAATAACTAATCATTGTGTTTTATTTTTATTGAATTTATGGGCAGGATCTCTTTTACAGCAAATATATAATTTGTACAGGCACTGATATGACTAGGGATCTTAATATGTAATAACAGAAAAGAATACAGAATAAATTAAATAATAAATTAATAGATACTATTTAAGACATAAGCGAGATCACATAATATAATAGTCTTATGACTATACATTTTCAAAAACCGACATTAAAATTGAGCAACTTGTGTTTGCACTAGAGTACTAGACAATAAGCTTTTAATCGGGGTGTTATACATACAGTTGGTTATAGACATACAATCGCACCATATTCAACTATTGGTCAAACTAAAGCACTATTAAGCGACTTAATGGATAATCCCATAAGAACATCTTTGGACAGCCTAATTATAAACCCTAGAGTTTTTAGAGCTTTACAGCAAATATAATTAATATCCCGCATATAGACCAGGGTCTAGTTAACTATTATACTTGAATCCAAGATCCATGGCGTAGTCATCAGTTACACGCATAAGATCTGTATCGCCTATTCGGTATGAGAATATGATTTGAGAACGAATTATAGCAAATCTCATGACTTTACATTTGTGGAGGTTTAAAGACAAGCCTAACTTTCCAAACCATTCAAAGAATGTATTTAGATCAATCTGGAGTTTTAGGCAGTCATTCATATAGTACCTATAGTCGAATAGAGTTTAATATCATCTGTAAAACATAGAAGTTGATAATGCTGAAAGTGACGATGTACACTGTTGATGAATAATCAGAATAACACGAGTAATAATAAATGACCTACCTGAGGGACCCCAGAAGTCGCTAAAAATACATTAGATTTAATACCAAAGACTTTTACTAATTGGTATCGATTAACTGTGTAGGACAGGAAACATGCTATAAGATATTCACCTATACTAGATTCTTTATGCACAATAATGAGCGGGTTATGATTCACAGAATCAAAAGCCTTCCTATTGTCTGTATAAATTGAGTCAGTTTTTTCGTCAGTCGGGTCAATGGCTCGGCTGTGATGGAGTATCCCTTCACGAATCTTCTGAAAAAGCTAGTTAGTCCTAGAAATCTACGCGTCTCGTGTATATTACTTTGTTGATTTTGGAAAGTCGACTTATCGACTTTGTTTTCTCTCGTTCAGGTTTAATTTCATCCTTAGTTATCACAAATCCCAGGAATTCGATTTCTTTTGTACCAAACATACACTTACCAGGTCTCAACGTCAACCTCGCCTTCCGCAGACATTTCAACACCAGCTCTAACTTGGTCAACATGTCGTTCAAGTCATTTGCTTCTATTACCCAGTCATCCAAGTAACTCTTGACTAACGAACCTCGCAGCTCTCCCAGCACCACGTTCATCAGACTTTGAAATTCGCCAGGCGCTCCAGCTAGTCCAAACGGTGTCCTCGTGAACTCACCTGTATCGTCTGGTGTAATGAAGGCGGTCTTTTCCTTAGACTCCTTTGCTAGTGGTATTTGGAAATATCCGTTCACGAGGTCCAATTGTACAAACAAGTTCCCGGCTCCAAGTGACTAAATCTGTTCGTCCATGCTCGGCAGCGGAAAGTTCTGTATTCGTGTCTGTCTATTTAGACGCCTTTAATCACCACCAGTCTTGACTTATCACCATTTTGTGACACAAACAGTACTGGACTCGCGGATGGCGACCGCGTTTCTGTAACTATTCCGCATGACTTCCACTCTGCTATTATCTCTGCCATAGCCTTGCGTTCTGCCAAAAATACTTTATATGGTCTACACGTTACCGGTATGCTGCCTTCTTCTCCGTCTATGCGTAGTTCTGCCATGTCAGTGCACTCAAGTTCGATAAGGTTTTTCGCAAAAGTGTCTTTGTAGCTGTTCAGCAACACCAATAACCTGTCTCTCTCAGACTCGGTTGCTTCAGTGTTCACGTACTTGAAGTCGGTCTCTGTTAGTGGCTCTATAAAATGTGACTCCTGGACCTCTACTGCAAGTACCATTGCTTCATTGACTCCTGATGTATTCGCGTTACCTTCCGATGACGTAAGACAATTTTTATCAATTATTTTTATGATTAGGTCGTTACTTGTTTTATAATACGTTACATAAGGTAGGTCCAACCAGCCTCTACGTAGTATAACCTCACTGCGCTGCGCACTATCGGGTACCACCAACATCGTCCATCACTATACTCTCCCAGGCCCTCCCAATAGTCGACGTAGTTGGCGTAGTCACACTTTCGATTCCGTACAATGGTTGTTCACAGTAATCAATCGTCACACTCTTTGAGCCACACTGTGCTTAACAAGTGAGTAGCGAGAGCCAGTATCTACAAGTAGGCTCACAGTCGCACCTAGTATTTCAACATCTTTTAGGTAGCGATGCGCCGTGTCGACAGTAGTCTTTGTTGTTGTTATATTTGTCACTGACTTACCACTTGTCGGACAATCGTTTTTCATATGCCCCTTTCCATTGCATCCATAACACGTCAATTTTTCGCATTCGGCATGTTCACCACTCGGCAGTTCCGCACTATTCGTACCACCTCTATGGTCCCGACAATGTGGTGCAATGTACAATGTGGTGCAATGTACAATGTTGGCTTGTCTGTTGACGTCGTCGCATTCTTATCATTTCTTTTTGGTTCGTAGCTGGTCTTCACAGCTTTCTTCTCGATTGCTTTGACCCTTCGGGTGGTTCCACCACGTAAAGCATTCAGTATCTCCTACTCCAACAGATCGTTAAGCAACTCATTCTCGTCCGCATGTGCAATCCTTAGCGCAAACAGCGCGCTAGGTCTGTCGAGTAGTCTCCTTGTAATACATTGTCCTATATTTCATCGAATGTCAACCGCAACTCACGACAAGGCTCACCTTTTCGTGGAAGAAGTCTACCAGTTGTTCGCCCTTTAGTTGAACACGTTTCTGCATCAAATTCCACCTATACGTAACCACGAGTTCGTAATCCTCTAATGAACATGGACTTGAATTTTGATGAGAAGTCATTCCAATTGGCGAATTCCCGTCTCAAGAAACAATTCCGAGCTGCTCCTACTAAGCACGATCGTACGAACTGCAGTCTGTAACCGACGGAAAAATTTTTCAGTCGCGCCAACGTCTCTACAGACTCATACCAATCATCATCTTCGTACACGGATTCACGTCCGCTGAATTCAATGACTGCTTTGTTGAGATCCAGGACGATCCGGAACTCTCCAACGCTACTCGTACAAAACGATGCATCCACCGCCCGTTGACATTCAGACAGGGCACTCACCTGCTCGTTCAACTGCTGTACCAGCGGGTACAGCTCGTTATAGGTCTGCACAAGAGGCACTTGAATCGCGGCTTTCTGATTTTTTTGGACATCTTATCGTCAACGATGTTATCACATATCAGCGTGTCGTGTTTACTAACGTTATCAATATTCAACCATATGGGCAACAGCAGGCTGCAAATAACATTTGTCAAGGACCACGTAGATAACGCGTTACTAGAATGTCAAGGACATTGTAGAAAACACGGCCTTACCTAATCTCAACTCCCGGACAACAACTAGACCGAACGCAAACACGTAATAATTAAAAAGTAACAACAGCGACAACTTACTACGCACACGTAACGCTAACACACGGCACAACTCATTTCGCGCGGTCGACGATCTGACCTTCGGTAGTCACGACGGTAGTGAGCACGTGCGGGTACGAACTCACATCACTAATTGCGCGACCGTCAAGCACAAACGATAAATGAATATTTTCGAATTAACCCGCTTATGATGTTGTTAAACGAATAATTGAATAACGCAAACTTAACACTTTAATTCCATTTAATTTCATTAATAAAACAAATGCAACATAACGACAACACTAATTACTCACACAAGGCAATGACAACTCGGATGTCCCCGTAAAACTCACCACTGTCCCTCCAATAACTCAGTATATCGCTACATTCCACAGTGTCACATAGAAATATTAAGATAACAATCAGGTCTATCGGCATGATTGATAAAGGAATGGTACATTATGGTTATGTAAATTGTACGTTTACAATTCATTCATCTCTCTAATAATCCTAGCCCGAAAATCGTAAATGATTAAGGAAATTGTGCTGCAACTCACCAACTCTAAAATTCAACATTTTTTAAGTTATTAATATTTTGATCGACATCAACTAAAGCTATTTAACTGGATGGTCTGAAAACGTTTATATATTTTTATTACCCTGTATATAAGATAGTACGGTAGGAATATTAATAATATTATATGGGTAGGTACATCGAAAATTGTTCACAACACCTAGACCTCCTCTTACTTTAACAATGATAAAAATGTATATACAAATAAAGACTATATATATTATAGTCTTAATATGAAAAATGTGATGTACATAATTATAAATTAATTACAAAAAATTATCTTTTACAGTTGAACCCAGTACGTAATATTTATTTATTTTTTATTTACAATAAATGACTTGAAAATGCATTACTAATTAATAAACTTAGAAAAATTAATAATTATTAATTACCTGTACTTATGAAATACTTAGTTATATAAGCAGACACACCATCTTCGTTTGAAATTACTAATCATTGTGTTTTATTTTTATTGAATTTATGGGCAGGATCTCTTTTACAGCAAATATATAATTTGTACAGGCACTGATATGACTAGGGATCTTAATATGTAATAACAGAAAAGAATACAGAATAAATTAAATAATAAATTAATAGATACTATTTAAGACATAAGCAATATCACATAATATAATAGTATTATTAGTATACATTTTCAAAAACAGACATTAAAATTGAGGAACCTGTGTTTGCACTAGAGTACTAGACAATAAGCTTCTAATCGGGGCGTTATACATATAGTTGGTTATAGATTTAGGAAAATAAAAAGGGGCAGTTTTTCTAGTTATCCGTTGAGGAACCCTGAAGCTAATTAAGGATACAATGACTGAAGAATCAACCCTTGTCCAGAAGCTCCTTCAGAAAATCCTAGCCCGCAGAATGCCTACGCTCAGCCAGGGATGACAAGTTATGTAAATTGAAAACAGGAGTATAATCATAAGGCATGCACGGAACACTTAACAAATGACTGGCGAATCGCAGGAACCTGCGCTGTACCCTTTAGATTTGACTGTAATAACCGGCATATATGTGGACCCAAACAATCGTACCATATTCAACTATTGTTCAAACTAAATCACAATTAAGTGACTTAATGGATAATCCCAGATGAACATCTTTTGATACCCTAATAATAAATCCGAGAGTTTTTAGAGCTTTACAGCAAATATAATTAATATCCCAAATATAGACCAGGGTCTAGTTAACTATTAAACTTGAATCCAAGATCCATGGCGTAGTCATCAGTTACACGCTTAAGATCGGTATCACCTATTCGGTATGACAATATGATTTGAGAATGAATTCTGGCAAATCTCATGACTTTACATTTGTGGAGGTTTAAAGACAAGTCTAACTTTCCAAACCATTCAACGAATGTATTTAGATCAATCTGGAGTTTTAGGCAGTCATTCATATAGTACCTATACTCGAAAAGAGTTTAATATCATCTGTAAAACATAACAGAATAAAACGAGTAATAATAAATGACCTACCTGAGGGACCCCAGAAGTTGCTAAAAATACATTAGATTTAATACCAAAGACTTTTACTAATTGGTATCGATTAACTGTGTAGGACAGGAAACATGATAAAAGATATTCACCTATACTAGATTCTTTATGCACAAAATGAGCGCGTTATGATTCACAGAATCAAAAGCCTTCTTATTGTCTGTCTAAATTGAGTCATTTAGTGCTCTATTTTGAAAAGGGTCGAATACATAATTACTGACAACGAGATCACACATAGTAGTTGAATGCCCGGTCGAAACTCATGCTGCTCTTCCATAAGAATATTATTTATAGATGGTTGAACACAACTTAAAACAAATTACTAACATATTTTAGAAATGCCATTCAGGCTATTAGTCGATAGCTCAATGCAATATTGCGATCACCTGGCTTGAAGATTGGCGTAAAAAGAGATAACTTTTAGCATCGATGGGTAAACGCACTCGTCCAATGATTGTCTGAACAGAGTCCATAAGGGTAATGCTAATTGCGATCCTAATTCATAGAGGAAATGACACGAAAGGTCATTTCTATTAAGAACATAATACGTAATATAGACTATACCTGTTGTGGCTGTATAAAATAGAGCACTTGAACAATCATTTTTATGTACTTTTGTCAATCAGGTTATCCTACCTGTTACAGTAATTAGACTTCTGAAATCTTATTTGAATTCAGTAAGGCGGTGATGATATGTCTACTTTACCTAACCTAACCTAACCTTGACGAATTATAATATTGCATACCTCAAATTTTAAGTATTCAAATACAATTTTTAAGACTTTAGGAACAGAATGTTAAAAAAAAATCCTGATCAATCTCAAGTTTACGAGTACATATCAATGAATTTATATCACTTTTTTGGAAATTTTATCATGTAGAGGGCATAAAATAAGGTGTCAGGATTAAATACCAAACAGTAATATCGATTTAATAGCACAATATTTATTATTTAATGAACACTTAAGAAAACAATGTTAATAAGACAATTAATGAACAATTCAATAAAACAATAAGTATGAATAATAATCGCGACGGAGCGGCGGACACTATGTTGTCGCGTCGCGTCTATTCGTACAACTGAACTGAGTAATAATAATAATAATAATGATAATGATAATGATAATGATAATGCAGGCTGGCTCTTGCTGGAATATTACTACAATCACATCATCATGTCTATCGGTATGATTGATAAAGGGACGGTATATTTTGGTTGAGTTAATTGTCCGTATGAAATTCATACATTCCTCTAATAATAGTAATTGGTAAAAATACCCGTGGGAATAATACCCATAAAAATAATATTATTATTTTATTATAATAAATTGTATAAAAGAAAAGCTTAGGTGATAATTTGTATTCAGAAAAATTACATAATAATGGCCAAAAAAAGTCAGACATATAGAGGTATATTATATTATATCTATAATTATTTACAATTAAAATCCCAATTCGTAAAAAAAAAAAAATAATTAAAGTATTATTCAAATGATACACAACCATTGCAAATAATATTATCTGGTAACTTTAAGCCTAATTGTCTATTTTGCCGAGGGTATATGTACAATTAAAAAAAAATATATAATATATTATCGGAATTCAACTAACGATAATTGATCACTTACGATAGCATACACGACATATTAGTACGTTTTTTGAAATTGATTATAATAATATTAATAATTATTAATATTCGTTTATTATTTTATAAAAGTTGCCAAATTATTATTACTTTACTATGACAAATGTTATTTTATACAAATGTATTGAATTTTTTTTAATTTACTCAAAATAATATCAAACATGATATATGAATATAATATACATTTTGTTTAAATGCACATGTTAATAGGTTGTTTAGTATTTATGTCATATACGCCATACGGGTATTATTTCCTTGGATATTTTTTCTATCGGGTATTATTTCCTTGGGTATTTTTCTATCGGGTATTATTTCATCGGCCATTTTTTCCTTGGGTATTTTTTCCCCGGATAATTTTTCCTAGATTCCTAATAATCCTATAGCCCTCAAATCGAACTTGATTTAGGGAATTGAGCTGCAAGTCACCAATTTTAAAATTCAACATTTTTTAATTTGTTAATATTTTGATCGACATCAACTAAAGCTATTCAATTGGATTTTTCGAAAACTTTTATATATTTTTATTACTTTGTATTTAAGATTTTACGGCAGTACTATAATAATATCATATGGGTACTTAATTACTATTTCACAACACCTACGCCTTCTTTAACTTTAAAAATGATATTAATGAATATATATGTGAACTGTGAAGTCTATATATGGAAAATGTTATGTACATAATTATTAATTATTTAACCATTATCATTCACAGACAATCCTCGTACGTAATTTATATTTATTTTTTATTTACAACAGATAACTTGAAAATGCATTACTAATTATTAACCTTAGAAAAATTAATAATAATTAATTACCAGTACTTATAAAATACTTAGTTATACCTAGAGTAATCTGACACGCCATTTTCGTTTAAAATTACTAATCATTGTATCAAATCGTATACATAAATCACAATTATTTTCAATGACGTTTTACACTAAAAATCTACAAGCTACATACAGTAGTGCAATTAATCGGTTTATTTTTATCCTTTACTGACAACTGAAAACTGTAGCTCTCGTAAATCGCGACTACATGCAATTATATCTTGTTGATCCCAGTTACTGTAAATTTATCTAAATAAGAATCGAATTATGTAGTTTAATAAAATATAATAATGTTGTTATATTGGGTATACAAATAATCTGCAAATTAATATAAATTTTTAAATTTCAATAATTCATAAAAAATGCATAATGAACCATAACTTACCATATTTTTGCAACTTATAATAATAAAAATAACATTAAAATGTATATTTTTTTAGCGAAAATTAGTAAGTAATAACTTTGTAGTTTGACTGAATTATTAGTTTCATAATTTTATTTGTATTCTCAAATTATTCTCAATAAAATGTGTGTGCTTGGAACCAAAAGGTTATCAGTAATTTTTTTTATTAAAATTCACTTTGATATATTTTACTATAACGGAACGGAATACACTCATACTAAAATGGTTCTTTTCAACGCTACTAACAAAACAACTTACAACTTGACCGATCACTCAACATTTGCCAACACGTCATTTCAACATTAGAGTTAAAAGAACACGGGCTTTCTTCTTTACTGAACACCTTCTTTATTGTCATTTTTTTTCTGAAACTTATATTGTTTAGTACGCTGAAAACGATAGTGAAGTTAGAATTTTGGGCTCAGAACATGACCCTTCAAAGTTAAAATATGATATGCTAAATAACTTGAAAACTAGTCGTGTGGGCCATCGTGTTCCAGTGGTAACATTATTACATTATCATGGAGAATGATCGGAGTCTGAATCAAAATGACGGTATAAATTTTATTTTGCACTATTCCCATTATTTATCAATGGAACCCGATAATTATTGTTGTTGTTTCTTAAATTTATATGATAAATGCTGTATGATTATCATTATGTTGATAACACCGTGTTATGTCATTATTTTTATTGTTATCGACACATTATTATAATGATGTGGAGAAACTCGGGTTATCACTGAAGAACCTTCAAAGTGCGTTGTTACAATAGTAACTTAATAAGCGCAACAATTACGAAAATAATAACTCACTCGTTTTACATTTAAATTATTTATTTTAAAAACGAAGGAATGTTATTGTACAAAAAACGCGACGTTGTGTCAGGTACGAGTTATATTAATGATCGGCAACGGGGGTTTTTTACTTTGTGTTCGTTTTGTACAAACGGGAAAAGATGGCGATGTAAACGGCAACGGAGAGCTTGCGTTACGTGTCGCAGTATCTGACAAATAGAGGGAGTCCTGCGGCCGCCGTCTGCCGGGGATCACTGTGACCAGCCATCTTACAATGTAATCGTCGCCGTGTGAAATTATGTGGTGGCGGCTCGCCACATTACTCCCCCCATCAAAGGAAAAAATAGTTTAACAATTTTCGATTTCGAAAACCTGTCGATGGACTGCATGACGTAGGAGTGATCGGCGATCGGGTCGTCGCACAGGACGAATGCTGGTTTGAGCCGATCCACTGAAATCCACGACGTCCGGTTGTCCAGCTGGCATTGCAGTACCATATAAGGTCCTTCGTATCGAGGCTGAAGCGGTGCCTGATGTGCTTCGATGGGGATAAAAACGTGACTGACGGAATCAAGCTGTGTCGGTATGAAAACGCGTCGAGCCGGGTCGTGGTTGGTTCTGGGCGAAGGTGGAAGCTTGGCGATGGACGCCTTGAGCGTCGCAACGAAATCTTGTGCCCTTATTTCCGGAGGTGATGCGTGGAATAGCTAGCCGGGCAACCGCAGTGACTTCCCGTACACTAGCTCAGTCGGGGTCGAGCCGTTGTCCGGTTTAACTGTGTTGTGCAGCGCGAGAAGGACCACTGACAGGTGTTGTTACCAATGCGGCGACTCGTGTGCAGCGAGTGCCCCCTCGAGTGTCCGGTGAAAACGCTCGACAATCTCGTTCGTCTGCGTGTGTTAAGAGGAGGTGCGGACGTGTTGAACCCCGTAAACCTTGTTGAGGACTCGCATAAGCTCAGACTCGAACTGTCGTCCCTGATCTGTGGTGATGACGTCTGGGACTCCGAAACGGGCGATCCAGTTCGTCACAAGTGTATAGCAGCGACGGTATGAGCACTCATCTTGTCGACAGGCCACGCTTCAGGTCAACGTGTAAAACGATCGACGCAGGTGAGTTGGTACTTGGCGTTGTTCGACAGTAGTAGCGGCCCGATGAAGTCGAGATGGATATGGCCGAAACGTCGACCCGGTGACGCGAATGTTGCGAACGGCGTCGTCGTATACTTGTGCACGATGGCTTTCTGGCACTGTACGAACGACTTGACCAATCGCCATATATCTCGGTCAATACACGGCCACACAAAACGGTCCTTGACAATTCGGGCGATGGCCGTGTTCGGTATAACCTTTATGATAAATCAAACCGGCTTGTTTAAGAAATTCAGCTGTCGTGTCCAATTTATGTGACCCACAGTGTTTCGTAAACATATACTTTGCCAAATATCCAGAATAAAATGTTTTTTTACGGCCTTAGTTTGACATGGATGCTTTTGAATGCCTATATGAACTGTATCGCATTATAGTGGACACCTACCTCCGGGCCCTTAAAGTAAAGACTATGGTTCACCGTCATGTATATATAATATATATCCTTTATTATTTAAGGTTATGAATTCTAAAATATTAAATTATTTTATATTATTAAATTTATAATATTAGTTGTAGGTATAAAATATACTACCTTCCAACAATCCGAGATTATGGTCGTGCCAGCCTTTATCCATTATTTAATTATGTCTAGAATGGTGACGGCATTACGTCTTTCCTCGGGGACCATAAAACATTGATCGGTTTCTCTTTCGTAACCATCAAAAAACCCGTTGCCCCCTCAACATTATGGGGGACGGTGATGTCTACGTTGTCCAAATTTCGATTCATCGATTTCTACCGTGTATCCATATCCAACTAGCTTCACCTTGCGTACAAGGTACAACCATAGAATCGTATGTGTTTTCGCGGCAAAATGATGATCAATCGGTAAGAGTTTAGTGGGCAAATCGTTTGTAGTTTCATCAATAGGAATGAGGCATTCATCGTCTACAAATTAATAAAGCTGCATATTTACAAGCGGCTGAGATGGGACTTATAAAAAAGACGTCTTTTGTCTGATTGATATGCTACAAATATTAATAGCTTCAAGTTTTATTTTTGTATTAAAATATAGATGTATATGTTTTAGTTTTAAGTTAATATTTTTATAGTATTACTCATAGTTGCAATTTTTTCCTGTTTATTTACTTCAATTCTTTGTAATTATCATTTTTGGACAGATCTTTATCAACTTCATGTCATCGGATACATTTCATTTCGGTTGGCAATGTACCAAAACTTTGTCTTTTTATGATCAAGACAAAACCATCATTTAAGTTTGACCACTCTACCAAATCGAACAAATTTATGTTTTTCTATTTTTATGTTAACGCGCACGAATACAAAAACACAATGATTAATATTATATAGATTGTATCTAAAGCTTGAACTTGTCATTTTGTCTTATCGATGTTTACCTACTTTAAATACCTTTTAAATGTGAAAAAATGTAAAGATTTATTTGTAAACTTTTATTTGAGGTTTCTTGATACCAGATCAATCGTCTAGGTTTTACCACTGTTAATAGTTGATGACCCGGTGGAAGACTTACCTTATGATGAGTATTTGCTTGCTACATAACAAATCAAAGAATGTTCTTTTAAACAGAAATAGAATTTTGTTTAATTTTGAGGCTTACACGAGGTGGTTTTACATAACAAGTGGAAGGATATTTTCTATTTTAATATCCGAATGAGAAGGACGTAAAACACAAATTTTGAAGAACAAAAAGGTGTTAAAAAAATTCCCGTGGAAGCTACATTACAATGTTGAAATTTTCGTTTTACAAAAAATAGCGCAAATTAATTTTGGTGATTAGCAGTATCGTACGATGGATAATAAGGATATAGTACATGTGACGTTAACAATGTGTAACAGATTAATATTAAGAAATTTTAAGCATTACGGATATTTAAGGGTTATTATATAATGTAAAAACTCCAGTTATCTATAACTTCGAAAATAACGGCTGAGTAAAAAAAAATTCTAGATCTTTAAGTAATATAAAGATGTGATAAGTAAATTGAATTACAGTACTCTTATTTTGTTTCAATAATTTATTTACTTGGCGAGAAATTATAGAGGTACTATAGGTATATGGCACGGCACACAAAATAACGTGAAAAAAATTTATAAAAGGCATTAGAAGTTTATTAATATTTAAAATATCATAATGAACATTAATTCTAATCAAAATAATTTCTCGGTAAATAAATTATTGAAACAAAATAAGATTACTTCAATTCAATTTACTCAGCATTTATTTATGTCATATCTTTATAGTGCTTAAAGATAGGGGTTTTTTTTACTTAGACGTTTTTACAAGGAGTTCAACGAAGTGTTTTTGTTGTGATAATATTGTGTTAATATTTGACGCTACTTAATTCTTTTTGGGATTTTGATTTAATATTCTTAAATACATAATACAATATGATATCACTGTGATTAATATTTTTTACTTATTGTATCCAGAAAAAGGTACGTAACATTTTTTGTGTTTTTTATTTCATTGTTATTTGTAAATCCTTTTTGTTGGAAATTTCTTAATATATCTGCATGAGCATATTATATTTACAATAAAGATTGTGATAAGATCATGGAATTTATTTTTTATTTCGGCACCAAATAATTACATTTAAAAATTTGGTCTTATCTACTTTAATCTTGTACGTGTTTAATACTCCAATTTTGTTGTTATAAACAACATTAATGTATTATATCAAACATATTTTGGATAATAACTGTGCATTTTTTTATGTACATAAAATTTTCAATAAATGTTATGGTAAATAAAAAAAAATTTTAAGACTTTAATAATTAAGTTTTAATATAGGCCTTAAGCCATTGTAATTTTTAGATGAATACGTGATTTTATAGCTGACGTAATAGCTACGCAACTGACATAATTATAAATTAATTAACCAATATCGTTCACAGAGGAAATAGGTACGTAATTTTTATTTATTTTTTGCTTATAACAGATAACTTGAAAATGCATTACTAATTAATAACCTTAGAAAAATCAATAATTATTAATTACCTGTACTTATAAAATACTTAGTTATATAAGCTGACACGCCATCTTCGTTTAAAATTACTAATCATTGTATCAAAATGTACTCATAAATCACAATTTTCAATGACATTTTATACTCGAAATTTACAAGATGTAACTACACAGTAGTGCGATTAATCGGTTTATTTCTATTCTTTGCCGACACCTGGAAAACGTAGCTCTCATAAATCACGACTACATGAAATTACATGTTTTTGATCCCAGTTACTGTAAATTTATCTAAATAAGAATCGAATTATGTAGTTTAATTAAATACAATAAAGTTGTTAAATTAGGCCATAACACTAATCTAGAAATGAGTATAAATTTTTAAATTTCAATAATTTATAAAAAATGCATAATGAACAATAACTTACCATATTTTTGCAACTTATAATAATAAAAATAACCTTATAACGCGTAATTTTTTAGCGGAAATTAGTAAGTAATAATGTTGAATTGGTAGTTTTATACTTTTATGTGTGCAAAAATTTCAAATGATTATCGATAAAATGTGTGTGCTTGGAACCAAAAGGTGATAAGTAATTTGTTTTATTAAAATTCACTTTTATATATTTTATTATAATGGAATACACTCATACTGTATGCGCACCGTCGCGGAACTAATGAAGTACTATCATTAGCTGGCCGCGCGATACTAATTGCGGCGGGTCTTTATACCTGTGGGTAAAGAGGAATAAGTAACCTAACCAATTACGATACGAGTAATAATCGAACACAAAAATTGAAAGTGTGCACTTGTGGCACTAAACAAACTGATTATGGTTGATAGATATAGTAAACAACGGTGATATAAACGGGGGATATGATCATATCTTACAATGAGACCTACTGATGGGGAATGACGATATACATAATATGTAAAAATATAAACAATAACAATAACATTCTTATCTGCACGACGAGGATGATAGCGGTTTGGAATAACAACAGCTGACTCCTGACCAATAATGGATTTTCGCAGGAGAAAATCCAAATTATTCCAATATGGCGTTACCATAGATAATATAAGAATGGATAGGACATAAGAGCTTATCACAAGAAAATTTAGTGATACATTTTTTAGGTTATATGGGGCAAATATTGATATGATAAATGATGATAAATAATAATATTTTTTCCTTTTTTTTTTATTAATTAATAAATTTACAAGTAACAATTATTTTAAGTAACAGGATTAATAATAATAATAATTAATATTGTTTAATTTGGTAATTAAAATATTTAATGTATTATACAATTTTCATTCATGTCTGAAATGGACAAGTTTAGTCAATTTACTTCGGAGTTTTAGTCGATCGTTTGCTTTTCTGACTTTGTGAAATAAACGGATATTATAAAACATTATACAAATATTTTTAATAAGATGATCTCTATGCGTATCGAACTGTTGAGTTTGGTCAAATAGCATATTAATGTCATTGTTCACACAAGACATGTTATCAAATATTGAATATTATTTGTTATGCAATTGTAACTTAACTTTAACTATGAAAAACTGGAGAGATTTTTTCTTATTGATAAATTCAGTCGAATACTGCCTAAATGTTTTCTCAGACTCTATGCAAACTGTTTGTAAGCATTTACTTGGTTTCTTCAAACCACCTCTGTCTTTAATCTCTGCCAGCTTACTTTCATGTGATGTTGAAGTTAAACTATTTTTACAAATATCACAAACAATTTTCTTTTCCAACTTCATGGCAACAAACCCTGCAATGTACATTGTAACATCTTCTACATAAGAACTTAAACGTGCAACTGAGTCAAAATAATCATGGTCATGATTTTCGATTATGGTAATTTGTTCTGTACCATGATTTGGTTTATCGTGAATAGGTACTCTTCAAATTACAATTAATTAGTTAAAATTTAAAGTAAATAAAATGATTTGAGTATTCACAAAATAAAGGCACAAAAAACAAATTCAAAATTGTAATTATTGTAATCAAGGCGGATAGTTCATATCATATTATTATCATGTCATTGTTGTTCAATAAAATAGTTTTTGTACATAACCTCAAAATAAGCCCCATATCGTCTTTCTCTCTTTACGTTCTCTCTTCCTCAAAAAAGCACACGGCCCCATATGAAACTGGTATAGGCGTGTCCTATCCATTCTTATATTATCTATGGGCGTTACAACACTATTATCACAAAATACGATTCTTATCACAAAATAATTTTGAATTTTTACCGCCTTTCAAAATGCAATATGATCTAACTTTTGAAAGTAATAGAATTGATTATAAATACTAGTAGTATTATACTATAGTCTTTATAATCAATGGTAATAGCAATATTGTTATATAGTGTGATGTAAAACAGAATAATTCAAAACCAATAATTATGACAGTTACACATTTTTATTAACATGATGTCTTAACATATTTTTAATACGAAGCAGATATAATATTATTGTATTTCATGGTATTTTTATTGTGTTTCATATTTCACTGTTCTTTGGTATGGAAACTTTACTTTATATATATATATATATATATGGGTGATATATTGGTAATTTTAAAATGTGTGCACAATAGGTAATCCCAATCATAACGAGATAAAATTGATCTAGTATAAAGTATAATAAAGATTGCTATGAATGACTTATTAAACCTATAAATTACAGCTACACATACACATATGTACATCCAATTATTATGAAATAAAAGAGAACTATAATTGCTATTATTGTATATTATGTGAGTTTTACAGCAGTGGTGTGTTGCACAGTATTTAACAATGTATTAACCAATTTTACATTTATTATTATTATTTACCATGAGTTCTAGTACTCATGTAATGTGCGTTTTCAATGTAATTCCAAGTACTCAACAGCTTATAATTTGAATAAGCATATGCGAAAAAACATGCCAATATTGTATTAAAAGTATTAATGAAAGATTTAAATGGTGAAATATTAAATATTCACCCTTTAAATGACCATACTTACTCTTTGACAAAAAAATAAAGTTTTTATTATCTGGATTATACTCATTATTATTACCCACATGTGTGTTAGTTGAATTAATTTATCTATTTTATTATAACTACTATTTATTATATTATCATTATATTTATTCCTTACCTATTTAACAAATGTTACCAGCAACATGTTACTGATTAGTGAATATGTAAATCTTATATTACTTTGATTTTTTAGTTTTATTCTGACAAATTATATAAATGTTATCACCAACATGCTAAATTTTTTAATTTATAATATCTGTGTACCAACAATTATGGATTATAACTAGTTAGAAACTTAATGTGTTTTACTCCAGTTAATTTGAAAAATATTATGTAAACAAACAACACTCATACATAATTTCCGAAGTTATTTGTATATATTATATTTAAAATAATTTTTTAAGTTTTAAGTAATAAGTCTTCAATATTCAAAAAGTATTCAAAACTTACAACTTTTTTTGATGCATATTAAATTATTAACTTGTACGTTAATACGTTATACTTTTTACAGTGATAAGATAATATTTTGTGATAATAGTGTTGTAACGCCATATTGGAATAATTTGGAATTTTTCCTGCGAAGATCCATTCGTTGACACGACGATGGAGGCTACTAGTGCCAACTGACGGTAACTGCGCAGGGTTGTCACACAGGTCAACGCACCGGCGATGACGGAATTGGCACACCTGACTAGCGTGGCGCTCCGGGCGGCATATAAGCAAAGTGTACATTGTTAGAACGATTGGATCTGCGCCGGGACAAATCCCAACGTTCCAAGTGATTACCGCGCATGCGTCAAGACTTGGCATTTTGACAACATAATTTCTTATCAACGATTTCTATTCTTATCAGAGTTTAAAATTTAATTAATAATAATTATTAATTACACAACAATAATTGAACAATACAACATTACACAATAATCAATATTCGACATTCGTTTCGTATTTCGTTAATAAATAATAATAAAAATCAGTGTAGTCATTGTACAATAACCATAGACATATTCTATGACAATAACACACAAAAATACAAAAAAAAAAATTATATAAAATATAATATAAATGTTGACATTTTGTAGTATCATATACTTATCTTATTGTATCCTAATGCTTAGTATTAACCTTGTAAAAACATTTAAGAACACATTTAATTTAATTTTTTAAATAGTTTGTGTATTTTAAAGTGCATCATTACCTACGATTTATACAGTTAACAATAAAGAATTGTAAAATATGTTTGTGTTATTATTTATTAAATCATAATAGTAATCCACAACAAGTTGTATACAATTGTTCAACATGTCCACCATAAGGCAATGTACAACTAGGAACAAGTCCAATTAATTGAAATGATATTTGGTAATAAAATTATAAAATATATTATTGTATAAAAATGAAATTTTTATTTTTATTTAGACTATGAAAAAAAGTATGCTATTATTCAAATATTACATTAAAAAAAAAAAAAGCTACTGACTACATTATTAGTTAACATATATATTATATATACATGACAGAATATTTAATATTTCAAATATTGCGCGGGAAATATAGACCAATAAGAATAGTGACCTTCACGACTATGATAAGCATAGAATTCATTGATAAGAAATTATGTTGTCAAAATGCTAAGTCCTGACGCATGCGCGGTAAGCACTAGGAACGTTGGGATTTGTCCCGGCGCAGATCCAATCGTCAAATCCCAAAATATTATGACTTTTTAATTATTTCAATTACTGTATTTCTTAAAATTAGGTTTGACAAAATATCAAAATATTATATGTATTTATGAAAATATCACTTTTTATTATTATTATATTTATTAAAACTATGACAAAATATTCTGTATATTAATTATGAATAAGTGATTTTTACTTTATTATTATATTTATCAAAACTATGACAAAATATTATGTATTTATTATTTGATTTATTAGTTATTTATATATTTTTCAATATTTAATGTTCTCAATTATCATATTAACCTAACCATGTACCTACAATCATTTCTAGTTAAAACTTAAATACACCTTAAAATAATAGGAATAATACTCCAATGAATACGGAATATATTATAATAATTTTATCGGGGATCGTTCGTTTGTATCTAACATTGCCTTTTACTGTATCATATGAACGTAGTTTCAGTCAACTCAAATTAATTAAAACATATTTTTACCAAAAATATGGAATATATTACAATAATTTTACCATAGCAGGTAAATTGGCGGAAACGGGAATCGAACCTTTTTTTAAATTGGCGGAAACGGGCGATGGCGGAATCGGTCATTTCAAATTTTGGCGGAAACGGTACATGCCCCTACAATGTAGTTGTCCATTATTATTATTAATTGTACGCGTATTATTATTTGCATTTTGTTGCCTATTATTGGTACCGAACTGTCCATCGTTATTTTGCCTTGGTATTTGGTAATCTACAATCTCTTGCCAAATGACCATTCTTTCCACAATTATAACATGCATTATTATTATTACTATTATTATTATTATTATTATTAGTTGTCATATCCTGATCATTATAACGCTGATTATTATTATTAGCAAAATTTTGTCGTCCATACCCGTTATATCCGCCACGATTAAAACTTCGATTAAAATTATTATAACCGTTACTACGTCTGAAATTATTATTATTATTATTGTTATATCCGTTATTCTGACCACCATAGTTATTGTTACCGCGATTAAAATTTTGACTATTATTATTTTGTTTGAAATTATTTCCTGATGTATTACTATTTCCGTTTATATTTTGTTTTTCTAAATCTTTTTGTAATTTTTCCATTTGTAAGTTAGCATTATGTTCCATTTCCTCATCTTTTGCGAATTGCATAGCAGTTTCTAACGTTTTTGGATCTAGCTTTTAGTGCTAAATTTAAATGTTTTTGTAAACCGTTTACAAAAATTATTAATGCTTGATTTTTAAGTTGTTTTTTATATTCTTTGCTTTCCTCTTCTGTCATATCTTTCGAACCTTCCTTATATAATTTATAAAATAATTCCTCAACTCGTCCTGCGAAACTGGTTACGTCCTCATTTTCTTTCATACGCGCGAAATTTAATCCTATTGTTAACGTTCTCTCAGATGCTCTATGTTCAAATGCTCCCTTTAAAATTGACTTTATATCCTCCCATTTTTCTGTGTCTCTATATTTTATTGCCTCTAATGCATTACCTGCTAATTTCGAGTTTATTATTTTTATTAATAATGGTAAATTACTTTTATCTACCGATTTTACCGTGATATCACATGTATTAATAAATTCTGATACATTCTTTGCTCCTGTACACACCGGAATCAAAGCTGTGGCTTTATCTATATCCATTTCAGCCATTGTTTTTATCTTTTTCGTTCGAGTTATGTTTGGTAATTGTACGTGTACTACCCCTTTGTCAGTTCGTAAACCTGTTCGTTTTTTTATTGTACTATCACTATCACTTGCTGGACTTAAAGACTTAAAAGTTAAATTTAAAAATTCTTTATCTGTAACTGCTCTTAAATATTTTTCCCTATCACAATCTTGTGAATATTTATACTCTTCTGGTATATCTAAATTAATTAATGTTTGTTCTGTTTTAACGATATTTGTATTTGTTTGGACTACTACAGCCCCCTCGTTGTTGTCTACTTGAACACCTACGTCTCTAGTTTCGTCGTCAGATGTTACTAATATGCTTCCTGTCAAAATATCTTGTATTTCCCCTGAATTTTTATTCATCAATATATTTTTGATTCATTTAAACTTTGAAAAATAATTTTATTTATTTCATAAAAATAACATTTATTCTTCCCTCAATAACTTTCTAATATTTATTCTTATTTATTTATTCAACTATATATGTAATATATTTTATTTTCTAATTACCTTTATTCTCAACTTCGATTTCTATACTCAATATTACTTTTATTATTTATTCGATTCCGTAACACGTCATTTATTATATCAAAAAAAAAATCGTGTTCCGCGATGTTTTCGTTTTTTTTTTTATTACGTATTTATTTTATATCAGTTTTACTATAAACTGCACTCACACTAACGCATTAATTATATCATTACTACTATTAAATATTACGCCACTATGTTATAATTATTTATCTTTTGGTTAATTACTCCAAATAAAATAATTAATTTAATATATCGCAAAACTACTTATAAACTTATTTATTATTATTTTATTAAATCTTAATTAATAATTCTAATTCAAATTTATTTAAACTATTATAACTTATTCTAGACTACTTTAATTTATTTATTATACTATTTTTACTTAATGTGGACTATATTTATACTATTATATTTCATTTACCATTTATCATTTATCATATATCATTTATCATTTATTCATCATTTTTCTATAATTTCCTTTTTACTATATATTCAATATCTATTCTCAATAAACTATGCGCGCACACATTATATATATCTTTTTCAACAAAATCTCATAATTATTCTCAATATTTATTCATAAATCTAAGGTCTTATTTCTTGCCATACTAAAAATCTCAATTATTTATATATATATATATATATATATATATATATATATATATATATATCCTTTAATATTCTTCAAAATTATCAATTCACTTATTTTCATTTATGAATACTCATTTATTTCTCATTAAATTATTTCTCGTTATAATATTTTATTTTACTTTATTTTACCTAGGTTTTATTTGTGCCTGTTTATTTTATTATATTATTAATCAATAATATTCATTAAACGTATATATATTATCTGAGTTTATCATTTAATTTATATTTATATATAAAAATAATATATTTATGAATTTAATGTTCTAATGGTGGTGTAGGTGCACACACCAAAAGTGTTTTATACGATAGATCCTAAAAATCTAAAGGAGACGCGACCCCACAAAGCTTACAAAAACATTTTCTTAAATACTACACAAAAATTATAACTCACAATACTGTCGTCTTCGTATTTTGGTTCATCTTGACTGAAGCTAATTTTCCTGTGCTATCGACTGTTGACCTCTACGTAGATTCTTTTGACCCTCGGAGTTGTTGGAAAGTGATCAGTTCCCCAACGGTGATTCTGTCGAATTGCCTCCGTGAAATTCTTGACTCGAAGTTGTGGAATTTTTCAAAATTTTCGAAAAAATTTATTTTTTGCGAAAAATTCTGCTTCTCCTCCTCTTGAATTTTTTTTTTTTATGTTCTTCTTAGGGTATATTTACGTATTTATAGATGTGTAATGATCACGTCGCCTACTGGTATCAGTAGTCAAGGATGATGTTTGGAAGGTGACTCTTGAGTTAATTACACAACGTAGAATTCTTCTTAATTAGATTAATTGTTTATTTATTGTGGTAAAACATATATTTATTTATAACATGAAAGCCGAATGTAAGTTAAGTATTCTGAATGATTAGAATAAATTCGGTTTGACTCGAATAATTTCTAAGTTCAAAATATTGTTTATAAGAATTTTTCTACGTCCAATAAATTAAATAAAGCAACAGACTGGCGTGAAGGTGCTCTGGCTAGTCTGGTCAAGTCGCGTCTGAATACAGGCCGTTTCGGGGTCCCTTATATCAGGGATGGGCAACTCAAAGTAACTAGCGGGCCACTTTTAAATACTTTAAAATCTAGCGGGCCGCAGGAGAAAGCAAAATAATAATAAAACACGAAAATAATAGTACTAACGGCGCGGCGGTGTGACACTACGGCAGTACGGTACGGCAGTACGGATATGACTAAACCGATAAAATGAAATAAATAGTATGTTAGCTATGCCATTATAAATATATATTTAGACATTTAATAATTTAGTTTCGGTTTAAAACTAGATAAGAATTTATATCTACATTTCATCAAAAAATGTAATAAAATAAAATACAGATAAGCGCTAAAATTATATGAAGTAATTTGAAAATGTAGCGCGGGCCAGATAAAAAAGGTACGCGGGCCGCATGCGGCCCGCGGGCCGCCAGTTGCCCATCCCTGCCTTATATAGTGCTACCCTCTACTCCCCATAGTCTACTCGTTCTTGTCGCTGTTCTCACGGATGTTGTATAATTATCTAGACTGACGGAAATGTTACTCGCCCACATACAAGCCAAATGTGCATCTCGCGCAGCTGCAGGCCTTGGTGATTGATATTATAATTAACATTAAGAGTATTTATTATTATATTACATTTAAACATTTGGTTCTTTGAACTTTTGTAATGATGCATAAAACTACGTCTTGTGCACCCTTATTGAGGACATTTTTATAGTCGTCTGCTCCCATGATTTAGTATGTCCCTAATTTTAATGATTTCCAGAAATGCTGTCCCTCCTACATTTACAAAGATCGTCGCACCCTTCCCTAGATTGATGCGGCTGGTACCTAGTTGACCGTGAACTATGCAATGCGGGACGCTAGTCCATAGCAATATTATATTTATATAAAAATGTAATAACACAACAAATCACCAACTCCAATAAAATTTCTAAAACACAAATAAAAACATTCAATATACCAGCCAAATATATACACATATATGTATATATATATATATAATATATTGCTTATACTACCTTTATAAATGGATCTTTTTTTTTAGTTGCAGTAGTATTAAGTTTTATTGTAATATCAATTGTAGCTGAGCAATTCGCATTTTTGGATAATCCTTTTTTATTGATATCAGGTTTTTTGAAATGACTATGTTGACATACAAATTTTTTACTAAATAAAAATATAATTCATTTTAATAGGTACTTATTATAATATTTGTTATTTATAATAACTGTAAAAGACTTTTTTGTTTACGAGCAAACAATTCGTTGGCCATTCGGAATACTGGAGCGATAGTTCCAATGAGTAAAATCCAACTCACAAAATTCAGAAACCCGATTATTAATATATTCCATACATGTTAAGTTTGATCTGGTGTTAACGGTATTCCCAATTTCTACAACAATTTCATTTGTATATTTTTTAGGAAATATCATTTTGTCAAATTTCAAAATTTTAAAGTATTAAAAGTTAAAACGTCTTTAAAATATTCAAAATTCAGAACAGAATTTGATAACTGATAACAAATAATTAATAACGAAGTTGATATCTCATTGGGATTAGAGCCAATCGTAGAACAGTATTTTCATAGGGTTCTCTAACAATATACACTTTGCTTATATGCCTCCGGGCGCAACAGCGTACAGCAAGGGCCCAGTGAAAAACCACGTGGAAACCCAAATTCGAATCACGAGGGATTGGCGATCAGGGACGCGCTTAACCACATGACAAACGTAATCGGTATAACGCCCGAGCGCGGTCGATGAATATTCACCTGTACGGTAAGGTGCGTCAAGTGGATCCACACATACACGACGGTGAATGAGTCTGTAGGGTTCGACGTTACCTAACAACAGTAACAGGCTGGCATGTTGACGCGAACGTGGAGGTCGAAACTACCGAGCACGAACAAAAATACCACAACGAACGAGCACGCGCGTATGCGAAAGCAAGCGTGGTCGACAGAAGGTACGTTACACCAGCACCACAACCTAAGCTTTTTTATTTTAAATTGGTTCCATGATTTAGTAACCGATTAGGTTTGAACTTTCTAAGTAGATTATTTCGATGTAGCGGGTGCTGGCGTAACGTTACACTAGCACCCGGTTGAGAAAAACGGTTTTTCTGGTGCTTGGTTTAGGTTACGAATTCCAACTTTGTGGTTACGAATGGTTACTAATCAGTTACTAAATCATGGAACCAATTTAAAATTAAAAAGCTTAGGTTCTGGTGCTGGTGTAACGTACCTGTCAACAGACGGATCCGGATGCTAGAACACTGACTAACAAACGGCACGGCTGCGAAAAAACATCAACAATAATCGACCGGCGAGCACTCACTTAAGGACAGAACCATGACAAAATATAGAGGTATGTCAGCAACAATACGTGTTTGAATCTTGCGTGCGCATTCCCACTTTTTCTTATGTGTTAGGTTCTCCGATCTTAATGCTCTGGTATATGCAACCAATGAGAGGCGGAGAACATAACACACAGTAATAAGTGGGAAATATGCGCATAAGAATGTTGCTGACATACCTATTTATTTTGTCATGGACAGAACTGGTTGACGGCGGTAGGCGTAGGCCACGGCTAGAAAACGCGCCACAAGCGCGATCACGGGTGGGGGAGGGGAACGGGATTCAACTTCGTGAATGTTCGGCACCCGACGCGCTAAACAGCGGAGCAACGGTGCTGTTCCCCAAACACATACTAAAATGGTTCTTCTCAACGCTACCAACAAAACAATATACAACCTGACCGATCACTCAATATTTGCCAACATATAATTTCAACATTAGAGTAAAAAGAACACGGACTTCTATGTGAACAGTTTTTTATAACACCAAGGTTCAATTACATAATCCATTAAAATTTCAGTTTAAGAAAAATGAGGCGAAATATTCACCCCAAGTACGATAAAAGTGTCATACCAATTTATCCGCAACTTTAAAATTCATTATCAAGTCCTCTTCGGACTAAAAAAAAAACAAAGAAGCACAGGATATATCACTTTTAATCGAACTCTTTATAAAATTAACATCTAATATCAAAACTCAGAATCTTCAGAAACAATCGACAAAGCAGCACCAAATACCAATACTAACACTGTGAACTAGTCAGCTTTCTTATCGGTTTCGCAGACTTTATTTTCATCATACTTTACAAGAGCAGCAGTTGATTAGCAATTCAAAATCTACTCGGTACCACATTTACAATCTATAAGGGGGTCTGCAATTACCAAATAAGTTCAACTTGGTTAGTTTAAAGCTTTTTATTTGATAGAAATTAATTTTATCTTTAATTTAATATCATTAAATGGTCTTAAATTATTAGGGATAGTTTTCAAGATTGTTACTCATTATAGCATAGAATAATGTATGATACTGAAGAATTTGATATTTTTAAATAGCTTATCTTTTGGTTCTAAGTTCACGGGGAATACTAAAAACTAGGTTGATTTAAAAGTCCATATCTATATTATTTTATAAAATAGTTTAGTATAGGTGTAGACGGTATAGGTAGTAATTAATTTTGTTTTATAAATTTATTATCATGATTATGTACTATTGATAATTAAATTTATAATTAATCTATTAGGTACAACAATAATATTGCGTTAATATTTGACATAACACATAATACTATATGATCTTGTTATGGTTATTATTAATATATTATACTTATTTTCCAGTTGATGGTATGAAACATTTTTTGAATCTTTTATTTCATAATTTGTGTAACTAATTTTTGTTTGAAAATTCTTTAGTGTATCTGCATAAGCATATTATATTTACAACACATAATGTGATAAGATCATAAAATTTATTTTTTATTTCGATTAAAAACAATTACATTTCAAAATTTGGTCTACTTGAATCTTATATGTGTTTGATACTCCAATTTTGATGTTTATAATTTATATGTTATCAAACAAATTTTGGATAGTTACTGACGTTACTGTGCATACAAGTAGGTACCTACAATTTACAATGAATGTTGTGGTACATTAAAAAAAAAAAAAAAACTGTAAGCCATTAATAATTAAGTTTTAATATTGGCCTTAAGCCATTGTAATTTTAGATAAATACATTATTTTATAGCAGAACATTATTACCAGGGCCGAATTTAGGAATGTGGGGGCCCTGAGCCCACCCTTAGAAGTAGATTTTTTTTTCGATTACATAATATATTTAATAATCAAAATTCCAGATGACCAGAATTTTGGTTATAAAAAAACAATAATTCGTTGTGATGAAACAATAAAGACAGTAAATAAGTAAATTACATTTATTAGATTATAATATGTACTATCAATAATTGTCATAATATATATTATAAAGAACTTAAATAATAATTGTTATCATAATAATATATCCATTAAATAACTTTGCGAGATTTTTTCGCTGTACATTTTTCAACAACTCGTGAAAAATCCAATGATCTTAGTTAGTCACTTTCGATGTTTAACAGTGTAAGGTCTGATAGCCGACTTTGTGTCATCGAAGTTCGTATTCGGTTTTTTATTAACTTCATTTTTGAATATGATCGTTCTCCGCATTGAAACTACATTGAACTTACCTGAATAAATATGACGATCGAAATATAGTGTATGGTCGAAGAGTGAAGACTGAATGTACACATCTATGCATCTATCGTCTACGGTTTTCCGCATGAATATGATAAATTACATATTTTTCTACGTTATAAATTTATCATATGACTTTATTTAGAAGTTATTCGGTACGTATTCATCTACAATAGTGGTCGGGTGGCTTTTTATACAAGTTATAATATGTGTTTGTTTATAACTAACTATTTATTAAAATGTCTACAAGTCTACAAGATAATAACATACTAACATAATAATCGATTTTAAATTCACATTTGTAAGCTAGCTAATCCTTTTATCAATTTATTAGTTATTAAATATTATAATAATAACATTTATTTTTAAATTTATGAAATGTTAATGATTGAACATCTTTATTCAAGTTGTGATTTAAATCCATTTTTCAAATGTTATATTGTGTTTTATATTTGGAAGCTAAAAACTACATTAAGTGGAGAACCGGGGCCTCCTACTTCCCTATAAAATCCGGCCCTGAATATTATACATAATTTTATAATTAATAACTTTAAATTGATAATCCTATAAAAAAAAATTTAAAAAAACTACCTTCAATATTTTTACCACTGATATAAATATTATGGTTACACAAAGAGCACTAATATGACTGCTCTGGATGTTCTTAAAAGAATTAAAAGAAAGTCGTTTCTCACTAACGCTTCTACAATGTATATTTAATGAACAACATCAATGTTTAAAAATTCCTTGCTCTTTTAAGATTCCACATAAAAATGATCATATTTTAAAATAAATTAATGAATTATATTTATTTATTTGTTAATTATTGTGTAATTATTATAATTAATATGGTGACATGGTATAAGAGTTCAGCTATAATAATGGCTGTATAGAGGGCGCTTGTATATGTCATTTTTTGTCAGATTTGATGAGAATTTTCGGCGCCTGTTCGCCACTCGGCGCTGTTATCCAATTAAATAGGCCATTGTGCCAGTGGCGCCGAAGTACAAAATTAAGTGTATGGCAAGAATCTCCAACAACCACCCACCCACCCACCCCCGCCACCTACAACACAACCCACAAATAAAATTTGAAACCTCTCACAAACAATTTTCTACACACTCTTATTTTTTATAAGCTTTTTCTCCTTTTTCCAACTATGTAATAATTAACATAAATATATAATATACAAATTATATTAAATTGCCTTCAACGATAGTACTTACTACAAAATACAAAGATATAAACAAAATTCAACCTTTTATTTTATATTATATTATACAATATACAGTATTAATAATAATTATGTCCTTTCATAACAATATAAGTATTAAACATGTACTAATAAATCAAACATTTAGTTAGAACACTACTTTTAGCTGCAAATAACAAAATTACATTTTCATTATTAATAATTATATCTTGCTCACATGATATTTTCATTAAACTCTCGAGACGATCTTGTGACATAGTTGTTCTTAACTTTGTTTTTATAAGTTTTAATTTAGAAAACGTTCGCTCTACGCTACAGCTTGTTACAGATAATGTAACAGCTAATTTTAAAACTAAATATAAATTTGGAAAAATATTAGCTAATTTAGCCAAACAAAATAAATTAAATAATTCCCTCGTGCTTGCTATGTTATGATAGATGGACGGTAATAATGTAGTATAATTAATTATGGTAGTGGGGTAGATGGTCGCCGGTCGGCGGATACCTTTATTGGTTGATGGTTTCTATTATTATTTTTGTTCTGTTCAAAATATTTGTTTCTAATGTTTCTATATACGATATCGGATATACCATATACGTATGTACTATGTACATAAAATAAGTATACTCAATTCTTAAATGTATAAATAATAGTCGATAAGGCAGTATTAACATTCATATAATATATTAATATGGGTAATAAAGTATTTTAATTATTAAAAATAAACGTGCTTAAAAAGTCAAAACTCAAAAGACAAAAGTCAAAATAATAGAAAAAGTGATAACTAAAAATATAAACTAAGTATATTAAATAATAATTCATTTAATTATAAACTATTCAGTTAACAGAAATAGTACATGAACACTAGTAGACAATAAACTCAACAAAAATAACAAATAGTCGCTCACTCTGACCTGAATACTTAATAAAGTAATGACTGACTGCTGACTAGTGCTAAGCAACTGACACCGATTTCTGCGCTAATAGTTGTTACTGTTCTTACTATTGATTGTATTATTATTTATTATGAACTATTTAGCGTTTATTGTTCAGGGTTCAACGAAAACATTGATGTTTAATACCAAATATTCTCAATGCCGAATGGGCAATATTACTTAATAATTTGTGATCCTATTCCTATTAATTTTCATCTAAAGACCCACCCCCCAGCCAAATTTTTATATGTATTGCAGCTGCCATACATAAACATGGACTTCGGCGCCACTGCATTGTGCAACCATAGTATCTATATCCGTGATTTTTTTTTTATTCTAGGTTATGCCCGTACGTAATCAGTTTATATAACTTTTATAGGACTATATGTTACAACCGTATTGCTGTGTGTTAAGAGCAAAGAAGCACAGAATATATCATTTTTAATCGAACTCTTTATAAAATTAACATCTAATGTCAAAACTCGGAATCTTCAGAAACAATAGACATAGCAGCACTGCAGCACCAGTACTAGCACTGTGAAATAGTCAGCTTTCCTATTGGTTTCGCAGACTTTATTTTCATACTATTCAAGAGCAGTATGATTCAAAATCATTTCGTAACCACATTTGCAATCTATATAGAAGGGGGTCTGCAATTGCCAAAAAGTTCAACTTGATTAGCTTAAAGCTTTTTATTTGATAGAAATTAATTTTATATTTAAATTAATGCCATTGATGGTCTTGAATTATTAGGGACAGTTTTCAAGATTGTCATTAATTAGCATAGAATAATGTATGATACTGAAGAATTTGGCATTTTTAATAACTTACTATTAAACGAACTCCTACTCAAACCGATCTGGACATACGGTATCCAATTCTGGGGTTCAGCCAAAAAATCCAACTTAAACAAAATCCAAGTCTTCCAATCAAAATGACTCCGCCAAATAACCAAAGCCTCCTATATGTATCTAACGATACCCTATATAGGAGATCTAGCCATTACAACAGTCCAAAACGTCGCAAAAACTTTCTACAAACGCTCATACTCCAAGTTCCACTGCAGCCATCGTAATCCCATGATTTCCGAGCTATCCACCAACGCTATTCCTGGTGACCCCAGAAAAGGTGTCTTAAACGTACATGGTGTCGTGGCCTACTCATCTAAAATTGTATATAGCTCTACCTTCACTTAATCTTGTATACTTTCTCTTACTTAAAATCCTAGCCTAACATCCTAACCTTAAGTGCCTCCAATGGGCGGCTTCTTATCTCCTGATACTCAAGCCATGTCACCTCCATCACATACGCTTATTGTAAAATAATATTTATAGAGTATGTATATAATGTTATATAATATATATGATAAAAAAAAAATTTCGATGAGTTAAAATTGTAAGTATTCAAATAAAATTTAAAGGAGTTTAGGAACGTATAAATCTCATGTTAATCATATCAATGAATTCATATCACTTTTTTGGAAGTTTTATCACATCATCAGGTCTATCGGTATGATTGCAGATAAAGGATTGATACATTTTGGTTGAGTAAATTGTCTGTTTGCGATTCATTCATCCCTCTAATAATCCTAGCCCACAAATCGTACTTGATTTAGGGAATTGGTCTGCAACTCACCAGCTCTAATATTCAAAATATTTTAATTAATTAATATTTTGATCAACATCAACTAAAGCTATTAAACTGGATGTTTCGAAAAAACTTGTATATTTTCATTACTCTGTATCTGAGATTTTACGGTAGGACTATTAAAAATATCATATAACATAACTAATTTTTTTTATTAGCTGATATATTGTTTGGTACGTATACATTATATTAAATTAAATTAAACGTAAAATTCATTTATAACCATTGAATTTTATTTTTTAATTTAAAAGCTATACAATTTATTGAACATCATTATTAATTAAACCTTACAAGTTACAATTTAATTAAAAATTGAAATTAATCAATTGTTCAATATGTTGATTAGTTGATTCATGTAAACAATCAACATCCAAGCAGTAATATTTAAATTATACAATTGTAAACTGAATATAACACACAAATTTATAAAAATATGTATTTTATTTATATTATATAATTCCAACATGAACACTCCGAAAAATCCATGTAAAATAAACGCTATGTATAACAAAATAATTGCTCAAAAGGTTATAATATAATTAAAAGTTAAGTTTGTGAACTTAAGATCTTATTTATGTCAAAACGGACTGCTAAATAATTTAACTTTACTTGTTGATTTTAAAACATTACACTGCCAATGTTTCAATTTTAGTAAACTATATTATTATTTATTCATTGTAATATATGTCGCAGTATTTTAAATTTTTCAACTTAGTCAACAACCTATGTTCAATTATTAAGCTGATTATTTAAACGTAAATTCTATTTATTGTTCAAAGACAACTATAATAATATAATATGATATCATACTTTTTTGAACCATATTTTTTACACGGAGTCTTTTTGTTGATATATCACCCATTTTTTGTTGATACCATGTTTTTGGGGGAACATAATATTGATTTCACGATGATGTTTTTTTTATTTTAAATTATTATATAAATTATGATTTTAAATGGTTGCCATTAAAATATTATTATGTATCTAATAAAATGTTGCAACCATATGCTAAGATAATTTCTAATTAAATCAGCTTAATTTCATTATTTAACTAGGTACAAATTAGTTATGTTTTAGCAACAGTTGATGCGTGTTGAATTACATTAGTTGATTTAATGTGCCTATTTCTCAAAATATTTAGTGCGACTATCCACGGTCGTTAAATATGATTTAGAATTATTTCCTGTTTGATACAATTCATCATGGCTATAATTTGAAGGTTTAGCCCTTCTTATGATATTTTACTTAATTTTAACACTCACTATATATATTTTTTAAATAAAAAAAGCATTATACATATTGTAATAAGAATATTAATATAGTATTTTATAAGCAATATTATTAATATTTAAAACAATGATAATTACTATAAAATATAATAATATTAATATTATACGCAGGTGGGTTTTCATCAGATTTTCGTTTTAACGTTTCATAAATTCCAATCAGTTTTTGCCCTGGTATTCAAACACATCGTCCTGAGAATAATAAAATATATTTTAGGATAACCATACTACTATGGAAATTTTCTATTTTAGATTCTGAACGGAGTGATGAGTGTATTGATTTTACAATAATGTGTGTTTTTTTTTGTGTGTGTCTGTGTACAGCATAACTAGTCGAAATAATGCTTCAAATTCAAACTTTGGGGGTGGTTTCTGATGTAAAAGTGAATATCCTTGGTGCATTATAGAGGTCAAAAGTAAACATTTTACAACAGTTTTCAAAAAAATCGAGAAAAACAAAAAAAAAAATGACAGAAAACGGGAATTTTTACGCAAAACCAGTTTTTGACCAAATAGATTTTTTTATATGGTTGTAATTCAAAAACTAACCACTGTAAATACTTGAAATTTTCACCAAATGTTTTTGTTAGTGTTATCTTTATACAGTTTAATTTTAAAAAATTGTTGACTTTTTTTGAGTTATTTATAGATAACTGAAATTTCAATTTTTATGAAAATTTTTTTTGATGTGTCGGTAAAAAAATTTAAGACGACCAAAAAAACTTGAAAATTTAATACAAGGTTCCTTATGAGTTGTTCTTATTGTAGCTAAAAAAAATTAAAAATCGTTAGTCACATTTTTTTGTTTGTAAGCGTCTATGTATAGTTCAAATTTTTACGAAATCTGTCGAAAACGCAAAATGTTGTAAATTAGTAGTTTGACTTTTAGATTGGTATTATTATTTCTCAATTAGAAATAAATAAATTCATCTTTTTTTAAACTGAGTAAAGTTAATATTTTTTCCATTTTATCTTTTAACTTAGCAGATATGTGTTTTTGGGTCTGTGTACAGCATAACTAGTCGAAATAATGCTTCAATTTCAAACTTTGGGGGTGGTTCCGATGTAAAAATGAATATCCTTGGTGCATCATAGAGATCAAAATTAAAGATTTCCAACAGTTTTCAAAAAATCGAGATAAACAAAAAAAAAAAATGATAGAAAAACGGGAATTTTTACGCAAAACCAGTTTTCAAAATAGAATATATGACAATATTTAATTATAATATATCCTAGACTGACAAATCATCTCCGTTCAGAATCGTTTTTAGTATACAATGATACCTATTATTACATTCAAATTTAACCTACCCTTGTCAGAGGTCCACCCCATCCCCTTATGTACAGCAGAGTGACATCCACTTACCCGATTTTTTTTATGATTTATAAGTATTAATTTTTTTTTAATGTTTATGGGTATTTCTGTACCTATAGTAGTATATTATTGGAAGTGTTTAATTTTCTAAAAATTTTTGTCGGTCTAATTTTAAAATTTAATTCTTTACTTTTGACTTATGAGTAACGATCATCATGAGTTTAGAATAGTATATTGTGTGGCAAGGGCGGGAAGTGAGCCATTTCAGTCGCGGGCGTCGTGTGCGGCACGAGCCGTAGGCGAGTGCCGCATTTCGCCCAACACTGAAATAGCCTTCCCGCGCGAACCACACATACTATTTTTTGTCACGCCCCTGCGTTCATGGAAAAGGTTATGCAGGGATCTATGCAACAATTATAGACTATTCTACGAAAACAATTTCATGGAAGACATTTACTAACGCATCGTTCGACGCACTTATCTAGGAACAGTGCAAATTAAATATGTTTAAATGTTTATGCGTCATGCAAGGAGGTTATACTATACATTTAAGATGTAACCAAAAGTTTATGTTTTGTAAGAACCGTGGTAGGTATACATTTTAATTTCTGGTTGTGCAGGGGATACGCGCCCGGCGGTCGGCACTTTTGGGGATTTCTTCTTTTCCGCCCGGCACTTTTGGGGATTTCCTCTTTTCCGCCCGGCACTTTGGGGATTTCCACTTTACCGCCCGCTGGACGGAAAAAGGACGCTTTCGAACGCTTCAACCGTTGTCGAAAACCAAACTTTCGGTGCAGGCGTGACAAAAAATTCTTTAATCATCTTGGCATACATACCTAATTATTGAGGCATTTATTCCAAAAAACCAGTAAAGTAGAACTTCTGTAAAATGATAAATTGGTTTTCACCGTACATCGTCATTGAGTAGGTCAATAAAATATATGTGTTAAAATATCTATAACACATTAACACTTAAATGCATAAATCACTATTTACCACGAATGAAAAGTTATTCTAAGTATAGACGAACTCTAAACTTATAGCGAAATTTCATAATATAACATTTTCTAGATTGATGTTTAAAAATACATTATGAGTTAACTCTAACTATAAAATAATTTGTAAACTGATGTGATTTTACGAATTTCATCAATATTGTAATTTTAAATAAACTCTTAAATAAAATACGAAATACGATAAAATTTACAACTCTGATATTTTTTCTATTGATATGGACTACCACAATGATTTTAAATACGCAAAATAGAACTTTGAGAATCAAAATACAGAATTATAGTTAGTATGTTATAATATACCTAACATCTATAAATTGTTAAATATTTAATTTTTTCTGTAATTTTATATTTACATTTCTAAAGTGCCAACTAGATTCCATTAACTACTATTGATTCTATATACATTCTTTTAAAATTGACGATTGAATATTTTTTAGTGGTATTTACTAAAGTTGACTGAAAAATAAGCTTATTGTTAAATGAGTATTTTCGTTTTTCTCTATTTTTTTCACTTCTCTTTGAGTTTCAATGGAAAAAGTACTAAAGTCAACTAAATCAGTTATCAAATTGTGATATGTCATATTGTCATTAACACCTACTGAAGTAACTCACTATAACTTCCCGCAGCCTTGTCGTGGATAACACGAGGAAAAGAAGATTTGGTGGATTAAAAAATGTCGTTTAAATCATGTTAGTGATGTAGTTAAATTATGGATATTCCCAGAAAAATTATAAATATTTGATTCCATCAACATTAAAAAACGATCAAATGCTTAATTTTTTGATAAAATTCAGAAACACAAATTCAAATTTTTTATTTATACATACTTTCTGAAAATGTATATGCGGAAACATCGGTAATATACCGAGATAAACTTTGTAAATTACGAATAAATGTAAAGATTCAATTAAAATGTGTCACCTGATGAATAAACAATTAATTGTTGATAATATTGAATGTTTAACATAATAAGCTTCAGAGTTATATTATGTAGATTGTAAATTAATCAAAATGTATTGAAAACTATATCACAATGAAGTTCATTTTTTCAGCAATATCAATGGATTACTTAAATGAATTACGTAAATACCATAAGATTATACCAAATCCAAAGAATCCGGTTGATAAATTTTGTAAGGAAAAATTTAAATCCGATAATACATATTTAAAGAATATTATGCTGGAAGTTAAATTTCATACAAAAACCAATCAGCGAGTTGATTTCTATCATCCTCAGGTACAAAACATTCATTAGTCCATCAATCATAAAGATAGATTAAGTAATATTTGAAGTCATACGTTGTATAGCAAAATATCTTTTAGTATTTGAATACATACAAATATTTGGGTAGTACCCGTTTCCATCGAAAGTCTACCTTTTACTTTTCCGCCATTAACCGTTTCCACCAAAAGTGTACATTGCCCTTTTCCACCAAATACCAATACCCGTTTTCTCCAAATATAAGATAATGTAAGACAGACATGCCAAGCATGCGGTCCTCAGATCAATTCTTTGTGGCCCGCGGCTACCAAAATAAATGAACAAAATCATAATATAATAATAAAAAAAAAATATTAATTTAGTGTCACAACACTATCTTCTCTTTAAGAGTCTTTGATTCTTAAATAATGGGTTAATGGTATACATTATTATACTGTCTTATCTTCTGATACAATATGGTATAATAGTATTTTTGTAATAATTAGTAATATATATTGTATATAATAAAATGGGGGGGGGGATTATATATAATAATTATAGTATATTAATTTAGCTATTTATAGTTGATATTGTTTATTAAATTGTAAGATATATAGTTTTCACAAAATCGTAACTGAAATTTAATACAATATTTTATTTTAATAAATACATTTAGTAGGTATATTATTGTTTTAAACCCAATATAGATTAAAAAAATATGTTAGGTATCTTCCAATTTTTCGATTTTTGTAGTCCGTTGTTATTCGCTTATTTTTCTATTGGCGGTTTCTTACTGTGTGGTCTTTTGTATTATTTAATATATTAGTACTTTTAAATTTTATACACACGTCTGTCTGAACTTCTGTTATTAAAACAGTTAGCTATTTCATGATTGGAGGACTTTCTTTATGAAAGACCGCGTAATTTTTCAAAATTACTACTAATCATAATCTATCTGTTTTGTTATTTGCGTGGACGTGTGGTCATATCTCATTTGGTGGAAACGGGTATTGTTGCAAAAGGGATAGGTTGACTTTGGGTGGAAACGTGTTACGTCCAAATATTTGAATCTGTATATTTTAAACACTGTACGACACCGTATTTATGAATAAATGCATACCGATATTTTTGAATGATCAAAACGATATTTTTATTGGAATTGTAGACATTAAAAATGTTTTTATATCATATGACCAAACTACAAATTATGATAAAATAACTCCATTGATTAACTCTCAAAACTTTAATGAATAAAAATTTTAAACTAGGTATAATTAAATTATATAGAATAACAATATATTTTCGATAAATATTCAAACAATAATGGCAAAAATGTAAAATACTTAGCTAGGTTAAGCTACGATTATTAGAATATTAATTTTTAATAATTGTTTTCATTAAACGTAATTATTTAAATTAAAGAAAAATAAACAAAAAATTACTTTTAAAATTTATAGTATTATATAATTATAATCCTCAATACATTTTTATTCATTCACACAAGTAGGTTTAGGTAAATCATTAAATGCCACCCTATTATGGATTCTAATTGTTATATGGATATATTCTTCTCTTTAGCTCTCTAATTCAAGAAGTACATTTTGAAATACGGGGAACATTCGATGCCACTACCGCAAATATTTGAAAAACAATATTTTAATTTCTTTAAGGCATTTGATGGCTATTTACAGAAATAAAAGTCGAATAAGTTATGTTTAAAACAGTTATATAAGACAAATTCCATAACACTATGAAGTGAAAGTAATATTAAGCCTGTAAGGTTAGAACTCAAAGATTTGAGGAGGTGATGATAATATATAGGGCTTTGAGAAGTGGCGGTCGAGTAGAGTTTGATTATTCAGAAAGTAGTGGAAATCTCACGTGGCCTTGAGATATTCGTAACTAAATGTACTCTATACGATAACCCGTTATCGACGTATATATGACCTGTTATTTTTCTTATGTAAAAAGTGTGAATCCTAAAACCGTTTTTGAATGTCTACCAAGTCAGTGAATATCGATTCACGTTGAACTTAATCATATCGCGATTATATATTCTAATACCAGATACTAGGTAGGTACGACAATGAGCGATTATAAGTGAAACTTTAAATCGATATGGTCTCAATAAATAGTAAGAATGAAACTAACGGGTTAGGTCTAACGGAAATTTTTTCATTGGCTTACGGCTATTTATCATGCTGGAAATATAATATCAACCTTGTTTCATTTTATTAAGGCAATGGATTAACGTTTCAATATTTTGTTTAATTGTCTATGAAAAATATAAAAATATAAATTACACAGTACAATAATATATTAACTCGGAGGCATTCAAATGTATTATCTCGTAGCTTCTTTGAGTGTTCTCACAGTGTTTTAATGGCTCCCAAATTATGAAACAGTTGAAACTATAGGAGATGATCAATATAACTTATATTATACAAGTTAAAATAACATGAAATTTAATACTAGAAATAAAACTTTGAATAGTCGCGTGATGTGTTTCGTTGTCTTTTCCATAATCAATAAAATTATTATAAATATTTATATGAATGGATACATGATCAACATTCATGTTTGTTTCCGGTGTTTTTAAGTAGCTTCCTTCACCAACTCTCCAGATTCCTCTGGAAGCCGTGACGCACAGTTTGAATACCTCTGTATTTACTTGATTCTAAATATGTGGTTAGGTTTTTGTTCTCTCAACATGGATGTATTGAAACATTTAAGCTAATCTTTTTGTTTACTATTTTACAGATTCAAAGAAAGTTTAGATTTTAATGATATATCAAACAACTTATGGTGGTTTTTTTCTTTTTCAATGTTTAACAAAACTAACATGGGGAAAAATAAAAAATTTTTTATTTAATACTTCTTTTTAATCTATTATATTATCACTATGTACTTGTCAAAAACTCCATTACTTGAAATAATTATCCCTTGCACATTACAATAAATATTTATTTCATTTTTATTTCATTTGCACAACTACACATTGTAACATTTTCCTTTATATTATATCATTATTTATGTTATTATTATTATTATTATTATTATTATTGTAATAGATTTCTTTCTGTATAGAATATTGCTTGAATATATTGATAAGTATGCTGTGTCAATAAGTGTCATATTATGGTAAATTATGTATCACAGCTCGTTTTAAATTAATAAAGTTGATATACCAATAAATTAAATATTTCATTACATTTGTGACGTTTAAGTAATAACATTCGCTCACAATTATATTTAATTAGAGAACGCTATATTACAAGAATATATAAATGAACATAAATATGTGAACGTGACGTAAAAATTAATCGAATATCGATACACGTTACAATCACAATAAGTATCGCGGAGAGTGTCACAGAGTGTAAAACACGGCGTGCCATGGAGTATTCTCACGGACTGACTGAAAACTGACGATATTGAGCGTCTGACCATCCGGTATTATATTATAGGCGTCGAGTGTTCTAGAATATTTTCGAATCTACTCTAACGAGATAATCGTCGAATGTTCCAGAACATTGGTTTTCTTATTATCCGCTGTCAATATCTGAAACACTTGGACGACTCCCGGTGCGTTGTTTATACGTCGCCACACACTAATTATTCATTTCGTATTTCACATCTACTGAAGTGTATAGTATGGAATGCAAGTCGTGTATAGATACATTCTAATACAAAAAGGTGTAACACCCATATAGAGGTCATCATATTATATTGAGTCTCATATATTTATTTCCATGATTGTTGATGGATAGAATTATGACGGTATATTATGTTTTATTTATGATTGATACACTTCATTTTAGGTCTAATTGCTTTCCAAAGATGATAGTGGATATGATCCTATCCACATGAATTATCTCTAAAATACCATTATTTACACTAAGTCAATTTTAGCCCATTTATTGAGCTGACATTTTGGATCTCGAGGAGTTGAACATAAATCATTAGCATATTTGTTAGTTTCCATTACTAATAAATTGTATGGTCGTATGGTGTACCATAATGTGTTTCCAGAATGTCTGGGTGTTGATTCCAAAACACACATAATTTAGCACGGGTCTAAAAGTTTTATTATTCATTGGACCTCAACCATGGGCGTGCGCACGGGTGGTGCAGGGTATGCAAATGCACCACCTGCGGATTTATAGCCTAGTGTTTGTTACAGAAACAAATTGTTTATTCAATTATGTAACTAATTATACATTTTTTCATACTTTGGGATTTTGGAATAAATCAATAATGAAAAAGTATAAATGCCATTTGAAATTTTTTCTTATCAATTATAGTATATCTGCGTTTGTAACCACGGTTGTATTTCAGTTTCTATAACTGCAGACCGTGGTAATGTCATACCATTGTTCTATGGTAGTAAAGTAAGTTGTTCTCATCACACGGGTGATATAGATAATATTATCTACAGTATTTGATATTTGTGATAACAATTGTATTGGTGTTTTTACTTATTGATCTTTTTTTTATTCGTCAAAGTTTGAGTAGAAAAACCACGATTATAAAACAATTAAAACATAATGAGTGAAAAAAGAAAAAAAACATTATTTGATTTCTTTCAAAAAAAAACAAAAATGTAGTGATGATACTAATACTAATACTCATAGTATTGTTGAGAATTCAAAAGGTAAGTAAATAACTGGCACCATCAATTTCAATTTAAATAAATTATTATTTATTATTGTGTTATATTATCAACATTTTTATTAATTATTTAGATGATTTGGATCTTGGATGTAGACGATCCAGTGTGTCTTCCCCTGGCTTCATCTCAAGAAGGTAATACTATACTACTATAGTACCTAAGTATTTACAAATTAATTATTTCTATGCTGAAAGAACATTATTTGTCATACCTAATTAACAAATTGTTATAAATATAACCCTGTTTTTAGATCATTGTAACTTACAATGTATAATATTATTAATTTAAATTTAGGTATTTAGTTTTTTCAAATATAATTGAATTATTATGTTTTATAATTATAAGTAATATTAATATAATAATATTTATGCTAGATTTTGATAATAGATGTTTATCTAATGATTAATATGTCCTAATATGTGTTTCATGTTGTGATTAAATATTTTGTATTTAACTTATAAAATGTAATTTAAATAAAAAAAAAAAAAAATTTTAAAAAATGTTGTTGTTATTTGTTTATTATTAATTAAATGTGTTAACTGTGTTTCAGTGTTTGTAAATTTATGTCTGTTAATTGTAATTGTTCATTTAACTTGATATTCTTGACAGAATTAATGCATGGTTCTGTTATAACTTATAAATTATAATTTTTTAGTTATCAGGTACAGTAGTATTTTATGTTAATAAGTAATTTAGACATACTAACATTAGTTCTATTAGTTCTAAGTTTTATTTTCAAAATATATTTATTTCAATTTATTATTCATCTTATAAATTTTGAACTGAGTAAATCAGATATAACAACACTCTCAACTACATTTGATTTGAGTGCCTTAGATATTGAAGGAGAGTATAATATTTTGAAATCACTACCAGATTTTAACCAGGGGTCTTTTACTATGGTAATTCATAATTGGCTAGACAAGTTAAATAAAAATGACGTATCTAAAAGTTTCCCAAACATTTTTAAAACTCTATCACTTTTTGTTACAATTCCGGTTACTAGTTGTAGCTGTGAAAGAGCGTTTTCAAAATTAAGTTTAGTCAAGAATAAATTGAGGAATCAGATGTTACAAGAACGTCTTGAGTGTTTATTAATGATATTTGTGGAACAAGAAATGGCTACAAATTTAGATTATGAAGAAATCATCGAAGAATTTAAAACCTTAACTCCTGCTATACGTCGTCTTGAACTTTAGTTCCTATATTATATTGTATTATCCTATGACCTATATTATAACTCTTATAACTATAAATAAATAATTAATAAATGATATTGGTTACTTTATTCCTTTTTTTATGATGAATATAATCTTGTATATGTTTTAAGGTTCTTATTGTTATAAAAATATACAAAATAAAGTAAAAAATTATTTCTAGTGAAATCACACCAAATATTTCTAATATTTTAGGTTTAGGAAAACATTTTAGATGATAGCAAAAATAATAGAGTAACCTAGGTATAAATAGTAAAATTGAAATGCACCACCTGCAAGCAATGTCTGCGCACGCCTATGACCTCAACCATATATTATATGAACATGAAGTAAAAGCGTGATTTCATGGTTTTCATGTAGGTTGTTCGAAGAAATAATATCAACATAAGAATCAGAACTTTGTATAAAAATGAAATAAGTAGTAAAAATGTTCTATTAATCAGATAAAATATTTGTAAATTTAATATAGTAAACAAAATGAAAAATCAGCCTCAAAGAAAAAGCATTATTTCTACTCCAAAACGTGATGACAGACACAAAAAGAAACAACATACATCATTGTAAAATCAATACATTCCTCACTTCGTTCAATATCTAAAATGTGTATTGTTGCCAATAACATATTTATGAATTATGATGCAACAACAGAAATTTGTTAACTTAAAACGATAATAAAAAAAAATATTATACACTTGGCAATATTTACTGAAGAAAAGTCGACTTCTGCATCACCATCATAAAATTCATAGAACTCATCTGATGACCAAAGAGTTTTAATAATTGACATTTTGTGATGACAATTCGAATGATAATAAACGTATGAATATGATATTACAAAAAGTTGGACCACCCTGGCCTATGTTATAATGGGTCCAAAAATATAACGACTTACATAACAAACACTACTGTAAGTACCTATTTTCGAACATGGACAAAAAAAGGTTGTCATCGTTTTGCCGTAACATCATTTTTCAGTCGTCATTTAGACCTAAGGTCACTTCGTCGTTAAAATATAATGTTTAGAATTTAAGAGATATACAATTTTCATGTTACCTTCATATCATCATTTCAAGAGCACAGTAAGAAAGTTTTTATTTGGGTTTTCCAAAATTTGCATTTTAAAAATTTGCTTATTATATTGGTTTTTGAGATTCACGATGGAAATTTAAAATTGTTTTTTCTTTACAAATGATTGCAGGCATTGAGGATTGATGAAGTATAGTGGTGGTTCAATACATCACTACAGATAGGTAGTTATAGTTCTTCGGAAGAGCGATGTGACGATGGATAGTACGGTTGATTGAAAAACAAATCACTGCCTGCCTGAACAATGAAAGGAATGCCTTTAAAATGTCTGACAATTGTGTTCTCCATTATTTCTCCTCTACCCTAAAATAGCATAAACCTGATGTACTTACTACCTGGCTGTAAGGCTCAGCAACGACATGTAATATACCTGGGAGTAGTTGTCGTCAGATGCCTTTACGAGTTAAACGTCGAAGGGTATGACGCAGCTCTTGCGCATCATGCCAAACCTGGGCGGGCCGGAAGAGAAGAGGAAGCTTTTGGTAGCGTTGGCCCATCCAGTACTTTTATACGGCATCCCAAAGTGGGTACACACATTGGAGCACTCGGCCTTGAATGTGCGTTTGTTAAACATTGCCCAACGCAGAGCTCTTCTCTGTGGGATATGCGCATATCAAACAATCTCGACGATCGTCACAAGCCTCATGGCAGCCGTCCCTCATCCAGTGGATCGCTTAGCAGGGAAACGCCAGCTGAGGTTCATTATTAGAAAAGACGTTACTCTAAAGAATAACGTACAAGAAGGTTCCGTGAGCAGCAACGCTGCGTGCCTGAGTCAGACGGCTATTTACATAAGCGGATGGGTAGTAGATAAGACGCCTAGTACCCATTGTCGAGGCATGGTGTAACCATAGATAATATCTATTAGATATGGGCAGATGGAGTTCCATCTTCCACAGATAATGACTGGACATGGATGCTTCGGAACTTATGACCTTAGGATAGGCAAGGGCTCTCGCCACATTGGCATCACTGTCTAACACGACAGACGATCCGGCACATATGCTTTTCATGTGTCCAGCGTGGGGAGCGGACAGGGCAAGGATGGTGGATACCCTCAAGGTCCAAGTCAACGAGGAAAACTTTGGCGAGGTGATTTTGAAAAATCTCCTATGTAAGGGAGCGGTCGCCCAGTTCTCCAGAATCGTAATGAAGATGAAAAAAGATTCTCAGCAAGTGCGCCAGCGACAAAAAATTGATAGCTAATATAAAGGGCAATTTAATTTTTTTTTGCGATTCTATTTTTTATATACTATTTATATATTAGAAGGATATAGGGTTTTATTTTTGGTTGTATAGCATAGTTTATTGTTCATTTATTTATGATTTTATGTTATTTTGAATTTTGATGTTTTGTGCAATTAATTATTTACAATACACGATGGTGGTACTACAGAAGTAATGCTTAACGGCTGTACACGTGGTGTCGTCCGGGATAGTCAAATTGCACTTACTACCTAAAAATAAATGGTCGAATTGCACTTGGGTTCAAAAAAGGTAATGGTTGAACTGCACTCGTGTAAAAATCAGGTAGTGGTCGAACTGCACTTGGGCTCAAAAAAGGTATTCCAACAAAAATATCATGCATTTGAAAGGGTTAAACGTTTATAAAACACTCATTTCCCTTCCCACTTACAGGCTGAGGACTGACAATGATTTTAATCATTGGCGTGGTTAAAAATTATTGTTTTATACATACCTACCATTGTCCATTATGTTAATATAATATAAATATATAATATTATATTAAATCATCAAATTTTATTATTGTCATTGTTATAATTTTTATTTTTATAACTAATTTTAATAATTTCTTTTCAAATATTATTCATTTTTTTTCATTTTTTATAATTTTTTTTCGTCATTTCTTGTAGTAATAACAAACATCATTCAAAAACTCTAGCCTGGTAATACGCTTTTGAGCATATAAGTTAATGTATTTTTCTATATAATTTATTTTTTCCTGGTACCGTGTAGTTGAAGTCCTTATTGTGTCAGTATTCTGCATTAAAATATATGTGTCTATTTGTAATTGTGTTAGTACATCAATAAATACAAATATATTTGGATGTGGCGATGAAAATGATTTATTGAACTTTGCGTGGAAGGACTCACATGCATTTGTAGTTCTTTGACTAGAAATCGTATCCGTAGCCCAAATATGAGGCGGGAAAAGTCCATCGTTAGAAATATAATTATTAACTAAATAGTCACTAAATTTTTGAACAGCCTGGTTTTCTGGGATAGTTGACATAAAATCATCTGTATAACATTCACCAACTTCCACAGTTATGCACGTACGTCGTACACGTGAATGTCCATAGTGACCTTAAGGCTTGAATTTTAACTCTTTGTTTTGAACGACTGCAGTTCGACCACTACCTGCTTTTTACCCAAGTGCAGTTCGACTATTACCTGCTTTTTACCCAAGTGCAGTTCGACCATTACCTTTTTTAAACCCAAGTGCAGTTCGACTCAAATAAGTGCAATTCGACCATACCCGTGTCGTCAATACCGTATATAAAAATAAGGTAGGTGTAACCTTTTATTAAAGGTACACACTACGGCGCATGTAAACTCCGCCACAAGTACCTTTTTTTACTGTAAACTCCGCCAGTGAAGAAAATCAAATAGTAGTATAAAATCAATATGATATTGTTGTGTTTTAGAAATAACATGTGTTATCATTTATTATCATTATTATCATTTTTATTATTTATGTAGTAACAAAATAACAAATATAGTATCAGTAGTCTTGCGACCGGCGCCTCGGACACTATCGCGAGTGTGTGTTGTAATAATAAAAGTCAATTATACTTAAACAAAGGAGCTTGTGTTTGTTAATTGTTAGTACTGTAGTGAATTGGTTAAATATATTATAACATCAGAAGTGGGATGAACTTATTTTGCACGTCGTGAATGTTAAGCGCTATTTATTTAATTTTGTCTATGTTTGTTCGTGTGCGAAAATTAACACAGTGTTGCGTTGCTGTTGGTTAACTTCGAACAAAGACGAAGCGATGCGTATGCGTGGATAAGTATTTAACATTATTACGGTCTACCGTGTCATGAGGTTTTGTGTGTTTATGTATATATATATTTCGAATTGCGCGAAAATTGTATAACTTCTTCATAACCTCAAATTGTGTTTAACGAACGGTTGAAAACGTATACCAACGAACTGGTTATCACTAATCAACGACGGTGATAACATTTGCACCTAATCAGTGTTTACTGTTTATTCATTATTGTTTAGTATCGTTATCATGGCTCACGATAAAACCGTAGACGTCAATGAATTGTTACGATTAATGATTGAACAAAACCGTATTCGGGAACAACAAGTGGAAAAATTAGTCACTAAACTATCCGAACGATCGAATGAGGCGAATATATCATCGACATGTTTTATACCTAATTTAAACCAAACTATTTCAACGTTTGACGGATCAACGGGGGACACGGCCATTGCAGCGGAATGGTTGAAGGCATTAGAAACCTCGATGTGTCTGAACAAATGGCCAGATCAGTACACTTTGGAAGCAGCTCGTTCACATTTAGCGGGACCGGCGAAACAGTGGTATTTAGGTCACATGGATGAGTTGACCAACTGGAGCGAATTTATAGTGATATTTAAGAAAAAGTTTATGAGATCAGCGACAACGGCGGAGACCTGGAAGAAATTACAAGGACGGATACAAGGAGTAAATGAGACAACCTATTCGTATTTCCACGAAAAGATTAGACTTTGCCGAGAAATGAAATTGGACGAGACTGAAACCAAACAACAAATATGTGTTGGATTACGATCACAAACTTTATGTATGGCGCTGATGAGTAGTGCGCACATTAGAGAAGAAGAGCTGTTAGCAGAAATTCGACGCATGGAAGAGGTACAACTGGATCGCCAGTTGCATCTTAAAAATATTAGTACCATCACTAAGAAAACTGCATCTACTACGTCGAATGTTACACAAGTGGCTGCAACAAAAGAAGGTATCCAGAAAATTACAAATGATTGGACACGCGAAGTACGGTGCTATAACTGCCAACAAACCGGTCACATTAGCAGGGATTGTGATGCTCCACGAAAACCTCTCAAGTGTGTCACATGTCATCAGGAGGGGCATACAAAAAAATATTTTAAGACAGTGACCCAATCGGTGGTTAGTTTAATAAATACGAATCTCAATAAATCTGGCTACATTAAAATGGTTAAGATCAACAACAACCCGGTATTGATTCAGGGATTGGTGGACACTGGGATGCGATGTGTGTTTAATAAAAGCCAGTGCAGCTAAACAGTTAAATTTGTGTGTGTTACCTACAACTAAACAACTTACTGTGTACGGTAATAACCCGATAAATGTAGTGAATGGTGTTACATCGGTAACTGTGGAAGTTGATGACGTAGCAGAGATGGTCGAATTATGGGTAGTCGAAGATTTGGCACAAAGTCACGATTTATTAATCGGACGTACCTTTACGGATCGTGAAAATGTTACTTTTATTAAAACCAAAAATGAGGTAATATTTGGATATGATTATATTTTTAAATTTGATGATGAAGTTTTCCGTAAAGCGAAGTCAGCACGAGTAAAAGTGAATAGTGATCAATTGGTGAAGGCAAACGAAGTAACCATTGTAACAGCGTCAGTAAACGAAGAACCTGTGGAGGTACTGATGGTAAACTATTCTGCTACTGACACAAAGTTATATAGGGATCAAGAAATTGGAGGCGTTCAAGCGGCGGTACGGGAAAATGAGGAAGAACATGGAAGATCACCGGAAGTCATCACTGAAGACGGACCAATCAATACGGACCAAAAATAACACACGGTGAGAAAAAGCAATTAGTGAATCTTATTAATAAATATCGACATTGTTTTGCCCTCAGCATGGAAGAAATTGGGTGTACGGATGTACTGTCAATGGAGATTGAAGATAGTGGACTACCGGTAATGTCAAAACCATATAAGACATCAGCGTTGGAAAGATCAAAAATTGACAATATTGTAAAAGAATGGAAAAGACTGGGTTTCGTCACGGAGACTAATTCTAGTTATTCATCGCCGGTGTTATTGGTTACAAAAAAAGATGGCGAACCACGTCTGGTGGTCGATTATCGGAAGTTAAACCAACAAACAGTCAAGAAAAATTTTCCTATAGCCAACATTGATGAGCAGTTGGAGGAGTTAGCGGGTGCCAAATTATTTTGTGTCTTGGACCTCGCATCCGGGTATTTGCAGGTTCCGTTAACCGAGGAGTCAAAGGCAAAAACTGCTTTTATAACTCCAACCGAAACTGGACAATTTGAACGCATGATGTTTGGATTAACTAATGCACCATTTGTTTTCTCGAAACTGATGAGTAAGGTATTAGGACAACTAAGAGGTAACACGGCTGTTTGGTACCTAGACGATATATTGATTCCAGCGGTAAGCTTTGAAGATATGTTAGTCAAGTTGGAATCTGTATTTAAGGTTCTTGGTGATGCGCATCTCACATTGAAACTAAAAAAATGTCATTTTGCATGTGAACAAGTTGATTTTTTAGGATACACCCTGACTACGGACGGACTTCAACCGGGTTCAATCAAAATGGATGCGATACTACATTTTCCTATACCAAAAAATTGTCATGAGGTCAGACGTTTCTTGGGACTGACAGGATATTTTCGCAGATTTATGCCACACTATGCGAGTAAATCAAGAGCGATTAGTGAATTACTCAAAAAGGATAGTAAATTTGTCTGGGGATCAGAACAGACCACAGCATTCAATTTAATGAAACAATTTTTAACCAGTAAGCCAGTTTTGAAATTATATAGCCCTAATGACAAAACTGAGTTACACTGTGACGCAAGTGCAGTGGGACTAAGCGGGATACTTCTACAACAAGGGGATGATGGCAAGATGCATTTAGTTTATGCGGTATCGAAGAAGACGACGGCAGCAGAGTCTATGTATCACTCCACGAAACTTGAGTTGATGGCAATAGTGTGGAGTGTCGCTAGGTTACGTCACCTTTTGGTAAATATTAAGTTCCTAATTGTTACAGATTGCCAAGCACTCATCCATATGAATACAAAGAAAACACAGAACCCTCAGATTGCCAGATGGGCCACACTGATGACGGAATACGACTATGACATACAGCACAGGTCAGGAATGAAAATGGCACACGTGGATGCGACCAGTCGAGCACCAGTTGGCGAAGCAGTGGATACAATGCATGAAGTGATTGAGAAGCAGTTAGACGTTCTAATGGTGTGGTCCCAGGAAGAAGAGGTAGTTGCAATGCAACATTGCGATTCGAAATTGGTCAATTTAATTAATATACTTAAATTAACACCAGAACAAAGGACAGTAGAACAAACTAATCTTATTAAACCATTTGTATTGAAAAATAATATGTTATATAAAGTATGTAGGAACAAGGAAGGTGCAGAAAAGGAATTGTGGGTAGTGCCAAATTGCATGAGAAAAAGCATAATTGTGAAATATCATGACCTGGCAGCTCATGGGGCAGTAGATAGAACGGTTACTAAAGTTCAGGAGAACTACTACTTCCCAAAGATGCGGCGTTATGTTCGTTACCATATCACTTGTTGTCCCGAGTGCCTACTGCACAAGATTCCACGAGGAAAAAGGCCAGGGGAGTTACATCCAATCACATCGGGGAAGAGGCCGTTCCAAATTCTGAATGTAGACCATGTGGGCCCATTCATTCCATCGTCAAGAGGTAACTGTCATGTGTTGGTAATGATAGATAATTTAACAAAATTCGTCAAATTATATGCGGTCAAAAACACAAGTACTAAGTTTCTTTTGAAATATATCAAATCGTTTGTTCTGGATTATGGTATTCCTCAGAGAATCATTTCGGACAGAGGTACTTGTTTTACTAGTAAAGCATTTAACGAATATTGTGTTTCCAATGGTATTATCCATTCACTTATCTCTGTGCGCCACCCGCAAGCTAATGGTCAAGTCGAACGCGCAAATGCAACCTTGGTACCTATGATACAAGCTAGCATGAACACTGATAAAACATGGGATACAGAACTCCAACGCGTGGAGAGCCAGCTCAATAATTCAGTAAACAAAACTATTGGAGACACCCCTTTTCACGCATTGTTTGGATATTATGCCAATTCCAATGATGGAGCGTTGGCAAGACTAGTTGATAATGATCAAACATGGATCAATAGTGTATCGTTACAATCCAGAATCAGGGATAGCATAATCAAGGAGCATGAGTTGTGGAAAATTAAATATAATGCGAAACATACCAATGTTACTTACTCTGTTGGGGAAATAGTTTACCTGAAGAGACCACCTGAACACACTAGCCAACCGACTAAGTTACAACCAAAGTACAGGGGACCCTTAGTTATTACCCAAACATTACCGGGAGATACATATAGACTACAGGAACTATTGCAACATAGTGGCCATCAGTATCGTACAACTGCGCATGTGTCTGATCTGAAATCATATCATCTACCTATCGATGAGGACGAAGATCAAGATGAAGCACTCGAAGACCAGGAACAAGAGAATGAACAGGATGAAGAGGGAAAATACCAAACAGAACAACCAGAGGATGTAATTGTGGGCAATACACCTACTGAACAAGTACAGGCGGTCGAACCATTAAGACCACAAAGATTGGCTAGGAAGCCAACATATTTAGTAGATTATGATCTTAAATGAATTCATTATATTCTGTCAATTCGTCTCAATTATTATTATTTGTTTTTTTTTTTTTTATATATATTTATATATGTGTTAAATGTCCATTATTATGATGGAAGTTAATCTAGTTTCACCTGTTATAAATGAGGTCATTTAAATGTCAGGATGACCGAATGTTATCATTTATTATCATTATTATTATTTTTATTATTTATGTAGTAACAAAATAACAAATATAGTATCAGTAGTCTTGCGACCGGCGCCTCGGACACTATCGCGAGTGTGTGTTGTAATAATAAAAGTCAATTATACTTAAAAAAAGGAGCTTGTGTTTGTTAATTGTTAGTACTGTAGTGAATTGGTTAAATATATTATAACACATGTTTATTAATTAACTCATAATTAATATTACAATATTATAATACTCACTGAATTGTGGTTATGAAAAAAAGTAATTCACACGAAAAGTAATACAGACAATACTGACTATGACACATGACAATATATATTCAAACTTATATAATATATTGGTATGAGACAGTGGTATCACAACATGCCCTTTTTTAAAAAAAAAAAAAAATTAAATTAATCATACATTTTTTAACTATTAATTATTATACACAAAACCTAATAGTAACAAGATAATACTTATTATTAACATTTAATTTAAAAATCTTTTTGGTTTAACAATATTTCTACCAAACCTATTTTTTGTCTCTGTCTGTAAATTGGTTTCAATAGACTTTCAGAGAAAGTTTTATTAATATTATCATCCAAATCATCTTTACTTTTCTCTTGAGTTTTTAATGCAGTTTTAATAATAAACTTTCTATTTCTTTTATAAATTCTACCATTATCTGCTTCAATTCTATAAGATATAGGTTGATCACAGACCTCAATTATTTTACCATTACTCCAAGTACTGTTAGGCTTAATTTTAAATAATACTTTATCATTCACCTTTAGTTGGGATAGTTGCTTAGTATTTTTATTATAAAAGGACATTACTTTATCAGTTATAGAGAAAACTTGTTTATTATGATTTTCTACTTCAACTAATGTTGGTTTAAGACTAGACAATTTGACAGGAATTTTAGTTCTAATATTTCTTGACATAAGTAGTTGTGCAGGAGAGCATAAACTATTATATGCAGTGTTACGATACTGCATTAATGCAATATATGGGTCTGTATTTGTATCAGAGGATTTTTTAAGTAACTTTTTCACTATTTGTACGCATCTTTCTGCTAATCCATTGGACTGTGGATAATTTGGGCTAGAAGTGACAGTGTTTATACCCCATTCAATACTAAATAATTTAAATTCTTCACTATTGAATGGTGGTCCATAATCCGATATTATCTCCATAGGTATACCAAATCGAGCAAATATAGATTTTAATTGAGTAATAACTAATTTTGCCTGTGAACCCTTAGACAAATGAGCTATTTCAATAAATTTTGAATAGTAATCGACTACCATGTTTGATCATTATGGTGAAATAAGTCTATACCTAGTTTTTGCCAAGGTAGATCTGGTATAGCATGACAACATTTTTAATATCATTGTTTATACCTGGCCAGAACAATACATCTTTTATTTGATTTCTACAGCGTTCAATACCCATATGGCCTTCATGAATAAGTTTTAACATATCAGATCTAAGTTTAGTAGGTACAATTAAACAATTACCCTTAAAGACTAAGTCATCAATCACATGAATTTCATCTCTGAAAGTCCAAAAAGGTTTGAGAGAATTTTCAAGAAGAGGCTTATTTAGAGGCCATCCTGACATACAAATATTTTTAATTTTCTGCAATACTATATCATTTAAAGTTTCATTTTTTATTTTGACAAGATATTGTTTTCCAATGGCTAAGTATTCAGAAAATGCTTGAACTTGCAAGATTAATTCTTCATCTATATTGTCCTCATTAAAGTCTGGAAGTGGAGCCCTTGACAATGTATCCGCTAAAACCATCAGTTTACCAGGGACATATTCAACATCAAGATGATAAGATTGAATATTTAACATCATACGCTGTAATCTAGTAGGGACCGAATGTAAAGGCTTTTTGAACAGTGAAACTAAAGGCTTATGATCTGTCTGTACCTTGACAATTTGACCATATAAATATTGGTGAAACCTTTTACAACCAAAAACAATTGCATAGAGTTCTTTTTCTATTTGTGCATAGTTTTGTTGTGCAGAAGTAAGGGTCTGTGAAGCGTAAGCACAAGGCTTGATGTTCTGTAAAATAACTGCTCCAACTTGAGATGCATCAACTGACAAAGTGACAATGTAAGTGATAACGATGGTTCATAATAAGATAAGACAGGTGCCGTTGTGATACTGTTTTTAACCTTATTAAACACAGATTCATAGTTTTCATTCCATACCCATGATGTGTTTTTTTTTAGCAGTGAACGCAGAAGTGTTGTCTCATCAGCTAATTTAGGGATATAAGAACTTAAATAATTTATCATGCCCAGAAATCTTTGTAAATCTTTAACTGACTTAGGAGAAGGCATATTGACAATGGCTGTAATTTTATCAGGATCAGGTTTAACCCCTTGACTATTTAAAACATGACCCAAAAATTTTACTTCAGTAACACCTATTATACATTTACTTTTATTAAATTTTAAATTAACTTCCCTAGCTCTATCAAACAATTTTTTAAGTCGTTGATTATGCTCTTCTAGTGTTGAACCTGTTATAATTAAGTCATCAATATATACAATAACTCCATCAATAATCTCTCATCAGAGAATAATTCAGTTATAATACGATGAAAAATTTCAGGTGCACAGTTAAGACCATATGGCAACCTAAGAAATTTGTATCTACCAAAATATGTATTAAAGGTACAGAGCTCAGAGCTTTTTTCATCAAGTGGTATCATCCAAAACCCAGAGTTGGCATCCAGTGTTGAAAAAAATTTTATTCCACTCAATTGAGTTTTAACTGCCTCAAAAGTAGGGAGAGGATAATGTGACCTACTAATTGCTCTATTCAAATTTCTAGGATCTAAGCATATTCTTAATTTATTATTTTTCTTTTTTACTATGACTATTGAACTAACCCATGACGTTGGTGAAGCAATTTTCTGTATCACTTTTAAATCACACATACTATCCAGTTCTTTACGAAGTTGTTCATACAGAACAAAAGGAATTTTACGAGGTGCATCAATAATAGGTTGGACCTCATTGTTAATATGAATATGACATTTTATTGGTAGGCAGCCTAGACCTTCAAATATAGCATTGTAATCTTTTAGTAGAATATGACTAGAATTATTGTTAACAACATTAACTCGTTGTAGTAGATTAAGTTGTTTGCACGATGCTAAACCCAACACTGTTATGCAATCAAAATCTACTATGAAAAATGTAATGACTTCAAAACTATTTTTGAAACAACATCTAAGACTACATGTACCTAGTGTAGGAATATCTACTGAGTGTATTGACATAAGCTTGGTTGTATTTTGTCTAATGATAGAGGACTCACTAACTTTAAGTTTTAATAAGTTACTAAGAGACATAATATTAACTTGTGCACCAGTATCAAGTAAACAACTTATAGAAATATTATTAACATACAAATCAATTTGCCAGGTCTGAGAACTATTGTTGCTTATGGTATAAACAGTACCGACAAATAATTGATCAGATTCTAATACATTATTATTTTCTATTGAAACCACTTTGACAGACTTAGACTTACAAAATTTAGGAAAATGATTAAAACGTTTACAGTTATTACATTGTACACCAAATGCAGGACATTTAAATTTATGTATTTGTCCACACCGAGTACAATTATTATTTTTACTACTGACATACTTACCATTATTGTTCCTTCTTTGAGAACTCGACGAAGACTCCCTATTTTGACTTGTATTCATTTGAGATGACCATTTTGATTTTGACTGTGAATTTTTCCTTGAACGAATTGATGATGATGCTTTAGTTGTTTGAACAGTCAGCACCTCTTCTTTGGCATTATTTAATTGTTCTGTACGGTGTTTAGATAATTCCATCGATGAACATATTTTCAGAGCCTTATCAAAAGACAGTTCATCTTCTCTTAAGAGATGTTGCTTTAATTGTTGCCAATTATTGTGTAGACCAAATATAAGTACATCTTTTACAAGACTCTCACGCAGTGTATCAAATTCGCAAGACATGCTTAAAAATTTTTAAATCTGCAACGTATTCACTGATATTTTCATCTGCAGACTGCAGTCTAGTAAAAAACTTATGACGTTCAATGGTGACATTTTTCCGAGGAATAAAGTAGTCAACAAAACAAGAGATAACAGTTTCCAGTGAAACTGTTTTAATATCCTGATTAAATGAATTAAATATTTTGAGCGCTGGCTTACCGATGAAATGTAAGAATATAGAAACTTTTCTAAATTCTTTTAATGAATCATATCCACTGGCGGTCATATAAATATTGAAGTCTTGAATCCATTCATTCCAGTTTTGACATAAATTACCTTCCACTGAAAGTGGCTGTAGGTTACCAGTCAATCCAGCCATGTTGTGGTTTAATTGGTACTGTTGATGAGGAAACGACGTAGACGGTGGACATGGACGCGGAAAAATCAAATGTAGACGATGACACCTGTTTTTTTTTTTTTTTAAACGACGACACTCAATGACAGTTAGATTAGGTTATTCAACGGAAGACACAGAATCGAGAACACCTGACACCATGTTGTGTTTTAGAAATAACATGTTTATTAATTAACTCATAATTAATATTACAATATTATAATACTCACTGAATTGTAGTTATGAAAAAAAGTAATTCACCCGAAAAGTAATACAGACAATACTGACTATGACACATGACAATATATATTCAAACTTATATAATATATTGATATGAGACAGTGGTACCACAACAGATATGTTATTAAAAAAAAAATTATAATATAATATAATATCATATCGTTCTCATTAATTATTTAAATCATAGTAAAAAAATTATAATAAATAATTATTATACCTAATAATATAAAATCATATTTTTAATAATAATAATTAATAATCGTCCACATAATATAATAAATAAATAATCGTTATAAATATTGTCATATATTAAAACTAAAATGATGTGATACAATTTGCAAATATTCCAAGTCTTGTATTTCTCTATTAGTATATCTATTCATAGTAACCTGTAACACTGTCATTTTTTTTTCAAATTTTTTAGCTTATTTACTTAAGACATGCCATTTAGTTTTATATGAGTTTGGGTTTGAAATTCGATAAGAACTTTACTAAAAATGTGAACATTCGGATGACTTTTATAAAATTAATTTTTTAGATGACTATGAAAGGATTCACAGGCATTTGTTGTTCGATTTAAATTTGCATTTTGATCAGCCCACAAATGAGGAGGAAACGCTGCCTCATTACTTATGTAATTGTAAACAAGGTAATCTGAGAACTTTATTACTCTGGGGTCGGATGGCATGATTGCTTCTAAAGTAAATGCAAATACATCGGAAACTTTTTCAGGAGATAAAAACAATAATCCGAAACATAGATGAAGCCACTTACTTATTTCTAATTCACTTTTATATTCAACACTCAATCCAAAGTTTTGAATTGCCCTCCACCATGATTGGCTAAGATGAAATCTACATCCTACTAGACTAAGATTATGCCATATTTTTTCGCATGCATTATGAATTGCTAATTCAAAATCAACAACTATTTCCGTTGGACTTAAAACTAAATTTAAATCTAAACATTTTTTACAGATTGATTTGAAACAATTAATGTAAGTCTCTTGTTTTTTATCTTTTAAAAGACAGAAGACAAGTGGTATATAATGTCCATTAAAATAGCCATGCAAGTAAATAATTTATAAAAAATTTAACACAATAATCAAACGTACTATCTACATAAATTGTTTCTGAGTTACATAAATGTTTTAGATTTGTAATACAACTATATATAATAATCTCAATATCGAAATCGGATAAAATTAAAAAACTTTTATCTCTGATCGTTTTTGGTGCCATCTGAATAAGCGAAGAGATAACTTCAAATCGCGAAGTTGGAACTGGTGGTATTAATTTTCTACGTGCATTATACGTGTTTCTTTTTACCAACGACATGTCATTTGAAGTTAAATTTGTTGAGTTTTTTATTGTACTACTACAACATTCTAATCCCATATTTAATATTTTAGCTATAAGAAAAAATATATAAATATTTAATATTTTAGCTACAAAAGGTGTACCTATGCCATCTACAAAAAAAATGACTACATGTGTCGTATGCAATCTCTCATTGATCATTTATTTTTATTTTTTTATAGCATAAGACACGTTTACCTATTTTATTACTATTTAATTTTGAAATGTATTTACCCGGTTTATCACGAATATCTTCCACCGCTTTTCTTTTAACACAACTACTTATTTCTTGTCTTTCTAGTGTTTGGTTTGAAATTGGAAGGCATGAAGTAATGTGAGTATCATTTGCAAAATGTGTCAAAGTAATATTTTGCTGCTCAGCTCCAACAGTTTTTATAAATGCATTACAATTTTTGTTATTGCACCTCCATTTAATTTCACCAGATGCGTATTTTATATTTTTATTAAACTTATAATTTTTAAATACAATCAATAAATTGACTCGTTGACCAGTAATTAATTTGATATGATCACTTTCTTGCAAAATATTTCGTTCAGATATATAAAAATATCGGAAGTATCGGAAATATCTAAAATATACACGGAGACGCGCAGACTACGAATGATTATGTTTGTCAAAGTATACGTCTTTACGTATTCCTTACCTGCTGCCCATATCATCATTGGAAATCCTGATTTCAGATGATATCAAGATAAAATTATTAATGAATCGATCTAATTTTGACAATGTGAGAAGGCACGTGGCAATATGAGCTCTGACCAGGTAACAAAAAAAAACTGGCGGAGTTTACCATAGACCTATTATTAGCTTTTTATCTTGACCGGTATTCTGGCGGAGTTTACAATCGCCCCACACTACACTGCACAACTACATAACAACCACTGTAAAGTTTGAAGTTCTTATATCTTATATATTATCAGTAAAATGTTATAGAAAACGTAAAGTTATTGTTATTCAGAATGTAAACGTTATTAGAATTTGGCGTTTATCGTTATTATGAATTTAAACGAGGTATCACGCAGCATTTTCAAATAATCCAGTAGTTAGTTTATTACTTAATAATTATCATTATTATTATTATTATTGTCATATTAATATGAACACGCAAATTTATAAATGATGATAAATAGTTTAATGGTTGTAAGAAGATATAATTAACAATTTTAGATTCTGAGCGGAGCGATGAATGTGTTGATTTTACCATGATGTGTTTTTTTTTTTGTGCCTGTCATCACGTTTTGGGGCAGTAAAAGTGCTTCAATTTTCGACTTCAGTACCTCGTTCGATCAGAAAGTGAATCTAGTTGGTACTTTGGGGGGGTCAAAAGTGAAAAACTCTTAATATTTTTCTAAATAATCGGGATAAACAAACTAAAAATTAAGGGAAAAACGGGAAATTTTACGGACAATCAATTTTCGACAAAATCAATCTCAGTTTTTGATGTAACATTAAAACAAATGACCATAGATACATGAAATTTTCACCAAATATTTATATAAATATATTCTATCCACCATGCAATTTTAAAAACTTTTTGACTTAAGTTGAACTATTCATAGACATAAGCAAATTTCGATCATTATTAGTTTTTTCTTAAATTAATACCTATCGATAAAAATTTATGTTTTGGGTAGAAGAGCATGAAAATTGAATACAAGGTTTTAAACATATTGTTACAATTCATAAAAAATTTTCTTTTTAAATCTAAGATTTGAATAATTTTAATAATCTATAATATATCCTAGACAGATAATCCGTTTCGCTCAGAATCGTTTTTCGTATAAAATGATATAATATCATTGGATTTAAATTTAATTCCATCCATTACAGTAATAACACTAATAACCCACTTGTAACCTACTGTACAGCTGAGCGACATCCACGTCTATTTTACGTAGATATTATATTACATTGTATTTAATCATAAAAATAATAATGTTTGAACTCAAGTGAATGGAACACAATATGCAATCTATTATTAAATAATAAATATTAAATATAACATTAAAAATATTCGGAAGCACTCGTTTTATCTTAGCATATCAATATAAATTATCATAAATATTATTAAATTAGTTCAATAAGTATCATATAATAAGTCATTAATTAATGACAGTAACATGAAATAATACGATAAAATATCTACTTTGTAGTTAATAAATCATACATACAATTCAAAATCTGTAAAAATTGTGTAAAATACGTATTTTGGAAGACTTGTTTACAATCAATTTAAAAAAAGCTTTATGTTAAAATTGGAAAACTTTTTTTCGATAATATCACAATATTATAAATAAATGCTCACACTACTGCACCCGTATTATAATAGTTGTACATTGCTACGTGGGACCTATTTAGTTTCGGCCAACACCTGGCGAAGTCTGTCGATGAACATATGAGCGTGATGTGGCTGAAAGATCAACGCTGGTCGCATTCTGATGCCCACTACTCCACAGCCTCCAGATTGGACTCCTGAAAAAATTAAAACACCTTAATAATTACAGTTAAACCAACCAGTACCATACGATTAATGGTATAATTAATTATCTTTAAACAATATGAATAATAAATTCAAAAGGAAAGAAGGTAGCGAAGTTGTACAGAAGTATTAATTGATTAAATTTATAACAGATGCTTCTTAAATATTTAAAATAAAGTGTTATCTATAAATGGCCCGATATCGGATGATTACGGCATTACGTCATATGGTTTAATATCAGATGTTCTTAAATCCTTAGTTATATTCAACGAAAATCTCCAAAAATAAAGTTTAGATTTCAGGTAAATATACAGTGATTAATGATTATAATATTCATCATCCAATATCTCTATGACTTCTTGTGTCTTATTATTTTTTATTATATTATTATCTGTTAAATATTATGTATGTAATAATGTATTATTATTATTAATTATTAATGTCATATAACTGTCAAGGGCTGGTCCCGTTTACTATTATAGTAAATAAATAAATAAATATCCATTGTAGATGTAAATAGTCATATTAATTGTCTTATTTACCTATTAGTATTATTATATCTAAATTAAAGTTAAACTAATAAAAAAGTCTGATACATTTAATATGTTAATTTTAGATTTAATTTACAATAAGTTTGTACTAATAATTATTATTTACTAACACAATTAAAATTCAATACCTATAAAGCAGTTAAAAATTAAAAAAAAATCATCTTGTAAAGATATTTATCACAATTTAATGATTGGGTGATGTTTATTTTAATAGCACTTTAATTTTCATGTCTGAAGTCTGATTATTAAATCGAAATTAACAAAATAAACACCTATTTAAATGTATTTATTTAAATACCTGTATCATTTTAAAAATAAATGAATAGATAACGTGAACAAATTAAAAAAGAAAATTCAAAATTCGTATAAATATAATATATTTAATAGTATATTTAATGATAAACGACAGTTCGTATAACTTAAGATTTATTAAATTCATACAAATCATGGTAAAAGGGTTTGATATTTCTAAACCTTTATTTAGTGTGTATGTGTTTACTATAATCTTGTGTAGGTAATTTTTGAATTTTCAAATATTTTAATACGATAAATAAAACACCCATAATATGAAAGGTGACAGGAGACACACACAAAATACACACCAGTAAACTGAGTAGGTACAATATTATTAAAATACTTAGACACCTTTGGTTAAAAGTCTTTTGACAATGTCGTCTCGGAGTTTTGCGTCAGCAGCATCGAACGTTATGAATGTACCGCGGCCTCTTGTGGCGTTGATTAGTGCCGGGAACTCGGCTTCCAGATCTCTGAGTCCAGACATGAGTACATCGCCGGATTTTTCAACCACCGACAACAGATTTTCCCTCTTTATCACCTTCAGTACAGCATCGAGCAATATGATTTTGGTCGGATCTCCCATCCAAGTGTTGAACACACGGTACGGCAAGTCGGGTCTGCAGAAATTAGGTTAATAACAAAAACATGTTATGTTATTAATTCCTACAGTGATAATAATCTTTTTTAATAATTATACTATATTATTACAAGAATTCGGTCTTCAAATAGTATCCTCCGGTTTGCATTTTTTTGCTAAAAGTAACGATGTCGGGCGAAGTTTCCAGATCGAAATGCTCGTGACACCACATCTTACCGGTGGGACCACCGCCTGTTTGTACCTCATCGATTAGATATCCCGCGTTATACTGCAATTTACCCATTATAACGAATACAATACCAATAATTATGATTTACCCATTTGTATTTTTTTGTTCAGAACTTTCGATAGCTGCGTACATTTGCGTAAGTTGGGTCAAATTTTGGGGGTTGCAAAAGTTTTCAAAATATCTTAGATCCGTGAGAGGCTTTGCCCCCCTCCCTCCCGCAAAACCACCAACATTTTTTAAACCAATTTGCAGACTATTAACCTAAATTAATTAAATATAATATATTGAAAAAAAAAATGTATATTTTATTTTATTTATGAACTACAATAAATAATACATTCAAAGATTGAATCGTCGACCTCTAATTTGAGCCCACGAGAAACCAAAATGGTTTTTATTAGCTCGGAAAGTGTTTTTCCATCTGTATAATCTGTTTTAAAAAATCCAAGAAAAGCATCAACTGGACAAAACTTTTTTGTAACATATCTACATGGTAGGATATGTAGGGTCTAAGGAGTAGTGAATATTGTAGAGTTGCAGCAATAAACTATTCAAATTATAAATAATTTAAAAAACAAAATACATAACGTAATAATATTATTGAGAATAACTAAAAATAGACAATAATATACCGGCTATGGCGTGAAATCTGATTATTCGAATACGTAAAATACTGTTCTTATGATGGGTTCTCAAAATATGAGTTTATCTTAAGTAATTTTAACTGAAACTAAATTGTAAATAGTTACTAATTATTAAATCAAAAATCTTTTAATTTATAATTGTAATATTTCAGAAATTTCTGGGGTCGCAATACAATACCTTTGTGACCCCCAATTTATGCCACTGGCTGCGTACGATCAACCAACCTTTTTAGCAATCTTTTGAAGCTTCTGGAAGAAATACGGCGATGCGTGGTTGTCTCCACCTTCCGACTGGATGGGTTCCACGACGATTCCCGCCACGGGGTTGCCCTTCTTTTCCCACTTCTCTATCAGTTCCTCCACCTGTGGAAATGAATTCAAACCGACCGAATCTTAAAATATATATTTATTTAGTTTACAAGAATCTACTAATTATAAAAGTTATTTTTTTTTTTTCAATGCGTAAATAGCAATAGCCTATACACAATACATACATTTATAATTATTAGATTCTGAACGAAGTGAGGAATATATTGTTTTACAATGATATATTATGTTGTTGTTTTTTTTAGTGTTTGACATCATGCTTTATTGGAGTAGAAATAACGCTTTGATTTTTGACTCCAACCCCTCTTTAAAAAAGAAAATTCATCTTGTTGGTACTTTAGTGAGGTCAAAAGTAAAAAACTTCCAGTAGTTTTCAAAAGCATCAGAAAAACTCTAAAAAAGTAACGAAAAAACGGAAATTTTTACGCATAATTAGTTTTCGATAAAATCAATTTTTTTATTTTGCTGTAACTCAAAAACAAATCATTTTAAATACTTGAAATTTTCACCAAATGTTAAAAATATTTTGATTTTTTTAAGCTATTTATAAAAAATTGAAATTTTCAATTTTTCTAAGTTTTTTTTATTGAAATGCCTATAAAAAAAATTTGGATATCAAAATTTTTTTTAAATTTAATAAAAGGTTAATTATAAGTAGTACTTACTTATCGTAGTAAAAAAAAAATTAAAAATCGTTAGTCAAAATTTTTGTTTATAAGCATTTAAAGTTCAAATGTGTAAAAATCATGAAATATGACAAAATTGCGAAAATTGCGAAAATTGCGAAAATTTGCATGGAATTATGAACTTGAAAATTCATATAATTGTAGTGATTTATACCTAAAGTTAGAAAACCCAAAACAAGGTTCTCCAAAAAACTTTTTTTTCTAATAACGGTAAAAAAAAACTCCATAATCGATAATAGAAAATATTTGGCGAGCGTATAAAAATATATTATAATTTAAATATAGCTAATATAATATATCCTAGACTGACAAATCATCTCCGTTCAGAATTGTTTTTCGTAAACAATGATACCTGTCGTTGCATTCAAATTTAACACATGTATTATAGTGACCAACTCTCCATCTCTACTATATACAGCAGAGCGAAACCCACTTGGCCACTTTTTTATAATATTGTTATATTAAATAAATAATTTGCCTTCTATGTAGAATATAGCGTGAAACACCTTAATTTTTACATTTAATAATGATTTTATTTAAATTCTGGTTAGAATTTTTAAATATAATTAGATAAAGACAGAGTATTTAAGTTATTGAAATTGTATGTACCCCCCTTGCTATAATTTATTGGATAATGTTTTAAAAAGTTTTGATGTATTTAATTAAAAATTCTGACGAGTAGTTTTTCAGTTGTTAAAATGTTTATATTAAGGAAAAAACACATTTTTCCAAAAAAACATATTTAAAAAAAATTATATTTAAAAAAATAATGAAAAATTTAAAAGTGCGTGGTGCATCATACAAAACATTTAAACCCGAGCTAAGTCTCACATACACTTCTTTGTTCAATCCTGCTTATAAGATAGTGACTGGGAGTATATGTCAAGTGTAAGAGCACCACACACTTTTAAATTTTTCATTATTTTTTTAAATATAATTTTTTTTTTAATGTTTTTTAATTTAAAAATATTTATGAAACAAATTTATTTTATTTAAAAAAAAGATTTTTTTAATATTTAATTTTTAATTTTTTAATCGACGATCAGCGGCGGTGATACGAGCGCGCGTGACGGCGAGTTTGGTAGCAAAATACGGTGCGTACCGACGATGATACTCGGCAGCGTAAATGCAGACGACCGTTCGCTACTGTGTGAGGTTCTGCAGCTTGAACAATACAGTCGTGAGCTGTATCACTGCAGAAGCACACAGAGGAAACGGGGTTTTACGGCGACGTCGTTGGGACAATCCGTTGCTATACGGGGATCTGCAGCTTGAGCAGTACAGTCTTATCTTTTTTTCAGTTAACTTTTTTATTTTATTTTTTATTTCAACAACATTATTCTGTTATATGCTGTATGGTTAATTTACTGAAGTACGGCGAGTAATGGTTAGGTTAACCCGCCTTGACCCAGAAAAACCCTTCGTACCTGAGGAGATGACTTTGCACACATAGATAATAAAGAAATGGATGGGCCATCCCTATACCTTATACACGGAGCGTTCTGTGATCGAAGAGAACTTATGTTACCACAGTGGTTAGACAGTGGTTGGATAGTGGTTGCCGGGTAGCAAAATTTTAAAGCATGACGTCTCGGCGCGCGAAATTTTAAAATATGTCAGCCCATTAATTACCATTCGACTATCAACAATCAGATAGGGCATAAAACCATAGATAATTAATAATTTTTAATTATGACAATAATATTGATATTATAATAAAATAATAATTGTTCGGTATAAATACAAATTAATATAAAATGGGTGATCTGCTTTAGGGCACTATGTCAAAAACTTATAATAATATAATGTATAATAATATCACAGAATAGAATCTATTCAATAGATAAATAAATATGATATAACTAATATTAATAATGATAAATAATGATATTTTTGATTTTGTTATTATCAATCATAAACTTAGGTTAAGTCTAGCATGAGGTCTATGTTGTCATTTTGTCAATAGATAATAATAAATTACATGACAAATAAGAATTTATTTAATTTATTTGTCATGATAAAGTATAAACATAGTTTAACGACCACGTTACAATAGGTTAAATAATAGGTTAATAAATAAGTTTAGTTGCATTAAAATTAAAAATCACATAAAACATATTAAAGTTTGTAACGGAGCCTAGTATATTACCAACATATAAAACGGTCCTTTTCAGGACCACCAATCACAAAACAGAATTTACAAAATACAATGCCACAAAGATTGAGGGGCGAATTTGAAACCCTTCTAGGCGTTGTACATTCCCAACAAATATGGCTATAGAAAGAGGAGATCGTGACGAAATAAAATATACCATCATAATAATTAAAACTCCAAAATTGACCAAATAGCGAGGCAAACCGTACCGACGGCAAACACAGTTACGCACGGCGGCACACCGGTGGTTTACGAGTCGGTACGGGAAATAGTATATATACCGATCACAGTAGCAGAGCAACATTCATTCTTCCGCCAACAATACTATCGTCAACACCTTACCAACGGCAGCGAAGACACTCGTCAAAACGGGGCGGCAATCGACGATCTTACCGACGGCAGCGAAGACACTCGTCAAAACGAGGCGGCAATCGACGATCATACCGACGGCAGCGAAGACACTCGACAAAACGAGGCGGCCACAGACGATTCTACCTGCGGCAGCGAAGCTACTCGTCAAAACGAGGCGGCAATCGACGATCATACCGACGGCAGTGAAGACACTCGACAAAACGAAGCGGCCACCGACGATTCTACTTACGGCAGCGAAGTTACTCGTCAAAACGAGGTGACAACCGACGATTCTACGTTCTACGTGCGGCAGTCGACAGCGAAGGCACTCGCCCCAAGGCTACAATTATCCAGCGCAATTGCGGATTGGCCAACGCCAATAAGTCTTCTATGAACAAATTCCAGCGGCTTCATACGCGGGTTTGTTCATAGTCGGCTCACTTAAAAAGGCTCTTTTCAGAGCCATCAACAATTATAGTGCACCTACATAGGTTTCACTACCGGTTGATATTGAATCACGACTTATTAAACTCCGTGTATAATTCAATATTACCCATTCAATATCATATACTTTTTATTTGTAAACAGATTTCCAATCTGTAAAAGTATATCGCGCCTCTACAGGCCTGATACCGCCCGCTGTGGTCCGCTTCTTTAAGCTAGCCCTGCGGCCCGGATATATCATGTTACTTATTTATTATTTTATTTATTGTAAATTTCAATAAACATTTCTTAATTGTACAAAACTATGTATTATGAAATTATTTCCGTACATGGTACGTCAAAAGTTTGACGCACCGTGTCAGCTGGCGCCCAACCCGTGACTCGAAATCTTCACCAATCAGAACGACTATTCAAGAAGCAAGTTTACTAGTCGGTACGGCTGAAACATATACCCATAAATTGCCAGAACGACTATTCAAGAAGCAAGTTTACTAATCGGTACGGTGGAAACATATACCGGGTAACACTCAGTAAAATTAGGAATACAACAAATAGTTAATATTCATCATAATGAGTCCAAACCAAAGACAGAAACGTAACCAGGGCACGTCTGGAGGAGACACACAAATATTAGAAAAGACGCAAAAATTAGAGGAGAAAATAGAAATACTGGAAGATACTGTGCAACAACTGCAGAAAAAACTAGAGACTATGGAAAATCAGTATGATGCATTAAGACAACTTATTAATGATACGGATACCAAAATATTAGTAACAACAGCACGACAGGAAAAAGATATCCAGAATCTACAGACCAATGTAACCACACTGCAGACTACAAAAAATGATGGCGTATTTATGAACACCAGCAATAGGTCAACGGTGGATATTATAGCCCCAACTTTTAGTGGAGAGAGCAAGACGGAACATCCAAAACAATTTCTGAAGGAAATACATACATACTTAGAACACAAACAAATCACCATCAGAAAAGAAAAAATGATAGTCATAGAAAATAACCTTCGTGGAAAAGCAGCAAAATGGTACACAATGATCAAAGACGCATCACTAGACGAAGTAACGTTCAATGAATTGTTCCTCAAGCATTTCTTTTCCGAAAACCATCAATGGGATATCTTTATAAAATGCACGGAAGCGGGAAAAAAACCGATTAAAAAGGACTTCCAAGAACATTTTCACCATTGGATGGCGGAATTGAAACACCTTGATTCACCCAAAATGAATGAAGAACAAGCAATTAATTTGATCACGAAACATTTTCCAATAGCCATTCAGGCGTACATACAAACGACAAAGGAAAAAAAATTTTTACCAATTTGGGAAAAATTAGGTGAGTTGGAAAATAACATAAAGCAAGAAGAGGAACCAGTTAAATATAATGAAAACCCAACTAAACAGATAAATACCAGGCAAAACAACACATACAATAGAACAACATACCCGACAAACAACCAAAATTATAAACATACTTCAGATGTACACAAACCATACACGCAGAGACCGGTACAGCACTATGGAGGTAACCGTAATCCCAACATCAGACAATTAACCATGGATCAACCAGAACTCGATGCTGACCACATAATTAGCGACAGGGAGGAGACGATTGAAGATATTGATAGGACAAAAAACTGGGAACAGGGGACTGTGGAAATGGATCAACTTCAGTCATAAACACCCTTGATCTAAAAGACATTACAAAGACAACAATGAAGAAAAAGCACCCACCAGACAAGTCATTAAATTTATTAAAATCAGAAGATTTAACAAGAGATGAAGACTTTGACGTGGCATTTACCAAAACACAACAATTGGGTTGTCCATACATAAAAACATCTATAAACAATCGAGAGTATGACATGTTAATCGATTCAGGAGCCGAAATATGTGCAATATCGGAGGAATACTACAATAATATAATAAAAGATGACTCAAAGATACCAGTAATACCATTAACTGGACTTAGTATACATAATGCGATGGGCAACAAACCAACAAAAGTAACTAAGCAAATTTTGTTACCAATAGAAATAGGAAATGAACAAATACAGACACCATTCATTGTAATAAACAATTTGAATGAAAAAGGTATTATAGGCAGTGATTTTCTGGAAACAAATAAATCATTAATCGATTATGAAAAAAGACAGTTGACAATAAAAATAAACAACAATATGTATGATATACCATTTTCGAAAAAAGAAACAAAGCAACCCATGCATTTACGAGCAATATGCACACAGCCAATCACGGAACCATTAAACCAAATACAATGCAATACACTACCTGACCACATTCAAGAGAAATTAGATAAATTAGTACAACAATATCATAGTGTATTTCGGAATATCCCTGGTGAAATAAAAGGGTATGAATGTGTAATAAGATTAAAAGACGACAAACCAGTTAATCAAAGACCATATCCTATTCCGATCACGAAACGTGAAGCAGTCGAAAAAGAAGTTAAACGAATGTTGGATATGGGCATCATCAAACGATCAAGATCACCATATTCGGTACCAATTGTGCCAGTGTTTAAAAAAAATGGTGACGTACGATTATGCTTGGACGCCCGAAAAATTAATGAACAAATTATTCCAGACCGAGAATGTCCTATGACAATAGAAACAATATTCTCGAAATTTGAAAAAATAAAATGCATTAGCACGTTGGACCTCCGAAGCGGATATTGGCAAGTAAAGCTTGCAGAAAAAAGCATGGATCCATGTTCATTTCTCATAAATGGCAGAAATTATTCATTCAAACGTTTGCCATTTGGACTCAGTATAAGTGGGTCAGAGTTTCAAAAAAGCATGGACATTGTATTAGGCCCGTTATTACAATCCTTTGTAACAATTTATGTAGATGACATATTAATTACATCGGAAAACGAGAGTAGTCACTACGAACACATAAAAATGGTTCTCGAAAGATTTGAAAAATACAATGTTACCTTCAACATTGACAAATATCAATTCTTCAGAAAACAAGTATCATTCTTAGGGCACATAATTTCAACGGAAGGAATAAAAATGGACACTGACAAAATAAAAACGATTCAAGATTTTAAAACACCAAGCAAAAAGAAAGAAATACAAAGTTATTTAGGATTTTTAAATGTTTACAGAAAATATGTAAATAAGTTCGCACACATAATCGAGCCATTAATTGAATTGACAAGAAATAACGTGAAGTGGAAATGGGAAGAAAAACACCAACGAGCGTTTGAAGAATCAAAAAAGGCATTTTTGAATGACGTGATAATAATGTTTCCTGATTTCTCAAAACCCTTATATATAAATACAGATGCGTCAAATGTAGCCATAGGCGGAGAATTATACCAAATACTAGATAACAATGAAAGGGCAACATTAGGTTACGCAAGCAGAACACTAAAATCACCTGAAACAAGATATACAACAACCGAAATTGAAGCGTTAGCTTTGGTATATTGTTGTAACAAATTTCGACAGTACATTGTAGGCCATAAAACTATTATACAAACAGATCATCATGCGCTTAAGTTTATGAAGAGTTGCAGACTAACTAACGGAAGACTGACCAGATGGACGCTAGCTCTGCAAGAATATGATCTGGAAATACAGTACATCCCGGGAAAAGACAACATAGTGGCAGACACACTTACTCGTTATCCAAGGATTACCGAAGAACGAGAAGAAGTAAGCATATCAATTAATAAAATCAAAAAAGCAGAATACAGCGTGGAGTTAAGGAAATTGATTGAAAATTTAGCCAAGTTGCAACAGTCTGACATAAAACTAAAAAGAATAATTAATGCAAAAAACGAATATATGAAACTAAATGAAAACATAGTATTTGTAAAAGGCAAAACTGAAAATAATTGGCGAGTAGTTATACCAGGACAAATAGCAAACAGATTAACACAAGAAACACATGAAATTATGGGTCATCCAGGAAGGTACAAAACGTACCATGCATTAAAAGGAATATGCATATTCAAAAATATGCACAAAATTGCAGTCTTAATTGTAAGGAATTGCGACAGCTGCCAAAGAAGTAAACCCATTAATTACCAATCAAGCGGATCAACAAAATCTCACAAACCAAAGGCTTCAATCCGTAGGCGTATAATCCACGGTTCAACAAATTTGTCATCAGTTCATTCCAATTCCCCGGTGACAAATCTGGGGGGGGAGTTGTAACGGAGCCTAGTATATTACCAACATATAAAACGGTCCTTTTCAGGACCACCAATCACAAAACAGAATTTACAAAATACAATGCCACAAAGATTGAGGGGCGAATTTGAAACCCTTCTAGGCGTTGTACATTCCCAACAAATATGGCTATAGAAAGAGGAGATCGTGACGAAATAAAATATACCATCATAATAATTAAAACTCCAAAATTGACCAAATAGCGAGGCAAACCGTACCGACGGCAAACACAGTTACGCACGGCGGCACACCGGTGGTTTACGAGTCGGTACGGGAAATAGTATATATACCGATCACAGTAGCAGAGCAACATTCATTCTTCCGCCAACAATACTATCGTCAACACCTTACCAACGGCAGCGAAGACACTCGTCAAAACGGGGCGGCAATCGACGATCTTACCGACGGCAGCGAAGACACTCGTCAAAACGAGGCGGCAATCGACGATCATACCGACGGCAGCGAAGACACTCGACAAAACGAGGCGGCCACAGACGATTCTACCTGCGGCAGCGAAGCTACTCGTCAAAACGAGGCGGCAATCGACGATCATACCGACGGCAGTGAAGACACTCGACAAAACGAAGCGGCCACCGACGATTCTACTTACGGCAGCGAAGTTACTCGTCAAAACGAGGTGACAACCGACGATTCTACGTTCTACGTGCGGCAGTCGACAGCGAAGGCACTCGCCCCAAGGCTACAATTATCCAGCGCAATTGCGGATTGGCCAACGCCAATAAGTCTTCTATGAACAAATTCCAGCGGCTTCATACGCGGGTTTGTTCATAGTCGGCTCACTTAAAAAGGCTCTTTTCAGAGCCATCAACAATTATAGTGCACCTACATAGGTTTCACTACCGGTTGATATTGAATCACGACTTATTAAAGTCCGTGTATAATTCAATATTACCCATTCAATATCATATACTTTTTATTTGTAAACAGATTTCCAATCTGTAAAAGTATATCGCGCCTCTACAGGCCTGATACCGCCCGCTGTGGTCCGCTTCTTTAAGCTAGCCCTGCGGCCCGGATATATCATGTTACTTATTTATTATTTTATTTATTGTAAATTTCAATAAACATTTCTTAATTGTACAAAACTATGTATTATGAAATTATTTCCGTACATGGTACGTCAAAAGTTTGACGCACCGTGTCAAGTTATTGGTTTTGAAATAAAACAAGTTTTGTGTGTTTAGACCTAATTGTTATGGTATCATTTTCATTTTTTAATTCGTGATACATTCGTATATCTAAATATTTGAGTATCTAAAATGGATATGTTTTCGCTGCAATCGTTTTTTATTAAAATATATGTTTAATTTATGCAAATTAGTACATCATTTTTAGTTGTAATTCACAATATTATAACTTAAGAGTTAAAACTTTAATTATTTGATTTCTCTATTCAAGACAAGATACGAATATTGTTGGTCGCCGATATAACTCCTACAAATTCGGCGGTTCGCTAATCGACTTGCGGTGTTAGGGATTCGGGTCACCCAATGAATACACAATATATAATAAATACACTTAACAACGTATGTGTGTGTACACTCAAACAAATATAATAATAATAATATATCAACGTCGTTGCGTGATTATATATAATACATAAAAAAAACTCTACCTAGCGGGCGCCCCAATATATAGATTTAAGAATACTGAATAATACAAAATAATAATAATACCATTTCAGACCAATATGATCGAACATACAAAATATAAATATATAGTTACAATAATATAATAAATTAATAAATTAAGATTGAATACCAATCAATGTTACGACCTGACAGCGGCATTCGCACACGTCTCCACTCCGTCGAGCTATAATCTATACAACCGGACTGAATGGCAATAGGTGGCGGCAACAGGTGGTACACTTTCCAGGAAGACAGGTCACGGGACAGGAAGCTCCAGGGCTGATGACGGAACACGAGTTTGAGTGACCGTGGCTCCAGCACAGCGCACGCGGTACACGACCGTACGATCTCCGCAGAGAATAAAACGTTCTGGTATATATGTATAATATATTGTATATATATAAAAAATATACTGCGACCAGAATACCAGGTGGCACGTGGTAGCAAATATAATAAAAAAGCACATTGGCCAAAAAAAACTCGGCACGCTGGCGTAACAGGCGGGAGCTGAGGAGATGGTCCGTCAGTCTCAACCGCGGAAAACAGACAACACCGGGCGGCGACTCTGTCTTAGCTCGCGACGAGTTGTCTACCGATGTAGGAGGGGTAGGGTGCTCGGTGAACTTCGACGCCGACGGCACGATAGCACCCGCCGATAATATCGGCGCGACGTGAAGTTGTTCCGATGTTCGAACAAATATAGTAATATAATGACAAATTGGATCATCGCAGGAAAAAAATTTTTGTGATCCATGGTGTCAAAAATGTCCGCCAGAGTGAATCACGTCTATTTAGTCTACAACTCTATAGGTCTAATCCCCATCATCTTATCAGTTATCGTTGATAAAAATCACGATTCATGATAATATATAACAGTATTGTGATTATGTGTTTTAAATTTTTGAATTTTGATTATTTATTATAATATTCTATATTATTTTATTCGATAATCATTATTAAATATAATTACACCTAATTCAGAACCATGTTTAGTTGCCAAATTTGTGATGCTAAATATATATCAGTGTCTGGTTTAAATAAGCATTTAAGAACAAAACATAAAGATACTCCGAAAATTAAAAATGTATATTATTGTAACGACTGCGATGCATCATTTGATTTGAAGTCTAATATAATAAAACACACAAAGTCTCATTTATATAGTCACCATAGTAATATGTCATGTTCATACACAAATTGTACAAAATCATTTCCATCTTTAAAAGGATTAATTGTACATTTAAAATCTTATAATATTAATATTGAGCCAACAATGTTAAATTTTAATTCTATAGAAGGTATATAAACTTATAAATTTATAATTACATTATATATCTGTTAACAATTATTATTACTAACTTATTATTTCTTATGTACTCAGTGATTTAACTTAAAGTATTTGTTTTTACTTTTGGTGTTTATACGGTCGTGTATGTATTATTATTACAAAATTGTTTAGTCACTACTGGGAAGTATCGTTCCTCATAAAATGTTTGTTCAGTATTAATATTGTTTAAATGTTATAGGTGATTTATATTTGGTTAGCATTTCCTGTGATTTGGCTGTGATTGGTTTTTCATCCATATTATGACTCAGTTATAAATTATAAAATGTTCAATTTTTATAGCTAAGGATTGAAAATTTGAAACAACGATGAATATAAGTTCTTTTCCCTTGTTTTTTATATTTTTTGTTTTTTTACGTATATTAATTATATTGTTACATTTTATATTATATTTTTAAATATTTATCTATAAATCTTAAATGCATATCTACAGGGTGATTCATTAAGTGTAAAACACTCATTATCTCAAAAATTATTAATGTTTTTGAAAATGATTATTGAATAAAATAATATAAAATATTATAATAAATAATTAAAATTCAAAACTTTAAAACACATAATCACAATGCTGCTATATATTATCATGAATCGTGATTTTTATCAACGATAACTGATAAGATGATGGGGATTAGACCCATAGAGTTGTAGACTAAATAGACGTGATTCACTCTGGTGGACATTTTTGACACCATGGATCACAAAAAATTTTTTCCTGCGATGATCCAATCGTATATAATGATTCATTATTATTTAATATTTATGGTGATAAACTGATAAAGCCTATTATACCAATATTCAGTAACCTGTGCTACGTTTTGTAACCATATTGGTAACTTAAGTTCTCTTCCGTCACAGATGAGAACATTGAACAATAGCATGGCCCATAATTCCCTAAAATGCCGGAATTAAAATTTGCGGAATCGTGTTATAACCGTTTCAAGATATATCGTTATCGTTACGCTATTTCGAAAAAATTTAAAATTCAAACGCACTTAAAATTTTTCCTATAATGATGCTTCGAGTTTTCTCTATAGCTTTTTGAAGGAAAACTTATGGAAAACTTAGTGTTATATTTTTAATCCTTATAGTTATAAACAGAAAAAATCTTATGATTTTTAAACTTCAAAATTACTTGCAAATTTTCGTGTTTTCGACATATTTCGTAAAAATTTGAACTACACACGCTTATAAAAAAAAATTGTGACTAACGATTTTTAATTTTTTTTAGCTACAATAAGAACAACTTAAGGAACCTTGTATTAAATTTTCAAGTTTTTTTGGTTGTCCAACATTTTTTTACCGACACTTCAAAAAAAAATTCTCAAAAAAATCGAAAATTTCAGTGGTCTATAAATAACTCAAAAAAAGTCGAAATAATTTTTTGAAAATTAAACTGTATATATATAACCCTAACATAAACATTTGGTGAAAATTTCAAGTATTTACAGTGATTAGTTTTTGAATTACAACCATATAAAAAAATCAATTTGGTCGAAAACTGGTTTTGCCTAAAAATTCCAGTTTTTCTGTCATTTTTTTTTTTGTTTTTCTCGATTTTTTTGAAAAATGTTTACTTTTGACCTCTATAATGCACCAAGGATCTTCAATTTTACTTCGGAAACCACCCCCCAAAGTTTGAATTCGAAGCATTATTTCGACTAGTTATGCTGTACACAGACACAAAAAAAAAAAAACACACACACACATCATTGTAAAATCAATACATTCATCACTTCGTTCAGAATCTAAAATATTGCAAAAAGAAAAACTAAATTTATAATTTAAATTAAATGGTTCCACCAAAATATTAGCCCAGCTAGGGCATAAATATTTCTAAGTAAGACTATGGTGGTGAGCATACGTAATGAATCACCTTATATGTATGATTGTACTCACTTCAGCCAAACAACGTTCGTCTTCTTGTTCATTTTCCCTGAGGTTTTCGTGTAATGGATACTTGTACTCGGGGAATCTGGCTATTGGCCAGTCAAACGCTGGTACGTCCAACTTGTGCACGTACTTGGAATGCGTGGTGGATAAGACGCCCAGTGTGCGGCCATGGAACGAACCCTTGAATGACAGTATAGATAGCTGAGGCGCGCCAGGTGGCATGTTAATCATGCACGACTCTTTTTCCAAGTCTGTGAAGTCCGAAGTGCCTCCTCTTTTGTCCCGCTGGTACTTCATGAACATATTCTTATATGCGTTCTCGTTGGAACAAGATCCACACATCATGGTCGTCAGAGCGTCCATGCCTTTGGGAGCGACCTATATATTATATATAATATGTATGATATAATTTACGCATGTTGCGTATTACGATCATGAACCATATTTAACATCAAATATCATTTTTAATAATAATGATAAATTTAATTATGGCTAGTAGTTGACAAATGTGTACAAAGTGTATGGTTAACATATGAATTTACTAGCTTTGTTCTACACTGAGGTAATACGCCTCTTGTCGTAGAGCAATAATACTAATAGAGATGTAATTAAAAAATTTAATTTAATTTAAAATAAAGAAATAAAATTCACAATTTGATATGATATTTAAGGAATACAGTATAACTTATGACTTATGAGTATAGTAAGATTAGTAGGTAACAAACATGATTTATAAAGTAATTAAACATTGAATATAATATACATATTAATAATTAGGCTGTTTACTATAATAAGTTTTTAAGCATAATAATTATCAGAAATAAAATAATTAATAGTTTTGAATTATACAATTTTTTTTACAATACTTTTACAATTTATCATAAAACCAATTTTTTAGTTTGTATTTAAAATTTTAAAATGCGAATAATTTGAAAACTTTCTCAGTTCGTCTCTAAAAGATTCGTCAGGTTAACCAACTTGCATGAAAATATTAGAAGCTTTCTTGGTGTTAGTAAATGGAATTTCGAAATATTGTTTTCTAAGATTATGAGGATTGTTTTTAATTTTAAATGCTTTATTTTTATAAATATAGCTAGTGATACTAGCTTTTTATATAGATTTTCAATTACTCAAGTACTCGTAATAGTTTAAATAGTTATTTTGAAGGGAAACTTTTTGGTTTATTTAAGATAATTATTATTATATTTTTTTGTGCAGTTGATAACATATGCTTTAATATAGTGCTGCAACCTACCCAAGCGATTATAGGTACCGTATTGTAATAAAGACTGAATCATTGTACAGTATATGTTATTCTTAGGTAGTTTTTGTTTAGTATTTTTTTAGCTGTAAGGAAAAAGTACCTAAGTTAATTGTCTTAATTTATTTATTAGATTTACTATGTGAATATTCCATTTTAAATTTTGATCAATTAATATTCCGAGATATTTAACGGATGTGTGTCTAGATAATTTTGGGCAGGAACATGACATAGTGTTGCAATCAGCTTTATGTATGATCAATTCTATTTCATTCAGTGCAGTTCTAAAATTATTAGTAAATGCAATACATTTTGATTTATCAAAATTTATTTTAAGATCATTATTAGAAAACCAGCTATCGAGTAGCTACTGCAATATCAGATTCAGTATTTTTCCACGTTGATTCCCAATAAGAACTAGATACTATGATTGCAGTGTCATCAGCATCCGAATAGATTTTTCGGTTCATTTAAATCAATAAAATCATTTGATAGGCGTAAATATAATTCTATAAAATTATTAATTTTATACCTGATGTATACAGGTCTAATATTATAGTTTATGATACTTATTTGATATTTTAAGTTTTAACCTAATTGGCGGTCTTTTAATTTAATGAATTGAATACACAATATTCACAATCAATAGAAGCACAACTACCTTATCTTAAATTTAAAGGCCTCTGATTAACATCCGTACACATTTTTTTTTTTTAGAAGATTAAAGAAATTTAAAAAAAAATGAATTGCTAAGCAAATACTTCACTATAATTTCTGTGATATTATTATTAAATGTCTAGAGCTACGAGTATATGAAATGAAATATGAGTACCTTATTGTAGTTTTAAAAAAAAAATCAATTTTTATACGATTTCATAACAAAAGAATTGATTTTCCTTCACGATATTTTAGTCAAAACAAAACAGCATGGGATTAATACAATAAATAATAATGTAGATTAGCCGAAATATACTCTTTAAAATAATCTTTATTGTTCCATCTGAAATCAATCTATTATCCACATAGATATAGTATAAGAGTATCATTACTAAAATCATAGCATCAATAGACCGATTAGTCAATATTATCATTCAGTAATCTAATAAAAATAATAACTATTATATCAAGTAAATTTAGATTCTCTCAATGGGTAAACTCTATTCCGGGTCTACTTCAGTTCTACCTAAAGGATATCTATGTACAAGTGCTTGAAAAATAATATTAAACGATGGTGTTGTTATAAAAAAACTTAGACCTACATCTTATATTCCGATAATGATGTAGTAAAAAATGTTATTGATCATAATCATGATGAAAAAACGAAATATTAAACCATCAAATCGTGAGTAATTAATTAAAACGAAAAACTCTCGAAGATATTTGTGAGAAACCGAGTAAAATAATATTAATCATGAATTATTTACACATTATGTATATATACGATACGTTAATTACATATTATGATTTACAATTGGTCAGAAAAATATGCATTATACACATTTGCCAATAGTCAATAACAGTATTATGTTTTATATAGTTACAATGACAATTAATGCAATAATACAATAATAATACAAAAAGCAAAAACAATATTTTAAACCACTTGTAGTAGTAATTAATATTACAAACAGTCCTAAATCTGTATAAAAATGGGAATGGAAATATTGTTCAGATTTTGTATAATATACGAGACGCTATTGGTAGGTGCTAAAAAATAAAATTCGGGATGCAACTGCATGACCCCTCAAAATACCCGGAACGCAATTTGTATGTAGTCGTGTACACCCACAAGTCTGAAATGTCCGTTTGTACTTCATAATTATTGTATAATGTATATTATTTTATATCATTAAATGTATAATATATTATGAAAATTTTAAAAAGTCAAGTATATAAACTATAGTAAATAATAAAAAATATATTTCCTTCGAGTAAACATAATGTTGGCCCTGGAGAGTTTACCACCGCCCATACCTTGATAGATTATCTTTGTTATACATAAATTATTTATATTTATTTCAATATATAATTATAATTATTTTCTCTGTTTGATTTATAATTTGCTAGCTGTATAATAATAAATGTTCTAAAATTATTATGTGTTGTCCAAATCTTTTAATTTTATACAATGAGTGGCTTGATACCGTTATATTATTATAGTACGTCTACCTTCAAAGTCAATATAAAAAAGACTTACACTCATCAGCGTGCTTCGTAATTTCTCTGGCCAATCGGCAGCTGGAAACACACCCAACGCCGGACGATTGACGATGGCTTTCTGGTACGATGAAAAAAAATTAACAACATTAAAACATATTAATAGATTATAAGTCAAGCACAATGGATATAGTTTTGTATACAAATTGATCAATTATTTATTAACATTTAGATAGCTTTCACTGCTATTGCACTAATATTCTAATTTCTAAGTAATTGTTTGTGTTTTTGAAAACAATAGTTGTACTTATAGAATGCATTTTTTAACAACAAAATATCATAAATTATTGAATGATTTTTTTTAACAGTACTTAAAATAGAAGTGAATACTTTTCTAATAACTATTAAGTTTAAATATCGAATGCTTAATAAAAAGTTATCTATTTAAAACTTAAAGTAGCGAGATAAATATGTAAAATGGCATGGGCTATCACAAAAAAGTTGTGATGCCATTACAACTCCATTCTTCCAAAATATAGGTACTACCTATTTATTCGGGTGTTACCGGTTTCCGCCAAAAATGAGCTTTCCGTTTTCCGCCAAATTAAAAAAATTGTCATTCCTTTTTCCGCCAATTATAAATTATAGGATTTTAAAATTTGAGAACCCCTTAAAGTAAGTATTTAATAATATTCTTTTACCAATTAAAAAAATAACCAAGACAAAACATATTATATTATTATTTATTATTATTATTATTAACAAAATGAGTCTATTTTAAGAAATTTTGTACTACTCAATACTAATTACTAATAGTTTTAATAAATAATAAATCGCCGTAACGAGATTCAGCCCGGTAACTACGTATCGAAATCGCGGCCACCGGTGCCGAAATTATAATTAGGTATTGTAATTGTAATACAATTATTTATATATAGTTATCGGGAAAAAACACGGTTGCGATATTGTCACGGGCAAAGATTTTACATTTTATATTATAGTATACGTTTTTACCCACGTCTTTATCTACGTTGAGAATATCTAATCTGATAAGGTACTGCAATTTGTTCGATTTTCGGTAATTATATATTAAGAATGTTTGATTATATTGTATTTTTAATTATGTTTTGTCTTGGTTATTTTTTTAATTGGTAAAAGAATATTATTAAATACTTACTTAAAGGAGTTCTCAAACTTTAAAATCCTAAAATTTATAATTGGCGGAAAAACGAATGACGTTTTTTTTAATTTGACGGAAAACGGTATTGGCGGAAAACGGAAAGCTCATTTTTGGCGTAAACCGGTAACGCCCATTTATTCAGTATTTCATGTATATCCATAAACGTTTTTTATGAAAGTATCTTTATCTCTATCAGAACTGATAAACGAAGATGGTGGAGCAAACTTTATTGGTAATTTTAGTTTCTTTGAAAACCCTTCAGTAATCCAGACAAATCGGTAATTCGGGGATATAGTTTGAATTAAATAATGTACATACTTTGTTTTCGTCACTTTCCAACACTTTTAACATGTCCGGATGGTTGTAACCTAACGGCATTGACGATATTTGCGTGTACACATCCAACAATACATTACCATCGATGTCAACCAAATAGTTGCCAAGAGATTTATTATAATCAGCGAATAGCTGAACCGAACCGGATTGCTGAAAACACATAAATTACTGTAGTTAAGGAAACTTATCTTCTATACAATAGTTGAATAAAATTCCATGAAATTGCAGTATATCATAAAGTATGAAACTGTTAGCTATTAGCTAATAGCTACGCTTTGTACTTTTATAATCCCTGAAAGTACTTTATTTTTTTTTAACTATATAAACGAGATGTAAATTCACTCCCAAGAAATCTATAGAATCTAAATGTAACTAAAAACAGATCTACTTTATGGGCAGCAGGGATTCTGAAAGCGCACTTTCAACCAATCGCGTGAATGCACGTTGTGACTACAATAACCTTGATTCTTTTTTTGCCAGACGCATCGTCGGCGAGCTGGACGCTCTATTGAATGAGCACAATGAATTGTTGAAAATATTCAAATTACACATACACAAATTGCAAAGCGATAATCACGCAATTGTCATGATCTCGAGTGGGTAGACCATTCAGTTTGTTTGTGTTAGGTAGCTAAAGATGGGCTAACAAAAAATATTGTTCACGCTATAGCATTATGAAATTGATATTGTTTGTTAGTTTTACTGCCGTACCTAATTAATTAATGAAATATATAATTTTGAGGAATAAATTATAATAAATTAAAAAAATTAATGTTTGGTGTTTGTTATTTTTATCTTCCCTCGTCGTTCACAACGCTCCATGCCTCTTTCACTCATTTACCACATCCTTACACACTTACAATTAGTTAGTTATTTTTTTTCTACACTATAAATTCCCTAGAAATAATTTATATGGCAAAACAACGTTTGCCGGGTCAGCTAGTAAAATTATAAAAGGATAATATCACCTACATATTTTTATGGACCCTCATTGTTGGGTATTTAATTAATTAATTTTATTTATTGAATTAAACAACACTACTTCCTGTCATAAAATTAATATGAATCAAAATACATTATTGTCTCCGCGCTTTATAATATAAGCAGATGACGAATATCATTATAATATGGAAAATAATTTACTATGTTAACCCTCAAATGGTATATATGGTTATTGTTTCCTAATAATATTGTCTTACCTGAAATTGTGAAAGCTCGGCAAGAAGTTTTTTTGACTTTGGTCCTGGTACCGACGTTTCGACAGACGGCGCAGCGTATTCTCCGGGACAAATTGATGATGCCATTCTCACTGAAACACAGGAGTATTCTAATATCACACATTATTTTATAGAGGACCAAATTATTACACGTGATGTCAAATGTATATCTAATATAATTATGCGGTAATATTATGCCCTCGTGTTTCTAATAATTTAAGATGTGCCAACTGTTATTATGTATTAGTTATTACTATTCGAAACAAACGATTTTCATTCTTCAAGTATGAGTACCTACTTACATATAATTCTCGAAAATTCAATTAAAACAATATTTTCTATCAGTAGCGTGTATATAAATAATTTTTGGGGTGGGCTATAATATTATATATCGACTAATAATAATTATCTTGCACCTAGAGCAGGGGTCGGGAACCTGCGGCTCTTTAACATGCAACATGTGGCTCTTTGGATAATTATCAATACATCGATATCCGTAAAATATAAATTATATTATACTAAATAATATTATATTTGTATAAACAATAATAATAATAATATAAATATATATAAATATAAATAATAATGAATTAATGAAATAAAGTTTTTCTATAGTTTCTAAATTTAAGACGTATTATTATGTTTTTATTGCCTACTAAAAAAAGGTTGTTCAAACCTGCAGTGCGGCTCTCTGGATATCATAGTTTTGTATTTTTTTGAAGAAATGGCTCTTTCCTACGAAAAGATTCCCGATCCCTGACCTAGAGACTACAATATAGTTAACAGTTAAGACTGTAATTTCGGGAGAAGCTGCAGCCCACTACCCCCCCCCCCTTATATACGCCACTGTTTTCTGTATGTACTGTTTTCATGTTCCTATACAAGATGTACAACGAAGGGGTTTTATAGATATTTAATACATAATATAATATTAGGTTTTAATAATGTATTGTTGTAATTACAAGATTTTTTTAAACGTATATTTTGATCTATGATCCGTATATTAATATTTAGTATATGTTTTGATATTTTTATCATGTCTTATACCTAATGCAGTTTGTGACAATATGTCATAACGATCGGCAACTGGCGGAATGGCAGAAAACTAGACCGTCAACATGTCTTCAAATATTGTTACCTTCATATAACTATCATAAAAATATAAAGATTTGACAAAAATTATTTTCGTTGAACCTCATTTATTTATTATTATAATCTTCCGGACTCCGCAAGAAATCACTTGCCGACCTCTGATATATAACACAAGTCATTATAGTTCATTATTTATATTAATATTATTAATGAGCTATGTTGTATCTTGATTCCTATTTAATTGGTTAATAAAAGTTTTTGATATTTACGAATATATGTTACCTAGCTGTCCTATATCTTAAAATTTAAATGCAATATTATAAAAATTGTTCGCATAAGCAGGTCATGTTTATTATAGACTTATATTGTTATTGAATGATATAATGACTAATGATAATTGTCAATAAATGTTAATTCAATGTTTTAATAGCGATTACTTTCTTGAAAGCAATTGCCAAAAAATGTGGGTTCTTGTAGTGAATATTGTAACGTTACAACATACATTAATAATTAAATCCCAAGATTTAATGTAATTAACAGCGTTAACGACATGGAAATATAGAATAAACAACATTCCGATCTAATAAGTTAAAAACACTTGACACGTTTCAGAAACTTTTGTACAAACCTTGTGCCTTGTAAATGATAATATCGGGGAAAATATTTAGAAATTAAGTATAGGTATTCTAAAACTTAAAACCTTAATAGTTAATCTAGGAAAAAAAAATTGAGACCTAGTTTCGGGAACTAGGTATAATAAGGCACCTTACCCATTTAGTATAACTGTATAACAATAATTTTGCTGTACCTGACTCCTATATGAATTTTTGCTTATACCCCGGTGCAAAGTATACTTATCAATTATAACTTTGAACTAGTGAATTAATACTTCAAAGACATACTCTTTGACGTTTCAAATTTTTATGAGTCAAATGGAATACTATATTTTTATATCACTTAAGACATAGGTACCAATAGACATTGACATTGTTAATGCAAAACATCAATAACAATAAACGTAAAATTGAATGAATTAATAGCTTATAATAGTATGGCATAATGTGTCAATAATATAATAGGTATCTGAATAATGCATGTGTATAATAAATTAGAACCAGTTAATCAATTTAAAAAAACATAACAATAGAAAAATAATATAATAGGTACCTTATCTGAATTTAGAAAATTATTTTGAATAATCTACAATATACGAATTTAGTATAGAGACTAGTGGTTCATGATTATTACTTATTAACATTGGAAATCATTATAATATGTACATTGTACATCATGTTTTTGAATGAACTAATAATTATTTTAGTCAATAAACAGTCAAACGCTTATCGATATGAACATATAATATACTTACCTAGTTATTGGCTGTTATACCTATATATTTTATTGCCTTATTTCAGTCAATAATCTAATACTCGTAAAACAAGTGTTTTGAAAAAATCATACATCATGGTATATAATTACAGATTATTAGTTAATAAATAAAGAGTTTAAAGAAAAAAAGTTATAATAGCTTCAAGTAGGTTGTAGGTATATGTATATCATATACCACAATACAATCGAGTTATGCATTTATAGACACAAATCTCCGGAACCCAACCATCAGCTTATGTTAATATTTTTTTGACCTTTGTTGGCTTACATTAATATTTATTATTTGCTAATACAGTAATACACAAACTGAACTAGAAATTTAAATATACCAACAAATCCATTTTTAATTCGAAAAATACAATCGTATCGCTGAAAACGATTGTAACAAATATAAAATGCATAAAGACATACAATATAGCCAGTATAAGTATAGTTATATAGTCAATGAGTCTCAATAACTCAATTTTCAAGGAGAATAAAATAAATTTGAAGTGTATATTTTTTTAATTACTCATATACTTCAAACACAACTTAAAAACACTTCAAGGAGTGAGAAAATAATTCAAATTATCAAGGTTTGAATTATCGAGACTCGACTGTATAACAAAATATTATGTTGACGAATCACTGTGTCCACTGTTCGCCCTCTACCCACATCATTCAGAGAGAGAAAAATAGACACTTGATCAAAATAATAATAATTTGTATGCCTACTTTTTGGGGCATAAAATATTCAAATATAATATGGTAAAAGGATACTGTTTACTGGGATAAATGGTGTGCAAAATTGCTTAGAAAATATTTCAAAAATTCGACGGGACTTCCACATATCATCATACCTGTTGAATCCTATGCACACAAGTAATTTTATAAAATATAACATTTATCTGTTGACCAGATGCTTCGATTAAACATTAAATATATAATTGTATAAATCACATTACCTATATCAATATAAATAACTATGTACATTGATACTATTATTGGTCTATGTTTTCAACTGGCAGCATGTTTACTCACTGAACGGCTATATAATATATATGTCAGAAGTCATGAATTAATGCATGGTTACATATTTTAGCCACACTCATTTCGTTAAGTATATTAACGCTATACACTGCAATATTTAAACATCATTATTATGGGTACCTATATAATAATAATATTAGTAAATAATAAATACCAAAAATTATTTAACCGATTATTGTTGTTTTTATTTATTTACTAGTGCGTTTCAACGTCTAAAGTTGTTCACATTAATAAGTAGAACTGAGAGCATAATTTTTAGGAAATTAGGAACGCAAACATAACCTATCTTAGTTAGGTTTAAGTATATCCACAAACAGGACTGGATCAAAAAGGGTAGGTGACATAGGCCCACGCCTAGGGTGGAACTTTAGTAGGGAGCGGCATTTAAAGACAATGAATTTCAGTGATAATACTATTATTTGAGGGGTAGAAAAATTTTATCTTGCTTAGAGCACTATTTGCAATTATGTAGAGGTTTCAACATCTTTTGTACCTACTATGTTAGACAATCACAACTGCACATATATTATGACGTTGTCCTCGAATAAATATATTGAATACCTATTATTATTATTGCTGGTATGACAATAAATTAAGATGGAAACGTATTACTGCGGTTACAACTCAATGACAATGTATAATATTTTACAAGTATAGATTACCGAATTATCCAACTATATTATAGGTACACATAACGTGTAACACATTGATACTAGGTATACCAGGGGCGTCATTTCCGGGTTTTTTTTTTGGGTGTGCGAAGTTTCAAGCAGGCCATTTTGAAATTTCACCAGGCCATATAAAAATAGATATACATACGTATATTATGTATATTATCCTGCATTCAATTATTTCCATACATTATAGACCTGTTATTACAATTTGGTTTTCATCATACAAATAATTGTGCATTCGTGGCTCGTGCATTATTTTAGGCTTCAGCTAGGCGCAGGCCAATTGTAACATTCTAAAAGTAAGGGGTGCAACCGCACACGCTGCCATCCCCCAAATGACGCCCCTGCTAGGTACCTCTGTATAACATTAAAGTTCTGTAATGATGATCACGCGCAAATCGCGTATACAAATATCAAGAAAACACACGAATTCACCGATAAAATCACCATAAAACTAATTCAATTAAAGATAAATCGCCAGCTTACAGTGAAATGTACATAATATTATAAATTGTATATTATTATAATATTATCAACGTCGATACGTGCAACTTACGTGGTGCACCGACAAAATGTTTGGCCGCCGTTGCCGCTGGACGGGCAACGTCTTGGAATCTGTACATAGCTGAGTGAAGTAGTTTTCGGTATTACAATGCTAAAATAAAATACAATATCAATGTAATGACGAGACGTTCGTGTACCACCCGCGGGGTTTGATGTTCCGGTGAAACGCGCGACGGTGAGCGAGACGTATGCTATTAGCTAGCTTCCGTGCAGTAATGTTATTATTATGACTTAGACGTGTGTGAAGTATACGATTATTAGGTTAGGTATTGTCGTCGCCTACGTACGTGCGTATCTGCGCGATGAGCCGGCGGCGGCACGCAAAGATAATATTGCGGTATCACACGTAGGTACGGGTAGGTAACGTCCGGTGTATATCGGCAGTGGGCAGGAGTACCGCAGCTGGTGTTGATGGACCGTCGCCGTGAGTGTGACTGTGCGGGTGAAAAGTTCTACCGCGTGCCCGCTGAACAACTGATGCCGCCGCGGAGATGTCGACGACGGCCGCGAGTCGCGACGTCGCCCGATCGATATGGTACATACCATTATAATATAATATAATAGTACGTGTAACTTATACAGCTTGCTGCAGGCTGGCAGTATTTCAAACGTCGATACTGGTATCTTTGGTCATACCGGTCATACGGTGTATTTTTGGTAATAATTCTGGAATACATCATCATACGTTTGGTAAATATAGGAACATAAAACACCGTACCTGCCTATAATAGCAATCGGTATTTTTCATGAATTTCGAAATGCTCTTACCCAGGAAAGATTTAAATCATTTTATTTTAAAATGTATAATTTTTAATCATTATTATTATGAATAGGTATATAAAGAATAAGTTATAAATGTATAAGGTATTTTCGATAATTACCGTGGCACGGTATATTTGGCAGTGGCGTATTTATGGGGGCTCCACCCTCCCCCAAGGCCAAATTTAAGATGTCAAATTTTAAGCATATTATCAATAATATAATAATTTAGTATAATATAATATAATAGTTGGTTTATTTTATAAAGCATAATGAAAAAAATAACCTATTTAAAAATAAATATTAATTTAAGAAAGGCTGTTACTTTGGCAGAAGATACACTAAAAGAGCTAGAACAGCTCAGAAATAGGACTGAAAATAAATTTAAAAATATTTTTTCAAGATGTGTCATTATTAGCTAAAAAATTAGATGTTCAGATAGTTCTACCAAGACTTACAAAACATCAACAAAATAGAATAAATATTCAAACACATACACCAGGAGACTATTATGGAATTTCGATTTTTATACCTTTTTTGGACATATTTATTTCTGAAATAAAGTGTAGATTTATTGATCATAAAACAACACTATCAGGTTTTAGTAGTTTATTCTCAGAAATTACTACTTCCAGCACTGAAGACTTTTATAAATTAACTCATCAATATTGATTTAATTGATCATAATAAAGACGTTCTAATTTCGGAGTTTAAACTTTGGATTAGAAAAATTGATTCACTGCCTACAAAACCTAAAAACGCAATGGAAGCTCTATCAATATTCAATATGTACTGATATGTATCCAAATATTCACAAGCTTTTACAAAATCTGGCTACATTACCTGTATCAACTGCAACAGCCATGAGATCTTTTTGTACGTTAAAAAGAATTAAAACATACCAGAGGAACTCAATGTCTGAGGTAAATATTTGTCAATAACTCAAAAAATATAATACTTAATTAAACGTGCATTTGTTTCAGAAAAGACATAATGGCCTTGCCATGTTATCGATTCATCGAGATTTAAATTTTCAGACCGATGAAGTTATTGACGAATTGGCAAATAAAAAAAGAAAAATTGACTTTATAATATAAATTGTGACAACACAATTTACTCTATATTTGAGCATCGGGACACGGGCTCCTAACAAAAAGATATAATATAATAATATTATTATGTAATTTTTTTTTACCGGAATTTTTTAATAAATAATAATAGTAATAGTTTTAACCTGTATTTTATTTCTTTAACATCAAGGACTAATCACTAATAGGTATAAAAAAGATTAAAGAGCATTTTATACTAATTTAAAAAATTATTTCACTATTATGACCCCACCCCAAAAAAAAAAAAAAAAAAAACAAGTTTGTAAATACGCCACTGATATTTGGTAATAACGATAATAATAATTACCGAATCGCGGTATATATACCGTAGTATATTAAGTATAACATAAAATTATTTTAATATGAATCGTAAATTGTTACCTATTTCTTTTTTAAGTTCTAATACGAAAAATATATAATTTACGTCATATTTTACAAAATTATTATTACTAAAAGTTACTGGGGTGAAAATTCATGTCGTAAATTGGTAAAAGTGCCTACGTCAAACTTAACTTGATGTGTCTAGTAGATATTTAATTTTGATTAATAAATTAATGTATTTTAATTTTACTGTCCTTTAGGTATTTAGTAGGTCTCGTGGACATTTTCGTTAGAGTCGGCGGATTGAGTTATCTGTGATTGAGAGGGAGGAGAGGTTAGAGATGAAAAGGTTTGGATGATTAATAGTATTTTTATGAATTTTTTTGTAGTGATTTGACTCAATTTTAGAGATAGTTGGAATTTACAAGTCATATTATCTGTGTAGAGTGAATAACACAATTATTAAAAATAATTATACATTTGGAAATAATTATTACTACCCATATTATATTAAAATGTAATATTGTTAAAGCAATTTTTAAATTTATCTTATAAGCGTGAATAGATAAGTAGTTCTTTTGAGAATTTTCACCTTAATTAGAGACCTTATACCAACTTAAAGAGAGACATTAAAGCTTTTTTTGTGCTAACGATTAGTATTTCAAGATTTTTATTTCTGAAGGTTATTTCTTATATTTTTGATTTTTATTATTAATTAAATTATTTTTGTAAATAAAGCATACCTACTTACTATATTACTTGATTTGGAATAAATTGTTAATATCAAATATCTATACTCTTAAAATTTTAGTATTATATCACAATTGTTTTTTTGTTTGTTTAAGATGATTTTATTAGATTCTTTATTCTAACTGGCAATAGTTATATTATAAAGTGGTATTACAACCGACCCAATGAAAAATATGTTATTTTAATAAAGTTTTAAATTATTATTATTATTTTTCTTTGATGGAAAAGTACCTATGCTAATTGTCTTAGTTTAGCTCACATTTATTTACTTATTTTTTTATAGTTTATTAAGGCTTCAACAACACAGGTTTTTAGCCTACTTTAATCAAAATGTTAAACAAGAAAACGAATATAATATGTATAAATTACAATTTAGTTAGTATGAATTTTACAGCATTATTATTATTTATTATTTACAATGGATATTTAGTGTTTATATTATGGAAAAATGTACAGATTGCAGCTGTGTTCTCATCTTTACATTTATTTTAAGCTGTATCCCAAAAAGTTTAGAGTCAGAGATTATGAATTTTATAATGGCCGCGTCATTGATATTGAAATTTCTAAATGCATCTAGGTACATATTATAGTAATTTTAAAATCGGTGATAGAACATAGAACTGTACAATGGGAGACTCAAATTAATTTGACCTATTTCAATTACTGTGTTACTTATTGCAATCTGTTGTTCAAAGCATGATTTAAAAATTTGTGTTGCTAAATGATTTTTAAACTATTTAGTGAAATATCTAAAAAATGAAAATAGACCAATGGTCTTCGTGTTTGTTAACCAATATGTTGGTACGAGTTATTACATAGGCTTTTCATTAGTAAGATTTGTCCAAGGCATATTAAGTATCTATCCTTTTCTAAAACTATATTGTGAAGCAGATAATACCTAATACCTAGTTTAAAATTATGGTTTTAATTATTAGCTTTTCAAATATCTTAGACAATACATTAAACTAACTGATTTATTTTTGTAATATCGTTACAATGTGACATTGAGAAGTTAGTAAGGTTTTTTTTCAAAAGAATCGTTTTGTCAGCCGCGGCTTTGTTTAGTCGGCGACGGCATCTATTTGTGGGCCGCAGCATCTTTAGAGGGCCACGGCTTTTCCAGTTGGCCGCGGCCTGCCGGCATCTTTAGTCGCCAACGGCATCTATTTATCAGCCACGACTATTCTTCAGTAAAGTTGTCCGCGATGTCTCATTGTTGATCACGACATCGTCGACATCTATTCTTTAGTTGGTCACGGCATCTTTTTGTTGATCATGGATCTCTTAGTCAGCCGCGGCTTTTTCATTTGGCCACAGCATCACTTTGTCGGCCACGACATCATTTGGTAATTGTTTTCATCGTTATAAATAATTGAACTGTTAAATTAAAGAGAACAAAAAACAATTATTCTTATTACTATAGTGTATTTTACGTTTAAACACGCTAAGCAAATTTAAACAGTGTTTGGTAGTAACGTAACGAAAGTAACGCGTTACTGTAACGGCGTTACTTTGCTTGTAAAGCGTTACGTAATTTCATTAGAATTATTTCCAAGTAACGAAAATGTAATGGAAATTACTTTTGATAAGTAATTTCTATTGAATAACGCGTTATAGTTTCAAATTATTAAGTACCTTAACCTTTTGCGAATTGAAAAAAAAATATTTCCATATAATGCGGGTATTATTATGTTTACCAATCTATAGTATAGTACTATACTATATTATATATATTTATTAAAGCTCCTTAAACAGCTGATCTCACAATTTTGAATTCAATGACATTAGTAAAGAATATTTTTGTTAAATACAGCACAACTTTACCATCCAGTGCTTCTGTAGAGCGATTATTTAGTGTTTCAGGGGACATTTGTTCTAAAAAAGGTCGCATATGAGTGACAAAAACTTTGAACATACACTATTGTGTAAAGGTAATTTAAAACATAAATAAATATAAAATAATAATAATGTATTATAATGATTATAGTATATTGATTTATTTTTCAAATTATATCTATTTACTATAATAGGTAATGTATATCTAGTAACATTATTGCCAAGCACAATGATAATATTATTGTTAAGAAATATAAAAAAATATTATTATTTTTTTTTAACGAGAAAGTAATGAGTTACTTTTCAATTTGAAAAGTTAAGTAATTTCATTACAATTTTATTAGAGTAACGAATAAAGTAACTTTATTAGGTACATTTCTCTCTAAGTAACGAGTAAAGTAACTTTATTACTTACCTAGTATAATTAACCCAAGACTGAATTTAAATTATAATGTTTTTTCTTCATCTATTATTTTTTTGCCGTGGTCGTCAAGCGTGCTTGGGTAGGTAGTCGTAAAACAAAATATTACTAGGCTAGTAGGCTACAGCTGCGAAGCTGCGATTATTTTTGTATCTGCTATTCTGCTGCGACGGGGAAAGAAATCAAAACCATTTCGTAATATTATATTATGTAGACAGGATGATGTATCGCCTCTTTATAATTTCATCACGAAACAAATATCCATAGATTTCCGCCTGAGCTCATGCAAGAGTATTTAGAAATTAAGGCTGCCATGGATTTAAGACAAAGAACTGAAAGAACTAGTGGCTGTTGAATTCAAGTGTTACGTGTTATCTTCTTTTTTGGGCGTTAAAACGTAAAAACCTATAAACACGCTCGAGGGATTCAATATGATCGATTTCAGGTTTATGAGAGAAAAAATTAAAAGAACGGAATAGAACTCGTACATCGGTTTAAGTTGTCTGCATATAGGTACAAAGCTCCGTTAGTTGATGCTTTGTAATATTACGAATTAAGAAACTACGATTTCTAAGTGTTTTTGAGCAAACATGTTCAATATGACCAATAATAGGTATATTGGAGGAAAATAAAAAATTTGGATGGAATTGGTTGGTACCATACTCGGATCTAGAAATATATTAATTTCAACAAGTTGATCAGCCGCCGAATATAGAATTATAATAGTTTATTTTACTATAAGAAAGAAAAAATAACATTTTAAAACATTTATCTGTCCATTAGAAAGGTTGCACCAATCACCGAGTCTATATAGATCATCTTGAAATTTGAATTGATCTAGAGTCGTTCATTGAAGACACATTAGCATAAATCCTTATGTCATTAGCAAACAATTCATAATTACAACATTTAAAACAATTACTTATACATCTATTAAAACTACTATGGATCATAATATTAATAAAATCAAAATGTTTAAATGAAAATTAATTATAAGTCGACATATTACTTATAACCTACCTACCTACCAATATTCCAATGCAATTTTGATTTATCGATGCCAGTTTTTTTCAGTTGGTATTCCAATTCTTAAGATTTAATTTCCACACCCTATATTACTTCTATTTGCCACGTGCCGTTCATGAATTATATACATTTGTAGGTACGTTCGGAATGTGTGTACTGTGTATTTATAATTTATCATGCATCAAACAAAATAATAATCATTATTATTTGTAATATTTTTTCACACGTTTAATACCTAGCGGAGACTGTCGTTTGTCAAAAAGGCAAATTATGAATTTTGTACGCAATAATAGTAATCATAATAAAAATCACCATAACTTATACGACGGAATGTAATACTGGCACGACTCATAATCAATTGCATCACAGCTAACATTATTAATAGCTAATTTGCATGACAGATTTTGTGTAGGGAGCTCTCACTTGAGGCGTGTGAAACGCTATGTTAGACCATAGGGAACACCACACAGGAACACGTCAATTTGGCGTCGGGAAAAAAATCAACGAGGTCGATTTGCTAATCAACCAGGTTCACTTAGCACTGTACATACTACTACCACTAGTTACTAATAATAATAATAATATAATATCTGTTTTAATTTCCTTTTTTCGGTTTTTTTTTCAAACTTTTTAATAGTAAGTATCAAACAAGTTCATAAAAACTAGACATAACATAAATAATATTAATAATAATAATAAGAAGAAGAATTCAAAATTAAATCAAACAAATAAAAGAAAACTAAAAGGCATATAAGAAAACATAATCACCATTAATAATCATAATTAACATACATAATTTTTTTATTATAAAATAAAATACAAGTAGGCTCTACCCCTACACATTATAGTAATATACATGAATTCAATAAACAAATCATACAGGTTTTTGGTTTAGTGTATTGACATATTAAAAAAAAAAAAAAAATACTAACATATTGTATAAAACATGTTTTGAGAGACAAATATAAATACATCATCACCTAACTTTTTATTTATAATTATTAATTATAAATTTTATATTATATTTTACAAATAAAGGTAATACAGATAAAAATATAGACTTTGATTACAATTTTTGGAATGAGTTTTGGGCTACTGAGCAGTTAAACAAACGTCAATTGTTCACCAGTAATTTTTTAACAACTTATCAAGTACAATAGTTATCCGGATAAAACTGATAAAAAAAATGATAGATACACCAGTAAATCAGTTTGTATCAATAACAAAATATAGATTACTGAATAGGCAGTGAACTGTCCGTAGAAATTTGTCAATAAAACAAACAATAAGTTAGCTAAAAATATAGATTTTATCTTATAGATCAATAATAACTGTTATGACATAATGAATTAATAAATAAAATAAACTATTTAGTAAATTTACAATGTTTTTTTTTCTGTAAGATAGTAATAAAAAAAAAAACAAAAATGTTTATTAATAAATAATAATAAAAATAAAAAATTGTAAGATTTAGATATGACCACCTTGAAAATTATCACAATAATAGAAAACCGTTTTTTAGACTTCCATGTATTGTTCACAAAATTTGTCCCTTAAATTTTTCAATTTTGACACAAAGAACTGTTCTAAGATTTCAGCACACTTGTAGAATTGCGATTCACGTGGATTATAATACCTACAGTTGTCGAATACCTTGATCATGTCACGAATGAACTCTGTGAGATTCTTATACTTTCTATCAGTCACATTCTTTCCAATACAGTTCAAGTCTATTAAAAACAAGGAAGTGGTTACTAAAGTTAAAATATATAAATATAATCAAATTTAAGTAGAGAAGTCTCCTAACCCATAGGCTCCTTAACAACATTGTAGTAATCAGGAGCTTCATGAGGATCGACTGGCTCCATGAAAGGCCATGCACTTTTATGCGACTAAAAATAAAAGCATTTTGTATAGAAGGTATACAGTGTTTAACTGTTAAGTGATTAATGGTAAATAATTACATGTATTTGTTTAATGAGTTTCAATAAGTCATCATTGTCTTGTTGGTTCAATGGATTCAAATTGGCAAAATTGATTTCAGAGTTGGACATACACCTAGGGCAATTGTAGTCATCCATTTTATCGCCTTCACACTGCAATACACCAACACAGCTGCCGTGGAACCAGTCCTGGCATTTATCACAACAAATATAAAATCTAAAAGAAAAAAGAATAGTCAATCAATAAAAAATGTTTTATAAAACATGTATTGTATTAAATTTATATTAATAGATAAAACTTACTGTTGATCATCATATGGTTTTTTACATATACAATAAAGAACTTCAGGATCCTTGGACCTTTTGCACTCAGGACAAAACCATTCTGAAATTCTTTTAGACATTTGCACAGTGATGCCGACACAAGAACCATGGAACCAATTGTGACACATATCACATCCAACGTAAAACCTAAGATCAAATTTAATTACAACATACATAATCATCAAACATAGATCATAGTAATTAATTACTTAGAACTGTCATAGGGTGTTCGACATAGACACATAATTTTTTCTTTTTTACTCTTTTTTGGGCTAGATTTCTTGGCAGGCGTTAATGGTGATGGTCGTGAATGATTTCGGTTTGGCGCAGGAGGAGAAATCTTCATTGGCCGTCGTCTACCAGGTCCCGAATTATTAGTTTTGGAATTACTATTGGCATGTGGTGTAGTTTGTATAGTGGTTGGTGGACCAGAAGCATGTTTACGCTTACTGCTACCTTGGGGAGGAGTTAATTGAGCAGTAACAGGTGTAACTGGAATAGGCTTTTCAGTCACATTATTGGAAGTGGTCGTGGAATCAGCAGATGAAACAGTCACATTAGCAGCTATTTCATTCTGTAAAAACATATCACACAAATAAAAATAACTTAAGATTAAATAGACTATTGTGTAGGCAGACATATTACACCATCAAATAAATTCCTTCTTCCTACCCAAGATACTTTGTACACTGCAATCAAATCGAGCAACGACATTTCTGGAATCGGAACTGAGGATCGAAACTCAGGAAATTATGTTTGTCAGGAAGTTCGATAAAACCGAATTTCGAGAAAAACATGAATTTAAAATACATACCTGAATATCGATTTGCAATTCCTTTTCCAGAAGCGCCCTCTTTTTTAGTATATCTTTTTTCAATAATTCTTTTTGTTTGAACAAGCTAACCTGGAGTTTTGATTTAAGTTGTTGCATTTTACGATGATCATCGCCCTGTTTTAATGTTTGATACAGTTTTGATTGTTCAGCAGATACCAATGACCTATTTGTAACATACAAAATAGTTAATAACACAAGTTTAACTAGAATAAAGGGTTTAAAGGTATACATAATAGAAACTACAAAAATTAAATAAAATTTCTTAGTGCCTTAATAACTAAAAATAAAATTACCCAGAATTATCACTATCAGTTGACTTTTTGGGTGGTTTGAATTCTGACAAATTATCAGCTTCATTAAGTCTTTTTCTAGCAGGAGATGCAGGTACTGATGTCTGTGGCACTGGATCACGCAACTGTTGTTCTTGGTATTTTTGCAATTGTAACAGTTTTTCTTGTGTTTCTGGATTCAAATCTTCATTTTTCAATACATTTTTAATCGCTACAACAGTAAATTAGTTGAAAAAAAATTTTTAACTATTACTCAATATAACTTACATTGGCTAATATAATTTGGAGTCACTACAAATGAATTTGGAGGATCAATTGGTTCTTCTTTAATTGCTGGGATTTTACTCACAGGAGATTCTGATGGCTAAAAAGGTATATTATTACATTTCAATAATAAGGTTTACTTCAATCAACTATTTAATTACTGGTTCAATTTTAATTTGAGTTGAGCTTTCTGGAATATTGTTTGAAACAGGAACTGGTGGCTGAATGGTAGGTTCAATTGGGTTAATCGTAGGTTGGGCTGTGACGGGCGCTACAATTGTAGTACTTTCTACAGGAGGAGGCTGGGAATCTGGTGGCTGGACAGCTAGGTAAATCTTTGTAGGGCCCAAGACTCCTAGAGTACCACTGGATTCTTGAGCTGGAATATTAATTAAACACATTAAACTATAATTCAAATTAATAGCTGATATATTTAAAACAGAACCTTTTAAGAGTTGCTGTTTGACTTGTTGCTGTACAAGTTGCAATTGTTGAGGTGTGAAATCGTTGCCTTGCAAACCTTGCAACACTATTTTATTACCATGCGTTTGACTTTGAATTACTTGAGCTGTGATACATTTAATTACTGTACCAGGCGGCTGATTAGCTAATAGTATTTTTTCTTGTTCATCGACTGATGTCGCGGGTACAGCCTGTGGAAGTACTGGCTTATGTTGATCCTATAATCAGTGATAAGTTAATATTAAAGGGAAAATAGAAAATATATTTAAAACTCACTTGAACAACTCCAGTTGTTTGAGTAACACGAGGTGATAGTGGTGGTACAGATGGATGAATTTTTTGTACAGTTTGCTGAGGTCGTACAAACTTAATTGTCTGGCCACTACTACTGATTATGTTGGCAGAGGTACCTAATCAATCAAAAATCATTATGAATATATGTTTTAAGCTGTTAGTATTAAGTAGATCTGCATGGTCGCATGTGTTGCTATGTTGTTCAAATGTTTAACAAACAAATTTATGGTTATTAGTTCAAATTTTGATGTTGGTTTTTAGCATTAGAATTGATTGAATACTTTCAAAATTAATTTATTTGGTTAATACATTAGTTAATAAGATCTTATTTTTTACCAAGATACAAGTATGATAAATATTAAATTTTAGTCATATCTTGCTTTGAAATTAAATTACAGAGGAAAACAAGTAATGTTAATTCAATTTTAAAAATAGGTTAATTCATTCTTATAATTAAAAAAACATGAAATTGGAAACACAGTATAGAACACAAAACTTGTTAAGTAGAATGTTTTTGAAACAGAGATAACACTTGTGAGTCTGGTGTTCTCTTAATGTATAAACTCACCAGTATTGGGCCGTATTAAAACTTGTTGGCCATTAATAGTGGCTATAGTGGCTTTAGTTGGATTAATATGCTGCACAATCATTTGTTGACCTTGTGAAACATTTACTAACTGTCCACCAGAAACTACCATCTATAAGATACATAAATTATTAATTTTCATTCCATATTATTTATGTCAAAATGTAAATGGAAAAATATATTTTAATATTTCAATAATAAATTAAGTATATATAAATATATACATATATTTATTTTGTTAGCTATTTATATTTAAACTAAGATTATTACTTGAGATGTTTGAGGTTTCAAAACTTGTTGAATTGGCTGGGATCCTCGGTTCAAAATAATTGTCTGTAAAAAACATGATATAACACAAAAAAATTAAAACATAGACAAACATACAATATTACAATGTAATAAATGTATAAGACTTATGTAAATACAACACACACATATCACACATTAAAACCTTACTTGAGTGCCAGCTTTTTGAAAATTATTATTATTTGCCAATATTGTATTTTTTCCAATTTGAACAGTTCGAGATGGACTAGGATTTATATAACTGGTCACATGCAATTTTCCATCGGGTAATTGAATAAGTTGTTGTCCTATATTTTTTAACGACAAAATTATAATATTTGAATTTTATTTAAGTATTGTTCATTATTCACCTGGTAGAAGACCTTTGAATTGTAATTTTCCGTCTTCGCCTTTAATACATTGCAGTTTCTGTTGGGTTACATTATTAGCTACATAATCAAATTAAAAAAAAAAATGGTCAATTAAAATTATTTAAATCTTAAAGAAATATTTATTCAAACTTACAAGTGACTATTTGAGAATTAGTTGACTGAATCTTTATTGAGTTTTGATTTATCACATTAGTGTCAGTGATAATTGTTTTTGGTGTAGTCACAAGTCTAGTTTTACCGTCTGGACCTATAATAAACATGGTATAATTGTAAAAATTGTAAAATTTTGAACTTACTCACTTATTAATACACACAATAAATAATACATACATTTAGTCATGAATATCCGACGAGTTGATGGAGTGGTATTAGTAGTAGAAGGTTTGGCGGCAACTCGTGGAGATGACTGAAGTAAGGTAGGACTTTGAGCCAAAGGTTTATTATTAGGCATCAGCCGTAATCTTCCACCTTCTCCTTTACAAATAATGATAATTTACATATACTTTAATCAATTAAAAAGGGATAATTAGTGTAAGACCAGCAACCAGTACATGAAAATAATAGTTACTGATGCATTATAAATGTGATATAATAAATTAAATTATATTAGAAGATACATTTTTAAGCATGGTATTTATGGTAATAAAATGAATCAGTATGCATACAAATGTTAATATGTAAATATATATAACAAATGAAATAATATTTCATGACTCTTTAAGAATTATTACTTACCAGGTACAAGTTTCATACGTTGTGTTGAACTACTAGTCACTGGACTTTGTGAATTGGATACGTCCATGCACAGTTTCTTATTTGAAGAGTTGTTATCATTGTTAACTGATGTTCTTTTATAAGCAATTCTTTGGGCTTTGAGAGACTGTTCTAATTGCTCTTTAATGTGGTCTGTAGTATCAGAGTTTTGTACACGTTTATCATTAATATTTCGATTATGAGAAGAATCATTATGCAACAATTTATTGACAAAGGCTGAAGACGCACGTGTTTTCATAGCTTGTTGCATTTGCATTTCACGTTCCACTCTGTAAAATTTTTAATTAATTATTATGTTAACTAAAAAAATGATAGTTTTAATGGTAGTATTAAAAGATTTACCTTTCATGGAACTGTTTGATTTCTACCAGCTCTAATTTACTTTCATCAACCCACACTTCAGATACCTGTGGTGCAGTATTCTTTGGGGCTTCCTCTCTTTTACGTTTTCTTAAGCCACTTCGTATAGGTGTCACCTCTGGAATTTTTTTTTTTATTTATTAAATTTCAATACTTTAGACTGCAGTCACTTACCCCTGACTTGTTTTGGTATATCTAATGGTATTACAACTTTACGAATTAAATATTCAGTATGTTCATTAAATTGACCTGAAGTACGGCACTCTAAAGTTTCTGTAGTAACTAATTCAGTTTCAGTTGTTACTTCTCGTTTACTAGCCAAGTGAGCTGTCTTAGCAGTTAATTCATCCCATTTCAAGCATGCCCATAAGATTCTTAATTGTAACGCAGCTGCTGATATGGTGTTAAACATTATTGTTCTGTAAAGCCAACATGTTTTAAAATATGGTCTTGGACAAGGATAAGGCCAAATCGCATTGTTGGTCTGAAAAATGGACAAGAGCAATGAATGACAAAAAACCAAAAACAAAAATTGCATTATACCTTGCTATTGGGATTGAAACCATTAACAATATCATGTCCACCGTGTCTAGCTAATTTTCGAAGCTCGTGTTTTGGTAATACTAATAAACTGCAGCGATTACTACGTGTATAAAATCGTGAAGTAGGAGGATACTTAATTTTTTCTGCTTTCTTTTTAACAGGAACATTATTACTCAAGAGCTTTTTCAAATAGATCTGCATTGAAAAAATTTAATTATCAAGTTATTAATAAAGTGAGTAACATTTTTGAATGGCTAATTAAACCCGGGTTAAATTAACCTTTTTGCGCGTATCATCCGTAGAATAAACACGTCCGTCATCAATACAATCCACTAAAACACCTTCTCGTTTAGCACCACCTCTTTTTCTTGCTGGCTTCAAAACACTTAACCTAAAAACAAGTTCATTACTAAACACCTATAAGTATTATATTTTAATATTAAAATACCCGATAGTAGGACTGCAACTGGTGACATCAATTTTCACATTTTGTTCATCTTCATTTTCTATTTTTATATCTTTTTGCTTGGTGGGACTCTCGGTTTTTACATCATCATTTACTTGAACTACCTGTTCATTTTGAACAACATTTTCTTCTTTTTTAACCTCAGTCTTAATTTGAACAGGTTCAACTGGAGTATTATCTATTTTTTCGGTTTTTATATTTAATAAACTTGGTTCTTTAGGCATAGATGATTTTAGTTCTGTAAATGAAAATATGTATAACAAGGACATATTTAAATACTATCTATATTAAATACACACCAGTTAGTTCGGATTTCAAAATGTTCATTTTTCGTAGTAATGATAGAAGTTCATTTCGTACGTCCACGTGTCTGATGCAAAGTGGACTATAACATGAGGCAATCATACTAGATTTGTTAGCTGCTCGACAGCTACTATTATAGCATATCATGTGTTCTGACATAGTATTAAATGATAAATAATGCTGTTTGAGTTGAATTACTCTTTTTTGTAAAGTATTTAACATATAAGACTTTTCTCTCATTTTGGTAATAGTTTCTGTCAAAACTTGCTGAGAAGCACTTGGAGGCGTAGAAGTTATAGCCTAGAAATAAGTAACATTAAAGTAAAAATAGTAATTTAAACTAAATAACCAAGGACAAAGTCTAATTGAAAATGCTTTTTTCAGGAATTTTTGAAAAGCATAAGAGAATTATGGAACTAGAACACTATTAGTTTAAATAACTCTCTTAAATGGATTAACATAAATAAAAATTGCCAATGATACTACAATCAATAAATTGGAAATATTAGAAACTATGCCTTCTTAAGATTTACATAATTCACTGATATTTATCAACGTATGGATAAATATGATATTTACTTAACTCATTTAATTTTAATAAAATATTTAAAATAGATATACCAATAATTTTTGCAAAAAAAAACTTAAAGCTAAAAATTGTATGCCTAATATTCTAAATATTTCATAGACAGTACTATACTCCATTCCACGAGAGAGAGTGTGACTGCCACGCGCATCAAAATGATTTAGCTCCGACTGCCCGAGGCCAAATTTCTCCCACCATGTGGAGTCAAGCTTTGTGTATACAGCAGGATGTGCAGAAATGAACACGTTTTGGTCTCCGTCCAGTAGCACTATCTCGTGGAACGAAGTATACCAGTAAAATGATGGGATGGGCTTAACAACTAACTGTTGATATTTTCAAAATATCCTGATATACATAAACAGATTTATATAATAATATTTCAAAAGATATGACTATGTAATAAATATTTTAAATAGTTTATGCGGTGCTAATTTTAAACCTGGGAGTGCTAAGCACCCCCCTATGTGCGCCTATGGAGCAAGTATTCAATCAGGAAATAAATGCCTCTATGATCTTGCAAAATTACTGGGATCAAGATCATATTCAAAAGACTTAAAAATACAATTATATATCACATTAATATGACCTGTAATTACCTATGGAGCTGAGACATGGCCATTCAGGAAAAGTGATGAAAGAAAGATACCACGAAAGATTAGTGGACCAATTAAAGATATGCTAAGCAGCGAGTGGAGAATAAGAAAAAATGATGAATTACAAACGCTCTCCCATAAACCCAATATACTAGAAACAATTAAGAACAAAAGATTGCTATGGGCTGTGCATGCTTGGCATAGCCAAAACCCACTCATACACATAATTTTAGAAGAAAACCTTACTGAGAAAAGACCGCTGGAAAAACCACGTCTGAGATAGACAGGAGGATACAGGCAGCGGATAGAGAAAATTGGAGGCAAGGATGTATGTCGGAATGGTTCTAGGGGTCGAATTTACTGAAAAAAAGAAGAAATTTTTAAATATATGTAAAATATAAAAAAATTTTGTAATTAACATTTGTAAAAAAAACTGCAATCTAAAATATTAGTCTTCTGTGGATATTCTGTTCATAATAAATAATTGATCACTGATCATCGCTATGTAGAAACTAGGAAGCTATTGGAAGATACTAAATAATTGCATTGGAAATAAAATTTCAAATATAATAATAAACGTATGATTTCATAACAAAATTCACGGAGTCACGTGAAGTTGAACAGAAGCCTCTATTATAAACTAATTTTAAAACACAAGTATTAAGTAATATTTTTTAATACGTGAAAAATAATAGCAGCAAACTAAAAATGAATTGTTTATGCAATATTTTCTTTAATTAAAATATTTAATTGATAATTAATATATTTACTTCTGGAATGGGTTTAGGAGTGTTGGCATTTTTTGTCATGATTGATCTTTCTTCAGCTAATTTTAATTGCATTCTCCTTGGCAACATCATGTCAGTTTTACATTTTTTGGCAAGTTTAGGATACAATATACGACTAGAAGAACATAGAGTACTACTAATATCGATGTTTTTATCAAGTTTGTCAATGGGCGAAAGGATTTTCATATTTATAAAATCAATATCTGAAATAAAATTTGATTATTGTACATGTCTTCTATGTTTTTATTTAAAAGAATGCTTACCTGAAACACTATCTAAATGTATAACACTTTGGTCATCAAGAATTTCACTAGACGTTTCTGAGTCAAATGTACATTCTTTTAAAATCATTGAGTCATATAATGTTTCAGCGATAGAAAATGTTCTCACTCCTTTATCATCTACATAAAAATAAATTAAGTTATCAGAAGTGAATTTAAATGCTTAGCTAGAATGAATAACATAGGTTTTCATCCCTTAAAACTGTATGTGATAGGAACATAGGTTTTTTGTTGACATTTTATGAATTCAAGTGTTTCTAATTATGTTAGTTATTTACCTTTGCCTTGAAAAATTCTTTTGGCAGGTCCAGCAGCCAAGCCCTGTTTTGAGGAATCAGCCAATTTATAGTCTCTAGTTTTTGATAGCCACTGCCATCCCCATTGACCATGAATTCTATATTCTTCTCCTTTTTGTTTGTGAACCTAATAACCAAAGTGCTTAGCATAACGTCCAAAATTAAATTTATTTGATTAATACTCACTTGATGTTTTAAACCTAGCGTGTACTTGACAAAATGAATAGTTAATTTATTACGCTCATCTTCTTCAGCGTCTTTATCTTTTTTATCTTTTTTGTCTGTTTTTTTCTTTTCTTCCCGTTCTGCATGAGTGATACGATACATTTTAACATGTCCTAAAACCGATACATAAAATTGATGAGTACAATATAGCCAAAATTAAAAATAGAAATAAGTATATATAAATAAATATGTTTACCAAGTTGTTCGTGCCAAACTGGTGCATAAACAACTGGTTTAATGCAAGACATTAAAACAACCATAACTCTTGCAAAATCCTTGGGAGTAGAACATGAGTTAACTTGATTTAGCCAAGGTTTGCGCAACACTGACCAATTGATATGCATTAACGATGATGGTAACAAATTGTCTAATGAAATAATAGTTTGTTTGACGGTACTTATGAGAGTTGATCGAGCTCCTGAAAATGACATAAAATGTATAAAAATAATCAAATATGTTTTGTTTATTTGATACATACCAAATACTTGTCCACACCACTTATATTCACCAGGTCCTGTAAGTGAAAACTTATGGGACATATATCGCTTTTTGTCACGTTCTTCATTTTTTTGAATCTTATTTAACGCAGTTGGATTTGAACTGTATTGATTTACATATGTCTTAAAACTATTATCCATGCCAAGTTTGTACAAATAGGTACCAGCTGCTATATGTTGGGCTTTAAATCGAGTTACTCTAGCTCCCAAGCTCTCTAAGTATGAGTGAACTGGAGAAGGTTTTTCAATCACAGGTGGTTTTTTTGTCTGATCAGGCGTTTGGCGTTGTGCCGGTTTTAGGCGTAATGATCTGTTGCGAGTGCTCCCTATAGAAAATAACAATATTTGTAAATTAAGTTATTGTAATTGAATTAAAAATAATTAATATCTACATACTTAAACTATGATTATGTTCGCTATCATCAACATCCATCAAATTGTCATCATTTTTCAAGTCACCACTACCTCCTTCATTTTCTAAACATGAATTTTATAAGCATAAACCAATATTTGATTATGCAAACATTAAATATTAAAAAAATGGTACATACCATTTTTGTCTACAGATACATCATTTGAATGTTCTTGTTTACCATCATTGTTAGACTCATTATCAGCCTTCACATTTTCAGTACCTTCTTCAAAGTTATTATCAGTTTTACTCATTTCCATTTCTTTTTTCTTTTGCATCTCTTCTCGCATGCCTATTATATAACCTGTAATATAGAAATGTAAATTATCAGTTAGTTATATTGTTTTTTTTTTATATTTTCTCTGTGCGTATATTAAATTATCACATTATTTTATTAATTTCATTAGCAAAAAAGATTTCCTGAAGAATTTACTTTTAAGCCCAATGCTTGAATTCCAACCCCTCTATTTATAGAAAAATATTTATATGTTCCCCTTCTTAATTGTATTCTTATCAATAAGACATTTAAACATTCAAGTACGTACATTTTTGTTTTGGTACATGTGTCATATACCTAATAATTTACGATTGTTTACAATATTTTACTAATAAATTGATAAAAATTGATTTAACTAAAATTTACTTAATATATTTCTAATGATCATCAATCATTTTAATAAATTAAATTGCTTTTTCAATTTTATGTCATACCAGAAAACTTTAAATAAATGTTCGTATTATGTTGTAATGGACCACCACTATTCTTTTATTAGTTGGTGTTTTAACAAATATGTTGTTTAACACAGCAAGGTGGAAGGATATAAAAGAAACTAAAATAGTATCTAAAATGAAGTTATTGTGGGTCTTGGAGAATTTTTATCAATTATTGTCACGGATATTTAGCTATTATAATATTAAATAAAAATTATACCAACTGTCCCGTAAACATTAGTTGTGGAGGGGTACTCGCTGCCCAGATAAAAACCAATTTTTTGTTATTTTATATATAAACTAAAACAACTATAAAAAATCTTATGATTAATGAAAATAAAATGTTGAAAGCTCAAAATTTTCAGCAAAATAAACTACAAAAAAGTTATCTTTATTTTTGTCAAAAATTAAGAAACAGTTTTTTTATAAACTTTTTTAGTAAAAAATTTAATGAAATAAAAAATAAAATGCATGTAGCCTTCGCCTATGCTTGTCTAATAAAAAACAAACAGATTTATGATGTATTTATTATTATCTCAGGAGTTATCGCAATGGGTAAATCCTCAGGGGGCACCCTATATGTTGTTTAACTAAATAATAACTTTATCATGATAAAATCAAATAAAAATATAGCATGTTATAAAAGAGTATGTCATATTATCTGATAGATAACATACTACACTTTAGCAACCCCATTCAAAAGTTTTCCTAATTCAAGCAATCCTTAGTGAATCTTGTACATATTTTTACGTCTATAATGCAAGTTATTTTTTAATTATTAACAAACTTCTAATGTCTTACTGTTTTCAACATCCAAAAATGTTTTTCTATTTGATGGTCGATACTGTAAGGTTAGGTCCATAGTTATTTTCATTTGTCGATTAATTTCCTCTTTGACTTTTTCTATTTCACTGAAAAGAGTTGATTCCATTTCACGATCCAAAGAATCTAATAATAAACCTAGTTGCTCTTCTGTTGTATAATACCAACATTCTCCAGTCTCTTCGTTTTCACTATATCACATGACAAATTATGTTAGTATCGAGGTTATTATAAATGTAATATTAGTAATATTAAAATACTCACATGAAAATTCGTCTAACTAGAAACCAATATTTACGACCATGTCGATCATAAGCTAAATGGTCCTGACGAGATGATAAACCCGATTTCTCATCGTCAGGTATACAATCAGATACTCCGATGACTTTATGCTCTTTGCACAAATTACACTGCCAATCTTCTGTAGGAACATCATGTAAAGGAGGCTCAGCGCATTCTAAATGAAACACAGCCGGACACGTCTCACAACATAAAAGGTCTCCCATTTTATGACACACTCGACAATGATCATCATATTGGAAACTGTGGCCTAAAGAATTTATATACGATTATATTTTATATGTTTTTAACAATTTATCTATATATAAATATATACCTTCATGAATAAAATCTTCTCGAATAAGAGTAGAGGTTAAAAATTGATCAGTTAAAAACTGCAGGACAGATAATCTATTTTTGATGTTTGTAAATGGATATTCATCACCACTATTAAATACTTTAAGAACTTGTGGATCAAATGATTTATCAGACTCAATATATTCTCGTAATACTTCAGGCCATGTAATAGTATCCATAAAATATAATATGCTATTGATACTATCTTTTTGATCAACAGCACCATAATGAGTCTGTTGTAAATCTTCTTCACGTAATATTGCTTTCAACAACATCATATGAACCTCTGCCAACAGGTAGCTTTGCTCTTCGTAAACAAGAGCTGCGCAAAAATCTTCAAAACGAAATGGTGATAATCGCACCTATAACAAAAATATTTAAAAAATGACTCGGAATGAGGAAAAAACTACATTGTATCTAAACGTTATATACCTGGCTTTTGAACCGTCTTAACACTTCGTACACACTTAAAGCTTGCATGATGTGTTCAGTAGGCACTAGGAGATCTTCTGAGGATTTAGGTAACTCCAATTTGGGTATTTCTTCACCCCTGAGCCACAGCGGCTCAGGACTAGGGTTTCTAATGTAGGAGACATTGCTTTTACGTGCACGACTGGCAACAGAAAAGCCTGAGACGGAGAAATCACTGTCACTTACATCATCAACAACATCTTCAACATTAGTGTCAGACTGTTCACTCTCAGATGGGTCTTCACTCTTTTCAGACTCATCAAAGTCGGAACCGTAATGGTAATCGTGACTTTTGTCAACAATAGACTTTTTAGTTTTCTTCTTCTTGCTAGTCGATGGACGTGGTGCTCTAGGTTTTGGCACAGCTGGCGTCTTGGGTGTCTTAGGTTTCTGGTTGGAACGACGTGTGTTGCGCGATGGCGTTTCGACAACCTCTGAGGTACGAGCCCCAACAGACGCCGGAGCGCTGCGTCTCGAAGCTACAGATCGTCCAGGTACAGGCGATTGAACAACATCCACAGTCTCAAGATTCTGCAGGTACTTCGGCTTTTTCAGCAAGTGCATCTGAAACTTGGGCTTGTCTGAGCCCGGAGTTTTAGGAGGACGACCCCTGCGCTTTGGCCTGCCGGACATGGTCAGCGTCGTTATCACTACAACAACAACAACAACCGCTGCTGGCGACCGTTATTCGGCGGCGGATGTAAACTGACGATAACCGAACTGTCGAATAACCAAAATATTAATATGGACCGGGATAGTCTCCGCCGCGACACACGGCACCCCGAGGACGAATCGTACAGCAAAGATCACTACGGTTGTTTTGCGGCGGGACTATACCGATTACCGACTACCAACAGGCTACAACGATGGAAATGATAGGTGGACAATGTTGTGATATTGTTATACCCGCGATCCGTGGACACAAAATCGCGCGCACACGCACAGCTGTCGTAGTCGCGGGTAGGCCTGCAGTGCGTGTACGATGTCGGTGAGCGCGCGAAAAAAAAACGGACGTTAACGGGCCAACGGCGGGTGTCGAGTCGCGGTCAGGTGACCTTCGTGGGGCTCCGAACTCGACGCACTCGTTCGCATCGCAAAATACCGTGTTACGTACCGCCGTAACGAAAACACTATTATCACACACTGCAGTCGTGTGGTCGGTCGCGGCGGTTCGCTTTGCTTGCAAGTCGCTGTCGTGGTAAGGCAGTCTCCTGGCGGGCACGCGCTGTCAAGCAACCGTTCATAAACAAAACAAAACGACACGACGGGAAGAAAAAACGAAACGAAAATAAAAGAAAAAACGGGCACGTAATATTAAATAACAATAATAGTAATAGTCGTTGCAATAACGTCGTTGTAGTGTTGGTTGTTTGTTCTTCGGTCGTGTTGTCTCGCTCGCTCCCGTCACCTAGAGACGGTGTTGCTGTGAGAGACGAAAACGGTCGTGCGGGTGAAATGCGACGCGTCCTGCGACCTCCTCCACTCAACACGTTTTGCCATGAACTCTCGCCGCCGCGGCAGCTGCAATCTTCTCCCGCTCCCATTGGCCAGCCGCCGCCTCGCGCTTTCCATTCCGGCCGTTAATGGTGATTGTGCGACCACTGTCCCGTTTGTCCGGCTACTTAATGTGGCCACCAATTTACCAAGATAGCCAGTCTGGTGGACTTGTCGTCTCCATAAACGTCAAACTCTGACGGCCACCACAGCGAAGACCCGTCTTCAAAAAACAGTTGGCCAGGTTCAGTTGGTCACACTGTTTATCTTTATCACCGACAGCGATGAACAGTTCGTGATAACGCGTCGACGATTGCAGCCTGCTGCTGTTCGTGATTACGTCAGCTGCGGCCTGCGAGCTTGCGGCCCGTTAAACGGCGTAACTGCGTAAGTCGGAATTCCAAATTTAGGATTATCACAAACTACCATACACTCTTTAGTGACTCGGTTTCGGTAGCACAATTCTATTTTTGATCGTCATTTGTTTTTCTTCCTGTTCGTCCGCTGATTCCCACAATCATGTACAAGCTAAAACCGGTGGTCCCAGTACCTACGTTAGGTGAAAGCACTTGCCGCATGTACAAACTCAAAGATTTACAACAGATTTCGTTCTCCGGGATGCCGATGATCGACAAGTCTGATGAGGTTAGTGCCGTCGTCAATTTTCCACTTATCTGCTATATTTTGACAATCTAATAATCGCAAGTCTTCCGAGACTTGTTTAGAAACCATAAACTTCTCCATTTTCGGGATTGACGCCTGTTTCATAGATAAAATAAAACGTGAACTTACCTCTATATCGATAATCCTGCGGTTTTGGAATGAAAACGTTTACTCGCTAAACCGAGTCATAATGGTGTGCAATAAACACCCTTTTGATTTCAAATCAACTTTTATAGACGTTGTTAGACGTTATAATACTAAATTAATTAAGAATGATGATCATGATCATATAGATTGATTGTTCTGAGGTATTGACATAATTATTTCTTATCATACTTAGAAGATACCAACAACGTTACTTGATCTACAGAAAAAAAATTATGTGCTTGATCTCCAAAACGCACGTGTATGATAATGGGTCGGTGACCTGTGTTCCTCGTCATATAGATAGTATTTAGTATTTACTATAGAGCATTTACCACTCGAGTAATCGAGTATTGTTAACGTTTTTCAAGTTACAATTACTGGCACTGTGTTATTCCCGTATTATTTTGTCTATATGCATGAGCGATAGTCTGACAAGCATTTTTCAGAATATAAAGTGCCTGAGTAGGTTTTTAAAAATTAGAATTTTTTTTAGACCAACAACAGAATTAAATAGAAACAAATAGTTTTAAATAATACTCTTCTTGTAGTGAAAGACCGGGTGAAAGACCTATTCTATCAATAATTTTGTTCACAGCGCATAGTAAATACCTATTTATAGATTTTTTTTTAAGTTTCTAATTTTCTATCTATAAACTATTTTAATGGATTATTCTTGTCACTTTTTACAATTTTTTCTTGATTTTGTTCCAGGATGTAAGTGATGATACTGAATTGTCCGATCAAGAAATCCAAGCACTTATAGAGAAACAAACTGAAGTTCTCAAAACATTACAACAGCTTGAACTCAGATTAAGTAAATTAGATGTAAAATTCCCTGATGCTAAGGATGTCGTACCTATCCTAGTAAGAGAACAATCAATTCAGTGTAATGTTAATAAAAAACCCATAAGCAGTTCTAAGCCTGTAATCAATAATGACATTGAAAATCTGATAAAAGTAAGATTTTAATTGTTATTTATGGATAAACAGATAAAAAAGTCTCTGGGGTTAAAAATGTATAAAACTTTATCTCCAAGATTTTTTTAAAGCTATAACCCAAAATTTTAAGTTATAAAATCAATGATTTGTACAAAAGTTTTTTTTATAATTCTATAATGTTTTTTATTCTATTTTGTAAAAAATATTTCTGACAATTCATCCAAGTTAATGATATATATATTATTAATATATATTATTTTTTAATATTAATATTTTTGACTATGCTTCAATGACATTTTTTTTCTAATAATTATTTTACTATCTATTTATTTTTTTAAATATATCTTTATCATTTATTAACTGCTATATCATTACATAATTAATAGCTATTGTCTTTTTTATAACATACTTTTTTTGTCTGAGACATTTTTCCTTTGAGACTTCTTTTCCCCGAGACTTTTTCTCTTCCATCATTATTTATATAGTAACTTATAATAACAACTGTACATTTTATTTAGAATGATACAGTAGTATTTGCTGATCCAGACGATCCACCATATTCTCTATTAGCTTTACCAATTTTATGGTCAGCAGTTGCATGGGATATTTCTTATCATGTGCATTCGTCTGTATTGAAAGATTTGAAAACATTTGAAACCATTAAAGCATTCAAAAATGTGGCTTGTAAAGACACAAAGAGCATGGTTAAAGTCTTTGTTATATGGCAACATAGTTAGTTTATAATTAAATAAGTTAAATATTCATAATTAATCTTAAATTATTTTTCCTTTAGTTAAGCCTAGTCCTAAAGTGGTCAGATCTCCTACGGATTCATCAATTGGTGAAGTGTCATTGTTGTGGACATTTAACCAATATCTAGCCACTAAACCACTGCTGACTGCTGCTGATCAACTAAAATCTGACAAGGTTTTAGATTTGTTAAATGAAATTGGTTTTTCGGAAAATGATCGAACTACAGAACTTTACAACCTGATCATGGATTCGAATACAAAATTGGACATTACAAATATTATCATATGGTCTCTGTTGTACAAAAAAAGTGAACACCCACCAAAGATAAAAAAATGGCTATCACACTTTACAAAAATTATAATTGTCTAAAAAATTGTTTATAATAAATATAATATTTATGTGCGTAAACATTAATGTGTTTATACCGTTAAACCTTATTTAAAATACTAACTATGATTGAGCTTTAACATAATATTAGATTATACCAAATATTTATTAGTAGGGTTCAGATCTAGATGCATTTGCATATTATATTTTACAGGAATACTTCCATGATACTAATGTGTTGTAAGTATACACTATGCTAAAAACAAACATAAGGTGCATCTATTGACAATTATGATCATTTTTTAACTTAGTTATACTCAAAAATAAATATAATTATATAGAAACACTAAACACATATACTGTACTTACATTATGTTAAAGTTTTTAAATTAAATGTGAATCGTCTTAATATCATATGCCAATTAGCCCATGACTAGACCGATGTTATGTAAAGAGCCGATCTTATATAAGTTTTCTTGTCATATGATAACATTATTTTAGTGGGACATATTTAAAAAAAATAAATTTATTATTATTTTCTTTTGAGTGTTGAAGTCAGGTGCATTTTTAAAAAATGTTATGGCATTTAAATCTCATACTCATAATGCATACTCAAGTATGAAACGCACAAACAAACAAAAGGGACCTAGACAGCTTGAAACTCATAAAAATTCAAAACAAGAACCAAAAACATTTTGATTCCTTTAGTAAAATTAATTTTTTGCCAAGTGAGCATTCAATTTTAAGTCGGTGATCAAACTTTATATCCAAATCATATATTATGTACTAACCAGTAGATTCAATGTAGATAATAGATATAAATAAAAACAAATAAATCACCTACGAGAACTAGGAAATTCGATGAAAATTGCATTTGAGAATACAGAAATCTATCCAATAGGTTGGTGTTGAGGTCCTCTTGAAGAAGAATAGTGCCAAGGGATACAGAAGCAAAGGAACATTGTCATTGAAAACATGAGGAATTTTTTTTTTTAACACTGCATACATATAAAAAGACGAGGACAGAAGACAAATACCCACCGAGGACAATTAACGTTATGTATGTTATGATTCAGAGTGAAAACCATTGATTTTGACATAATGTGTTCTATGAGAAAGGTATTAGCTGAACTAAAAAATTAATGGCTTCCTATAATAAAAATACAACTTTAAAATATTCTTAAATAAGACAAAAGTCCAACCCAAACACATAAATTTCAAACCTCTTAACAACAACATTATCAGACAACTTAGTTTGTCATTTGAAGAGTCATGATCCCTTAAAGAAAATTAAATTGCCCTTTAAATTATCTTTAAGTTAAGAATTTAATAATGAATTGTAATATTGTGTAATTATTATTCAATACAAATTGTTGTATTTGTATAAATACTTTTATCAATTTCAATAATTGTGCTTTGGCATAGATTGCAAATATTTAGTTTAAAAAAAAAAACCATTTAACAAAAATTAAAGCGTTAAAAAATTGAATTAATTTGCATATTGTCTAATCTTACCTATATAAATTTATACTAATATGTAAATTCACACCCATGTTAACTATATCTATTAAGTAAAAACATTGATACAAGCATTAAAATTTCTTAAAAGTTGCAGTGTAGGATTATTCTAAGGATCACACCAAAAAATTAAGTCTTTTATCAAATGAATACATTTTTTCAATTTAAAATGACATATATTAAATAGTATATAATACACAATAACCTATGGAAATGTAAATTCACAGTGACAAAAGTAATAATAAAAATAGTACAAAAATTATAAACTAAATTATTATACAAAACATAATACTCAAAAATAAAAAAAACATGTATATAAACATTTACAAACAATATTTAAAAAAAATTGTTATCAATAATTGTAAATTACTACTGCTGAACACAATATATGACATTAAATTAACAGTTGTAATTAATACTACATTGGTCATCCAAAATAAGAATTCAAAAAATAGGAAAATAGTTGAATAGTTTAAACAGTAAGCACTGAACATTAAAAAAAAAAATACATCAATATTTTAAGAAGATAAGTAAGTTTTTATCTTGGTGACATAACTTAACACAAAACATCTATTATACAACAATAACACAGAATTCAAACTAAAAAAAAATAAATAAATAAATATACTAAGTAGTAAGAGCACTCTTTTATTTTTACTAAATTGAGGAAAACAATTGTTTACAATTAATAAGTTACATGGTCAAAACTCAACAGATACCAAAATTAATCTACCAAAAATGTAGTTTTAAATAAAAATCAAAAATTGGAAAACTGTTTAGTTTCGAGCACAACAACTTAATTTATTATCTTAATAAATATAGAAGAAATTGTTAAAGACACATTTCTCTTATACAATTTCAGTAAGTATAAAATTTAAATAGGTAATTGAAATGTTTTCTTAAAATATTATAGACTTTAGAAGTTTAAAAATGTATTCAATACATTAACAGTAAACTGTGAAAAACATTTATGAATTATGAGTCATTATTATACAGTTAAAATGGACAAATATAAAATATTATCACCTTTGGTATGACCAAATGTTGTGACTGACATATTTATTTTTCAACCATCAAAGGAAATCAAGAATTTAAAAAGCAGTTTTTTTGTATTATATACATAATATACAGTATATTGCAATGATTTGGCATATTTTATGAGAAACAATGAATAAAATACATAGGTTTAATTATGATGTTTATTTATTGGTTATAAAATATTGACAATTCATGTTAGTAGAATAACCTAATACATAACAACAATTTATGTAATAGTATCTACTGAAATCACGAGTAGGAGAATAAATTCAAAGAAGCCATACAATATGATTTAAATTTGAAATTGTAATTGAAGATATGCATGATATTCTGATTTTAATATCTGCTCATCATATTATATCAGAGTTAGAAAAGGTGATTTTATATCTTAAGATCATAAGATATCTTATAACTATGTTTGGAATTAAGTTAGTCACACTTCAATGCAGTCAAAATTTGAGTGTAATAAGTACTAAGTAGCAATATTGTTATTATCTATAACAATAGTAATAATGATAGTAAAGTAAAACAAAGTATTAGGTTCATAAACTAATTGTAATACGCTGTCATTACTGTAATTCTATATCATACATTTTATAATGAAAATATAAAAATTTATGATAAACAATAAGCACAAAAACAATAGTAAAAATACAATGTGATAAGAATTTCACAAGAACTATATAAGAAAGTATAAAGTAATTGGAAATTTTTTTCTAAGTTTTAAGTAGATTTAAATGTAGTTACATTTTGAATAATTTAGATCTGACTAAGAAAATATGCAAAACATTCCAAACTTGAGACCAGTATACACTGGTTTGATAAAGGGCAATTGACAATTACAAATGCTTTTTGACATGTTCTCTGAAGTTTTGTCAATCAAACGATCTCAAACCAGTATTAAATTGACCCAAGATTACTTATTTAAGGTTTTAAACTAATGAAATTGTACAAAAAATAATAATAGATGTTTATAATTTATCATTAATAAAAAATACATACAATATAAATTCGTTTAAAATTGACTAAATTATTATTATTTTCTTTTTTAAATTACTAATAATACTAGATTAAAGTATTATCTATAAAAAAAAATTATTGCTTGATCTCCCAGTTTTTGTATTATACTGTGATTTAAACTACTTAGTTAATGTTCCAATAATTGTTAGGGTACATAATATCAGTTACAATAATATACAAAACTTAAAAAGACAAATAGTAAAAGCATTTGATATTCAATTAATTTAATATATGTTAATATTTGGACTCAAGTTATTATGAACAAAACTTGTGTCAAATCATCACAAATACTACTATTCAATAAAATTTGTCGAACCACATTTACATTAAATATAAAGATGTATAAAATAATCATGATCAGCATACGAATCACATAAAGGAATACAATTAAATGTGTTTTTTTCTTTTAATATAAAAAATAATAATTCAGTCAAGATACTCATTAAAATAAAGAAATTAAAACCCTAAAAATTAATTTAAAAAATCAAAATATGACATAAATAATCAATATTTTATGGCATTTAAAACTAGAAACACATAATAACATTACCATCATCTATAATAATTTAATATTATTTTATACAATAGCATAACATTTCAATTTATAGTGTAATCAATATAAAATCAATTAATTTAATTAAAATACTCAGAAAATGATTGTAAATGAAATTAAAAAATAATACTGAAATGTAATTTATTAGGTTCAGGACAATCAGTCTTTAAATCTTAATAATATAAGTAAATGTGGTTGAAAATATTGATGATTTTTAGTTTAAGTAAAAACCTTTTTAAGATAGAATTGAGATCAAATTGTTATAGAGCTAAATTAAACATACAATTTATCAGTCTGTAAAAGACACTTAAACATTTTTCAATTTTAAAGTAATGTTGACCAGTTTATGAAATAAGTCATAGTAAAGTGCACACATATATAAAGTAATTCACAAATAATTTTAAAGTAAACAAAATCACGGACGGACTGGTAAAGATGGCACTCACTAGAAGAAATTAAACAAATGATGAGAATCCAGGCAGTGGAGCACGAGATCTGGCCATGTTATTCATTATAATTTGGCCACCATTGAGGCTCATGACAGCACTTCCTTCAGGTTCTGAATCTGTATAACTAGAGTAATTTCTAACAGGTTTTTGCCGTTTCCACGACTGTCTTAAAGAATCATTAACATTCGCATAGTGGTTAACAAATGAGTGAGGATCTGATCGCACACTTTCATTCTCACTTTCCGATCCCTAGAAGTTAAATATACAGCAATTATTAATAACAATAACCTTTAAAATATTTATAAATTAAAAATCATACTTGAGAGTCTGTTGAACTGATTTCTGAAGGCTTTTCAGTTACTGAACTATCATCTGGATTTTCATCATAACCTTTAACACTGTCATCATCACTATGGTAAGGAACACTAGCTGGAGATGGTCTTGGTGGAGATTTTCCAAGAGTTCCAATCGGTGGTTTGCGCCTGTGAAGTGAATGGTGTAAAGTGTTATGAATGGACATCCTACCAAGAGAATTATTGTTTGACATTCTGGTTCTATGAAGTTCCATGGCCAATTGCTGTCGATCGTCAATGTCCATAACCATGGATTCTTCCAAAGTTTTCTGTGCTTCTTCTAGTTATAGTATAAAAATTTCAATCAAAATTAAAGGTTTATAATAGATTAATAGAAAAAATCAACTTACGTTTATACTTGTAACTTTTACTTTTAACACATAGTATAGCAATAACCATAATAAGTATAACTAGAGATGCAGCAGCTAATGCAACCATAAACCATGTTTGTCTATAGAACGGCTTCATTTGTAAGTAACCATACTCCAAGTACAGTTTTGATGGAGTTAAAACCTGCAATTTTCAATGATTATTAGGTATACATACTAGTCATAGATAGTATTTTTTTTAAATATATTCTATTCATACCACATCATCTGAATAGGCCGGATAACTAATACCAAACTCATTGTAAGCTACAATTCTAAACAAATATGAAGTAGATGGCAGCAAACTCTGATAGGACACAGAGAATTCATCCAACGGTCCACTGTTACTTTTTGTGACTGTTGTCCAACGTGTGTCATCTGAAAACAATAAAAATCAGTAAATAAGCAATCAAATCATTTGACATAATATTAAGCATGGTGCATAAGACACATGGACTTTTCTAAGTATTTTTTAAATACTTTTAACATGTTTGTGATTAACACAATACATTGAGAACCGTGTTAAAAACATAAGCGTTTATACACCCTTATCTACAAACAATAGTGTTCAAAGTTCATATATTATTATTAACATGACCATAACATTTTTGCTTTTAGAACAGGAAAATTGTATATTTTAATAGATAAAACACATTAATTAAAATTTTTTTTTTATGTTATTCACATAATAGCAATTACAAGAAACATGAAACAAATTATTCAAAATAAGTGAAATGATATTTTATGTTTATTTATTAAAAACTAGAAAATTTAAATTAAAAACAGAATTAATCTTGGGTGGTTTGGTGGTCAGCTGGTTTTCTATATTTTTCAGATGAAGAAATTTGTTGTAAAATAACTAATAGCCTGGTATAGGTGCGTGCATGTACTCTATAATTATACAAACATTTGAGTGAGAGATTATTTGCACGTAAGTGTATAATTACTTCCAATAAACAGTTTTCAGCAACTAAATTTTTAGTGATTATATTTTATCTTTATATAAATGTAAATATGATTTAGAAAGCAGTCAAAAAAGGGAGCTGCAAATTTTAATTATTATAATATAATTTTTAAAAATGAGGATACATACAGATACATATACAAAAAGCGGGTAAGTGGATGTCGCTCTGCTGTACATTAGGTGGTGGGGTGGACCTCTGACTAGGGTAGGTTAGATTTGAATGCAATGATAGGTATCATTGTATACGAAAAACGATTCTGAACGGAGATGATTTGTCAGTCTAGGATATATTATAGATAATTAAAAATTTTCAAATCTTAGATCTAAAAAAAAAAAATTTTATGAATTTCTATCTAAGATAATTTGAACATTGCCGTAATTTTACGTATTAAGTCAATATTTGAACTTCAAATACTAATAAAATAAAATTGTGCCTATGTATTTTTATAAATTTTTAATTACTATAAGAATAACTAATGAGGAACTTTGTATTCAATTTTCAAGTATTTTGATAGGGTCGAAAAAATTTTATCAACCCTTCAAAAAAATTTTTCAGAAAAATTGAAAATTTCAGTTGTCTATTAATATCTCAAAAAAAGTCAAAATATTTTGAAAATTAAATCATGTAAAGAAAATGCCAATCTAAATAACTGGTAAAATTTTCAAGTATCTACGACTTATACTTTTCGCGTTTTCGACAGATTTCGTAAAATTTTGAACTGTAAACGCTTATTAAAAAAAATTGTGACTTACGATTTTTAATTTTTTTTTAGCTACAATAAGAACAACTTATAAGGAACCTTGTATTAAATTTTCAAGTTTTTTTGGTCGTCCAACACTTTTTTACCGACACTTCAAAAAAATATTCTCAAAAAAAATCGAAAATTTCAGTGGTCTATAAATAACTCAAAAAAAGTCTAAACTTTTTGAAAATTAAACTGTATATATATAACACTAACATAAACATTTGGTGAAAATTATTTCAGTCAAGTATTTAAAGTGATTAGTTTTTGAATTACAACCATATAAAAAAATTAATTTGGTCGAAAACTGGTTTTGCGTAAAAATTCCAGTTTTTCTGTCATTTTTTTTTTGTTTTTCTTGATTTTTTTGGAAATTGTTGGAAAATGTTTACTTTTGACCTGTATAATGCACCAAGGATATTCACTTTTACATCGGAAACCACCCACAAAGTTTGAAATCGGAGCATTATTTCGACTAGTTATGCTGTACAGACACACACACAAAAAAAAAAACACACATCATTGTAAAATCAATACATTCATCACTTCGTTCAGAATCTAAAATGTAATAATATTATACAACACGTATTTATCCGAATCTGTTTTATTAAAAAATGAATTTCTACAGATTGTGTTTTTATTAATGTGGGACATTTTGTGTTCTTTTAAGACAGCGAGATATGTATGGTTACTTTATGTATTGTTTAATTTGATATATTATATTGTGATGAACTCAGAATTTATATTAAATAAAATTAAGTTATGTTTGATTAATGGAGCATAATTAATATTCATCAGTTGATGTATCTCTTTGAACAGAATATTGTTAAAAGCAGTTAGCAAGAGGTTTTAGTCTACAAAATAATGATTACGCAACTTTTTGTTTTATTTTGATTAGTGTATCATAATTAATTAATCAACATTCAGATCCATATGTGTATAGTTTTTTCAAATCCTTTTTTATTAAAGATGTTAAATTATTCAAAATTTAAATACTGTCAAATTAACTTAAACATTCAACATATTACAGTGTTTTTTGATTTTGTTGCAAACCAAAATCATATTTAACAAAAATGTATTCACATTGAAATTTGCTCCCCAAATCAAACACAAAAGCAACACACACAATACATAGTAACATTAACTTCAAAAACGTTTTAAACAAACTTACAATGTTCCCAATCTTGAGTAGCTGAATAGTAAATAAAATATCAAAAAAACAAAAAAACAGTTGAATATTGCATTAATCAGGATTTCTTTAACAATCCAGTGAAATAATTTAGGCCATCGTGTATTAGTGTTTCTAATTATTACCTTTGCGCCTGCTCTGAATATAGTATCCAAGGATTGGTCCTTTTCCAGATGCCCCATTAGTCCATTTAAGTGCAACACTAGAAACTGTTTTTACTAGTGACAGGTCAGATGGACTCTTTGGTGAACCTGGTTGTGGCCCAGTGGTCACATTTCCTTTAATTGCGACTCCCAAATCTATAGTTTGAGCCCTGACTGAGAAAGTATAAGTCACTTCTTCTTCTAGAGGCTGAACAAGAAGCCACGTTTGGTTTACTCTTTGTTTTACTTGTTTACTAAAACCTATGATGTTAACAGTTAAGTAAATTCAACATTCACTATTAAGACAACTAATAATACAATAGTAACTATGTTACTCACGTTCGTTTTGTTCAGCTGTTTCATACGTAATTATATAACCTATAAGTTGGCCATTTTTTCGTTTTGGAGATGTCCATGAAACTTTAAGACTATTCATTGTTATTTCGGAAAATTGAAGATCAGTTGGTGGACCAGGTACTCCCTGAATAGACAAAAAAAAAAAAAAAAAAAACAGTTAAGTGTAGTGGACTTATAAGTAAAATAACATTATTAATTGTTGTACCTGATGAGTTCTAACAATAATAGGTGCAGATCTTGGTCCATCGCCAGCTGGATTAAATGCAAGTATTTGGATTTTATACTCAGTATACTTGTCCAAAAACACTAAGCTATGGCTAATATAAGTGGCAGGAACCACTTCTGTTTCTTCTTCCACGCGGTGCTCATTTGGTGAATCGGTCACAATGTAAAATATCTATCAAAAAGAAATTAATTGTCAAAATAATTTCAGAAAATCTTAATTTTTTTTACAAAGAACTTACTTTGTATCCCAGTAAATCCCCATTTTGTTGATTTTGTTGTGGATGTTCCCAAGACAATCGAACTTCTGTTGATGATATTGCAAACGCTGATACACTTCGAGGTTCACCAGTAGGGACAGCTTCTCCAACATACACAGGAACAGGCGTAGAAGGTGGGCCATTTCCTTGAGAATTGAATGGCACTACAATGATATCATAATTTCGGTCACGAACTAAATCTCCAATGACGAGAGTTTTTTCTGTAGTGCCCATAATCATTTGACTAGGTATTGTTTGCAATGCCATAGGAATATCAGAAACAGGTTGGTACAAAACTTTGTAGCCTCCAGTTTGGGTATCACCGTTCCAATACTGTGGAGGTATAGGTTCCCAGGTAACTCGTACACTTGTTGTTGTAATGGGTACAACTTGAACCCTACCAACTATACGACTTGGTGCTAAAAATAATTAAAATAAACACAAGATTAATTGGGTGCAAAAAATTGCCTGGATATTTTAATTGGTAATGAAACTCACATGTAGGTAATGTTCTGACTTGAGGGGATTCATGACTATAAGTACTTGGGCCAATATCATTGGTTGCTTGAATACGAAACCGATACAAAGTGAAAGGCAAAAGGTCTTGGATTGTGTAAGAAGTAATGGATGGATCAATTCGTTCAGGTATAGTGGTCCATGGACCGATTTCTTCAGACTTCTGTACCGTATAATATCTTAATGGTGCATAGCCATCTCGTCCAGGAGTCCAACTGAATGTGATTTGTGTGGCTTGAATCTGACTACGACTTATTTGAGGCGAGGATGGAGCTTGTGGTATTTCACGGTTGTTTGATGAAAAAACAAGTGCAGACTGACTTTTACCCCAGCCCAAACGTGTTTGGGCTGTTACCCAAAACATGTAGTACTGATCAGGTGTAAGATCAATAGCTCTGTAAAAATATTAACATAAGGCATAAATAAAATATATTCATATATGTATAATAACATTATAGTGTATTAAGTTAATATTTTAAATTGTTATCTTAATTAAAACATAATATTATATTACCTGAATGTCCTGTCTGAAGCAGAAAATTCTTTGGAAAAATTATAGCCCTCAGAACTATGTAACTGGTAATTTATGCGATAAGCAAGAATTTCACCATTAGGATCAGCAGGGACATCCCAAATAATTCTGGCAGTGGTTGAAGTAACATCAGGAAAAGATACATTAGATGGGGCACCAGGTACTGTAAATAATTACAAAATAATATACTTTACGATTGTAGTTATAAATTATAAATAAACATTAGTTTCTTTTGTAAGACTGTACTTACCATCTTCAAAAGTTTGAACTCTAGTGATTGGAGTAGATAACACACCATCACCTAGCCTACTGTAAGCTAGAACTTGTATACTATATTGAACAAATTTCTTTAACTCTGTCAATGTAGTGGTAAAAGTAGAATTTTTAGGGATATCTTTAATTTGTACAGGATACACAGCACGACCACCTGGTTTGTAGTAAACCTGTTTAAAAAAAATTTTGTTTTTTTAAATTAAGTACTTAACTCTATAAATATGAAAGTTAATTAAAAATATTTAAATTTACTTTAAATCCTTCAATGATTCCATTTCGATGATCAGAAGGAACATCACCCCAACTAACCACAATGGTTGTGGAAGATGTTGCATTTGCAACAACATTTATAGGTCCCATTGATGGCACTATAAATTACAAATAATTAATTAATTAATTCACATGTACCTATAATTTTTTTTTTTAATGATATTACCTGATTCTCTAGTACGTTCAAAAGCTGGTGGACTAGGACCAGAAGATCCAACATCATTAAACGCATTCATAGTTACATCATACTGAGTAAATTTTTGTAAAGAATCCAAAACAAATGAATTTGAGGTAATGTCTTCAATTGTGACCGTATATACAACACTAGTATTAAATAATCTATAGGTTATATTATAACCTTTTCCATTTCCAAACCATTCACTTTGTTGCAAAGGCTAAATAATATAAAAATGTCATTAACATTTTTTATAAAATTAAAAGTCAAAAGATTCTTTCTAATACTCACAATCCAACGGACACGAAGTTCAGTAGAAGACATTGCGCGGACAGTGACATTATAAGGAGGATGAGCTGGTGGTGCTTGAATAGTTTGAAAATCCTTAGTTGGGTCTGATGGCTCTGATGCACCAACTACATTCCATGCAGTGATTCTTAAACGGTATAATGTGTAAGGAACTAATTGAAGAACTTTCAGTGTAGTTGCTTCTGGACTACTTTCTTCATGCACAGTAAACCATGAAGTATTCCTTGCAGTTTGTGCCTAATTAATAAAATATAAAATATTTTAAAATAAAAGAATTATTTCATGGTTATGATAAAATTTAATTGTTATTGAACATACTTCTACAACCCATTTAGTGATAGAAGAATTTCCATCAAACCCTGGTGTAAATTGAAGCACAACTGAAAATGGCTCAATATTTGTTATGGCCAACTTGGTTGGTGGATTGGGCAAAACCGGTTCAATACCAGACTGTATTGTGGCTATCCTACTAGGACCGGGACCAACTTTTGTCCAAGCAAATACTTCAAATTTATAATGGGTAGTGGCTTGTAATTGATCAATTACAATACTGGTGATGTCTGAGGTAACGTTTACTAAATGAGTGGTTTCTGGTCGATCACGTATAGAATAAGATACAGTGTAACCAGTCAAATGACCATTTGTATGCAATGGTGAAGACCAAACAACATTCACAGAACGATCTGATACATCTTCAAAGTGAAGACTACCAACTAAATCAGGAGCTAAAAAAATAATTATTAGTTTTTTTTTTTACTGTGCGCCTGTGTAGATATAATAACAATAATATTAAATAAACTATAGTACTATACAATAAAATACTGAATTATAAAGTTATTTGAAATAAAATAATAAATAGGAATTTGAATAAAATATTTTTGTTAAAGATAAAGTTGGTTTCACTATTTCAAATATTTATGTATATTTTTTGAATAAAAATATGTTAAAATACATTTTACTTAAATTATTATTTAATTATTACCATCTTCGTGTGTAACAACTAATGAAGGACTACTGATTGGACCATCTCCAGGGTCAGTGAAACATAATACTGTGACATTATAGGCTGTAAATTTCTTAAGGTTCACAAATGTTGTGGTCTGCTGAGCAAGTGGATCAAATAAACTAGGAGCAACTGTCATTTCATGTTCTACTCTTTCTCCTATGAACATTTAAATAATAATGAGATATACATTTTTTATCAACAAAAAAAAAAAAAAGGTTATGTAAAAGGAAAAAAAATGTAATTCAATTATTAAATCAATAATTATTTTAAACTATAACTTACCAATCCAAGCTTGAAGTTTGTAACCTTGATTAATTCCATTTATTTTTTGTGGATCTGGAGGTTTCCACCAAACTTGAACCGAAGTACTATTTATTGGTCTAGCAATCACATCAATTGGAGCTGCTTCTGGAACTGTAATAAAAATTATGATTGTTTATAAAATAAACATAAAAAAAAATCATTAGATTGTTTACATTCATGGTTAACTAATTTAAATGGGTCATAATTTAAAATAAAGAGATAATACACAAAATGATAAGAAAAATGAACTTTAATGAAATAAAAACAAACCTCCTTCTTTAGTCTTTATTCTTATACTATCACTATAAACTCCAACTCCTTTATTATTGTAGGAAGCCACTTGAAGAACATAGTCTTTCCATGTAATTAGATCTTGAATTAAATAATAATGCTGAGCCTGTAAAAACCCGTAAAACAATTGGAAAATATAATTAGCAACTGTAGAATATTTATAACCTAACTATGAGTCATATACATGATCTATTGTATATTTTTAAATAATAAAATTGAAAAGACTTACTCCACTAGTAATATTATGATCAGTCCATGGACTATTAAAATAACCATGTAACCTATATCTTATAATATATCCAAGAATTTGTCCGTTATGATGTTCTTCTAATGGAGGCTGCCATTGAGTAATGATTTCAGAATTTGATCTAGCTGATCCAACAAACCCTAGAGGAGGTCCAGATGGAGCTAAAAAATAAACAATTTAAAAAAATATAGTTCTGCTATTAAACTAATTAATTGATCAAACCTTGTTGTGGCAATGTAACAAAATTGCTTGGTTGTGAAGGTGTTCCTTCACCAATCGCATTCATAGCACTGATTCTGAATTGATATGTATTAGCTGCTTTTAAATTTTCCAGTACCACATAACGAGAATTTGCAGATATATTGGTAAGCTCAGTAACCCAATCAACAAGTGGATCCAATAACGATTGGGTTTCTGTAATTTAGTTTCGAATAATAGCATGATTAACGTTAAATATACAGCTATTAATTAATTATCAATACTTACCAATTTGTCGTTTTTGTACAATATATTTTAATATAGGACTATTTCCATCAAAACCCACAGTCCAAGAAACATTTACAGATCTGGATCCAACACGTTCAGCTTGAGCAACATTTGGAGGATAAGGCAATTCAAGTATACTTAAATGTGCATGTCTTCTTTCGTTGCCTCCAGGAGATGAAACTGAACAAGTGTAGACACCAGCATCACTAGCACGTACAACTCCTATTTCTAATGTACCATCAGCTGAAACTTTTATTCTTGAATTTCCAGCTCCAAGACTCCTGATAAATTATAGTACAACCAAAATAAAAGAGGCACTACACTTTAAAAATTACACTCATACTTGTTATTGTGAAACCAATCAATTTGATAAAGCACAGAGGGATCACTAGACACTTTACATTTCATGATAGAATTTTGTCCTAATAAGACTCTAGTATCTATAGGAGGTTCAACAATTGTTGTTTTACCTAAAATATACATATATTTATAATAAATTTGATAGTTGAAGTAATAATGTATAAAATTAATAAAATTTCATTTAAAATTAAAATTAAAATTCCTATATTTGTTTCTTAGTTTATAATTTTAGATAATTGTTCTAACCCCCTATTCATTAACAAAAGAACTTAATACCTAAAACTTTAATATAAGCATGCATTTCCACAGTGCCAGCTTCATTCGATCTTATGCAAGAATATTTTCCAGTATCTTGGACTTTTGTCGACGATATAAATAAATCTCCTGTATCTAGTATGCGAACTCTCTCATTTAATGATACAAATGAATCTAAAAAAAAAGAAGAAAATTAATTGTATTTTAATTAATTTAAAATGTTTTTAAATTATATAATCATACCACCAAAGGTCCAAGTTGTATTAGGTTTAGGTGCCCCAATAACTCTACAAGACAATATCACTTCATTTCCTTCTAGAACTGTAGAATTTTGTGGTTCATTTTCAATAATTGGACCAGTAGCTGTAAAATGAAGGGAATAATAAAAATATTGTGAAGAAGATAAAGCACATAATTGTTCAAAACTTATAGTTATTTGTGATTGGACGCATAAAAAATTTGTTTTTTAATTATTCTAATGTGAAAACTACATTACAAGTGTTTATTAAAACACATAATATACTTGAAATACTAGTAACTAGGGTTTGAAGTTTGAAGCATAAATATTTTTTTTATTTCAAAATCTAAAGGTCAGAGTTGATTGTTAATACAGTGGCGTAACCGAGAGGGAGGCTCAGGAGGCTGCAGCCCACTCTCCAAAATTCCAAGAAATTTAATAGTGGTTTCTGTGAACATATTATTATGTAAGAAGTAAACACGTATTAAAATTGTAATGAATAGAAAGTCTGTTGCAAATCTAAAATGTTATAAAACCACGACCTTACTATACTAAAATTAAAAGGGATCCTATAAACAAAGCCTCCCCTACAAGCAAATCATCAGCTCCCCCTTCAGAGCCAAATCTTGATTATGCCACTTTTACAACTTTTACAAGGTGCAAACAAAACTATAAAATACAGCTTCACTAAAAAAAAAAAATACGACAATGGAATGGTTTGTATACCTAAACACTTCACCATTCCCAAAATGTACATATTATTCTGTTTAACTTTGTGTCTATTTGCGTAATGCGTAACTATAATAGTGCAAAGTGCTGTGCTAAAAAATAATATTTCTAACGTGGCTAGGTCAAATAACCACGCGTTTTTAAGCAAAACCTTACGAGGCAAATTCTGTCGGGCACTCGGGTGTTGCCATGGCATCATTCTGTATACAGAGGCTCTCGTCCAACGTTTAGAACGTCCTACATTAACCATAAAGCATTTACATTTCGTACATTGTTCAAAAGTCAACACATAAATGATATTATACACAGGGTGATTTTTTTATCATGAGCCACTCATTATTTCAAAAAGTATCAATGTTTTTGAAAATATTTTTTACAAAGTTTCGTGTTGTTAAAAAAACAACGTTTTTATTAAAAAATTATGTTTTTTTAATATTTTTTACACTTATAATTTTTTAAGTTTTTACTTTTTTGAATAACAACCTAGAGTTTTAATTTAATATTCCAAAGCAGAATATTTTTCTAAGTATTTTGATACGTAAAAATCGAATTTTGGACGAGTAGTTTATGAGTTATAACTTTATAAGTATTTAAAGTTTGGAGAAGTGGAGTAGTGGAAAAACATTTTGTAGGGTAACCCCGTACCACTCCACTCTACCAATCTAAACTTTAAATACTTATAACTAGGGCTAGGATTTACATGCAATAAAAAATTGTAAAATATGCATTTTATTTACAAAAATATGCAAAAACAAATTGTTATTATTATTTATTATAATTCATAATTTATTATTATTACTTATTATTAGCTCATATTATTACATTAAATATTAGTTGTATTAGACTTAACTTGGCACTTTCACTTTGAACTTTCGGCATACTGGACACTGTTATTAAAACCATTCAAATTATTAAGTATAAACGTCCGCACATTTACGCAACACACGGCAATTTTTCTGTGCTATCTCACTGTATAACAATGCGTAAGTAATTCTACCGGTCGTCCGACCAACGATAAGGTAACAAACGGATATTATCTGACCTAAGATAAAATAGGTAGTATTTATGCTATATATTTACAAAAATTCAACGGATAAACTAAAAACTGTCGGTTTCGTGAAGCAGTGGCGTCATTTCAGGTTTTAAAAGGGGGGGGGGGGCAAAAATTTTGACCAGCCCATAGGCCATAATTTAAAAAAAAACCACTCGCTAAGAATTACATTTTTATCTCAGTACAGTCTTCTTACATCTTACACAATTATATACATACTAGTTAGTTATCTGTGATAACTGTGGTTACTTTAGGCATAAATAACACATTTTTTTTAAAAGATAACAATGACTAATTAATATATAGGTATATAAAATATAATATGTAGAGGGATACCCTATATTACCTATTAGTATTTAGCATTGAGTAATTAATATATGCTCAATGCTATTAGCTACTATATGATGACATATTCTAAGGGGAATTTTACCCCAATTTATGTCTTATTTGCACCAAATATGAGTTAATGGTATTAACAAAGAATAAAATAAAACTAACAATACTTTATTGTATATTTATCATTAATAAAAGTTTTTTAAAAGTTGCTTAAATGCTAGTCCACCACTGCACATACAGAATACAGATGTCAGATACCTTATAATTATTTACGTGTTAGTAGGAGCCACGAATCATGGTTATATTCTATTTAGCAATGACGTGAATGTTATGAATCATTTTTGCGGGCTTGTGGCCCAAAACTAGCACCATATACCCGGCCCGGGCCGGCCAAGTCGACCGGCCCGATAGTAGCCCGCTAATGACAAGGTGGGGGGAGCGCCCACCTTGCCCCCCCCAAATGACGTCACTGTCGTGAAGTACCATTTAAAATTAACAAAAACTTATAAAAATTAAAAAATGTTAGTTAAAAAATATTGAATTCTAAAAAAATTTATGAATATGCAATTATATGCATTAAGTCCAAAATATGCAAAAAAAAATTGGTCCGATTTAAACGAGAATAAGCCAAATCGTGGACAAATCTGACAACCAATCAATTTAGACTAAAGGAAAAAAACATGCAAATGCATATAAATCCTAGCCCTACTTATAACAGTTATAACTCATAAACTACTCGTCCAAAATTCGATTTTTACGTATCAAAATACTTAGAAAAATATTCTGCTTTGAAATATGAAATTAAAACTCTAGGTTGTCATTCAAAAAAAGTAAAAAACTTAAATAATTATAAGGATAAAAAATATTAAAAAACATATTTTTTTGATAAAAACGTTGTTTTTTTAACAACATGAAACTTTGTAAAAAAATATTTTCAAAAACTGATACTTTTTGAAATAATGAGTGGTTCATGATAAAAAAATCACCCTGTATACTATGCACTAAATCCGTAAAAAATTGTGACTTTTGTAAACTATAAAAATCAGATGTCTACAACAAATCACAATATTTAATGTTTAGATTCGTCACTTTTTTCTCAGATTTTTATTTGTATAGCATAAAATAGACACTTTTTTGTTTAATACAATATCTAGAACTTTCTTAGATTCGTCAACGTTAAAACGATTAATATATAATTTATAGGTAGGTACTTTTATTTTCAACTTGGGTAATCAAATCATGATTTCATGCTCCCCCAACGACGATAATTACATTGGATTTATAACCAAAAATTTTGATGACTATAGTATTTTTGTTTTTTATTGTTACAGTCTAAATACGTCAACGAACATAACATTTTCCCACAAAACTGAAACGAATCAATCCATTAAAGGAATAGCCGTTAAGAGAAATCTGGACAGATCAATTTTTTTAAATTAATTAGAACGGATTATCAAAATATAATTATTTCTATTATACCTAAACATACTACAAAAATACGATATGCTTTATAGATACTAATATTATAACCTAAATTAAATTCACTGTATTGATTACGTACTATTATATACCTATACAAATTACACATGAGAGTTAACTTTATTTTATTTTTGTTCTATTCAATTTATATAGTAATTTTAATAATTTTATACCATATTTGATAAGAAAAAATGTTTTTAAATTAACCATATTATAGTAATAATAAAAAATATAAAAAAACGAAGACAGAATTTATATGAGTATACGTATACATACTTTTGACTTTCAACCACGTACTAATAGAATCTGTCCCGGCTTCGTTTTCTGCTTCACATTGAAACATACCAGAATCTTCAATGTTCAATTTCTTTATTACCAAAGTACCATCTTCTTCAACTGTATACCTATAAAAACAACCATAATATTTATTTTGCAACATTTCAAACGATGTATAGGATGATTTTTTCCCTTGAATATATTATTTACCTATTGTTTTGACTTATAGTCTCTGCGTTACGATACCAAGTTATTTTTGGCTGTGGCACCCCAATAGTGTCACAACTTATTCTAACAGTAGACCCGTATTCGCCAAGAGTTTCCATCCTCAAATTACCAACAAATGTTGGAGGTTCTGTAAATAGTGTGTTTTTTATTTAAACTCAAATGAGATAATTTTATTAAACACTTTCATCAATTTTTTAACAAACCCAAGACAAAAATATCAGCGTCTGCAGAAATGGGTGAATATCCACCAGATAAAAATCGAATCTGACAAGTATACCGACCAGTATAAGTTAATTTGGCATTGATTAGTGATAAAGTTCTATTCCACGGATCATTGTAAATGTAATCAACGCCGTTTGTATTTTCTATCGGTATGTCGTCTTTAAACCACAGGGTTCCTAATTCGTGTAAAGGCCTTGCATTGGCTATACACTGAAGCTCGGTAGTTTTATGACCTTTGATTATATGTTTTCCTTTAGGTTTAACGACGAAATAAGGAGCAATTTCTCCTGACTGAGAGCCTCCAATGGTGTTGATTCTTAAATACTGACTAAATTCATCTTTTCCTAACAAAGGATTTGTTGCTCTCACCCTAGAAAAATGTTTGCATTGTTAATAACGATAAGTAAAGCTAACTATAGGTAAACGTATATCGTTAAAGAAATGAAAGCTTATATTATGAAAAAGCATATTAAAGTGTGTATTATTAAGGTGTACAGACTTATAAAAAGTTAATTAGTTCTCGTTTAACTTCATTGTTATACAAATTTAAAATTATTTTTATTAAGGAAGGAAATATATATATATATTTAAAAATAATTTTATGGTATATTAAATTGACCTGTACGCTTTTTGGTCACTGTCAGAGGCTGATAATACGACTAATTGATGGGTCTCTGCTACTGAGGCATATTTGATGTCGTATAGCTGAGTGCCGTCATCAGTTAACCACTGTACCATAGGCGGTGGGTAGCTTTTAATTGGCGGACAATCTAAAATTGCTGCTTGACCTCTTTCAACTCTGACTATTGGATCGGTAATTTCCATAAAATTTCCCATAACTAAAATTAAAATGTAATAAAATTAATTTAATACTTTAACCTTAAAAATTTACTTGCAACATATTGTAACAAAATAAAAAAAAAGCCAAATAGGTACGCATTAAACAAAATCCTTTAACTTTGCATAAGTAGGTATATATTAAATGATAATCCTTAACTATACTATGTGTAATATAGACTATAGATCAGGAGTCGGGAACTTGCAGCTCTTTAACATGTATGTGGCTCTTTGAAAAAAGCATCAATATATCACAAAATATAATTTTAATTTTAAGAAAATGACAAAATTCTATAACTACAAAAAAAGGAAAGGTTAATTGATCCTGGACCGAACAACCTGTGCGACTCTCTGGATACCATGGTTTAGTAACTTTTAAAAAAAAATGGCTCTTTTCTATGAAAAGATTTCTGACCCTTGCAGCTATAGATATAGGTACTTTAATTATATTCTTATTCTAAAGAAAATTGTTGTTATTAACATTTTTTAGATCCTAATAACCTCTTTTTTGTGTACAAAATAATAAATACAGACGTATACTAGTTGCCTTTCAAAGTAAAAAAGGTCGATGATTTTTTAGAAATTTCCTCTCGACTATATTCGAGTTGCCTCCCTATAGTTGCAATAAATAAATCAATAAGTGATTCCTACGATTACATTTTATAAATATATTTACATTCATAATATTAATTCTACTGCCGAATGTAATTTTATTGGCCTATTATTATAATATTATTATTTTTAATAATTTTGTATTGTTATTTATATAAATGTACATAACTGTGGGTTGGTGCAAAAAGGGCCAATGACATATTTTGACGAAATTGAGATCATCGGGCCAATCTTTATGTTATATCAAATATTCAATAAGAACATTTTAATTAAAGTATTGGTATAATGTTCATCCTATATCTTGATACATATAGGATACATACCAAGTTACCTACTTAAAACAACGATGTTTAGTATGAAAAAATAAAAATATATCTATAAATTTATAGTTTATTAAATATATGTTATAAATTTATAATAAACTTAATTTATATTATAATTATATAATACATAATTTATCCTTACATAAATGCATCTATTTACGTACATTGCATGTTTTAGTGAAGTTTATGAACCACTATATAACTTAATTTTACATGGGAGGCAACTATTGTGTATAATAACGAACTACCTGATCATCGGAGGCGACCCTTTTTTTTTATTATTATTAAAGCCGCAACAACTATAAGGTTATTGGCATATTGTACAATGTAAACATTAAATTAGGTGCTAGAAAGCATTATGAATAGTAAGTACAATGTAGATTATTTATAAAGGTATAGCGTTAAAATATAGAAGTACAGTATTGGAAGTGCGACCCTTTTTATTTACAATAATGATGGAAGGTAATAATTGGTATATTTTGGGAGGCAACTGTGAACTGGTAGGCGCCAATTTATAGGTACACACCTCAATTAATATAAATACTAAATGGGTAGAACACGATTGAGAACGGCCCTTATCGGCTGTACTTTTTTTAATAACACGGGCGTCACGCGTTTGGGCGAATTTTTAAAAATTGCAATGTGTTTGGGCAATTTAGCATGATGCGTTTGGGCAAGCGATTTTAAAACATTGTAATGCGTTTGGGCGACCATTTTTTTTATTATTTATTTTGAATCCCCTGGGACGCTGTATTTTATCAATCCATTTTCCCTCTTATTTTGACAGACTTGGGACTGTCCGTGAATTCCACGGGTATGATTAAAAATGGTTTGTTTATTTATATGTGCGCGCGTGTAATTAAAAATTAAAATGATTTAGATTTTTTTTAAATTAAGTTAAAATATAATTGAAATTGAAAAAATATATTTGTTTTTTGTTTTATCTTATAAACATTACAATCTTATCTTTCATATTGTGTCCGTGCGTCCGCACTGCACGTAAATCACTTGTTTAATAATATTGAATCCTCATCAGTACTACGTTGAACCTTCGCTCACTAATTATGTCCAATCTAAAGATAAATGATAAACAAAATACGAAAAATGATAATTCCGATCACAAAATTCAAGAATAAAAAAAATATATTGTCTCGTCCAAACACATTATAATAAGAAACTCGGTTAACTCGCCCAAACACATTACTTTAATTATACGGGTAAAAAGGCAATTTGCCCAAACGCAAACCGCCCAATAACACGATTGAGAACGTTATTATCTGCTAACTTTTATGCAACGTTGCCACTTTAATAAAAAATATAAAATATACAATATATTATAGGTATAATAGATATCGATTACTATATTGCTTTGAGTTTTTGGTTACAGAATAAATTTACGGGGAATTAAATTTGATAAATAAAAAATAAACACACACATCATTGTAAAATCAATACATTTATCACTTATTTGTCAGCTCAAGGCATTTTTTTAAGATCAAAATTTAAAAATTAATATTTATTTAAAACATATTTATATTTTTATTTGTCAGTTTAAGATTAAAAATTAAAAAAAATCCAAAATCAAAAGCAAACGTGCCAAAAGCAAACGTGCTTTTCATTATCTTTTATTCCATTATATTTTATAATGGTTGATTATTTATATCATTAGACTTTTCAAAGTCGTTCATTTTATAAACAAATTTAAGGTGAATTTTGTCAAGAAATGCAAAAAAAAAAATAACACAAAACATCAGTTTTAATCAGCGACGTTTCAAAACACCATAAAAAATATGCCTTGGATCAAAATCCCAGCCCTAAAAATTATTACTAAAAGTTAAGATAAATGACAACGTCGCTCGAAAAATCGTTCTCAATCGTTTGATTTTAAGGTAAAAAAATTGTTTCTTTAATCTGCCGACAATCGTTCTCAATCGTGTTGCCAAAAAGGTTAAACGTTCTCAATCATTCAACACCATACTAAATAGCCATTCCTCCAGCGACTTTCCAAACAATAATTTAATGATTACTGTTTTGACATATTAATTCTACCCAATACATTATAGATGTTCTATTTTTTGCAAAACCATGACATTATGACTGTATCAATGCAAAAACTTTAAAAATATACATATAACTTATAAAATACATAATATTTGGTAATATAATACTGCGTGTAAACTATCACTTTACATATTATGTACCTTTTTTCCGGTGTATTATTTATTAACGGAAAAGATTTAAAAAAAACGTTTGTTATAATTTTTAAATATTTTAAAGATACAAAACGAGGTATACACAATAATTTTTCTAGTCATATGAAAATAAAATAAACAGTTTTCTGTTTACTTACTTTTGAACAGACAAGCAGAAATAATAAAAGTTTCGGTGTATTGTAGTATTAACAATATCGTATATCATATATATACGTAGACATAACAACCATTGATAAATACAAAATATATTAAATCTATAATAGTTTCGTAAAAATTACATAATATTATGTGTATAGTGTCAATTTAAAAATGTAATACTCACTTGTCTTATTAGCCTAACCTATAAACGATAGCTGTAATTAATTATAAGACTAAAAATAAACTTTGTTTACTAAATAAAATATAAAACAAATAAGTTGTCTTCAATTGTTCACTTTTTTAATTATCAGTTCCTTCAGTTAGTTCTCAGTTTCTCATACATAGTTAAAAGAGAAATTAAAAAATATCCACAAAAGATAACAAGATCAGTATTGTTTTAACTACCTATCCTTATAAGAGTAGTGTGAATTCGAAACGAATTTTCTAAATAATTGCATTTAAAAATATATAAAATATTTTAATGGGTAATGATCAAAGTTATTTAATTTAGTAAGTAATATAAATTAAGATTGTAACACTTTCTCAGCAATACTCATATGCACTTGAAACAATTTCCACTATATATAAACATACTGACATACTGTAATTGTTCAATGTGCTTTCAAAATAAAACCACTACAATTTAATAAAATAATAGCAGTAGGTTAGCACTATATATAAGTTATGTTAAACAGATTTAACTTACATGCAATGTTTATTTCAATTTTTTGAGACAGTATCGATCCAACTTCATTTTTTGCTATACATTGATAAGTTCCTCCATCGCCATGTTTAAGATTTAAAAGACGGAACGACTGATATTCAGATGAAAAATCTCCCAATTCTTTTCCATCTTTATACCATTTGTAAACTGGAGCCGGGAAGCCTGCATAACAAATAATGACATGAATATCCTTCATTCGTTTATTTAATTTAAGTAAACAAGCGGGTTAGTCATAAAAATAAAATTGTTTATTCTCAGTTATTTTATGGATAAAACTACAATGTACTCATACATTTAAAGTTAGACTAACGACAGTGTGTTGCTTCTATTTGTTAATGTTCACAATAAAAATAATTGATTGCATTTAACTTGCAATAGGTACTGGCTTGTCGAACACATGTATATTTTGAATCTTCTTTTACATATACCTAAGCTCGTACATAGTAAATCCGCAATATTAATATTATATATCCAATATAACCTATCCATAGGTTATTCTTTAATATTATTTATTATTTTAGGCATTGGACTCATGACAGTTTTATTTTATGCAAGAGCCAATAATTTGGATTACCTGCCTATAACCGAGCCTATAACCAAAAGGAACTAGAAAGTAAAAATGTAAAGAGGTACTTAGACCCTACAATTGTTTTTTGTTACATAGGAATTATATATTTAATTAAATCGGACATTTCTATCTCTAAAACGTCTTAAGAATCAATAAAAAACCCTTAATTATTTAAAAAATTAAATCGTAATAATTTTATCAATTATTCATAATTTAGTGGTGATTATCCTATATATGGTCATATGGACCATGCCAAGAGGATTATAATTGGTGATTAATAATTATTTATTATCTACCTATACAATGATTAATTATCATGTGTATAGTATAAATAGTATAACATGTTTAAAAATGTAGCACTATAATGAGTCATTATATAATAATTACTGTGAACATAATACAAATCAAACTTAAAATACCTGTAAATAGCACAGATAAAAGTGAAATATTTTTTAATTATTTCTTATCCAGTAAAAACATATGTGAATATTTCGAGTTTCTAAACGGTTTAATATTCTTTTTAAAATATAAAACAAAATAATTGATTTTGTCAAAAACTGTTTTTGTGTAGACATATTCTAGCTTTCCTAAATTATTTTATTGTTTTCTTGATTATTTAAAAAGTACTGGAAAATTTTAACTTTTGACCGCCAGAATATAAACTATACAGATGAAATTTGCTACAAGAAACCATTTTTGCTAGTGTGTAAACTGTCAGACGATATTATTTTTAAATGATAAACAAATTATAACTAACATAAGTGAGACTGTATATTGGTGAAGTATCGATGTATTTGTATTTTTGAGGTACTTATGGATAGCATTGGGTAGAGTTTTCTTCATTATTTATTTTTTCAACTAAATATGTACATTCTACATCCATCGTAAGTAGGTGAATAATCAGAAATATCCTGAACAACACGTATTATTTTGAGAAAAGCCATCACAGATCCATAAATAGTATTACTAATGAACATCAGAAACTTTTTATTTTAGAGGTGGATATTGATTACTTTGTATGCAAGACTTAGTTTTTAAAGAATTCTTTTTATTTTGTGTGATTATTATAATATTTGTATAAATGGATATATAAGAATATAATATATTATCTTTACAAGTCAATATAATCAACAGATGATTTAAATTTTGTATCTTAAATCTTACTATCTATTTTCTGACTAAACTAGTATTAATCACGTAAAAATTACTGCGTTTAAAACACGAAAACAGATATTTCGGGTTACAAAAAAATGATAGTTTTGTTTTATCATTGGATAACGGCCAGGTTACCTACTAATAAAATGGAAGTAATACTAGTTAAAACCATACTAAAAACGAAATACAGCCACAGAGGTAGTTACAGATTTTAAAATTATTTTAAATTGATGCGTTAATTCGTAACAGGTAACAAGGTAGTAGGGTGTATTACGTATATGGTATTAAAAATGCTAGATATCAAAAGGAGTAATAACCTGAAGTGAGTCTAATATTGTTCAAGGTTAAAGTACTTTTCATCGTCATAATATGTATAAACTGGGTTGTTCACTGTAAAACGAGATGGATAACGTGGGCATCCTTTTCTTTCTTAGAATGCAACGAGACGAGTTTCATTGCAAGTGATGCCACTTTTTTTATGCATTCATCATCGATGTTATATTATATATTAAAGAAATATACTATAGTTATTAATTTATTATACAATTGTACATACTTACGACGAATCAAAATGAAAAACGAATTTCTCAAAAACATCAATAATATTATTTTATCAATTAAAATTTCAACGATATAGGTACTATAATCTATTAAGATTTAAGAGACACCTTTTTGATATTTTTTTAGAAAGAGAATAATAAAACATAGCTTTAAAAAAATTGAAAATAAAACAATTATTTATATGAAATAATGTGATATTTTTATGGGAGAAAATAATGTGACCAAGGTTCAAGAACCGCGAAACTGCATAAAACTATATAAATGTACCATATTCTATTATGTATAATATTAAACGTAAATGTTTGTATGAAATTACATTATAATTTTAATTTATCAATAAATATTAACGTAATGTTAAATAATAATAGTATATTATACTATATATTATATTATAATAATATTTTAATTATTAATTTAATTCATAGTCATTTACCAACTGGCAACAGAAAAGTTATCTTAAACACAAGTAAATACACCCATTGCGTAAAATATTTGATCCATAAAAATACTAATCTTCGTACCACTAAAGTGATGGTGTGCTAAAATAAAAAATAACACACACCCAACTGAAAAATGTATATAAATTCTTTGTTCCGCTTAATAAAGTTAGGTATATCCAATATTTAAAAACAATAGATGATGCTTACTTTTTATAACAACACTATACAATTTTTAAGAAAATAAAATTAACTGCCTTGTACTTAATAAAAGCTTTGTAAGTAACCATATAGAATTTTTTAACAGGACTTTAGTGCTTTACATTTGATATTTGAATACCTATAGCTACTATATAGAAAAATTTAAACGAAAAGACAATATATTCCAATAATGTTAGCCATTGTAGGTGCGAGGTGACTATATGCATTAAAATTTTCATATTTACGTCCCCCCAATAGGTATATGTATAGGTAGTTTAACCTCCCTATACCAGCTAATGTCAGTAATAAATAAAAGCAAAATAAAATAGTTTACAGTTTACAGATATACCTAATAATATTATAATAATCATGAACATTGAAAAATAATACCGTAATAATACTGCATATAAATAGCATATTGTGTAAGAACATTGAATTTTTTCTAAATATCATAAAAATTAAATTAAAAAATTATTAATGTTTAAAAAATACTACATTGGTATAATTATTATTATTATTGTTCAAAAAATGTTCATTGTCTGTAGAAGCTGATGTATTTTTCCTAATGTGTTAGGAACAAAATTTCCCATGCTTAGAGTTCAATTTAATTGTCAAGGATACTCGTATATCCCACGCTAAGAATAAAACCTCGCAATTAACCTGCCCGCGATAATCGTATATAATAGCACATAAAAACAATCAAGTAATAATATGTAGAATTGTATAGTTAAAAACTATTTTTAACACTTTACCGAACACGCAAATGATCGGTGGTATACAAACGTATCATGTAGGACGTAGGTATTCATGAATTAAAAAATCATTTCAGATGATATAAATTGTTTTGTAGGATTTATACATTTGTGCCTATAAGGGTCTTGAGTTTTAACTAACCAACTGTTCTGTAATATGTAATTCAACATTTCAAATTTAATTTTACGCAATTTGTTCAATTTATAAAAACTAAATTGAGTATAAGTATTTACGTCCAGTCGTAGGATATTTGACTTATTTAATTAGGTTATAAAAAAATATGCTACATTTAAAGGCTATCGGGAAATCAATAACATACCTGCATATAGTTTGTTTCTACTAAAGACTTTTTAAGAGTAATAATATTAGTTGTATTCAAATGTTCTTCAATAGGTAGGTACTTGACGATACGTTGATATAAACATTTTAAGAACAGATTGTAAAATTTTGTCAATTAATGAAATTATTTCAATAATATAATATAAAGCTCATAGATAATCAATAGAAATATGTATTTTTATACTTATGTAAATTGATTTAAAATAAATCAGCATGGATATTTTAAATTATCAGTACAAAACTTATTTCGTTCATAACACCAATAGGGTAATTACTAATTATTAATAATATATAATTAAAGTGTACATATTATCTCTACTATGGTACGCCTCGCTGTTAGTTAGAGCGGTTAGTGTGTAATGTGTGATGTATAACATATATTATAACGGCTGAGTGCAGACGAGTATGTATAAAAATACCTTGATAGATGATAGACACAGGACGACTACGTGAGTAACGTAATAATTATCAAAGAAAAATACTATTCCATAATATATCCGAGAAACGCGATCGACGGTGGCAATGTGTTTTTATAGGTAATACAAGAAAGATAAACTATACGTTAGACTGAACCAGTAGACAAGCGGTCTGCGGGCAGGAAATACCGACCGAGAGCCGGGTGGGAAAAAAAAAAGACGTGCTGACAAATTTTTGAAGAGGGGCTTTGGTTCTTCCTGTTAAGTAAATAAGTGGAGTGGCCTGTGGATATTAAGTTACAATGTGACGCCATTGTTTTAGGAAAGCAAAATCCTCTACCCGTGGTTTACATCGTCAACGATCGTGATCAAGAGCCCAATTGTATAGTCAGACAACTTATATCTACTATTTTTTAACCCCAGATATCACACGCATAAAATTAAAAGGACCGGATTAAACCACTAAAATTTAATATCTGTTATTGAAACCAGAATGTACAAATATTAATAATCATATTTATGAATACAGAATAAATATAATGTACCTGTGAGTTCAGATTTTATTTGACCGGTAAACTTGGTTTTAATTACTTGCCTATATTTAAAATATTGTAATAATATAAAAATTATTATAACACATCTTTCGACAACTATGTACTAACTGAAATTTAAAATGTGTAGGTACAATACGAAAATTATCTCATAAGAAAACATGATAAACAAGATTCTATCTGTTTATCTAAACAAAAGATTAAAAATCGTCAAATAAATTTATCATATATATATAAATAACTTTTATTCGAAAATATGAATTCGAAATGTAATTTCAAATTTTTCTTATAACTATTTATGTAATAAACATTTTAAACTTTTAACAATGATATCAATCTATGATATGTTTATATACGTACATTATTATTGAATTATTAAACCCGACGAATAATAGTATCTATCTATAGACAGTAAACTGTAAAAAATAAAATGTATGTACTTATGTAAATAAGAAAGGATTTAATGTCATGTTTATTCCGTTTTAAAATATTTAACCTATATATACGGCTATAGGTACTTAAAAACCTAATAAACCAATCAAATATTGTACGATTTGTACGTATACATTTACGATACGCTTCACGAATTATAGAACAAACGAATAATACGAGTTACTAGTAAAAATTATAACAAACACCCATGAAAATACATAATACCATTGATTTTATAATAATATTATTATAACATAATATTATAAAATCAATGATAATACTATACCCAATACAATGATAACATATTCAACTATTCAGCAGCACAACTTGGATTTATTTTCAAAGACTCATGTTTAGAGAGTGGAAAATATATAATTTATAATGAAATAAGTTCATTGAATAAATAGATTAATACAAAAATTGAACAAAATATTTATCATTTTCTGTATTGATCTTTTTACATCGCTTAAAAGAGGAGCAGCGATTTCATCCATAGGATTTTATATAATTTTGAATGGGTCAAGAAAAATATTGTTATAAAATTATTAATATGAATATACCTAAGTAAATTGAGAAAAAATTAATTAATTGAGATTAATAGTTTTTTTTTAGTTATAGTTATTAGTTATAGTATTTAGTATTTTTACAATTCTAATGAAACGTGTTGAACTAATTTGCAAAAATCACATAGGATCAATTTTCCATTAAGTATATTTTTGATGCATCGTGACTCCGGTTAGTTAAAGAAACTAATCACAACTTATGTGCTACCACTAGTGTTTTCATGCGGAGGGAGTTAAATTAAGCTGATAATCACGTAAAACTCACGGTTACCACTTAGCAATATTAATAAATAAAAAGTGTAGTAGAAGATAGGGAATAAAATATCACCTCTTGGTACACCAGATGACACATTTGTAGGGGGCATACCACACCTTGAATTTTTACCCCATTATTTTCTGAATGCAAAACGAAACAGGAATTGACTGACAACAGAACATACCACTCATATCTCCGCTAATCAAACTTAATATTCCGAGAAAAAAACTCATAGTAATAAAAAGTATTACTCACTGCTTGATCTTAACCTTAACCTCATAATTACTATATATATTTATGTAGGATAAGGTAAACATTTAAATATATATATATATATTGTAGTTATTTGGTGAAACTTAGAACTCTCAAGTGCTTTGATTCCAGAACTCATACTACATTTTGTGCGTAGAATTAGTTAATTTTAACTAAATCTGTAAAAATTATCATTCTCCTAAGTCATAACAAACTGTCCCAAAAACATTCAAGGGTTTAAAACAAATAAATTATTTTTTATTATATTCATAGGATCAAATAAGGGAGGGCTTAGAGGGTATTAGCACCCTCAAATAACTTCGTGTTTATGGAAAAAAAAAATCTTCCTACAAAAAAGAGAATATGCATATGCATTTGGCACCCTTAGTTTTTTTACCCTATGCTTATAATAAATTAATAATTCTGTTTAAAATAAATAAAATATTTCGTTTTCTCATAAACTACATTTACATTTAAAAGATTTATCATATTAAATACAACATAATAAAAGCGTATAGTGACTTTGGTGTGCGATTGCTGCAACCATTTACGCAACGTGATTGAGTGTATGTACCACCCGTTGCCACTAGTTCGCGGATGGGTAACCAACCGGGTTCTTAGTGGCCAAAACCTCGCCACAATACACATGTGTTCCAAGCCAACCGTACACATCCTCACAGTTAAAAAAACCTACTTAAAATGTTTCCACGAATTAATTAATCTAAAAAAAAGTAAAAGTTTATGTTGAATTTCCATAACCGATACATTTTTTAATAAAACAAATGTTGATAGGTACTACAAAACAAAATACGTGATAAAATAAATCATTGAATTGGCAAATGTAAACATAACTACAAGGTGATCTTTGTGGAAGGTGAAAATGGGAGAATTTACCCCGTATAACAACCATTTACACCCCTGTACATCAATAATCTACGATGGAATTTCCGTTGCGATTAAAAATATTAAAAATATTTTGATTATATCGCTCATTCGCTCCATACCATTATAACGAATAATCATGTAGCGCAGTAAAATTATTTTTCGTTAATCTGTCTATATGGACGTAAAACCTAAACCTATTAGACAAAACTTTATAAATAACGTAATCATTTAGACTATTTAGAGCCAATTCAGCTACTTAGATGAAATGACAATATTGGTTGAAGTAATTAGATGCAGCTTAGTGATTATTGAGTCAATATTTTCCTAAAACCCAAAGAGACATCATGATTCATAAGTCAATGACTAACATTCTAAGTTACAATATATTGATATTTGAATAAAAATGAAAATAAACCTCAATATTAAGAAACTGATGAAAGATCTAAGTTTTAATTCAAAAAGGTACTACTGCATTAAATATTCATAATTATTATCACTAATTAACTAATAATATTACGTTCCTGTATTGTATAATATTATATTATATTATTATTTGCTAGTAACCGTATAATTTTAGGCTGGTTTACATTATTTTAAACTTAAATACTTAGATCATGTAGACCCCAGATATTGTTTATTGTATACATTGGCTCTAGCTCATTAAATATCTAAAATATATATAATCCAGTAAACTGAATTTATTTATAAAATGTACACATAAATTTTTATGAATTCCAGTCACAATTTTACAAGTTCACAAACAAAAGTTAAAAGAAATATTTTTAAAACGAATAATATTGATCTAACATAAATTATATAGCTTGTTTCTTTCAAACCATTCAAGTGATAGAAAATATTGAACTGCAAAAGTTCCCCTAAATACTTCCTCCGGAAACCTTATTAATTATTATTGAAGAATGATATAATACGGTTTGAATTACATATTATTATACTGTACAAATTTGTAATATTGTGATAGGTAATAGGTGTATAATTATTATTTATGAGCTTAGAATTACAACTATAGCAAGTAGTAGCTTATATTGTTACAAATATTAATTCATTACAATATTATTCTCGAAAAATTAAATAAATTGATACTTTAGAGGTAGAATAGAATATTATAGTTGATATAAGAAATAATAGCTTTAAAAAAAATTATAATACTCAATAAACATAATATTATAATTAAATCAAAATTATGTTTACAACGAGGTTTACCATTTATTTACGTGGAAATTAATTTTAAAACTTGAGTATCATATCAAATAATAATATATATTAGCTAGGTAATTACACAAAGCTCTTACCTAAAAATTTGATAGAAGGTCAATTTATTCTAATATCAAAACACGACAACTATTTAAACTGGTAAACGGAAATTTGTCAAATTGTATGTGTATATGTGTGTGAAAGACGTTGACAATAATATTCAACAGATACAAGTGGTACGACGTCCTCCAAAGAAGACGCTATACCCATGTGTTTTTGGTCCCGTTTTACAAACATTACCTATATACAACTTGGAAAATGTTGATGCAGAGTACAATTTATTTTATAACATTATCCGTGGTTAATCGTAGGGAATTATTTCGATGTTTTAATTTTGAATCAAGAAATGAGTAGGTATGTGAAATATTCAAATATCGAATAAAATATTAAAGCACAGATAATTTTCTTACTTAAAAAGTTTAATGATAAATAAATTCACTCTATCAAGTCTATCAAAACTTACAGCATACTATTGAAACTATAGTGAACGAAATTTTTTTACGTTGTACGTGAGTAAAACATAAACAACAAAAGCATGGATGGTAACGTCCTCTTCTAAAGAACTATAGGAAGGTTAAAGAAGAATGTCCCAGTTATCAGTCAAAAAACTTAAAAATCGTACAGTTCCTCATAAATTGTTAATGGAAATTAAAAAAAAAATTTAGGGCAAATCCTCAATATGAGTCTGAAGTTAAAATTTTGCCAAATTCATCAAAACCAAGAAAATACACAAACTATTTTGGGATAGAATTTGAGTTAGAAATTCATAAAAAAATATTCTTCGTATATCTAACAATAAAAAATTTTAATCAAGATCTGCCATAAATTTTTTTTTGCGTATAACAAAAAGCTTACCTTAATTTTATTTTATTTGTCATATCAAAGACCAAGAAAAATTGATAAAAGGTTTCTTTTAAGTTGTTATAATAGCAAATGATAAATATAAAAAATGTATAGGCACGATTTTTTTTATTTATAAACTTTTAAAGGGTATTATTTTATTTTATACACACAGTCACATTTTAAAATGCAATTTTTTGGCAAAAATGAAATTAACCTATCATCGTACTAATACCAGTAAAATAAATAATAGTAGTACTATTATAGTACAATACCTATCAAAAAATATGATTGGTAATATTTTTATAGGCTAAAAGTCTGTTTTTGCTCAGAACAGTTTTTTGTATATAATGATTTTGTATCATTGATCTTAAATTTAATACATTCATTTTAGTAGTAGCCCACATGACACTTCATGTACAGCAGATCAGTACACACTTGCTCAGATTTTTTAGACATTTACTTTAATACGATAGGATATTATAGATAATATTAAAATAACATATTATAGGAGTTAGGTAGGTAATACTCTGGGAAATTGTAATTATTCCTGATTTAGTGATTTAATGATTAAAAATTATCATAGTAATGATTTGAATATTTTAATTAATTCAATAGATAGTGTATGGTTTCCAAAAAGATAATTCCAATTAAACATTTGAAATAACAAACAATAATATTAAATAACAATACAGGGTGATTCTTTTATCAAACAACACTCATTATTTAAAAAAGTATTAACTTTTTTCAATTTTTTTTTTTTTCAAAATTGTAGATTTACACTCTTCTTGAATTGTTTATTATTTTTATATTTTTCACCCTTATATTTATTATATACACCACCATCAACTTTTGATTTTCAAATGGTAACCTATACTTCAAATTTCATAATTTAATAAAGCTATTTTTTTAATTAATTATTACGTTAAAATTTTGAATTTAGCGCTAGTAGTTTATGAGTTATAGGTATTTAAAGTTTAGATTGGCAGAGTGGAGTGGTACGGGGTTACCCCGCAAAATGTTTGTCCACTACTCCGCTTGTCTAAACTTTAAATACTTATAACTCATAAACTACTAGTCCTAAATTCGATTTTTATGTATCAAAATTTTTAGAAAAATATTCTGCTTTGGAATATGAAATTAAAAAACTATGTTGCCATTCAAAAAAGTAAAAAACTTAAAAAATGATAAGGATAAAAAATATTTAAAAATATAATTTTTTAATAAAAGCGTTGGGTTTTTAACAACTTGAAACTATGTAAAACAATATTTTGAAAAAAGTCAATACTTTTATAAATAATGAGTGTTGTTTGATAAACGAATCACCCTGTATAAAAATATAGGTACATAGCATAGTATTGCATGAAAGTTATATTTTTTAAATGTGCAAGTATATATTATAGGTATAAGTTATAAGTGTACAACTGGTGAGGAATAATAATAGCGAAAGTTTATCTTATGCAACGGTTTGCAACTATGCAACAATGTCGAGTCTGTGAGTATGATTTTTAGGATAACAACATTAAATTAGGGCTACGAAATACTTTTTTTTGGTCATCAAGTTCAACAAATTAAAATTTTTGCAAATAAAATTAAATTAATTATCTAACACTTATTTGAACATTTTAACCTGTTATTAGAAAAATATTATATTGGCAAAAAATAAAAATGAAAATACCTACCTAAGTAATTTTAACAATACCATAAACGTCGTTCTAAGGATAATTCTATGGGTAGGTATTCTAAACTACCCAAGAGATCTTTATTGAAAATATTATGTTAAATTATACATAGTAATTTGTTGGTTTTTACTTTGTACTTTAGTTTTCATAGCTACAAAAGGGGAATGAGGGAATGGTGCATCAACTTCTACTTATAAAGTTAATTTACAATGATAATAAAAGCCATTACTTAGACTGTAGCTTTTAAGTACTAACAAACCAGACCAAATCATAATAGATAGTTAAATTTAATGTTATATTAGTTATTGCTAAAAAAAATATTTAATGACTAACCAAGAGCTTGACATTGAATTATTTTTGTCTGTCCTTCACCAATCACGTTTTTAGTTGACGTTGGCTGCGTTATGAACCGAGGAGCCTGATAGGATTCTGTGAACAAAAAACAACATGAACTTTGACCACTTGATTTTTATGAAGTCAATGTAGGAAGAACAATGCGTATTACACTTACGACATTCACAACCAGAGATGGTTGACAGAACTAAGACAACTATGGCGGCGAGCGCATAGGTCCTATGCCTGTAAGGTAGACGGTCATTTCTTTCCTCTTCTTCCATTGCGGATCGGGCGTACGGGAAAATCGAATCAGTCGGACGACGAAAAACCGAACTTACACTAAAAGGTAACAATCGTGACGAACAACGGACGAAATTAAAAGATTCGACGACCACGCACACGTAAGTACAACACTTTTCACGTCCTACCCACTGTCGGAATCGCGACACCCGAGTCGGTTGTTTTGATATGTCTCACCACAAAGGCTGGCAGCAGCGGACACCTGTTGCGGCGTTTCAAAAGCCATCTCGCGCGCAACGGCCGTTTGCGCGATCTAACGGTTTTCGGGTGATGGTCGCACTTGGAACGCACGGGTCTGTATCAAACAAACCGATAAATGTGTAATAAATAAAAAAAAAATATTAATAATAATAATAATAACAATAACACTAATGAGCCGATAAAAATGTCTGCAGTACAACAACAACAGATGACGGGACGGTGACGACACGGGTGGCGCAGCGGACGTAATAAAATAATTTCTTATATATATATATATAACGTTCCTGCGGTCGGCCAAAGAATGCGGTTCTCCGGTATACGCTCGGTGCAGTCAGTTTGAACTGCAGAGCGCCAGAGCGTAATGTGTTATTGTGTTATACTAAACACGCACACCGACGTTCACGCGCAAGCGCAGAAACGCGAAACGGTCGTGGCGGGTCGCGGGTGTAACTTGAAACAACGTACGGTTCGGTTAGTCGCAGCGGCGCGACTCAACCACCAAGTACCGACCACGATGAGGTCAGACCCCTACTCTAGAAAGTAGATATACTTGCATTGAATTTTATTGTATTGCAATCATTATTAGTCGGTATGAACCACGGTTATCAGTACCAATACCTGTCACGTGGTAAAAACCAGGATTATAGATATTAAAAAAACGCCATGTCTAGAATATTATATACCCGGGTCAAGGTGGATTTTTTTGGTGATACCTCAGATCTTCCGGAGTGATATGATAAGAGTTATTATGCGGCGGTTACCCTGTGGTTACCACGTGACCAACTTGAGGTGGTGTTGAACAGCAAGTCGAGGGATATTTTCGATCAGCGGAGCGGAGCGACGGCACCGAGGAGCGTAGCGGGGCTGGTACAGATTTCCCGATTTTGATAACAGCAGATATCATCAAAATCAAAATTCGGGAGATCAGTTTAGCCAACATTGAAAAAATAAAATTCCCGCATAAGAAATTGCTTTTTTTACCCGACCAACTTTGCCAACATAAAAATACTAAAATCCTTTTTATTCGCCTTTAAAATATCTAAAAACCTAACTACCGCTTATCAATTATAACTAATGGTTATCAATATACTAACAACAAATTACAAAATAAATGGTATAATAAGGCATATTAAATATTATAATTGCTTTAATTGTATAAGTATATAAAATTTGTTAGATTTGTTTGTATTTTGCTACAATGATAATAAAATAATTAATTGATATAGTGAATTTCTTTTGTGTTTAATAAACAGAATAATCAAAATAATACATTAATTTAAAAAACAAATCCAAATTCTTGCAATATTCCTACACTATACTGTACTTAACTATAATAGTATAATGACACATTGGCACTAAACTTTTTTTTCAAGGGATTCTGAGCTGAGCAGATACATTTTATGCATTATTTTTTTAAAAAACAAAAGAGATTACTTAATTATATAATTTAATTTATTTTAACATATACCACACATTTAAATTTTATAACACTATACCAAATTTTTTAAATTCTAAGTTCTCAATAGATAATATATGCATTGTAGGTACAATGTTTTGATAATGTTACCTATATGGCTAAAAGGCTGTTTTGTTTTATGTAAATAAGGAAATATTTAAATACAGACTTCAAATAACAACTTTAAAAATGATGCACAAATTAAAGTATATTTAATTTTAGTTTTATAACATGATGATCCTTTATGATTGAATTATTGAACTAGGTACTTTTTACTTTTGTTTGATCAATATAAATTAAATTATTGTTTTTAGTAATTACTTAATAAACTAACTAATAAATAAATAAAATACTTGTTAATTTTTAAAAATTAAAAAATATATTTTATAAGTATTTAAAAATAATAATTTATCTATTATAAAAATAGCATGTGGGGCTATGTTATATTTTTTATATTTGGTTTATTTGGGTTGGACCATTTTTAGAGAGGACTAAAGCCTTCCCTCGCCACCCCTTAGTACAGTGTTTGAGAATTATAGAATGTAATCATAAGCTATTGAAAATTAAGTTTGATTAAAATAAACATTAAGTTTATGAGTAATGAAACATATACCTCAACACACAACAACATTTTAGAATAAACATTTATCATGTTAAATTAATTTTTACCATAATGTGTGATGAAAAGAACGTCTAATGCCAAATTCATTGGCGCAACTAGACCAATATTTTTTGGGGTGCACAAATAGTGAAAAGCTCACTGACCCGTAGGGGCAAAGCCCCCACACCACCACACCATTCATCCCATTAGTTTTCATATTACATTTATAAAAAAAAAATAACTGCTAATGTAAAATATATACAACATACATACTTTGTTTTTATAGTGGTACCTAATACAATTTATAGGTTAACAAAATTAAATGATCAAAATGAGAACTAAATATTTTAACATGATTTTGCTTGAATGAAAATTATATTTATTTGAAATTTGTTCACTTTTCAAACTATTTGTTATATATCGCTCAATATTTAATATTTATGAATTGGTAACAATCTTTGTTGTAGCCCTTGAAAGAATAGAGTGACACAAATCAAAATATAAAATATATCTTTCATAAGTATTCGAGTATTTATTCCAAACACTTTTCAAAAGTAGTTTACACAAGACTACATGGATGTGTTAAACTGTGTAGCTATGTCTACAGTTAATATTGTAGACAATGTTTTTATTAGATGAATAAAATTGGTATATATAATTATTTTTAATTTAATTCAAATAAAAATTTCATGATCTCCACGAATAACTTATCCACGAATAAATTAACCATTATAATAAAATATATCCGCACATTTCACCATGTCCTCAAAAAACTTCCAGTCGATCCTAGGTCCTGCCGATTTATTAATTTGAAAAAGTAAACATTTTTTTTATCAAACATTTGAATTTTTAAAAGGATTAGGTAGGTACTCCAAATAATTTAATATTTACTACGAGTTAATTAGTAAATGATAACTTTTTTCCATTTAATAATAATCATTTTCACATTGCTTGTTTAATTGCGTGTATGTTCTATGTAGTATTGTAGTTTATATAACACTGAAATAGATTTAAAATTAAAAAGAGTAGGTCAGCATTGCGGTGTAGAAAGTTTGTCCATCGTCCCTTCGGTCCTCGGACAGGATAGTGTAGTCTTACAGTATTCGATTTGAATGCAATGATTACATTCGATAAAAAAACGATTCTGAGCGGACGAAAGAATATTTTATTTTATTTGATATTTAAATATTATTCGTTTCTATGGTGATAAATAAAGATTTTTTGCAAAGCAAAATTGAAATCCAGATCTTTTGTAATTTTTCAGTGGTTTTTTACTGTGGCGTTAAATAAGAGAGAATCAAAAAATTACTTTCTTTAAGTACCACCTGGATCCAATTTGCTAAAAAAAAGATACTACCTATATAATATGTGGAAATCGAAGCACTACTTCTGGTAGACATTTTTCTAACAGGATAAAAAGAAAACATTATTGTAATACCAAAATTAAGTCAAAATGTTGAAAAGTTTTTAAGATATATAAACAAATGAGCGATAGGTTAGTTTTGATAAAAAAAGTTAATTGCCTATAATTTAAAAATAAAAAAGTTAGACCAACTATTTAAAGGGTATTTTTTCATCATTTTTGGTATACTTTCATATGACGATGGCCAGTCACTTTCCCCCTTTTTGGGAGTGCACATTTTAAACTTGGACAGGGGACTTCTACACCCCCCTCGTTCAGCCAATGGCCAAATTATTCACATAAACTGAACACTCATCTCCAAAAAATTATAAATTAATATATTTTAGTAACTAGAAAAAAGCGGGTAAGTGGATGTCGCTCTGCTGTACATTAGGGGGTGGGGTGGACCTCTGACTAGGGTAGGTTAAATTTGAATGCAATAATAGGTATCATTGTATACGAAAAACGATTCTGAACGGAGATGATTTGTCAATCTATGATATATTATATTTACATATTGTCATATATTCTATTTTGAAACAAATATTTTAGGACGCATTTTGCATAAGGCATGGTTAATCAATTTTTCCAAAAACATTGCATGTAGTTATCATAATTTATAATACCTTATATCATACATATACATATAACATATACCTGGTTTGAGGATAAATCGTTATCGTTACGCGATTTCATAAAAATTTAAAACTCAAACGCTCAAAACATTTTTCTTATAACGGCACTTCAAATTCTCTCTATAGCTATTTGAAGCAAAACTTATGGAAAATTTAGTGTTGAATTTTTTAACCTTAGATATAAATACAAACAATTTTATGAATTTTGAACTACAAAATAATTTGCAAATATTCATGGGTTGACGAATTTTTGTCAATATTTGAACTTCAAATGCTATTAAAAAAAAAATTGTGCCTATGTATTCTTATAATTTTTTAATCACTATAAGAATAACTTATGAGAAACTTTGTATTGAATTTTCAAATATTTTGATAGGGCCAAAAAAATTTTATCGACACTTCAAAAATAAAATTTTCAGAAAAATTGAAAATTTCAGTCGTCTATCAATATCTCAAAAAACTTCAAAATATTTTGAAAATTAAATCATGTAAAGAAAATGCCAATTTAAATAACTGGTGAAATTTTCAAGTATCTACGACTTATACTTTTTGAATAATAACAAATATTTAAAATCGTTTGAGGATAAATCGTTATCGTTACGCTATTTCGTAAAAATTTAAAATTCAAAAGCACTTAAAATTTTTCATTTAATGATGCTTCGAGTTTTCTCTATAGCTACTTGAAGAAAAACTTATAGAAAACTTAGTGTTGTATTTTTAATCCTTAGTTATAAACGCAAAAAAATTTATAATTTTTCAACTTCAAAATTACTTGCAAATTTTCGCATTTTCGCAGATTTCGTAAAAATTTCAACTATAAACGCTTATAAAAAAAAATTGTCTCTAATGATTTTTAATTTTTTTTAGCTACAATAAGAATAACTCATGAGGAACCTTGTTTTAAATTTTCAAGTTTTTTTGGTCATCCAAAATTTTTTTACTGACCCTTCAAAAAAAAAATTATCATAAAAATCGAAAATTTCAGTGGTCTATAAATAACTCAAAAAAAAGTCAAAGCATTTTGAAAATTAAACTGTATATAGATAATACTAACATAAACATTTGGTGAAAATTTCAAGTATTTAAAGTGGTTAGTTTTTGAATTGCAACCATATAAGTAAACCGATTTGGTCGAAAACTGGTTTTGCTCATTTTTTTTTTGTTTTTCTCCATTTTTTTGAAAATTGTTGGAAAATGTTAACTTTTGACCATTATAATGCACCAAGGATGTTCACTTTTACATTGGAAACCACCCCCAAAGTTTGAAATTGAAGGATTATTTCGACTAGTTATGCTGTACATAGACTTTACCCCCACTTTTTGTGTGTACATTTATAAAGGGGTAGCCTACTGAAATAATGCAAAAATGCAGTAAATAATATATAGGTATTTATTTATGAAAATTATATTTTCCAAGTTAAAAAATCTGTAGTGTCTTTGGGGTGGTGGTGGCTTTGCCCCCCATGGCTTAGGTTTCATACTGCATAGAGGTAGGTGGGTGGATATAAATTAATGTCCATTGCCACACCTAAAAAAAATTAGTTCGGTGCCACTGCACACTATGATAATTTTTGAAAGTTAGTGGAAATTGCATTTTAATATTCACATATTATTATATTTATTAGTTTATTACACGATTACATCACAAAACTATTACCTTCCCTGAATATTATAAAACGTATTTAACAGTAGATAGGCACCTATGTTAATCTTAATCCAACAACGTAACTGTAGTTTGTTTTGTTGATTCTCGATCATTCTATTCTCAGTGTCTATGTTTGAGGTCTATTTTACATACCTTACTACCTAGCCACCTAGGTACCTACTAATTTAATTCTAATAACGAATTTTTATTTTTTATTATACGTACGATAGGTACATTAATTTATTTTAATGTTTAATATGTACCTAATAAAACACATAAACTGAGTAGGTATCAAAAACTCAAAAGTAAAATATTTGTTGCATTCTAGTTGCGTACTTGCGTTCCAAATATAACCACGAAAAAAGAATGAATACTGAATAGTAATTAAATTATTCCACAATACAATTATTATTTATGCACAAACTGCTATACTAGGTATTGAAATGTTGAATTATGGTAATTAGAATATATAATTAGTGTTTAATTCTAATTTGTAAAGCAATAATAATATACTTATTATAGATCACAGGACACAGCCACACAGGGTTATTACTTATTGGTTAACTTAATTTAATCTAACACTGATAACTAGTAGCTACTTAATCCAATTAATACATAGTAGGTACTTATAAGAACAACTAAATTTTTATTTAGATAAGTACATCAATAAATGTCTGCTGAATAATAAGTAGCAAATAAAGTTCATATTTGAAAAAACAGAAGTTTGTACTGTTGTCTGTTACAGGATCATTCTTAAGTGGTACAAAAATCTCAAATTTGAGATATGGTTTTCAAGCATATTTAAAAATTCAAAAATCAGAATTTGAATAAATGCATACAAATTAGGTGAGCATGTTTAAAAAATCACTCTGTATAGGTTGTATATTATTTTATTATACTAAATATTAGTTTAGAATATCTTCTATTTCTGTTGTGTTCTTCAATCCATTATAGTTACATTTTTTTTTATCGATCAAAAGACATCGGTTACAATGGCCATGAGTCGTAAACGTTACATTGTAGATTACATTTTTTTTTTTAAGTATCTAAAATAGTTACATTTTTATAATGGGATTCTTAAACACAATTGTTGATGTTAAGATAATTAGATGCTTATTTTATAAGTACTTATATATTATAAATTCATGTTAGACAACAAGTTAGGATAACTATTCCAGTTATTTACAATTAAGGACTAGTTGAACTTAATATTTTGTTCAAAAATATTCAGTATTATTAATTTATTTTCCAAAATATATGGATAATACATAATAATAAACACATTTGAAAGGATACTGAATCATACACATTAAAAATAACACAAAGTTCAGTTTTAAAACATCAGTCATTGGACAGTTTAACCTAGTTTTAACACAGTAGGTATTTGAACATTCGTAATTAATGTTAAGATAATTAGTTATATTGAAAAACTAGAAAAATGTATAAGCTAATAGATTTTGTACATGCAGTATTATATTATAGTTACCACCTATGTAACAGTGTATAGGCAAACAAATTACCAGGAACACAACATAATAATTAATTAAATGTAATAATTTAAAAATGTTAAAAAACCCAAATATGATTTATTACAAAAAATCAAAATAAATACTTAATATCTAATATCGCTTTAGGGAATAGTACAAGGAAAATAAAATATATAACACTAGATAACAATTAGAAAAGTAATTAAATGTAACACTTTGAAAATATTAAATACTCGTATTTAAAACAAAATATGATTTTACGTAAAACAATAAAAATAATTACTTACAATGTAATAATATTATTACTGTGGTAATATTATAAAGAAAATACAATACCTATATAATTTATATAACAATTAAAAATATAACTCAGTATATAAAATTTAAAGAAAATAAATATCATTTTTTTCATTTTTTTACCAACTAAAAAAAGCATGATACCTATAATTCATATTATGTTAACAATTTTACACAATAAGAATATGTACATAAATATTATAGTTATTATAAATTTGATAAATAAGTAAAAAAAACTGCTTGTAGCACATAGCAATTTACCATTTTGTTATAATATAAACAACACCTATTACAAGTTTAGTTTATAATTTAAATTATATTTATATTATAGTTATTATACCTATTATCTACAAAAATACTTGTCTCAAAAAATAATTTTGTTTATAAAATATTTTAAAAACTATTAACATATAAGAAATTACTAACAATTTTATTGTTACTTATCAATACAGCAAAAATTATTTTAACGTTTGATATCTATTAAATAAATAAATAAATAGAATAGTTTATCACACAAAAATGTATGTTATTATAAAGTTACAAATAAACAAATAAAATGTATTTCATGAAAATTCAATTACTGGATGTATGAATACTATAATATATTGTTTTACTAAATTTTTTCTAATTGGCTATGCTACCTTTATTTAATTAACAACTGTGGTTGAATTGGGGGAGGACGCGGGAGGGACTGAGCTACTCTTCATCTTTTCTTCAAATTAAAGCGTACCCCATTATTATATTCATCAAGGAATAGGGTTACTATTAAATTGATTAGCTTAATTGTTAAACTTCATTTAGAGCCCACCTTTATTTATTTTTCCAATTCAACCACTGATTAACAAAATATATAATCCATAATTTAAGCCTATGAAGAATTTAATAATATTTTTACACTACCATAGTTAATTATGTTTTTAAAAATTAAAATAAATTATATACATTTCTAATAAATATGACTAAATAGTAATTAGTTTTGTTTGGCATATTCAAATTTGCATACACAATTTAATTATTATAGCTCAGTAAGTTTAAATACATTCTCTAATATTAGCTGCACTTCAATCAAAAGATTACAATATTATAATAATATAATATATTATAATACAATGGTAACCTTTAGTACGATTTTAAAAGCCAAATTGCTTATAAAATGAATCTAAATCATAATATAAAGTTTAAAATAATTTTAAGATAATTGGACATTGATCAATGAATTAAAATAAAATTTAAATGCATAATGATTAAAGTCTAACTTCACTGATTAAAATATAACTAAACAGGGTTTTATTTTATAGAAGACTAAATTTCTTGGTATGAATTTTTCGAAAAATCACTATTGGTATTAAACTGATATTTTTATTTTTTATATAATTGCTGGTTAACGATGCGGGAATTCGGATTTGTGCTAACTTTTATAGGTTGGCAAGAGCCTTTTTTTTTCGTTCTTATCAGGTTCGATGTTATCAGTTGTTATCAAAATCGGGAAAACTGTACCCGTCCCGAGCGTAGCGACGAGTGCCGCTAGCATGGCATCACTGACGTAACTTATTTCGTATTGGTGTCACTGCTAGATACCTGGTATCCCCCTTGGTATAAGCTTTATCATATTTCTTATCACACTCCGGGAGAACTAGTAGGTACCCGATTTATTTACGAACCCTAGCGATTACCATATCACCACAATATTTCCACCATAGATAATAAAATAATGGATAGGGCAATTTATATCCCTATACTAAATACCCATGGGGCAGCTGCTGCGTTCCCGAAGTTTCGGTATGTGCCCCATCTATACCATTGTTACCAGTAGTAACCAACAGGTAACCATTTTGACTTATCACTATCTACTAATAATTGTTATCAAACAAATAATAATGTTGAACATTAAATTTGTCGTTTACTGTTTGACTTTAAAACACAATTTTGAATAATCTAAACTTCAACAGAAATACAGTTTAAAGTTTAAAGTAATCTTCATTAGCGGGTTTTAATGTATTTTATATATTTTATTGACTGTTGTTATCACGGTAGATTACAACCAAATCACTTATTACCTAAATACAAATATAATTAATTATTAGGGTGGATTCACACCTCGTCGTGTCGTGTAGTGTCGTGTCATCTCGTACTATACCGTGTCGTGTATACATGACGTAACCAATATGTTTATTTATCAATTTGATATTCCGCGGGCTTTTTTAATTTACTATGCAGATTGCAGAATATTGAAACTGAATTCTGATATTTACGATAAAAATAACGATACAACCACAGAATCAGTTACTACACTTTTACTTTTTTGTCATAACTTCATTAAGCTTTTTAACTAGTCTATAATTAGCAATATGGATCAACAGTTGTACAATAGAGCAGTTTATGAGTACAACTGCGAAGTGCAAAGGAGAAAAGTTTGTGTTATTTCATGTTTATTGTTTTCACTTGAAGATGTTTTATCAAATGTTAATAGAAGGTAAATATTTATTTACTAAAGTCTAATAATATTAATATATTTATTGTACGTGCAGTGTGTTATAATTATTATAAAAAGAGATACAAGTATCAATGGGTTTTTATTTATTGTACCTAGTTAAATGATTTAAAATATTTATAATGTGATTACCTATATTTATCTGATAATTAATAAATAGTATACAATTATATTATATATGAATGTAGGTACAGATAATGTATGTAAGTTTGAGCCAAATGGCCTAGCTAGTTATCAATATAGTTTTCTAGCATGTGTAATGTGTGAATTGTTTATAATCTAGATGGCGGATACGTCCATTACTTTGTGAACGTTTAGTCCATAGTCATTATGCTACAATGTTAAGTGAACATCAACTTTCAAATTCAGACCTCTTTTTTAATTTCACAAGAATGTCATCATCAACTTTTGAAGAACTTTTAATGCTAATAGGCCCAAGTCTTGAACGGAAGGTTACTAGAATTGATGTACTAAATGTAGGAGAAATTTTAGCAATGACACTGAGGTTAGTATTACATAAATTTAACTTAATAAAACATTGATATCTATGTATTTATTTATTTTAATAAAAAAAAGATATCTAGCTACAGGGGAAAGCATGACGAGCATTATGTATGATTTTCGCGTGGGGAAATCAACAGTCTCTAAAATTATATTGGAATGTTGTAATATTTTGTGGGATGTATTGAAAGATGATGTAAGTAAAACATATTATTAGTAGTTTAGGTTATAGTTTACAAATTTATTTACATAATGGTTAAGCTTTCTCTACATATAATCATTGTTAATCAATTAAAAAATACTAGAAGTTTTTGGAGGTATCAAAATAACTAGGTATCTTGAAAAGCAAATTCCTATTGATGCATATGTTTCCAGGTATTGTTCACTCCTAATGAAGATGGGTGGATTAAAATTGCTGATGAGTTTCAAAGTAAATGGCAAATGCCTCACTGTGTAGGAGCTCTTGATGGGAAACATGTTGTCCACCAAGTATGAAATTCATAAATATAAATACAAAAGTGTCTTCAATTTGTTTATCTTATAGGCTTTTCCGAAGAGTGGTTCAGTAAACTATAATTATAAAGGGAGTCACAGCACAATTCTCATGGCAATGTGTGATGCAAATTACAATTTTACTTGTGTAAATATAGGAATGCCTGGCAGGTGTAGTGACGGAGGCGTTTTTAAAGCTTGTGAAATGGGGAAAAAAATTATTAACAATGATCTATTATTTCCAAAACCTACAGCAATAAGCACCAACTCTGGAGACTTTCCTTTTTATATTGTAGCTGATGAAGCATTCCCACTACTTCCTTCATTAATGAGACCTTACCCAGGGCGAGGAACATCAAAATTACCTCTGAAATTGGCAATTTTTAATTATAGGTAAAAGACCTATTTTACTTTCTCAGCACCTATTCTTACTATAGATTTTCATATTTTAGGTTGAGCCGAGCAAGGCGTTGTATTGAAAACTGTTTTGGTATTCTTGTGGCAAGATGGAGAATTTTTAGTAAAGTGATCATTGCTAGTGAAGCAACTGTAAATGGTATAATTAAAGCTACTGTGGTTCTTCACAACTTTATTAAAATGAAAGAAACTGCAATAGGTAATATAATATTATGTATTTAAAGCTAAGAATTTAAAATATAATACAAGATTGTCCATAAGTTTTGCTTACAATAATTATAAAAGAAACCAAGCGTAAGCCAATTAAACTATCGGAGTTGAACGTGATCTGATCGTAAATTTGCTATGTTACTCGCTTGTAAGACAACACAGAGCCGTAAAAATTATAAATTAACTTACTTTAACAAACGCCATTTCGTTAAATTCTGTCAAGTAGCAACGCGAACACGGAGCAACTAGCAAAAATAAAATAATGAGAAGTTCACTTTTTGTATTTTGAAATTTAAATTATAATTTATTTTCGTTTTTGTTCAATGATAACATTTTACTATCATAAAATAATTAATAATAATAACCATAACTAACCACACGATCAAAAGTTGAATATATTCAACTTCGCGGTATATGTGGGAACGTCATGGTATCACTAGTTGAATCTGGCAGAATACCGTTAATCAACCAAGTCTAACCGCGTGGTTAAGCCAATCACAGCACTGAAAATATACACGACACTACACGACACGACGAGGTGTGAATCCACCTTTAAGGCGGGTTCACAACTGCCCGTGTCGTGTAAAATCCTTTTTTCTGATTGGTTTACCAAAATTTGATAATAAAATATGATTGTGTCGACCAACACGATACCGCTATTACCGCGAAGTTGAATTAATTCAACTTTTGATCGTGCTGGTCACAATGTTCTCGACTTGGTAGTTTTGTTAACTGTAATATCTATTATCTATTATATTTTGATTGAAAAAATTTTGAAATTTGAATTAAAATGACATTTAGACTTAAATATTCAATATTCGTCTTCTGCAGTTCCGTTGATCGTACCTACTTTGAATTTTAATAATAATACTTATTGAAACGAACGGAACAACATGAACTATATAAAAGTAAGATATTGTATCTATCTACGTTTGTTTTGACGTATATAATATGAGAACATCATGAACTGTCTGTCTTACCAAAGTTCAAATAGACTAATAATATATATTTTTTAATTTAAATATACTTTAAGAATTTTAACAAACATTGCATACTATCGTGAAGCTGCACTAATGTACTGTCTACTTCATTGAATATTATATATTTATTGATCCATAGACCTGTGCACACTTCAAAAAGTATTAATATCCTGTGAACAACGCACACACCTATGTATTTATATATTAAGTATTAATACATATTACCTACCTATGATATATTAAATGTAAATTGATACAAAACTATAAAATTTATAGGTATAGTGATGCCTTTAGGTACTGTTAAACAGGCTTGAGTGCTATAAAAAGATAGTAGTTAATGTTCACACTAAACAATAAAATACTGTATTACAGATATTTAAAATTTTATATATTTAGGGATGATTGTGTGATGGATGTCAAACATTTGTTTTACTAAATAGCTCACATAAATGTCGCAGTTCTTTACTCGATCAGTTTGAAATAGAAAGTTCCCCGTATAATTCGTCAGAAGATACACCTGCACCAAGTATGCTTAATATAATAGTAACTAGTTGGTTAAAATTAATTGATATGATCAACACAAATTAAACTGGTATGTCAGCAACGGTACAAGTTTTGGATCAATCCGTCTACCCCTAATTTATCCCATGTACTACTTGACAACTCTTTTGTATGCACTGGCCATGTGCACTTATATTTCCAAGGGTAATGTGTATCATTAAGTTGTTGACACACCTGTTTAACTTGTTAAGGAAACAACATTGATATAAATTAACATAAACATTTACAATATTTATGTATTTTAAAGTAGAATTAAACAAGTATAAATTGATCAAGTCCAAGAATGATGAACCAACCTTATTGTTAAACAACAATTTACCAACAGTTAATAAGAAATTACAAAATAATACAGTTTCTTTAGCAATGAGTAGTATATAACAGTACAATAGTATGAACTATGAGTTACTATACAAACAATATGTCTTGGTGATTTTAATGATATGTCAGCTTCAAAGGTTAACTGTAAAAAGTCAGAAGATGGTGTTGCTAAACAAGATATGTCAAAACTTATTGAAATCATTGAAACATGTGCACCTCTATGGAACTTTAAATTATCCCTCGGTGAAAGATCTGATGCTATCAAGGCTAACTTATGGAATAGTGTATATGTACATTTTAACGGTAAACATGAAAGCTGATATTATACTAAAGATAATTTATGAAAACCAATTATTATTATAATAAACTTATTTTATTAGGAAAATATTCAATTTCTGCATTGCAAAAAAGTTGGAAGTATTTAAAAGAAAAGTATATGAGAGAGAAAAAAATTCCACCTTCTGGCAGTGCAGCTAGTAAAAAAGAATGGCCTCATTTACGCAGTTTACAGTTTTTAGATGATGTAGTATTATGTAAAAAAGGGTAAATGTCAATTAAAAAAACTTTATGATTATTTTGTTTAAATTGTTTATAATATATTTTATAGCACTACGGATAGTATTCCTAGTACTTGCGAAGAGTTTGATACAGATGAACCACCAAAACGGAAAAAAAGTATATAGTATGTATTATAAAAATTATTATCTATATTAATTGCATTTATTTTATAAATTAAAATTATTAATGGAAGATCACATGTCAATGATAATTGACGAGTTAAAAGATAGCAGGCCAATTCCTCCAACTCCCCCAAAACCTGAAGAAATAAATGAAGATAGAGATTTTTATTCATATTTGACAAGACTTATGATAGGTCTACCAAGAAATGCTAAACTCAGATTACAACACACATTCATTAACATGGTATTTGAAATTTTGAACAAATTGAATAGAAAAAATTTAAAATGCCTAACAAAAAAAAAAATTATGTGAATTAATTTTGTTTTACTATGATTTAAATTTAGTTTAAGGGAGTTCCTTATTTATTTTGTTTTTTATATCTAAAGTTGAAACTGTTTTATTTAATTTAAAATACCTACCTAAAAGTAATTGTGATTTTATTTTGTATTTTTGTTTTCCTATGATATTAATTAAAGGGAGTTCCTAATTATATTTTATTTGTTATACCTAAAGTAGTAAAGTTGAAAATGTTTTATTTTATTGTTAGACAATATTATAATCATTATACCTATTATTAACAAGACATTTTCATACAAATAAGACTCGGGCAGTAGACTCTCTGCTTAAATCTTATTACAATTTACATTATAAACATAATATTTTTAAATCAGTAATATCAATAATAATATTATACATAGTTGTATTGAAACGGTATGGCTCCTTCGTTGGAAAAATACTCAGTTAATTTATTTCTAATATCTTTTGCATTCTTATCATAAAAATTGGAACTCATTTGTGAAACAGGCATTAAACCTGGAACATGACTTCTTCTTTGGTGACTAATAACTTCATCATTAACTGAATAGTTATGACTGTTATGAGATAATAATCCTGGAATTAAATGTAAGTTAATAAATAAATACTCACATATATAAATATTATATGTATAATTAAAGTACCATAGTCTGTCTCCTTATTTTTTATAAAGTTATGAAGTACTACTGTAGCTTTAATTATGGCATTAACAGTCTCTTCGCTAGCAATTATAGCTTGTCTATATATTCTCCACCTTGATGCTAATATCCCAAAACAATTTTCAATACATATTCTAGCTCTGCTGAGTCTAAAAGGCATTAATATATCAGAACTACTCATATGGGGTATTTATTGTAGTACAGCATTTTACCTGTAATTAAATATTTTTATGTTAATTGGTAATTTCTGTTTTCCACGACCAGGATATGGTCTCATCATTGATGTAAGTAGGGGGAATGCTTCATCAGCAACTATAAAGTAAGGTATAATTCCTAAACTCTCACTTATAGGAGAAGGTTCAGGAAATCCTAAACCATTGTTTAAAATTTGTTTGCCTAATTCGCAGGATTTTAAAACACCACCATCACTGCACCTACCAGGCATGCCGATATTAACATAAGTAAAATTATAGTTGGCATCACATAATGCCAAAAGTATGGTGCTATGGCTTCCTTTATAATTATAATTGGTTGAGCCACTATTAGGAAATGCCTATAAAATAAAAGCATTATTATAAAGGTGTAATTTAATTTTTAATCGAATAAGTTTTACTTAAACTTAAGTAAACCTACTTGATGTATAACATGTTTGCCATCTAGAGCACCGACACAATGAGGCATTTGCCATTTGCTTTCAAACTCTTTTGAAATTTTCATCTATCCATTTGTGTTTTGTTCAATTAACACCTAATTCAAAAATAAAGTTTGTACTTTAATAAAAACTCATAAATAGTTTTAAAAAATCTTTATTCTTTTAAATAAATAAATTATTACTTTGTCTTTTAATATGTCCCATATAGCAATACAACATTCTACAATTATTTTAGATACTGTCGATTTACCCATTCGAAAAGCATAGGTAATATCTGTCATACTTTCACCTGTAGCTAAATATCTATAAAAAGAATAATGTAAAATGTTCAACTTTTATTTCTAATGATGATTGAAAATTTTAAACAAAGTTCCACATAAGTAAGTTATTCTATTTTTTCAAAATATAAAAATGTTTGTTTATGCATAGATATTATTATGTATTAACTGACATTTGATTTTATTATTATTATAACTAATATAACTTGTTTATTAATATTATATACCTTAATGTAGCCCCTAAAATTTCACCAACAGAAAGAACGTCGTGCATAAAACTTTCACGCACCAATCTTGGACCGACCAATTGGGCAAGTTCTTCAAAAGTTGTGGGAGACATCCGTGTAAAATTAAAATACAACAAAGAGTGAACTAGACGTCGTTCTTTTATTAATGTGTTGTAATGACTATAGATGCAACGTTCTTTAAAAACGGGCCTCACGTGCCATCTTCTAAGACTAAACAAAATAATTACAAGTGGAGATAATTATTTCCAGACTTCCAGTATTGATCTCACTAATGATATGACCCCATAATCTAGATATTAAGAGATATAAGTTATTTTATATTTCAAAAAATTTCAAGAAGGACCTCGGTAATCGTGGGGCAGGTCAGACCGACACTGATTATTAAGGTTTTTTTTTTAAAATATGAAATGTAAAACTAAATTATATAATATTACCTAGACAAACAAAGTTTATAAGAATCAATAAGATACATATATGAAACTATAAGAATTTTTCGCCTGTAAACTTCAATATTATATTCATACTCACTGCGTTTATATTCTTCTTCATTGTATTTTCGTTTCATTTTAAAATGTATTCAAAATAAGAAAAAAAACCCACAAATTAGATATTACAGACTAAATACGTAAAATACATCTATCACTACTCACTACTCAGCCACTGCACACAATACTGACAGTTATCAACAAAGAACAACTGATTAATGACATAATGATTATTTATTATGATAATAGTGATTTTTAAATTATTATAAATATTAGTACCCTTTAGTACCCTTTTTTTAAGTTTTATAATATTGTATATGTATAAATACGAAGTTGATTATTTTAAAAATACCCGCGACAATTTGATAACCGTGGTATCGGTACCATTTATGGTTATCATATTGGTATCGTCCTGATTCGGAACGACCCCGAAGAACGAATTGAATTCACAATTCACACGACACGACACGGGCAGTAAAGTTGTGAACCCGCCTTTATTTAATAATCAAAATGATCTGCAACGCTATCTATTATCACAGTACACAATAGTATCATAATTTAATAATTTATTTTATTTAATAATAATTTCATTTATATTTATTCATACTATATTATATAATTATTATTAAGTACGACAAAATTTAGAAACCTTTTTCTTTTTAGAATTTTCTTTTAATTTCTCTTTATTTAATTGTCTTGTATATTGTCTCATTCACATATTAATATAGTATCTGATAGTATGAATCCCGGAATAAAAATCCCCAGAAAAAAAATCCCCGTAAAAAAATCCCCGGTTAATAAAATCCCCGCAAAAAAATAATAATGATAATAAAAAATCCCCAAAGCAACTAATTAGTATTTAAATTATAATAGTAAAAATAATAATATTATCTTATATTATATCTTTATACCTATATTATTAATTAATATAAATATATCATTGAAATATGCAACAAATATACATTTACAAAATTTATATTTAAAAATTCAGTTGTACTAAGTATGAAAAAAAAAATAAATAATTATATACAGGGTGATTCTTTTATCATTGAACACTCATTATTTAAAACAGTATTTACTTTTTTCAAAATATTTTTTTTACATAGTTTCAAGTTGTTAAAAAAACAATGTTTTTATTAAAAAATTATATTTTTAAATATTTTTTATCCTTATCATTTTTTAAGTTTTTTACTTTTTTGAATGACAACATAGAGTTTTAATATCATATTCCAAAGCAGAATATTTTTCTAATTATTTTGATACGTAAAAATCGAATTTTGGACGAGTAGTTTATGAGTTATAAGTATTTAAAGTTTAGATTGGCGGAGTGGAGTGGTACGGGGTTACCCCGCAAAATGTTTGTCCACTACTCCGCTTGTCTAAACTTTAAATACTTATAACTCATAAACTACTCGTCCAAAATTCGATTTTTACGTATCAAAATAATTAGAAAAATATTCTGCTTTGGAATATGATATTAAAACTCTATGTTGTCATTCAAAAAAGTAAAAAAAATTAAAAAATTATAAGGATAAAAAATATTAAAAAACATAATTTTTTAATAAAAATGTTGTTTTTTTAACGACATGAAACTCTGTAAAAAAATATTTTCAAAAACATTGATACTTTTTGAAATAATGAGTGTTAAATGATAAAAGAATCACCCGGTATATGTATAAATAAGAACACGTATAAATAAATACATAAATATGACTGTTACCGACCAAAATACATTTACAAAATTTATATTTAAAATTGTCTAACAATATACGAAAACGAACTGACTGAACCGAATCTGACTATAATTTTACTATACCTAATTATATATCTATTTTTTTTTTTTTTATTGATTAACTAACTAATATTATATTATTATTATTTACAATTTTTTTTTTTTTACCAATATACTAATTAGGTATATTATTATAATTATGTAATTTTTTAAATATTGCTTTGGGGATTTTTTTCCGGGGATTTTTTTTCCGATAGTATACGCAAAAATATCATCTTTATGAATATTACATGGAAAATTCAAGTCTTCATTTTGTAAGATATCTTCGATCGTTTCAGAATATACATCAGCACTATTAATATTTTTGGTATAATAAACACTTTTTCATCGGCATTGTAATATATATAAGGCTAAAGACCTTGGTATTATTGTCTTTTGTCTATAATATATTATATAAATACAAAACAAAAAACCAAAGTACACACTAGCGACTAGCTACAATATCATAGATATAGCGATATAGTGATCATCGTATATCATAGAAAAGTGCTTATTTAAATATTTATATTAGTATACTAGTGTGCAGTGTGCTATAATAGTATAATACTCCATTATGAACGAAAAATATAAATAGGATTATGTAAAAATAATCCGGTAGAAAAATGTTCTATGTTCTTGCCATGTTCTATGTCTTTTTGACTACGAATGTTCTCATTAAGCGAACCACAATCATTTGTTAGTTGCATAGACATAATAATATATGGACTGCGCTCAGAGAGAGAAAACCGGGACCGATATAAACTGAGAGAGATAGCGATTGTTGGGGGCAAGCATGGAAGAAACTATTGAATATTTTTATTTAAGCCATGAAATAATCATTATCTAGTTTCTAGTATCACCAATGTCCAAAACAACAGTCAAGTGTCAACAAGTATAAACTAAAAAGTAAGAACGGCAAGAACAAGTTTTCATTATTATTTTTAAAATATTGTTTAAAAAATAATAATAATTATTTTTTAAGTTAAATAACAGTAAATAACACTATAATAACACAATAAGTCGCTTGTTCGCATATATATATGGATTATATAATCGTCAGTCGATGTAAAAACATGGAATGACTATTATAATTTATCATAGACATAATAATATATGGACTGCGCTTTCCTCGCCCCCAGTCTATCATGTCAGGTCGTCGAAATTGTTTGAGAGAGATGGCGATAGTTGGGGGCAGTCATGGAAGAAATACGTCTATATTTTATACACCATGAATATGTTTATTATTAATAAATGTGTAATAATAGTAAATATTATAATTATTATATAGGTATTATAATAGTTATAAATTATAATAGTCATTCCATGTTTTTACATCGACTGACGATTATATAATCCATATATATATGCGAACAAGCGACTTATTGTGTTATTATAGTGTTATTTACTGTTATTTAACTTAAAAAATAATTATTATTATTTTTTAAACAATATTTTAAAAATAATAATGAAAACTTGTTCTTGCCGTTCTTACTTTTTAGTTTATACTTGTTGACACTTGACTGTTGTTTTGGACATTGGTGATACTAGAAACTAGATAATGATTATTTCATGGCTTAAATAAAAATATTCAATAGTTTCTTCCATGCTTGCCCCCAACAATCGCTATCTCTCTCAGTTTATATCGGTCCCGGTTTTCTCTCTCTGAGCGCAGTCCATAATTATTATGTCTATGTAATTTATAACTATTATAATACCTATATAATAATTATAATATTTACTATTATTACACATTTATTAATAATAAACATATTCATGGTGTATAAAATATAGACGTATTTCTTCCATGACTGCCCCCAACTATCGCCAACTCTCTCAAACAATTTCGACGACCTGACATGATAGACTGTGGGTGAGGAAAGCGCAGTCCATATATTATTATGTCTATGGTTAGTTGCCCGACCTGTATATAAGACCGTGTGTTTACTCTTGCGCTCTTGGTACCCCAGCGAAAACGCCCTTATAGTATACAAAGATAAGTACAATCAATAATCCAAAGCTGTGATTGCTTTTTTAATTCTTATCTCAAAACAGTGATCTACTACTGATAATATTATACAATATAAATTATAAATATTAAATATTGTCATTTTTTAAACTTTGAGGATTGTTTAATTTACTATAATTTCCAATGGATAATGATATTATTTTGTTGTTTTTATTTATCATTCAAATACCATCAAACTAATCAGTGTTCTCCTCTATCATCTTTGTTTCTCACTCGACACTCGTCTCATCGTTATGTTTTAGGCGACTGCGCGACTAACTTGTGATTGTGAATGACTCTCAGCCTGCTTAGACGCCAGTGGCGTCACAAGTTACGTAACGTCTATTGATACTCTTTAATGATTATTGCTGCAGTTGTCGTTCTCGTGATCATGGTATCCGGCGACCAGTGTAACACCGGTGTTGAGTTTTTCAACTAAATCCCCAAGTTTACTTTTGAATTTTAGTGTCTTACCAAATCGTTTGCCTGCAATAAGTGTCTGAAACCAGGCACAATGTCGAGGTAAGCATAATGTTGCACCACCGCATGACAAAAATGTTGTTAGTAAAATAGAAGCATGAACCCTCTTTAGTGCAATCTTCAATCGTCCATAAACAGCAAGCAAAGTTTTTTTTTTTTTTTTAATGAGATTTTAACATTACATTATGATATCTCGTCAATTATGTACATTAATCTGGAATAGTATAGTTATTAGTTGGTAAAGCTCACACTCTTAAATTCGGAGGCCTGATTGCAGAATAAAATTTAGCGTATGTTTTATTATGTTAACATTGTCGGTTGAAAGAGCATCAATGAGGGAAAAATTAATACCAGAGATGGAAAAGAAATTCTTTAGCTGAGATCTTTGGATGGAGAGAGATGGACAGTTCGTAAGTAGGTATTGGAAGTCAGTATTGTCCACCGCGGTTGGGTAGGGGACAATATGTGCTACTGTTGAGTCCCAATTTAAACGAGTGGTCTGGTAGTAGACTGTGGCCCATGCGTAATCTAGTGAATTTAGTTATGGCAGCGCAGCTCATCTTTAGGGATTGAAACCATGGTTGAATAGGGATTTTTTTAAATAATGACCTATAACCAAAGGCATAAGACTCTGGTAGGGAATCCCATTCCAGCTTCCATAGCTCCTGTATGGATATCCGATGTATGTTGACTAAATCAGTATAGGGACACCACAGAGAGCCCGAGTAAGACTGTTTGGCGGTGGAGCCAGCTAACGAATCAGCTTGTTCATTACCATTTATGCCTATATGCCCTGGAGTCCATAGGAAGGAGATGGAGAATGACTTGATTTGGAGGGATAGCAGTTATGCACAGATTTTTAGAATTATAGGGGAGCATTTAGAAAGGAAGGAGTTGCTGACAATTTCTAAAATGCTAGCTTGAGAATCAGAGACAATAAGGAAATCTCCGCAGAGGAGGAAACTTATGCATGTGATAGCTTCTAGGATAATCCAGCATTCAGCCGTGAATGAAGAGACGAAAGCAGACAGGTTGGAGGATGACTGTATATGTAATTCTGGGAAAAAATAAGCAAAAGTCGCTCCTGATTGTGTGACTGACCCATCAGTGAATACCAAGGTACACAAACTAAAATTGTCAGCAATAAACTGTCTGAATAAGTTGTTAATTATGCATGGAGGCATAAGTCAAGCAAAGGTTTATAGTCTATAAAGCTTAAGTGTTGTTTTACCTCTCAGCTCTTGATGAATTATAATATAAAATAAAAATATATTTTTATATGATTCTTGAATTAATGGATAAAGCCCAGATAAAAACGCTTTTAAAATCTTTTATACTTACCTTTAGTTACAACAGACGGTTTTTAAATATTTTATCAACACAGTGTAGTTATTGTAGGTTGTGCATGGACTCGGATTGGGCCAGCAAGCTACTGAAAAAATCTCAGTGGGCTGGTTATAAGCGTATGGCCGTAATTTAATTTTTATGAGACAAGGACGAATTGCAGAAACAAGAGTACTTTGCCAAATTTATTATAACATAATACATTTTAATTGAAAAATTGAGATTGTAAAATTTTAACAAATCAAAATATTTCATAAACCCATTTCTAGTGCATAATATTTAAAAATTAAAATATTAGAATGGGCTGATTTTGAAAATCAGAAGGTATGGCAAACACATTCTTATGGTTAGATTGAATGAAAAAATCCCTAAAGGTTGACCGAGCAAAGATGGGAAGGTAAGGTGAAGACAGATCTTACTGGAACATCACAAGGAACAAAAATTGAAGATAGGTGGAGAGGAGTGGCTGAAGAAACAAAGGCCCTACACGGACTGTAACAGCTAGGAAGAAGACAGAATTAAATTGAATTATTTAACTATTCATTAGCTGTAGATGTAGTCAAACGTTAGAAATACTTAAATTCTGGTTTTTATGTTTTACGCCCTTGTTTATACATCACTGATACATGTAGTCCCAATGGCACACAGGAAATATGTATTGTCTAATAATTTTACATTTTATTTATTATGTATCGAAAACATTTTAAAATAGAACACTTATATTGTTAATTTTTGGTTGTAATTGTTGTGATTTAAATATATGTTACAGAGAACTTTTAATTGTATTTGTCTATGACCCACGATTCTGTACTACCGAAGCTGATGATCCACAAAATTCTATTTTATACTTTCATCCCCCATGGGTAAGCTCTTCGCAAAAGCTTGCTTTAAGTGGTCAACTGATGGGAATTGTCAAGTTTTCAACTTCAGTTTTCTCATCTCCTTCAGTATTAGCATTACGTTCAGGAAAGTTTGCTATTCAGCAATTTGGTTCTTTGACACTGGTAATTTGTGATTACTTGTTAAACCATAAATAATTATGTATTATTTTTCTTAAGATATTTGTACAATAGGTATGCAAGTATAAATACTTACTGAAATGAAAATGGTTATAGTTATTTGTAATGCTGATTAAAATGTATTATATATTTATATTGCTTTTGTTCTAAGACTTTTTCTGTTACAGTGTGTTGGAACAGATCGAAATATTCCCGACAGTGTTCTGAAAAACCGAGCTAACACTTTATACAGTATTTTAGTTACATTCCACTATAATATAACTGAAATCTCAGATCATAAAATCCTTAGTGAACAGTTAAATACAGTCATTTCATCATATCTTTCACTTCTATTAATTTCTTCAAACATGTTTGGGACCACGGCAGTATTTAAATTTCCCAAGGTAATATCTATAAACTGTAATAATAATATTTTGATTCTTATATCTTTATTCGTTTTATATTTTTCAGAGTGGAGGAAATATTCTTTTGGAAGCAATGCAAATACTTGAAAGTATGCAAGAAAAAAACAAGGTTTTAGGTGGAATGTTATTACATCAAAATAAGTATGTAATTAATGATTTGTCATTTCAAAATTTTATTTTGTCTAATTTTATTTTTATTTTTAGAATAGTCGTTTCTCAATTTGGATTTGAACTAACCAAATTAATCCAATTGACAAATCCTTTCTGCAATAAGGTTGGAACTTAAATCTGAATCATTTAACTTTTATTATATCATATTGTTATTATACTGAGAGATAGGTTGCGCCTGGGTTTGGAAGAATTAGCCGGTGTTTGGGGACACCGTTACTAGGGGACACCGCGTAGAGGTTTCTTCCTTGTCCCCCATCACAAAGGCACAAGCCAAGGAATTAACGTAGCCCGCATCTGAGCAGAAATAATATAAATCCACCATTAACGTACCTTTCTATTTTACCTTATTTATTAATATTGTGAATGTTTATTTTAAAGTTAATTTTATTTATTTATTTGTTTATTTTATGCTATACAACTTATATCATTATTATTATTACTGTTACACTATGCGCCTGACACGAATAAAAAAAAAAAAAATATCATATTGTAAAGGCAAAGGGATTGTTAAAAATATGTTGTTATTTAAATATACTTATAAATGAACAAAATTTTGCCAGGACATTGAATTTAACATTGTTATGAATGATGCTATTAGAGATGGTACTGACTGTATTTTTAGTACATTATTTTTAACTGCCTTAACAACTTTATCAGATATTTTATTATTATTAGTTACATGACAATTTACTAAAATTAACTCATTTACTATAGATACCAGCTAAAAATGTTAAAGGAAGCTTTCATTTACCATTAGGCACTCAGCTCTTGTATATTTTCATTGATAGAGAACAAGTATTACAAATAAGAAAAACAGCTACCTCATTGAAACAATCAGTAAAAAAAGCATCAAAATGGCGGCAAAAAAATAAGGTATTTACATAACTTAATTTTGGATATCAATTATTTAAATTTAAAGAAAATCTTCTACCAAATAATGCAGGTCGCTGACAAGTCACAAGACTGTTCAAAAAATGACAAAATTCCAGAAAATAAAAATATGTTCACGGTTGAAGAAGAAGATACTCCAGATAGTAACAGTGGTTCAATCTGTAGTATGCCAGATATCGTGAAAGAATCTATTATCAAAGCAGAAAAGAGATTAGACAAATTTAATGCTGAAAAATGTTCTTCTCTAGAATCGTCTTTGAACAAAATGCCGAATTTCTCAAAACTCGTTACTTTAAGGTATAACATTGAGTTTTCATTATATTTTTTTACTTAAAAAAATAAAACTTTTTGTTCTAGAAAAGACACAACAAGGTATCAGAGTCTTAGGTTGTTGCCTAAAACAATAAATTATGACAATTCCAAACATAGTGATAAGTATAGAACACTATGTGACCCATATTTCCCATTATTACGTGATGATGACTTTGCTGTTTCAAAAGCACTATATGACAAACAACTATCTCAACATTATACTGATCTTGATATTAAAGTACAAAATGAAAAAGGTTCAATTTCATCTTTTTTTAAAATATTTTTTTTAAATTATATTTTGTTAAACATAATATTCATTTATTTAGAAAAAATATTAAAATCAAAAAAACCAGTTCGGCCCACTTCCATACCATTGAATTTACAAGCTATTGGTAAATTTTTATCTTATTATCTATAAACTAAATACACATATTTATACAAAATTATAATTTAGATAGAAAACCTGCAATTAAAGAAGATACAATGACACCTTTGATGGCTAAACTTAGCATGGCAGAATCATATAATTTTGCCACACCTACAGAGAATATATGTAGAACTCCTACAAGTTTTCAACCACAAATTAATACTGCCGGCCAACAACAACTGTTGTTATTTGTTGCTGGCTTTCAAAATACTTCAATAATGGTGTTATTAGAAAAAGAAGCTGAAAATGATGCTGAGCTTATTCATCTATTAGTAAGTATTAGTATTTATAATAATTACAGCTATATAATCATATTTTTTTTTAGTGGAATTTAAGTTTTAATAATCTTGGAGACTTGGAACACTCCATAAATAATACAATCACAAATGTCCCAGATGCATATAATTTTCAAAGTACTGATGAAACTTATGGCTACATAGTAATGGATATGACCAATGCTGGTATGATTGACAAGCATGGTAACTGGTTGGGTTCACAAACAATTTTAGCCACTTCGATACACGATACTTTCCAAAAACAACCTTCGGTTATGGATATATTAATCAGGTAGACCATTGAACCTTAATTATATTTTTTGTTATAACTAAATTAATTCATTGTTACAGGAATGATGATAATATTGTCTATGGAAACAAATGTGGCAGTCGAGAATTGTATTATCAACAAAGTGGTAATATTGTAAGTGGTCTACCAACACCATCAGATATAATGGGCGTTGTGTCTACTACTGCTAAACGAAGACTTCAAAGAGACCACGGTATTATTATTCTATAGAACAAATATAATTCTTAAGAGGACGTTTCACCCACGTGTGTTGTCTCCGTCTTATAAATGCGTATCATTGCAAAAACTGTTTCGTGCGGGAAAGAACCAAGAAAGATACAGTTATAACTAAGAAATGAAATTTTCACCACATAAAAAGGAAAATTTTGTCTGCAATATCGTTTTAATTTTTTCAATATCACTTATACAAAAAAAAATTCTTATTGTTTTGTAATACATTAATTTTGTGTTTTTTAAGCATGAATAACTGTTTTAGTAGTTCTGATATCGAAAAAATAAAAACGATATTGCACAGACGAAATTCTCCTCTTTATGTGGTGAAAATTTCGTTTCTTAGTTATAACTGTATCTTTCTCGGTTCTTTCCCGCGCGAAACAGTTTTTGCAATGTTATGCACTTGTAAGACGGAGACAACACATGCGGGTGAAACGTCCTCTTAACATAATCCATTAAACTATTTAAACAGTATTATGGTTAAAAAATGTAATGTTTTTTTTTTTTTTTAATTTTCATTTACGTATAGCTTTTTACTATTTAATATTAAAAAATTTAACTTATTTAGTTGATTCTCAACTCTATGTTATCTATTAAACATTAAATTTTCAAGATGAACTCAAATTAAATGTATGCACAGATATACTTTTTAACTATATATAATAATTTAAGAATTAGGTATGTATATTATAATTTATATTAATGTATCATGTAATTCTATGTATGTGAACAGTGAATTGGTAAACAATAAAATATTTTTAATATCATCTTGTACAGATAATGTCATTGATTTTGATCATGTTCTTTTAACTTAATTTATTATACTATGTAATACACTAATACTAATAAATGTTATTACAGATTACTAAATTGCAGAGTAATTAAGTTATATTCTTACCATAATTTCTTATAATTTACCATACCCTATATTTTGTACTCTTTTGTATCCATGTTATACTGCCGTTTGGCGTTAATAAACTAATAATAATGGCTGGTTGGCCTCTCATCTGTCTGTGTAATATAGGTATGTTTATATTTTACAGTAAAAATTATGATCAAAATAAAAACTGTTTGAATAATCAATAATTATTATGTTTAATTCATTATATTACATGCTAGCCTACAAATTAAGTCGAGAGTTTACAATATTAATTATTAAGTAACTGCATATATTAAACAACATGCATATGATTATTTTCTACTTAATATATGTATATATATGTTTTTCACAAAATATTAATGTAATAGTAAAATATATTATATTTATGAGTTATTTGTTTTTCTTCTTTTATCATTCAGGGCTCAATATATTTTTACCATAGCAGTTGAAAAATAAAAGAAATATATAGCCACAATTTTTTTTACGTGCATTCAAATTTTAATTTTGACAACATACGTAAAAATCACGAAATTTCGCAAATTATTTTAAGCTAGAAATTCATAAAAAAATTTCTTTTTAAATCTAAGATTTGAAAATTTTTAATAATCTATAATATATCCTAGACAGATAAACCGTCTCCGTTCAGAATCGTTTTTCGTATACAATGATACCTATCATTGCATTCAAATTTAACCTACCCTAATCAGAGGTCCATCCCACCCCCAATGTACCGCAGAGTGATTCCCACTTACCTGCTTTTTAACAGACATGGCAAAAGTTTGATAATCTAAACAAAGTTCTGCATATGGTTTTTATTCACGATTTATAAAAAAAAATTGTTAGTACAAAGTTTGAATTTTGATGTAATTGAATATTCCTGCGTAAATTAACTATATTTTTATTGAATTTAGTTTTTTCTTTTTTTGTAATTCAAAAAGTATAAATTAAAAAAACTATTGGTAAATTCCACTGTTACTTAAATCATCGTTTTGTATATTCTACAGCAATTCAAAATATTTAGAAATACTAAGCTATAGATATCTAAAATGTTCATTTTTTTTAGCTGTTAAATTGTTAAGACTTAATCAAAAACTCTAAAATTATAATACAAAGTTCCCCGTAAGTTTTATTTTGGCTATAACAATTTTTTTAGTAACCATTTGAATTAAATTAGATATTTATATTAAGAATAACAATTTTTGTAATTCAAATATATATTATTCGTGAGGACATTTCTGTATACTATGTTTTATATGTATTTATAATACATACCTAATGGCTAATACTTTATCGTAACAATAAGATAAATGCATTTAAATTAATTCTAAGTTATTACCTTTTTATAGGTACCGCATAAACCTCTTCATACCATTCTACGGTAAATCTGTATTGACTCAAAAGTTATAAAACAATTAAAATAGTCATTTTTTAATTGTAAAATTATTGCAATTAACAGTTGCGGTGTATATATCAGTATATGCAGTGGCGTGCCCAGGAAATTTCAATGGGGAGGGATATATGTCATACATTTTTTAGTAAAAGTAGGTACATTTAAATTAATCATGGTTATCCAAACACAAAAATTGCTAAACATATGTACATTCATGCATATTGAGTATCATTCTACAATTATAATTAATTTAAATAGCCACACACTATACACTATTGTTTAAATAAAATGACAACATTAAACTAAAAACATTTATAACCTTCATTAAAATAATTAATATACAAAAGAAAAATAATTCTTAAAAACAACTTAGTTATTCGTTATTCCAAACGAAAATTTACATTTATACTTTTAGTCTACGTGACAAGCATGATCCATCATTCTATCTTATATCTTACCATAAACATAATTAATTATTAATTATTACTTAGAGGATTTATTGCTCATGAACATGAATACATAATCACTGATCTATAATCAGTATAATCCGTATAGTGAATGTTTATAATAGCCAATGGGAAATAATTTATAAGCAATAACTTATTACTGATAATTTTAAAAGTAATATCCATATCCATATATAAATGTTTATATATGTCTATGGTAATATCTAATAAGTTGAAGTTAACAAAAAAAAAAAGCCAATGGGGGGATATAACCCCTAACCTCCCCCCCTTGAGCACGCCACTCAGTATATGAATTGATTATACATTATTCTGTAAGTAATGTTTAGCAAGGTATTGGACATTATGTGCAATATTTATCGAAAATTGATCGGTAATCACTTATTAATATATTATATCATTGACTTATTCAGGATTTATAATGTTCAAAATGTAAAAACATAAGTAAATTTCAGATAGCAGGATTGCCAGGATTACATCCTTTACATATTCAACTGCGCAGTGGCGCTGAAAACCATGTTCTGGAAATTACCCAACCTCGTTTTTAAAAAACTCCCAGGTAGCAGGTAGGTTACATTTTATTTAATCAGAACTTTATTCTAAGTAAATATATATTATTTATATATATATTAATTTTTTTTGTAACTAGTATTATACATGTCAATATAGGCGCAACTTCAATAAACATAACTAAGGGTGTTTTAAGCTATGCATTTTCTTATTTTCTTATTTTTTTTTGGTAAGAAGAAGTTATTGATACATAAACATGAACATTATTTAAGCCCTCAAAGTTTGATGGTTTTAATTTTTAAATCGGGGGTGCTATAATAGGCCCCTTTTTACGCCTATGCACAGTGCCGGCCCAAGATAGGTCGTTTATGCTGTATGTATGGATACAGAGGCGGAACTAAGATATTTTACGCCCGGGGAAAATATTAAAATTACGCCCAATCATAGACCAAGGCTGAAAATATATCATTCCCTATAATTTTTTTTTGGTACTGGTTTGTTATCGCCCCGCTATTCACATAACAATAAAAAATTGAATAATAATAATATAAAACAGTGATATAATAATTAAAAATGTTTGACGATATATTGATATAATATTTAAAAAAATTAATATTAATATAATGATTGATATAATATGATGTATGAAATGCAAACAAATACGTACTGTGATGTTTGATCAATGATCGGTATAACGTTCGTTGGTTAAGTAAAGGTAAAGTACTACATCGTTTTAAAGAATTATTACCACAAATTAAAATTTTTTACAAGAAATTGATATTGTTTATGAAGAATTAGAAAATATAAAATGGCTTGAAGATTTTTCATTTTTAGTTGATTTTACTGAAAAAATTAATTTCCTAAATTTAGAGTTACAAGGAAAAGAAAAACAAATTATTGATATGATATCACATGTTCAAGCGTTTTCAAGTAAATTAGCATATTGGGAAAATAAAATGAAAAATTGTGATTTCCAGTATTTCCCTACTCTTCAAGAAACAATAATTAATTATTCTGAAAATTTTTATGAGCCTACAAACCATATAAATATAATTCAACATTTACGTTCCGAATTTAAAAGAAGATTCAACGACTTTAAAATACTTGAGCCAGTGTTGCGCAGTATATATCAAATCCATTTACTGGGGATGATGAGACAAAAGCGAATGAAATTGGAAATTTGTTTAATCTTGATATAACAGTTTTGGAAATGGAAATAATAACGTTACAAAATGATTCAATACTTAAGATTACCTCGGAGTTTTGGAAACACGCGAGTACTCAAAAATACCCAAATCTACGAAGCATTGCCCTTCGTATAACTTCATTTTTTGGTTCAACTTGGTTATGCGAGTCAACATTTTCGAGTATGAAATACTTAAAGAACAAATATCGTTCAAGAATTACAGACATTAATTTGGATTCAAGTTTAAGAGCAGCTGTTTCTAATTATATACCACACAGTGGCGCATTTAGACGTTAAGCGCCCTGGGGTAACATTTTACAAGCGCCCCCCCCCCTCCCCAAGAAATATACATATAATATTTTTGTTTGAAAAAAAAATTTGTAAAAACAAACATTTTGTTGAAACAATTATAATTAATAAATGAAAAAAAAATATATTTTTTGTAGATAATAAATATAAATATATTTAAAATAATTAATAATACATTACAACAAACGATATTTAAAAAAAGTACTTATAGTTTTCGTCGTGAACGGTCTTGTGCGAATTCTTGAATAATATCATCGTAGCTTATTGATGTAGTGATATCAGATTCTATATTCATAATTGCTAACGCAGATATTCTTTCTTAGCCTATGTTTGATCTTAAATATGATTTAATACGTTTTAGGGCGGAAAATGATCTCTCAGTTGAGCAGTTACTAACTGGAGTGCATAGTAACATTCTTAAAGCAATATCTATATATGGAAAGATATCCTTCAAATTATTTTTTCTTATGAACACTAACATATCTTGAATACTTTTCGGAGGAATAGATATGGTTTTCAAATAACTGCTAAAATGAATACATTCATTGGGAAATGAAGATCCCAAATCTGTATTATATTCATTTCTTAAAAGCTCAGCAGATATCCTTATGTCTGCTGCTGTCATTTTAGTAAGTTTAAAAAAAAAATTATAATTTTTTAAAAGGTGGTCGTATGCAATTTTTCTTCTTAACAATTCCGACTTTAATTGATCTAAAATAACAAAATAGGTATTTACTTTAAAATTAGTTACAATACTTTCCGTTGAATGATCATCACTAAATTTTTTAATTTTTTTTTGTCGCTTTTCAGTATTTCTAAAGTTTATAATTCCACATTTTTCAATAGCATTTCTTTTAAAATGTTCATAATCCTTATCTGTACGAATATCATCAATTTGACAAAAATAAAATAAGTGATCGACAACGTTCGGCAGTCGGCGATAGGGAAAATATTTATGGATATTATGTTATTTTTAACTTGTATTAACTGATAAATTGTAATTGCCGCCACGGGTGATATACCGATATATATATATATAAATAAATCATAGATATTTATATCCATGATCGTCGCAATCCCGTTCAGCCGTGACCCGTATGAAAACCGTTTATAATCATAGACCTAATGAATTATGAGTAAAATGTCTATGTTTAATTTATAATATTTATTTCTATTTTGTGTAATAATTATATCAAACAAAATATAAATATTTCAATTCTATGTAGTGGTAAACTGTAAAAAAATTTCCGCCCCCTAGCACTTTGGGAATCTGGCGCCCGGGGCACTTGCCCCAGTTGCCCCCCCTTAAATGCGCCACTGATACCACAATTCTCAAAACTTGCAGAAAACCAATGCCAGGTATCACATTAATAAAATAAAATAAAAACACATTAATTAAATAACAATATCAGATTTATATAAATTTTTTTTTTACTTTTTCTCGTGTTTAAAATATTACATTATTATTATTATTATTATGAAGAAACAATAAATATTTATTCTTTGGAGCTTAGACCTTTTTTTTTGCTCATAACACAAATCTCTTCCTAAAAACCTAAATTCTCCTGGATGTCGATCGCCTGAGACTAAAAAATTCAAATGTAGCTCACTTGTTTGAAAAGGTTGGCGACCCCTGCGTTAGCGTATAAATGTGTTATATACCATGCCAGTACCGCGGCCGCAGCAATTGGGATGTTTGTACTCTAGCTTAAAACATATAATAGCCAATAGGTACACTTTTCAAATAAATTCAGTAAGTACGATAGTTAAGCTTAAGTTGTGCCCCAAAATATATTTACACAGGACAAACACAACCCCAAAACCATCCAACTTTGGGAGACTATTATATCGTCTATATCTCGTCAACGGATTAACGAAAAACGAAAATTTATTTAAAAAATAGCCTTATTAATTTATGATATTTTTAATATAAGTTGCCATTAGAAAATCAAAAGTTGATAGTGGTTTACCTAATAAATATATGGGTGAAAAATATTAAAAATTTATATAGTTTTAGAACAGCATGTATCTAAAATTTTGAAAAAAAAAAAATTTGAAAAAAGTAAATAATTTTTATAAACAATGAGTGTTTTACGCCTCACGATCACTCATATTAAATTGTTCTGATAAAGTTTCATACGAATTTTTAAAAATGATAAGTGTCAATTTGTTAATTTGCCATTGATGTTGATGTTTTTAAGTTCATTAAAAAAAAAGCGGGTAAGTCATGGATGTCGCTCTGCTGTACAGTAGGTTACTGTAATGGATGGGATTAAATTTGAATGCAATGATAGGTATCATTGTATACGAAAAACGATTCTGAACGGAGATGATTTGTCAGTCAAGGATATATTATATTTAAATATTGTCATATATTCTATTTTGAAACAAATATTTTATTTTTCAATTAAGACGCATTTTGCATAAGACATGGTTAATCAATTAATGTAGTTATCATAATTCATAATACCTTATATATACGAATACCTGGTTTGAAGATAAATCGTTATCATTATGCGATTTCATAAAAATTTAAAACTTGAACGCTAAAACATTTTTCCTATAATGACGCTTCAAATTTTCTCTTTAGCTATTTGAAGCAAAACTTGTGGAAAACTTGGTGTTAAATTTTATAACCTTAGATATAAATACAAATAATATTATATGAATTTTGAACTACAAAATAATTTGCAAATATTCATGGTTTTGACGAATTTTTGTCAATATTTGAAATTCAAATGCTAATAAAAATTTAATTTGAAATTCCGGTGGACATTTTTTTTGTGATAAAGATTGAAAAATTTGTAAGGAATCTTTCATTAAATTTTCAAATCTTACATTTAAAAAGAAAATTTTTTATGGATTTCTAGCTTATAATAATTTGTGAATTTACGTGATTTTTACGTATATGTTGTCAAAATTAAAATTTAAATGCTTGTAAAAAAAAATGTGACTATACATTTCTTGTATTTTTCAACTGTTATTGTAAAAATATTTTAGGAGCCTTGTATTAAATTTTCAAATCTTAGGTATAAAAGGAAAATTTTTTATGAATTTCGATCTAAGATGATTTGAACATTGCCGTAATTTTTATGTATTTAGTCAAAATTTGAACTATAAATGCTTATAAAAAAAATGTGTGACTATATATTTCTTTTATTTTTCAAATGCTATTGTAAAACTATTTTAGGAGCCTTGTATTAAATTTTCAAATCTTAGGTATAAAAGGAAAATATTTTATGAATTTCTAGGATAAAATAATTTACGAATTTTTGTGATTTTTACGTATGTTGTCAAAATTAAAATTTGAATACATGTAAAAAAAAAATTGTGGCTATACATTTATTTTATTTTTCAACTGCTATTGTAAAAATATATTATGAGCCTTGTATTAAATTCTCAAATCTTAGAATTAAAAAGAAAAACTTTTATGAATTTCGATCAAAGATAATTTGAAAATTGTCGTAATTTTTACGTATTAAGTCAATATCATAAAAATTTTATCGACACTGAAAATTTCAGTCATCTATAAATATCTCAAAAAAAGTCAAAGTATTTTGAAAATTAAATCATGTAAAGAAAATGCCAATCTAAATAACTGATAAAATTTTCAAGTATCTACGACTTATACTTTTTGAATAATAACAAATATTTAAATTCGTTTGAGGATAAATCGTTATTGTTACGCTATTTCGCAAAAATTTAAAATTCAAACGCACTTAAAATTTTTCCTATAATGATGATTCGAGTTTTCTCTATAGCTACTTGAAGGAAAACTTATGGAAAACTTAGTTTTGTATTTTTAATCCTTAGTTATAAACTCAAAAATTTTTATGATTTTTCAACTTCAAAATTACTTGCAAATTTTCGCGTTTTCGACAGATTTTGTAAAATTTTGAACTGTAAACGCTTATTAAAAAAAATTGTGACTTACGATTTTTAATTTTTTTTAGCTACAATAAGAACAACTTATAAGGAACCTTGTATTAAATTATTAATTTTTTTGGTCGTCCAACATTTTTTTACCGACACTTCAAAAAAAAATTCTCAAAAAAATCGAAAATTTCAGTGGTCTATAAATAACTCAAAATTTTTGAAAATTAAACTGTATATATGTATATATCACTAACATTAACATTGGTGAAAATTTCAAGTATTTACAGTGATTAGTTTTTGAATTACAACCGTATAAAAAAAAAATCGATTTGGTCGAAAACTGGTTTTGCGTAAAAACCCGTTTTTCTGTCATTTTTTTTTGTTTTTCTCGATTTTTTTGAAAACTGTTGGAAAATGTTTACTTTTGACCTCTATAATGCACCAAGAATATTCATTTTTACATCGGAAACCACCCCCAAAGGTTGAAATCGAAGCATTAACTTGAAATACTTCTGTCTAAAAGTATTTAAAATACAGAAAAAGTATTTAAATATTTAACAATTATGCATATACGTAGGTTTATACATCTAGAACTATGTATAAATGGTGAGTAGGTACCTCTCATTTATTGCATGCATCAAACGACAAACTCACTATTTTCTTATAAGTTATATAGGCATGGCATTATAGATTCTATTCATTATTGATCAAAAAGAAAATATGGAAAAGTAATAATATTATACATTTATACCTTTAGGTCATCGAAATCGCAATAATTAAAATATTTGTGTACTTTTGTATATTTTTTGGTACGATTTATATTACATTTGTTACATAATTTACAACTATATATCTTAAGTTAGTTAATTTGAGGCAGTAAAGCCGCATAGGCGGACATCGGGGGGGGCTTAGGGGGGCTTAGCCCCCCTAAATATTTTAATAGCCCCCTCAAAATCGAAATTTAATTATTAATGTTATTCGTTGATTTAATTATTATGTTTTCGTTTTATTTGAAAATCGTAAAATAATATTTAACCAACAAATGACGCTAATATAATATCATTAAAAATCTTAGAATATATAGCCATCAAACAATCAAATCCACCGCCACCAACAACTGACCGAATTCATTTAATTTACGAACACGCGGTCACGCGGATATCCCATAGACGACGCGTTATCACGTCTTATCGGTATGCTAGGCGGCGGTTAGGTTACTCATGATAGAAACGGTCTCTCACGTGCCGCGCTGACATTCTGATAATAATAATTATTATTATTAATTAGTGTATAATCACAGATATATAAAAATTTTTATATATCTGTGTGTATAAAAATTGTTTAGGTTTCAACGTTTTTGTGGTTATGACAATTGAGTATTGACGCCATTGACGGTTAATATTGTTGAATACGAGTATACAACTATAATAATACTATAATAGTTTAATTGGTAGTTCGGTTGACTCGGTTGAGTGTTGTGACGTAGACGTTAAGTGTTTTGATTTTTGAACATGGCAAATTTGTTTAGTATTTTTAATGTGAAAAAAGATCTTAAAAAGAAAGAAAAAATAAAAAATGTTAACAACATTGAAACAAACCTCGTTTACAATGACGACTTGGATGATTTACAATTAGAAGAAGTTAATAACGAAACTGGTGATCTAAGAAACACGTTAAATGGACCAGTTGACCATGACGAATTAGATGACTTAGAGTTAGAAAAAGTTAATAACGGAACTAGTGATTTAGGAAACTTGTTAAGTGGACCAGTGCGTCCAATTTTGAAGGTAAGTGCTGCTATTTGTTTCCTACCTATGAAACTATGAAACATGAAACAATAAAATTTGAATTTGAATTTAAAAATAATATATGCTTTTGTCAACATGCTTGATATTTTGTGTTATATATATTATTATTTATTTATATTATGTTTGATATTTTATTATTAATAATTTTATTGTTATGATAATAACATGATATTTCATTATTTTAGTCATATCCTATGACTAGATTTGGAACACAAAATCGAAGCTTTAATGCTTCATATTATATTCAGCATGAATGGTTAGAATATAGTATTTCTAAAGATGCAGTTTATTGCTTTGCTTGCCGTAACTATAGCAGTGGTGCTAATGATAATTGCATAGATAGTTTTACTAAGGCTGGTTTTAAAAACTGGAAGAAGGCAAGTTGTTTTTAAAATGTTATGTGCCTAACTATTATAGTATTATTTTAATATATATTTATATAAAATATTGTAAATTGTTTGCTTCATTGCTTCTACTATAGCTAAGTGGTTCAAGGGGTGCTATGAGAAATAAATTAAGTAAGCTTTTTGCTCATTCTGAAACCAAACATCACCTCACTTGCATGGCTAAATGGACTTCACATAAAAAAACTGAAATTACTGGAAGTGTTCTGACTCAAATATCTTCACAGCACAGTATGCTTGTAGCAATGAATAGGAATTATATGAACTTATGTATATAAGTAATATAACTTTATGTTTAGTCTTTAGTGGATGTGTCCAAAGAATGTCTTAATTCAGAAATGACAGTGGCCAAAAATGTTGTACTTCAAAATATTGGTTATGATGTGAATTTTAATATTGATGATGTTTTAAGAGTTTTGTCAGAAAACAAAACCATATTCCCTAATTTGCAAAAACTATTTATAATAGCATTAACAATACCAATTAGTTCAGCTACTTGCGAAAGAAGTTTCAGTGCAATGAGGAAAATAAAAACATGGTTAAGAACATCGATGCTTCAGGATAGATTCAGCGATCTTTCTATACTATATATTGAAAAAGACATGTCTAAAAATATAAATAGCAATGATATTTTGAATATTTTTGCCGATAAAAATAGATATTTGTTATTAAAATAAAATATTAATTATTTTTAAATTTACCTTATTTAGTGTTTTTTTTTTTTTTTTAATACAAATTAAAAATATCAATATTTGTATTAGTTATATGTTTATAGCATGTGGGGGTGCGGGGGCGAAGCCCCTGCGGTCCACTTTACATTGGATTATTATAGCCCCCCTAAAAATTGAACCAAATGTCCGCCTATGAGTAAAGGACAAAGGTAGCCCCAATCTCCTAAGAATACGGATGCCAAAGCTAAAAACATATATTGGAGCATTATATTATCGTATCTACACTAAAGGTACATTAAAGGTATATTATTATTTAATAATTAAAAAAATGTTTGTTTTTACTTATTATCATATTAAAAATATTTGTTTAAAAAAGTAACATAATATATTGAACAGTTGAACCTTGAACGTAAAATATGTTTAGGTACTACTAAATTATTTTCTACTGTATGTATTATATTTGAATGAATAATAGTGCAATAACTACAAATTAAGCTATGTATTATATTACAGTTTTTACAATCTATATATTGGTACATATATTTAGGTAAGCTTTAATTAAAAAAAAAAAAAAATAGTTCGAATGGGTACGCGTAGTTATGATTTTGTCGACCAAGGAAAAGGATGAACGCGAGGAAGAGGCATTGCGAAGGGCACAGGGGAACGTGCGACCGCCCTGATGGAGAACGAAACATCCAGAGTGGTGGACTCCGGTCGGCTCGGCAATCGGATGACAGGCACGCGAATTCAAGGGCGGCGGACTCCGGTCAGCCCGAGAAGGACAGGAAGAAGTCAAGTAAAACTTGTAATGTAATTAATATTTGATACTGTCAATAAACGATGGCGGCGCTGCGGAAGCGATGTGAAAGCAGATCCCGCGGCGTCGTCGGTTAAAACGGGAAAAAAAAAAAAGAAAAAAAAAGGTGTCATTTACAGTGGAGCGGCGGACTGCGGTCGGCTCGAGAAGGGACGCAGCTAAATATGTATAATGTTTAACTGTATGAACTAAGCCGTTAAGGGGTAAGTCGGGGATTGTCCCGTCTACCCCCAGTATGTATAAATATTTGTTTTATTTCAATAAACGATGGCGGCGTCGCGGAAGTATTGCGAAAGCAGTTCCCGCGGCGTCGTCGATTCAAACTGGAAAAAAAAAAAGGGTTCATTTACAGTAACATTTAAACATCATTGGCGATATTGGCGTAAACAGATTGATGGGGGGGGGGGGGGGGGGGGGGTCGAAACGACAAAATAAACCATCTTAAAAAGTATCTATGGGCTATGTTTTTACTAACAATACTATTATACGTGACAAGTAGGGGGGTCGGGCTCCACCCAGATTTCACCACCCTGCACCCTGGTTGCACCACTGATATACATATTATATATTATTATAATTATTAACTTAACATGTATTCATTTAAATATTTAATAATTATATTATAGTCGTGAACCATTGTTTGTTGTTACTTTGCTCCAAAAACGGAAAAAAACAAAAACACTTTGGCGATGGCATAGATATGACTTTAGAAACAGTATAATTTTTAATTTTTATAATAATTGATGTTATAAACATCGAAACGATTTCAGTGTATACACTATAGTATGATTAGAACTAATATTGAACTGTTTATCTTCAAAAAAGTCTAAATTTCACTAAAAACTAAGTTTCACATCACATTTCATATACGCGAGCTTGGCTCTTGCACAAATATGCGTTTTTTTATTTCAGTCTATGGTTCAGTTTTTAGAAAAAAACGATTAAAGACCTTAATTAAAGATAATATACCCAAATATCTACCTATGTTCTGTCCCCTGTGTAACATCCATAACATGACTAAAATACTAAATAAATAGTCATGAACAATCTTTTATCTATGGTCATGAATCATGATCCTTTTAACATAGGTAAATAATATTATCCTAATGATCCGTCAATATGAATCTGTCGCATTTTTATTGGCCATACCATAGAATAGAATGGATTATAACGGTCATACTGTTTTTCACAAGAGTTTAATCAGTGTTTAGTTATCAGTACGTTATACTGAATTACTAAATAGTAAATATTACTTAATTCATTACTTTTAACTTTACGTTTTCATCTTTTCGATTTCCATCGCCAAATTACCGAAACGACTTGTAGGATAGATAAATTATGTAGCAATAAAGGTTCAGAATTTGTTTTTTGGTTCTTAATTATTGTTTCTTAAATTTGATTGTTAAAAAAACACCACTATCGCCAGAGAAAAAAAAATATTCTAGATATTCGAGTGAGTTGCTTACTAACAATTACTTTTAATATTTTGCTAATACCACTTATTAGCGATTGAATTATTTCATCATTAAACTGTGCAAGTATGTAAATACACTGTTTAATACTTCAACGGTCGATGTTCAGTGAAATATGTCTTCAGAAATGGGACCAAAACAAGCCGGACGATCGGTGCGTATTTTATTAGTCGGCGACAGGGACGTTGGTAAGACTTCGATCATATTGTCCTTGGTCAATGAAGAATTTTTAGATGAAGTGCCTGGGAGGGCTGAAACAATAACAATTCCTGCTGAAGTTACCCCTGAATTGGTACCTACAGATATTATCGATTACCATGGTAAGTTATCATTTATAAAGATTACTTATTATTCTATTCTGTGTTATGTTTAATATTGTGAGCATTTATAAAATTGTAGAAAACGAACAAGATAATGAAGAGTTATGCGATCAGATACGGCATGCAGATGTGATTTGCTTGGTATTTTCTGTGGTAGATGATTCTAGCAGGCAAAACATTAGAGATAAATGGATGCCATTATTGAGAGACTGCCAATTGAACTGTGATATTTATCACCCTGTTATATTGGTTGGAAATAAAAGCGATCTCGTCAATAGTATTTCAATGCATGTAAGTTTACAATAATTTGTAAAAAATATACTACTTTATTAGTTATTATATTAACTACCTATTATATAATTATTTTTTTTGTATTTTAAAGCTTATCGAAGATGTTTTATATGAATATCCAGAAATAGAAACCTATGTTCAAGTAAATATTTTAAGTTGCATGAGATGTTTTACATTTATTTAAATGAATTCTTCATATGCATTTTAGTGTTCAGCAAAAATGTTGATGAATATTAGTGAAATGTTTTGTTACGCACAGACAGCCATTCTACATCCCACAGCTCCTTTATATTCTGTTGAGGATAAAATTGTATGCTATTAATTTGTTAATTAAATAAATATTTATAAATTTATAATATAATTTATTATTGTTTCAGCTTACTGAAAAGTGTAAAAGAGCTCTATGTCGTATATTCAAAGTAAACTAGAAATATCATAAAAAATTGTTGAATATTCCTCGTTTAATTTTATGTGTTATAGATCTGCGATGTAGATAATGATGGATTGCTTAACGATGAAGAACTAAATAATTTTCAACGCCATTGTTTCGATTGTCATCTGCCTTTACAACAACTGAATGGTATCAAAACTATAATTAACATGAATTGTGAACGTGGAATATCACCATCAAACTGTGTTACTCTTGAAGGTATTTTATAATTATAATAATTAATAAATACTACATACAATTATAGGTAATTAATTACCTTTTTATTTTTATAGTACAGTATTTTATTTGATTATTAGCTAAATTTAAAAATATGGAACAGGTTTGGTTTTCATGATATTATTTAAGTGAATAATACTGATATTTTATTTAAACTTTATTCTATGCAATAATTTAATTTTTGAAAAACTAGGTTTTTTGTTCCTGCACATGTTATTTATACTAAAAGGAAAAGCACAAACTACTTGGACTGTAATTAGAAAATTTGGATACAATGACGATTTAAATTTTTCATACAGCTATCTTCATCCTAAGTATGCTATACATATCCATCCACTTTCACATAATTATGTTAATACCATGTTTATTTTGTAGTTTAAAAATAGATAAACATTGTACCATTGAGTTATCTCATAAAGGTGAACACTTTTTATCCCACTTATTTGAGACACATGACAAAGATAAAGATGACTGCTTGAGCCCAGTTGAGTTGAAATCATTATTTTCCATGTGTACAGAAGACCCACAACTTTTAAGGAAATGCATATATAATACAAATCATAAAGTAATAAACATTTTTTAAATTCAACTATTTAATTTTTTGCTAAATTAATTTTTATTTAATACCATTAGGGATGGATTACTTCTCAAGGATGGCTGTCTTTTTGGTCTTACTGTACTCTGGTTGAAGCCGACACTACATTAGCGTATCTAGCTATGTTAGGATATAGCATGAAACCAGAAAACCAACTTTCAGCAATTCAAGGTGAGATAAATACAAACAAAATACAACATAAAGCCAAATTAATTAATTGTTTATACATATATATATATATATGTATATTTGCAGTTACTAGGAGTAAGCAAATTGATTTACAGAAGAAACAGTCTCAGCGTTCTGTATATATTTGCCATGTGATCGGAAGTAAAGGCAGTGGCAAGTCAACATTATGTAAACGACATGTGAAAACTGCAAAAATTGATGTAAATAAAAATATTGTTTGGTGTAGACACAATAATATGATTTTTTTTTTAAATGTCTTAGAATGACTCTGAAGATTCTGAGGATATAACATCAGTTAATCGCGTTCAAGTATACGGTCAAGACAAATATTTGGTTTTAAAAGAAATTAAGCCAATTAGTGAAAATCATTTGACTAAAAAAGACATTATATGTGATGTGGTATGTCTAGTATATGATTCTTCGCAGAGTTGTTCATTTGAATATAGTGCACATGTTTATTTAGTAAGTATAAATAATATATTTGTTTCGTCATTTAACCATAAGTTTTTATCGGCAGAAATATTATCAGAGCAGAAACATCCCAGTTTTAATCGTAGCAAATGACAAAGGTAGGCCCTTAATGAAACAAGACTACATATTACAACCAGATCAATTTTGCAAACAAAACAGATTATCAGCCCCATATATGTTTATTAATTCAAATGAAGGAAAAAAACTATACTCAAATTTAGCCACAATGGCTTCCCTTCCGTAAGTATTCTTATAAGTTATAATCATACCTTTGGAATAGAATTTTCACTAGTTTTGGAAGGCCCATCGATATAGAAGTGTTAATAAATTTTTGTTATTTTCAGACATAAATACAGTCCAAATCAATCTAGTCTTATACCAAGTTTACGAGAATCAATTTTATTCATCTGGAAAACGGGCATTGGTGTTGCTATGGTAGCTCTGTGTGGCGTTTTGGTTGGTAAATGTCTAGTGAAATCGAAGAAAGATCTGCTTAGTTAAGAAATTCAGAATAGTACTATAATATTGTTGTTTTTAGATTTATTTTATTCCAAACATTAATATCTTAAACTTCTATTTTTTTTAAATTATCGTATTACTACTACATAGTGTTTATTTTTATCAACTGTATTTATCATGAGAACCCAATATCGATAAATATTTATGTTTACATTCGTATAACATCGAATACCAATGTTTTGACAGCATAAATATGTAAAAGCTTATATTTCCATGTGTAGAAACGTTAACCTAATATTGTGATTACCTTGTATAAGCTTATTTTTTTATTAAGTAGATTTTGATTGTTTTTAAATAAAATATAATAATAATGTTATTATCTTTATTTTATTTTGTATTTACAATATTGTATTACTTAATTTCCTTATCCAACTCTTTTTATCTATTTTATTATATAGCAATATTTTAATATGTACATAAATATTATTTAAAATTATGTTTTACTAGTTACTACTATATCAACTAGGATGATAAATATATAAAATAAATAAATATATATATTGAAAATATAACAAAATTTGTTTTGATGATAATATAGGTAGCAATTTTAAGCATATAACAGCTTGGTTTTTATCAAATCATATGAAAACAATACAATATTATTCTTTTAGTACTACTGGACGAGTATTATGAAATATGGATTATGGTCATTATTATGTTTAGATTACTGTATTACCATAATCTGTTAATCACTTTATTTTACAAGTAACTATTTTTCCACACTTTAAGGGCCGTTCTTACCATGTCCAGTTAAGTGTTGGTTAACGGTTAACCAACAGTTAGTGGGATTTTTACCGGCAGAATTTTGCCACTTGTGTGTCCGTTAACTTTAACCGGACAGTGTAAGAACGACCTTTAATATTAATATATCAATATTAAAAATATTACATAATTTTCATGATCCTAAAATACTTGAGTTGATTCAAAATTAATACATTTTTAATTTGTATTGAGTAAATATTATTTCTATAATAATATAATGTGCAAACCTTCTAAATTCTTAGTGGAGTGAAAAGTGCATACATTTCATAATGATGAGTATTTTTTTTCTGTCCGTCATCACTTGTTGGGACAATGAAAATGTTTTGATTTTCCACTTTTATGATGGTTTCTGGTAGAGAATTCTATCAAGTCAAAAATAAAAATACCTAGTATTCAACAAAACAGAAAAAATATACACCTGGAATATTACTAAAAATATAAAAACTATAGTATTCAACTAAAATGGTTGTTTTTATTATTTTTTTGTGGTAGGTACTCAAAATCAATTTACATTTGTTATTTAAAATTCTCATCAAATGTTTATACCAGATTCTTCTACACATAACAATAATATTTCTGAAATATTTTTACTTTTTATGAGTTATCTGTTTATGGAGATATGCAATTTTTTTTCTATAAATGTCAATAATTAATTTTCACTTGGTAAAAAAACTTGAAAATTTAATGCAAGGTTCCTTATAAATTGTTTAAACGCCAATTAAAAAATTCAAAAACACGTCACAATATTTGTTGTTATAATCGATTAAGTTTGGAATTTTCAATATTATGACTAAATTAGAAATTCGCACGTAAAATAACAATTTCATATCAAATGTGAATTGATCTTTTAATTTCCTTGTATTTCAATAAAAACAAATAAAGTTAAATAATTAATATTTTGCTAAAAGATTATGATATTAGTAATCTTTACACATTGTATAGTTTTCTAAATATTTTACCGTTTTCAAACAATTTATTGATTTATGCAATTTGATTTATTTAATTATTTTTCACTAGGTCAAAAGATTGAAAGTGTAATTAAGGTTCTTAGGTTCCTCATCAATAGGTATATTGGTTCTGGCTTAAACTTATACAGGGGATAAAAAAATCTGAAACTATACAAAGTGATTGGTTTATCATAAAACACTCATTATTTCAAAAAGTATTGACTTTTTTCAAAATATTTTTTAAATTATTTCAAATTGTTAAAAAACAACTTTTTTAATAAAAAATTATATTTTTAAATATTTTTTATCCTTACCATTTTTTTACTTTTTTGAATGACAACACAGAGTTTTAATTTAATATTCCAAAGCAAAATATTTTTCTAAGTATTTTGATACAATATAGAAATCGAATTTGGGGCTAGTAGTTTATGAGTTATAAGTATTTAAAGTTTTGATTGGCAGAGTGGAGTGGTACGGGGTTACCCCGCAAAATGTTTGTCCACTACTCCGCTTGACTAAACTTTAAATACTTATAACTCATACTACTAGCCCCAAATTCGATTTTTATGTATCAAAATACTTAAAAAAAATATTCTGCTTTGGAATATGAAATTAAAACTATGTTGTCATTCAAAAAAGTAAAAAACATAAAAAATGATAAGGATAAAAAATATTTAAAAAATATAATTTTTTAATAAAAACGTTAGTTTTTTAACAACTTGAAACCATGTAAAAAATATTTTGAAAAGTCAATACTTTTTGAAATAATGAGTGTTGTTTGATAAATCAATCACCCTGTATAAACGTTTTTTTGGTACTGGTTGATTTCTTTAAAAGTCATCATTTTAAACTCAAATTTTACCTAAATTAGATATGAAAATGATGAATACAGATTTTATATACATTTTTTATGTACATGATTTAAAAATATTGTTGATAGCATGGTGGTCAGTGGCAGATTTACAGGTGTGTGTGGGGGGGGGAGTCAAGGGTACTGACCCCCCCCCCCCAGAACCTCTTAAAAAAAACTAAAATTCTTACATATTTGAAGAACTTAATTTATGGAGGCACGCGAGGTCGCGCGGACATAGTTTTTTCCCATGAAAAAAATGCTATATAAAATATAGTATAAAATTAGTTACAACAGCTAAAACATATACACAGCATACTATTAAGTAATAAGTATATAAATTATACATTTATAGTGATGCTATTCTTACGGCGTTTTCCAAGTTACGATTTATAAACTGAGGACCCCCCCCCCCCAGAAAAATTCGAAAATACGCCACTGATGATGGTACTTGAATCTCTTAACATACCTATATAAGTATATGTATATTATTCGAGTTTATACACATAATGACATTAACAAATGCAATGTTTTTGGCGAAAAATTAATTCAACCTCCCATAATAATTATAATAGAAAAATAATTTATCCAAATAGGCCTCATTGCTTAGAATCGTTTTTTAACCTATGCAATGATTCATCATTAAATTCAAATTTAACATTTACATTTTTGCATTCTTCAATGACGAGGCACCCTCTACGTCTCCCTATCGGAGTGTCATTTGCCTATCTGCAGTAAATATACTAATACCATTAACACTCAAAGTGAAAAAATTCGTTCGTCGTTTCTGCAAGTACCTTATATGTATAGTAGGGCTAAAAGGCCGTGATAAAATAGGTATAATCACTATAATACATGTGTTACAGGCATATTCAAAAATAATTAGATTGAACAAAAACTATTGTATTAATTGTACTCGTAAATAATTTTTAATTCTAGATTTTGAACGGAGCGATGAATGTATTGATTTTACAATTCTGTGTGGTTTTTTTTATGTGTACACGATAAGTTGTCGAAATAGTGCTTCGATTTTCAACTTTAGTAGCTTTTCCGGTTGGAAAGTGAATCTAGTTGGTGTATTGAGGAGGTAATTACCACTAGATTTCAGAAGCATCGGGAAAAACAGAAAAAAAAATTAAGAATAATATATAATAAATAAGTTGTTAAAAATTTATAAAACGTTTTAATGTTATAACCTTATAACTGAGGAATAAAAATTTAAATAAGGTTCCAAGTGATAACATCTGGGCATGGGTGGGAGTCACCGATGACAGTGTGTGTGTGCTCTCCCACTGTAGGTTAGTTTTAGCTTTTAGTAGTAGTTTTATGCGACGACTAGGTACTAGTAAGCGGAGGTCTGCACGGTGTGTGAGGATCCGAGCTGTTAGTGATTGTTAATAAATACATTGAGTGATAATTAGATGGTTGTTGTTTATTAAACAAGGTAACTTTTAACATATCAGAAGTGGGATTTCGGATTGAAGAACGCAGTTGTAGTGTGCGTTTGTAACCACCGTGGTCGTCGTAAGAGTAGACGTGTCGTTCGCCGTAAACCGTTGTTCGTGTTCGTAGTGCGTTACGACCACGGCTTAAGATAGAATGGTTGCACAACGAGTCATTATTTTGTGATCACCAATTGTTCTTATCAGAAATCTGTTAAAAGTTACGTTACACCGCTATCTAGTTGCTTACATATACATCATCAAAATTCTATTCTTATTTTATATTGTGGTATTCAAAAAGTACTAATTAGTAATTTACAAATTTTATGGATAATCCGATAATCCTTTAAAGTTTCAAACTCATCAAATTATGAAATAAAAATTATTTCATCAATAATAATAAGGTGCTTATAGTGGCTTCACATATGTAATAAAACTTTATATCCCAAAACAAATAAACACTAATTTAAAATTTACTATTTGGTAAATAGCAATGTGTGTAATAGCCTCTATACAATTTACATATTAGTAAAAGATATAATATCTATCAGCAAATTGTAATTGCTATTTACTACAATATCCACTGGGTCCACTGCGGGTTCTGAAGTTTCTGGTTCACACAATTTTAATGGAATTGCTCCCTTTCTTAATTTGTATTTTTTTAAGCATATCGATAAATTAAAATAATACCTACAGACTACAACATATTTTAACACATAGGTACATAGTGTATTGAATAATATCATATCATTCATAATACAACAAATTCTTATTGTATGTAGCTCAATAAAGAAGTAAACTTATGGTGTACTTATTAAGTCCTTCACCAGACTCCCATGTGCTAATAATATCACATTCTTTAAAATGTGAGGCGCACACTCTAAAACTTTTTTTTAATTTAATACCTAGACCATCCTCCCAAAGTTTTTATAATTCGTCCTCTTTAGGAACGCCAAAAAGAGTTTTGGACGCACAATGAGACTCATGAATTGCACAATAATTAGGCATAATGACCAAAAAGGCAATAAACGTAATTGAATATTCACAAAACCAATTATCAAACACAGACTACAGTGATGAGATTTCGTTTAAAAGATAATACATAAACATAACATTGTCATTTAATTATTATATAGATAGAGTATGAGATCAGTGAATCGTGATTATAATAATTGAGTTACTTATTAACTCAATTATATTATATTTATTATTGAAAATGCAATAATTTAATATTATGGCGGGAAATGGGAATATTTTAATACTGTAGTACCAATTAACAACCACCAAGAGCGTTAGTAGTAGTTCACTTTTTCGTTTGTTAGATAAGAACTCTCGTATACCGCCTTCTAACATTGCGTAGTATAGCCCGATGTGCAACCTTTCTATCTTAAGTCGTGGTTACGACTACGAAATAGTTAATCTACGACCTCGTTAAGCGTTGTCGATACGTCGTACGATAGTGTTGTATAAAGTCGGTGGTGACTGTATTGTATAATTGTATTTGTCGATAGTTGTTCGAGTTCGGAAAAACGTGGTTATTGTTGCGATTTCGTGAGCTAAATTAGAGGTTAGGCGCGACGGTAGGTAGTAGCGATTGGTACTCGTGAGTACACTCACCGCGGTCGATACACGATCATCGCTGAGACGCTATCAAGCGCCGTGTTGTTGTTATTGATTAGTGATAACAGTCGTGATAGACGCTATCGTTCGATATGTCGAGCGACGGCGACGATGAACTTATCGCGCTCATTGATAAATTGCAGGCGAGATTATTGTCCAACAAGTCTGACGACGGGGACACGAATAACCATGAACAAAATCGATCGGTATCAGAGTTAAGTACGCGCCAACCCGCGTTGGATTTCCGTGTTTTACCAGACCTGGACAAAACGGTAGGAGTGTTCAACGGTCGCGAATCGACACATGCGGCCGCCAACTGGCTTACATCAGTCGAAGGTGTGGCTGATTTAAATTGTTGGCCGTTCGCATATCGATTACAGTTTGTGAGTGCAAACGTACAAGGTGCAGCCAGAGATTGGTTCGTAGGCCGTACGTTTCAGAATTGGCAGGATTTCAGAACACAATTTAATGCGACGTTTATACGCGCTGTACGCATGTCTGATCGTTGGGACGCGTTGCGTAGGCGGAATCAGAACAAGGATGAACATTCGATGGACGCATCTTTAATCAATTTCCTATGACGTTCTAATTCTTTTTCATCAACTTCATCCTCGTCGTGAGAGCCGTCGCTTGACGTGTCTATTGTCATATTCGAGATTTTGTTCGCTATTGATTCTGAATTCTCACTCTCGTATCTTTTAGCACCAGATAAATCAGCGTTCTTCCTCCAATCTTTTGTGGGCTCCGTTCTTTTGCACGAGCTAAACGATGGAGCCGATAGAGAAATCTTCGACTTGATGGGCGTCGAAAACTTCCCGCTCTCCCTCTCCTCTCGTCTGCGTCTTCCTTCATCGTATCTCTGATCTATCTCTTCTCGGGTCATAGCGATCGCAAAACTGGGCAACGATACCTCTCCAACTGTATTGTCATTTTCGGATCCAATGTGCCTCGTTCCGGAATATAAAGTTGCGTCCAAGAAGACTGGCGATTCGCTTAAGTTAGTTTATTGTATAAGTAAGAAAACCTGTGAATCTGAATCCAAGTACCATTGCAGCAAATTGGAATTGATGTGCGTGGTGTGGGCAATGGGTAAGTTACGTCAATTCCTCTTGGGGTTTACACGGACTGCCAGGCGCTAGTGTATCTGAACTCGTTCAAGGCGACAAACGTGCAAGTAGCCCGCTGGCACGATGTGTTGCAAGAATACGATTTTACAATCAAATATCGACCTGGGAATTCGGATGTGTCATGTAGATGCCTTGTCTAGGGCTCCAGTAAGCCCTACCGGTAATAAAGAACTTCCCTTCGACGTGGAGTTGGAGGATAGATGGGACGTCTGTGTATTACTGACCATTGAAGATAAGGTGCGGATGTGCCAAGCGGCTGATCAAGAGGTGTCGATTATTATTCAGAGACTAAATGCTGATCCAGTCGACTACAACTTGGTTGACAAAAGTTTTGCTCTGGAGAACGGACTGCTGTACAGACGAGTTAATGGGAAGTTATTGTTTGTGATGCCAAGAGCTATGCGCAAAGGGTTGGTGGTTGCTGCACATAATCTGGAAGGGCACCCTGCTGTGGACCGTACGGTTGCTAAAATATTGGAGGACTTTTGGTTCGTTAAGATGCGGAGGTATGTTGCATTTCACATCAAGATGTGCTTCGAATGTTTGATGGTGAAGGGACCAAGAGGCAAACAGCCAGGTCTATTGCATCCTATTGCTGTGGGGAAAAGACCATTTGACACCGTACACCTTGATCACGTGGGCCCGTTGGTTACCACTTCAAACGGTTTCAAGTATGTGGTAACTTTTGTAGACAACTTTACTAAATATGCAAATTTTTACCCTGTAGCTAGTACGAGCGCTGATGAGACGCCACAGTGCGTCAAGAAATTTTTGAACGCTTATGGATTACCTCGAAGGTTAATTTCTGATAGAGGGACGTGCTTCACTGCTCGAGTATTTGAAGAATATTGTGATGGTCAAGGGATCAGCCACATATTGACTTCCACGCGCCACCCACAGGCAAATGAACAGGTTGAGCGGAGCCATAGTGTACTTATGGCTGCATTAATGACGTGCGCTGAAGAAGGCAAGGATTGGGACGAGATTCTGACTGAGGTACAGAACTCCATCAACAATAGCGAAAGTAAAGTCACTACGAGGACACCGTTCGAGATGCTCCACGGATATCGTCCTCGGTTCCGCCAGGGTGTTCTGAGGGTATTGTCGAAAACTGCGGATAATTGGGAGCCTCCTGAAGAGGTACGTGAAGCTGTTCGTGAACAACTAGAGAAGAAGAAGGATAAGGACAAGGCCAGGTATGATAGGCACAGGCATGACAACACCCATTATAACGATGGAGAAGTAGTGGTCATGAAAAGGGTTCCCACGGTTACTGGGGAGTCTACAAAGTTACAGGACCGCTACAGAGGACCGCTAGTTGTCATTGAAGTGCTACCGGGAGATGTCTACCGTGTTGCAGAATTGAACCAGACAAAAAACAGTAGATTTGCGACAACGGCGCATGTATCCCAGTTAAAATCATGGCGTACATACAAGGAAGATGAGCAGATGAAGGAAGTTGAAGAGACGTCTGACTCAGTTCAAGGAAAGGCTGGCAGGGTGAGAAGGCCACCTGTGTGGCATGATGACTACATTGTTTAATTGGAATTTTAAGTTACTATTATTAATCATTATGTAATTTGTTTTCTAAGACTGATACGTTTGTTGAATTGAAATTTTAAGTTTACTATTATTAATCATTATGTAATTTGTTGTCTAAGACTGATACGTTTGTTGAATTGAAATTTTAAGTTTACTATTATTAATCATTATGTAATTTGTTGTCTAAGACTGATACGTTTGTTGAATTGAAATTTTAAGTTTACTATTATTAATCATTATGTAATTTGTTGTCTAAGACTGAGACATTTGTTGAATATTATGTAAAATTGTTAAAATGTTGTTAATTGTAAGTTAAGGATTGTGAATCTTGTAATTGTAGTTGAACGTTGCCAAATGTAATGCCTCAGTATGTATTCTGCTGTTGAGGACAACAGAGAGGTCAGGACGACCGGATGATAACATCTGGGCATGGGTGGGAGTCACCGATGACAGTGTGTGTGTGCTCTCCCACTGTAGGTTAGTTTTAGCTTTTAGTAGTACTAGTAGTTTTATGCGACGACTTGGTACTAGTAAGCGGAGGTCTGCACGGTGTGTGAGGACCCGAGCTGTTAGTGATTGTTAATAAATACATTGAGTGATAATTAGATGGTTGTTGTTTATTAAACAAGGTAACTTTTAACACAAGTATAGGTAACTAGTAATTATGTATAGTTAATTATGCGGCAAAACAATCTAATAACTAAAAACAAACAGTTTTTTGTAGTTATATAGTTATTTTATGTTCAAATTTTGTTGAAATTACATATTAAATTATCAAGAATAACAATTTTAGTCATATTGTTGTAATTTAAAAATATTATTCGTGAGTACTTAAATTTCTAGAGTATACTTTGTTTTCTAATATTATAATAGTTTAAGTCGTTAATGACATTAAAACTTGTAATGATAAAATTTATATACACTAATTATCTCGAAAAGTATAGACTTTTTTCAAAATATTTTTTTACATGGTTTCAAGTTGTTCAAAAACCAACGTTTTTATTAAAAAATTATATTTTTTATCCTTATCATTTTTTAAGTTTTTACTTTTTTGAAAGACAACATAGAGTTATAATTTCATAATCCAAAGCAGAATATTTTTCTAAGTATTTTGATACATATAAATCGAATTTGGGGCTAGTAGTTTATCGTTTTAAGAGGGCGTAACATCCGTATTTGTTATCTCAGTTTTACAAACGCGTAACATAACAAATTTACACTCGGCAGTTCGCGTTTTACTCCGTTAACTTAAAAATATTAGAGTGAATCGACCTATTATGAAACTTGATAGTAAGAACATTATCTGTGTTTTGTTGGAAGTATTTTTACGATAATTCAGTTTTTAAGTGAGTTATGCGTGTATAATAAATCGTAAAATAAAAATGCTCATAACTCATTTAAAAACTGAATTATCGTAAAAATACTTCCAACAAAACACAGATAATGTTCTTACTACCAAGTTTCATGATAGGTCTATTGATCTCTATTCACTCTAATTCTTAAGCCAACGGAGTAAAACGTGAACTGCTGAGATTAAATTAGCCATGTTACGCGTTTTTAAAACCGAGACAACAATACGACCCTCTTAATATTTAAACTGACAACATTAGAGCTTGCCTGTTATTGCTAAAGAACTTGGACACTTGGTTTAGAACCATTAACTTTTCTATAAGTTTATAAAATGATGTAGGTTTTATTTACAAATTAATTTATTGGCTGTTAATATGCCCAGATTTCTTACAACCAATTAATTTTAGAGTATCAGCTTCTAGAAAAATGCATACCCTTTGTCCTTTCTAGTTCATCAGTAGGTACTCTAGCAACTTGATTGCAATTAATAGTCCGGAATTTCGATTTTTGAAACATGGTACACACCTAATATCAATTATTGTTTTGAATTTTCTTGCTAAATTAAAAAATATTATTATGAATATTTCTTAAACTACCTATTAAATTTTAATTTTTGTATATTACTAGATTTAAGTTTGTATGTCATTTACTATACTGTTTATAATTAATTAATTAATACAAAATACAAAATCGGAACTGCTAGATATACATTTTGATTTTCGGTATGTTATAATTCGAAATATAAATAATAATATATATTATGAAATAAAAATAGTAATCATAAAATAGTGCGATAGACATCGATAAAATAAATCCAACAACAATAACTCAATTTCTTTTTAGTATTCAATATTGAATTCAGAATTTGAAATTGTATAATTCGAACATAATATATAAACAGACTCTATTTTGATCAGGATTCAGGACCTTATGGTGACGTTAATATTTCTTGGCATAAATTATGTATTTGATTGTATTCCATGAATCAGAAATGATTGATTATCGTTGTGAGTTTGTTTCTTGTGATTCGATCATGTAAGTTGCAGGCGTTGTAGCTGGCTTACCCGCTTACTGTGAGGCACTGAGGCGTGACTGCGTGAATCTATGACTACAGAATAGAAAATAATTCATGACGCTAATACTAATTTATTTAAGTTTTTGAGCTTTAGCCGAGATACTACTAAGTTATAGCTTCAAATTTATACTTTTTACTACACAAATCGACGTCATCCAGAAGTTGGACGGATTTTTTAAAAATATCATCAAATTGGTTGCATGACTTAACGTATGCAATGGCGTGTAATTAAATACAATTTTGAGTAATCACGTGCTACATAGATGGTAACACTTTGTCACCAACGTATTAAATATTATACAGAACACGGCACGACTGTGTGAAACACTTATAACTTTGGTTCGATGTGGAAAGAAGAATTGAGAAATCCAGATTTACGATAAATCGGTCAATGAGTCTCACACTCCCACATCAAAATCGCGGTGGAGCCGTTTTGACCGTTGGTATAGACCACCCCGAGATGGCGATATCCCACCATCGCAGTAACCATATCAAAGAATTCTACAAAAAAACAGCGGCGACTGCGACACTAAAGTTGTACGGTTCATACTGTTTATAGAAAAGAATAGATGCCTAACAAAATTATACACTCCACAATTATTAACCACTTCGTCGACTACCTGATAGGCTGATAAAGTGATAAGGACATTATAAATGATAATCCGCTAATACGCTATTTCGCTTTGCACTGCACACTGCACAGTTAGTAGACGCTCCACGTTCGACATACTATTAAGTTCGAGCCTTCGAGGCTTCAGCAGTTCAGCTGCTGAAGTGCCGACTACCGAGTCCGAGTGTGGCCGTGTCGCGAGTCGCGACTCGCATGTGGCTTGTGCGCCCGCGTCGGAACCGCTGGTCGTGCGTGCGTGAGTGAGAACCGAGTGCGCCGGCGCGAGTGTGGTGTGCCTGTGTGCGTGTGCGCGGTACGTGTGTGATTGTGTGAGGTGCGCGCGCGGAGTGTCGTCCGTACTACGACTACTACGTGCACAGTGCTCACCGAAGACCGAGTGTTACATTATACTTATATCGGTTTGCCCACCGGTTATCGCGTATTACCCGCCGTGCGCCGACGGGTCGACTTTACGCGATTGCCGTCGTAACAACTAGCAACTTAAGTTTTGCCGGTCGCGGACGGGCCGCGCGTGTGACGTTAGAATGACCGGTTCGTCACCACTCACCACCACCGCATCCTCCGAAACGTCACCGTCCCGCCACCGTCCGCTGTCGTCGTATCCGCCGTTCTTTGCCGCCGTGGAGATGACGCGCACCGTAGCGTAAAAGCCGCCGCCTCGCCGGTCGCCCGACATCCGTCGTCGTTGTCGTCGTCGTCGTCGACGTAATATATTAATGGCATCGTTGCCGCAACCCAAGTTCGAACCCAAAGCCCCCGACAAAAGCTCGTCGGCGGCTGCGTGCGAAGTTCAAAAGAAAATCCAAGAGACCGCCGACTGTTCGAACGTGAGTAGTAATAACACACCAACAACACCTTTGGCGTACCATGTCACCGGTAGTACATAAATTATACGGTACATAATGGACAGTACACGGACCTGTGGTTGTCCACAATATTGCTAAGTCATCATTTGTGCCTCTTAATTCGTAATATTAATAACAATTGCACACAGCTGAAGGGCGCGCACCTCTTGAGATGTTTTTCACTTTCCCATCTATATACACCTAGTACCTCTATCCGAATTAAGCGATATCGTTAGGTATGTTATAATTGTAATTATTATTATTATTATTATTATTATTATTATTATTATTATTATTATTTTAATATAATATGTAATAATTGTTATCGTCTGTGTTCGCGTGTGCGGGTCAGTCTGCGTGAGTAGTGTGTTTGAGCGTTTTTATTCGTGTGAATTTTTTTTTCTTTCGCATTATTTCTTGACATTCAAAAATAGGTATCTACCCACAGGCCACAATAGGTACTTTCAGATTTTCAGAATTGAGAACTCCTACTTAACCTATTCCGGATTTTTGCGTCCGACGGGCGACGATCATGATAATGACGACGACGGCGGTGGCGATGATAATGATAATGATAAATGATAATAATAATAATAATAATAATAATATTAACGCATATTACTGCAAAGCCTCAACACCACCCGACTATTATAATATATATAGCTTTATGTTTATATATATATATACGAAATAATGAGTAATCAATTTTCTGTATCAAAAGCACTGCAGTGTGTGCGTCGGTGCGTTTATGCGTGTTAGTGCGCGAGTGTACAGTGGCGACTGTTGAGGTATGTCCATCGTGTGTTCTACTCTGGTACGTTTTTCCATTGCCTTTGATTTTTATTTTTTTATTAATTGCCCTTTAAATCGAAAGTTCTAGGTACCTTAGTACTCAGTAGTGCCTTTGTGTGGGCACACTTATTGGTTTTGTTACTCAACGCTAGTATACCTGTTTTAATAATATAAGGTATAGGTACCTACATGTTATATGGCCTGTTTAGTGCCCTTTTTTAAAAATCATAAGGTCATGCATTTCTTATCTATACATCTGTCCGTCCACGTATAATAATAATACCTTATAATACGATATTTGTGAATTGTACCTTTCTAATTTATTTGTTGTTTATGTGTATTATTTATTATATTTTATCTTTTTTTTTTTTTATAGAACAACAAGTCCAAATCATTATCACTGGATTTATCGAATTTGAACACTGCTAGTTTTAAGTCCTTATTAGAAGAAGTGGTCGCATATGATACGGCTAAACAGACTAAAAGCGAATTATATAACGTATGTATTATTACAGATATCAATTTTGATGACTTATTGTTTCAAAGTTCATTCCTATTTGTTTGTATACTTATCTTGGTCTTAAACTGGGGTTTTAATAATATGTTTAAAATAGAATATGTAATTTTTTGTTATGATGAAAAAACATAGTAAATTATTTAAATATTCTTTATTAACTACTTAGAAATAATCAGAAAAATACTATTTAGTTGATACCAATTAGTAAATTATAAATGTTTCCATTTAAAATTATGAAAGAGATATATATATTATATATACAAAAAACTACAAAAAATACCTAAAATAAGTAATTGGCTAAAAAAAAAATCTTCTTACCATTTAACATTTTATTTTATAATCCAATGAAATAAATTATTGCTTTTATAAAATAAAATATTTATATTAATATTTTTATTAGAAACTTCAAATTACATTTTCATAGTTTTTGAAGTTTTACATTTAAAAAGATAAGTTTATAGAGCATAGAGGTCACCCATGGCCGAGTGGGCCTGAACTAATGTTCTAGCGGGCACGGTCCCAGGTTTGATTCCGAGGTAGCCACATGTCATACTGTCATCTTGTATGTGGTGGCATCAAGACTCTGGAGCTAGCCTACCAGAAATTATCAACCCATCCCTTATGTAATTGGACTTATCTAGTTAACTAAGAACCTGTCTTTGACACCTTATCATGTGAAATGGGTACAGTCCTCATAAAGTAAAATGCAACTTAGAAGGTAATAATGAAGATGTAACACCATTGATTATTTAGATAAAGTTACACATAGTATTTATGGGTTGACTTATCCAAATGCATTCATTATATAAAATGGTCCATTATATTATATTGTTTAAAATTAAAAAATTGAAGTTCAATGATTAATAATGAAATTGAATTTTTGAGAAAAATCAAACCCATCATTTCAGGCTACCAATATATTATAAATTATAAAATAAGTTTAAATTATACAAAAATTAAATATGGACAGGTAATAATCTTTTACCGTTTCAAGGTATATACTAAATTTTTTAATTATTTTTAAAAAACACCAAAGTTTTATAGACATGATGCTTAAAGTTATCTTAGAGAACTAGCGGATTAAAATAACATTCTTGTTGACTAACATAACTTCTAAATTACAAGATTTAAAATTATTTAGAGAATTTATGACCCCAAATCAGACTCAATATTTCAAAATAAATAACAGGTGAGATTTTAATTTATCTTCAAATATACAAATATTATCTATACCAAATTAAATAGTTGATATAATAAATCCTTTAAAACATGCTAACATGTTGAAATCTAAACATTTGACTAAAAGTTTTTTAAAAATTCATTCCTTTTCCCAATTTGGATCAATCCTTATTCATCTAGATTTCTTAAGTTTTCTCCTTCAATTTCTGTTTCTATTCTGTTTTCATTCAGTAAAAATAAAGATTTTCTATGTTTTCTTCGTTCTCGTTCAATAAATTATTTTGTATTGAATATTATTCCTATAAATTGTTATAATACTAATCAATTAAATTATAGATACATGGAAAATACAGAAATAATAATTTGTGTATTATTTGGTAATTGTTTTAAAATATCATCTCATCATCATCCACCAGGTTCATTCTTTGAGGCCTTGTATTATTCTTTATAATAGTTCAGTCACTTGATCATCATCAAATTATTTTGCCATGATACAAGTTAAAATTAAAGCTAAATTAAAAAAAAAAAAATGTATAATATAAATAATATTATCGCCCTAAAATAATTAATAAATAGCTTTTAAAATGATTTACAAAGTGACTACCGTAGTCATATTAAACAACTAGATAGCCGACTGTGAATTACATTCCCATAAGAACGTTGAAGTCGGGCCGCCATATGCCAACTGGGCAATGTTTACATAAAAACTCAATAGATAAGATACCTATATTGATAAGTGATAGTAAATAATAATTCAATTAATGAAAAAACGAATTTCTTTTCATATTCTATAGTCAAAATGTCAACAACAAATTAAATTACATAAAGTAGTAATAAGTACATAATATACTACAGTACAAATATTTATATTCATTTTGTTATCATTAATAAATAATCTTATAAACCATTCGATTTTGTAAACATTGCCCTGTTGGCATATGGCGGCAGGCTGACTTCAATATTATCACAGAACAATATGGAATAGACACTCGAACAGCTGATCGGGTTACTGTATCGCTACAGTTGAAGTATTGGAAATTGTACCGTATCCGTAACCTGATAGAATGTTAGCAACGTGTATCCCTCTTAGTTACGTAATTATAAAAACGGAAACAACCAAACAACGCATTACAAAACACTTTATCAGTTCTGTCTCTTTTTGTGTGATAATAATGATATGATTTATTTAAGTGATAATGCATGCCACTCCCTCCTAAAGGCCGTGTTCAAGGCCACAGTCACCAGATTTTGCCCTTATACACAGTGTCTGTACCCTGATATTATCCCGTAGTCGGCTATCTAGTTGTTTTATATGTCTATGGTGACTACTTAAAATAGTTGAAAAAATAACAACTCTAATCAGCTAAAATAAGCTAAATGAAAGGGTTCCCTGGGTACTTCAATAGCATTCAATAGTGTTGGCTTATATCGTTAATTATCGCACACCTCGTGGCTGTTTGCATAGATCAGTGGTTCCCAAATTTTTTTGCCTCGCGTTTACTTTTTTTGAAATATAGTGTATTCATGGTGCCTCTCCCTAAAAAGAAATAAAAATCAGAAAAAAATATGATAGGTATTATGAAAATATTTATTTAATTACAACTATACTTAAGTCATAAGACATTGGTTATATTAAGATTTAGGTCACGGTTATCTACTCAGGTTGGAGCTTGCGGATATGCTGCACGTGTAGCTGCCGTGTCGAAGTAACGACCAGAAGTACTAACAGCGCTAGGTGTTACTGGCCCGACATTAACACGTCTCATATAGGATATTAAATGGTTTTTTGTTTCTATCTTCTAAATAACATAATTTAGCAATAATTACATTGTCAATAAATAATTAACCTTGATTGTAATATTTACTATTATAATATATTTTGTATTATATATAATGTATAATAAACTATATATTTATATTTTATTTTTTATTCATACATACAATTTCCAGATATAACATTTAATAGTTTTGTTTTTTAACTTTTCCTTCACAAAACTGTATATATAATAATATTATTTGTTAATCGGAATGTAATTAGGGAAAGGGGTCATTATGATTACTTTTGAGTCTTTAATATTGCTTAAAAAATTTTTACCATTTTTAAGTTTTTTAATCTAACCTAACCTTTTTTAATTTTTAAGCATTTATGTATAGGTTTAATAATTTTAACATTTAACCGTTATTAAAAAATGTGTAGCTCGCGACTGTATAACGCCGATAAATGTCCGTATATTGGTGATAAAAACCATAGACCTATTAATAGGTCTATGATAAAAACAATATGATTTGGTCACCCGATAGAAAACAATGTGACCAACAATTTTAGTTATGTACTAATTATTGCTAAATTATGTTATTTAGAAGATAGAAACAAAAAACCATCTAATATCCTATATGAGACGTGTTAATTTCGGGCCAGTAACACCTAGCGCTGTTAGTACCTCTGTTCTCCACTTCGACACGTAATAAGGTCGCGAGCTCCAACCTGTGTTGATAGCCGTGATTTAGGTATTTATTGATTTGTACATTTTGAATTAATGGGATCATAGAACAGTAAAGTTGTATACAAGCGACACTGCTTGGTGGTTTAGTGTTGAAGTTGTAAATGATTACTTGGTAGTTTAGGAGTGTTGTTACGAACGATTTTTTTTTACAATAAACGGTTTGTTTGTTTACGTTTTAATCCTATCGTATCCTAACGTTATAACCTAACCTTTACTGCTTGCAACTATCTAACAACAAGTATGAAGTAACAACTGTTAACTTGTAACTTAGTTCAACAATTATTTTAATTTTAATTATTATTAGTAATTATAATATAATTTATTATCATTTCTGTTATATAATAATGGTATCAGGTATCAACTTTCAATTATTGAAATATATGATATGAGCCGTCAGCTGATTCTTATAAATAACAAAATGGCAGTGCCCACGAGTTTGTGCCATGTCCCCGCTTTTTTTATATAGCATTAGGAATTGTGAGAGTGTCATACTGCGACGCATAATTTGGAAACTGCTGCCATAGTTCCATAGATAATACTAAAACCTAGATTGTATTGTTATCTATGAGCTGTCGCCATGGCATGCGTATTGGGGACCACTGAAAGAAAACGGCCGCTAGGTTCGTGACGGTCAGTGGTCCCTTTTTACGTCGCGCGTCGTGGACTAAACATAGACATATAAAACAACTAGATAGCCGACTACGGGATAATATTGAAGTCAGCCGTCATATGCCAACAGGGCAATGTCATAGACATATAAAACAAATAGATAGCCAACTACGGGATAATATTGAAGTCAACTGCCGTATGCCAACAGGACAATGTTTACAAAATCGCATGGTTTATAAGAATATTTATTAATGATAACAAAATTAATATAAATATTTGTACTGTAGTATATTATGTACTTATTACTACTTTATGTAATTTAATTTTTTGTTGACATTTTGACTATAGAATATGAAAAGAAATTCGTTTTTTCATTATTTGAATTATTATTTACTATCATTTATCAATATAGGTATCTTATTTATAGAGTTATATATAAACATTGCCCTGTTGGCATATGGCGGGGCCCGACTTCAACGTTCTTATGGGAATGTAATTCATAGTCGGCTGTCTAGTTGTTTTATATGTCTATGGGACTAAAACGCTTTATTCTAACACTAAATCAGACCTTAAATACTTGCAAAAGTAGATAAGGGTGGCCTCGAAGGCTTAAACACGGTCGCGGGCGGGCAAGTATACATTAAAAATTCAATATTTTACATCAATATCATAAGATATAATTCATAATATCTTTTAAACAATACTAAATCTAAGAATACCATACATGAAACACTTTGACTAAATAAAACGGCAATTTTTCGTGGTCAATGGATTGTATTCTTTTTATAATTTTGTAACAAAGGGGATTATACGTTGCTAACATTTTATCGGATTACGGATTCGGTTTCAACTTAAAAAAGTACAAAACTGCAACCCTATTGATACAGTTGTACGATCTGCATTACTCGGCAATATGTGCCATCATTAAGAACTTATTTTTACCTATAATCGGTTCATTGAGAAACTGCCACTTGGAGCGCTATTGGTTATTTTTTCCAATTGTTTCATGGCTGCTTTATCAGTGACAGGGAATCCGAATTGTTACAATTTCGTTATCATTATAATTTTTCACAGATTTTACTATCACTTCATTCTCAAAGTAATATATTTCTTTCCCTTACCTTATTCTTACCCAAGTTGTATTCTAAGTAGTGTATTTTTTTTAAATTTCCAAGTTTATTATACTATAGTGACAGTAAAGTATCGGATTACTTTATCTTATTTTAAATATTCAGCAGGTAAAATGAACTCGGTACATCAAATATTTGTGTTTGAACGAATGATTGTCAAAAATGAATTTTTACTTTTTGTTAAAAAACTTGTTTGTATAATTAAATGTATGGTATTTTGAAAACTTACACTACTACATGAGTTTAAAATTTTAAATGTTTTGTTCATCCCTTTTCTTGATGTACTACCCTGGAATACTGTTTTAATCGTATTTTATTTTTATTTTTTTTCATGGTTTTCGTTAATTACGTTATGGAGGCCTATGGGTGTCACTCTCGGGATATATGAATTTTTCTATGTATTATGAAGGTTATAGTTTATTAATAATTAACTGGAATATCATAATTTTTGATAATTATAGAATATTAATAAACTTGGAATTTTAAACAACATAATATAATATATATATGTATTATAATTATATCATATATATATTATTTTTAGAATAGTGATTGTAAAATCTGTGATAAGTGATAATGATAACAGAGTCTGTCATCTTGCAGCCATTCGGTATCCCTGTCCCTAGACGCATGTCCGATGAGCAAATATAGTTTATCTTTAATCGTGGTTTCGGGACGGAAGGAAAGCATATAGCACTACTTAAACTCTATAATAGTATTTAATTATTTTAATTTATGTACCTTCTATAAGTTCTACCTCAGAAAAATCATTAAATTATTCATCATAACAATGATAACATTGAGGGGGGGGAGAAATAATACAATATTTAGGTATTAAAGTTGTAATAGTAGGTTAACAATGATATATAATTAATTTATCACTATTGATTTTACCATGTGTGTTTTTTTTTATTAATTTTTTTTTTTTTGTGTCTGTCATCACGTTTTATGGCAGTAAAAGTGCTTCAATTGTCGACATCAGTACCTCGTTAGATCTGAAAGTGAATTTAGTTGGTACTTTGGGGGGTCAATAGTAAAAAATACTCAATATTTTTCTAAATAATCGGGATAAACAAACTAAAGATTAAGGGAAATGGGAAATTTTACGCACAATCAGTTTTCGACCAAATCAATTTTGGTTTTTGATGTAATTTTAAAACAGATGACCAATGACCATAGTTACATGAAATTTTCACCGAATGTTTATATAAGTATATTCTATCCACCATGCACTTTTCTTTTGAATAATATTAAAAATAATTAGGCACACTTTTTTTTTATAAGCATTTAAAGATCAATTTTTGACTAATACGTAAAAATTACGGCAATTAAATTATAAAATTATCTTAGATAGAAATTCATAAAAGTTTTTCTTTTTAAATCTAAGATTTGAAAATTTTTTAATAATCTATAATATATCTTATATAGATAAACCGTCTCAGCTCAGAATCGTTTTTCGTATACAATGATATAATATCATTGGATTCTAATTTAATTACATCCATTACAAGTAACCCACTTGTAACCTACTACATAGCAGAGCGACATCCATGACTTACCCGTTTTTTTATAATCATGGTTCTAATTAAATTATTATGTACCTATTGTACCTATAGTGCTGGTGTTCCTGACACACAACAGCTGATCGTCTTAGCACTTTTCAGTTTCATTTTTTTTTTTTACATTATGATCGGCCTCGTTCCATAACCAGTGTATTATATGAATTCTTAATCGTGGTTTAACATGAGCTCCTAACACGATTTAAGATTGCAATATTGCCTAACGATCCGTAATAGAATTGTTATCACACTATCAATTCGTTAAAATTGTATTAAATGAAACATTTATTAATAATTATTGTTTATTTTGTTATTTACTTATAGTATTTTCTAATGTACCTACATTATATTAGATGAATAAATGACACGTTAATAAAATCATAGAACAGTATTTTATTTTTATTTTTTAACATTATTTTAATTTTAAATTATAATATAATTTATTATCATTTCTGTGATATCATAATGGTATCAATTATTGAAATATATGATATGAGCCATCAGCTGATTCTCAAAAATAACAAAATGTCAGTGCTCAGGAGTTCAAGGACATGTCCCCACTTTTTTTCAAATAACATTAGGAATTGTGAGAGTGTCATACCCCTGATAAAATAGCCCTTTAGAAGCGCTAGTGCTGGCTTGGCATCGGGATTGATACCTTATGTGTCGTCTTATCCACATAGTTATATACTATATAACTATATAGATAAGGAACTCATATTTTATTAATATTGTTATCAGCGAAGCTCGCCCGGAGACAAGCGTCAATTTGTCAGTTGGCTAAACATTGGTTGGCATACACAAAATGTTTAAGGAATAAATGAAATTATTTATTTTCTTAAAGGTTAGCTGATTTTTGAGTTCTCAACAGGATTATAGTATGGTTACCCGACGAGCCATTAGAATAATGTTATAACACTACATACTATTTGAATCCAAAAGTCTGGCGATCTGGTGAAGTATAGGTAGTAAATTAAAATTAGTTAGAATATTAGTTATTCAAATATTAATTTATAATTATTGTTTATTTTTTTATTTGCTTACAATATTTATTAAACAGTAAATAGACAATAAAATGAATAAATGAAATAGTCCACTAGAAGCGCTAGTACCAGCATTCGGATCTTAGATCATATACGTATATATGATCTAAGATTCGGATATTATTTACTCAATGATTCGGATTGATACCCTATGTCACAAACTAAGATACACAGGACTGGACAAGAGATAATTATTATGGTTACGAAATGTTATAGAATAGGGGTATTTTCCTATTAACATTACTAGCGCCGTCTTAGTGGATTTTTATGGAACTAGATATTTGCTAAAAATGTTCAGTAGTAAAAGTGTTCACTAATACAGCGCAAGTAATGTTCAAAGGAAAATACCCCCTGCACATCGCCTGTTCTATAACATTTCGTGGTCAACTTCTCCACAACCCTCCAACCTTGTCGTATCCAGTCTTACATAATGGTCTTGCAGTTCATGCCCTATGTCGTCTTATCATAGCTCGTTGGGTAACCATACTGTTTTAAGCGGGAGCACATACAAATGAGGAAAATATTAATATGGAAGATGGAATCGTACCTTTCAGGAAAATAATTATTCGGACTAGATTTCTTGTGAAGAAATATATTTAAAAAAAGTTGTATTATAAAGGAATGATACTTTCAAGGATCCTAAAATATTATTCCTTTATTATTTCAATTTCATTTCCTGATATACTATTTCATGAAATTATAATTATAGATTATTTTCGTAGGTATTTCATTTTACCCCATTTATATTGCTTTCCTTTAATGCTACAGAAAAATATAGAACAGACACTCGATTAGCTAATCGCGTTTCTATATCCCTATAGTACGTAGTATTAAGTACCGTATCTGTAATCTTATAGAATGTTATCGATGTGAATCCTTCTTTGTTACGAAATTATTAAAACAGAAACAACGCAATGGCCAATGAGAATTGTATAATAATATATTGTTCTCTGGTAATATAGATATGATTTATTTAAGTGTTGACGTATGCCACACCCACCTAGAGACCGTCTTCAAGGCCAAAGTCATCAGATTCTTTCAATACAGATACTGTGTTGATACCCAGTTTTAAGTCATGGTTTTTTTGTGAGTTTTTCTTCTGGTTATTCTGTATTCTGTGATCAATGCCGACACTGATAAGAATTAGCACATACAGTATGATAGGCTGCTGGACCACGGCCTGTAGGTTTAATGGAGTAATGGACTGGAAACGTCATAGTTAGCGGTGATCAGGGGACGAATACTAAAAGGTTTCGAGCATTGGACACTGATTGTTTTCAGCGCTAACGATGATTTTATTTAGTGTACAATTTTGTATCTTAGTTCATGTTTTATACAGATGGCAATGTAAGCTCTCGGTGCCCAGTACAACCCCCCGCACATACATACATTCGATTTCACTGATAAACTGCTTTTTTTGAGTTCATTATATCATAGTTATATTATCAAAAAATGTCTCGTGTTTTCTGAAGTCATTGGAAAATCTATAAAACTAATCTAATTGTTTGTAATTAATAAACAATTCAACTATTAGTATTTAATTAATATTTTAGTGTTAAAAGTATAGTATTTTGGTAAATGTATTTTCCAAAATCATGTTGTTTAAAATTATTGAAGAATAAACCAACTATTAACAATAAATAGAAAGACTCTTATCAAATGGATAATGATTGTATGATATTTTTGGAAAATGGCTGTCACGTTATTTTTTACTTCTTGAGTATCAATATTGTTGGGATTTTGGAAATATAAATTATAATATTGATCATATGCATGGATGAATAAGTTTAATGTTAATGGTTCTTTATATTAATCTTAATGCAGTTCTATCTCTCCCGGACTTCATCCACTGGCTTTTCTTCCACATCTTACAATTAAAATTTGAATTAACACCTCTATAAACCTTGTAAATTATGTTTTATTCATTTTAACTTCATTGAAAATTAAAGTAATAAAATGATGTAATATGATCCATTTTTTTTTAATTTTGTTACTATTTAACATAATTCACTAATTAATGCTACTTAAAATGATTTAAAATAAAGTAATTGTTTGACTATGTGCCAATTATTTTAATTTTAATACAATACTATCATAAACCACGATAAGTATACCTAACTACCTATTGTAAATATATATAATTTATTATAAAAGTAAATCAATTCTTTAAATTGATAAATAATAATTAAATTTTGACTTTTATTATCGGAAATTAAATTTGGTGTTTGATATTTAGTGAAATTAAAATTGCTAAATATTTATAAGATATTAGAGATAATTCTAAATACAATTTACTTATAAATTAAAAAATAAAAGCTTTATTCTTAATGTTTTATCTACTTTTAATTTTCATTTATAATAATATTACATCACCTTGGTGTAACTACAAAACCATTTTTAAATTGGATTAATTATTGCATAGTTTATGTTACAGAATCTGCTGGAAGATGTGACTCAAAATGGAGAAGATGATGTAAAACGACCATTGCACAATCAACGTTTAGTTGACAGTCAGACTGATCTTGATAAGTTATCATCTAAAGACCAACACATCAAGGAAAATTCTTCTCTAGAAGCTTTTGATTTGGCACCAGACTTCAAAAAGAGGCTCTCTGGTGTCACTACCAAAGTCAGCGCCCGTCAACTAGAGGGAGGTTCATTGCCAAGTCATGTTAATCATGCACAAGCTATATCTGTATTGATAAATAAAAAAAATACCCAAAACACTCGTAAGAAAATCGCGGAATCATCAAAAATGGCTAAAAGTGTGGATAAAGTGGTTGATCTTGGAGACTTTGGGTATGAAGAAATTCAGGTAAAAGATATGTCAAATTATACTAGTCATGCAAGTTTGGAAATCTGTCCTGGTAGAGATGAAACTAAAATAGATGATCGATTTACTACACCATTATTGTGCAAGGTAAATATATATTAACTCTAAAAAAATTTCTTGAATCATCTATTAGCTGTGTTGTAATTAATCCTATTAGCTGTGCTGTTGATTTATTTCTTATTTAATATTAAAGAAAAAGTCAAGATTGATCTCTAGTCACTAGGTACCAATATATATGTATATAGTCTGTTCTTTAATACTATCTAATCGTAATTTTGTATTGCTCAATAACGTGCACAATGTTTTCTAGTTTACATTGTAATATGTTATTAAATAACCATATATAGGTCCTATTAAATCAGGGATAAAAGGAGCATTTGCCCAGGAAGCAAAATATTTAAACCAGCTACCTGAAAAATAAAATGTTACTATGGTTTTTTATAAATAATTTTTTTAATTCAATACCTAAGAAATATTTTAAAAATAATTTATAAGTATATTCAATATTAATTTGTGTTTTTCATCAAAAAATTTTATAATCTTTTTATAATTTTTATTTGTAAATATTGTTTATAGGGGTGTATTTATGGTGTATTTATTAACCTTAACCAGGCTCTGATAGTATAGGAACATAAGGTTTAGAATTATCAACTATTTAATAAGAAGACAAGAGAAATATAGTTATGTATACATTGCTAATTAGACTAAAGCTATCAGACTAGTGTTTCTTATCTCAGCCAAAATTATTTTGAGAACTATAAACATAATATTTTGTTGAAATAAAGTATAAAAAATGAAATGGGAATGAAAGGCTTACAGTTTATTAACTGCAGTGAATGTTTGTTTCAGTTAATCAAAATTCTTGCAGTAAAATTTCAAAATATAGTTTGTCCACCTATTTTTAACTAATTAATTAAAGTAAATTATTTCTACAATTTTTTTGTTTTTACAATGGTTGTCTATTTAAAATTGTTATGAATACAAAACCTAACAATAATACATTCTTTAGTATTTCTGAATTATTTGTAACATTTATTGTTTTATTGTTCTGTTTTATTAATTAATTTTTTTAAATTCATAGAATTTCATAAATTTAACATATTATTTTATATTTAAATGTATTCAAATTTATATTGTAAAAAAAATAAAAGCTAGTTACTAATTTTATCTATAAATTATAAAAACTTAACATTTGTGAACTTTTTAAATACTTTTTGATGCATATATAAAGTAGGTACTACAAATTTTTATCATGACAAATACAAGAGTAATGATTTTATTATTACTCTACTAAAATTAATGGATAGAACAATTTATCTTTATTATAGTGCACCGCAATTCGTTACATACCACAATCTGCTTGATAGTCCAATTTTAATAATCTAAATAAATGTATAAAACCCACATAAAATTCCAGTTGGTTATTCCAAGTTATTTTTTATAATCTAAATTGTCATAATAGTTTATATAGAAACAACTTACAACTATGGTATTGGTATAGTACTATTTTATCAATGTCGTAATTTATAACTTCTATAACATTTGTATTTTAAAAATTAATTTTTAATGGAAAATTTTTTGGCGGTATCTACTACTTTTATACTACTAATACACTGAAACACAATGTTTGTGAACAGATAATTATATATTATATATATAAATCAGTGCATACTTATCATTTATTGAAAATAAATAAATATTTTTTTTAGTTTTTTTTTTTGGTTTATACTTTATGCATTTATAATTTATGTTTAATTTTAATTAGCAAAGTATATGGAAATGCTCTCACAGTATTAATTATAGTAATATAATAAATTGAAAAAAACTAAACACCTGACTGTATCAAATGATATAATTTGATGACCATAGAAAAAATAATTAGATCACATTCTAGGAACACTCAATATTAATTTTGTAAACAATGTAAAAATGTGTTTATTAAATTTTAGTTTGTTTTAATAAATTGCATTTAATTTGAACACCTTTTCATGTAATGAAAAAGTTTCACACATACATTATACCATTGATTATAAATACTAGTATTTATAATCAATATCAATAATTATACATTTATAAAAAACTATTAGATTATGTTTGGTAAAAAAAAATCAAATTTGAATATTTTCATTAAACATGTGAAACACTAGTAACTAATTGCAAAATATATTTATGAGATATTGATATGTAGATATTTATGTATTAACAAATTGAACATCTGTTTTATTTTTTATAATCCAGAACTTAACATTTAAAAATGTGTTATTGTAGTAAACTAAGTTAGGCTTAGAATATTTTATTACTGGATTCATATTTCTAATAATCAGAAATCATTGTTCTATTTTTAAATTAGTTAAGAAAAACAAGACAATTATCCGATACCTTATTTTTTATAAAATCTTATTGGTGTGAAGTGGCTTAAATACTGTTTTCAAGTTATTCTAATTAACTATCCTATGACTAACATATCTACAAACTTAATTTTGATTTGATTTTTCATTGTATTTTATATTTCAATTTTTCCATTATTAATAAATATTCTTTTAAATGAAAAACATAAAAAATAATTTATTTTTAATATGAATTATTACAGACTAAAAATATGCTACATTTTTTAGCTGAAAAGTAGCTTTTGTATATTTAGATTTTTAAAACTTAATTTATAATTTCTATAGATACTAATGTATTAAACAATTTTGTATTCACATATTTTTTCTAAAATATTTATTAGTAATTTTTATTGTAATTATAATTATTTGTTTTTTTACAGCAATCAAGTCAAAATTATGAAGATCATGATTCCTACATGGAAATAGATGCATCACCATACACTAAAGATTCTAAAGACGGAATGACTAAAGGTAATAATATATATTTTTAATTTTTTGAAGGATAAAATATTTTATACCTACAAATGTATTTTGCTTTAAAAAGTACAAACTGGAAATTATTATAGTTCTTGCATTTATGCTTAAGTAGCTTTTTAAAAGTTTTAATAGATTTTCCACGGCAATAAAAAAAATACACATTCTCTATTCATTACCTATGTAATTAATTGTGCTTTTCTTTTGTGGTCTGTGACTAGAATAATAATACACACTTGTAATTGGTTTTTTAATATATTAGTTTAATATTTATTATCGAGTAGTCCATATATTATAAAGAAACTTTAATCTCTTATACCTATTTAATAAAATATTTATTTTATATTGTTATTTTTCTCAATTTTTTTGTCTACACAAAATATATGTACAATGCTTCTTATAATTTGTATTGTGTATTAATTTTATTCATATAAAACGCATGAAGTATGTATTTAAAATTAATTATTTAGACTTGTTTTCATCTGATTGGGTAAGTGATTATTGATTCAATTAATTACTTGCTTTGTTCTTGCAGCTTGATAATATTGACAAGCTTCGTTTATTTTATTTTTCAAAGTAAATTTTGAACATTGAAATTAAATAATAATCAATGATTAATTGAATAATGAATCTGATTTTAAAGTATTACTTCAGCAGTATTATTACACAATAGTATATTTTAACATTGAAATCTAGAATATCTACTTAAATAAAAACTTAAAATATTTGTTCAGTTTTTTTTTTTTTAATTTTTAGGCTTGCTATTATTTATTATTACATTTTTGATTAACTTTGATTGCTTAAATCTGAAGAAACCTTTTATAATATTAACAAATTATTTTAATTTTACTTGTATATCCAGCTATTAAAACCTATAAATAATATTATATTTTAGAAACTTAACAGAACTTAACTTTAACCTTTTATTTAAATACTAAACATTATATTAATTTAACTTCAAAGGCAGAGGCACAATTAATTATAGTTAAATTAATCTACAACTAATTAATCATATATGAATATGAGTGGTTAACACTTATAAAAAAATATTGCTAACGATTGATTCCATTTTAAGAAATAAATTGTTTGATATTTTATTGGAGTGTGTGGTGTTTTTCTTTGTTTAATTATCCAACTTTTTTCAAAATGCAGAATATTTCTTGTTTTGTTTTTGTTTTTCATTTTTAATTGGCATGCTTTTTATATTCTATTTGGAAGTACTGCCACGGACTTCAGGTGAGGGCGATCAAGACGTGAAAAATGGTTTACATCAGCCAGCTACAGTGGTAACGGATTTTAATAAAGATGCACAAACGATAGACCATCATTTGTTACACTTATTTGGAGGCCAAATTAATTGCTATCAAAATCCTTATAACGGATTTTCACAACCAATGAGTTTGCATTTTTTAACACCAAATGGTAACTTGTTATTTACTATAATTACATTCATTCTAAGTATATTAATATTGCTAAACTCATTTATTTTTCTGTAAAATTTGTTGTAGGTAGTTGATAGGCATATTTTCAAAATGTTAATTAGAATCAAGCTTATATTTTTAGTACTCAAAATTAAAAACACCATCATATGTTTAAATCAGTAATGAAATTAAATAGATAAAACTTAACACATTAAATTTCAATATTTATTATTGTTCAACCATTTTAATTTTGAAAGTATATTTTATGGAATCTTTCTATTTTGTTTGATTGAGATTTTAGAATTATAGGTGTTTTAAATTTTAATAGATATTTGTTGGATTTAATCAGTATTAAAATGAAAATCAGATTTTATATTTAATAATCTATTTTTTAATTGGATGATTAAGGTAAATTAAACCAAATAAAATCACACAACCTTTACTCTTCAGCTAGGACACTGTCCAGCAATCATTCTCTAAGATACTCAAATTTCATTTACTCCAACAGTAAAATATCTTGACTTAATCTTAGACTGTAGACTCACCTGGACCCAACATACGCGTATAAAAAGACTTCAACTTAACCTGCGACTTTGTATGCTTAAAATTTTACTAGTTAATAACAAACTCACAAATGATATATCCGTATATGTAATATATGTACATATATTATATTATCAATGATTATAATATCTTATATCAGTAGTATCATTGAATAGTTTCTTATGACATTTTTAACTGAAACAAGAAAACTATAAAACCTCTTACAGACTATAGCGGTAGCAGTAAAAAGCAGTTGTACACAATTTTCACATCTGCATGTGTTGTTTCCGTCTTATAAGTGCGTAACATAGCAAATTTTACTCTCAGCAGTTCCAATTGAACTCTGTTGGTTTAAAATTTAGAGTGAATTGACCTCTCATAAAAATTAAAGGTAACATTATTATCTATATTATAACTTAGTCTTTTTATTATATTTTAATTTTAAAGTGAGAAATTAGTATTTTAAGATATAAAAGATTTACAATTTTAAAAATACTTATAACACACATTAAAATAAAAATATAAAGCAAACGTGATAACCTGGATAATATGTTAATTTTAATTTTTTAAAAGAGGTCAATTCACTCAAATTTTAAACTAACAGAGCTAAATTAGAACTGCTGAGCGTAAAATTTGCTTTGTTACGCTCTTATAAGATGGAAACAACACATGCTGGTGTGGTGTCCTCTTAACATAGTAACATTGTCATGATAATACAATTTTACCTCAAACTCTATCCTTAACTTAACTTAGTATTTTTTTAAATATTTAATTCAGTTTTTGGAATACAAAACTAGACTACTAATTCCTGAGCAATCAATTTCTCCGACTTACAATTTAAGACTGAGAGGAACAATGAATGTATTGATTTTAAAATGAACTGAATTTTTAATTTTTTTTTTTGTGTGTACACAATAAATAATCAAAATTATGTTTCAATTTTAAATGTCAGTAAAAATCAAAAAAAAAAAAAGTTAAAGAAAAACTTAGATTTTTAAACATAACCAGTCTTAACTTTTATTAGTTTTTTTTAAAATTTGTTGTCAAGAAAATATTTTCTGCTTGGTTAAAATTTAATACAAGGATAAACATAAGCTGTTAGTAGCGGAAATCATAAAAAAAATTGAGAGTAATATCATAATAACTTTTACGAGCATCTGTAATTAGAATTTTGACAAAATTAGTTAAATACATGAAAATTTGCAAATTATTTTGACCAAATTCAAAAAAAAAAAAATAAAGCATGTTTTATATCTAAAATTTTAACATTTAGTACAATATTTCTCATAAGTTTTTCTACCTTTATAAAAAACAGTTTACCGAAAATTCAGTTTAATTTTTTTAATTGATGTAATACAATTTTCTTATTTTATTGTAATAACCTTAGGTACTTGAAATTTCAAATTTGTTTTGTTGTAATTTAAAAACAATATTTGTGGGCGCTTGAAAAGTTGAAACTCTTAAAGTATATATTCACTCTCAATGACTTCAAATGCAATTTTTTCCGAAAAAAGTATTTAATCTACTGTTTTACTAATGTTAAATAGTAACATAAATTATTTTAATACCAATAATGTCATAAAATATACCTTGAGCTTATAGTCCATCTTTGCACAGAATGGTTTTTTGTATACAATTATTTTATATTGAATTCTAATTTAACATGCCTATTACAGTGACCCCTGTAGATTAAATAGCTCTTTTAGTCAATTTTGGATTTGAAATATAAGTTAATACAATAAAATGACTTATTTATATTTATTTATTCATTCAAATATATAATTCTATAATTGTTCTTTTAAAAAAAAAAAATTAAACTTGTATGGTGTGTGCCATGCATGAGCTAATAAAATGGTAATTCAGAGAAATGGACGGTGAGCTAATTTCATATTCAACATATTAAATTGAAAAAAAAATTCAAAAAGTACTAAGTTACAGTGTACTGTTTTCTACGCACACAAATTTAAATACACTTTTACTTGAATTACTACAAAGTCACACAGCACATTTTATAATCGACTGACATCATTGACAGATTCTCACTTATAATAAACAGTATTTAGTGGATATTATTTATACATAGTATATTTTTACCTTAACTAAATTATTATTATATACACAATATAATAGTTATTGAACTATTAAACAAAAGCTATCATTTGGTCTATACAAATTGAAGTAAATAATTATAATTTATTAAATTGATTTAGTCAATCTTGTGGTTAATAATAAGTATTAAAAAATTACATTATTTTATTTATGGAAAGTATACATTATAGCTGACTTGATGTCAACACTGCCATGCACATAATATTTTTTGTAGGATTAACAAATCACTTATTCAATAATTAAAACTATTTAATTTTGGCTTTGATTTTAATTGCTTGAAGTGGTTTTTGTTGGTTTTTTCTATAAGATGCAAAAAATTCAAATTGGTTGTATTTTTATATGTAAATGGTCTTATGCTGTGGTGTATGGTAAGGATTATAATTAAATAATTTCAACTTATTTATAAGGTAGATGTAATAAATAATATTTTATTTACCTACTTAAAAAATGATATAATAATATGTGAATTTGTTTCTAATATGATACTTAGATTTCCTTTTAATTTAATACAAATAGGTAATATTTTTTTTAGCTCTTGCTTATTTTTATTAATATTTAATTTTAAAAAGATCAAATCTCATTAAATATTAAATATTTATTTTATTTTATTTTAAATAGTAATATACAATAAATTAATGCATAAAAATAATAAGTTTTTTTTCTATTTTTGACCTCATTAATTGTAGTGATGTGATATTTTAATAACTAATCATGAAGAATTGATTAAGTTTTAAATAGTTAGGAAAGATTTTTTAATTTTCTTTTGCTGCATATTTGCAATTTTTGTTTAATAGTGATAAGTATTGTTTTACAATGTTTCAGATAACCTAGGATTACAGACTACATATAATAATAATAGGGTATGTTTAATTTATTTTTAATTTCATACTTTTAATTTGATTTATATTTAAAAAAAGTATTATTGTTATACCATACGGGAAAACTGTATATAATTAAACTTGCTTACATTTATGAATATAATTAATTTTACAATAATTATTCTTAAGAGTACATAACAGTGGTATTTGCTGTCTCCGTCTTACCAGTGCGTAATATAGCAATTTTACGCTCAGCAGAACACTTGTAGCTCCTTTAGTTGAAAAATTACAGTGAATCGTCCTATTATAAAACTTGATGGTAAGAACATTATCTGTGTTTGTATGTTGGTTTTTTTTACAATAATTCAATTTTTTGGTGAGTTATGAGCATTTTTAATTTACTGTATGTTATATGCTCATAATTCACTTAAAAATTGAATTATCGAAAATAAACCAACGTATAAACACAGATAATAGATAATGTTCTTACCATCAAGTTTTATAATAGGACGATTCACTGTAATTTTTTAACTAAAGGAGCTACAAGTGTTCTGCTGAGCGTAAAATTGCTATATTACGCACTGGTAAGACGGAGACAACAAATACAACTGTTACATACTCTTAATAAAAATATAATTGCAAGAAATTATATTATATAATTATAAAGTTATGGTAATGACTAATAAGTAAGCCAATATTTCTATTAAATCTAATCCTTTTTGGTGTTTTATTTTTTTTAGAGAAATAATACTGAAGATACTAGTAATACTGCAATTAAAAGAAATAAGCAAAAGAAGGAATTAAAGAAGGTTTGTCTGATAACTAATTATATTTAAGCATTTTAATTTTGTTTGTTTGAAACATTTAATTTTTAGAGAGATGAAGTTGTTCGCTCTGAAGATATTCAAGGATATCGAGGGGATAAAAATATTGATGAAATCTTAAAGTTCATTGGAGATAAAAGTAGTGATGGCAAAAAAAGTAAAGGTAGTAAGACTAAAAATAAAATAAAAAGTCGAAATGGAAAAGGTTCTGATGATGATTGTGGTAGGCCAAAAAATGGTAAAATGAAAATGACCAAGTATAATAGTGTTGAAGAAGTATCTACCACAGTCTTTCAACATATGGATAGTTCAGACGATGAGTCTAAATCAATTAAAATAAGTAAAAAAAGTAAAAAAAAAGTACCAAAACAAAATCAATCTTCTAAGAAGTTTGCATCTACTGAACAGAGACTTGATGTTTTATCATCAGAGTCACAAGATACAGATTCTGCTGATTTTTTGTTGGTTACCAATAAACAGAGAAGAAAAAAACAGAAATCACAAAATAAATTAAATACAACCACTAGTAACTTTCCTCCTCATGACTCATATTTATTGTCACAGTACACACAACCTAAAAGTGTAAAAAATAAAAAAAGAAGGAAATCCACATCTTCAATGCCTCATTCTGACAAATCTGAAGACAACTCTGATCTAGATTCTGTACACTCTCTGCCTGCCTCATCTACACCTTCTAAACAGCCATCATACAAAGACGCTCCTAAAACTGATTTGACTAAACCAGCCTGTGTAGTTACCACTTCTGAAGAGTCAATACCAACAGTTACTGTTGCACTTCCGCAACGAAATACTGACAGCATAGCGAGTAATATAAATTACAATAATGAATGTATCAATGGGGATGTGCATGTCACATATATTGTGCATGAACCCCAAAAAGCGGATATTGAGACCGCTAAAAAGACTGCCGTTTTAAACAAAGTTCCTGCAGCGGTCCCCCCACAGAGCGCCTCGCTGACTGTGCGTGTACCGTCAAAGAAAAAACAAAGCCCAATTATGTATAATAAGTATGAGGTGGATACAAGCCTGTCTTTTGGATTTGAAATTGACCAAAATTTACTGTGTGATAGTGCTAATGATTACTCACCTCCAGCACCAATTCCTATGCCTATAGAGTACAACTATAAAGAAGTGATATTGTTTATCAAACAAGGTAATTAAAAATTAAATTGCATTTTTAATCTATAATAATACATACTATAAAACATGATAAGCCACATTTTTAAAATATAAAATGTAAGAATTAATTATAAAACTGGAAAATATTTTATTTTTTTTAGCTTCTTGTATATTTATTATTACTATCATTATTGTTAAATCTTCAAATGAATAGTTTCAATTAACAGAAATCCTCATTTTTTGCTCAATTATTTTAGTTCTGAAATAAATATGATTTAATTGAAGTAATATAATTTAATAATACATAATGGTTTTTTTCCCCTAAGAGTTATGGTGTATTAATTTATTATTTGAAAACTAATAATTAATGAGAAATTAAATGTTATTTTTTTTCAATTTGTTTGAATATTCATGTTTTGGTATAATACGTAGTATACTAAACAACAGTACCTATACTGTACATGAACTGTTTTAATATGATATAATATTAAGTTAATTTTTTTTTTTCTAGCTTGGCAAGATGTTGAAAAAGAGAAAATCAATGGTAGATCCAACATTTTGGAATACAAACGAGATAACAGTGGTGTTCTAGGAGAAATATGAAATTTTTGCCAAATAATGTTATGAATAAACATAATTTGTGTTCGACAACTAATCATATTTTGTAATAAATGATGAAAAAAAAAATAGAAAAAAATTCTACAGAATTCGTTAATATTCTTCGATACATTTTTATATACCATAGTAATTATTTATGTATGTAATTTGTATGTATATATATATATACATATTAAGAAACAGTGTTAAAAATTACTCTTCTTGAAAAAAAAAACAAAAAACATTAATTTAAAATGATGACCTGTGTCACTTAAAATATTTCTTTTTCAGCAAATATTGTGTATATGATTGTTAATTTAAAAAGGTCATTACATTTTTTCTTTTGTTAAGTTTGTACGTTCAAGTTTGTTTCGCTTATTTAAAATTGATAATTATATTTTGAAGGCAACTAAAAGGCCACAAAGTTAAATTTGTGAGTTATTCAAGTTGTTGGTGGTTAACACGTCAATATTAACATTTTTTTTTTTTTTTTTTGATGTACTTACAACACTTATTTGTTTCAAAACTTAAAAATTGTATTTGTTTACCTTACGAATAATTTTGTACATCATGTGTTAGGTTTTTGTTTCAGTTATATTTATGTGTAACTCATCTGTAATAAACTGATTTGATAACAGATAATTTCAGGAAATTATATAACCTAATTGTTTTTATTACATTATAATATACTCCAAGTGAATAGTGACAAAATATTAATACAATATTTATTTTTGTAATAATTTGCTAGGGTGTTTATAAGAGATGGCAAGGTATATTTTATCGCTATTATTAAAAATATTGTTGTAAAAAGTTTATTCATCGGTTGGGTTAAATTATTTCTGAGTATTAAAATTTTGAAGTGAATTATGAACATTTTTAAATATTAATTATTAATTTTTTAGGTATAATTTACTCATAACACATTTTTTGTTTTTTTTTTTTTCATAGAATGTTTTATTCAATCTGTTGAATAAAGAACAATAACAACCGAGGTGATTGATATAAATAAAAGAAACAAAACAAATAGAGATAACAGAGTGTAGAAGCTAGAAGCCTCCCAGTGGAAGTACTTATAATTCACTTGAAAATTATAATATCGTTTAAGACCAACAAAAGAAAGCAGATAATGTTCTTACCTAAAACTTTGATAATAGGTCAATTCATTCTAGAATCAAAACTAACGGCACACTATATTAACTAGTGAACGAATATTTGCCATGTCTTATGTCCAGTCTGAGTAGGACTCGCTCAATTTTGGTTCCAGAGTAAAAATACCTATTACAAAATTGAATTGCGATAAATGACCATATTTCTGAAGGTAAGAGGGTGCGTTTAAAAAAAAATATATATATAGGTATTTAGATTTTGAAAAGTCGAAGGTCATTCAAAAATGTTGACATTTTCACAATTTCTGAACGATATGTTGGAATCATGGAAAAAACGCACAGTCTGTCCAAAGAAATATCGCAATTCAATTTTGTAATGGGTGTAGGTATTTTTACTCTAGAACCAAAATTAAGCGAGTCCTGCTCAGACGGCGTAAATACATTTAGTCTATGTCGTAAGAGTGTAAGACGGAGACAACACTTGCGGTTATATAGCGTCTTCTTAAGATTCTTGACGAATTATTTTAGAAAAAACATTATAACCTGTGATAAAAATTCGTTTTTATGCTGCATCCATGTCCAGAATGTATTGAATGTTGATAAGAGTTATCAGTTGGTGGGAAACATCGTTGTATGTTACCAATGGCGCAACTAAGATCTATTTTCGGAGTAAGTTATACATATAAAAAATAAAGGTATTCACTTTTAAAAAGATTTCGGAAAGGGGGGCTAACTGTTGGTTACTAAGGTCCATTCAGATTACAAAAACACGGTTCCAGCCTGCATGTAAGTATTAAAATTTAAATAGAATCATAGGCGTTTGCGGGGTATGCAACTGCATACTCTGAAGCTCTTAGGGGGGGCGAAAATCGATACTAGGAAAAAACCTTTTTTTGCGCAGTAAAAATAATTAGAACGTATATTAATATATTTATTGTGATAACAAATGATTCAAAATAAGAGAAATTATGTCAGATTAACGGCAGTGATAACGTTTGATTCACGAATTAAATCATAAGGTGATTGCTATATGTAAATTAACCACCGTCCGACGTATAAAATTGCCTATGACCGGGTGCTATTAGCAAATTGAAACATCCAATTATTATAGTTACCAAGTATTTGCGAAATATATACTTTTTGTTTTTTATCATGGTATTTGTTACGTTATTTTTTAAATTAAACTAAGACTTTTCAATATTTGTGTACTGTGTAGGTATATCAGAATTTTACATGCTTAAAATAACTTTCAGGGCACGCCAGTGGAAGTCTTTTGCATACCTCGAAAAAAAGGCTTGCGCACGCCTATGGATAGAATAATATAATAATGTACATGGACATTGGGCGCCCATTAGTAACTCCTCAGGAGAGAGGTTTATAAAAAAATTCTCAAATTTTTTATCTTAAGCTGTTAATATCATGATAATATTTATTAAATTTTAAGTTCATATAATTTTTTCAGGGGGGGGAATGCAAATACCCAGTCTTGCCCTCCCCCCAATGGGTGCCCATAATAATCTATCGCTTTTATTTTGTCAACTATGTAGACTTATACAAGTATGTTCATTTACAAATTGACAATGTTCTGGGGAAAAGGGGAAATTATTTCCTTCATACGTCATTGGAATATTTACGTTATGCGAATGTTTGCCAATTTAAAAATGGTTCAACTTTTTAACATTCTGCGTATATACCTAACATCTTATAACTTTACCTATCCTTACCTAACAACCTAACCTAACTATACTTAACGCTTACAAATTTAGTAAAAAATTCTGCTGGAATTAAGCAAAATATTAATCACTTCTTTATATACTATAGTTTAACATTAAAATTAACATTTTGACAGTATCAAACACTTTGGCCAAATCCAAGAAAATCGTATTTACTTTCATACTGTTATAATGAGCATTAGTTATGAAGTTACTGTCGCTACTCGCTACATTATTTGAGTCAAAAACTGACAAAGTTATTAGTATAAAGTATGTTTTATTGCTGAAATTAAAATCATTTTATATACTTTTTTTATTTTGAAGTTGTTTAAGTTTTGAATTGTTATAAAGGTTACCTATATCTAAATATATATATATTTTTAAATTTTATTAGATATAAACATGTCTATATGTAAATATGTACAATATTAGCAAAATAAGCTTATTTGATGAGAGCATACACAAAACAAAACAAAACAGAAAAAAAGAAAAAAAAGCGGGAAAGTGGGTATCGCTCTGCTGTACATTAGGTGGTAGGGTGGACCTCTGACTAGGGTAGATTAGATTTGAATGCAATGATAGGTATCATTGTATACGAAAAACGATTCTGAACGGATATGATTTGTCAGTCTAGATCTAGAATATATTATATTTAAATATTGTCATATATTCTATTTTGAAACAAATATTTTATTTTTCAATTAGGACGCATTTTGACTAAGGCATGGTTAATCAATTTTTCCAAAAACATTGCATGTAGTTAATAGTTATCATAATTCATAATACCTTATATTATCATAGATATACATATACCTGGTTTGAAAATTACCTTGTTGAATCATTACACGATTTCATAAAAAATTTAAAACTCAAATGCTCAAAACATTTTTCCTATAATGATGCTTCAAATTTCCTCTATAGCTATTTGAAGCAAAACTTATGGAAAACTTAGTGTTGAATTTTATAACCTTAGATATTAATATAAACAATATTATGAATTTTGAACTACAAAATAATTTGCGAACATTCACGGTTTTGACGAATTTTTGTCAATATTTGAAATTCAAATGCTAATAAAAATTTAATTTGAATTTCCGGTGGACAATTTTTTTGTGAAAATATTGACAAATTAGTAAGGAATCTTGTATTAAATTTTCTAATCATAGATTTAAAAAGAACATTTTTTATGAATTTCTAGCTTAAAACAATTTGCGAATATTTGTGATTTTTACGTATTTTGTCAAAATTCAAAATTTTAATGCTTATAAAAATTTTATAAAAAAAATTTGTGGATATGAATTTCTTTTAACTTTCAACTGCTATTGTAACAGTATGTTAAAAGCCTTGTATTAAATTTTCGAGATTTTCTACCCAAAAAATAAATTTTTATCGATATTAATTTAAAAAAAACTAATAATGATCGAAAATTTCATATGCCTATATGAATAGTTCAACTTAAGTCGAAATTTTTTTTTAATTTCATGGTGGATAGAATATACTTATATAAACATTCGGTGTAAATTTCATGTATCAATGGTCATTTGTTTAAAAGTTACATCAAAAATCAAAATCGATTTTGTCGAAAACTGAGTGTGCGTAAAATTTCCCGTTTTACCCTTAATTTTTAGATTGTTTATCCCAATTATTTAAAAAAATATTAAGAATTTTTTACTTTTGACCCACTAAGTACCAACTAAATTCACTTTCTGATCGAATAAGGTACTGAAGTCAAAAATCGAAGCACTTTTACTGCCCCAAAACGTGATGACAGACACAAAAAAAAATATTCGTGGTTTTAACGAATTTTTGTTAATATTTGAACTTAAAATGCTAATAAAAAAAAATTGTGCCTCTGTATTATTATAATTTTTAATCATTATAAGAATAAATTATGAGGAACTTTGTATTAAATTTTCAAGTATTTTGATTGGGCCAAAAAATTTTATCGACACTTCAAAAAAAATGTTCAGAAATATTGAAAATTTCAGTTGTCTATAAATATCTCAAAAAAAGTCAAAACTTTTGAAAATTAAATCATGTAAATAAAATGCCAATCTAAATAACTGGTAAAATTTTCATGTATCTACGACTTATACTTTTTGAAAAGTAACAAATATTTTAAATCGTTTGAGGTTAAATCGTTTTCGTTACGCTATTTCGTAAAAATTTGAAATTCAAACGCACTTAAAATTTTCCCTATAATGATGCTTCGAGTTTTCTCTATAGCTACTTGAAGGAAAACTTATGGAAAACTTAGTGTTGTATTTTTAATCCTTAGTTATAATTTTATAAACACAAACTATTTTATGATTTTTCAACTTTAAAAGGGTACCACACGATTGCGTACGATGTATCTTTTTGAGAACACGATTGCGTACGTTAAACCATTAACTTTAATATTTACCCAAAAAGTCTTCTTCGGACATGATTTATCGATGAGCAAAATTAAAACAATAAGAGAATAAGTTAATTTTAAATTATAATAAAGTAAATAATAAAATAAACTAGTGACACTGTTAGTCACTTTTAATTAGGTATCGCACGAAACACAATATTTGTTATGACAATTATTGTCACCGTGTAAACGCTTATCTTCATGTGACAGTAGTTGTCGCGTTACTATACGACAGCGCTGTCATGATTGTACTGTCACCGTGTAAACGCGCCTTAATCCTAAACCCTGTCTAAAATCAATTTGATCTTCCGAAAGAAGTTTGTATTAATAAAATTTGTTTTAATACGATGAAATTTAAAATTGTTAGTAGTTTTAGTCTAACCTACCCATAGGTCTAAAATATCTCTGTACCAAGTTTCGTCGCAATCGGTTCAGCCATTTAGTAATGCATAAAGGACAAACAGAAAGACAGACAGAAATCCATTTTTATGTTTATAGATTTTTCGGTAGAAATTCATAAAAGTTTTTCTTTTCATAGGCCATAGCTATTATAATATCAGAAATTTTCACTAGAAGAAGACTAGGTGAAGGTTAGGTTAGGTTAAAAAAAGTATTTTTTAGTATTAAAAAAAAAAGTACACCGAATGATTACGCTATTTATTTTCAGTTATAATATTAATTTTTTTTAAGTATTACATTTTATTATTTACACAAGTATGTTACTATGTTAGAACGAAACAACGTTTCCACTCAGAATTGTTTTTCGTGTGTAATTGTTTGTGACTGAATATTCAAATATAACACATTCATACAATGCATGTTCGACAACCACTGAACAGCAAAGTGGAATCCACTTGTCCACTTTTTTTTATATTTACCTACCTATGTAATTTTAAAAAAAAATGGATCATTTAAGATAAAAATACCTATTACAGTAAAATAACTAACGAAATTAGCAAAACATTTTTGTGCCTATACTTATTGGATAAAATATATATTATAGATTTAGTAGGTACCTATTCACGATTATTAATTAAGTAATTAAATTATGATATTATTGGTACCTAAGTATAACTAGTCACTAGATAATATATCATAGTTGCTATAAAACCATTTCATAGACAATTTATATTTTAAGTGTTAGACAATAATATACAATTTTGTCACCAACCTCGAAAATAATAACCTCACAATAACACCTGATAACTGATATACCAATAATATTAATTCTGTAATCATGTAACATGGAATCATAACTAAAGTATCCATTAATAATATTGTCTAATAATTCTCTCTCTCTAAAAAAAAAAAAAGTATCAATTATTGAATACAATTCATAAAATAAAATATAATATAATTCAGTAGTTGATTGCACAGTTATTATAGCCATTATAATATGTACTTATGTACTATGCTATTATTATATTGAATTACATATTATTTGTTCACATCATTTCCCATTAGGTATATTCAATAATTATTATAAAATTCATCATAGTATTATTGTTATTATAAACATTAATGTATTATATACTATTTATATTTAGCATGAATAAATAGTTATTAATTGTTCGTGTTATAAATTTTTTCTCGGAATTTTTTTGAATTTTAATGTGCATTAAAAAATATTTTTAGCAAGAAATGGGAGACGGGATCATGCTAGACAAGGCGGCCCAACTTACAAGTTAAATTTATTTATTTACCTAAATCTGTACGTTTTGTTGAGGAAGATAATAATTTAATTAGTACATTCAATTAATACATTATCACACTTCCACATCCCTGTATAGGTACCTACATAATTTAGAGTGTTTAATAAATTTCGCGTGAAAAATTGGCTTCTATTAAAATAGGATGTATAAGTGTTAAATTTTGCATTTGGTACTTATTTTTGTTAAAACGAACGTCAAAGAAAATAATCAACTAAATTATATTTAAAATGCAGAATGCGTTTTGTGAATCCATGCGAAATAGGATATTTAACTCATTTGCAGCAGATAGTTTTCATAAGTCATAAAAATTGGTATTATGTTTTCAGTTTTGTCAATATTTTTTGGGGCACTTGATTTTAAATTGTTAAAAAGAAATCTCCAACCTTCAATATTACGAGGTATATAAATTAAATAGAAAATATTAAAAAGGCAGGGAACTGGTAAATGGGTACCGTTCTGATATAAAGTTGTTGTAGAATGGATCACTATTATGATAGATTAAATTTTAATTCTATGGTTTATCATTGTATATGTAAAACGATTCTGAGCTATATCAAATATCTATGGTTCATGGTATGTTTATTTGATATTGGTTTTTAAGTAACTTATTTAGCTAAATATAAGTATTATAGAAGATTGGTCTAATTTTTATCGAAAATATTGTATTTATTTTATTAATTAATATTTAATTATGTATTAATATATTTTAATATCCATCTACCGCCTCTGCGAGTAGCTAGTATGATTGAAAGGGTTCAAAGAAAATTCCTCCGTCACACTGCTTATAAATCAAACATATTCTGTCCACCTCATGATTACTCGGCAATCCAATGCATTTTTTCCTTAGAAAGTCTCGCTGATCGCCGTCACTCGGCAAACATATCATTTCTATCTAATCTACTCTCCTCTAAAATTGACAGTCCAGAATCGCACTATCTCGCATTTCTTTTAATGTCCCCTCCCGTCGTACTCGTTCATCTGTTCCATTCCATAAACCATTATCTTCCTCAAACTACCATTTAAACTCACCGATTATTCGTCTTATGCGTATTACCAATACTGACCCTAACAAAAAATAAACTGTTGTGAATCGTTAAAAAGTTGAAAATCGAACATACACATGTTAGAATAATATATGTTGTTTATTATAAGTGTTTATTATTATTACCTCCATAAAAAGTATCGTTCATGGGCATACAAAAAAATAAAATTAAAATAACACATAATTGTAAAACTATAATACATCCATTGCCCAAAATTTACATTTTGAAAATCTTTGAAAACGGACTGATTGTTAAGTGAGGGATTTATGTTGTACAATTTCGTAGGTATTATGATAATTTATTGTTACCTATAATAATATATGAATTAGAATAAAACAGAGAAATCCGTTATGAACAAAATATAAATAAAATTAATTATAGGTATTTAAATATATTTTTTTTTATTAGGAAGAAACTATTATGGCTTAGGGGCACAATAGGCCTATGTGCTTGATTGTATATCAATTAATTTTAAGGGTGTCTTTATAAAATATAAATAACCCAAAACATTAGGATACTTTAAACAGTTTAAACGATCGGGTTTTACTCGTGCAAGTGGTAGGTACAACAGTATTCGATATAGAAAATGCGATTTGGCAATAAATTTACCTATATTAAATCTGTTGACTTTTTCGCGTTGATCACTACAAACGCTGCACCTATCATAATACGGTAAGTCTTTCACTCGAAGTCCTGCTGACAGCTGATAGGTATAATACTGTTTCAGTGGTGTGGTTATATAAATTGTATGGTACATAGCTGTTAAATGGTGTCTATATAGTCTATATAATTCAATTTTCCGAGTATCCGAGAAGACGGTGTTCCGTTTACTTAACCACCTCGCGCCTCCGCCGCTAAGACCGCGTTTTATAGTTGCGCTTTCCGCCGCACGGCGCCTGGCCGACACGCTTTGACGTCACGGACTCGCGCCGGCGGGGATGACGACGGGCATACGCGAAAGCGGTACCGGCGCGCGCGTCAGCCGGCCACCGCAGAGCACTGCCGGTGATCCGCGCCTCAGCGCATTCTTAATATTATTACTGTCTCGTCCCGGTCCCGCCGCTGCCGCCGCCGCAGACGCTATATCGGCCGCTCATGCCGTATCGCATGCCGGGCAACATTGTCATAACCATCATCATTAGGACAATATTATTACACTCGTGAACACGCGGGATCGACAATAACAATAATATTGCAATATTGGATGATTATAACAACCGCCGTCATGCGGACTGCGTCGGGTTGTCGCCGTAGCATCGGCGGTAGCAGCAGCGCCGCGTCGTCTGCGTCGCGTATTGCCGCGGCCACAGGACGTTCAATTGCCGTCCCCCGCAACAGGGCGGCGTAACTGCACTGCTGAACCACACCACCAACTACCGGTGACACGCGACGATGGACTGCAAACCGGACACTATCGGGTTCTATACTATCGACCGGCGCATCGGCAAAGGCAACTTCGCCGAGGTCCGGTTGGCCACGCACCGACTGGTCAGAAGCGAGGCAAGTGGAAAATATAAGCACATAGTCACACTATTATATTCGCTAGTTCCGTATTAGTGCGATGACGTTTAGATAATAAATAATAATAATATATCTCGATTACAACTTTCGATGGTAATCCATGCCACAAAATATATTATGAAGACGCAATATAAGTTAATTTTTTTTTTTTTTTGAGGGGTGGGGGGGGAGGTAAGGGTCTTTGTGTTTATAAAAGCATAATTTTATTCCATTGTACCCAAAAATATGGACCGAATAATGACATATTAGAATCCTATGCATTATTAAAAGTCTCTATAGTAGTCTTCAATCAGTTGTGTTTACCGTGATATACTTATTAAGTACTTACTATTTACGTCTATGAATACAAATTAAACACTCCAAGCTTAGAAACTAAAAGAAAAATATTTCTAGAACATTATACATTAGTGGACTTTGCACCGACATTACTAATAAAGTCGTCCGGTCTCGGATATAGGTAACACGTAAACGTCATTAACAATAACATGGGTAATGATAATTAAACGTAAATTTTTTTTGTCACATGTGTATAAAAAATATATGCTACTCTCTAACAAGTGTATGTGCTAATTGAATGTTAACAACATCTGGTGCTGAGAAAAATGTTGTTGAATGCATGTAATATGTATAATTATTTATGTATAAAGTGTGTAATTATATACTATAACATGCAATAATTATGAAAGGATGTGTAGTAACTTAAAGTAGCATAACCTAACCTAACCACGAGAGAAGTGTCATTTTTGGGATACCCCCTCCCCCCATTTAGAGTTTTTTCAGGAAGAATTAATTTTTTATGAGATGCATGTTTTTGGTCAATATATAATAATAACATCCAATAACCTCCAGAAAAAAAATGTCTCAGTACGCCACTTAGCATCCACTAGTCCGTTATACTTATTAATGTTTCAGTTCTCTAAATTTTAAATTAAAATTGAGTCTGTGTAATACGGTGAAACACACCGCCTAATGATGGTCAATATGTTACTTACGTTACATAAACTGCATATGCGAGAGGACGATGATAGTACTATTATTATTTTATTTGATATATTATTATTTTTTACTGTAATTAAACGCAGAACCGCTGTTAAGATTTAGCGTCCAGGACAAAATAAAAAATATTCGCCCTCTAAAAGTTTAAAATATTACGAAAAAATTTTCGGCGTTCCTTTAAACGACGCGCACGGGGTGTATGCCCCCTAGCCCCCTCCCATGGCACGGTTCTGATTAAACGTTTCACTTCCGTCATTATTATCACATAACACGCAGATTATAAGGTATATAGGTATGCCATGTGTATCTATAGTTTATTCTCTATAGAATATTATACTATAATGTTATAGAATAGGCATATAGAGTATATATTACACAATTGTAGGAAGAAATTTAAATAATAAATGCGTGGGTGGTTGCTAAAGGATGCTTTATAATAAAGCCAGAACTACATAATATTTATATAGGTATGTCTATTTATGGCTCAATCTTTAAACTTCTATTTTACATTTATACCTACACTTTTGTGTATAGGTTGGCATGTATATAATCTAATTAAATCTAAACATTTTACACTTAAATAATACTAATGAACTAATGATAATAATATATTACGAATAAAAGTAAAATATATTAAATAATATCAATAATAAAGTAAGAGGTGGTAATCATACGAATAAATAATATGTTTTATTTGACTTAACAAATCAATTTTTTTTTCCTAATCTTTAAAACAAAGAATTTGATATTAAAAAAAAATAAACAGTCTAGTATTTATGTAGGTCTATTATTATTTTCATACATTATAATATCTACAAAATAAGTCATTATAGATATAATAGGTTTATTTGATTTTAAGTGCTACACGCCTACAAATAGAAAAGTATAAATTGTGTTCTACATAAAATAAAGCCCAAAACAATGATTTTTTTTATTTAATTCACTATCAGTTTTCAAACAATACTAATAAAATTAAAATAGTACCCTTGTGGAACTTAAATATTTTTAACTAAAATGTAAATAATTTTTTTTAAATTTATCGCAATATTTTCTGTAGAAAGTTTACTATTATGATATAAATATATTACATACTTATAATGACATTTTTAAAACACTAAAAAATGTGTTTAGAAATAACAATATATTGTATTGTACGACCAATAATTATACTCGCCATCACATATAAGTTATCTATAATGTAATTTGTTTGTTAGTTGTTACTATAGTAGAAAAAAAAGGTGGGTAATAAAAACCTTCATATAATGGATATATACTGAATAATATATAAATTACACCACCTAATTAAATTCGTATTTCAAAAATTACTTTTAGTGAATCAATTTATAAAACTTGTTATTAAAACTTTAGGTGTTTTTAACGTTTTTATAGGTTACCTATATTAATATCTACTTTGGTTATTATATTATAAATTTTAAATAGGTATGTACCAATTTAATTATAAAACATACTTTATTCAATTTAACTCTTTAAAGTATATAATATCTATGCATTTTATAATAGAATATGACTTTTCTTGTAGAAGTTAATTATTACGGAGTGCATTATTATGGAACTTATTTTTCTTTTGAATTTACGTGGGTAGGTAGGTATAAGTATGTAGGTTCTATGAGTATCTTATAATGAATCGAAGTTGGAATAGGTACCTATAGTATTACACATATAAATAGTTTTTAATATTTTAATTATTTAAAACTTAAAATATCAATTATTAAATTGTTTTCTCCTCTTTTCATTACAAACTTAACAATATATTTTAAGATCACTTATTTTATTTTATTTGTATGGTTAATGTGAATTTTTAATTTACATAATTAATTTGTATTTTATATGACATAGGGCTTTTATTTTTGAAACCTACTAAATTTCATAAAATAATATTGATCGAATTTTAATAACGGTACTAGTGTACTACTATTCTATTCTCGCAAATATTTACTCATATAAAAAAAATAATAAATAATTTTTTTGTTAGAGTATCCGTAACACACTTTTACGGTCACATTACAAAATTGTCAATAGAATAAAATAATAACTATCGCCGTTCATACTTTTGTATAATACTACAATTGTATAAATTAAATGAGTTTAAGTGTATTAAAGAAGCTTTATTGAGGCTACCACTGTGCGTACTCGTAGAATCTAGCTGCTTTTAATTTAATTATTTACTTTTATAATTGTTAGATTTATTTTTTGTTCTAAAAATTATTAAATTATTATTTACAGGTAAATGTTCTTACCTATATGGCTTTATATTGTATATATAGAGACATTTAAAATATAATATACAGTCTATGATTCTTTATCGTGAACCAGGCAATGTTATATAATATATTTTTAAATGTTAAGAACTATTAATATTGATAAAAAAAAATCTTATTTTTTATTTTATCATCAACAATAAATAATTAAACATTATTTAAAAAAAAAGATCTAAATACCAATAGGTTATGTTTAAAAAAACCTTTTTATTTCCTAAGATATATTCTCTGGTTCATGCTAAAAAAGAAGCACTGTAGGTAGGTATATTGAGTTCAATATTTCAGCTTAATAAAACTGCTGTAAATATAATAATAAATTGTTCATCAACATATTTTAGACTTTAGCCATATATGTATATTTATATTGTTATTTCCATGTTTTAATGTGGAAGTAATTTTTTTGCTTACATTTTTAAAATAATATTTACTTAGTCTCACAAGTTTGTTTAAATAATTTAAGATAAGGGAAATAATTATCAAAGTATTATTTTATTTTAAACACGTGACGATTGTTATAGTATTTGGTATTTTTGTTAAAAATGCTTTTGATTCTAAGCGGAGTGAGGAATGTATTGATTTTACCATGATGTGTGTTTTTTTTGTGTCTGTTATCACGTTTTAGGGCAGTAAAAGTGCTTCGATTTTTGACTTCCTAACCTTATTCGATCAGAAAGTGAATTTAGTTGGTACTTAGTGGGTCAAAAGTAAAAAATTCTTAATACTTTTCTAAATAATCGAGAAAAACAAACTAAAAATTAAGGGAAAAACGGGAAATTTTACGCACACTCATTTTTCGACAAAATTTGATGTAACATTAAAATAAATTACCATAGATAGATGAAATTTTCACCGAATATTAATATAAGTATATTCTATCCACCATGAAATTTTCAAAAATTTTCGACTTAAGTTAAACTATTCATAGACATTTGAAATTTTCGATCATTATTAGTTTTTATTTAATTAATATCGATAAAAATTTATTTGTTGGGCAGAAAAGCTTTAAAATTTATTACAAGGCTCTTAACATATTGTTGCAATAGCAGTTGAAAAAGAAAAGAAATTCATGGTCACAATTTTTTTTTATAAGCACTCAAAGTTTGAATTTTGAAAAAATACGTAAAAATCACAAACATTCACAAAATATTTTAAGCTAGAAATTCATAAAAAATTTTCTTATTAAATCTAAGATTTTAAAATTGAATACAAGATTCCTTACAAGTTTGTCAATCTTTATCACAAATAAAAAGTCCACCGGAAATTCAAATTAAATTTTTATGAGCATTTGAAATTTTAATTTTTACAACATTGGATTTTCAATGGATTTCACATTTAGCGATTTTCTTATTTTGGTGTAACTCTAAAAGTCTAAAACAAATAACCGCAGATACTTGAAATTTTCACTGAATTTTTATATATGTATTTTCTATATTGGATAAGATTTTAAAAATATTTTGATTTGTTTTGAGCTGTTTACTGACATTTTAATTTTTCAACTCTTTTAGTTTTTCTTTTCTATAAATACCGATAAAAATGTATTTGTTGGGAAGAAAAGCTTGAAAATTTAATTCAAGGCACCTAACATATTGTTGCAATAGCATTTGAAAAATATTGAAAATACATAGGCACGATTTTTTTTTATAAGCATTTAAAGTTCAAATTTTGACTAAATACGTAAAAATTACGGCAATGTTCAAATTATCTTTGATAGAAATTCATAAAAGTTTTTCTTTTTCATTCTAAGACTGGAAAATTAAATACAAGACTCCTAACATATTTTTACAATAGCAGTTGCAAAATAAAAGAAATACATAGTCACAATTTTGTTTTACAAGCATTCAAAGTTTGAATTTTAGACAACATACGTAAAAATCACGAAAATTCATAAATTATTTTATGCTAGAAATTCATTAAACATTTTCCTTTTATATCTTAGAATTTAAAATTTTATAAAAGGCTCCTAACATATTTTTACAATAGCAGGTGAAAAATAAAAGAAATATATTAGCACAATTTTTTTTTTTACAAGCATTCAAAGTTTGAATTTTGACAACATGTGTAAAAATCACGAAAATCACGAAAATTTGCAAATTATTTTAAACTAGAAATTCATAAAAAATTTTTTTTTTAAATCTAAGATTTGAAAATTTTTAATAATCTATAATATATTCTAGACAGATAAACCGTCTTCGCTCAGAATCGTTTTTCGTATACAATGATATAAATATCATTGGATTCAAATTCCATCCATTACAGTAACCCACTTGTAACCTACTGTACAGCAGAGCGACATCTACGACTTACCCGCCTTTTTTTTATTGCACTTATATTTACTTAGAAATTAACAAAATTATCAAAAAAGTATTCAGTGAGCGGGAAGGAGATGTGGATTTATGTCGTCTTTAAACTACATTTATGTATACTTTCAGTAATATGTAAACATCCCGATGCAGGCGCGTAGCTAGAAACTTCTTGAGGGGGGGGGGTGTTATTCAAAATTAATTGAAAAAATTATAAACACAAAATTGATTGAAAGTTCATCATGATAATCAAATAATCAATAATTAAGAAGTTTTCAACGTTTTCTTACACGCTGCGTAAGTAATAATGTTACAGTTATAATATATACTTATATATTATAGTTATAATCGATAAAACGTCACAGAATGGTCTAAAATAGTAATTAATGCCGGATCCCGGCTTAAGTGCTTTACATTATTGTTATCGTAATATAAACTAATATACTTCATTTTGATAAATAAGTGTAAATCACGATTTAAGATAATGCATCTTTATCTTGATAAAAAAATATTAAATAGATATACCACGGCTGTGGGGTGGGGATGGGGGGGGGGTGTTTTCACACCTGTAACACCCCCCCCCCTGGCTACGCGCCTGTCCCGCTGCGTTATAAGTATTAAAAAATGCCGTTGATGTCACTAATCCTAATCAACAACAGTATGAAACAAAGATAGAGCACGGAATTTACAATTATCTTTTTTTATACTTTTGAACTAAATAATGGAACTTGATTTTTAGTTTTAAGACTTTCGACTTTGACAAATCAAAACATTTGAACATGGAAAAATATATTAAAGTTTTATTATTCATCACCTGTCTGAGTAAAAAAATAAATCCGGATTTCTAGTAAAAATTATATTTAATTTGTAATTATTTATGAACAACATAGCCCAACATACCATAGTATTATATATTTAAACATTGTTATATAATATTTGATCTATAGTCGGCGTACCTATTTATATGAATCTATGATTTGTTTTTGCGCAGGTCTATAATATTAAGTACAATTTTTTAGTATATGAAGTGTTTTAATAGTATATAATATACATTTAAACCTAAAGATATTTTTATGTATGATGTGAATAGTATATTATTAAAAATGTCTAGTTTAATACAAAACAAATATTAATTTTCAATACTCTGGCTTTTGAAGTTATTATAGTAAAGATTGGCAAATACATGCCAATTAAAAGAAACCTAGTAAAGATTTAACAATAGAATTTCATAATAGGCAACTATTGAAAAAAAAAATGGAAATTGAATGATGAAATGGTAAATTACATTCAAGTTCTGTTTAATAATAAGAAAAAAAAATTATATTTAATTTTATGTTTTAACTGATACCATTATTTGTTCAATACATTGTCATAGCTTCTGTATAGGCACCTATTCATAGATTATTAATATACCTCTATTTAAATTTAGTACCTATTGAATATTTGAATGTAATACCTATTTACTAGGACCTAAGTATATTACTATATAACAGAGGTACTCAAAACTTTTCACGGTACAACATCACATTTTGGAAATTGTTGAAATTTTAGTGACCTACAACACCTACTAACGAAAATTTTTTTCTGCATTTAGATTCTGAACAAAGTGATGAATGTATTGATTTTGCAATGATGTGTGTTTTTTTTTTTATGTTTGTTTTTGTGTCTGTGTACAGCATAACTAGTCGAAATAATGCTTCGATTTCAACTTTGGGGGTGGTTTCCGATGTAAAACTGAATATCCTTGGTGCATTATTATAGAGGTTAAAAGTAAACATTTTCCAAAAATCGAGAAAAACAAAAAAAAAAAAATGACAGAAAAACGGGAATTTTTACGTAAAACCAGTTTTCGACCAAATCAATTTTTTTATATGGTTGTAATTCAAAAACTAATCACTGTAAATACTTGAAATTTTCACCAAATGTTTATGTTACTGATATCTAAGTTTTCCTTCAAGTAGCTATAGAGAAAACTCGAAGCATCATTATAGGAAAAATTTTAAGTGCGTTTGAATTTTAAATTTTTACGAAATAGCGTAACGATAACGATTTATCCTGAAACGGTTTTAAATATTTGTTAATTTTCAAAAAGTATAAGTCGTAGATACTTGAAAATTTTATCAGTTATTTAGATTGGCATTTTCTTTACATGCTTTAACTTTCAAAATATTTTGACTTTTTTTTAGATATTAATAGATAACTGAAATTTTCAATTTTTCTGAAAAATTTTTTTGAAGGGTTGATAAAAATTTTTTGGCCCTATCAAAATACTTGAAAATTGAATACAAAGTTCCTCATAAGTTATTCTTATAGTGATTAAAAAATTATAAGAATACATAGGCACAATTTTTTTTATTAGTATTTGAAGTTCAAATATTGACAAAAATTCGTCAAAACCATGAATATATTTTTTTTGTGTTAGTCATTACGTTTTGGGGCAGTAAAAATGCTTCAACTTTTAACTTCAGTACCTTGTTAAATCAGAAAGTGAATCTTGTTGATACTTTGGAGGATCAAAAGTAAAAAATTCTTAATATTTTTCTAAATAATCGGGATAAACAAACTAAAAATTAACGGAAAAACAGGAAATTTTAGGTACAATCAGTTTTCGACAAAATCGATTTTGATTTTTTATGTAACATTAAAACGAATGACCATTGATACATGAAATTTTCACCGAATGTTTATATAAGTACCTATGTTCTATCCACCATGAAATTTTTAAAAAAATTTGACTTAAGTTGAACTATTCATAGGTATATGCAATTTTCAATCATTATTAGTTTTTTTTAAAATTAAAATCGATAAAAATTTATTTTTTAGGTAGAAAATCTTGAAAATTTAACACAAGGCTCTTAACATACTGTTAAAATAGCAGTTGAAAGTTAAAAGAAATTCATATCCACAAATTTTTTTTATAAAATTTTTATAAGCATTAAAATTTTGAATTTTGACAAAATACGTAAAAATCACAAAAATTCACAAATTATTTTAAGCTATAAATTAATAAAAAAATTTCTTTTTTAAACTAAGATTTAAAAATTTAATATAAGGTTACTTACAAGTTTTTCAATCTTTATCACAAAAAAAATGTCCACCGGAAATGCAAATTAAATTTTTATAAGCATTTGAATTTCAAATATTGACAAAAATTCGTCAAAATCATGAATATTTGCGAGTTATTTTGTAGTTCAAAATTCATAATATTGTTGTATTTTTATCTAAGGTTATAAAATTCAACACTAAGTTATCTATGAGTTTTGCTTCAATTAGCTATAGATAAAATTTGAAGCGTCATTATAGGAAAAATGTTTTGAGCGTTAGAGTTTTAAATTTTTATGAAATCGTGTAATGAAAACGATTTATCCTCAAACCAGGTATATGTATATCTATGATAATATAAGGTATCATGAATTATGATAACTACATGATAACTACACTAATTGATTAACCATGCCTTATGCAAATTGCGCTTAATTGAAAAATAAAATATTTGTTTCAAAAAGAATATATGACAACATTTAAATATAATATATCCTAGACTGACAAATAATCTCCGTCCAGAATCGTTTTTCGTATACCATGATACCTATCATTGCATTCAAATTTAATCCCATCCGTTACAGTAACCTACTGTACAGCAGAGCGACATCCTCGACTTACCCGCTTTTTTACGATTACTTATAGTTTAACTGCGTAATACGGTTACACGTCACTCACATAGTTGTAATCATCGTGGATAATGGTCAATGTTAAAAGTTAAAAGTTAATTCGAAAATCAATGTAAAATTTAGTTAGGAAAATGGAAAATAGTGAATTATATTCATTTAAATTTATACAATATACTATAATATATATTGTTTGTATTTATATATTCTAAAGTAATTTAATTTTAAATATTTTCTATTATAAAAATACTTTATAAATATTCTAAAACTACTAATGTGAATCACCAAAAATATAATCACTGCCTACTTTTGGGTCGCAACCCACAGTTTGGGAACCTCTGCTGTATATATGCACGTATATACCTATACTTACTCAAATTATAACACCTAATATAGTTTGAATTAATAATTGATAATTCTATTAAATATTTGCAGCAATAGTAAAATAATTATACATTTGTTAAAAATGTATTAATTATCAGGAATAAAAATAAACAATAATACTTAATGATAAAAACATGTAGTTTAGTGGCAGGGCAGTAGGAATAGTGTGTCAAGGGGGTTAGAATGGTTGAAACAAAAGCACGTGAATTGGATACTTGATAAACACGACTTTTATTTTAAAATTATATGTTGGAATTTTTGATCATATTGTAATTTGGCGAAATAAAATGTCTATTAAAATTTGTTTTTAATCAATGACATTTTAAAATTCTTTACGTTATAAAACGTGCGTGACCAACTGACCAATAAATCGAATAAACGTCACTGGTTGTTTTGCACGTGAGACGTTTTAAACTAGAGTAGTGACGTAAAAGCTACGATTTCGTACGTATGCTCGGGTATGTGCGGCAAAAAAACATTTCTAAATATATAATAACATTATGCGAATCGCCAAATCGCCACTATTTGTTTGAATGTATAGAAGTTATGTGTATAAGTCGTATAAGCCTTCCACGTTACACAGAATATGAGTATTTGGGGTTTTTAGTTATGGGTTGTGTGCACGAAGAATTTCATTGAATTGTTTAAGCTTTCAGTTTGTCAATACGCGTATACATAACCTATATTATTGTATAATATTTAACTTTTTCCAGCTATTTGCCAAACTATAACTATTATTTCACAACGTTATGTGTACGTACACTCAAGTGGCGAGGTACATAACTTATAATAAATTTAGAAATAGATAATATTTTTTTCATGATGAGCTTATAGGGTTAGGACGATATCATCTCAAATTTAAAAACATTAAAATGGGAATTTAAAAATCTGGTTTTAGCATGTTTGAGACAGTCAAGTATATCGTTATAACTATTGAAATTACTTGTGAAAATGTTTGGAAAAATGTAACATGTAGGTAATATAATGTAATAATGTGTCCTTGTGGCTTGTTAAAGAGTAAGATATTGTTTAAATAGAACCGATTAAGATTCATTTCTTTAAGTTTTCGTTTTTCTTAACATTATAGTATAAAAAAGAAAATAATGTCTATAACAAGTATATTTTAAACAGAGTGAATGTTTTAAGACTAAAATAATAATTATTATAAACGTAAAACGTTGGTACTATGAATATAAATTGACAATAATTTATTGTGAATTTATATAACCGTATAGTAAACGTTGTAATTATAATTGTACTACTGTAAGGTATGTATCAATTTATTTTTTTAATATAAAATTCTAAAATAGAATGTTGCCAATTCTACATTTTGGCGATAAATTAATAATTTTATTTTTAGATTTCGATTCGCTTATAAATGTATTGAATATTACTTAAATTACATGTCATTTAATCCTCACGGTTCGTACAGTAACATTTTTATTTTTCAAAATTAAAAATATACATTTATTTTTTACGTAAGTATTTTTATTTATTTTAGTATTGATGCCAGAGTTATCTTAACATAGTATTTATTTGGAATGTTGACGTATACACTAACCGAGACCAGAATGCGTTATATATTTATATGTATAGGTATGCGGGGATATTATTTCAACCCACACTAGGTATTTATTTATGAGGTTTGAACTACATTGAATCTAATATTATCTATTATTTTATTGTTAGTATCTTCTATATACAGTCTGACCACCGAAAGTAGAGATATTCAGATTTTTAGGTAAATATTCAACTTAAAACTGATTAAGTTTGAATTTGCTTTAATTCTTCCGTTAAATAAATTAAGCATAATATAGATACCTACTAGGTTTTATATAACATAGGTATTTTATAGCTAATAGCAATATAATATAACATAAGCATTCAATTATGAGATGGTACATTGCAGCTCAAAAGTTACACTGTACAAATATTAAGATTGCAATATGCCAATATGTTAAATTTAGGGTACCTCAACGTGTATTTCTAGAAATCATATTCCTTTATATATTCCTCCTTACACCTCTAATTAATTAGCGAATGAACCTATCACACGATTAATGTATCTGGCCAATGTTGATGTTTACCGCCTCTGTTAATGCTTATACCTCACCTATGTATATATTATAATATATGTATAATTGTATAATTAATATATATTTTTGTTTTCTTGATATTGTAACTATAATTTAATTGTAAATCTGTATATATCTAATTTTTTTTCCCCTAAAAGTTATTCCTGTAAATATAAATAAATAAATAATGATAAAGATAAACTATATTACAATAATATATAATTTACTATTTATTATGATATAATTGTATCTTACTAAAAATGTAACGCTAGTGGCCAGTGTTGTCGAAGCGGAAATTTATTTGTGTAAATTTCAAGATCAATACAAAAAAAAAGTAGGTAATATATATTTTGGCATCCTTATACTGCAGCGGAATCTCGATAACTCTAATGTTTTATATCTACCTATATAGTTCGAAGGAAAATAAAAAAGTACACGAATAAAAATTGTTTATAATTCAAATTTTTTTGTCTCCGATCATTCAAGTTATCGAGGTTCCATTGTTATCAGTTAACGCAATGACGTACACGCGGAGGGGGTTGTATATTCAATCACCCTTTCGGTATTTTTAAACTATATCTATAAATGTATAAAAATTAAAAAAATATAAAAAAATATTTGGATATACATACAATTTATATAATTGTACTTGTGTACGCTAAGGTCAGTGAGGTATTAGTATAAGACTTTCCTCTATTTATTTAAGTAAAGTGTAAATAAAATGTTGTAACTTTTTATAAACAATTAAATAACTATATCATTAAATAATAATACTTATTAAATATTAATAGTTCAATAGGAAAAAAAAAATATTAAAATATGTGATACAAAAACATAATGATAATTTGATTTAAATATTCATCATACATTTAATTTAAAATACATATATATCTGACCTTTGTATCTTATTACTCATTACAGTTATTAGTAAAGTTATAGGTGCATTAGTTAATTAATTATTATTCTTACATTATTGAAAATAAATATATGTGTCTAAGATGAAGATTGATAAATATATTTTTGTCGATTGGCATATATTTGTATGATTTATGTACATGATAATTGATAGTTATTTTGTTTGAAAAATGTGTGGGTAATGGGTGTTGGGTCTATATATATTTTGATGACTTATTTTATTTGGTTTTTTCAGGTTGCTATAAAAATGATCGATAAAAGGAAATTGGATGCAGTTAATCTGGAAAAAGTTCATCGTGAAGTAGACATTATGAAACAGCTGGACCATCCTCATATCATTAAACTATATCAAGTGGGTAAAATAAAACAAAAATCTATTTTTTTTTTTAAAATAATGTGGGATTTTCTAATAAATAAATGTCTTTATTTTTAAATTGATATCTGACTATTAAAAAACCATACTTATTTTATACTTTTATAGACTTTATTATAGAGTAAGTAACTGAACAATATTAATGTTCAGTGTTATACATTATGTTCAAAAAAAAAAAAAATGTTTCCTATAGTTTCGTTAAAGGGTTAAAGTAATAATATTTATTTATTTTTACTTTTTTACGAAAAAAATTATGTTTTATTAAGCCGTAAATAGTATTCTCTTATATTATACTAGTTGACTACGTGCACTTAGTTGCTCATTAAAAATTTAAACTTTACATTATTACAATTTTCTTCAATTCGTTTTTAATATTCGATGTAATTGTGTTCAAAACTTTAACATTTTAATCTTATCTTAAAATACTTGTACAAGCTCCGCTTTAAAAATTGAATTTCAAAAATGCTTTCTTAGTGCACGCGTACTTGATTGTGCTAAGGTACCGTGAAAGTCTCAGTAATTGTGAGTCTAGAGTTTTAAGTTATCACTGTTAAGGCTCTACGTTGATCATTTAGTGAGACAGTCAGGACACGTTTGATTAAATTATATCATGGTAATCCCGTCGGACTAGGTCGTTGTCCTCGAGACTAGCTTGTAATTATGCGAGCCATAAATTATCCGGTATAGGTACTTATGTTAGAGTACAAGAGTACAAAGTCTTACTCTAAAGTTTCAAATCTATTCCAAGTTTGTCGCTTTGAGGTTTTACTTGATCCAATCTAAGGTAGGTTGAATATAATTGGCCAGTTGGTAGTTTTTGATTTATTGTTGACTTTACCCATGAAAAATAATTATAAATTAGTACAAATCCGACGTTATATTGGTATATCTTGGTTTTGGGTGTAACCCAGTTCAGATTATAATATGCCAGAAACCTTTTTGGCAGTCAGTGCACTCAACATCTTCCCAAATTTGCACTGCGATCGGACATGTATTCACTTTTTATATAAGTTACCTGCCGCGTGTACTTTGTTACCTGACAAACTTTGGGTTAGATTCGTTACTTAATAACCAATGTATTGATTGTAGTAATTGCAGATGTAATGATGTCCAAATAACCTTATCTAAACACTGACATAAAAATGAATACTTTTAGTGTTTTCTATCTAAATATCCAGGGAACTTTCAAAAAATTCATTAGTTGATATTAAACACAGTATAAGCTATCTAATGATTTTAAATCACACGAGATACGTGTTATTTTTACAGCTCTCTAAAACTTAATATACGTATACATATTATACGAGTATTTAGTAGATATTACATTTGTATATCATGATTGTTGATTATACAATTTAATAAAGCTTTGAGTAGTGACTTAATTATTATTTCTTAGAACTAAGAAAAAATTATTTACATGTAAGTGGGTCGATTAAATTCACAACGATTGAAAAAACAAAAAGTCTTCAGTAAAAACTGAAAATGACAATTATTACTGATTTTTGATATAAGTAGGTTGGATTGTTTTAGCTCCGTTGTAATTGCGGTTGAACGTATAATATTTGACGTTGGGATTATTTGATATTTGGATTATTATTATTATTATTATTATTAGATAGTTTGAAACTCGATTGGTTATTATTTAGATTGGGTTTAATTTATAAGTATTAAAGATTATTATAGGTACTCATACATAATTAGTATTTATTTTAATTTATTAAAATTATTATTCAAAATTAATTCAGTAATCAAATAGTTATTTAAATGAAAAATTTTAAACTTTAGTTAAGTACATTTAGTACCTATATATATGTATGTATGATATATTATGTAGACTGTAAAGGGTTATGCATTTCTGCGAAACAAAGTTATCGGTTTAGTTGAATAATTAAGATAGTTATAACGGGCTTAAACAAATACTTATTAATAGGAATGATATATCAATATATCGATTAAATCGAATTAATTATTGTTAAAAATAGGTTATGGAATCAAAAGATATGATATACATTATTTCGGAATATGCCAGTCAAGGAGAAATATTTGGTAAGTAACAATAATTTTGACGTAATAAGATAGTGAATCCATAAACTTTTTTTACGAATAATTTATTAATATTTATTAGTTTTCAAATTGTAAGAATAATAATGATGATTTATTTATAATTTTTTTAAATTTTTTTCGGAGTATAAGAATTTAAATCAATATTGATTATTTAATATTTATCTGAACATTTTAAAATATAATATTAGTACTAATATTATTTTACAAATATTATTATCTCACAAATAGTTTATTTTTAATCTGATTAAAGTATAGAGATTTTAAGTCTTTTATGAGTATAATAGAAATTTTACTAAGTCCGTATTATACTTTCTATGCCATTGATAATGATAATTAGCTATATATACATTGTACACATTGATAAACAACAGGTCAACTACTTTGGAGTGTTATATTTTTATTGTTCTATGACTCAAGTATTCATTATAGTAAATCATAGTTAACTTATTATGTATCAAATATGTATGAAAAAACATAATTATTATTGTTAGTCAGTATTTGAAAAACTATTTCGAATGGCGAAAGGTTAAATAAGAACTATACATTGATATTGAACAAAACCTTGAATATTAAGTCGACTTATATTTAATTTCTTATCATATCTGCTATCTATAGTATCTATACTTTACCGTGGATCCAACGACTATTGTCTGTTATATTTATATTGTAATTGTGCCATGATTTAATTATTGTTAACTGTTACATTTCTGTTGAAATTTAATTCAAGTTTAAAATGTTGATTTTATTTTATGGAAATATTAAAATGCATAATATTACTTTCAAATTTTCTTGTACCAACAGTGGTAACCCCGGGAGATTGAAAATATATGATATTCCCGGTGGCATTATATAATTTCTATAATTAAAGATTTAAAGTACAATCCATATTCAATATTGCAACTTCACAAACAATAAACATTGATATGCACTTTAGTACTTTACTGTACGAAATTTTTGAATTTTAAGATAAAAAATTATGTTTGGAGTAGACAGTAAGATGTAGGTAATGCTTTTTTTTTGTAATATACCTCATATATCTACATATTGAGACATTATGTAGTGCGTAAGTTGTTTAGTTAAGTTTAGTACATTTACTACCTAACAAAATTGTACATAGTTATTATGTTTAGGTTTTTAAATAAGGTTTAATTAAACTTTTAATGATTAACTTCGTATTAATTCTCAACCATTTAATACCAACAAATATACAGTTTTAAAATTCTACATATTTAATATAAAATTCAAGTAGGTTCTTATATATTTACCTGACTAAACTAAATTTCCAATTGTAACTTAATATAATGTATTATGAATAACTTATAACATTTTTACAGCGAATAAAAAAAATGTTGATAAAAAAGAAAACATGTGACTATAATATAGTAAGCACTAAGCACTTACTTCAAATATGTATTATTTTTAAGGTTTTTTTTTATTTCAAAGAAATTCTTATAAAATATATAAATTTATATGTGTTCAGTGGTGGATTTAGGAAGGGAGGGGAAGGTTTTTTTAGGAGCTGAAGCGTTCACAGACTCACAATTTCGCATATTGAACTTTTTATTTTATTTGAAATTACTTAGTTATCAGTTATCACGTAGAAGTGTAGAACTAAACGTTAAACGTATGAAGATCTCAAAATGTAGAGGTAGACATACCTACTACCAACAAAATTGTATTTTTACCCTGAAGTTGTTTATGCTATTTATAAGTACCTATAAAGAAGCTTTATTAATGACAGCATATATTGCAAAAAAATCCTAAATCCGCCATTGAATACATATGTGTCATGTGTGATGTATGTTTTTGAATAATGTTACGAGTACATAACAAGTAGGTCCGTAATAAAATTAATAAACACAGTATTCTGATTTCTTGAGTATTAGAATACGAACCCAGTTCCAAAAATGTGTTAATAAAAATGATAAAACGTCTACACTAATATACTATACCATAAAAAAAAATCAATGATATGATTTTGTGGCTTTAAGCATATCAAAATTTGAAATAAATTATTAAAGCTATTATTGAGGAATTCAATATTGTAGTTTCCCGTGAATTCCAATGGAAAAACTATATTATACAATATACACTGTAAAATATAGTATTACATTTTATATAGCCGTCTATTATAGATATTTAATATTATATAAAATGTATTATTATACAATATTGCAATAAAATTCGTTATCGAAAAAACACAAAAGTCGACGGTTTATCGTTTTGAAATATTGCATAAACTAAAAAAATAAAATATTTTTACATAGAAAAGAATTCTCATAACTAACTCGTTTTGACTGTTTTGCACAGCAATTGATAAATAAATATATACCTATAGCCTATGCCTATAGGTATATATACCTTCGATTATATTCTTTCTATATAGTACACAACGCATTGTGCGTGGTTTAACGGTTTAGGGATATACACAGAGTGATCTTTTCACAGTGAACTACTTTAATTTTTTTCGGCCAAAATTTTATGTTTTCAACCAAATGTTTCCTCGCAGTTTAGAGCAGTCAAAAAGTCTAAAATCGCATTTTTTCATTTTTTCTATGACCACGATTCTTTAGGCTTTTAAATTATATTCTTTAATAACGGCCCATAAATATGTTTGTTATATTTTTGTTATCTGATGGTGAATATTATTTGGCAGTTACCTATATATTAAACACGTCAATGGCACTAATATATGTAAATAAATTTTTTATATTTATAATATTTATGTAATACATTTAAAGTTTATAGACCAGCTATGCCTATGCGAGAGTGGTAGGTATATAGAGCGTTCCACCAATTTCGAAGTATAACCTTTTGGTGCTCGCCCCTACTTTTATCGCATATTATGATATACATAATATTATACGGGGTACCTACCTATTAAAATTTTTTTTGAAAAAACCTACTGCCCAAACAAAATGTAGTTTCGTTAAAATAATCGCTCTGTATAATAACACAGTGATGTATATACCTAATATTAAATTGCATGGTGAAAGTGTAAAATGCGCAGTCGGTGGCAGTGATGATGACGAGGTGTATGCAAAATGGTAGAGCTTTTGGTTATACGCGCGGATATAACGTGGGTTACAGTACGCGCATCGCCGTCGTTGGGAGAGGCGGTGCCCGAAGGGTTGGGCTTCCAGCCAGCTAGCGAGCGATCGAGCGATCTATAGCGACAATCGCACACACACACAAACACACATAATTTACGCGCGCAAGCGCCCACCCGGTTATTATTTGTATACCTATGTATGAAACAGCGACTAAAGAGCAGCTATATTATATATAGAGCGCGTACTACAGAGAGCTTATTGATCGTGTGCGAGCGGTGGCCGACCGGCTTCAACGCGCCTCCGCCGGTTGCTCGCTGTACGCCCTTGCCGCCGCCGTCGCACGAAATGCGTCGACCCCCGAAAGTGTAACGTACCTACAACTACTATACAACAACAGCCGCCGCGGGTGTGTTGCGTTTTTCCCGTCCAGCGCTGCAGTGTTGTCATCGGCTGATACGACGTATAAAATGCACCGCCGCGCGCCGCCGCCTCCGCCGTGATTATACACCATCATATTATATTATATTATGCTGCAGCAGACTCGGTGGCGTAGTCAAGATAATGAAATAGGTGATAGGGTGGTGAGAGGGGGGGGGGGGGTAAATATAAATTAAACCAAGTTTTCGTATAATAAGAATAATACATTTATTAAAGGGAAAAACGTCAAGAGGGGTGGGGGTTAAACGCCAAATCCCCCTGGCTACGCCTCTGCCCTCTGTAGGTTATCATCTATACATACATATTAAAGTACATATATTATTATCAGTACTGTACCTATTATGTGTATATTATAATATATACATATATATATATAGAGATTATATTGGTAGGTACACTATAATAATATACTCGACACTCCCGAAGACGTACGAGTTTTCAAGTAACCTGATACATTATTTAATTACTTTTTGACTTTTGTCCAAACGAACTTTTAATAGTCACTATATATACATAATAGTATAATGATATACTGCGAGTTATTCAATGCACTGTCAGCTAACCTTTTTTTTTTTAAACGTGATATTTTAATAGTAACACTTTTATCCGTGCATCATTGCTTTTTATGCACTTAATCTGTAATATCTATATCACTTGCAGGTTGAGAGAGATGGAGGTGGAGAGCTATGGGGACTTATATAGGTATATATATATTTCGAATTGTGCCCAACTCCCCTCCTTTATTTCCTCGACAAGCGACAGTGAATATTAAGATTTATGATGTATTACTTTATAACTGTATAAGTAACGTTTATTATGCTATGAACTTCGCTCAAATTATTGAACATAATATTGCATTGTCTATAATCAAATGGAATATTAATATATGTTTCGTACGAAGATATCGCGTACAATCTAAATCACAGCATGACTTTCATCCCTTTCCCTGACTGAATGTGTCGAAAGGATAAAGATTTTTTCCACGGCTTAGCGATTTTTTTTTTTTGACATCATTTCTGCAGCAAGTCTATAGAAGAATATTTTTGATACTCTAGTACAACACTAAGTAGGTGACGGAAAATGGTGTCACACCGTACCAATTAAGTGACAACGCCGTTCAATTAAATACGTATATAATATTATTATATTATTACAGCAGGTACCTATATAAATTAATATATATATCATATTTATCATATATTTAATATTCATACAGATCGTCTCAGGATGTTTATCAATTATCACCGTCTTTGTTTTTTCTAATAGCTATATATTTCAAATTTGATTTTGGATAATTATTTCCTACTCTATATAGTAATATGAAACCACAACTATTTTACTTTACAATAGTGTTTGGTTAGGATAACTCAAAATAAAACATTTTTAATGTTTGTTTTCTTAAAAACCGGAGATCGACAATTTTTAAGAGTTAGATAATTTATGTAAATATTTTAAAACTTTAATTACTCATTTTCATTCAGTATTCAAATACTTAGTTGCGAGAGACATAATGTAGATAAACGAGAATACCTATTAAGTTAAATAAACACACGTGACAATCTGCAGTAATATAATAATAATTTCCCAGGCTTATTTTATGCAGTTATATGTTACTTAAAATTTGTTACCTAAACTTTTTAAATTTTATTTTTGAAATATTAGCCGAACGAAAAAAATTATTATGCGGCCGCCGATGAACAAGAAAACATCTAAGTATATCATATAATCATCAATAGGTTCGTTGTTAAAATTCGAACATCGTATAATAGGTACCAATTATTTTCAAGTTCCTTTCTTGTTAATTGTTACAAAAAGAGGTATTACTAAAAATATTAACGTTAGGTATGTAAGTATGTTACTGTGTACAATAGTAAGTTTTACATTTTTCTATCGAATTACAAAACTATAGTACAATATTACAAGCTTTCTCAGTTTTCTCATACAGTGTCGTAAAAATCATATTTATGTTGTACAATATAATATATGTTCAACCGTATATAATATGCCTATAGTTACCTATTTTAGGTCGTTTTGGATCAATATTGTTATTGGAAATAAAAAATATATAACAAACTCTATAAAGTTTTGAGCTATATAGAACTATTATAGAAGTAAAATAATATTGATATTACAATAGTCAATAAATTGCGTTCGAGATTGCACTTTTCTATTTATTCATTTGTGTTATTTTTTATTTCGTATTGTTATAATGAATAAAAAAATAATAATATTTCTTTACCCGTTTTATATTGTGCAAAATTCGTAATATTTCGTAGAATCTATACTAGTGGAACGACTGGAACAAGGAATCATATTGTTTACCATTAATGTATAACCGTATTTATATGATATTAAATAAAGATTATTTTAAGAAGTTCTTTACTGGGAAAAAAGTGTTCTGAATTGTTAATATAAGGTCTAGGTCATGACTGCATGAATAATAATTTAATGTTAGTATTTTTTTTAATGTATTGTGTTTTTTGTTGGTAAAGTTTGTACTTAAATTTTTTTAAACTTGTGTGGTGCGTTATATTTTAATAAAAGAAACAATGTTGATTTAACCAAAATATAAAATTACTATTATACGACTTTAAATATTAATATAATATCTAATCCCGCCATTAAAGAAAATACATAGTTCTATTATGCAATATATTAATATGTAGTTAATAAATATAATTATAATACGCGTAATTTGTTTTAATTCAATGTTATATATATTCATAATATATATAGGTAGCCGCTATACCAGTAGCGTATTTTGGGCGATTTTTAGGGGAGTGTCCAACATATAATGAATATATCTACATATATGTATATACTAAGATAAAAATAGTAAATTATAAAATTAATAATAATACCAATATTTAAGAATTTTTTTAAGTCAGGGAGTGTCCAGACATGGAAGACACCCCCTTCCACCAAAAAAAAAAAAAACAAATAAATAAATATACGCCACTGCAGGCCTATACTATCATATTATACAATGGAACCTAAGATAACTCTAACGTCTATTTATCAGTAAAATGTTCGATAAATCGAAGGAATATCTATATGCTTCTGCATTTCAATTTGTACCTACTTACAATTTTTTCTATAATAACACCATTTTTTTTACCCACGACTGATTCGAGTTATTGGAGTTCTGAATTCTAATGTATAATACAATACTATTCAATGCATTATGAAGATCTTAACACACATCACCATATATTTTTCTGTTAACTTAAAATATATACATTTTTTTTGAAAGTTCTATAAATATTCAATCATAGTTTAATTGTAATAAACAGAGCTTGGTATTTGAAAGTTATCATATTTAATACGATAATATAATATTGTTTTCTAATTTATTATCACAAAAACAAAAACTTTAGATAAATATAATTGGGTGTAGGTGAGTAAAGTTGTTATATACTATTATACTATTATATTATATCTGTATATATATATATGTACAATGTACATATATGTATGTTTCGTATTGGTCGGAAATATAAGTTCTATAAGCTTAATATTATTGACAATTATTGTTGATAAAACTTTTTATCTCGTCATTAGCTGTCAGTCTTTCGTAGTCGCTCATGCTATACGAAAAAAACATAACATATACTTATTACTTATCCACTCTTTGATAATCAATTAATGAAAAATTAATATTTATTTATTTATAATATATAATAATATATATTTATTACTATTTTACAATCGAAATGGTTACATTAACTATAACCAACTGTAACTATATTATGTCTATATTATTTGTTAATAAAAGTACTACAAAATAAATGATAATATAATATTTAAATATTCATATTACATTAAATGGAATGGGTACTTATTATTATCATACTAAAATTGCAATTGTATGTGAAAATTTAGGTATAGGTACTCATCAATTAATCTCTATTATGACTTTTCTGATGTATAATTGCGGTTTTAACAATGATATTTTATTTGTAAAATGTAAATAAAGAAATAATTTTATAGGTGCAAAATGTTATCAGCTGAATCAAGTGATATGTAATTTAAATATGCCAACTTGAACTTATAAGTTACCATATTACGTATATAGTTATAAAAAACATTATGTATTATATTGGGGTTGGTATCTTAACGATTTAGAATATAAATACCATCACAGTCGTTTACTTAAAATTTAATACCACCTATTCATATTGAATGTATTTTTTTAATAATATAAATAAAGTTATCCGCCATATTCTACAAAGAAATTATGTTGTTCGTGAAAGTATCTAGTTAACTCCCCTTCGTGATCAATCAATATGATAAATATATTATACATTATCAACTAAAAAAGGTTTTGTTATTTTATGTAAATAGCAAATATATATATTTTTTTTACCTATACAATGTGTAGTGTGTACAGTAAATCTATATAATACCTACTTATTAGTTAGGTTTGAAAATATAACATTTTCTAACTATTTTAATGTAATTATTTTATGGTAATAAAATTTTTAACAAGAACAACTAAACATAGTGTTTTGTTTTTCAATTTATATAAATTTATGGATAATATTAAGTGAAAATGTTTTAGGAATATAAAGCATAATACCTTATTAATATAATAATATTTATATTAACATTTAAGATATTAATTTACTAGGTATCTTAGTGAAACATCTAAACATTCATCCTTAAATCAAATTTGTCTTAAATAAACTCCTAATATAAATTGTCACATATAGAAGTTATAGCCTATAGGTAGCAGTATAATTATATAAGTCCTATAATATTTTTAATCATTAAATTATGAATTAAATTAATATAAATATTTAATATTAGATAATTTTAATACTTATAATATGTTTCATTTTCATAGTTGTATTATACATAAATTTGAATTTAATCAAATTTTTTCTGTAATATATAATATTTGTATTTATATAGATTACATTGCCAAATACGGTCGAATGACTGAAGCGGCTGCGAGAAAAAAGTTTTGGCAAATACTCTCGGCGGTTGAGTATTGTCATAATAGACACGTTGTACACAGAGACTTAAAAGTAGGAAATGTTTGATGAAAAAATAAATAATTTTTAGAACAATATTGATAAATACATTTTTGTTTAGGCGGAAAATTTGCTACTTGATGCTAATATGAATATAAAAATAGCTGATTTTGGATTTAGTAATTACTTTACGCCCGGTGAACAGTTGGCTACTTGGTGTGGATCACCCCCTTACGCTGCTCCTGAAGTTTTCGAAGGCAAAAAATATTATGGTCCTGAGATTGATGTTTGGGTAAATGTTTCGAATTATTTACAGTTATATTATACTAAACATAGGTAGCTAGCAGGTATGATTCATGCTGTAGATTTTAATAAAAAATGGATAACAACACTATTATAACTGAAGATGTAACAAATATACAATTCATTTTACCTTTTACCTATTGATGATAATTATGAATTTACTTTGATTTGTTTACAATATTGATAATTTTGTTTTAAAAAAAATTTTTTGCAGAGTATGGGAGTAGTTTTGTATGTATTGGTTTGTGGAGCACTGCCATTCGATGGAAGCACGTTGCATTCTCTCAGAGATAGGGTATTGTCTGGGCGATTTCGTATACCATACTTTATGAGTACAGGTTAGTTAAATAAAGTTTATCTAATGATACGTAACATCTTGTCATTTTGTTCCGGAGAAATCTTTGTTTTTTTTTCGTTCAGATTCGCTTCACGATTATAATAATTGTGGCGTGACGAACATTTTAATATGGCACTGTTGATTCAAAAATTCAAGAGTAAGAAATCTATAGAGCAAATATAATAAATTATACTTTGATATTATCAAAATTGATCCACAAAATACTGTCCATAACATCTAAACATCTACTTACATAATTTCCCATGGCTAATTTTCAAATGCTTGTAACGTCACTTATCGGTTTAACAGTTTGGAGTATAATTTTATTGTATGTACGTATTATAACTGCTATACCTAGTGGCTAGTATACCTGTATACCTACCCATTCAATACAAACTATAAAAATTTAAATTGATTTCATGCATTTCATATCGTTACTTTTTAGTTTGTAATTATTAATAGGTAATTTATCTATTTATTATTTTATTTATAATTTGATTCTCATAGAGCAAATAGCATAGAATATATTTCAAATGTAAGTGAAATTTCCGTTATAGTTTTACCATAAAATGTTTGAATTTGGCATTATATTGTTACTAATAAACAATATCAAAACATAGAACCTATACGCACCTATATTAGTCATAAGTGGAAGTAAATGTATATGACGTACGCCAAATATAAGTTCAAATTTTAACATACTTTACCTAATTTTACTATTTTTGTTGATGGTAATTTGTTTTTATATTTGTTTCGATTATATTTAAAGACTTAACACCTAAGTATCTAGTGACTAGTATTATATCTATATATTTATAAAGAATTCATTTTTAGTGATGATTAATACTAAATTTAATTGATATTTCTGATATATAAATTGATAAGACTGTATGAAAACTATTGAAACGTGCTTGAAAACAACTCAAATAATATATCATAATAATATACAACAAAATCACACTAAGCCCTCTATAAATATTTGTTTATTTGCTTTTACATGCAAGTATATAAAATATATATACATTATACATAAATATAGTAATATATCATATCATGTTATAGTGTTTACAGAGAATCATTGCAAGATAAACCTATACTTTTATTTACAATTTTTTACAATTCTTGAAAGTTTTTTCAATTCACGCGTATAATCTGTCCGAATCAATATTCTCATCTGTTGAACATTTTCATAGGTAGTAAATGTGTTAGATTTTTTTTCAAAGGTTTAAATAATTGAATTATAATGTGGGTGACGTGAAAAATTGAAGGCAACGGCCTCAGAGGAATACTTAAAAGTGGACTGTCGGTTATAAAATTAAACGATTGCGATGACGTAACTGCGAGTCGGTTCGTCGTAAATTTTCAAACACAAGAATCTAGTGGTTACGCCAGGTTTTATTTTCACTCCGCGCCGGGTCTGCCCGCGTGGTATGACGTACTTGCGATGACGTCACTGCCATCAACGGCAGAACGATCAATTTTACACAATGGCTGGGCCGCTTGGCCGGCATAAGAACGAGCACTAATAAATATTTCAATACGTGAAATGCGAATACATAACAATGGTATTAAAATATTATTGCGTTTTACAGGTTGTGAATCATTGATACGTAAAATGCTCATATTGGACCCGAATAAAAGGTATACCGTGGAACAGATCAAAAGACATCCTTGGATGTTGGAAGAAGCGCCGAGACTTCTACCGGGTACGATCGCTGAAATGCCCGCAGAGCCTAACGACCAAGTTTTGCGGTTCATGAGCAGTTTGGATATAAATACGACGAGAACTAGACAGGTTGGATTTTTTAGTTCTAATAGTGTTCTAGATTATAAAGGAACGTTGTAAGTCATATTAAATGACATTTTTTTTTATCCATTGTCCGATATAAATATTAATATATTAGATATATTTATTTGCTGTGTTTGTTAAAAACCTATAACGCAAAAAAAAAAATTGAAATAGCAAGAAGCATGTAATAGAATTATATTCAAAAATTTTAGTTACGTATATTTACGGATTCTTCATAATAATTGGCAATAGTTTTCTCCGTTAAAAATTCAAGTGTTAATGGAAGCATTTAGCTATACCTATGAATATTTAATTTTTTCATGAATTATACATTATTTTATGACATCACTCGCCAGTAACTTTCTGAATTCAAGATCAATGTAGGTATGCTGGCGACGGTTTTGACACGATCCTATTTAAATTATATACATAGGTATTATTTGTTGAATAAAATAATAATAATAATAATAAATATTAGTTATTAAATTTATTTAAATTTATCGCAAGACAAGAGTACGCGTACTACTACACCTATAAAAGGATGTCTTTACATATACGTATTGTTGTACAATATTTCAAACATGTTCGAATGCCCCCCTAAACATATTCAGTATTATTTTTTTATAGTTTTTCAGCTGATGCGTGTAATTAGGTACTATCTTTTCCATCTCGTCAACGATTGAAGACTATTTTTTGAAAGGCAATTGAAATTATAACAACATAGACTCTCACTCGTATTTTCTACACATTTCAGTCGCTGCGAAATCGGACGTACGATCATTACGCTGCCATTTACTATCTGTTGTTGGAGAAACTCAAGCAGCAACAGGCGCAAGAGAACAGCAGCCACTATCTACAGGACCGGCGACTGTCGGAGAAACTGTTTTCGTACGAACAGCCGCAGCTGTTCACAGGACACTCGAGCCCCAACAAGCGAGCATCGATTGACTGTCCGGCCGGGCACCAGTACATGCAGCCTGACCTGTGGAAACAGCCCAAAACCAGTGCGGCCGTGCACTTGAACAGTGGCCACACGGCGTCCAACCGACCGCGGTCGTACAGCCAGGGCCGGGCCGTACAGCATTCTGTCAACCTGGCTGACCTCTGCAAGTCACCGCAACAACAGCATCCGCCGTTCAGAGAGCTACCTCAGCTGCCCAAGTTCAAGGGCTGCAAACCGGACAAGATCGACATGGTGCTTCAGGCGCCGCACGACGAAGGCCCGAAAATGTGCTATCACAACCGGTTGGATCACATGACCATGATGGCGCCACAGTACTCTACGTCGACCGATGAAGGCATCGAGACGGACCTAGAGGACGCTGCTGCTTCGTCCAGCCCCACGCAACAGTCGCACCGGTCGGCGTACCCACCCACAGCCGGCGGCGGCCCGGTGATCAAGAGCCACAGCCAGAACCTGGCGGATCATCTGCAGTGCGCGGTGAACCTGCAACAGTTCGAGTCAGACCTACAGGTGTCCAGCCTGCCATCGTGCGCCAACGAAATCAAGTACGGTGTGGACTGCACGGCTGCGGCGGCGGCCAACGGCTGTCCACCATCGTCGTGGGACAGGCGCGCCTCGTTCCTGGCGCACAACCACAGCTCCGCAGGCGACGGCGTCCGGCCGCGCGCCGACAACATGTCGCCGCTCAGCTTCCGGGAGGGGAGACGGGCGTCCGACGGACTGATGAACCAGATCGACCCGGCTGTCATGGCCGCGGCTGTCGTCGCTGTGGCTAACGCTGTGCAGTCGTCGTCGCCCAGGTCGCCTCAATTCCAGCAGTACAACGGTCGCGTGCCGGTAGGCGCCAGTGGCAACGGAAAACTGTTCCAGCTGCAAGAATGCGGTGTGCAAAAAGAACGCGAAACGCTGAAAATGCTGTACCAGAGCTGTTTGCCCAACGACGAACAGTTGGCGTCGAACCGGAAACAGGCTGCTGCGGCCGACTACCGGTGCGGCAAGGACGTGCCACCCAGGTCACCGTCGGCTGCCATGGCCAAACGGTTCAACTACACGGACGGTTACGCGCTGGACAAGTCCGGGCTCCAGCAGCAGCTGTTCCAGCAGCGGATGCTCCAGCACAAGCGGACCGCGTTGCACAAGCAGGGCGCGGCGGCGTCCACGGCGGCATTCGGTCAGTGCGGCGTGACGGCAGCCGAATTGCCGGCCAACAAGCGGCAGCACCACGGGCACCGGCAGCCGCCGTTGCAGTACAACAACAAGCCTGTACAACTGTCGTCACCCCAACACGGTGCAGGCGGCGGTGGTGGCGGTGACAGCCACGGCCACGGTGCGACGCAATTCCAATCGGACGGCAGCTGGCAATCGTTGCCGCACACCATGGCCACGTGCCAGATAAACGACTTCGACGGCCAGGCAAATTGGCTGTCGGTGCCCGACCCGCAACACCACTGGTACTGTACGTCCGGGCAGCAGTACAACTTCTCCAAGAATTATTCACAGGTGACCGTTTACATAGTTTTTATCATAACAATTATAATATAATAATAATTAATATGACACAATACAAAATGTCTCGACTTGGGTTATAACCATTGTCTAGCTAACTAATTAAGATTTAAGTATTATCGTCCAGACTTTCCCGGCAAATGGTTTTTTTGAGAGTCAATCATTTATATGGTATTGATAAAATATAATTTTTTGTTTTTACAAGCAATATACACATCTACAATCTATATCATTTGATACAAGAAGAATGTAGGCTAAATGTAACAAATATGACTGGCTTACATTATTTTGATGAAAGAAACCACCCTCTTATGACACATCCTATCTGGCTACTTAATTATGATATTATATTATTATTATTTTATTATTGCTACAACAGGTCACAAATTATTAATTTTAATTGATAATTATTATGTCTATCTATGTATTTATTTTCTATCGATTGAAAATATAGTTTGCAAAATATTTAACTAGGTAACGGCTTTGTACGTTATATCCTAGAACGTGTGTCTAAGACTCAATTTACATACCTCTAACTTATTTATATAACTAATTATAAATACCTTGTACGATGTTATGTTTAATATCATTCAAAAAACTTGACCATTTAATTCTAGTTTTTCTGCCGTGAACAATTGTCATTCAAATCGCACGACGAATAATTGTAATTCGTTATTTAAACTTGAACCATAATAGATTAAACGCCACAGATTAATAATGATTAATGTTCCTGCAATAATAACACGATCTCGCAAACCATTTGATTAGTCATTTTACATGATAACATTCGAGTGGATTAATTAGGCTTTAAATGTTTGAAATTTACATTTCTCACTAATATATTAGTTTAGTTGGTACTTTAGTAGTATTAGCTTTTAAGAAGTTATCTGAAATAAAATCAGGTCATTCTTCATTAAATGATATATTATGATAAATATTTTACATTGACGCTCCTGAGGTCATGACGCGTGTGCAGTAGGATTAACAATAGAATTCTTTTATATTGTCGACAATTTCAAGTAATAATATGGGTTTTATTAGTGTTATGCATTATTTACTCACCTTATGTCTTCTGAATTTGATTCAGAAAATGTTATTGTCTTCTCAAACAATAGATTTTGAAGCTGCGCAGTGTATCTGAGATTTATATTTTTAAATATAATTTAATAGTAACCTAAAAATAGGTTATTTTTTTACAATATTCTTAAATTTTATATAAAATGTTTGATACGATTTTATAAAATAGCACTTTTATAAGTAACTTCCACATGCGTTTATGATGTATATATATTTACATAATATTTATTCCTATACTCCTATGTAATACATAGCTACTATACGCAAAATAATAATAGCTTTTGAAAAATATTACAAGGTATAGTGTGTGCATAGACTATACATTTTTGATTATGTTTTATATGAAAGCTCCTAATTGTCTATATCGTAAAGTAAATTAAATTTATATAGGTATATTGTATTGTAGGTACCTACATAGATCAAAGTAGTAAATACTTACTGAATATAGGAGTTAAGAGGTTAACGGACTATGTCATGTAAACTCAGATAATAAATACATAATTTTATTCACGTGGTTATAATGTTATATTGATTCGTTAAATTTTCTTTTTATTATATTTAAAAAATAATAATTAAAGACACATACTATGTTATATTAAGTTCGTGCATGATAAGTGCGATGACTAGCCGATAACCATTATAACTTATTAATCTACATTAACAAATTTAGAAAAATTTTTCTAAAAATTTAGTCATATTTTTTTTAAATATGATATTATCTATTAATACTCTTATAGAAATTGTATCTATATATTATATTCCTCTTTAAAAATTGTGTTTATTAAAAAATGTATGTATAATTTAAAACTTTAGAACCTTGACCGAAATTTTGTTCTGACTGTACCAAAATTACATCTTAGTCAAATGTTTGTATTTGTTGGATTTGTTTTTAAATATTTTAATTAACAGCATTCACAAAGTTTGCGTGTATAACTAATTAAGCATTTAATTATACATAAAGTTATTACACAATATTGCATTAACATACAATGATACAAATTGTTAATACTTGACCATTCTTGATTGTTAACATTTACAATGATCAATGTTTCAATTAATTATTATTAAAATAAATCCCAAGTTTTACTAAAGTAATATTTTAAAATTCCATACACACGTATTCTTCATTAAAGTCTAAATTTACACATTGGACATTGATAGGCGAACAATGAATTCAAGGTTAGTAAATCAAGAATACTTCTATTATTATTGTCTTTGAAATATTTGAATTCATGTAAAATAATTTATTAACCTTTTAATATTTAAATTGAAAAAAATATCTACCTCATCGTTATGAGTAATGAGAATTGACTATTCCAATAATATTTTATTAAAAGTAGAATACATACTTTTGAAAAACAAATAATAATTTTACAGTGATATTAAATGTTTAATATTGATTAGTTTTTATTCACATATATATACATACAAATTACACAGGGTTTTTGTGGTGGGATACAACTATTTATTGATTTGGTGGAAGTTTTTATGTATTAAAGTTATAACTTGAAATAGTCATAAGAAACTTAAAAAACTCTTAATTTTTAACTCTATTTATTTCTTCATATAGCAATAACAATACAATAAAAATTTTACATGAAAGCTCATTTAATTATATCCATCTATGGGTAATATATTAATGTTTAATATTATATTATATTAATATAATATACCATAATGAGTTTAAGCCTCAATGGGTGCTTGTAATTTAATATACCTAAATTATACATTGGTATTTTTATGTATTTCATTCTGTTAAATTCGTCATAAAACAATAAATTATTATATTTTATATGAAGAAACCATATTTTTTGAATTTTCTTGTTATTTGCATATTATGTTAGGTATATTATATACAAGTTTATACTTATTAGTTATTTGTAATACTTTCTATTAAGTAAATTTAGATTAAAAATAAAAAAAAATAATTGAATATATTTCATATAACATTTATTCACTATAATTAGTTAAAATAATTACATGCAAATCGTATATAGCACCTGTTATGATTTATGAGAATATTTTGTCGTAATTGTTTCTTCGTTATTTATAGGGTCAAAGTATACCATATGGAGTGCAAGCGTGGGCACTGAGCAAGGTCGTTTAATATTCTAGAAAACCGTAACGTGTAGGTAAAAACAAGTGTGGTTGATGTTTAAAAACTTATAGACTTATGTCCCCTTAATTTGGTGGACGGAAAAAGTAAAAAATAAAAACACATTTTAATTATTATTATTATGATACTTTATAAAAATATGAACAAAGTTAATTCATTTCATTCTCTGAAATGACTTTTATCATAAACTTTTTTAGTGTTTTGGTAAAATTAAGTTATTTTTATCAAATTAGGTATTATATGTTACCCAAGTTCTGCAGAAATAATGGCCATTGTCCAATATCTTGTCTAATCTTGAAAGATTATATCAATTTATTTTAGCACATCACCTGCAGCTAGATAGATATTACATAATAGAGTATAGTTAATATTTTAGATTTAAACTGAATAGGTTCTGTAAACTTTTTTCAATTCAACCAGATTATTTATACTATATATTAGAAAATTACTGTAAACATAGATGAGGTATATTTTGTTAGTGCAAATAGTGAAGATCACGAGGGATTACATTTTTTGTATAATCAAATTGGTACGACAAGCACGTTCTCGTTAAACTGCAGTTTGGACTCTAATTTGGAAATAAGATTAGAATATAACTTTACTATTTATAGTATAGTATATTATGACAATTGATGCAAGTTAGCTCATTATAGCTAGGTATGAGAATCACAATCTACAAACAAACGGACAAAAAACTAATTGTAAAGTATTATAGAACAAATAACAAATAAATAACCACAATGTTACGATTATAATAATAATTAATAAACGAATACGTATAACGTTAAAACTTTTGCAGTATTATGTCATGTTATAAAATATCGATAATTGCTTAGTATAATATGGTAGTGTAGCTGGTAATATAATACTGAATTACATTTATTACTAACTTTATATATACCATATTACTATTAATAGATGATTGATAATTTAAAATTTGGTTTTTTTTATTGATATCATTTTTTTATTTCTCTTACAATTTGTTGTACCTACTGCTACTGTACTACAGTACCTGTAGTCACCGCTTATTCGATTTAATAATTGATTCATTCGCTTATCAGACTCAAATATAAGACTCCCGATTTGCACGTATGCACTAGCTACAAAAAAGTATAATGTGTTCTATGGTTGGTTATATTACCTATATAAAAATTAAATATTATTATGTAATAATAATAATATTATATGTAATATCATATGAAATATATTTCATAATTAATTATATATCATAAAACTAACATAATTTTATTTCTGATCTTGTGAATGTCCCACACAATATTATAATATTTATTTTACCCATTGTATAAAAATCAAATTCTTTATAATTCAGGGTTAAAAGCATTGGGCGAAAGTTAAGGTTTTTATTACAATGTGATTTTAACGTAATTGTAAAACGTCCCTTTACCCTTTATGCTTTCTTAAAAAATTAAGAATTTTATAAAACAAATGATTACTGTGATGGCGTATATAAAGTGTTGTAAATACAAAATCTGTTTTTGTACCAAGTGTATCGGTTTAACGGACGATGGTATTTGCAATACCATACGTAATAATACAATAGTGTAGCGGTGTTGTTACGAGTTAAAATTTATAATTTCCAATGTGTTATTACAGCTCAGTAGTACGGTAAACGTGCCAATGGGCAGTTCTTTGTTGGCGGCCAACGACGTGATGTGGACATCACCAAGACTGCAATCGTTGTCGGAAAACACTATTTCGGAACTCGGAGAACAAATGGAATCCGGTTAAATTCAGTCAAGTTTGGTAGGTATATTGATATATTTTGATGTTTGCCATTCCTGTTAAATGTATCGAATCGACAATCGTAAACAACACCCTACGGTATACGGTTAGAGATAAAGTATGAAATATTGTATATTTTAAGCTCTTTTCAGGATTTTATCTATGAATATTATAGTATGTATATTATTCGATAGGGCCTATTTAGCTGATGTATATAACTACTATTGACTATTGTTTACTTGATTATGACGATACAAACCATTTGTGCCCGAAATATTTTTAATGAAAATTCGTTAACACCGTGCAACGTTGAAAACTTGTACTCTGGAATACAATACAATACGATTTATTAGTTTATTACCTTATAACTTTTACTTTTGTACACATTGTTTACCAATTTTAACTATCTTTAATTTTTACGTTTCACGCTTATTAATATTATTGAATATCGAAGCATTTTATCTTAATTGCACTTCATGACGACTCTAATAATTCTCTCTGATGCACATGCGTTGTGCAACCTTACACAAAGTACAAATCTTTAACCAGCATTGTACTTGAGTAGCGCGTTTTTAAAAATGGATTTTAAATTAACAAATACTACTGAAAATGATGGATGTTTAATTTTTCGTAACTTTCACTTCAGTAAAAATCGGTTTCGGGGAATATAAGTTGGGGTTGCATTAAAAAAATGTTTAGTGTATAGGTACCTATATAGGAACATACAGGGTGTCTCAGAATAATCCGAAAAACAATTATTATGCTAATTAAATGTATGACAAACATTTTTAATATTATATGATAAGTAAATAATTTTAGAAATAGGTACTCATATTAGCAAATTTTCAAAAATCATATTTTTAAAAATGTTATTATATTCCAAACTAATTTAATTAATATAAAGCGGGTAAGTCGCTCTGGTAGCGTGGATATCGCTCGTACAGTAGGTTACAAGTGGGTTGCTGTAATGGATGGAATTACATTTGAATCCAATGATATTATAAATACTATTATAATGAAAAACGATTCTGAGCGGAGATCTGTCTAAGATATATTATAGATTATTAAAAATTATCAAATCAAAGATTTGAAAAGGAAATTTTTTAGGAATTTCTAGCTTAAAATAATTTGCCAATTTTCGTGATTTTTACGTATGTTGTCAAAATTCATACTTTGAATGCTTGTAAAAAAAAATTGTGACCATGTATTTCTTTTATTTTATTTCAACTTCTATTGTAAAAATATGGAAGGAGTCTTGTATTAAATTTTAAAGCTTTTTTACCCAATAAATAAATTTGTATTGGTATTAATTAAAAAAAAAATAATAATAATCGAAAATTGCATATTTCTATGAATAGTTCAACTTAAGTCGAAATTTGTTGAAAATTGCATGGTGGTTATAATATACTTATATAAACAATCGGTAAAAATGTCATGTATCTATAGTCATTTGTTTTAAAGTTACATCAAAAACCAAAATTGATTTTGTTGAAAACTGATTGTGCGTAAAAATTTTACTTTTGATCCCCCAAAGTTTTAACTAGATTCACTTTCTGTTTCTGATCGAACAAGGTATTAAAGTCAAAAATCGAAGCACTTTTACTGCCCCAAAACGTGATGACAGACACAAAAATAAAAAAACACATCATTGTAAAATCAATACATTCATCACTCCGTTCAGAATCTAAAATATATTAAAAATGTAGCGTAAGTGTATATTAATTATATAGACAAAAATAAAATAATTTAAAATATTGAATAAAACAAAAGTTATTCCATACGTCAGATCATCGTGAGACACCCTACATATGATGTAAAAATGAATTATTCAAAATCAACACAAACTGATATTAATGACAGCCATATTCATGAACCAGATACTCCTGAAGATTTGAACACGACATTTTGACAAAAAAAATAAAATTTAAGTTATGTATTTAGCCAATTATTATTTAAGTACTGCGTCATTCTACTTAATCTAATAGTATCAAAATATAAATAGTCCATTTCATGAATCACAAATTTACAACTACTATACAACGTTGTATTATATAGAAAATAGCCGAAAATGGGCTAAACATCGACAAGTAGTGTGACAGGTTATGTTTCGAGTGCATTTGTTCACATCCCTACTCTGGGTAGCAATGATCAATGATGGGCTGTAGCCGATTATGAGTTATATACTTTTGTGTGTTATGAATGTTACTATGACCTTTGTGTTTTGCGTTTTCTTATCAGCTTTGTGTTTCAGATACATATCTACACTTGATACTGATGTTCATGTTATGACTTTTTTTTTTTTAGATCCCAGACACGCGAACAAAAAATTATTATCACGCAGATTTTAAGTATATTTTATACAACACACTCAAGTACTCAACATTCATTAGTCGAGACATCATGTTTTTATTATGATATATCTAGACATATTTGTATTGATTATTTGTTTTTTTTTTTTATATATATATTATATAACTATGTTTTTTGTTTTAAGTACATCTTAGAATATTCACCGACGAGTAAAATTGTAATCGAAACAATCCAATTTGTGAAATAAATGGTTTTTAATCAAATTCGTGACGTTTTGAGGTAACTTATTGCGGTAACTTGGTTGTGGACACTGTGGACTGTGCAGTGTAATTATAGAATGTAGGTAAATATATATATATAGTTATTATGAATTACGATAGGTATTTAAGATACGACTGTAGTGTTGCAGATTTGATTTGAGGACTCTCAAGTCTCGAGCCAACACATATCCAGCACCCCCAGTTTGTTTCTCGAAGGACCCTTTGAATACAGTTCCATTATATTATATAAATTTACTCAGTCTCAAAAGAGAACAAACATTTTTTGCGCATCGTGAATGATACGATTACAGGTGCGTCGAGAACCTCGTGACCACGCAACACCAGCAAATTGTTGGAAGATTCGCAGCCGCAGATATAGATAATAAACTACCTAGATAGCTGACAACTGTGATGATAAATTCAAGTCAGAAATTTGTCAGGCCACTATTTTTAGAAAATGCATCTACAATATTATTATATTATAAACACCGATTTTTTTCATAAATATATTTAATTTTTAAATAGGTATTTTGAAAATCCATGATGCCAGTTTTATACTGTGCTTTTGGTTGTTCTACTTCTAATAAAAGTGCACGAGACGAAATTCAATTTTTTTTCAAAAGTATCTTTACTTATTTGGTCAAATATATAGTCATATATAGCCATATATGGGATTTAGATCATAGATGTTTTAATAAATTATTATGAATATGTAGGTACGTAAAATAATATTTAAATAAATATTATAAATATATAATAATATGACATTGTATTCCGCGCGTGAAACAACTTACAGACTTTAAAAAACCTTCGCATGTGATGCTATTTCAAATTATAATTTTTTAATCGAGTAACTTTTTTTTATAATTAATAACAGACTATACTGACTAATGTATATCTCATGTTATAAATGTATATAATGTAAATATACACAATCTGTTCCTAAAAGGTACAATAAGAGTATTTGCTATAAGTTAAATTAGTAACATGAGAATTTGATGAAAGAAGCCACCCAATGATGACACTTTTAGTTTTGAATTAATATTTCTATGTTAAAAGATCTCTACACCGTTTGCGTTTTAAGCGTCTAGGAGGATTTCCAGGAATAGCATTTGTTGAGAGAGCTTTAATAAGAGGATTGGAATGAGAGGATAGACGATTGTGGAATCTGTTATAGTAAATTATTGCTTCTTCTTTCACAGATTTAATTTTCAAATCAGTGTGGAGGGTATGATTTGAAACATATGGGGAGGAGTTTGTTAGTTTTCTTAAAGCAATGTTTTGGAAAGCCTGGATTCGGTTTATATTCGATTTTTTAGCATTTCCCCAGAGTTGGAGACCATAAGTCCAAATGGGTTTGATATGGGTTTTTTATACATTAGAAGTATTCACTAGTAAATTTTTGAGCATACGAAGACGGAGGTTTAGTTGAAGTCATTTTACACGCGTATGATGGGCCCAGGTGAGTCGACGATCTAGGGTTAGGCCGAGATATAAATAGTTTATAAAAATTATCCAAGTAAAATAAATACTACGTACAATATAACATAATATATCTACCTAGTTTTTATTTTTATAAAACGAAAATCAAGATTTTTGGAGGAAACGACTGACGCCACTTTTTGGTAAGTTGTTGGGAATGGTGACAGATAACATATAGGTAGGTACCGGGTAATTATAAAAAAATAAAAAAATAGTGGGTTCGGGTTTGAGCAAGTTTCGAATGACATTTTATGCGATTTCGTATTGCTATACTTCAGTAATGGTTGGTATTTGTAGGCCATTACTCATTATGTAGAGCATTGTTGGTCATGATGTAGGTAGGTACTTACCATGGGGCTTCAGTCATTTTTCTATGCTCAAAGTTAAAATCATAATACGTTAATAATGTGATAAAAAGAAACAACGATGCCTTATTAATGGTCTATGATATCACTCTTCTAATTCAAAATGAATGTACACGACCATATAAGTACAATATAGGTTAGGTTATTTAATAAACAAACTACAATCATTTTTCCCTCAATAGGTGCTACTAAACTTAAGTAATTTTCTTGAAAATTTCGTGAAAACCGCTTGAGTTCCACCTGGAGCCTTGAAGTGATTTCCGCTGAATCCCAAGTTAAGAAACGCTGCATTACAGTGACCTACCTGTAACCGACAGTCGATTGTCATTTACCTATACTTACTAACCAGATTTTTACTTTTTAAGGTATAGTGAGTGGTCACGATTCTTGTTTACAAAAATGTCCGATGAAACTAGAACAGTTTTTTTTTTTCAATCATAGTATTTATTTAAATTACTTTTATTTTATGCTCAACTATCTAGGTACTTAGATTAGAAAACACCATCTTCAATGGACAAGATTTGTAAATCCAAATTGCTTAAATTATTTTTCCAGTCGATTTTTTTGAAGGCCTATTGAGAGGCTAAGCTGAGTGATACTAATGAAATATGCACCAGAATAATAATGTCTTTTAAATAGTAAGAAAATATTCACAGTAGGTAATTCTTTATGACACCACACAATCACAATTTTGATGCATCATAATTAAATATATATCGATATGTGCTTTATATACTAACTTATATGTACCTATGCTTATAATCATGCACTATTAAGCCATAAACCTAACCATGAATGATTTCTAACCATACATTATGATTAATGTTCATTATACAAAACAAAACAGATATGTTTATGTTAAGAGAATATGATAAGTCACATTAATTTATTAAAATAACAAATTTTATTGAAATTATTAAAAATACAAACCGATTTTTAAAAGACATTACACGCTTCATAGTTCATGTTATTATGTTAAGTTATCAGGCTCCTTTTTAATTTCACTATAAAACAAAGCATATTTATTGAAATATTAATAAAACCATTTAGATCCATACAATAAATGATTTAATGATATGTATATGAAAACAAAAACCATATTAAAACTACATTTTTATTAAATTGAAAACAACATGTATACAAAAATCTATCAATCAAACTTTGCGTTTGAATTTAACAGCCTTGTGAAAACATATCGCTGCCTGTTTGCCTCGCTTTTAGTTTAGCTTGTTCAGGTGTTAATGATTCTTCTTCACTGGGTTCTATCGGTTCAAAATTTTCCTTCAGCTTGTTGTTCTTAAAATCATCTACAATTTTTTTGCGATAAACAGCGTTGAATAAATCTTTAGCTGTAAATTTAGATTGGGTAATTTCAGGAACTCTGTAGGAAACATACGGCTTTAACTGAAAGCAATGCCATAATAGTACAGTACATATTATACCTCGTCAACATTAATTTATGAACACTATAAAACACTTACATTAAAATTATCCAAATCCGGAACGATGATATCTGGAATTTTTTCTTTGATAGTTATGACTTTGCGGCCAACCCTGACGGTGGTGTCTCGTATTCCATAATCTGATTTTTAAAGAATAATGATGATTAATTATGAGTTATACTGCAAGGCTGGGCAAGTTAACGATTTTTTTTAACTCGTTAAGTTATTTTAAAATAATAAAGTTAAGTTAAATTAAAAGTTAATCATATTTTTATCGTTAACTCGTTAAGTTAAAAGTTAACTTTGAAAAAAAAGTAACTTAACTTAGTTTAAAGTTAAACTTTTCTATTTTGCGAAAATAAAAAATTGCCCACATAATATTGGTTTTTTTACACTCGAGAAAAATACTGGGGACATTTTTTTAAATGATACATAAAAGTATTAACTAGCTATCAAAAAACCTACTTTTCCAAAATAAATCTTAGTCCTGAACTCATACTCAAATCAATTTACCCAAGTGGTATATCCAAAAAAAAAACAAAAAAAAAAAACACCTTAATAGTTTTCTCCCAACTGCTAAGATACCAATATTTTCAATTGATTCACATAAATCTTAAAAATCAAACAGGCAGTACCTATACCACCCAAATATATTTTCTATACTGATTAGACAAAATGCAGCCACCGTGTAGTTTTAAAGACTAGGCTCAGCACAACATGAACAATTATTATCAGTAAAAATATAATTACCTACTTTGTAGTTTGTACTATATGTTTAAATAAAAATAAAACCACAAATGTTAAACCTTTAATAAATTTATAATGATAAACGTGTAGGTAGATATTATATAGCCCATATAATGACTATAAAAGTTATTTTTCATATTATTTTCGTCTACAGGAAATTCATATTAAAATAGTAAATTATAAATATACTATAAAAACCTCATTAATAATTTGCATTATTGTTTGCACTAAAATTAACTTAATTTAGATACTTTCAAATAAAATTAACTTAAAATTAACACGTTAATCTCAACAAAAAAAGTAACGAGTTAATTAACTTAACTTTTTAACTTTTAACTCATTAATGCCCAGCCTTGAGTTATAGTAGTTATTATAATTCAAAAGTAAACGAGATGTGTATTAAGTACTGGTAATTTGAAAATCTTTATTAGGGTTTTCTTCTTGTTGTTTTCTGAACTGATTTGTTCCTCGATTGTACAGTATGAAGTTTTTGAAATTTCTCTTTCCGTTTTGTACAGTGCACGTGGAAAATGATCTATAAAAGGTTTTTGCCGGAAACGACATTTTGGGAAACGTTTCTGAAAAGTGAAAGTTTATTATACCATGCTATACTGTTTCTATTTTGAAATTCTTAATACAAAAGTAAAAACTAAAACTAATGAAGTGTACTTACGTATTACAAACAACTAGGTAGATCTGTGTTTTGATTTTGAACTTCTGACTGCTCTGTAATAATTTTTATTTATACTGAATATTATATTATTATTTATTATCATAAATTTAATCTATTCTGTGATAGGACTATGCTGTTATCAGTAGACACTATCAAGTACCGGCTTATCTTATCCACATAAAACAAATTATGTTTTTGAAAATTTTATCGAAAAGGATAAAATATTTAAAATACAAGACAAGTGCACAGTCAAGTATTTTGTGAACATTTCGGCTTATCTACCCGTTAGAAGCAAAGTTTGTGTGATGGTATAATAACTGAATAAAAAAATATAAGGTCCTTTTCCACCCATATCGGCCATACCACATTCACTACACCACTATTTAATTTAATTTTTAGTTTTTCCGGTTTTTTTAGATGATTGGTATATTATATATTAATGGAATGATTCACGGAAATGTGTTGATAGGTTAGATCAAGTGTTTGGTAGGAGCGCCACTCATCAGCAATTATTGTCGTGCCTGGAGCAACATGTTCAATAATAATTGGCAACAATAATTGCAACATATGGCACACTTCATGACCCAAAATCAAAATAATATAATTTATGTATAAAAATCTAAAAAAAAAAAACGAAGAAACCAGAAAAGAAAAAAAAGCGGGAAAGTGGGTATCGCTCTGCTGTACATTTGGTGGTGAGGTGGAACTCTGACTAGGGTAGGTTATATTTGAATGCAATGATAGGTATCATTGTATACGAAAAATGATTCTGAACGGATATGATTTGTCAGTCTAGAATATATTATATTTAAATATTGTCATATATTCTATTTTGAAACAAATATTTTATTTTTCAATTAGGACGCATTTTGACTAAGGCATGGTTAATCAATTTTTCCAAAAACATTGCATGTAGTTAATAGTTATCATAATTCATAATACCTTATATTATCATAGATATACATATACCTGGTTTGGAAATTACCTTGGTGAATCATTACACGATTTCATAAATTTTTAAAACTCAAATGCTCAAAACATTTTTCCTATAATGACGCTTCAAATTTCCTCTATAGCTATTTGAAGCAAAACTTATGGAAAACTTAGTATTGAATTTTATAACCTTAGATATAAATATAAACAATATTATGAATTTTGAACTACAAAATAATTTGCGAACATTCATGGTTTTGAAGAATTTTTGTCAATATTTGAAATTCAAATGCTAATAAAAATTAATTTGAATTTCCGGTGGACATTTTTTTTTGTGATAAAGATTGACAAATTTGTAAGGAATGAATCTTGTATTAAATTTTCAAATCTTAGATTTAAAAAAGACAATTTTTTATGAATTTCTAGCTTAAAACAATTTGTGAATTTGATTTGATGTCAAATTTAATTAGGCATACGTTTTAATTTTCTAGTTAAACATTAATTATATCAATAATCTAATTTATCAGGTATCAATTGGTCAAATATACTAGCACTTAATAAATAATAGGAAATAAATTAAATACAGGAATAAAATAATAATAAAAAATATAAGTTAGCAATTTATCATGAGTAGGGCTGGGATTACGATGCACTTTGTATTGTTTTCCAAAGCTTACTGTGTGATGCTTGTCTGGTCACAAATTTGTTTTATGTACTTATGATTTATGAATGAGAATAAGAAAGTTTATTTTGCATTTTATGGGATTTTTTTTAGTTTTAAGGTCATTTTCTTAATTTCTTAGGGCATTTTAGAGTTATTGGAGCATTTTTTGAGTTTTTGGAAACCAAGTATGAATTTGAAATTTTATTTTAAGATTTTTCACCAACATGATTTTTATATACATGTAACAGATTATAAGTAGGTAGGTACATAGATAATAGAAGATAGAATTATCTATTGGTAGGTACTCGTAATTCGTATTATATTATCGGACAAGGTTTGAGGTAAACACTACCCACATTTCCTATTAAATAATCTTAAATCGGTAAAATCCACGTCCGATGATTATCGGTCAACGTTCAGTACGAGTTTTGTCGTCGTAAACACCGTTTTATTACTCTAGTTAATTTTTTAAGGGCATTTTTTGGGGGTTTTTTAGAGCATTAAAATCCCAGCCTTACTCATGAGATATGGTATACAAATAACTAGCCACTATAGGTAATACCTACAATAAAATGGTGGGTGTGTGTATATTATATTATCTTAACATTCTAAATAAGTCAACATTTGTAATGAATAACGTAGGTATCTTTTTCATTTTTAGTTCTATACCACTATAGTACTTTTATGGATATAGGTATTATAGGTACATACATAGGCGCACATAGGGTGTGAATTTAGGGGGTGCTGAAATAATTTATAGTACACAGACCCGTGGGGAGCGAAGCCCCCCCACTACACCACCCTAATACTATAATAATTGCATTGCAATAATTATAAATTTTATTAAAAATAAAAATAAATATTTTGTAATTATATTAAAAGTTATAATAACATAATATGTAATCATTAATTATTAATGTTAGACAAAATTTAATTTTCTGTTTGATATTCCAAATGTTTGCATTATAATTTCCCCCTCTATTTTATTGGTAAGATCTCTCTCAATGCTAAGCGTAGATAGCTTGGTAAATCTTTCTATCTTTCTTGGCCCATATTGGTGCGTAACCAGTTTTTCAATCTACGCATAGCTGAGAAGGAGCGTTCACACGTTGACGAAGAAATTGGAATTGTTATTCCCAATAGCTTACAGACATTTGGAAACGAACTTTTATAACATTGATTTTTCATGCCTTCATATATAAAGCTGGCTGGTAGACTATTCATTAAAACCATCATTTCTGCTGATAAACTAACTGTTGATATTTTCAAAATATCCTGATATACATAAACAGATTATATAATAATATTTCAAAAGATATGACTATGTGATAAATATTTTAAATAGTTTATGCGGTGCTAATTTTAAACCTGGGAGTGCTAAGCAACCCCAAGCACCCCCCTATGTGCGCCTATGATGGGTACATACTTAATACTTATAAATGTTTTATAGCCATAAATATAGATAGGTACAACGAAGCACCTGAGATATAAGATGTTAATTGACTGATGTTAACTAAATTTTAACAATACACAAATCCTACTCCCAAAACATGATAACATTATAATCGTTGGCCTATATTCTTCATTAGGAAAGTATAATATCATTATATAGTAGAATTTTATATTTCTAAATCCCTCACTTGGGCTTTTTACTATTGTGTATTTACTTGTTCATTTTTTCCGATAGACTCTTATAACATTTACTTTAAAAAACACGACAAAAGAAAAACAAGGACTTAAGGCTCGGGCACACAGAACGCGGTCTGTCGCGGCGGTCAGCGATCTGGTGACGCCACACACCATGCGTTTGTTTCATAAGCGGTCTCGTCTAAAAACATGATATTTGCCAGTCGCGATATACACCTGCGGTTGTAGTCATTTAGTTACAAATCAACGATATTATTCAGTGTTTTTTTCATTATATTATTATTTATTCAATATGTCAAATTCAGACGAAGAGCAACTTCTTCTTCTACTTGCCCTTCAAAATAAAAGAAAAAGACCATGTTGGGTGCATGAAATAAAGACGAAAAGAAAAGCATTTGGCGAATACCATCGTCTTTGTATTGAACTCCAATCACATGAAGATCGTTCTAATAATCAGCATCTCAGTTTCGTCCGTAAAATAAATTTTATCTATAGGTAATTAAAAACGGATCGCAAGTTGCCCGCGCGGTAATCTGTAATTTTGTACAACTTTGTCGCCTGATGTCGCGATCTGAATTGTCCCGCCGCGACAGACCGCCTTCTGTGTGACGGGAATAATGCGATATTACGTAACACAACTTTACCGCCTTACCGCCGCTGGAAATTTTCGCTGATCGCTGCTACAGACTGCGTTCTGTGTGTTCGAGCCTTTATACCTAAATTTAATAAATATAAAAATGTGATTTTATGATGTATTATAATTAGGCACTTCAGAGATTGGATGTCATATTCTCAAGTGTTATATCCTAAAATTCTTCTTAATAACACCACCGATTTTAAGATCATAATATCATATGACCTGTGTTACACCTAACATAAAATATTTTACATTCATGATTCAGAATAATTATTGATTTTAGGGCCGTTCTTACAATGTCCCGTTTAAGAAGTTAACAGACACTTAACCAGCGGAATTCTGCCAATAAAAATTCCACTTACCGATGGTCGACCATTAACAGACATTGAAAGAACCAGCCTTACTCCATTATTTTTAATATTAGTGTAAATTGAATCAAATCTAAAGAAAGAATATTATTATCTATTATCTAATATTATCCCTATATATATCTATAATTTTAGTTATTTTAAAAGTATTTAAAACCATATGGACTGAATTATAACATTAAGTGAGAAAGGGAGAGGTTACACTATAGTAATTCTCCTAGTTGTGTCACTTGATGTACAAGATATACGACATTACTTTGTCAAAAAGTTAAGTATAGTCAATAAATTATTTTTGTTTTAACATTTTAAATTATTCAGTTCACACTTTTACTGACGTAACTTAACTTTTTAATTTTTATAATTAATTATCATTATAGTGCATAGTTTTATTTATGTATCATGTGGAACCAACAGAAATACTGTTTCTTTGTCTATTTTCGATTTTTCTTATAATTTATCATAATAATCTGATTTTGCACAGTGTTAAACATCTTTTAATAGTTTGTGTAAATCAATATAATAGGGCACTTTGTGATTTGAATGTAGCTTCACAAAAAAAAATTTATATTAATTTTAAACTTATAGAGATACATTTTTTTCTTTATTAATTAATATAATTAACTTAACTTATCACAGCTAATTATTGTTGTTTACTTTTAAAAGATTAAAACAATTTTACAATTGATTATAGATTTAATATATTGTATTCATTGTAAGGACAAAAGTTTTTTAACACATACTTAAATTTATGACAGCTTTTATATTTATCAATATAAACTTAATAAAAATCTTATAATAACTTATTCATTGTTTTCCATACAAAATAAAAAAACAAAATAATGAAGTTGTTATGAAACATATTAAGCAATTATGTTTGTTGTCATTTATACATACATCATCTACGTGGAGCTTGTTGTATATACTTTAAGAGAATTTCTTTTGTAACAGGCGTTTCGATGCTGTGGCAAATGGCTATAACAATATATAAGTAAATAATTTCTTGAAAAGAATTAATTATGTTGAAATGTACATACCTATTGCAGTTTTGAGAGCATTTGGAAATGATTTGTCAGTTCGCTCTCGCATAAATTTCCAATTTCCATTTTCAAATTTGCATTCAATTATTTTTCCATCCATATTTTTAAGTTCTTTAGTATATTTCATTCTGGCAAAAGGATCAGATTTACCACCTACATACAAATACCCAACTTTTGATTCCAACATTCTAAAACATACATAATCTATTAGTATGTTTTTAAGTTATGTTTTTATAGGTTGCACATATTATACCCAGTTCCACCTTCTGTAACAATTTTTAGTTTAAAATCAACAGAATTCAGTTCCAATGGTTTCCATTTCAAAACTTCTGGACACGTACCAGCTACATAAGGCTATGCAAAATTAAATATAAATTATTGGCAATCCATTAATCGCTACCAAATTGTATAGTGATAAATATAACAGTACATCAGTTGATGGTTGGAATATGAGACCATCAGGTTCATGGGATAAATTTTTACTAAAATTTCCCAGCAATTTATCAGAAGCATTTATGTCATAGAATTGTTTCAAACGAATACTAAATGGTTCTTGAGTTTTATCTAAACGACCACACATGATAGCCTGATGTCTGGGTTTAATTATATCAACCTAAAAACAAATGTCACAAAAACAAAATTAAAATATATACAACATAAATTTGGGTCACTTAGGACAAAATTTGACATTTTGGAAACACATTTAAATGGTTGCAAACAACATAATTTACTCTTTTTGATAGTTTAAGAAACGAAATAATATGAACCTTAAAATTCTATCATTGATAAAATTGTATATACTTGCATTTATATTATTACAGTTAATTTGTCAGTTTATTATATCTTAATTTATAACATGCATACGTTACAGAATATATCCTCAAATTATCATTTTTTGTAATAAAATTGTTTGTCATATTGTATTGGAATTATTTGGATATTCAATCAATTTTTAAGAGTCAAAAAAATAAAAATAGGACTTTAGATAGTAGTAAAATAAAAATATATAAATAGGTGGATGTTCATACTAAAAAAGATATATTTTTGATTTGAATGTAACAGATGTAGAATCGGTAGATAACATTAAATTTATTTCAAAAAATTGACTTAATATACTATTCAAAAATATAAAATATCAATTTTTTCTTAAATTTTATTTGTTTCAAAAGGTGAAATTAAGTTTTTATTTTGTTTTAATAGTTTAAAAAAATTAAATAATGTTTTTATTTAAAAAATTCTAAAATGTTGTCTGGAGCCACCAGACACACCTGAATTCGTTTTTAAACCATAACTACTGCATGACCAGAGTTACCCAACTTGTAAATTTGAATTAATGTTGATTGAAAAGTCTCTATTAGAATTATAGATATGTCTATATAGTATATAATATATTATTTTTTGGTAAATTTTAAATTAAAATTTCAACCAAGTTTTTAGCAAAATTACGTATAAAAATGTTTGAAGTTGTCTAGTTTTATGATATCTTCATAGAACATTTAATTAACTTATAACTGTTTATAGTTAGATCAATTTTTCAAATTCCTTAATGTTACTAAAGGTTAATAATATTTTGTGATACTTAATTGCATATTTCATACTTACTTCAATTAGCATACATCTATTTGGATAAAATGGTTGTTTACCAACATCAAAACCTTCAAATGCAACTACATCATATACTAAATAGCGTGGTATATTTTGTCCATCAACTTTATCAATAATCATTTCCTAAAACATTAAGATTTAAGAGATGTAGATTTATGATGTATATTATTAAATTATTAAATTAATATTCTGATTAAAGTTTATTTACACCATCTAATAATGTGTCTTTCAAATGATGATCTAGATTTTTTCTGTGTAAAAATTTCAAACCCTCAACTTCAAATACACTGTTGTCTCTATCAATAAAATATATCTCATTTTCACCTTGGATAAACATTAAGTACCTATAAATTATAATACATTTAAAACAATTATAACACAATTTATCTTATTTTAGATTCTGAACGAAGTGATGAACGTATTGATTTTACAATGATGTTTTTTTTTTTTTTTTGTGTCTGTGTACAGCATAACTAGTCGAAATAATGCTTCGATTTCAAACTTTGGGGGTGGTTTCCGATGTAAAATTGAAGATCCTGGGTGTATTATACAGGTCAAAAGTAAACATTTTCCAACAGTTTTCTAAAAATCGAGAGAAACAAAAAAAAAAATGACAGAAAACTGGGAATTTTTACGCAAAACCAGTTTTTGACCAAATCAATTTTTTTATATGGTTGTAATTCAAAAACTAATCACTGGAAATACTTAAAATTTTCACCAAATGTTTATGTTAGTGATATCTATATACAGGTTAATTTTCAAAAAGTTTTGACTTTTTTTGAGTTATTTATAGACCACTGAAATTTTCAATTTTTTTGAGAATTTTTTTTTGAAGTGTCGGTAAAAAAATGTTGGACGACCAAAAAAACTTGAAAATTTAATACGAGGCTCCTTATAAGTTGTTCTTATTGTAGCTAAAAAAAATTAAAAATCGTTAGTCACAATTTTTTTTTATAAGCGTTTATAGTTCAAATTTTTACGAAATATGTCGAAAACGCGAAAATTTGCAAGTAATTTTGAAGTCGAAAAATCATAAAATATATTGTTTTTATAACTAAGGATTAAGAATACAACACTAAGTTTTCCATAAGTTTTCTTTCAAGTAGCTATAGAGAAATCTCGAAGCATCGTTATAGGAAAAATTTGAGGTGCGTTTGTATTTTAAATTTTTACGAAATAGCATAACGATAACTATTTATAATATTTGTAATTATTCAAAAAGTAAAAGTCGTAGATACTTGAAAATTTTACAAGTTATTGCGATTGGCATTTTATTTACATGATTTAATTTAAAAAATATTTTGACTTTTTTGAGGTATTCATAGACAACTGAAACTTTCAATTTTTCTGAAAAATTATTTTTGAAGTGTAGATAAAATTTTTTTGGCCCTATCAAAATACTTGAAAATTTAATACAAAGTTCCTCATAAGTTATTCATATGGTGATTAAAAAATTACAAAAATACATTGGCACGATTTTTTTTTATTAGCATTTGAAGTTCAAATTTTGACTAAATACATAAAAATTACGGCAATGTTCAAATTATCTTAGATCGAAATTCATAAAAAGTTTTTCTTTTTAATTCTAAGATTTGAGAATTTAATACAAGGCTGATAATATATTTTTATAATAGCAGTTGAAATATAAAAGAAATACATAGCCACATTTTTTTTTACATGCATTCAATGTTTAATTTCAATGTTTAATGTTTAACATACCTAAAAATCACGAAAATTCATAAATTATTTTATCCTAGAAATTCATAAATTTTATACCTAAGATTTGAAAATTTAATACAAGGCTCCTAAAATATTTTTACAATAGCAGTTGAAAAATAAAATAAATGTATAGTCACATTTTTTTTTTTTTACAAACGTTTAAATTTAAATTTTACAACATACGTAAAAATCACGAAAATTCGAAAATTATTATAAGCTAGAAATTCATAAAAATTTTCTTTTTATACTTAAGATTTGAAAATTTAATACAAGGCTCCTAAAATATTTTTACAATAGCAGTTGAAAAATAAAATAAATGTATAATCACATTTTTTTTTTTTACAAGCGTTTAAATTTAAATTTTACAACATACGTAAAAATCACGAAAATTCGAAAATTATTATAAGCTAGAAATTCATAAAAATTTTCTTTTTAAATCTATGATTTGAAAATTCAATACAAGATTCCTTACAAATTTGCCATCACACGCACAAATTTTATCACAAAAAATATTTCAACCAGAAATTCAAATTAAATTTTTATTAGCATTTGAATTTCAAATATTGACAGAAATTCGTCAAAACCATGAATATTTGCAAATTATTTTGTAGTTCAAAATTTATAATATCGTTTGTATTAATGTCTAAGGTTGTAAAATTTAATACCAAGTTTTTCATATGTTTTGCTTCAAATAGCTATAGAGAAATCTCGAAGCGTCGTTATAGGAAAAATTTTAAATTTTTACGAATTAGCGTTACGATAACGATTTATCCTGAAACGATTTTAAATATTTGTTATTATTCAAAAAGTATAAGTCGTAGATACGTGAAAATTTTACCAGTTATTTAGATTGGCATTTTCCTTACATGATTTATTTTTCAAAATATTTTGACTTTTTTGAGATATTTGTTGACAACTGAAATTTTCAATTTTTCTGAAAAATTTTTTTGAAGGGTTGATAAAATTTTTTCGGCCCAATCAAAATACTTGAAAATTGAATACAAAGTTCCTCATAAGTTATTCTTATAGGAATTAAAAAATTATAAAAATACGTAGGCACAATTTTTTTTATTAGCATTTGAAGTTCAAATATTGACTAAATACGTAAAAATTACGAAAATTCGCAAATTATTTTAAGCTAGAAATTTATACAAAATTTTCGTTTTAAATCAAAGATTTGAAAATTTTTAATTATCTACAATATATCCTAGACCGACAAATCATCTCCGTTCAGAATCGTTTTTCGTATACAATGATACCTATCATTGCATTCAAATCTAACCTACCCTAGTCAGAGGTCCACCCGTACAGCAGAGCGACATCCACTTTTTATTTAATAAGGTGTTTAAAAAATAAATATAAATATTTTTAAATATTATATTACCTAGTACCGTCAGCTTTCCACGTAACACGGTAAGGTTTTGTATGTAATAACTTCATATTTTGAATATCCATAGACACTGGTTGAGATCCAGGAAATCCAGATCTATAAAATTTGTAAAAAAAAAAAAAAAAAATGAGTTCAACATAAAAAAAATTAACCTATACAATAGAATTGGAATTACACATAATTATATAAGTACCTATTTCTTTTTTATCAAATAAATTGTTGATAAATTGCTTGTCCAACATATAATAAATTATGTAAGTATTGTATTATGATTTCAGATTTGTATACCACATTGACCACATTAAAATTTTTTCTAAATTTGTCAAAATTAATTACCGAATAAAAAATTATAACATAAGAATTCAGTATTTTTAATTACATTTTTCATAAGTTTTAACTTACTTATAAATCAATAACTACTGTACATGAATTAATCACTATTACATGTTTAAATATAAGGTGTAATGTTTAACAAATTTCCATTACAAACATTACTACATTTGTAAAATAGTACTATTACACTCTGTATAATCAAATAGGTATAATAGGAAATATTTTCTTATTTATAATTTATATTAATTATTATTTATTATTATGTAATTCTGTCTCTTGGTAATATTTAATATTATCTTTAACATGCGTTTTTACCTTTTCCAATTACATAAGTCTTGAGTTCTTCTTTGAATATTGCTTAATCTAGGTTGATCAAAAATAGCAGTAACACCAGATACACCTTCCATGAATACTGGGTTACGATTGTTTATTTCATTTCTAGACCGTTTACTAGAACTACAAAAAAAATTAATATGATAGTTATTCAGATTGATTCTCCAAGCATTCTCACCACCATTATAGTGGTCTGAAACGTAAACTATTTTGTGTTATCATTATTTTTTAAATCTCAATTTAAAAGTAAAACAATACAATAATTTTATAACTTCCTCAAAATTAGGATAATTTATATGTCTGATAAATGATAAAAAATGGCCTCATTAAAAATATACATCATTTTAATGGTGATTAACGGACATTTTGCATCTGCCATTTCGTCTCCATCAAGAAAACCAGTCACGGACATTTCGTCACTGGCAACTATTTAGATAGAATGTTTTGAAAATCTAATTATAATTTTCTCTTCACAAATGTGCATTGATGAGAACTAAACATACCAAAAATATTTATTGGATGGAACATTTTATACTTGTCCTTACGATTTTTATCAAATTTATATATTAGACAAAAGTATAGAAAATACTATTATTTCTATTGTATAATGCTTTACTTCACTGCTTCAGTGTAAAAATAAGGATATTTATATAAAATTACAATCTGCTCTAAGAGATAAATTTGAATAATTTTCAATAATTTCAAACATTCTGTGGTAATGGCAATTAAACAATATTTAATAACTAAATGCTTGAAGAATCACAAAGCATAATTATTAATTTTAACTATTTTTAAGTTATATTAAATGAATATTGAAATAAATAATTACGGTTCATGCTCTCTTCTATCTTTAGAGTCCTGATCTCTGAAGTCACGTTTATTTCGTGAAGAGGATTCATATTTACTTGAATTATGGTTATTTTCTTCTGATTCTGAAATTATAAAAATTTACATTGATTAATTTACAAATTGAACAAATATAATTAATACAATTTAAATATTCTATATGTTTAGGAATATGCACCTATACACCAATCTGGAAGTTCTGGAGCTAGTATAGGTTCTTCATCTGAATATCGTTGAAATAATTCAACTATATAATCTTGTTTATAAATTCCAGGAGGTCTAAAATGTATAGAATTTGAAATTGATCAAAAACAACATATAAGAATGACTAGTTATACTTAGGTACTATTTAATTTGTATATAAAATAAAGACTTTTTTCACTTATAACAGTCATAACTTTTATCTACCTTCTACAACTAATTTTACTATCTTCATTGTTATGATATGTTTAATACAAATTGGTAATGACTTATGACATAGGATTAGAGTGGTTCTAAAAAATCTAAAAAAATGCTTGAACCTAAAAATATACATTGATATGCTATTTTTGATTTTTTGGATTGAGTCACTTTGTTATTTAATTGTATACAATATATTTTATTATATTATTAATAGGTCTATGTAGTATTCTTTTTATTTAGAAATACATGTCATGGTTCATGAATTTTATTCAAATTAAGTTCCTAATTATTTTACTTAAAACATAAAAAGCGGAAATTAATAAAAAAGACAAATGAAATAAAATTTTATAGATAAAAATTTAAATTTCTCAGATAAGTAATAAATTCAAATTAGAAAATTTATATTCTTGAATGGTGTGTAATAATACAATGTTCAGTTTTTATATCATTAAAAAACATTAGAGCATTTACATGGATTTAAATACTAAATATAGATACTATGTATGTCGAGTCAATAACATGTTAAAATTGTTTAATACATTCAATGCAACAAACATGTTATTGAATTATACCACTTTTTTTTAAGCGGCAAAAACATTCTTGTATTTCTAGGAATTTTCCTGCATGCCTAAAATTAATTCAACAATTTCAGAAAAAAGTAGTATAATTTATTACCTAGCTGCCGCAAATTGAGCTATGGCACTAGTTACATCAAAATCTAATGTTTCTATTAAATAAGTAGCTATCATAAATCCTGTTCGGTTAAAACCATGAGTGCAATGAACACCTATATAACAAAAAAATTATTATTATTTGTAAAAGTAAAATAAATATATTAATTACAACCAACCAATGGACAGCAGAGGATTTTTCGCAATAAATTTTGTACAAATATCTACAAATAGTTGTGCTTGGTCTCGTGTAGGAGGTTGTTCATGACCAGCGCAGGGGATTTTTACATAAGTACAATTTGAATCTTCGATTTCAGATTTATTATAGAAACGGCTAGTTTTTGTCAGATCAATCCATAAACCTATACTTACCTAAAACAATTTTAAATATTTAATATTATATTAATTTGATTAATGAGTTTAAATATATTTAAATTAATCAATTATGGAAGGTAATAATAGTTTTAATTTTGAAAAATGTTAAAATGTTTAGATTCTAAGCAGAATGTAAGAACTATTGATTTAATAGGTATGCTTGTATACCTACATATTATATATAAACTGTGAAAACCTAAAATCCATAATTGTTGGGAGACTATTATGAGTAATATAATATTCGCATTTTTCATATAAACAATTAATGTTTTTTATTCAATAAAAAAAAATTGTTATTTTACCCAAAATTATATAGTTTTCTTATAAAAATGTACAGGTGTCCCACTTTGAAGGAAAAAAATTGTGGTCACGTTAGGTATGCATTTCACCAGAAAATTCAGAACAGTAAATATGTTCCAAAATGTTAATGACTCATGTAATGGATATTTTTAAATTAAACATAAATTATTCTCTTTTTTAATACCTTAATATTTTGAAAATAAAGAGTACTTGTCAAGCTTTGATCAACGAATATTATAATTATTCTTTTCTAATTAAAAGTAATAGTATAATACTGAATATAATATATATTATATTATTTCTAAAGAGATTAAACAGATATCAGCTGTTTTTAAACATTTAAAATTAATATTAAACTTATAACTACTATAGAAATAATATATTATATTCCGTAGGTTATAATAAATACAAACTAATGAAATAATTCTTATAATTATTAATGCCACTTTATAATTTAATCTTAGTCAGAGTTTCTTATACATTTTCTTAAAAAGAATGAAGAAAACCTGAAGACTGAAATAAGATTTACATAAACAATTTTTATTTTCATTAGAAAAAAATCACTGTTAACTTTATATATTGTTTAATGCAATACCTTCATATTAGACATAGATGAGAACAACATTTCTGCATTGAACCTATTCTCGATAGGTATTTGATCATCATATTTACTATCCAGTGGTGTTTTGAATGCCACAAATTTTTCAGTTATAGTTGTATAAGATTTACGAGGGCATTTAATCCAACGTTCAGGAATAGGGGGACTGTGTGTTGAATATGATGAGCTAGATCCATAACGTTTTGATCCTGCAAATTGTTTGCTTATAATAAATTTAGTTTACAAACAATTATGTTTTGGTATGATATTCTACTAATGTAGTATTTTCATATGCAGATTGTGTTACCCGACATAGTTATTAATTTTTTTTCAGTTCTTAGTGGTCAGTTTAAAACTTGTATTCAAAACTTGTGTTCGATCAAGGTTCATGGTATATGATATAATTTAATTTTATAAATAAATAATATAAAAAGTCATATTGTAGTCATTGAGCATAATAATAATAGATATGCATTATGTTAATAATTAGTAATAATATAAAAGAAAAAATTATTTTAACATTTCACAGTCAGAACACATAAAAAAAGAGTTATACTTATGAAAAAAGTTGTTTTTTTATTGACTCGTTAGTCGTTACCTGTCCTATATCAAGTATCAATGATGATAAATTGATAACGTTTATGATATTTGTTTACTTTTCCGAAGATACAAACAGTTTTGTTTACTGTTCCATGACGCACTGACGTACTGATGGCTAAGATGGCTTCTTTTCTATGACGGTAAGTTTTTCGGTTCTAACTTCTGTACCAACAAACTTCCTAAAATCTTCTGAGTTAAAAAATCTCAATAAATTTTTCGCAATTCGGCATCGGTTACACGGCACCAGGCATGTGTTTTGAAATGTTTTATGCAATTATTTATGACTTATGATTATTTTGTAAACATTTTTATAGTTTGGACATCAAACCGTCGACATGGCCGAGTATCTGGCATCTATATTTGGTACCGAGAAGGATAAGTAAGCATTAAGTTAAAATATACACTGGCTTGTTCAGTTGTAGTTAGAATTAATCTGAAGTGAATTGTTGGATGCTGTTATTGTAAAATTAAATCACGCATTATGCATGGTTATAATCCTCACCTTTTTCCCCCCTAGGGTCAACTGTTCATTTTATTTTAAAATCGGCGCCTGCCGTCATGGCGATCGCTGTTCAAGAATACATAATAAGCCTACTTTCAGTCAGGTAAGTTTTCATTTAGATATTTTCTATACTCTTTTATTATTATTATCTTACAAATAAATTGCTTTAGCATTAAAATTAAAAGATAAGTGTATTGTTGTTATCAAGTGTTGATTTAAAATTACAAATGTGTCAGCTAATTATTTAATTAATGATGTGGATTGTTTTATAATAAGTTCATGAAAACATATTTTTGTTTAAAAATGTTAGTTAACATCTCAAAAATCAGATCATTATAGTTTCTTAATTAAGCATATCTCTACTTATACAAACAAATTTAACAAATTGGTTGGTTAAAAATAAAAATGATTGATCATTATATAAACTATTAGTATGATATTACTATTTTAATTAAACAAAAATATTGTATACTATAGGTATCTTTAAAATATGGGAATTAAACCCCTAAAGGATAACTTATGTGAGCGTTGTAATTTTAAATTTCACAAATTATTGTTTTTTTACAAGCATCAAAGTTAAGTCCCCATAAAAAAATATCAGATATTTTACTGTAAACTAATAAGTATTTAATAAAGTTTTATAACAAATCACCAAACACCTTTTCTTAATTTAAAAAATAAATGTTATCCTTTTTGATAGGAGCTTTATTAATATAACAATATTATAGTGGATCAGATCTATAGTTATTTGAGCACAATGCAAAACTAACTATTAGATCTAGAATACCTGTAGACTCATAGGTTAGTTAATTCAAGTAATACAGCTTAAGTGTTTCTAAAAATTAACCGGTGTTTAAAAAAAAATTATTTGTTATATAGTATAATATAGTTATTTGATCATAAATTCATAAGTATCTTTATTTTTATTATGATTATTTATTAGACCTAACTTATGATTTCATTTTAAACATTTTTTTAAATTATAATTAATTTATGTAGATTTCATTTTTTTTTTTTTAGACTGTACTACTACAAAATCTTTATGTAAACCCACAGAATTCTGCAAAGTCTGCTGACGGATCACACTGTGAGTAATAATAATCAATTGAATGCAATAGTTTCTTTGTAAGAATGCAAAAATAAAAATGCTTTTTTAGTAAATTTGTGTAGTATTTTCTTTAAACAATCTTAAAAAAATATATATTTTTTGAATTTAAATTTGTTTAATCGGTAATATAATTTTGTTATAATATATATCATTGAATATTATATTATTTTTTAAATTGAATGGTTGTATTCCAAAATTATTTTGGTTTAAAAATATTATTTTTATTTAGGTAGGATTATTTATAAATTTGTTTAAATTATAACTTTTTCCCTGGACAAATGATATTAATACTTATAAATAATTTTACTATCAAAAATTATTTATTTAAAAAATCCTCTAGTGAAAAAGGTTTTTATTGTTATTTTAATCATAACATTCTATTATAAATATTTAAAAATATCAATAAATAACTTTTCAATTAATATTAAATACTATTTCTAGAAATACTAAGTTATTTTTAGGTTTAATTTTTTACTTTTATGTTTACAGTCGTTGTCAAATATCTTGAAAGAGTGTACTCTTTGTAGCTTGAAGACTCTGCTCTAGCTTGAAGACTACGACTCGTCAGTGTTTTTAAAATTTAAATTAATTTTTTTATAGCTATTTTCGTTCATTATTTATTTTAGATAAGATTAGAAAAAATGTATGCATTTTAATAAATCAAACCAGGTTGTCTGTTATAGGAGTGAATATGGATGTTTGCATCAATATGGAATTTTGACCAGTATAAACAAAATATAATGTACTCCTTCAAGATATTTGATAGATAATATATATATTTTTTTAAATACCTATGGAGTTATAATATGGTAAATTTTTTGTTCAATTTAGAATCTGCCCAACATTTGATCACCTTTAACATATCTTTACTATAAAATATTTTTAATTTTTAAATCATCATTTCAATCTATAATTAATAATGCTTTAATATTCAATTATGATGTCATGATACCAAAACATGAATCATATATATTGTAATTTTCGAGTCTGCTATCACCTTTTGGATCAAAAATGCTTAGATTTTTATCAATATATTTTGTGGTAGGAAATGTAACCTGTTTGGTACTCAGGCAGTGCCGTCCCAAGGGCAAGGTAAATGGGGCACATGCCCAGGGCCTCGGGTCTATATTATAATATACCGTGTAAATAAAATATTTCCAAGCATTTTAGTGTTTAATATTGTAAGTTCAAGGTCTCAAATTCTAATGATGCTCAGGCCTTTCAAATTTGTTTGAAATTTTCACTAATGTTTATATTAATATTAATTTCTGTTCATTATTTAATTACTTATAAGTTATTGCTTATTTATTGCATTACCATGGATAAAATATATTTGTATATTTTTTTAATCTATACTAATACTAATAGTAAAATAAATGATAATAATTTATTTTATTTTATGTACTTATTATAAATTAATATACTAAAAGCTGAAAGGTAGTTTATACTAAGAGTTGTTTTTCATAAGCAATGATTTATCTTAAATGTAAATTTAAGACCTACATTATAGTAACTTACTATTCATTGATGAGGAACATTCAACTATCACTGTACAACAGAGCTGTTACCTATTTACCCACTTTTTAATTTTAACATCTATGGTTTGAACATTTAATAAATGATCATCCATAAGTATTTCATACTGAAACTAATACATTTAAGTTAATTTAAAATTTATTGGGAGGCATTTAAATTTTTTGCGAGCTAATGAAGTTCAAATTTTAATAATATTGTGTTCTATAAGCTTATAGTAATGAATTAAAATATGAAATAATGATTTATTCTCCGTGTATATTTATGTTCTTACACTCAAAGAGTGATTTCCATAGGTACAATAACTGCCCTCTTCAATAATATTTCTTTACTACTTTGTACTAAATTTTAAATTGAAAAGACTGAGTCGAGTCCTCCAAGCTCTTACTAGTTTGCACCAGTGGTGATTTAAATGGTATTTTTTATCTTTGGAAATATCTCAAATCAAACCACCTTATGTGAACAGATCAATTTAAAATACACAGTTTAATAGTTGCTGGTTTGGAAATTAAACGCTTGCGGTTTAAGACTGCTGTCCGTTTTTGAATATATAATTTGAATAACCCATATTAGGTGGTTATTTTCCTACTTGGATAAAAACATCATCCTCTGTGTGTTTGTTGTTAACAGTTTTACTTATTATAGTTATTGTTTAATCACAGATTTCTTATAATAACTCACTGGACAACTGGAAACTAACAAGTGATAATAATTATTTAGCGTGTTATAAGTAATTTAGTGTACTTATTAAACAAAAACGTGTAGTTATTTTTAAGCTATTATTCGCCAAATATTTTATTTAATATTAAAAGCTATAAACAATATTAAAAACATTTTGAAGTATAGAAGATTATTTGCCCTTTTTTAAATTAAAAATATATACTATTATTTATGTCTGCCTTTATGCATGTGACATAATATATTTTATGACTAATATTCATTTTTTTTTTTTTTAGTGGTTTCAAATGTAACTGATGAAGAAATGCAAGAGCATTATGATAATTTCTTTGAAGATGTTTTCGTAGAATGTGAAGATAAGGTAAAGATTTTAGTTTTAACTTTTATTGTTTCATTTTATTAACGATTGTTCTCAATGTCAAATAATGTACCAATTCCTATCCAAAATGTAACTAAACATCTAGAAGTTTATATGGTCAAAAGACTTACATGGGCCCAACACACTAAACATAAAAGAAAACAATCAAACACACGCCTACACCTCTTTCGTCCGTTGCTGTCTCCTTCAATGAGTTAAAAAAGCAAAGTATTAATATACAAGACAATTATTACCTCTCTAGTTTTATGTTATCCAAATCTGAGGCCAAACCAAACCATCTAATATAAGACCTATAGAAGTCTTTGAAACCATATGTCTCAGACATACATTACAAAAAACTCCATTCGAACCAAATCCATCTTATTTCTTGTATGTCCTCTTTAATCGTCCCCAGCAACCAACCCTCTTAGGAGATGAAAAAGAAAATGGCTAAGAGACACATTTGTCTAATACAAAAAATGAAAATAAATTAAATAAACGGTCTTTCCATGTATGAACCAATCAAATCAAACAGGAGGTACTGGTGATAGATGGTTTTCTCCCTCAAGCTAATCAACTAATCTTTTTATTACCTAATTATTATCCAATTTAGTTATTGTGCTTTATGTATAGAATGTAAATATAGCTTTAAAAAAAAAAATGTTTAAATTCTTAAAGAAGTTAAACTCAAATTAAGGATATTAAATGTATAATAGATTCGAGTTAGGGTTGCCAAAAATAATAAGCTTGTTAATGTTCATATTGTATGTTTCTAGTTTTTACTTAAATGAATGTACTTCTTTTTAATATGTTTAAATTCTTCTTCTTGTATTAATATAATATGCATTATTGTAATTATTTTTAATAATCATATTACATTTAATTATTTGCTTATTAAGTATGGCGAAATTGAAGAAATGAATGTTTGTGACAATTTGGGAGATCATCTTGTTGGCAATGTTTATATCAAGGTAAAATTTATTGTACTTATGTACCTATTAAGAATCATTATTTATATTAAGCTTTGATCCCGATAAATTTTTTTTTCACAACAACAAAATTAAACTCATACATTGTTAATGATTTATTATTATTATTCAGTAATATTTTATATTAATTTTTGAAAAATTCTAGTTTCGTCGAGAAGAACATGCAGAAGCAGCTGTTAACGATTTAAATAACAGATGGTTTGGTGGACGTCCAGTTTATGCTGAATTGAGCCCTGTAACTGATTTCAGAGAAGCGTGTTGTCGTCAGTATGAAATGGGGTGAGAATAGAAATCAAAAATAAAATAATAATATTAATTTATGATGATGTTCAAATAGAACTCACAAAAAATATATTAGTACTCATCACTTTTTAGAATTTATTAGAACTGTAATAAAAGTTAAGTAAAGACTTTTTACTTTTAACTTTTGTTGTTATATTAAATTGTCAAATGTCAATTTGTAAATTTATTGTAAATGTTGGTAATATCTGTTAAAAAATATTAATAATTTTTGATTTCTAGAGAGTGTACACGTAGTGGGTTTTGTAATTTCATGCACTTGAAACCAATATCACGAGAATTACGTAAATATCTTTATAGTCGTCGATCACGCAGACATCGTTCACGTAGTCGTTCACGTGATCATGTTGGAACACGTAGAACCAGATCACCTTCTCCTAGACATGGCCATCATCGTGGTGGTGGTGGAGGCGGTGGTGCTGGAGGAGGAGGAGGACGTAGAGATCGTAGATATTAAGTACAATAAGTTTTTATTCTGGCGAATAATTTTTTTCTTGAAGTTTAATGATTTACCATTAAACAATTTGATAATTTCATGTAATTTGTGTTGTAATTTTATAGATAAGGTAAAGTTAAAAAAATATCAGAACTGAATAACTAAAATAGTTTGTTTATTTCTATCTTTTAATTTTAATATTAATTAAAATCAAGTTATTTGTCTTGCTGTTTTTACTAAAAAATTTGTTTTATTCTGATTAGTCTTATACATCTTGTGGTTAATATTTTTTTTTTTTCAGAAAAGTAATTAATTGCCATTCAAATTGTAAACCATTAATACTGACAATAAGGAAAAACCATATTATAACTAAATTTTTAATTATATTTATATACATGCCAAGTTATTATATATTATCTGTGTTTTAATAAAAATGCACTTTAAAGTCTTATAATTATATTTGAGATTAATGCTTCTAATATAAATGTATTTATTTTATCCTACTAATATATGAAACATGGTATTTATACAAGTACAATTTAGTCAACTGTTTTAAAATAAATGTGCTCCTTAATAGTTGTAATTTCAGTGTTGAAAGTTGAACTAAACATATTTATTAGTAAAAAGATTACTAGGTTTGGGTACCACTGTTGGCCACTTTCAATGAATGTGTTACATTTGAATTCAATAATTTACTATTGTAAAAAGATTCTGTGTGGAGATGAGCTTATATCAAGTATAGTTCACATGATTTTTGGTATTTTTTTTAAAGCAACTTATTTTATTATTACTTATTATTTTATAGTACATTGATATAACTATTGTCAAAAATATTGCATTTATAATATTAATTAATATTAAATTATTAAAATAGCATTAAGCTATTGCTTGAAAGTTAAAATATCTTGAAAATTATTTAATGATATTAAAGTATCTATTCTTGCAAGAATATCTTTAAATTTAATTTATAATCTGTTGATTATTTTTATAATAGTATGATGATGTAGATACATTATATATTGTGAGTAAACCATAATTTTAAGTACATACTGTAAATATTAGTAAAATTAATTATTTCTATGTACAATTTTTCACTGAATAGGTATATTTAAATATTTACGTAGTTTAACTGGATCATGATGGTGCTGCACAACTGTGCTCGACTTTTTCACCCTGGATATGACTGTAGATTGAAAATAACATCTCCTACGTCCGACTGTATTCTGTGATTGCCGTGTAAAATATCGCTATAAAGCTTCAGTGCAACATTTAGATCATAATTTACAAATTACTCATACTCAACAGGTTATGAAACGGATTATTGATTAAGTGACCCATTATAATCTCAGGATAAAAAATCAGAGTGGACACCAGTAAGGAATCATAATACGAGAAGTATAAGGAAATCTAAAAAATGAATTCGCCTTTTTTATTGGAGAAAACAATTATGACTATTTTAGTATTTTCCCGAAAATAGCTGTTTATTATTATTTATAACTTCTTATAAAAATGTAATCAATGTAACGTTTACGACTAATGGCTGTTGTCGCCGATGTCCTTTGATCAATATAAAAAAAAAAACCTTATAGTATCCAGAACCCGTTATAATAACTCAAGGTATTATGTATTTTTGAATGTTCCCAAATTACAACTAGCTATTTAAAAGTTTTTGCTTTTTTAGAAGATAAAGTAAGTTATTATTTTTAGAACAAATGGTTGGTCGATAATCTTATTAACGGCGTCAATACAGCTAGTAGAACATCTAGACCTGCGGTAAAAGCCATGTCAATGTCTGGATAAAAATGAATAAAAATCCAAATTACCAACTGATCAAGCATATTTAAAAAACTTGCCTAGTATTATTGTATTCGGGGACAATTTTATGCACCGTTTACATTTTAAATGTAACTATCTAGTGGATCATTATTATTAGAAAAGCGGGAAAGTGGATGTCGCTCTGCTGTAGGTACAGTAGGTTACAAGTGGGTTACTGTAATGGATGGAATTAAATTTAAATCCAATGATATTATATCATTGTATACGAAAAACGATTCTGAGCGAAGACGGTTTATCTGTCTAGGATATATTATTAAATTTTGAAATCTTAGATTTAAAATGAATTTTTTTTATGAATTTCTAGCTTAAAATAATTTGCGAATTTACGTGATTTTTACGTATGTTGTTAAAATTAAAATTTGAATGATTGTAAAAAAAAATGTGACTATGTATTTATTTTATTTTTCAACTGCTATTGTAAAAATATGTTAGGAGCCTTGTATTAAATTTTCAAATCTTAGATTTAAAAAGAAACATTTTTATGAATTTCTATCTAAGATAATTTGTACATTGCCGTAATTTTTACGTATTTAGTCAAAATTTGAACTTTAAATGCTTATAAAAAAAAATTGTGCCTATGTATTTTTAATATTTTTTAACTGCTATTGTTAAAATGTGTTTGAAGCCTTTTATTAAATTTTCAAGCTTTTCTACCCAACAAATAAATTTTTATCAATATTTATAGAATAAAAAACTAAAAAAGTTGAAAAATCAAAATGTCAGCAAACAGCTCAAAACAAATCAAAATATTTTGAAAATTTTATAAAATATATAAAATGCCTATATAAACATTCGGTGAAAATTTCAAGTATCTGCGGTCATTTGTTTTAGAGTTACACCAAAATAAGAAAATCGCTAAATGTGAAATCCAGTGAAAATCCAATGTAAAAATTTAAATTTCAAATGCTCATAAAAATTTAATTTGAATTTCCGGTGGACTTTTTATTTGTGATAAAGATTGAAAAACTTGTAAGGAATCTTGTATTATTTAATTTTTTATGAATTTCTAGCATAAAATAATTTGTGGTGATTTCTTAAATTAAATTAAATTAATTAAAAAAAAAAAAAATTTATAAATTAAATTAACTTATGTTATTAAATTAAACTAATAAACTATTCAAGCTAACAGAAAGTTCCATCAATGGGTAGCTCCTTTCAACAATATATCATGTCCTGTTAATTTTTACCATATAATCCTATTATTCCTATTGTGTCTAGATATAATTTGTGTTACCTACAGATTGTTTATTTCTTGTAAAAATAAAAAAAAAATTAAATAATTAGTTAATTTTTGTGATTTTTTACATATTTTGTCAAAATTCAAATTTTGAATGCTTATAAAAAAAAAATTGTGACTGAATTTCTTTTACTTTTCAACTGCTATGGTAACAATATATTAAGAGCCCTGTATTAAATTTTCAAGCTTTTCTGCCTATCAAATACATTTTTATCGATATTAATTTAAAAAAACTTATAATGATCGAAAATTGCAAATATCTATGAATAGTTCAACTTAAGTCGAAAATTGCATGGTGGATAGAATAAACCTACTTATATAAACATTCGGTGAAAATTTCATGTATCTATGGTCATTTGCTGTAAAGTTACATCAAAAATCAAAACCGATTTTGTCGAAAACTGATTGTGCGTAAAATTTCCCGTTTTTCCCTTAATTTTTAGTTGGTTTTTCACGATTATTTAGAAAAGTATTAAGAATTTTTTACTTTTGACCTCCCAAAGTAGCAACTATATAGATTTACTTTCTGATCGAACGAGGTACTGAAGTCAAAAATCGGAGCACTTTTACTGCCCCAAAACGTGATGACAGATACAAAAAAAAAAAAATACACACATCATGATAAAATCAATACATTCATCGCTCCGCTCAGAATCTAAAATAACCGGTTTAAAAATTTGCATGATAAAAATTCTTGTTCAAAAACAAGGAATTTATATTGGCATTGAACAATGCTTAGATGGCATAATAATAGAATACCTAACTTACTAAACAAATAGGGTTAAGTGCAAATTGCACTTAAAAAATTAATGATAGAAGCAACAATATGGCGCTTGTTAAATTATAAGATTATAACTATATAATATACTTGCCCTGTAAAAATCTGTATTCATAATATTATGTGGAAGGTGTAAATTAGGACTATTAGGTATATAGGTAGGACCATGCAATATGTTTTCGATAAACAAAATTAAATACAATATCATAATTTTACATATATATTTTTTTTAACTTAAATAACAATAATATTTTAATCAACTCTTTTTCCAAAGTAATAATATTTATAACAACTCACCACGTTTTTACCGTTTTAGTAAGTTTGATTAATTTTTAAGTAAAAAAAAAAAAAAAAAAATAGGATAATATAACAACTTTATAACCAAATACAATTGGCTTATTTACACAAATAATATTTAGAAATATAGTATATTAAATCAATATTAAACATACATTATTTATAAGGTTATAACATTTTTGTATGAACTGTAGGCATGCATACATTTTCTCTTTGTAGGTATCTGTATGGACGAACACTGGACAGACATGTGTCTGTCTGTACATATTCTGTCTATCGTATGGGTACTATATTTTGATATCGTTATTCTACTTAGTTTCAACCAACTACTTTAGTTTTTTATACACAAAAGAGATGAATAAGATTATTAACATTCAAGTGGATAGCACTTATATTGATGTAAGAGGAAAATAAAAAACGATGGTAAATGTCCCCTACAGGGCATTTTCAATTATATTTATACTCGTACAGAATAATTTGATAAAACTAACGTAAAAAAAATATACATATATATATATATAAATAAGTAAATCTTAACTTGTATTGATGAATTGTAAAGTGTAGGTATTATTATTTTTAGTTTATTCGAACACGTTATTTTACTGACAAAGAACCGTAATAAAAATATAATGTTAAAGATATACCTATATTATTGTTGTAAATTAAAACAAACTCCGAATATTAAACAGCGATATATTATATAGGTACATGGCCACATGGGGTAAGATTTACACATTTAATTGAAAGGATATAATAATGTTTGCACATTTTTACAGCCGATTGTGTTCAATATTTTTGTATAATTAAAAATAATAATAAACATAAACAATTTTAATACGATTATAGTATTTACAATGTTAATTAGGTATTATATAATACATAATAATTACGACAAATCGTCAAAACGATTTTTGTTTCATACTTAGTTTATAATTTTTTTTTCCAGCATATCGAATCTTAAAAAGTGGTAGGTAGTGATTGGATATTTTTTGGGATTTTGTATTAAGTGGGTATACCCTTCGGGAAAGGCATTTACTTGTCAGAAATTGATAATCCTAATAAGGGATAGGTACCGTAAAACTTTGCAGCATACGGTGCTTCAGCTAATATTATTAAACGAGTAAGCGCCGCCATGAATTTTGACAGGGGGGTTGTGCATCATGCATAGTATACTTTGATGTGTAAATATAATGTTTAAATTATTTTAGTTAAATACGTAGAATTATTTTTTTTAAAGTTATTTTTGTTTTTTCATCGGATACAAAGTTTTTATTTGATAATTATGCAAAAAAAATCTTTTCAATACCATAACATTTTTTTTTTTTAAAGCCAGGGGGCTGCAATTGCACCCCCTTGCGGCGCCCTTGAAAGAGTATACAGAGTGTGTCTAGATACAAAGAATGACAACATTAAAGGGATGGGATACACTGTTTGTTTGTGAAGTAGACCTAAAACGAAAATATCAAAATCACGTAGGTCACATAAATTACACGAGTTACCATCCTATTGCATTGTACTATTCGTATAGGTACTTATCTAACGGTAGACAATCTATGTACCTACCTATTAAATGTTGAAACGATGGGTTTCATGGATTTTTTTTAATTATGACATCCAACGATCTAAAAACTATATGATACGTAAAATTATATAACTAAATTATTCTTATTTCATATAATGACTAGATTACTTTGTAGATACCATTGAGTATTCACCTAATCTTAAAATTGTAATCGTTATTTTAAGAACAAAAATGTAAACCCTCTATTTTATGACATGAGAAAAAATATTTTCAAATTGGAATCAGGAGGATTATGTTATCACTTTATCAGCTTCATAATAGATTATACTGTCAAATGTAAGAACGAGGCTTTGAAATTAACGATAAACTGCGAGTGAATAGTTTTAATAGGTACCTATAGTCTATTGTTCTATGCTATAGTTACGGAGTCGAGATAAATCGATAATTTGGCGATAAAACATCATCATCGTTGCGTTTTTTACGTGTACTATAGATAGGTCGTATATATATGTCATATTTAGTAGATTCCATTATAAAGTCGTAAGAATTTTCACGTGTGATATATTTTTGGGGACTAGAGTAAAATGTAGATAAAATACGATACTCCAACGAATACCCTTCAATTCACGTCATGTGTATAAGTGTCGACACGTATAATATGTTGTTCTAATTTTTTGTGTTCGACCATTGTATACATAATATTATATTTGTATGTATATGTAGGTATATTGTGTAGGTATTACATTTTGATTTCTTTTTTCAATGCGCGAACACTCGAAGGCGTTTAGGGTGTTGAGTATGTGTACTGTGACTATATTGCAGAACGACTGCGGGGTTGATATTACATTATTACAATATATATATATATATACATTATATTATACAATAACTGTAATCGTTGTCGCCGTCGAAAATGTGCGACGGCGTGAAAAAAAAATTTACTCCCATCCCCCATTATTATGCACAAACCAACATACCTACGTCATATAGATAAATACCTATATAGTATAACTTCTTGCACACAGATATATATTGAGACACTCTTGACACATATCCAATGGCGTAGCCAGGTTATGAGATTGAGGGAGGTAATTAGTATAAATTATAATAAGATTTTGTAGTATAAATAATAAATGTAGGTATCAGGGGTAGGGGATGTTAAACACCCACCCCTACCTCTGGCTACGCCACTGCAGTATATTATGCTCGTAAATATTTATATTTATATATGTTATGTACTATTACGATGTACACAACAAAACGATATTAAAACATTTCAAAGTTTCGTATTTTTGTAAAACGAGTGGTGGTGGTGCAGTTGTCGGTCGCACATCGGCATCAGAAACGTTTCGTCACAATGCAGTCTAATATGATATTGATAATGATTGATGTTCGGATATCGACGTGCATAAAAATAATGCGACTTGATCGCTTCAGTGCAGTTGTTTCAGACGATGACCCGTCATTGTCTACACGAGCCCTGGAAATCAGCTGGACAGCACCAGACAGCAAAGGGTCAGCAGCCACCAGCCGGCTACACAGCACACCAGAGGACCTGAATTACCGTCGTGTACCGCTGCCGGTTGTTCTCCTGCGAACACATACGAAATCGTAAGTTAACGAAAATAAAAACAACACTAATAGCAAACAGTGGCGTGGTGAACTAAAAATATTCCAGAGGCAACCCCCCATATAGATGACCCACCCCACATGTATTTGCATGTAAAAAAGTACAATCCTTGATACCCACCCCCCAATATTTGAAAAATCCCAGAGGCAATTGCCTCTGAAATTACTCTTTGCCACGCCATTGATAGCAAATATTATATAATATTATAATTGCGTTATAATAGTATTATATTGTACATCATCGATGTTGTGATTGTTGGAGGCAGAGATTTATACTCTAATAGTTATAGTTAGGTCTTAGATACCTATTTAACAATTTCGATTTGGTATACTTTTATATTCCAATACCGTTTATTAGATGGACGGAGATACCTATAGGTAGTTTTAATTAATAAACTCCATTCTTTAGTATCAAAACAATTTTGTTTTTGTTTCATTGTATAATTTTAATGTTTAATGTTTAATTTTAATTTTAAATTTTACTAACAAACTCATCTATATTAATGATGTTTATAGTACTTTTTTTTAGCAGTTCAACAATTGATATACAGCGACGTAGCAAGTATAAAATTATTTACAAAAAAAAAAAAACGAAATTTTAATAATATTGTAAGCGCAGATACACATGAAAATATACAAATACACTTTTATCGACTAAATTCGAGTCGAAACGGTAAAAAAAAAAAATGTTTTCTATAAATCAAATGCGTTATCGGTAGATACGTGTATAGTTTTTTGAATGGTACTTATATTGTCATCCCTATATGTATCGTATACAATTTTGGACTCGAGTTCACGCCGTGGAAGTAACTGCTATTACTTATTTTGAAATAAACGACCGTTTCATATCGTACGGTGTCAACAATATAGTAACTCGTTTATACCTAATAGTGTCGTGATCGTTATTTTCAGTGATGGGAGCAGTAGTCACTTCTTAATTCTCTTTTTTAAACTCATTTTCTGTACCTAATGTATTTTAATATGCACAAATAATTACAATTTAATTATCGGTACAGTGTTAAATTATGTTTGCCTAGTACAATAAATATTTATGCATGCATTGAATATTGGATTTTCTGTTATCAAGTATCTTTAGTATTTGATTAATCTGGAAAAGCGTGTTATAAGTAGGTACTTACCAATTAAGGTTCATATTTATATAATATTTCACAGGATATTATTATATTAGGTACACATAAATAACAATAACAATAACAATAACATCATCTCAATAAGGTAAGTATTAAACATGTCAGTATATTATATATTTATATTGTATTCATATTCATGGTTTTTAATTCAAAATCAACGTATTGTTAAAAATTAGTTTCACCTCTTTTAAATGGATTAAAAAAATTAATTTTGTTTTCCAATTAATTTTAGAGAAAAAAGGTTTTACATGATCATGCAATTAATTTTAAAAACCTCTAAAAAATAAACTACAATTTATATAATGTCTGTTCGCGCCCCATCGCTCGCCACGACTTCCAGCTCGGAATGTTGGCGACACTGACAGAGCTGTTGCCGTCGTCTGCGCCGCCGCTAGTGGCGTCGTGGTGATACCCCAGTTCTCCCGGAGTGATAAGAGTTATTATGCGGCGGTTACCCTGTGGTTACCATGTGACCAACTTGAGGTGGTTTTGAACAGCAAGTCGAGGGATATTTTCGATCAGCGGAGCGGAGCGACGGCGCCGAGGAGCGTAGCGACGAGTGCCGCTAGCATGGCATCACTGACGTAACTTATTTCGTGTTGGTGTCACTGATAGATACCTGGTATTCCCCTTGGTATAAGCTTTATCACATTTCTTATCACACTCCATTGGTTTTGAAGAGACGCTGCTATTTCTCTTTTCGTATAACCGTTGCCAATACATGTCACATGATATGCATGTTCCTCTGTGATATTAAAAACTATGTCTTTATGATCAGCTTAAAAGCACATGTTCGGTGTCTTTCTTATTTTGTTCGGTTTTTCTTATTAACAACTACGTGCAGCTCAAGCTATACCGGCTGTATTCCGCGTGAGTTCGACGTGTGATCTTGGCAATCCATTTGACAGCTCGTCGTGGGAGCACCATTATTGCTGGCTTCCGTCTACAAGTAGCAGCTCACCATCACCGTCAACGCTTGCAGTTCAGCACCATATCGACGCCTGTTGCAGCTCCACATCATCGCCTTTGCAGCTCCGTATCATTACGTAGTAACCACTGGGCCAGCAAGTGTAAGGCGTCTTGTTCTATGTGTCATGGACGTCATAACCATATGTTACATAGAGATAATTCTCATGCCAAAACTCCTAAGTCACCTGCAGTGTCTCTAGTCAGTACTCAAAGCTTCAGATCAGTTGTTTTGAGTACAGCTACAGTCAATGTTAAGGATGTGGCAGGATGCCTGCAGCCAGTTCGGGCTTTGGTAGACCCAGCTTCCCAGATAAGCATCATTACCATTTCATGTGTGAGACGGTTAGATCTTCGCCAGGAACCCTGGAGAATTCCAGTTGCTGGTTTGGCAGGGCAGTTAGTCCAGTCCATTTATGGCCGGGTGCAGCTCGGCATCCAGTCTCTTAAAAAAAATCAAATTTTGGAGCTCTATGCTTGGAAATTACCCACTATTACTGGTGTTATGCCATCAGTCTATTTGCCGCTCGCTGTTAGGAATCAATGCTCCCACCTAGTTCTGGCCGATCCACAGTTTGATTCTCCCGCTCCGGTCGAACTGTTGTTGGGTGCTGATGTCTTTCCCCAGGTGCTTCGCAGTAAGCGTGAAGAATTGGGCCCAGGACTTCCGACAGCATTTGACACAATTTTTGGATGGATCTTGCTCGGACCAATTGATCATCATTTACTCTCTAACCAACATCATCAATCATCAGTAACTTCTCTACTTACCACATCTCTTGGGTCATTGGTTGAGAAATTCTGACAGGTCGAAGAACCCGAGGAAGTTCCACTGTCTGCTACAGAGGAGGGCAAGTGTGAGGAGATATTTACTATGGAATCTTACCATGACTGTTCGGGTCGTTTTGTTGTTCCACTTCCGTTCCGTATACCACCTACTGTAGATACCTTTTCAGGCTCTCGTCCACTAGCAGTGGCCCGCTTTGAACGTTTGGAGCGTAAGCTCATACGCGACAAACCACTATACGAGGCTTATAAGCAATTTATGGTTGACTATGAAGCACTGGGACATACGTCAGTGGCTGAGACTCCGGGTACCTACTTCATACCACACCATGCCGTACACAAGAGGGATGGGGACAAGATAAAATTGCGTGTGGTGTTTGACGCGTCAGATCGACCGTCATCCAACATCTCGTTAAACGAAGCCATTTTCATCGGTCCTAAGCTCCAGCAGGAAAAATGATCGCTGCCCGTCACGCGCCAAGCGGCTGTTTTTCCAAAGTGGTTATCAAATTAGCAAACTAAAAGCCCGCCTTTTTTGAAATATTTTCATACATTTATCAGAATTTAATAACATGGTTATTTTGTTATAATTCATTTTTTAATAAGATACGAACAAATAAATAATGTACATAATGTAAAAAAAAGTACAATATTTTTAACAGTTAATAATAAATAAAATACAAGTATAATATAATAATGAAATAATAATTTTTATTCTAGTTCTTCAACGCCGTTTTCGCTGTCTCCGTCAGTACTGAAATCACTGTCATCAGATGCAAATGTTAAAATCATTGGCTCCGTCAAATTGTCTCTCAATATATCCTTTTCGTAATCTTCATTTTGAATCTTCTCATCATGTTCAACACATTTCTCCCAGTCACTTTTTGATACCGAATCCAACGCCTCGTTTGTAAGTCTTTCGACGTCCACCATTTTAAAAGTGTTATTTTTCTTTGCCACTTCACTTTTGACTTGCGCCCATATGAGTTCGATAGGGTTATACTGGCAGTGATACGGTGGTAGCCGAATTACTTCATGGTCCATCGAACTCGCGATATCGTCTAACTCGTACCTTTTAAACGACGGTATTAGCAATTTAAGTCGTTCACGCAATTCAGGTAATGTTTCTAGTGATGAAAAATTAATGCTTTGATTTTCCAGCCAATTCGGCACATCAGCTTTCCGTGCATTACATTTTGGGTAGTTGTTAATATACGTGGAATGATATGATGCGTTATCCATAATAATAACGCATGGTTCGGGAAGTAGCTTTAACATGACGAATGATAGTCAGTAGAATTTTTCGCTTGACATTTTAAAACTAATTTTGACCCTTCAATGAACCCGTATCGAGATGACCCAGCGTGTGTAATAATTAGACGACCTCCTTTACCGATTGGTACTTTTAACCCTTCTGTCCCTTCGTTATTTTGCCAAATATGAGATCGTGAATGATTCTGATTTACCCAGGTTTCATCTAGGTAAATCATTGGTCGACAATCTTTCATTTGTCGAAGTGTACAAATGTTACGTAAAAATTTAAAACGTAAAGCAACAATATCATTTCGTTCTAATAGCATTTTTCGACCATCATTACATTTTTTAAATGAAGAATTCAAGTTTTTTAAAAGCCTTCTGACTGACCAAACGGATCCCTCATAATTTGGCATTTTTTTTTTTAAGTTCGTTTAAGATTAATAAAGCAGTTGGATATTCACCTTTATCGTAAAACGAATGTACCGTTCGACGAACTACGTCAGCATCAAAATCATCCATTTCCGAACATTTCTTTTGACGCTTATATAATTTTCGTGGCGATTTAAAAGATGGTCCTTCCTCAACATTCTGCTCTGTAGATTTTTTGGCTTCTACACAAATACGCTTCAGCGTTATATATGAAACGCCACAAGCTTCAGCAGCGACTTTTTGGCTACTTTTGTAAAAGTCTGGTGTCAAATTTTTTTCTCCAACAGCATTTTAATAAAGTTATAAACATTATAAATTATTTTTTTGCTCTGGCTATGAGTGTCACGATCTTTAAACGACATTTCACATATGGCCAACAATTTCCACGAGTCCAGGCAGCTCTCCTGCAGCAGACCTATGTAGATGACATCTGCACAGGAGCAGATACTGTTGATAATGCCTTAACGCCACAGTATGAACTCATTTCTCTCCTCAGCCAGTTCGGCTTGGAGTTAAAAAAATGGTCCAGCAACTCACCTGAATTTTTTAAGAACGTTCCCACAGAAGATCAGGCAGTTGGCCCTCTCCCTTTTAATGATAATGCGTCGTTGCAGGTTCTGGTGTTGGGGTTGAAGTGGGATCCTCGGGAAGACACCTTCAACTATGATGTCAGTTTGGCCAAATTTGTTTCATCCAAGCGTAGCATGTTGTCAACCATAGCTCGGATTTTCGATCCTCTTGGTTTGTTGGCTCCGGTAATATTCTATGCCAAGCATCTGATGCAATGTGTGTGGAAGACCGGTGTATCTTGGGACGATCAGTTACCTCCATAGATTGAGCGGTGTTGGGCCAAATTTGTCAGTGACCTTCAGCATTTATCCTTGATACGTGTCCCTCAGTTTGTAGGAGTACAGTCAGGTTGTCAGTTCGACTTATGTGGCTTCTGTGACGCATCCGTCAAGGGTTTTGCAGCGATTGTCTATCTTCGAGTCACGGACCCATCCCGCCAAGTTACAGTCTACTTACTGGGTTGTAAGACAAAGTTAGCACCTACAACATCCACCACAATTCCTCGTCTGGAACTGTGTGATGCAGGCTTGCTTGCTCGCTGGATGAACCGTATCTACAACACCTTGTCAGCTCAAATCCAGATCCATAATGTCCTTGCTTGGTCGGATTCTTCTGTGGTGCTGTCTTGGTTAAACACCCCTCAGGTGGCATACAAGGTGGTTGTGTCGAATCGACTTTTTCAAATTCACAAGTTGCTCCCTTCATGTCGTTGGTTTCATATTAGCTCAGATATATAACCCAGCTGACTGTGGTTCTCGGGGTCTACTTCCACGTGAATTAGCTCACTTTAGTCTCTATTGGACAGGTCCTTCCTTTCTCCACCAGTTCGGTGAGAATTGGTCATCTAAAGTATCGCTGATTTCTCCGGAACAGCTCCAGAAAGTTAAGGAAGTTGTGTCTTGTGTTGTTGATCTCATGGGGGAGCCTAATGAGTGGTTTTCCAGGTGTTCATCCTTTCACCGTCTGTTGCGAATAGTCATGCGGATGCGTCGCTTCATCAAAAGATGTCTGAAGTTACCCGTTGAAGAATTCTTTTCAAGCACACAATATCACGCAGCTCTCGTGATGGTTGTCCGGTCAAGCCAGTTGCACTCTTTTCCGCAGCTGCATCGAGAGTTGTCATCAGGACAGGTAGCCTCCTCACGGCTGTTGGTCCGATTAGCACCATTCATAGATCCTGAAGGTGTCATTCGTGTAGGAGGGCGACTTCGGCACTCTCTGCTGTCAGATCGACGCAAGTTCCCGATGTTATTATCGAAGGATTCATACTTATCGTTGCTCATAGCTAGGCATTGGCATTTGTATGCGTGTCATGCTGGTTATCGTCTCATGTCAGCTCTGATATGCAGACAATTCTGGATCATTGGGGACCGCCAAGTTATTCGCCATGCTGCATGGCAGTGCATAACATGTACCAAGTTATCTGCTCGAAATCCTCAACCGATCATGTCTGATTTGCCTGCATTAGAGTGCAACAGAGTCGACCTTTTAGCTGTGTAGGAATCGACTATGCCGGGCCCTTAACCATGGCAGAAACTAGTCTACGCAAAGCACGGCAATATAAGATCTATATTGCTGTATTTGTATGTATGACCATCAAGGCAGTTCACCTTGAGGTGGTTACTGATTTGACCACGGATGCCTTTTTAGCAGCTTTCGACAGGTTTGTCTCACGAAGAGGGTTACCCACCTCTGTGTATTCAGACTGTGGGACAAACTTTGTGGGGGTAGCTAGAAAATTGTCTAACCTCGTTAATGATCCGAAAAACCGAGAACAGATCAGTTCATCATCGGTTTGTTCGTGGCACTTCAACCCGCCTAGTGCTCCTCATTTTAGGGGTCTTTGGGAGGCCGCGGTCCGCTCGACCAAGCACTTGTTAGTCCGGGTAGTAGGTAACCAGGTTTTGACCTTAGAGGAGTTTGTGACAATTTTGTGTAGGGTGGAGTCAGCCTTAAATTCTAGGCCACTTACAACTATGTCTAGTGATCCTAATGATCTGGAATGTTTAACACCTGGGCATTTGATTGGTCAACCGCTGTGCCTGAGGCTGAGGTTCCAGTCAGTTCGACTAACCTTAGACAGCGTTGGAAGCTCCTCCATCAGCTATTCCAGGCTTATTGGCGCAGATGGCCTAATGAGTATCTGCACTCCTTACAGATGCGGGGCCGTTGGGTAGTTGACCAGGAAAACATCAATTTGGGAGAATTGGTCATACTCAAAGACCCATCTTCTTCTCCACTTGTTTGGAAACTGGGACGAGTTCATGAACTCCTTCCAGGTCCAGATGGGGTGGTAAGGGTGGTTAAAATTATGACTACTCAGGGCCTCGTCACTAGACCTGTAGTGAATAAGGTAGTTCCCCTTCCTGTTAATGATTCCTGATCCTCTTAAGTACCTTGTATAGCAACAATGTATGAAAGTCAGTGTCAAGGTGATGCGGCATTATTGTTCCTGACCGTGACTGACACCTGTGTTCTCCGCCTTAATGGTTTGGTAATACAATTTCATACATTGTTTTGTATTTTACTTGTTCATCTATTTTCTTTGTTTGTTTGTTTTATTTTTCCGTTTGCCATTAGGTATATGGAAGTTATATTGTTATATTGTTATATTTGTCTATATATATATATACATTGTTTTAACTATGTTACTGTTCCGCATGAAATGACTATGTTGATTTTGTTCAAAAAAAAAAAAATGTACCCCCCCCCCCTTAATAGGAGTAATCGATTCTTAAATGTAATTTTAATTAATTATTGATTAACCGTTAATATATAGTTTAATTTAAGTCTAATACTGTGTCATAATCACTCTGATTAAAAACATATGCTTGTTGTTACTCAACGATATTTATGTAATAGGAAGTGTAATTTAGTTACCTGGTTAAAATTTATACTCTGAACTATTCGATAAGTTATTAGTTTTACTATTATGTGATATCATAAAAAAAAACACACACCAACTTTTATGATTTTTGAAGGAATAAAATGTTATTTGCTGGAAATTGGACTTAGTCGTATGATTTTATATGATTATTGGTCATAGATTTAGATATGGATAATACTATATGTTCAAGATTGCACTCATAAATATCATAATATTTAGAAAAGCATGATGTACCAATAGCTCATTGAACCAATCAACAGTACAGGTAATTGATATTATTATTGCTCACTACTTACTGAATGTCATGGAATTCAAATTGTCTGTAAGGGACATATACAATTTTTTTATAAAAAAGGATCATATCGGATAAACGTATGCAATGGTTTAAACTTTATAGATCTGTTCAACGCGTCTGGAATAAATATTTATCGTCAAAATTATTTTAAATTAATTGTCTGTACTTGTCAAAAAATAACACATAACTATATTTAAAAACTCTAGGAATTTATAAAAATAATTATATAAAATAAAACAGATTCTGAATTAATAGATGGATATGCGTTTTACGTATAGTGTTTAAACTTTTAATTATGTTTCACACATTTAAGGAGTTTATTTGATTACAAAATGAATCACCGAGGTGGAAGTAAATTACTCTGGTTTTCATTAAAAAAAAAAAAAACGATTTAAAGAATATTAGCTTTTAAAATAATTAATTAATTAAAATCATTTACACATTTTTACTGTGTAATTGAATAAGATTCAACTCGCGGGAATATATTTTTATTTTGTATTGTTTGTTTTGTTTTAAACTTTTTGCCCACTTATATAAAATTATATAGAGTTTTTACAAACATGATAATTCAAGAATTTTTTTATGCATTTTCTTAAAATATATAATTTTATAATATACCATATTAAGCACTGACGTTAAAATGTTGTACTATTTTAATACGTAATACATATAATATTATCAAATTATTTTATTTTTATCATAAAAATATATATATATATATATAAATGTTATGATTTATGTATGAACTATTGACATCAATTATGTTGAGCTAAAAATTTGTAAATCTATCGCATAAAATTACTCTGTTAAATGTTGTTCATCGTATTTATTTTCAAATAATTGTTTCTAGAAAATATTGTGTGAATAATAAAATATAAGTAGGTACGGTTTACTCGATCGATGGAATGATAATATGTAGGCCCCTATACTTAAGTGCTGGAAGTTTTTCAAGAACCATAGATATTAATTTGCTCTCAGAAATCATTATAATATGAGGCATATTATACTATGTATAGCATCTCTAGCAGAATAATTTTGTTTCCTACATGAGATGACATTTCAGTGTTAGTGTGTTGCTGAGGAACGTGCGAAGCGTTAGAATAATAATAATATCAAATTAAAAATATCCGAATCAACCTAACCTATATAATCATAGACATATCAATAAAATATGTTTATGATGAGAGGTGTATAACATCTAGTAGCTATATGTATAGGTAATGAAATAATTTAAATTATATACGCATGACATGGTTACATAATAGAATATTACAGAAGAGTTTTTTCGAACATAAGTTGTTCGGTAAGATTCCTAGGTCTGACAAGTATAGTAATAATAGTAACAATACGACTATTTATGAACATACAATCGAGTCGTGATAATTCGAAAAACATGAAAACTTGAATTTTTTTCATTCCCCTAGAAAATTCTTCCTCTATTAATTAGTTAGATATTATCTCGAATCGAATTATTATCATCTTTTAACTTCGAGTTATCGCGACTGAATTGAATATTATATCACTATTGAAATATGTCTTATTTTCTATTGACGAGTTGACACTGGTTATTAACAGTTAAAATGTATTGGATTATTTGGATTAGACGTTAATGGTTCCAAAAACGTGAAATAAAAGGCGTCATGCTTTTCTCTATTCACAGATAAGTGCTTTATTAGCTCGAAACCAAATGTTTAAAATAGAGTCATACATTGTTAAGCCCAAAAACGAAATGTCACAATTTCAGGTGTACTTAATCATGTTTATAGACGGTTGTTTTACATTTTTAGGAATTAAATTTGATGAACGCAGAATATTATTATTGTCATCGTTGTTCTTACCTTATAGATTTAAGGCGTAAGTCAAAGTTTTGTAGTGACCTGTAAATTACGAATACCGTTTGACTTTTTAAATAAAATACAACTTTTTTTGGGAGCAATTGTCAGTGTAACTGTGCAAGTATAATAAATACACAAATAATATGTCGGCATAGTATTTTTCTTTAAGATGAAAATATATTTAAATACTGTGTAGTGCTGTAGTAAAGTTTTATGGTATGAGTATAATGGTATCGCCAAACTCTTAATGGCTTTTTATTGTCAATAATGATTGAACCATTCTTATTTATCATTATTTTCTGTATTAAATTTTTTTTTTTAAATTTAAAATTAAAAAAAAAACGGTTTAGGCAACATTTTTAAACTGAAATTACTTAAGATTATTCGTTAAGGTATTTACATTAATTTGGATGACATTTTCCGTTCAAAAAATAAAAATACTGATAGAAAATGAATTCCAAGAAAACGCATTACGTTCTTTACAATTAGGATATTATTATACATTATTACGAAAAGTAAAATATGACATCTCATTAATTTTGACGGTAGAATAGAAAAATACGAATGTATATAATTATTATGAAAAAATGGGAGTTATTCTAAATTGTCGATTGGAAAAAAATCATTATTGCAATACACTGTTATTGTTATTTTTAATTCCAAATCATTTGTATTAAAGTTCCGTCATACCTTGGACTCGTGATTGAAAACGAAACGCATATGTTATCAATCAGCCACGTGAAAAGAACGAACCGATATATTATTATTATAATTTATAATAGAAGTATATTCGAGTGGAATATTGACGGAATGAAATGATTTTTTTTTTCACATTGACCTGATTCGAAAATAGTAATTAGTAGGTACCTATATCGATCCGCCGAGCATTGTGATGTTCCCATTAAATGTAATATACATAAATACATAATATACCTATCGGTAATATGCTTTTTTAAAAAGAAAATCAATAATTAAAGAGGTTTTGTTTAAACTTGTTGTCAGATTTTCCATGTATGTAAAAAAAATTCTGTCTAGTCGCATTATTGTCGCCGTCCGAAGAAATGGCAAATAAACTGCATTGAAACCATTTTATTATTCTAATTTATTGACATGTCGCCATATTGGTTTAGTCGGGACTGGTCGATGGGGACGCAGATAAATATAATTATATATTATACTGTAGCGATGAGGTTCGTTGTTAAAATATGATGTGAAAATCCTTGCCAGCTATTATAATATTACAATATTATTGTGAGTTTAAGGGCGAAGAAAAAAAGCGAAAAATGTGAAAAAAATAAATACATTTACGAGAAAAAATTCACGATCGGAACACTGAAGGTCGTAACTCGTAAGATATTACATCGTATCATCGTGATTTTGCCACGTTCGACATCCAGGATGCGTTTTATATATTTTATTTTGGACTGGTCTGCAAAAACGGTATGGTAGTATAAAAATAAAAATATTATAATATAGCTAAACAGTCGGAAGACTTTTCACGTTTCGGTTGTGTAATAAATTTCGTTGCGTTTCGACGACGTAGTTCATAATATATATTAATATTATATTATTATAGCTATCGTTGTGTCTAGAGTCTAGACGCCCCCTGGCGACAAACGGTCTATACGTACACGACAGTCCACTCAAAATTATGTATCAGATTATTGTTCTATCAGTCAATAGTCATTATATCGAAAGCTATAGATGGTTTTGAAAATATTTGTTTTAAATAAGTAATACGAGTCTAATACAAAACAGCATTTTCAAGATAAATTAAAGTTTTATTATTATTATCAAAAACATTTTTAAATTCTGAGCGGAGCTGTATTGATTTTACAATAATGATGTAAAAAATAGTAGAATAACAAAAAAATAAAAATTAAGTAAAACGGGAATTTTTAATATTTTTTATCCAAAATCAGTTTTGAAAATTTAATTTTTTTTTGGTGTAACTAAACCCTAGTTAAGAGCTGCTAATATTAGCTATCAAATCTATTAGTATTATCAAAACATTAAATTAAAACTTTAATTTTATGCAACATAATTTATATACTAATATCTATAAGTGAATTGGTGAATTTAGATGTTTGTCATTTTTAAAAATTGATGATACGGAAAATGATAACTTATGTACCATATAGTATATACATAGGTACTTTCTGAGAGTACATAATATCATAAATTTATTTTTTGAGTTTCTCGATAACTATTATAGTGGTACGGTAGAAAATAAAATCGAACAAAGTGGTACGACCGGGTTTTATTTGGTGTAGTTGTTTCAACATTATATTATATTTTATTGCTTGTGTACCCACGTCGATATGGCTTTAAGCCAAAATGTCCTAGAACAAAATACAGTTCATCCCTGTACAGAGTAGGCCATCGTATCAGGCTTATGGGGATGAACTGAAATGTTCCACCCTGTACTTGGTGTACTAGTAATGTATAATACATTGTTTTGACTATTTGCAGAAATTAAAGTTTTAAATATGTGTTAAAAATATGCGTGGAATGATTCTGATCTCGATAACACAGACATGTCAGGCACTATTATAGTGATATAAATTATATAATTTTATATTTATTTATAATAGGTGGACATTATTACGTGCAAAATCAATTGTATTTTCAATATCAAATGATTTACCCCGAAACGAGTGAGGTATTGTTCCACTTTCTATATTTGGTTGTTAACGACTGTCATTGTGATTGTTACATTTTACGATGATAATATTATTATTTTATGTAATATCGTCATTGCGGTTACAATTGAGAATTTATGGATAACTTCCAAATGGCAAATACCTACCTAATATTCGATGACTGCAAACATTTACCCCCTCTTAAATTGTCATTGGAAAACGTTTCCTGACCGAAGAAAACCTACAGACGACTTCGCGAGACATCGTCGCGAGATTTTAGTCTACATAGATACTTGGCGAATTTCCAAAAATAATAATTAATTAGGTATACGAGACTTTAAGACGGGGACGGGACAGGAGGTGATACATGTATTATTTAGGACTTAGGAGGTCATAATAGCATAACAATTTTAGTGATTGGAAATAGCATGTGTGTGGAAATCGTGATATATTATTGTGGAGCAGTTAAATTAATTACTGATTTTTGAATTTTGCTCATACTGTCGGTGTGTTTTGATTGGCTTAGAGCTGAAAATTATTGATTTGTATACTGAACTTCATAATTATTATTACGAGTATGCTTATTTTCATGTCTCACATTTCTATATTTAACTATGATTAATAACGTGTTGTTAGTTTTATTTGAAGCCGCACTACAAACGACATATAAATATATATATTAATTACGGTAAAATATTGTTTTCGTATCAAACTCGTTTTGAAATGTATAATTTTAATTTACTAGGAAAATAAAATCGTCTTTAGCTTTAAACATAAAATCAATTATGCCTATTGTTTTTGACAGAAATTCGTAATTAGATTCGAGGATTTCAATTATCAACTAGATTTCATACGTTATGTACATCGTTTGTACATCGTTTGTACCAGTTAAATCTGAATGCCCCCCGCAGGGGTATTCTGAATAGAGTAAAGGGCTTAACGAACCTGTAGTCCCAAATTACCGTTGGGCCCTCCATTAATTCGTGTTCTACCTTTCTCGTAGGGTTAACTACCCTACAGTGTCAAAAGTCTTAGTTTCGAAACAACTAAATAATACGCCTAGAATGAAAATGTGGAGCTAAAGGATTTTACGATTGAAACTTGGAATGTGCGTATGTTATACCTACAGGTCTGGACACTAGACTTTTGATGAAAGCTATATTAAATGTTGGAACTTGAACGATATCATCTGGATATTATTGTAATTTAAGAAGGATATTTAAAAACTGGAATTTACACATTATTTCATAACGCTGCGACTTGTATGGGCACATTCAAAATTTTTTACCTAATCGACAGCTCGCTTGTGCACAACGAAATTTGTCGTTTACCTGAAACAGATCACTCGTTTGCGCACAACGAGAGATTCACATACATGTTACATGTATAAATGTATCGCAACAGACTACAATACAAACTATCAAATATTTGATAACAATATTATTTTATAACCGATGGTGTAGATTATATCATTTTAGATTTTTCGTACCTAACTACTTTTAGTACAGTTTCAGTAGTTATGATTCAGTTATTCAGTAAAATATCGGTAATTATAAATTTAAGTAAATATCGTGTTTTAAATGAGTAGATATTCAAATTTTAGATATACTAATAAAAAATACCATGCGATTGTTATTGTTAATAAATTAAACAAAATAATAAAAGTAACCAACGCTCATAATCATGAAGAGTAATTTAAGAGAATTTTACAACAAACTTAGAACATTGTAATGTAAAATCGCTTTGAAGATAAACGTATGAATCTAGAAAAAAGCATCAGAATTATCCTAAGCCTGTTAAACTGAGCTAATCCATACCGCGGGTACTGAACACCAGCTGGGTGTTGATTTCATTGTGAATGGCAAGATATTACCTAGAGTCAAGAATTTTAAGGGAGTAAATGGCAGATTCATCTATATTGAAGTAGAATGCAGGTGGTTTAACGTGGTATTAATTAATGGGTACGCTCCAACTGAAGACAAAGAGAAGGAGGTTAAGAATAATAATTATATACTCTGAAGACTTGAATAATGTGTGTGACTTGATACCGAGCAACAAAGTGAAAATGCTACTGGCGGAATGCGAAAATAGAACAGGAAATAATACACAGACCAACAGTTGGGAAGGAGGTGTTTACATAGAGTCTCAACTCTCAATTTATAATGGTACAAGACTAGTATATTTTGCAATGACTAGAAATATGGTAGTAAGTAGCACAACATTTCCACATAAAGATATGCATAAACAAACCTGGGTTTCGCCATCAGGACAAATAAAGAACCAAGTAGAACTTGTTATAGCTGATAGACGATTTAAAAGATGCATCATGGATTTTCGGAGCTTGAGAGGTAGCAGCGCAATGTTGGACCATTTTATTGTAAGAGCGAAACTCAAACTTTGTTTGTCAGTGAAATGGCGAAGGAAAGCCGTAACTATTAAAAGGTTCAACATAGACGACCTAGAAAATCAAGAGATCAAAAGACAGTTCAAGAATAAATTAAAAGAAACCTTTCGTCTCATGGAGGGAACAAACAGCGTAGATAAGATGTGGAATGAGATTGAAAACGCAGTTAGAATGGTGGCCACAGAAGTCCTGGGATTTGAAGTAAGAAGAAAAACTAAAAAATGGTTTGATGAAAAATGTAAAGTAGCAAGCACTGAAAGAGATATCGCAAGGACATAATAGATGAAGTTTTAAGAACCTCCTATCTAGTTTTTAGGTGTGGTTATATAGGTACGATTTAAATCATAAGTTAAATAATTAATATTATTGACTATCAAAAAATGAACAGCTTAGCTAGTGTAGGTACCTATAAGTCTTTGACTTTAAAACTACGCAGGGCCACGGAGTATGGTTATGTAAAATATAATGGATATATCTACATAAAGAAATAAACATGAAATGGTTTAGTTAAATCTGAAATTTAATTATTATCTGTAGCCCAGGAGACATTCCTTCCTGTATACCACCCACCGTTTCACACATTATTAGTCTAGAAATGGGCAAATTATTTTGAACGTTGATGTTTTTTAACATCAATAATTATTGTAAAAATATCGATGGTTTTAAATTGGTATGGTTATAAGAAAAAAATCGATATTTAAAGGAAAAACATCGATGTTTTACATATTACAAAAAATTTTAATCTAAGAATATATTTAAAAAAAATATGTTTTCGAAGAAAAAAAAACATCGGACATCGGGACAAAACATCGATGTATTGGTCGATACATTAACATAAAAACATCGATGTTGAGTATCGTTATATCGGAAAAAAACATCGAAGTATTTTACCCATCTCTAATTTTACACCGTCGTCGGCTAAGCGCTGCAAACATGTGTTATGTGTAATTTTATTTGTTTCGTTTATATGGTTTACCTATAGACGTTTAAGAAGTCAAACAATTTTTTGGACATTTTAAGTATCATTTAAGGATGTTGTTGGGTTAAAAACCGACGGAGGTGGCATTTTTTCTGCCGACGACTGCAGTAATAATATTATTATGGCCTGCGGGTGCTTGTCGGCCGACCTGCTGAGACTATTATTTGTGACGGGTCGTCACCGTCATCGGTATCCCTTCCGGTACACCGTATTATACATTTATAACGTATTTCCGATTTGGCATGTTCGATTATAATGGCTGACGAGCTCAATAATAATAATAATATTTGTGATAATCGGCGTTGCAATTTTCCCATCATTGGTGCATTTGACGCAGATATACTCCGCAGTCGAAACGGACACCGTGCAATAACCGGAAATGCACCGGCGGTATATACGATTTTCTCAAAATCCCCGTTGCACTGTATAAAATAACTGCCACAGGATATTATATATATACTTAATGGTATAAAAAAATATAGTATGCACAATATTGCACAATGCACATAGTATAATACGCGTCACGCACATGATCCCTCCATTAATAACAATATTGATCGTCTTATAGCTTAGGTTTTTACAGAGCAAAATGCGTTCGACGCCCGCACTGTATAATATAATATTATGTACAATGTGCAGTGTAACCCGAAAAGTTGTCTACAATAATAACGCGATGGCCTTGTTATCATCGTGTGTCTAGTCACGAAAATAGCTTACAACGTTTTGCAGTTAATTTTATTTTTACCTCTCAGGTCTCCCCTCCCCAGGGTAAAAAAAAGAAAAATATATAAGTCTGTCATGAAACGAAAATGACGACGTTGCTGCTGTAAAATTACAAATATTCAGAGTCATACCTGTATTATATAACATAATATAATATATAATCATAATCATAATAACAATAATCTATACCTACGCGGAATATAATGAAAATTTCGAAACAATTGGAGACAATTAACTATTAACAATTAACTATTCAACAATAGTCATATTACTCGTTTATTAACATAATATACGGCACAGAATTACATACACTGTTAACCATCGTATGAGTACGTAAATAATCATACATAGGCAATAAAAAGTATAATACATGATGCTTACAGTTCACTTCTGTTTTGATATCGATGATGTTCCTCTGTGGTTTTATTATATACCTCATATTGTAATTGCTATTTGATTATTATTAGCTTGACAGAATATTCTCTTGCAAATACGTGTAATTATATATTATTAAAACAAATAAGCTTCCTGTATATGAAATTAATTCTCAATATCTATTACTTTTCCCCTCAATCCACCCATACAAAGACTTCCAAAATCATATACGTAATTTTCTAATATCCGCACCACCTAATTATGTCAATAATATTTTTCTCGGATTTATAATTTACCCTTCCCGCTTTTCATCATAATTTTTACGGATGGCTTCGTTTCTTTCTCATTCAACTGGGTATTCATTTTCCATACCGGAGTTTTACATCTTTTCCTCGAATAACCTTCTTACCATTACATCGTCATTTACCGCCGAATGCTTCGCTATAATCGAAGCTCTATCAATATTATATCTTTCCAATAACCAAATAATTTCTCATCGCCACTTACTCACCTTATTTTTGCCTTTAAGCATTCTCTTCTAACGCTTTTAATCCTCATCTTTCTTCTCTTATAATCTCTATTAGAAAATTTTTATACTTTCTTACGGAATTTCTCAAATTTCCTCTGAGCTCAAAATTTCCATGTTCCAACTTCATCCCCAACCTTTAGATTTACACTACCAACCTATGGCTTAAACATGAGGGTCACTTTCTCCTCATTTCACCATTTAGTACTGAAATATTTCCTCAACCATCTTATCACTGCCCTGTTTTTACAACCTAAATTTTTCCAGGCAAAGCATGGAAGCGTTTTTCCATCTTCGATTTAGTCACACCCTATTTTCTTTTCATTCCTTCAAACTTTCATCGAATGGTACTCCCTCTGTATACTCCACAATGACCTTTAGTGACATTATACGACTATCTCAGTCTATCACCCCAACTTGACCACCTATTATTCCTTTTAATTTCCTCCAACATCCTTTTTAACACCAAAAATATCCTCTCAGACCAACAAAAAATATCATAGCTCATATATAATTTTTTTTTTCAAATACAGATGCTTTAATTTAAATTGTACTTATTTTTTTTTTGTAAACAACTTATCTTATTACTATTTATTTTTTTTCAGTTTGAAGTTTTTCTCACTAATACCTAATTGTCGAAATTAACTGTTAACAAAGTTTAAATAAAAATAAAGTGAGTTTTAAGATTTGAGCTTCAAAGTACGGTCCACGTGTAAGGAATATGATTATGCCTACATGTACCAATTTTCTGAACCATGAGTGTAATAGACTTGACAACGCAGAACAGCATAGTGTATCAAAGAGTCCGTCAAACATAATTTCAAGAAATTGGCTTTGCCTAAATTGGCTTACATCGTTTGGCGTAAGTAATAGTTGGGTATCATAATATTATAAGACTATTATCGTGTCAGGCGGCTGCACAATAGTAAATTTCGGTTTCATTATTAATATTTTTACCTACACAGTCCACGACTCTGGTTCATAGTGTCATAATTAATAATATAGGTATTATATTATGTGTGAATTAAAATAATAGGCTTCGTGATCCTTTTATCACTGGCCTGTCTCATTTAATCGCGACCGCTTTCATTCGCCTCTCGCGGATTTTCACCACAACAATAATGTACGATGCCGGAAAAAAGCGGCTGTGATGTGTAAATATATATTTATAATTTATATAATAATAATAGTTATATCATATATCATATATGTGTATTATATCTGCAGCTTTCCTTCTCGTTCTCGTGCCATTGTTCACCACGCACATACAATATGCATATATAAATATATAGGTACGTTTAACGTTTGTTTATATAATATTAACATATACACTTATCTGTGTATAAGTAAATAAATAAATATATATATATACACGCGTGTAGTTTAAGTCCCGTTCGCACATCCTGTAGGCTGCAGTAGTTCCTGGGCCCGGACGTGTTAGCGGTCCAACACAAATATTTGAGTTGCGCATCGTCATCAGACACCGCCAATTATATTACAATATATAATATATATATATTATATATACATATCGGTATATACTCGACGAGGGTCGACAACAACGGATATATGAAATTATTGCGCATACATTACAAACAACCCCTTCACTGGGGTGGGGGTTACAAGTGTCAGGTAGGAACGCCCCTTGTGCGTATATATAATATTAGTCCATATATATATATATATATATTGGTGTGATAATATATGTCTTTCGCACACGCCCATGAATTTAACAGCGCAGTGTTCGCGTGGTACAACACAGCAGAAGATATCTATGCGACTAAACCTAACACGAGGAAAACAAATCAAATCGGACCGTTTTACCTATACGCACGTAGGTACATATTATAATACATATATCATATTATACGGACGCGACGATGAATAACTTGTCGGTCGCAGAGGCGTAGGTCGTGTTTTATTCGCGATAAAAATGATAATAATATTTTAATTTTTTTTGGTTTATGGGCCATTTAGGCTTCTTGCAGCTTCTACTAATCTAATAATTAATAATAATAATAATAATAATAATAATAATACTGTCTGAGCCCTGAGGCGTGAATTATTCATATTTTCATTCATCTTCGAAAGTTTCAGTGTGCAAAGTCCACTGGTATCGCGTCCTCCGAGAACGGGGGGGGGGGGGTGGAGGACCACGTTGGCATTGGTAATCTGCAGGTGTCTAGGAGACGTTTCGCGGAAATATAACACGTATGTACTTAATATATTATATTATACACACGGACGCGACGATGAATAATTTGTCGGCGCCGCAAAGCCACAGATTGTGTTTTACTCGGGATGCCATTAATAATAGTAATAATACCGTCGTCGACGGCATGCATTATATTCATATTTTATTCGCTCTCAAAAGTGGCTGTAATCATCTATGCCTATTAAGGTGTCGTCCCACGCGGACTTTAAACTACTACGCGCTATTCGAGAATTTTCGCTTTGAAAAACAAATCTAAAATTCTAGAGGGGAGGACAACGGTCCCGTATTGCCCCTTTTCTTGGAGACGCCATGCACAGCAGTTATATTATAATCGTTGGATTCTACACGTTCTTCGAACGGGGTAAAGGACCACGTGGGCTTAGGTGACCAGCAGATGTTTCCGAGACGTTTAACGGAAATATAATGTATTGTTATATTATTATATCGTACGCACTACGCACGCACCACTAAGTGACATCGGACCTCCAACTTCAGCAACCGCTTCGAAATTATCATTATCAAACGCCGTAAACACGCTGCTGTACTCTTGGGGTTATAGAAATACGGCGATTTATTTATTTTTCGTTAGTTCAGTTAACAATGTTTGCACGGTATATACCTAGGCACCTATATATATATATATAAGTATTATACGAAAATGCGAAATTGTTTAAGACACTCGGACGCTGTCTAGACAATTTGAAACGAGTACATAACAAATAAGCCAACCACGCGTGTCAACAGCTAAGCATACTTTGTACAAAGCCGAAGGATAGTATAGTAATTAATTAATTTCCAATGTGAATTAGGCAATACATAATATTCATAAGTTTTAAGCAGAAAAAAAAAAATGAAAACACGCAGGATTATTATACAATAATATAATGTAAAGTGATTCCCGGGCTAGTCGTTTGGCCGAGATATACTGTACCGGTTAGTATCGAAGCTTGGACGAATCGAAAGGGTAAAAATTCCTAATAAAAAATGTATCACCACAACATAAAATATCCTAAGGTTAGGTTAACCTTTAACAAAACAAATAACTAAGACCTTTTTAATTGACATCTTCTTCTTGACTTTATGACTCTCCAAGAGTCTTCACCGCCACCGTCAAAGCCTTCCATCTCTCCCTATCCTGGACTATATCCTTCCAATCTTCTACTTCCAGTATTCTTAAATCCTGTCTTACCCCGTCAAACCATCGCTTCCTTGGTCTACCCCTAGGTCTTTTCCCACTTGGTTGGTATTCTATGGCTGCCCTTACAGCCTCCGATTCATCCCTTCGCATAGCGTGTCCGAACCATTGCAGTCGTTGTGCTTTTATGTAGTTGGTTACCTTCGTGCTTTGTGTAATTTCTCGGATTTCAGCGATTGCCCTTCTTCGCCAGCACCCCAATTCATCATCATATATCGCACCACAAATCCTTCTCAATACCTTATTCTCGAAGGAGAGCAACCTTTTCTCCATTTGCGCTGTTGTCGTCCACACCTCGCAGCCATACGTCAGCGTTGGTCTAACTACAACCATATACAATCTTAATTTCGTCCTTCTCGAGAATAGTTTGGATTTAAACTTTAATAGTGCATAATAAGCCTTTTCCGCTCTGTGTATGCGGCTTACTATTACTACGCTCCAGTCATTATTACTCTTGATGATAGCTCCAAGGTATTTAAACTGGTTTACTTTTTCAAAAACCAATCCTTCCACTGCAAATATTTCATGGTCGTTTCCCAATAGTTCCATTACTTTGGTTTTTTTCTTTATTTACTGTTAAGCCCACTGTTGTAGCTTTGTCAATTAATGTGGTTGCATTGTTCACTACATTTTCTTTGCTATTGCCAATTAGGTTTAGGTCGTCAGCAAACCCTAACACATCCAACATCGATGCACCGATCTCCAATCCATATCCATTGTGCTGTACACTTCTTATCACCTTTTCTAATGCTATATTGAATAGCAAGGGAGAGAGTGCATCTCCTTGTTTAAGACCTGTAATTACTTAAACATTTTTATTGACATCATAGTAAGATATTCGATTGATAAAAATATTGATAAATAAGACGTCACTTTGCTTTGATACAGATATTTAGGTACTGCTGGATCTTAAAAAGCAGGTATTATAGTGAAAGTCAGTTGTAGGTATCGTTTAATACTATAACAAACCATATAGCGGAGCTGTAGTACGATGCAATTATTTCTTTTAAATTTAAATAAAATATTTATTTATTTTTTTAAACGAATGAAAAGTAATTACGCAATATATACAACTACCAATTGTATAGTATACAAAGTATACAAAAACTTTCAAAATAAAATCGGTTTTTTTCATAAAATTTTCATTTTACAATTTTACTGTTTTTTTTTTAAAAAACTTTATTTGAGTAGACTCAGTCCCTATAGTTGTCTCCTATGACATTCATCCGCAGACAAACGAATAGGGTCGTTGTCGCGTTGGAATAATGGTTGAATTACTTTTTTTTTTAAATATATTATGTACTCATCTTGTTTCAGTAAAAAAAATCTATGGACCCAAAATTCAGTGTGTTGCGTTTTTGTCATGATGCGTAATCGGTATTTTGTGGTTTTTTTCCCTTCTAATACGTTGGGATCTGGGAAGGATTTATTTGCACGATAATCGAAATTGTACAACTCCAACGAGGAACATTTTTCTGCTTACAATTTCCGTTCAGTTGCATATAATATTATATTAATAGAATGAGTGAGATCAATTCACTGAATTTTATAAAAAAAAGTCCGTTTAATGTAGCTATACATTAATTTAAGCAATAAATAAATCAATAAACTCCCATTAAATAATTTTGTAATAATTATGATTCATAATTATTACAGGTTAGGTTAGGGCTCGGAAGTTGTAGAAATTGCATATTGTTCTGTATGATCTCAATTTATAGCAGACCTAGCTAGAAATTTGAAATATACAATTGCGAGTTAAAAAATTGAAAATTGAAAATACATATGTTGCATATTTTGCCAATTTTAGCTAAAAAGTGCATATTTCATTAATTTTATACACATATTATGCATATTTCATATTTTTCTAAAAATAATTGATTTTTTTCTTTCTTAACCTGTTTATTTCAACTAATATTGAATATAAAACTCAAAATGACCAACGAAAGGTATTTATTGTCATCACCATAGTCAATTACGGAGTTAATAACAGTGATGTACTGATGTGATATGCCATACGCATTTAGTCTATCACGCTAGTATGCTAAAATACTTATTTGTAGTACTATCTTATCGTCGATAAGTTATCATAAATATAATGATGGTTTCTTCGTTTATCGTTACTGTCGATTGTACACGATTGATGTTTGACAGTGACAGTTTCGTTTTAGACGTCGTATTGTTAGTAGGTGAAGTGCGTATATTTTTGGAATTCAGAATAATATTTTTGCATATTTAACATTTTAATGCATATTTTGCAATTTTTTCGTGCATATTTGCATGCATATTTTACCTTTTTTAGCTCCTAAAACTTCCGAGCCCTAATTATGAACATTATAAAAATTGTTTAAGCATAAGATACAAATTTGTTTGTGCAAATGACCCATATTTATGAATTGTTCTGTACTCGAACATTGTTTTGCCTTATTAATTATTATTATTTTTTTGTATTTGTTTAAACGTTAATTAATTATAGTTTATAAAGGATGTATTAGTGTAATTACCTTATAAATGTATAAACTCACTTTAAAAATAAGAACTACTGTCTCCTCCGCAATTATCTTAGGGAGTGGAAAATAATTTATAAATTTATAATTAAAAATTACCCGTATAACTGAGTATTCTCTAAATGCAATAAATATATTATTATTTTATACCATGACATTTAGAAGAAGTCAATGGCACAGTCGGTTATAGAGAATTATTGGAATTAGCTGTAATATTTCTTGGTGGTATATTCCTACTCGTGGCATGTATTTTCGGTATCTCGATGCACCACACTAGTTGAATGCCTGAGGCCATAATATTTATATTTCCTAAACAATTTAAAACTACGAGAAGACTCAATTCGTACAATTTGGTTGTATAATAAAATATTTTTATTTGTGCTCCTATTGCCTCTTTAGCTCCACTTCAAGACTTAAAATGTTTTAAATGTCTCATTGATTATGAAAAATACATATAAACATTTCTCAATCAAATTTTAAAAAAAACTATGTGGGCACTTGCGGTATTTAGCACTTGAAGCAGTAGCAGAATTTTAAAAATCACAGTTATTTGGACAATATCAGGTTTTTGAACTTTAAGAATTTGGGAGGAGGCACGGGTAGGTAAACTTAAACGAACAACATGAAATTTTGTACATTTCATTTGTATACATGTTGAAATCAATTAACGGGGTAAGACCGGAAAAAATCCAATATCGTAAAATGAGGACTAACCTAATGGTCATATTATTATCAGGAATGAAAAAAAAATTTACGCACGCCCACGATGACGTTGTTGAGATTTAGAGATTCGAAGTGATTTCTCGACCATTTTCGAACGACTGAATCCAAAACTAAACTTGTAAATTAATATCAAATCAGATTTTTGCACCGCTCTATACGAAATCACGTCTTGGTAATAATATAACTTTATTTATACATATATACAAATAACGATTAAATAAATTTATAACGCACACCTGGTTTAATAATCCTTTAGGCGTATATTTGCCTACGCCCTGCGGTATTATACAACTCGCAAACGACTATATTATTTATCCACATCCATACGGTCTGCGTCTGACTACAATAATAATAATATAATACACCCAACGCCGCACGTCGGTAGAGCACAAGACGCATATACCTAGTGGGGTACGTAAACTCCATTATTATTATTGTCGTTATTATTATTATTATTATTATTATTATTATTCATATTCTCGGTTACCGATTAAAATAATCCTACTTATTAAGTATACTTGGGGACACACGCGGCGGAAACAACTCAAGTACTCAATTTGCGTGCCGCGCGTACAACCCTTTACAAGCCGTATTTTCAAATTGTTCAACCGGTGCGGTTGACAGTTACATTGTGTACGCACAATAATTATTAATCCTCTCGGCATTCGCGTAGTAAAAGTAATTCTCCGACTATTGTTCAATGCATACTGATAATATGTGACGCCCGCGTGTCAAATATATATATATATATATATAAGATAAACAAAAAAAAAATATATATAAAAAATATAGTGATAAGTTCACAACGGAATGCATCAGATGCTGTCATCGTCTGTGCATGTGTATATATGTACCTATACTTAGTATTATAATTCGATAAATATAAAGTTATATACATAACACATAGCTATGTATACGATTAAAACTGATGTCTAGCGGTCACGTAACAATACTATACGATTATACTTTTAACCAATTTTAGCAGTTAGCATAATAATAATAATAATAATAATATAATGGTATAATATATGTGTGTACTCGTCGGACTGGCGGTTCCGATCGTTATAGGCTTTATGTTAGATTAGCGAAAACCGTAAGTTCACGTTTAATGGATACAGATCCAGAGTAGCTTCAATGATTTGGAAATTATAATAGTAATTTATAACCAAAAGGTAATTTATAAGCATTTTATAATTCATAAAAAATACATGTACAGGCCTACAATATATTATTATTCTATGATTTATGTTATATTATATTTTATAGCCATAGCTCATCCAATCATAGAAACTCCGTCTGCACCAAAGGCTACTCCTTAAATGTTATAAAAATTCTCAAAGAATATGAAAGTATGGTCTTCAAGATTTATATGCTCTAGGTACCTACACGTGTTGGTAATATTATTAGCCCTTTGAAAAGTCGACACGAATGCGTCAAAGTTGATGCATTTGAATTTGACCCACCACGTGTACCTTCTGTTGACGTAGTTTACATATCGTTTTAGTTCCTTCGGAATATTGTCGTCATCTATATACGACCGCGTCAGCCGTTTTTTTTGTACACCAACGAGCAATGCGTATTATACCTATATATTGTTGTACAGTTGTAGTCTAAGTTATGCAATGTAGTCTCAGTCTGAATCTGAATTTATACATTAAAAGTGAGTTACTGTAATTGATGGTACTGAATTCGAATCGATAAAATATATTATATTCACAAAAATGGTATAAAATCGACGCATTTTTGCATGGCCTCGATTAAAGTAACTGTATAATATCTTTAAAAAAAAATTGTATTTTTGAAGTTTAGGTACGTACAGGTACTCAAAAAATACACAAAGCGAAGTATTATCTACATCGACGATTTTTCTGTGGACTGCGAGATACACTAAAACTGATAAAGACCAGCTGTATAGCGCTATATTATTTAAAAATGTTGTTCATATTTTCCAGGACGAAGTCGGGCTACACAGCTAGCATTTTATTATAATACGTGTGTATATATTAAAGCGTTTATACTGCAGATTTATATATTATGCTAATCAATATAAGCGAGGAATCTCCTGAAATCTCCCTGTAATGTTAAAAACTTGAATAGAACCAATAAATACTACCTATACTGTCTAGAGCACAAATCTCTAAAGAGTTACTTTTAAAGAAAATGGATGTTGAGGAATAGAGGCTTCAGTTCCCACTATCCTCCCAAGATTTTTGGAATATTATAATAAATAATTTATATACAATAATATATTAATAATTTCAAGTATCATATAATTATAATTGATGTTAAACTAACATATTCCTCTAAGCCCGAGACTTTCTCAATTTTTTTTTATAAGATCCTTCTCCTGACAATAAAAAATAAAACAAAAACAAAAAATTAGCTAAATCAGTGCAGCCGTTCACGTGTGTGAGTTACCTACAGGTAAACAGGGATTCACTTTTATATCTAAGATGTTCCATTCCAACAGCGGGTTTCCAGGTTTCCTATCCTACCCGAGACTAGGTCACGACGTGGAGTTTTAAAGCAATGGTAGAGATTATATATTATCATCAGGTCATTAGGTTAGGTTAGGTTAGGTACAAGATATGTGTGCATAGGCGTGGACCACATGTGCTTGTCTTACATGGATAATTTTGGTTTGGATTTCTTTTTTTCGTGGTGTCTTGTCAATTCTCATCATTTCGATCCCGTTGAGTTGAGTCGATTTATGGCAGCGTCGGAGCTCGTCTTTTCCTATTGATATTAATATGAATGATATGTAGTTACCCATAGTTTTTAACCGGTTTGAATTGAGTAACGGATTTTCAGTTCACCACCGATTCGAAAATTCAACAACAAAAAAAGAAAGTTTTTTTACACATGAGACCATTTTTTTATTAGTTGGTTGCACGAGTCGACGGTAAGTCAATCCAAATCGATAAATTTACGTTTTTTTTAACTTCTTTATACTATTGTATAATAATGTATTTCATTAAATAATAAACATTTATTTTTAAGGATCAGTAAATGTTTATAAATAGTTATTATTGTAAAAATGGATCTAAATCACATTATACTTAACCTTTTAAATTTCTATGAAAAAAAAAAAAATTACTTCCTAAAAAGTATTATGCAAATGTGGTTTAGCTTTGAGGTTTGGAATATTATTAGCATTTTTAAATTATAAACGCATATTTTTTTACGAGTTGAGGTCATTATTATGAACAATATGAACTATTTTTCAATTGAAAAATAAAATATCAAATTATACTACTTAAGTTTCTTAAGTTTTAAAAATCGTTCAACAAATTAAATAAATATTATTAATACAATTTATACAATACTAAAAATATCAAGATGGTTTTAATAATTAATAATGTTATTTAAATTGGTTAGTAAATTTATTTTGTTTTTTTCTATTGTATTTATTAATTTAGTTTTTTTTATATAATTTCGTAATGGGTGAATTATGTTATTGAAAATGCATTTTATATAAATCATTTAATTATAATTTCTTATAGTTTTTGAAAATTCATTTGAATTAGCTACTTTGTTTGTAAATTTAGCTAATTTATGGTCTGGTCGTTTACTAAATTTATATTATTGCATGTAATAAAACGAATATAAAATATTGATAAATTTTTGTTATGAATAGCACTTTTGATTTTTCCTTTAATATTATAAATATTAATTAGTTTTTTTTTTAATTAGCTTGCCTTTGATAAATTATAAATAGACTATTTCTTGTTTTTAAAAGGTAAAAATCGTTGTATACAAATCATCAATGGAATGGTGAAGTGAATTGAAAATTTTTCAGAGGTAAGTTTAAAATATCCCAAGTTACCCACCCACCACTGTAGATGCAAAAGTTTAGCTTTCAAAAAATATAAAAACCTATTGAGTATATCATATATATATAGACAGTTATATTTAAAACTAGGGGATAGACCCGGGACTTACCACCCATCCTTCTATTTAAGAAAAATATCAGAGTCAATTGACTCTGAAATTATCATTTACCACGCCACTACGTCCATTATAATAATTGAAAATAACCAAATTAAGTGAATGTCACTATTGCTAAAGTGATGAGACAATATTATTGTCCTCATACATATTATAGATAAAACTATTTGATACGGTATGTAATTGGTGTATTATAATATTTTGTCTGTCATAAAATGATGAGTGTAAAATTAATCATCGGGAGTTCAATAACTGTATGATAGTATCGATTTTTTTTAAAATTAAAAGTAACAATATAATGTTCTGGGAGTTTATTTTTTAATTATAACTAATCTTAATAAGATATTTTATAAAAATTCAAAGTAAAAATTGAGATAACTATAATATTGTCGTTATTCGGTATAACTATGCAGGTTTTGCATTTTAATGAAGATATTATTTGTTAATGAAGAAAATTATTTTTAAAGACTTTATACGACGTATTTTATAATATTTTAATTCAATATTTAACAAAATATTTCATAAGCCACTGAAAATCTGTTATAGGTTAGGTACTTAGTTAAAAGTATGAAAGAAATGTTATTATAACTTCCACAGAAAGGTTTCGGCTAGAATATGGATTATGGTTATTAATCGTTGTTTTAAAATAAAGCAATTTATTTTGTGCATAAATTTAAACGACCTTCGGGTAATAAGAAAGCACAAGAGAGTTAAACATTAAGTAAATAGTACGCGTATAATTACACTTTATACTAAATGTTAAGTACTAATAGTTTAAGATATATTCTTAGATCTTTCGTGGAAGAGATAACGACTATTTCGTACAATAATACTTAACACTAACTCCAAGGGCCCAAGACCCTCAAAATTATTATAAAAAGAGCAGAAACGCTCGATAACATTTGAATTGTCGTAGGCACATCGTATATATTCGATATTTTATGTGAATATAATTTCTGTGCGACACGTCCGGGTTAAGATGTTATTAATGTTACCAGTGGCGCACAGGGGTATTTTGAGATTACATGCAGCTAAAAAAAAGCTCCCCCTCCCCCTATTTATTTGCATTTAAAAAAAATACCCCTAATGCAGTCCAAAATTTATACCCAATTATACTCACTTATTAATCACTGTATAGTTCATGTAATTAATTATTATGGACTGCAGTTTATATTATTATAAATTTATAAATTTCCTGTGACACCAGTAATTATTCTTACCTACCCATCATCTCGAGAGCGTATGCAGTTGCAGCTGCTTGCCAACCTACAGTCTGGACGACTCTGATTGTTGCCAATGTATATTAATAATAATAGATTATTAATAATCTCCTGTGTCATGGAGAAAAGAGACAATATGCAGTTGTTGGCTATATTTACCATTATTGTTATATTACCAAAACTCTCTGTTCGAATTATGGGAAACATTATAAATATAAGTTAAATGTACTGCCAAAAATGACGGTTCAGCGCGGGTCGTTTCGTTGTGATAGTTCCTGGAACATAATATGACCTAAACCGAACCGGCCATGAAAGATTCTGTCCTACAAGTATGCACAAAGTAAAGATCAAGCAATATCCCTGTGTCTAGATTCCAGGCATGATGTATTATACTGCAACAATGTTCAACATAATCGGAAAATTTTCTATATTGAGTTTGTATGCAACCGTACGGAAGAATCGCCTTTGAACTTTTCCGATGTGTAGTCAATTGAACCAAACTTGTTTTGGGTATTGAGTCGCTGAAAACCGATCCAAATTTGAAATCGGACCGTATAATATAGAATTTTTATACACACGAGTATAGTGGCACCGGAGTCTTTAAAATGTACTATGACATCGTACATCAAAGGGCCCCAATTATCCCCCCCCCATTTTTATAATTTAATCATCAGATGCAATGCAAAGCATCTATAAATAAGTAATGTAATGTTTAATCGTATATTTTTAATTTTAAACCTATATTCTGGATGCAGTACAGGACAGTATCTTATGGTAGTCCCCTTATCTAAAAAATCTACTAAGACATAATATGTCATATATATTTTGGGTGATCGGCGCTGCTGCACATGACTAGTATAATACAGGGTCTATGTCGTGTGGACCAATCTAAACAGAATACGCGTATGGATCAGGGCAAATGTGTGCAACCTTCTACGCATTAATTGGAAAATAATAAGAACTCATTTCATTGTGACTGTGAATAGACACAAACTATAAGGCACAATGTGGAGAGATGTCGTCAAATAAAAAATACAAAAGAGGAATAGAGGGCCTTCACTGAGGCAACAATGGATTGACAATCTAAGACTCACGTTCGCCTTTAAATATATTATAATAATATACTGTCATTATTTTTGCTATTTTCAGACTTCTTAGTGCCTTGTAAATTGTTTTTATATCACTTCTTATCTACATTAGCTCGTGTAAATTATTTATATTTTATGTTAATTTAATGATTAATAGGCTTTATTTTTCATCAATATACGCCAAATGAAAAAAAAAACAGGACGTAAAGATGGAGTCGCGGATTTAATCACTGATATATATACATATTACATAAGACTTTAAGCTAGTTATCTCCGAAAAATAGACTAGGAACAAAAATTAAACATAACTAATGAGTAGTTATGTAAACGTCCACGTAGTATAGCCATGTATTAGAGACCAGGGGCGTATATAGAAATTAATTTCAGGGGTAGGTAAAAAAAATTAACATTAATATTACAAACTAACTTTATTTTAATATTTATAGAAATTAAACATTAATCGAATAAAACACATAAATATAATTTTCAGGGCAGATTTAAATTCTAATTATAGCCATTCAATCAACGCCCGTACCAACCATGAATTTTGGGGGGGAGGGGCTTGATCCCCAAAACCTTCCCCTATATCTCGACTCGAGACGGTTCGAAAAATTAATTTAAAAACTTTTATTTTATTTTATTTCTTCAACAATATTTCAATACTCCTATATTCTATATTATAGGTACCTACGCGATTTACAGCCAAGTACAATTATCGGTTAAACACGTATAATACGCAGTTTTGCGTGCAGAAGTTTTTAGACGAAAAAGGAAAATTTTGAATAAAACAATCTAAAATAAATCGAATGCCCAGGATGAAAGCGTTCATGCTTCGCGTACATTCATAATCTTGTTGGTTACCGCAATCTGAAATTAAATGTACCAAATTCGGAGAACGAACAATAAATTTACGATTTTTTCTAAACATAGAGTTTTCAAAACCGAAATATGACACCTTCTCGATGTGTTTAAAGCGGATAATATTACACTCTTTGTCAAGTAAAACATAATAATGCAATTATGTATATCGTGTAACGAAAACGCGGTTTCGAGTTAATATAATGTCTACCGAATATCAACATAAAATAAAATAAACGTTTTTGAACTCAAACAATAAGGATGTGTGTAGGTACGAAATTTATAAGTGCAAACACTTACATCGTATTAATTGAGCGCTAAGGTTGGAAAGTTATTTGAACGTAGACAATTTGAGTGAATACATATAATTTAAACGCGAGTGAAATGAAACGCGATAAAATATTTTTAATCTCTTACATAATTATTAATTCTTAGTTTTTATAGTTATTGATATATTTTAATGGTAGATGATGGTTATTTAAATAATAAATTTACGCTATTAAATAAATCAAAGTAATTTAATTAATACATAATATATTATAATATATACCTAAGCGAATATTGATTATTGATTAATCATTTTATTTTTATTGTGGGTCAGAAAATAATTAGGTACATTTTGAAAAAATGGCGTATACTGCAGTATACAACTGCTGCAGTGACAATTGCTGTTCGGTGCTTAGATTTTACTCTGTAAACACATGTTAATTATTATTCAATCGACAGAGAACGAATAGCAATAATACGACTATCTTTTAATAATAATTAATTCGAAAGTTGGTATTTACTGCATATATTAGATTGTGATATTACGAAGTCTTATTACCTGTTATAATATTAAAACGTAATGTGTTTTTCATTGGCTTGTGGAAATAACAGGTTGAACTGAAATCCACGAGCTCGGGGAAAACTAAATAGTGAATTATGTAGTAGTGAGCTGAGGGATAAGATGTATCTTGAATAATCCAATTGCCGGTTTTAACGACTGGACGTCACGCGAGAAGGACGCTAAACGACGCTTCCGAAGAGTAAGGCAAATAATAATATTAAAGACTACGTAAGTACTTACCTATATGACTATATTTAAGCTATAAAGAAATACCTGCAAGCGCATGGTTATAGATATTTATATGAAAAAAACTCGGATGATAATTTATCATGGAACACGTTTATCTTTGAAAGTTAGAACCGAAAATCTATAAAAAAAATTATCTAATTTATTATGTGGTTTTGTTTGAACACGTCCAATCGAATTATAATCATTTTGTGGTATTGAAATATTTGAACAGTACGGAAATGTACTGGATGGAAATATTATTTTGATTTTCGTATAATTTTGTTTTTAAATTTATTATTTATGACTTTAACCAAACTATGTGACGTTATGTTTCTTACAAACAATCATTTGATATGAAAATTTAAATTTCTTGAAGCAAAATGTATCAAAAAGATTAAATTATATAATCAATAAAAGTTAAGTTTGACCTTCAGTGTGGCATAGTAATATAGATTACTAATAACAAAAAACACGACTCTTCGAGGCTGCGAATGCAGAGACAAATTTCTTTTAATGTTATTGATTTATTAAATTAAAAAATACATAAAATATAGGTAATATCGTATAAATCTATTTTCTAAAATTTTCAGACATGTATTTTACGGTTATATTATTGTACCACGGTAGACTGTAAAAAATGAAAAAAAAAAACAGTCAGCTTATGTTTATACATCTACCTATGAGGATACGTGCTACGCACTCACAAAATATGTTTGAAGTTAAAAATTAGATTGTTGTTCAAAAATAAAACTTTGATCTGCGAGTACTGGATTGGAAAAATAACGTGGTCTCGACGATTTCGGATCATAGGTATATGTATACAGAACCAAACCAAACTAATTGAAACGAACCGAAAAACGCTTTTAAGGCACTACAAAGAAAATATAGCACACTAGAAACTTTTCGCAAAAAACCTCTGGCGATATAACGTATTTTGCCGTATTGTTGCAATTCGTACACGTGTACGCAATAATTAGCCAGACGGAAAGACCACTTCCGGTGTTAATCGTACCGAGAACATTTAATTAAGAATTTTTTAACCCCCAGCTGTGGCGTTATTATATCTATATATGTACGTTTTTTTGCCCTCTCCTTCTAAGCTTTACTACGCTGATGTGGTAACAGCGGTTGTGATTAATTATGCATTATTAATCAACCGCATGATGCATATTGCATAATAATAATTTTCTTATACAGGATGATAATTTAACACGCGTTCGTCATTTTTATTTGTTTAATCTGGTCAAATGTTCAATTAATGTTGGTTTTTTTTATCATGTAATTCGAAATAATACATCGTAATATTAATTATAATATTATTATATATACTATATTTCGAAAAATATTCAATTGTTTTCCTTATTTTAAACAGTCATAATAACTATTATTCTTAAGCTACGTATTTTTTAAATTCACAACAAATATACTAAAGTTTTTATGAGCACCACCGTTTTGTGATACATCACTTATTTCATCTCATATTTGAAACTTTTTTATTTTATTGCTTATGGTACCTAATTTGTTCAATTTCGAAGTTTATATGAATGACAATGATGGTCATAAAAATATCCCATCTGCACTTATCTTATTATGAAAACTTGAATAAGAAGATATAATATTATTTTTTTTAAAGTCTTGTCATGTTGTATTATATTATACTATAATAGTATACTTACCTGCACTGACTTAAAATTTTATAAAAATCGACTACGCAAGTAATGATATTATGATTTTATGAATGCTGTGTTGTACAAATATGACCCTTTGTACGTGAACAAATACAGCAGTTTTTGGGGTTGCTTAAAATAAACAAAACGATATAGAAATACATTAATACCCATCATTTTACCCGTGTCCACGCCTCTTTTCATCAACTGAAAAACCACCTGAAGCACTATACTAGCAATTTACTACGGTTTCGAGTTTTGAACCAAGTTCGGTATGGAGAATGCTCGCGCTCCGTCAGATATACAGGGCGATTCTTTTATTTAACAATACTAATTATTTCAAAAACTATGTTGACTTTTTCATTTTTTTTGTTCAACAGCTTAGATTCATGCTGCTCTAGAACCATATAATTTTTTCTTATATTTTCACCCTTATATTTATTGGGTAAATCACTATCAACTTTTTATTTTAAAATTTAAATTTAAACGTGAAAATTCATTAAGAAATAGCCTTTTTAGTTTATGAAATTTTAAGTATAGGTTGTTATTTGAAAATCAAGTTGATAGTGGTTTACTTAATAAATATGAGGGGTGGAAAATATTTTAAAATTGTATAGGTAGTTATAGAACAGCATGGATGTGAAATTTCGAAAAAAAGTCAATAGTTTTTGAAATAATGAATGCTGTTTAAGAGGATGCCACACCCGCATGTGTTGTCTCCGTCTTACAAACGTATAACGTAGCAAAATCTGTTTAGCGCGGGACAACTTTTCTCCCTCAATATTTATAATAGAATTTTCAAAACTTCACAATGCATAGGCAAGAACTTTATCTGTGTCATAGCGTCGTTATTCTTTTGATAGCACAAACCAATAATTTTAAGTAATTTAATGAAAAAATAAAAATAAATGTATTTTCTTAAGCTTATAACTTTAATTATATTTATGTTATCAAAAAAATAACGACGCTATGATACTAGTTCTTACCTATGCGTTGTGGAATTTTGGTAATTCTATTATAAATACAAAGGGAGTAAGGTTGTCCCGCGCTAAACAGATTTTGCTATGTTATACGTTTGTAAGACGGAGACAACACATGTGGGTATGGCGTCCTCTTAATAAAAGAATCACCATGTAGAGTATCTATATTATAATATCCGCGATCGTTAAATTCTGTTTTGTGACAACGGTGGGCATGGCTAAGAGGACGGAGACATGAGATTTTTAATTTTTCTGGAGGTCGGCGCAGGAAGTGATTCCGTGTATTGCAATTATTTTAAGTACACGTCTATCTCGTTTCCGATACGTATTTCTACGTTTCCGGTCGGTAGTGCAGCTAAAATAATCTTCAATTTGTTTTCTAGATACAAATAGTTTCACAACTAAAATTATTTTACACACAATGAAAATATTATTGCATGACAATTATTATTAAACGTCTTTACATACTTAATTTCTGTGAACGAAAAACGAGATAACGGAATAATAAAAGTATTAAATTCACAACTACAGGTTATTATAAATCATTAGATTATTATATTATATTATAAGTAGGTCATTGGAAACAGGTGATAGGTCAATCAAAAGAATCAGCATTTATATTTTATAGCTGCCAGTGTTACTTGGCCGATTTTAAGTGATAAAAAAAATAGGTCACAGGACCAAACAAAAATTAGAACTATTTTATTTTACTCCAATCTGAACTGACCTATTAAAATTTTATTCTGAACTTAAACTTTTACTTAACTTTCTAAAAATTCAAAAAGTTGATAGTAAATAATATTATGTTATTATAAAAATGTTTTCTATCAATTATTAATAATAACAAAATAATTTCTCATCGATTTTCAACAAACTGAGTTTGAATTTAGATTTAATCACTTTGATTTTCCATCAGATAAATTAGGTATACGTTATATTAGTATATTTAATATACTATATTATAACACCATCTCCTGTTTTACTTTAAAAATCAATTCTACCAACTTAAAAATGTTGGTTTTTGGCTTGAATTTTCAGTTAGCTAATCTGTAGTGCCTTGCCACTTCTTATCAAACCAATAATGTTCGTGTTTTCCAGCGTGAAAATTATCAAAAATACCCTGCGAGACGCTCGTTATGCATATCATGTATACTGTATACTGTTAAATGCGCGAGCCGAAAAATGCGTTACAATGCCTCTCCACTCCCCTCCCCACCAACAAGGGTTGGAGATTGGTTCTGTGTATATGTGATGCTCTTCTATACGATAATATGAATTATTGTTGTCCTGTGTTGTTCGATGGGATTTCAGTTCCACACGGAATTATAAATTGTGTGCGACGTACATGCAGTGTACATTATTTTAATAAGGCAGCAATGGCGATGGAACGACGACGTGTACGACGATAACACCGCACAAAGTAAATAATAATAATGTTATAATAGGAAATAATTCCGACGGAGTCTCCGGAATAATTGCTGTGTTTTAGTCGCGAGAGTGTTCGTCGCGGAACAACGGGCGTGGAAACTGGTATATTACATACAATGCAGTAATTCGAAATAATACTGCTGTGTTGTTTACTGATTTTTATTTATGTATACATTTTTTTTTCACTAGCTTTTGACTTCTCCAAAGCGAAAAAATAACCAAGATTAATTTAATAAACCGTCCACGAGTTTTTGTTTTTGCGATTTTTATACTTTTATAATATAGCGATACGGGCAAAACGTTTTGGGCCGTTTTCGTTTATGTCTGAGAGATATGAACACGAGATCCTTGGCTTTTCATTAGTTATAACACAAAAAAAAAAAAAAAAATAAGAAAACCCGATATATCACACTTTTAATGGAAAGAATGAAATATTTCAAACATTAAACACTTTATATACCTATGCGTATAGAACGTACTTTATGTGCCTGTCCGTCCTTCGTGATTTTTATGGGGAAAAAACTATATTTTTGTAACGTTAGTCTATTATTTTTGTAAATAATTGTTTTTTTTTTGGTACACAATACTTACTAAAAACTTATTCAAATACTATATAAGTACTTATACAATATGTACTACTTATGATAAGCTTAGTTTTTAATTTTTTAATCATTACCTATAAAAATTAAAAATTGAACATAATATAATTTTATAACTATAAAACAATTTTCGAATTTCCATGATTTTGATTTTAATGCTTATAAAAATAAATCGTGTCTATGTAAACTGCTGCGCTGTTATAAAAACTTATGAGTAACCTTGAATTATATTTTGAAATTATTCAACTTATCAAAAATTATTTATCAGTATTTTTAGAAAAAACATTTTAAATAATCTATAAATAGCTGAAAGAAATATTTTTTAACTATACTATCTATAGAAAATATTTATATTAATTTTTGATAAAAATTTCAAGTATCTACAATTATACGTTTGTGAGTTACCCCTAAAATTCAAAATGGATTTTCATGTGTTGCATAAAAGTTCCAGTTTCCCTTATTTTTTGTTGAAGTTTTTGAAACATATTGAGAATTTTCATTTTAACTTTTCAAAATTAAATTTGATCCAAAAAAAAATCTAAAATACTAAGCTCAAAATTGAAAATCGAAGAATTTTTCTATGTTAATTTTTGTGTACACAAAAATACACAAAGGTTAATAAACACTTATCATTTTTAAATTGATACGTTCATCGCTCAGAGTCTTAACTATAATTAAATCAAAAATATAAATTATTTTTTTAATATTTAATATTAAAAATTTTGAAATGTTTTAAATTCTTGGTTTAAATAATAATATAATATACATAATGTAATTGCTCATGAAAGTAAAATATTGACAAGTCGTATTGGGAATAAAAACAGAAGCAGTTTTTTGAATTTATGTAATTTAGTTTTTTTTTTACTTATACTCCGGTATGACTAGTATTTGAGAAAAAAACTGAAATAACATCCTTACACGAAATAATAGTGTATGTTTTACATATAAATTTTATGTTTTTGTCGTTACTATGCAGGGAACTTATGGTCTCTATTATTTATTTGTAGGTTCACTCATAAAACATAATATTGTTGTTGCACAGAGTGTAGGTACTAGGTAACCAAATTTTATTACCGATGGCTCTACGGGGCGACAGCACGACGTGATGACTGATGAGTTATTCGTACGCATGGCACATATAAATATTGTTATATTATGTGGATGACTCCATCATACGCATTAGAGCTAAAAACCAAAATTTATTTTTTTAAATATTTTTTTTCCGCATGTTCGTGTACACACATAACAGGTAACATAATATATATATTATTATTCGTTTGCGTACCTATATATATATATATATAAAATATTACATGTTCGACGATTTACCCGTGAAATATAAATCGCCACCACGTTAAACAATGGTGAGCTATATATTTTCTGGCTCACGTATCAGTATTATTTGTCGGGTATCCACGTATCGATCGACTTTCACTTATAGTCCTCCATTTCTATTATATACTCTTTTCACGCAGGTTTAGAGTGGTATGAGTAATTTTTCGCACTAGATTATTTCGTTAAAAAAAATAAATAAATAGATAACACAGATACAGAGTGTCTCACAAACCAGCAAACTCCTATAAAACCAATGTATTATAATATAGAAAATATTTCAAAATAAATGACTTATTTTTAAGCAAAAGTGGCCTACTCTGCCGCAATGACCTACATGGGCGTTGGTTCGCAGACTTAGTTGGTTTTCAACAAGGTTTATATTTCTTTCTATTTTGCTCACTATACGAAGTATTTTTTTTGTGAAGACCCTCCCCCTCATCTAGAATTCAACCTTGAATATGTCACTGCGCAGCAATGGTGTAATTATCGCAGATGGTTTTCTTGATTACATTTAATTTGAGACTTATTACTCTGGAAAGTACTCCCAATCGTCCGCATATACATGCGTCGTGTGCGGATCATCACAAGACAATTGCTTTTCGCGGACCTATTGTAGATTAATGATAATAAATCGTTTACACCAGACATCGGTATTTTGTAAACAGACACGAGAACACATTATTAATATTGAATTTCATAATCATCAGGCATTAGCGTTTACCTAAACTTATCAGACGTTTCAGAATAATGATAATGCTATTTCATTATCCGGTGAAGGTACTATAGTATTATAGGGTTTGATTGGTTTTCGGGAATTTGGTTAATATAATAATAATATTATTTGATTTCAATAATGTTGTCGTACACCCACTGTTGGTGCTCATTCTGAGGAATGACTTAGATTTGTTTCAACAAGCTTATCTGTTTATTACAATATTATGTATCAATACTGCGATTTGTTCAATTCCAGAGGCGAGTAAAACAGTGTGTTTGTATTATATACATAATATAATATAATATGATAAAACCGAAATTGTGTGAATTCGAATTACCGACACTTTGCTATCACCGTAAATATATTATAATATTAGTTACCTAGTACTATAAATAATTTGGCAAGTTTTTGTCGTAAAATTGATTCAGAGATATAGCCGAATTTAAATGTTCTGTCGGTACCTATACCTATCTATTATATATTATATTAGTCTATCTAATAATTATGTTATGACTTGATTTTAATATTAACGATTTAATTATGTTATGCATACAATTTGTAAAAAAAAAATACATACTTGTCATGTACATATAATATTATATTTTCATCATAAACTGATTAAACGATATAATAAATATTAATAGATGATTAAGTTCTAAAGCCGAAATTTTCGTCCAGAACTTTTGGGCATGGAATATTGAAAAATGAAAAAAAAAATAATATTTTGAAATAATAATATTCGTTTTGCGTTTGTAAACATTAAATTGTTGATTAAAATTCGTTGAACAAAAAATATTTTGTAATAATCAACACATGTATGCAGCATAGCAATTATAGCATACGTTCAAGTTAAAAACATAATAAGTGTTAGATACTTTTCTAGTTGGTATACAAAGGTTATAGTACGATTTTCAATACAAATATTGCATTCATTAATAATATTATGGAGCTTGTTAACGTCATACTGAAACATGCTTATATAAATAATAATTAGGGTCGTGTTATTAAATATTTAGATTAATACATTTTGTATTTATTATTAGGTGAAAAAAATTCCTAAAACTCTGTACATAAAACATCAAATATTATATTAATTTTAAAGCCAGTAAAAATATTTAAACTATTTTTGATTTATTAGTTTATTTTAGTGCTACGATAGTTTTTATCCGTTAAAAAAAAAAAAAAAATATTCATAACAGGTGAGTATGTAATATTTTCAAATAGCATGTTAAGTCGTTCATATAGGTAAAGTGCTTATATCTATACATATAATTATAATATATAAATATGTACATTACCCGCATAATTATCTAATATATACATAATATATTATCTATATGTGAGTGATACCGCACTCATAAGACATATAACACAATTTACCTAACTAAAGTAGACGAATTACAAAATATTATAATTTATTATGTAGTACGGTCGATGTATATTATAGTAAAATTAGCGACTTAACTTAATCTCGGTCTGCAGCTGAAGTGCTTAACTCAAAGGCAGCAAACCCACTGCTGGCTGTTATCATTCCTTAAACTTTTAAGCTCAATAGATACTGTTCACATTCCATTACACTAAATACGAATATATATTTATGAAAGAGCAGTTATTAAAAAAAAGCCCCCAAAAAAAGAATTGCAGTGTAAAATTTGTATAAATATAGATCACCTCATTCAAAATGTATCACCGGAGCCTCTATTGGTATGTGCAAGTAGTTTTATCCATAGTCATTTTCGAACAACGGGAAATGTAATCGACTGCACACACAAATAAAACCCTTTTATTTCTAAACAGTAGGAGGGAAGGATGGTGGAGATGGCTGTTGGTTATGCGATGGGTGACGTGTATATTGAGCGCAATATTGGCTGACCAGTCATCAGAAGTAAAATATAGGTCATAGGTGAAATGCGTAGGTACGCCTATATTATAATAATTACGTACATAAAATATTATTCTTTATATTGTGTATTGTATTTTTCACCGAGAAAACTTTTTGGGAATGACATAATAAAATAAGCTGGACCTTATAATACGTGGGCCCTGCTATAGCTATACATTGATAATAGTGATGTGGTCCTCTACACTCTGTGGAAATAATTGAGGCGTTGACATGGAAAAGGTACTAAGTCAAAAAAAATCAATTTTTCGTTTTTTCGTTGAAAAGGTACTAAATACATATGCTAATGGCCTGGAAAAAGAACTAACTCAAATTTCTTTAAATATTAATAATTACGTTGAACACAAGATGGCACTGGTTGTAAATCATGGTGGTTTGCTAAAATCAGTTTTTTCCTTCTGTAAAATTTGGTTTTTATGACTTAGTACCTTTTCCATGTCAACGCCTCAATTATTCTGAAAAATACTATTATAGGTACGTTTGGTACAATACTACAATGTCTGGTACAGTCAAAGTGTTGAATTCCGTTATTTTATGAAATTACTAGAGTTAGTTCATGAATTACCTACCTACGAAAATTAGTATAAGTATGATATCATGCATGAACATTATGCTTCAAATAGTTATTTCATAGATTATCTAGTTATTCTGTGCAATTTTAGTTAGATATACGTTTAAGTATAAAATACGTCAAAATTAAAAATATATCATCACATATTATATTTTATCTATATTTTAAATTGAATTAATTATTTATTTGTGCACGCAATGCTATTTTGACATTTAAAGTTGCACAGTACTTTTTTTTTCTCTAAAGACACTGCTTTGTATCACATTTTTTGGTAAAAGTGCACATAAAAAAACCTTGACCAATTCCCGGTGACTGCGCAGTTTCTGCAACTCTTAATGTAACACTATCATTTCTATGATGACAGTGAAATAAAGATATTGAACAATATCATAATATTTTGTATACGACTTGACACATTAACGAAATGATATCAGAAAATGTATAAAAAAAACTATTAAAAAAATAGTTAAAGTATATTAAATTAAATACATTACTTACACATTTTAGTTATTTCATAAAGTAACTGTTTCAACAGTTTAACTGTAACATATATACATATATAATAATAATAATAATAATATCATATGATTTTATATATGGGTAAACACCAAAAAAAATAAAAAGGGAACACGCACCACCCTTTGCCACGTACCTATACAGTCATAGTTACGGTAGTCGTCAACCCGTCACCGATAATTTCGGTAGAAATTGTGTTTTTTTTTGGTTTGGGGATTTCGGGGGTTGGTTCGAGATAAACGTCGAGCGCATCGCGCGTGTGCGGTAAAATCATTGCGCGGCGGCCGCGACGTGGACATATGGGAAGTGGGAAAGGGGCGAGGGGGATGAAAAATCTGACCGATTTATCAGCTGACTATATGAGCGGTCAAATCGACCGTGCAGATATGGAGCGTGGCAATGGAAGGCCGGAAGTCCGAAAGTCGTTGTTTCGCCGTTTATATCGCATTATATATACGGCCACTGTCGGGGTGAATCGAATGATATAATGACAGTTTTCTATACACTACATATATTGGTATTTATTATTCGCTTATATATATTGCATGTGTGTGGGCATGTGAGTATGAGTCCGTTTATATACGTACTTAACACCCCCTCGTCCTTCTCGTCGACGACTGCTACTACGTTGTCGACCAAACGTGTCCTGAATATTAAAAAAAAAACAACCTGCAATTCTCACCAATATTGTAATATTACATGGATTACGCACTTCAAACGAACGATGATACGTATCTGAGTACAGTCATAAAAAATTCAGAATAAATTACTATATTTGACATAATTATATTATTTGATATTAATATTAATACTGGATTTAGCGCACCCGCGTCGCAGAGATCCATGTCGACTTCATACAAACACACTCGTTTTATATCGTTCCCAGAAGTCGTTTTAAGGTTATTTCAGAGTTGAAAAATAATCCTAAAAGTATGCCATATACATATAATACATATAGGTATATGTGTAAGTCTATACACTATACACCCATTCAAATAAACAAATATGTTTATTTAATGCTATTGTTTATGATTTTTTCTCCATACCTACATTGCGTACCTACGTATATAAACCGAACTGAAAACCTTATGTTTTTTTTTTTTTTTGTCGAGAGTATTTTACCGAAGCCATGATTTTTAGAATCTCATTGATCGGCAATTCTATGTTATACATTTTTAATCAAATCGCGAGATGCAATGCAGATATCTTACATTTTTTAAGACTTCAGAGTTCAAACAAATAACGATTTTTCTATTATTTTTTTTCGTCCATGTTGTTTTTATCTAAAAAAAAATTGTTTGTTTATAATTCAATTAGGTCGATTTAATGCAATCCGTCGTTGAGATTGTTCGAAAAATACATTTCTTAAGAAAAAAAAAACATACCTGTTGGAAAGAAAATAATATATTATTTACATTGAATTATAGTCCAGACAACGCGATTTAGGAGCAAAATAACTAACAATTTTGTTTGGGTGTCGCCGAACTCGGTGTAATACGTGTAAGTATCTACTGTCAACCTGAGAGTGGTACAGCCGAAAATGTACGCACCGTCTTTTGTGGACCCTTTTACCAACGAATTCTTTTTCTTTGTGAGTGTAGGTACTGTTTGATGATAAATTGTTATCACCAGGTGGTGGTGTACAATTTAGTTACCGTAATTATGTTCAAATAAAAAATTTAGACTTCCCATCCCATTATGAGTTATGAATATCCGCGTTTGAAAATGTCTATGAGTACAATTAGTTAACATTTTTGATTCGGGGAAACCTATCGTTGTATAATTATATGGAATGCAATACAGACAGATTTATTTTTAGGGATCAATTTTTTTGTGAAACCTGCAGTTTTATTTCAAAAAATTTCCGTAATATATAGATATTTGAATTTGCTGAAAAAAATGTTTTTTTTCTATATTGGGTATTATTATGTTGAAAGGTGAAAAAGTGCAATCATAATATAAATAGCTTAGCTTTAGTTTCGAATCCAAATCGATTTTATTTTAATCGCCACCATGACGGTGATCCGGTCCAGACCACTCTGATTCTGGGCTGCATGCCACCCGCCTATCTGCTCGGATTGGAGAGCGTCTCTCCGCTGATATACCGCGTCGGTATCAGGTGTCGACTGCGCACCGTATTGGAGCCCGGCGAACGACGGCCTTCCAAAGCAACCGCAAAACGTGAGGCGAGAAACGCTGCGATCGGCGCATGGCAGACTAGATGGCAAGCAACCCCGAAAGCGGCATGGACGCTCTGCGTCATCCCTGACTTGGGAAGATGGCTAGGAACGACCGTCCCTTGGGTGCCTCTGACGTTTCACATGACACAGGCATTCACGGGCCATGGTTGTTTCCAGTTGTACCTCCATCATATGGGCAGGGCCGCCATAAATCCGCGTCGCTGGCAGTGTGCAGATGACTCGGACACCGCCGAACACACGTTATTCCAGTGTGTCCACTGGGAAGGATTCCGGGAAGCACTAACCTCCCGACTAGGTCGTCGTCCGAGCACCATCGACGTGCCCGACATGATCTGCGGTCCAGTGTTAAAGACTCTGCCGCCGGATTCAACCGAGGAGCATGCGGTTCTTAAAGAAGTGGAAGAAGTTTTTAAACTTTTTTATTGAATGGTGGAAAAAATCCTTACTGCAAAGGAGGATGGAGAACGACGTCGTCGGGCCGCAGAAAGACCTCCAGATTCACCGAACTAATGATTGTGTAGTTAAGTTTCTTAAAAATGTAGCCGAAGGCAAGCTCTCGAGAATTATTGTACACAACTACCTATTATAATAGCTATCGAACCGGAGATTGGCCCGTCGCAGCTACGTAAATGTGTAATTGGTTATTAATTATTATCAATAAACAATGGTGGCTGGAGGAGAAGTACTGGCACCATTGTTCCTCCTCCGGTTCTCGATAGCGTTAACGAAAAACAAAAATTTAATTTTAATCCGTGCTTCGTGTTGATCCAAAATCTCACTATTATATCATATTTTTTTTTGCTTAATTAATTAGGCACACATAGAGAAAAATAGCAAAACTGTTTTTGTTTAAAAAAAGTTTTCTTTAATTTTATTTTTAAATCATGACTTTTTTATGGTTAAATTTTTTTATCGTAACGACTAAAATAAACATTTTTAATTTTCCCAAAACTTTGTTTACTATTTTGGAAATGTATTATTTTAATATTCTCAAATTTTCTATCATACTATTTTCTAGTGCTCTGGGAAAGAATGGGTTTTTCGAAATTTACCGACGTTTTTCCTATTTATTTTTTCATTTATTAAATTGTATTTGTTCAATATAATCTTAGGTTTTTTATATTTTTATTTATATATATTGTATATATGTATCATTCAATTAGTATATAACTTCTAATATTTACGTTTACTTAATCTGCTCGCCTTCCAACTCAGTGATTATAATTACAATATAATTATTTATTACATTACAAGTAATGAATTAAATCACTTCAAGGCTATCTCGACATTTCCTCGACGATGACAGCGACGACTGGCCAATTAATATTATTATAATTTTTTTAATTAAATAAAAAAATGCGTCCTAAACTTTCAAGTGTGTTTTCAAATATTACAGCTGTCCATCCGATCTTTAAAACCACCACAACGGTAATATTAAAAGCAGAAAAAAAGGTTTTTTTACCATTATGCTTATAGTAAAAATAACGAGGCAATTAAATCAAATAAAACAAAACCCTATTAAAAAAAATATTTAAAAAAATGTGAAATAAATAATTAAATTATCACTCGTTGTGCGTATAATAATGACTATGGTGTCATCGGATTAATGAAACTGGTTAAGTGGTTTTTCGTTTCATCTAAATGATTTTTTCCCCACGATCGTATGCTGTTTGCATTAGGTTTTCGAATCTACGATAAAAAATAAGTTTAATCAAATGTTTGATTTTATGTGTAAACGATATTATATGTATATATATATACATATATTGTCAAGTTAATAAATTATGTATCATTAGAAGCTTAACTTCAAACTGTTTCGTTTTTATTTCTCCGAACATTTATTCACTAGGTATAGAGCAAAAGAATTTTACACCTATCGATTACGATTTTATTTTAAATCGCATTCGTGTATTTTAGTGGTAAGACCAGTGGCACAAATCTAGGGTTGCGGGGGGGGGGGTAAATGCCCCCCTTCATTTGGTAGGTAGGTGGTCAATTTATTGATACTCGATGGTCAATTTTCAGACATTACAATAAGCATACATCAATACACTTAATTACATTATATTTTTATTTGATACATTTTAATATTATTATTTATATATAAGTGAGCACAGTGAAATTTTTTTTTATAGGTAGTATTGAATACTTTTTTTTTGCCCCCCCCCCCTCCCCCCATAATTTGAATTAGTTTGCGCCTCTGGGTAAGACAATAATACGTTAACAGTTGTTTAATTTTTTTATAAGTTAAAGTGCTCACGGATTTAATGTAATATGTTGTTTAATGATTGGAAGTGGTCTGCGCCTATGTATGTATAATATAATATTAAAAAAAAAAAACCTCAAAATAGTGTACTACTGGGGAGAGAAAAATATTTACATTATTTAGAACGAGATTAAAACTTATGCGTTTGATGTTATATTAAAAAAGGTAGAATGCAAAATGCGAAGGAGCAGTGTGGTGAAAGAAATGTAACAGGGTGGGTGGTGGTTAGTGTCGGTGACGAGAGGATAGAGACTCAACATCGTATGAAGTTTTCTTCTTTCGTCTTTGTATTATAATAATATATGTATATTGTATACGCTATAGTATAGCGGCTATACATATAGTATTGGCGACCATAAACCACAACAGATCCCGAGCAGTGTTCCATGCTGACGATACATTTCGAGTAAACCCATTTACACATAATATTACGCACGTATAATAATGGTTATATTGTTGTAAGTGGAATAAAAAAAATTATTACGCTAAACCGGCTACATAATAAGAAACAATAATAACTACATATTATTATACCTTAGGTACGCGTACAGAATACAAAGGAGCAACTCTCGTGACCATATCCTAGGTACTTACCAAAAATGTAGGATAAATGACGGTTGATGTTTTAATTTTGGAAAAAATTTTTAACCTGCAATGTATCTACAATTAATCAGCATTATAAATATGTAGATTAATTTATGCGCGAAAGAATTTGAGTTTGAAAATAAATTTAAAAATATTTGTGCTAGTTTGAAAAGGGAGTTCAGGCCGTGAATTTTGGAATCTCAAGAGGCCATTATTTTTCTCGCAGAAAGGATTGAGTTGGAAATTACGAAATTACGTATTTTACATACGATTTTATAATATGCTTTTAATTAGACATAATAATATAATAATATGATCGATTACTGTAGATAATATATTATGTAAGTAAATTGATAAAAATATAAAGTGATTAAATAGTAATTCAGTTCTTCCACTGTAACTTGAAAAAAATCATATCAATATCTATAGGCTACTACCACGAGGGTTTTTATAGAGTAAACAGAATACAGAGATGAAAGTAAAATTGAAATGTTATTTTAGTTTCGTATACCTACTGACGCGGGTAAACGGTTTTATTTTGTTTTAAATGATTTTACTGAATACACCTACACAGTGAATCAAAAATATATTTATTAAATCATTAAAGTTTATATATAATGTGTCCTTTGTCTATGAAGGTAACCACGAAACGTCAATAAAAACAGATTATGTAATAAATTAATGTATTTGAAAAATAGAATTTGAATCAGAATTAGTTTTTTTTATTTTAAATTGTAATGCTTTACACTTCATTTTAGGACGCCAGTTGGGATTCGCTTTACGATTATTCGCTTATAAGATGTTATAATATGACTTTCTCATCTCAAATAATTGATTAAAAATATGTGCTTTTAGATTTATGGTATAAGATCGTTAGTTTGTCACGAACTCATAATCTATAAGGTATATTTAAATTATTTACTTGTCTATTATAGGTTAACGAAAAAAAAAAAAAAAAAAAAAAAATGGGGAACAAGCATACAAAAGTTCAGAATAAATAAGTATTATAAAAAAACTTTGATGCCCAAACAACGCCCACCCAGGACGTCACAATAATGTAATATACTATCTACCTACCTACTTTACACTTTCGTCAGGTCTACGACAACAACATTTAACATACTAAAATAAATAAATAGCATTTACTTCACTACGTGATTAACACACACACACACATAGGTATTATGATATCATATATGGATATCTTAACGGTATTATTGGTTAAGTGGCGCGTTTCAATTACGAGGACGTTATGCGAGGCGGAAGTTTAATTCGCGGGAAATGACTCGGAGCTAAATCCGGACCTGCAAGCTCGACCGGATATGAAAGAAAATCGCGCACACGCCGTATAGTGCGGCGAAAACCGCCATTTCGTCAGCAATGAGCTCGTTGACTACGTTGTCATGACGAGGCTGTAATCTACACCGATAACTTGATAGCAAAATATATTAGGCGTATACTCGGCGATCTGTTTATTAAGCTCTCAGCTACTGCAGGCTATTTGTCTCTGAACATTTTTCTGCTGTTTTTCTGTCACAGCAGTGATTTTTCATCTTGCTATGTAATAATAATAATAATAATAATACGTAGTATGTAGGACGTAGGTATATAATAAGTTCAAATCTAGACGTGCACAATTTGTGCTGTAGACAGTCCAACCGTACGGTCACCACAACATCGGGCGTTTTGTATATAACAATAATATTTACCAGATATTCAAATCAACATTTCACAAATAAAATCATGTGTATTACTATGACGTGCCAATTATTCTAAAATAAATCATTCACATTCGACCGGGTGTTGATAAGACTAACCAGACTAGACTCTGGTAATAATTGGTGACAAGTCCGATGTTTGTCTTTAGTTTTCTTTATAAGACATGAGTGACTGCAGTCAACTTAAGTGCATTTTCGTATGCAATATTGTTTGGAATATATACACATGCACTGGTTCATTGTAATATTTTTTTGTTCAGTATGAATTTATTGTGTGGCTGACGTACAGCACCGCACATGATTCATCATGCAATTTAATACGTTCCATATTATAGCGCAGTAATAACATCACTGTGAATCTATCACAGTATTATTACTATTATAATTTTATAGTAGGTACTCGGCAACATTGTTATAGCATCGATGGCGGTGCGTTTCATGATAGATCGCTGACAACAAATCGATTCGTGTGTTGAAATTGCCCACGCGTTAGGTGGAAAACTATAAAAAGTATACTACATCGTTTGTCGATGATATTATTCACTAACTCTGATAAATGCGACAACCGCAAACACTTGTTATTACCATACGGCTTTATTTGGTGTTAAGCTTGAAATAATATACTTACTAATTATACGAAATGTTCAGACATAGTGGCGTATTTATGGATGGTTTATGGGGGATAGATCGATATAGATCCTTGGTCTCTTATTTGTTACTTATTTATAACACTGTGATGCATATTATAGTAAGTGAACTATCTCCTGCCCTTAGAGAAATTGAATGTTTGCTCACGTACCTATATCCCCTCCCCCTCAACAAAATCTTAAACACGACACTGTTCAGATAAGTATCTACGCCTACAAACGCAAAACCACGTCGATTACCGCTAACCGCTTTCATATTATTATAAATTGATTTCTCTTTTTACATTTCAGAGACAGTGTGTATCCTCTGTGATATCCGTCAAGCCGTGTAACGATATATTATACGGCCAATTTCATTATACGTAATTCTTAGGTTCGATAAAAAAAGTCGTTCAGTATAGGCCTCATATTATTTGGGACAGACCACGTAAAACATATAAAATGACGGAATGTACAAAATTTAGTTGAAACATTGCACGTGATATGAATGAAACATTGCAGTAGGATAGGTGTTGTCGCTAGGTCTCGTGAATTATTTATTGCCAATTTACGTTTTTCTAAAACTTTGTTCACCGAGAATTTTTGGTTTAGCATAAATAAACTTTAAGAATTTAAAAACTCATATTTGTATTCGTCAACGTTTATTTATCAAACGTTCAGAAAACCATAAAATACGAGTATAATATAAACCGTAATATAAGTGACACATATAATTAATTTTATTAAATCGCAGGTATGAAGATTGAATTTATTTTTGGTGAACACTTTAGCTAAAATGATATCGAATTTCGAGGTCACGGCGTTCTTTGTATTTTAAGATAAATTTACCTTTGAAAGATAAAAATCAACGAATCAAAATCATCCTTTATCACGTTCTCCCTAAGATTAAGAGTCTACCCTTCTGTATCGCTCCATTACAACCTAATTCCCATAACCCTGATGATAAAATACCTTGGCTTGACATTTGACAGACGCCTAACCTTAGCCTAACATTATAAAAACAAAAGAAAAACAGTTAACTCCACTTGTTTTTCCCTCTTCTTTGATCTAAGACAGTTATCACTAATCTCTAACAAACTAAGTCATTATCAGATCTGTTTGGTCCCACGGAATCCAGATACGAGGCTTTGAAAAACTCTCCAATATGAAAACAATTCGGGCATTCCAGCCAATTTGTCTGCAACGAATTGTCTATGCTCCATCGTTTATCACGAATAACAAACTCCACAAAGATCTAAATATTCCATCGCTCTCTAAATTGACTAAATTTCACTTTTTTCATTCCAAGTTAATTCACCACAATAATCCACTAATTAAACGCCCATCTTCTTTTACAATCCTCGATAACCCCCAGAGACGTTTTAAACTGACCTGGCCTAGAGATCTTTTAATTTTATCTGACAGGTGGCACTACTAAGTGCTCTGCCAATCTGTCAATCTCGCTATTTTTGTATTGTAACCTAAATCAAAATTACTTATTGTAGCTAATTATATGTGTATAGATTGTAATTATTATATTTTAATAATAAAAAAAGATGAAATTGATATTTGATATCTATAGTATTATCGCGAGGTGGATGTATCTTAGAAAAGTTTCGGGATAAGCGTTAAAGAATAAGGATTGCAATTACAAGTCTATTTATATTAAGATGTTTGCACATTAACCAGTATATGACGTCTAAAATATCTACTTTTATGCTTAGAATGTTTTTAAAAAACATTTAAATACAAAACGCTTCTAAGTCTAAAATAATATAAAAGACTTGAAGTATTTGAATATAATTGAATTTATTTATGAATATGGTATTTGGTATTATAATGTGAAAGATGGTTAATGTTTAACATAAATTTCAGAAAATGATGGCTGAAAGAATTTCAATAATTATTATTAAACTATCCATGTTTAAACAAGAACATTAATATATTTATTTTTAGTGCAGTAGTAATCGTATTAATATTAACTAAATTGTTTACCTCATCAAATGCTTTATTGTATTATGGACAAAAATTTGATAATAATTTATTATAAGCGCGAGTTTATTGAATCTATCGAAATATTTTGAGATGTTAGCTTATATTACGTCTTTTTTTTTGGAAGTTTGCTTTAATATACACTTTCCTTATCTGACAATAACTCGCTTATCTTTATTCTCGTTTTATTATTGTTATACTTCCTGTTCGGAGAAGTTTTTTTTTCATTTTCTTCTCTTAGGTCCCACACCGCACATAAATTTTGGTGGCAAAGTTGGGTCTCTCGCTCGTTCGACTATATGCAGACCAGATAAGTTTTATATTTAAAAGCATATCCGCTCGTAGTATATTATATAAAAGAGCCCACATTTTTTTTTACCACCACACTCTTTTTCCCGCATTTTCCTTATAAAATTTGGCTATGATCCCAAAAATAAAATACATCACTTTACGTTGTATTCTTCATCTTTAAACACTCTTTAAAACATCACCACCGCCACCAGCCTTCAACGAAACCGACATGTTCTGCTCGGTGTTATCATTATAATGCGTATTATTATCATTATTATCCCGCCGTTGTTATTGCTGTTGTTATAGCGTTTGCAGAAAAAATATTACGTGCTTTGAGTCATGATTTACGTTGATAGAATATAATATCATACATAGTTATAAACCAAAAATATTAACTAATCGTAATTAAACAAATTGTGATCTAAAACTTGTAATAGCATGAATTATAGGTATGTTGAAATATTTTAACTGTCATAAATAAAAAAAAAAATATATATATATATATTATATATATATAGTTACAGGAGAAAATGTAGGTAAAAAAAATATTGTTGAAGTATTAAATTTTCATGATTTAAAAACATAAAATTTTAAATGACTATTTATATGATAGACTTATATGTATTTAAATGTCAGTAGAGTGGAATTGTAATAGACCGAAAGTTTTTGGAGTACCTACTCCAGTACTCCTGTAGTCCTGTTCCACTATACTCTTATCAACTAAATATTACATAGATACCTACTTATATTAATTAATTACTCGTTTGAAAATATTATTAATATAATTATTATCGTTTTCATTTTATACAAAGAAAAGCCCTGAACAATTAGAAACAGCTTAAGAATAAGAAAATGCATGGGTAAGACCCTTAAAAATATGTCAAAAAATTTTTGTGTTTTGCAATGAATTTTAATCGTTGAAAATAAATATTTTCATAACGTTAATAATTTTTGAGATAATGAGGGCTTGCTAATGATCGACCCGATACTCAGGCCCGTCGCTAGGGTACAAGCAAGCCATGCGTTGCTTTAGGGCGGCATCACATTTAAAAAAATTGAGGCGGCAAATTGTAACATTAAATTTCCAAAAAATACAGAAATTTAACTATTATTTTTATTCGCTTTAGGGTGGAAAATGTCTTACGACGGGCCTGGGCATACTTTAAATGAGACAATCTTACACCTTTTTATTCGTAAGTGTTTTCATATGTATGCATTAATGATATTAATTAAATATAAATATAAATTTCAAAGTCTTATATTTTAATTGGTAACTACCGTCTTTATACTTGTCATTTTATCACACTAATTGATAAGTCAACCATTCTATTTATCGAACTTCATTAAGTTATTTAATATTATAATTAGTAGTGTATAATGAAATACATATCTTAATATTGCAGTTGAATTTATAACCTTATTAAGGGCATCTGTGCCAATTATTCTAATTTACTGCAATTCTATAAAATTTGAAAATTATAGTTTATATTTTAATAACTACTTTAGTTAAAATATTTTTTTACTGACCTACTTCTCGATTTTTATTTAGTGGCGGCGCGGCGGTTGATAGCCGACAGGTGTATTTTAACAACGAAAATAACTTTACAAGAAAAACTATTTCAGTTCTTTGATATATCGAGTTTTGAAAATTTTCGTTCTAAAGAAATAGGTTTGAAAAAGAACAAATATCGTGCATTATTCAAATGTATATTTTAGCATCAATAATCATAATTTTGAAAATCAGGGTTAAGTACAATCTGAAAAATGTTTACTTCTTTTAAATAATAAAAGAGTTAACGAAATTTGACTACTATACAGAACGTGACAGTTTTTCTTGCTAGAAATATTTTTATACTAAAAAACATCGGTTCCAACGATGCTTTTAATACAAGTTATATATTTTGTGTGTTAATATCAGATCGTAATGTATTTTATATATTATATTAATATAAATTATTGTAAAAATGCATTGTGTATTGTATTTGTGTTGTATTATTTTATTATCCTTTTATTTGTTTTATTTATAACTTTTAAGTTCTAATTGTTGAGTCACAATAATAATATTTATAAAATAGAAAATTCTAACAACAAAATTATGGCACAAAGAATCGAATGGAAAAAAATTTTAAGTAAAAATGCAAAAATTGAATAGGTATTTGAGATAATTATAAAAACAGATAAATTAAAAAATAATAATAAATAATCATAAATTATTAGCTATTTTACTGAAATTTAACATAATTTTAAATCGATAAATTATAATATTAATTTTCTTGAGATCATAATACTAAATATTACATTTAAGATTTAATAAGATTTTTAATTTGCTCGATTCCGATGTTTTTTGTAACTTTTTATTGATTTTTTTTGTAATGAAAAATCTACTCTATTGACGTACTAGATATTCGAATTCTGCAATTGATTTAATAGATTTAATTATAATTAAAATATATAGGTATTGTATAAAAAATAAAAATAAACTAAAAGTTTTTGAATTAGTTTTAATTTAATTGTATAGTATTTGGAACCGTCTATATATCTTTATTTGTTTGATGTAATTAGTACAATAAAATATCCTGCTTGATCGAAATACGATCAATATCAAAAATGTCAAATCTGATGATCGATAAATTTGATGTGTTCTATACATTGTAACATACATCATATTGTGATCACAAGCGTAAGAATAGCGTAGAAAAATAAAATAAAAATAAAAATAAAAATATTTTATAAAAGTATAACTAATGTTTGTATTTCTATTTGAAATTTTCTATTTGTTTATTTTTTTTTAGTATCACGCAAAAAATTTAAAATACAAATTATTTGAGTGTTAACATATTTTTGTAATTAAATACTTGAAATTATTTGAAGCCATGGACCACACAATGACAATATAAAGTACCTATTTTATTATTATAAACTATAATGAATTCAAATGTTGGCTTATAATACGTTGATAATATTGATACCTACTGATTTAAGTAATATAGATAACAATGGTTAGAATGCGTATTATGAAATTTAGTATATTTTCATCATTTATATATAATCTGTATTTGGTGTGTGTGACTGCTCGATTATATTTGTCATGTTTTCGAGAGTCATGTGGCCGCCTCGAGAACGTTCACGGTCGCCAACCACGGACCGAGACCCGAAGGCCGGAGTGCCGTGGATTTTTTCTTTTTTAATATATATAAGAACGGGAATAGGTACATTTGAACCAGTAATAGGAAAGGTGACCGACGGTGAAATAATAACACCTCAATTTGGGGAAAAATATATATATTTATATTTTCCAAATTTAGTATTTAAGTTGGTGCCGAGAAAGCCGAAGGCATAAAACTCGGTCAAAATAAAGTATAAAACTAATAATGCATTTTAAAAAATGAAATATGAACACCACTCAGCACACGGCTCCGACGGAGCGGCTCACCGGCGGGAGAACAACAATAATATATCATAATACATAAGTATAATAACAACAATATAATAGCATAGCAATAAATAATAATACCCTAACAGTACCGGCCACGGTGAGAATAATAACAAAAGATGTACCAAAATACGTACCAGTAACCAGTGTGTGTCCTGTACCGCCCTTCGGCGCACCAGCAAAACGCGTGCTACTCGCTCATGGTACCGGGAGCTGAGACGGGAGAAAAGGTAGTGGTGGCTTTTGCTGGTGTCGGTCAGTACTTTGCGATCTTAGGTGGCACGGAAAAACGACAGGTGAGGGAGGGGGTCACATATACGTTACTGCTAACATGAGTGGCCGGTACTCTGAGCCGTGGGTACTAGGAGGGGAGCGTGTGTGCGACTGCCGGTAAAGTGGTGAAGTATTGGATCGGCGGAGACTGAGGCGCGCGGGATAGTATGCCTTATCTATTTCGCGGTCGCATGCCGCGCGCATACGGTACCTGCTAGTACAATTATGAATTATAATAATGTTAGTTTGCGTTGGACGTCACATGTGTTAAAAAACAGAGTTGATACGTATTATAATTCTATAGGTATGCACTAATATACACTAACACTAGGTACCTACATACATAGAGAGTATCACGATTGTATGCAGCGGCGTTACAGGACGGGTGGGTTAGGGGTTATATCCCCTCTTCCTCCACTGTTCCATAAATCTCTTTATTTGTGTCTTTAATATTACCACCAAAGTTCAGTTAACCAGTTTACCACTCACCCCTATAATAAAAAAAATTGGGAATCTCCGAGTACGCCATGATGATCATCTGATAAAATATATAAAATTCGAAATTCAGATATTTCATTCATCCTGGTATGTCTGTCATATGAGTAAAGGTAGATTTTTCAATTCAATAATTTTACATAGTGCATAAAACAAAAAATAGTAATAATATAGTTATGACAAATGAACAGACGACGCGCGACGGTGCAGAAAACAATAATATTTAAGTATAAAGTTGCTCACCGTTAAGTATGTGGATTGTGACGGCCGCTGACGCTGACGGTGATCCAACCAAGCACGTGTAGTTTCCCGAATGCGTTTTCTGTACATGATTGATTTTCAGAGTGGACACGATTGTGGTGTAACTAGAATCGTTGCTGGTGCTGCGTGGGATAGGAAAAAAACTCAACATTAAACACAATATGCATAGTGAAATGGTAATAATAAAAAAATAGATACCCACAGCGTCTGCGGGTAAGAGAATATTTCAAATTGTAGATATAAAATGCACTAGTATGTAATATTACTATTGTGACCGGATGATTTCATTGATATAATATTCTATATAATAATATATTACGAACGTGGAAATGTGACGCGCGCTGAAGCTTCTAAAGGCGTTCGTAATATTATGAGTTTGAGATTTTCTCATAATAAATTTTATTTTGAATACTGATAATAGTGTTATATTGTATAGTATGTAAATTAAAAAAAAAATACAAAAGAACAGTATCATTTATTTTTTAAGCAGTTATCCGAATGGTTTTTATTGTTTGCGATTATTATTGAAGAGTGAGTTATTCATAAATAGTAAACTACTTAGGGAATTTCCTAGCATTATGCCTAATAATTACAAATTACATTTCTTTTAGTAGGTAGCTAATATATGGTTAATTATTTAAGGTGAATTTGATGGACTTAATAATAATAACATTTTCAATTGTTATTGAAGTATCAATTTATTACGCAAGTAATGTTAGAAACCATATGGATTCAATATATGTATTACACATTTATGAATTTTAGTAAACTCATCTTTGATGTATTATTTATTCAGTTATATTAAAGGTTAAAAAAAAAAACAAAAATCAACAGCTTTTTAGTATTCATTATAGAACACAAGAATATAAAGAGGTGGTTCCAAGAGGAAGAAATGGTCCATTTAGAAAATTGAATTTGCCGGAAGTGGATGGTTTTCTTGTATTATCTTAGTTGTATTATTTTTTTCCCGTTCAAATTGCTTAGAGAGAAAGACAGAGAAAAATAATGCGTATGTATATATTAAAGAAAAACCAGAAATAACCGTAAGATCTCACACGGACGTCTCACCGGAAGTCAGCCGTTTGCACTGACTCATCTTGTCGTTAGTATAGTAGGCGTTCATAATAAAGCGTTTGATTAACGCCGTTCCAGCAGTCAACGAGTTTGAGCTTTGTTTTTACGACCATCGAAAATTCAAATTTAAATTTAATGATTTAAGTTAACCAATCACCCTAACCCACTTATAAAAAATCTAGCAGACCCTACTTTTCCCGGTAATCCTGTTAGACGTCTTAAAAGAAACTGATGTCGTTATCTACTGGATGCATGAACTAACCTATTATATAAATAGGTACTCGAAATAGATAGTGCCATCATTGGGTGGCTTCTTCCGTCATACTTGTCATGTTATATTTTACTATTATCAAATTCGTTTACTGTTCTTTTATTCATTTTTTAAATTTTTTATTTTGTGCTGATTGTAAATATCTTGTAAATAATAATAATAATAAAAAAAAAAATAATGATTTAGACTTTCTACTTAATTAAATGCACCTACTTCTTTATAAATAAAACCAGTTGCTATTAAATCCAAACAGTAACTTTAATTACCTAATGTTACAATACATTTTTAAAGTTTTAATTTGAAGTAAGTGCTGTCCAAACCTGTCACAAATAATAAACGCATGTTGAACAACGTTCCTAAAGTTTGCTTTGCATTCAAATCTATACGTTTATTTGTGAACCGATTATATTTTTTACAACGTTATAATAAAATTATTTGTTCTTACTAAACGATTTTTTTTTAAAATTAATATTTATTTTGCACTTGTTTCGCTTAAACTAACAGTTCAAATAGTATACAGCCATTTATTGATTTCGTGAAATTCTAAATCATTTTGATTATCATTTATCACTTACCTAAATTATTGAAATTTATAGAACATGTGTTTATGATTGTACAGTACTACAGTGTGTTAAGTATTAATTAAAGTTTCATAATATGCATTTTACCTTAAATATAAGTTTGATCACAACTTGAGTGCATCGATGAAAGTGTTATTTATTAATTTATTATTTAAAAATATCGAAGCCTTTGTCTACGGTTATTGTGATAAAATATATTTCATGCAACAATAATTGAAAAAATACTAAAAATAAAATTTTATAAAGATAAATGCCGACTGTATTCTGATGTTCTGAATTTATCTCACACTTGGGTGTACAGTAATTTAAATATTAAAATTTATATTTTGTAAATATACAATACTTTTAACTTTAAAATTGATGCATATTTTATGTTAATAACAAAATGATTAATTTGAAAATAAAATAAATATATTTATACAAACTTCATAAAGTGGTTGTATTTTAAATGCAATAAAGAATAAAAAAAAACTAATAATAAAAATTACAAGTAAAATATTAAAATCTGTAATAATGGTTTCATTCTCACGAACGTATTTTTATCTAGGAGTTACTTTAATGTCTATGAAAATCAGAAATATTTCATTTAAAATATAACATTTATATTATAAAAATGGAAATGAAATATGCTCATTATATTATTAACTAGCTGTCCCACTCGGCGTTGCCCGGACAAAAGTCACCTCAGGTGAAAATCGGGATTTTTTCGACTTCGTATAGCCTCATTCGATAAATAAAAAAGCTAAACTTTTATATAAAAAAACTTAAAACAAACAAAAGGAATCTGTAATTTTTTTTTAAAAAAATGCTCGGTATGGATGGGGTTTTATTTATTACACATGATTTTGCTTAAAAATAGTCACGTCACAACAATGAGATACTTACAAAACAGAGTTAAAATACATTAAATACATACATTAAACATAACATATTTTACTTCTGATTTGAGAGGTAATATTATAGATCTTTATTCATGTTTCATTAATTTTTAGAAACGATAAAATTATTTAACTAATATTAATTACACATATAATATAGTTTAGGTAATTCAACATACGAATTATTTGGTTTGGTTCGTAGAGCCCAATATCAAACGCGATAGGTGAGTTGATTCCCGAGACCTATTTTATGTATTAGGTAGTTGATTCCTGGGTCATTATTAGGTATGTATGAGTTGATTCTCGGGTCATTAATAGGTAGGTAAGAGTTGATTCACTATTATTGTATAATTTCATTAACTGTAAATACCAATTTATAAAACAATGTGATAGACATTTTTACCAAAATACTAATTTTTTTTACTAAATTACTGAATTTTTTTGTATTTTTTACCTAATTACTTAATTTTTTTAATAAATAATAAATATAATATAATATAATACAAAAAATAATTTATAAATAAAAATTGAATGATTTTCAAAATATGAAAAAACTAAAAAAAAACAACATTTTGAGAAAACTGTGAGCCAACCTCCTCGTGATGGTGTTTCTTGAGTTATGCTAATAGGCTAAATATTGTACTAAACATTGAAAAAAATATATAATGACCAGGGAATCAACTCGTTCGTACCTCTTAATCACCCGGGAATCAACTCGTACTCAGCCGGTGGTAGATTCGGCTCCCGTTTTACATAAAGCTCAATTTCCAAACAGCTTCCTCAAAAATGGTCTAACGAACAGGTTAATTCCTAAACGGCTCCAGTATTTTTATAACACAAATTCCTTCTCACTTTATACAGTTAGGACTGTCTTAAAAGAGGTGTAGTTAAAAATATCTTGTAGTACTTTAAGTAAATTATTATAATTATAATATAAAAAAAGCTTATATTTAAATTTTAAATTTTTAACGTTGAAAAAATATAAAAAAATGTAAAAAAATGTTTTTATACATAAAAATACAAAAAAAATTAGACATATCGAGAAAATTTGTTAGGCGCAATTATTTTATGGGGAGATGGTATTTTGTGCCACTTTTATTACTTGTAATTTGCACCACCAATAGGTACATATAAGTACGTATGTAATTTGCGCCAAAATATAAAAATATAACTTGTATTTTGCGCCACTAAAGAAAACAAAATGGAATATGTAATTTGCGCCACTCTTTCAACTTTAATAGCAGTTGGAATTTACCAGCAGATAAATAATTTAGCGATATCGCATAGGATATACAATAATACGTTCTGATGCGTCCGACGCGTGTCACATATCGTCTTAATATCGTCGAATTATTTATAATTATGACTGATTTTTATATGTTTCATTAATTAACGACAATTTAGATGTTTAATATGCATGGAGTTTGATTTTTTATATACATTTATTTATAATTACGAGTTTAATAAGACTGATTTTTATAATATGTTTTATTACTTAACGATAATTTACATATTTAATATACATTGAGTTATTTATATTATTATAATATAAGTGGCGCAAATTACTATTTTAATAAGGTGGAAAAAAGCACAAATTACAATTTTAGTAGGTACTCTGGGGCACAGATTACACAATTCCTTTTTATTTAATTTTATTTGGCGCAAATTACATACGCTCATTTTATGTACACCATGTGCGTGCTATTTTATTTGATGAAAACTCGTAAATGATTTATTCAACGAGCTTTTATTTTTTTTTCGATCTTGGTGTAGTAAAATGACTTCAAGCTTTAATTTGCGTTCCAGATTGTATATTGGATTTCAATATAATCAATATATCCTATATTTTTGATATTGCGTCTAATAAATTTTAAATTTAAAAATATTATGCACAGGAACTATATATACTAGGTATAACAACAGAATCTCGAGAAGCGTAATAACAATAACATCGCGCAGTTATTATGTAGGCTGTTTTGAAAAATAAGCTGCCATAATGTCCAATAATTATTGTGGAATAAAATTATATAATTTTTATGTTTTTATTTGTTTGTACATTTTTTTTTTCGACGGGAGCCTATTGACAATTTACCTGTTCGTAAAACCTTTTTTGATGGGAGCCATTTGGAAATAAGCAAACAATAGACGGGAGCCGTTTGGGATCTGACGACGCAGCCATACCAAATACTATAGCTGCCATGCACAGATTGAAAATAGTGAATAATGATTACGAAACTGGCTTACCTCTCGGTGATTCCGGTTGAAATCGTTTGTCGTCCTCTGTACCACGACACTTTGGATCCGTTGTTGCTACCGGCGTGCACAACTTTGCACACGATCTCCAGAGTGCTACCGGTCTTGTAGAAAACGTCGCTACCGCCTCCGGTAACATCGCCGGTACCGGTTACTGACATGCGTACCGTAGGCACTGCGGACACACAAAATTTAAAATAATATATGAAATACAGCTGCTGCTGATAAAGGGGTAGTAATATTGTCGTAGGTTGTGGGACAGACAAATTATAGGTGACAGGTGATGGGAACACATGACCGATATCAGTAGTTTTTTGTAGTTGTTTTAATCACGTAAGTATGCGTAACTTTTGCACGTACTTCACCATGGTGTCAATAAGCCACTAAAAGTAATCCGAAGTAAACTCTATATAGTGAGACCCTGGTTTAACTTGAAAATCGTGTTTGACGAAACGCTTTAAGTCCGCACAGCATATGTTAACCGAAAAGGGTAGGTATATACCGAGTGGACGTTATGCATATGTATATATCATATAGGTATATGTATAGAGAATAAGCTTTTATTGGATCTCGGTGGAGGCGGCGGCGACCGTTTCCAAACGACTGGTTTGGGAATATCATAGGAGGTCACTCGTTTCTCGCACAAACGAGACCCTAGGGGAAACGAAAGGACCGAATTTAATACGCGCCTCTAGAATTATGTGTATATATATTATATACATATATATATATATATATATATATTGTTTCAATTGGAGGCAACATAACCTTTTGTCATAACCTTGAAATATGTAACCATCGTTGTAACTATACCGAACATAAAGAAATACGTTTTAATTAAAAACAAAAAAATACAAAACAAATCATATGTCTCTATGAGGTTAGGTTAGGGTTAGCTGGTGAACAAAGTACTGTATACAATGTATAGGTGCATTATGATATTTTATGGAATATAACACTTGCATCGCTGTTTGTTTTTTAAATTCTCAATTGTTTATGAATGGATTAAATATTTCTGACCCAAAAATATTAATATTATGTTTAAACAAATTATTTCCGGTTTTAGAAACTTTTTCTCATAAACTTGAAAATACGAAATGATATATTTTAAAATGTATATTTATGTATTTTTTCTTAATTATTTTACACTTCCGAGTAAATATGTACAGTAAATATTGCTTGATAATTTAATGTTTTTTCCTTTTAAACAAGTCAATCTGTACAGTATTTTAAAAATTGATATTTGATTAAACGTAAAAAAAAATGGTATATATTATAGTTGCCTCCAAAAATATATACGAATTTAATTATCATTATTGTCATATACAAAATGGTTGAATATCTACAATATCTGTAACCCATGAACAGGTAGTTCATAATATTATGATATAATAAGTTTCTTCCAAAAATCTTCATACTAGTTGCTTCCGATATTGAGTTAAGTAGAGGATCATATAGTTCACTAGTATATAAGTATAATGTCACGTAAATAGATAAATGTATGTATAATTACATTTGTTATAGTTATAAAAAAATAAGTCTAAGGAAACATATACATATATAAATATAAAAATGTTCATATAAGATTACTTAATAATGATAATTTTATAGGCGCCTGTATAGATTTTTTTTTTGATTTTATTAAAGCTAATATCTTGGTTTTATCTTTTTATAGGGTAAACCAAGAAAGAATTTCATACTAAAATATTTATAATGTAATTGTAAAAAATTTTTTTATAGATATTTAGAAGTATATATAATATCTAGCACGACAAAAAAAATCAGCCTTAATTTTTAGTTATGTATTATAATATAAATGTAAATAAAATACACAACAATTAAAAAAAATATTTATATAATTATTCAATAAAAAAATGTAGTTCATTGTTATTATTAAAATTAGAGAAGAATGTTATTTGATATATATTTATGAGTTAATATTTATTTATAGATTGGGTGTATTCGAAATTCGACATTTTATTAGAATGAATGTTAAGTTACTTTTACAAAAGTTATGGCTAGAAAAAAATATGTTGAAATAAAAAAATCTACTTATGTGCCATGAAACAAATCTATTAATGGAGGTTAAAATAATTTATTCCATTATTCTTTATTGAAACAGGAAAAAAAATTAAACATATCAGTCGATGGCATTAAAAGATTAAATATTATCACGTTGAAATATTTTCTAAGACCTATTTGACTTATCTACAAGATTTTAATTTTTAAAAAGCTATTTAATTTTTCATAGTTTATACTGAGTTTTATGAATAATTCGTATTATGTTAAGTAGGCAACTAACAGTATATTATAAATATATTTAAAGTTTTCAAAATTTAACGAAAGGTAAAAATAATAATAATACTCTTCATCAGTTTAACTCACCATCCACACCTTTACATTAAAATTTAAACGGTAGCAGCTCGTGAATCATTCTTTTAATAATACAATTTGATATTCAAAAAGTTTTATATAAAAATATACAATGGTAATTTTTTTTACCAATAAATAGAATAATTAATTTCTAACAAACCAGATCTTTTCTGTTACTGTATTTTAATATTTAAGTTTTTTTTTTTTTTATTAAAATTTTAAAGGAAAATCTATTACCTATGTTGGTATAATTTATAAATAATTTCACGTTGGATATAAAATATTATACCCACTACATTTAATATAAAGTACTTGACTTTTTTTTTCGCACCATTTTATTATACGAATGTAAACAGAAAATTAAATATTAATAAAATATTAATCACGTTGTTGTTTTTAATAATGAAAAGAATATTATCGTGTAATAGTATGCATTTTTAATTGATTTTACTTGTATGTGTGAAAAGTGGTTTTAATTTTTTTTTTTTTAAATAGTGTTTATCATTAAGTTTATAAAGTTTATATTTGTAAAATAAACGACACTAAAACACAGTACCATATTTGATAGACTTAAAGGAGAATGAAATCATGAAGTTTGGTATAATAATGCAATTTAGTCAATCAGAGAGTAAAGGCTAAAGTATATACGAGGAGCGGTGCAATATGAATAATTCATCAATGAACGTTTTGAACAAAATTATATAAGTTAAATAATACTTGATAAGAAACATTTCGTGCAATTTATTTACAGTCAGTTGATTTCTTTCTTTTATCAAGAAAAGTAATATATATATTATTTCAGAAGAACTTATTTATTTATAAGCATAAATAGGCATATAAAAATCGTTGATTTTCTTGTGTGTAGATATTATTAGTTTTGATTTTTTTTAATTACTTGCTGGTATTAAACGTTGACGAAACAAACAAAAACTCTACACTTTTATAATTATTAATGCATATACATAGAATTATATGTTACTTAAATCACAATATGCGAAACGAGTTTCAATTAACTTTTCTAAAGTGTGAATTACGATATTGTATAGCATAATTCATTTTTAATACAATAAATCATGCGAATATTATTTATTACAATTGGTGTATAAAGAACAGGATAGACATGTATTGTGAGGCAATTAAAATTAAAATTATGTTGAAAGAAACTATCAGCAGTATAATATTATATTGTTGAAATACTTAAAACCCTTACAAGAACCTGACGCGAATTGTACGAATACGAACGAACGGATTACTCGGGTTGTAAGTAAACAATTTTACGAGTATAAATTAACTCATAACACAAAATACTCATAATATACAATTGCTATCTGATATTAAAATATTATCTTATTTAATATTTTAATTTGGCTTGTACCTAGTTTATGGAGAGAATCTGTTTGTATGGACCAGTGATCCTCAACCTTTATAAGTGACGATCTTCCAACAAAAACAACAAATAAAAATATTTCTCTTGTTTACACGTTGAGGTTTTATGAGTTTAGTTTAGTGTTAGCGAGTGGTGATCTTCAATAATTAGTTGACGAAATCTGAGGGGAATCGCGATTCTTCAGGAGGATTATATTAAACGTATGTCCACTCTTACAAGTTACAATAATTCCATAGTAAAATAATTGATGAGTATAAAATAATAATAATAATAATAAATAATTTTATAATAACAAAAATAATATCATAGTAAAATAATTGACAAGTATAAAATACCAATTCTTACAGTTGCAGATACAATTTTTATAGTATAAAAAGCTTGCATAGGGTTTTCATATAGGTAGTTATAAATCATTGTGAACGATTCACAGTCACTACGCCACGTATTTACAGAACGAGTAAAACAGGGTAAACACAACAAGATAAAATAAAACGTCGGAATGACAATGGTAGGTAAAGCTAGTAATAATAATAATAATAACAATTATGAATGTTCAATTGTGTAAGTCAGAGAAACAATGAACATATTGTGATGGGAATCGGATTGTCCGGCTCGCTGCGCCTATTACTTTTGCATTCATTAGCGTCGAAAATAAACGTCCTCAGAACTTGAGACATCACGATAGCGTGATCGGTATAGCTGGGCACTGGATATTGTATAATTTTGTACAATTTTGACTTCATTGATGCTCAAACCGGAGCAGTCACAATGCGAGCATGTTATTTTGATTTAGTTAGGTAGTTTACAAAGTATAAAATATTTATAAAAATGAACGGAAATTCGTCATTATATTATTATAAAGACACAAATAAGTAATGCCACATATACGATACATCACTATCAGCGTTGGTGACTATTTTTTAGTTCGCTAATTTCTACAGAGGGTACATTCAAGATTTCAACCATACGTGTACAGAGTATTGCGTGTTCAAGAAAAGGAAAACAATTGGTAAATATTGATGTAATAAATATACATTTTGTGGTTGCCACAAGATTTCGCACCCCTTGTGAAAAAAAGGTCTATACAATTTTTTTTAAAAATATTTTTTCGGTAAGAAGTACAAAAAAATTACATTTTTATTAAAGCACCTTTACATAAACAGTTAGGTATAATTGTTATTCTCTATTGCTGTTATTTTAATGATCTCGATGTGTACACATGTAATTAATAATAACAATAATAATAATTATTAATATTATATAAGAGCCGCAGAGCGTTATTTAATGCATACTGTGTGCGATTATAATATAATAAAATAAAATAAATTATTATTAATGGGGTCCTATTATACAAAACGATTGGGCGGAGCAGGTGTTAGGTGGTATATATTCTGGTGAACCGGTATGGATATATAGAGCGAGAGCGAGATACTGTAATGGAGAAAAAAAAAATGGTTAGCTATAATCATCATGGTTTGTACGCGATTTCACATGTGCAAAAATCGTCAACATTTACATAACATCATCATGCATACTGTACCTACGTTTTGATTAATGCGGCCGATGTGAAACACTTGGCGGAAAGGCCTTGGCACATTAATTATCCGTGATATTATGTAACACGATGTGCTTTCAAAGGTGTCATCATAGAATATTTGAATCTGACAAAGATCGTCGCGAACTGCTGAGTGTAGTTAATACGATAAAAAGCCGTAAACGTTTTGTCGAGGGATTGGGGGACGTTTTGTTTACGGCTGTTTTAGTGGCCCTATAATATACACAGTAATTGTATTATTGAGGTTTTCGGTCACTTCGTACTTCGTATAGTGTGTATACATACAATATCAGCCATTGCCCATTACACTGCCACTGCGGGAACAATAATTATTGCAGGATAACACGATGACTTTGCGTGCTTTCCAGTCAGCCGAATATATTATTCAAAATATTTGAACATGCACGACGGCTGGTTTTATATAGGTGTCATAACATTTAATCACACTAACCAAATTCGGAAACGGACGCGCGACCGCTAATAATATTAATATTATGAAATAGGTAGGTACTATTATCATATTATCTGATATAATATATTAAAATAATAATAAAATAGTATTATCGACGAGACGGGTCGACACGCGTCGTAATCACAGGTTCGAGTTCCGTTCAAAAAATCTCGAAATACTATAAATATAAATATTTTATAGCTGATAACCGCACGGTGTCATAATAAATAATAATACGTTTTTATGGTTTATTGTTCTCGTTTTTAGATACATTTAATAACGGTCCGAAAATAAAATACGTTTCGATTTCCTACCGTTGGTATTTTTAATAATAATGAACAGATCCAGTATTATTTTACGAATTTACGATCGACTTGCTTCCTATTTCTGTAAATTTATGGACTGTGTATATATGTATATCTATCGTGCATGTGGGTGAATCGGAAAACCTTATAATATCGTAAGAAGAGTTATTTTTAAATAAAAAAAATAACTTCATTATAAATAACAATTAAATTAAAACTAAGAAAAATAAATCGTATTAATCTATAAAGCTTTATTGGGTACAGAAATATTATTATAGTTTGGGATGTGAAATAAATATATTTTAGTGAATGTTCGTTTTTTAAACACGAATCGAGCTCCCATAAATTCGATAAACTGGTAAAATGGTCTTGACGATGACGTAAGATAGAATTTTTACCACCGATTTTTTTTTAAATTCTAATTAATTGGTTTTAAGTTTAATTCTAATTTTTTTTTTTTTAGTACGAACGATAATCTCCAAAAAGTTTAGTATTTTCTACGTAAAAATAAATAGGTATATATTTAATACAAGGTGAAATTCGTGTATGATAAATTATAATTGATATCCTTTTCAATTCCACAAAGTTAATATAGTAATATAACAGATCGTGGCTGTTCCTTGGACTGCATTCAAGGTTGAATTTTATCAAGCCAGCACACGACTACAAACAGGCGCATGGGATTGGGATAAATAATTGCGGGACTCTGACCTGAAACGATTTGACCGCTTTGCACGGACACACTAATGGAAAAATAATATTGGAAATATTTGACTGATGTCGATAAACTATAGGTAGATACCTACCTACTAAGGCATATGACGCAGATATTTTTACGACAACGTCATTGGTACTGCAATAAAAAACGGTTTTGTGGTAATTATTTGCTCCACGTGTAGTATGATAAATAGTTAAAATCACAGTACAATGTATTCATAATAAAATATAATATATATTTTCATCACAATGAAATAAATATTGAATTATTAACTCATATTAAGTTGTGCTAACCAAACAAAACAAATCTACCTATTGTTTTTGAATATCATATTATATTGGAAAAAAATATTTGTGAATTCCGAATGTAAAAATATATTTACCTAACCCCCCGTGCCTATAATATCGCTTTATCGACTCGCAGTACCAATGCGACTTTAATAATCGATGGAATATTCTCGTGGACCATAAATGTTTGTTTTGCTTATAAACAAATGTAGATAATCAATAATTTGACAACCATGAGCAAACATAATATCATGAAACTTTCGAACAAACGAGTATCTTTTGTGTAAAAAAATTTAAAAACATTGCTTTCCAATCGAACATAAAAATGATCTAGTATTACTGGTATTAACGGATAAAACATGCAATGATAATTTATTAGCGGATTTCTATGAATCATTATTGTTATCGCCTTGTCGGTGTCGGGGTTCACGTAATTGAAATTGATAGAGTTTATTAGCCGGAACTTACAGGTAGACGATGATAGTAATGATTGCGGACACGGTGAAATAAAGTTTGGCGTTCATTAAATACCTACGTAGGATTTAAAGTAATCCCTAAGTAGTAAATCCAAAGTTTTAAAATATGAAATTGAAGTGCACAAGTTCTAAGACACCGAATTCGGATTTATAATTTAACTTTCTACCTCGATAATATATTATATGAAATATAAAATACATTTTTTTTTTTTCAATGGGAGAATGTAAATGACAAAGAAATGTTGTTTAAACAAAAGAACAGTACCTTTAGCATAATTTAATTTCAAGTAAAAGGTTGTCAATATATATAGATTATACATAAAAACAGATGTCTGTATAATTTCCTGTTGGTACACTTGAACGTTATTTTTCTATGAAATGCGCATCACGTTCAACATAATAATAACTGTCAATAAAATGTGTCATTCCCGTCGATACCGATTTTTATGTTTCATTTATAATAATATACTTAATGTATTTGCATATTAGATATGCAATTTATTTATTTATATATTTTTCAACTATTTAGTTTTGAGCCCTTTAATAAGAAATTTATTTTATGAGAAACCGCTCATTCGCTACCTATATAGCAAGTAAAATAATATGTTTATTATATTTTATACCTACAATTTTAGATTCTGAGCGGAGCGAGGAATGTATTGGTTTTACAATGATGTTTATTTCCTTTTCTTTTTTATTCTGTATACACTTTTTCTCCTTCTAAACATGTTCAAAGTGTATCAAATGTAGCATTTTTCCTGAAAGGTAATTTTTTTGAGCTGGTACTTTAGAGAGGTCATTTTTCGATTTTCGAAACGGTACTCGAAATAAAAACGGTTAAAGGAGAAAAATGTACGATTTCACGATTTTATAATATTAAATAATTACGGACGTCGTTTTTTTTTTTTTTTTGAAATCATAACAATATAATTAATATACAGTGCTGCGTTAAGCTATGTTGCCGCCCCGGGGCAAATTGAAATATGCTACCCTTAATTTTTTATTTTATTTTGATCCTTAAAAATTTTCCACCCTATCAAACACCATAAAATTTTCCGCCCCTGGGCAGTTGCCCCTCCTTGCCCCCCGTTAAATGCGGCTCTGTTAATATAGTATAACATATCCTAGACTGATAAACCGTTTCCACTCAGAATCGTTTTTCGTATACAATGATATTACATCATTGAATTAAAATTTCATACCATCCATTACAGTAACTTACTTGTAACCTACTGTTGTACTGCAGAGCGACATCCACTTACTTACCCGCTTTTTTTAACTGTACATTTAAAAAAATATTTAATTATAATTATTAAAAATTTGATTTATAATTATATAACATTATTATATGTGTTTCGTAAAATTATGCATATACATAGAGATAGACATAGACAGAGAGAGAGAGAGAGAGAGAGAGTTAAAAATTGTAATACGTTTAAAAATATTATCATACATAATAAGACATTATGTTTTTATATATATAATACAATGCATTATAATATTATCAAATTTTTAAAATTTTTAATTTATTGAACAAATATTATAACAAAAATAGAACGAAGGTATTAAAAGTCTTAAATACCATCTTAAATAGGTACGTAATGTAATTAATATTTGCAAGTAAACTTAGTAAATATTTGTTTAAATTGATTATAAATATCAAATCAATTTAATTTAAAAAACGGGTTTTTACCAAAGGCAATTATTTTTTTAAGACTTTTAATATAAATCTATTTTTGTTTTTAGAAATAAATTAACTTGAATCATGATCAGAAAATTTGATAACATTATATTGAACAGTAATTCCATTAAAATTTTATATTAAGCTACCTACATGTTTACAATTTACTTATATTATGTTAGAAAAAAAAAATAAGTAACACTCTAGACGCAGCACTCGGACCGGACGCATGTTACTACCAAGCAAGTATAAATATTTTGAAAAAAATCTAAATTCTAAAATTTAATTTAAATAATACAATTTAAGGAATTTTATTGATTAGTAAAAAACCGTAATTGATTTAATAACTTTACTAATAGTGCTGTTGCTACCGATGTTAATGTAAGATCAATAAATCTTATTTTTTTAAATCATGTTATTTGAAAGAATTGTAAATACATTTTTGTAATATTTTATACTTATATACATATTACAGTTTCAAAAGGTATAATAAAACCGAAATTTATGTGAGCAATCACAATTATAATTAATATTATTACTTGAAGCATTCAGTTATGATTAAATTATACTCTTTTCAAATTAATTTAATTAGTATTTTTATAATATTTATATTTATATTTATTTTATATCTATAAAACAACTATCTGATATTTTCTCTTAAAAATTATTATTTTTATTTTAGAACTTCCAGTTTCTTTACAAACTTTTACAGTTTAACGGTTAAAATATTAATACAATTGTATAGATGCAGAAAGTAATAGTTTGGTAACGAGGCATAATGATATAATAATGAATGTGGTAATCATAGGTAATCATATATCGGATAAGGAGAAAAAAAGATACATTATTAGGGTATATATTATGGGAAAACATAAATGATTGGACGTAGTAAAATTATTTTTAAATGAATTATTTGTTTGTAAATTTGTAATTTAGTTGTAATAATATAATAGTTATCCATTTGTATGATGAGTTTAAAAAATATAAATTAAAGTAGTATATAGTATAAGTATAAGTAGTAAATATTATTTTTAAACCTTTATGATAATATAATATACAAAATTATTAGATCCTGTTACAACTTAACGTTGTGAATAACTTAGTAATAGTATTTTACTTAACAGAAGTGTTGCATAGGATAATGAGGTGAATTATATTTATAAAAACATGTTGGTATGTCAATGTACAAATTTTGTGTTTTTTTTATTACTTACTATTTTAAACGTTGATAGGGACCTACGTTTTTATTTAAAAATAATATTATTAATACTCTAATGGTAGATATATGGATAAAATTTTTGAATTCTTGGGAATACGACGATCATACCTACTGCTAAAGGTATTTAATAATGCTTCACTTTATAAGGTATTCGTTAGATAAAACAGTAAATTATTTAGAAGAAATGATATGAAGCATAATTTGAAAAAATACTGATATTAAACAATAATGTAAAGTGTAAAGAGTTTTTTTATTTTTTTTTTCAGATATTCATTTTAAATTTCTTGAAGTATTATCATCGTATACTGTTTTTGCGGCTCAAAGAAAAAGATATTTTAACGAAACCGTTATAATATTATGACTTACATACTAAAATAATAATACATTTCGTCAAATTTTCATAGTTTTCTATGATAGCCGTTTTAAAAAAATTTCTAATCACATATCCATATTTAAGTTTAAGTAAACATATATAATTAACATATTTTATTTTATTAAAATTGACATACCATCGACTCTAAGGTACGTTTTTTTGGTGGTCGGCGGGTGTGTTGCTACTTGACACTCGTACACCCCATCGTCCCTGTCGGTTATGTAGACAATTTGAAGTCTCCAGTTATTAGGATATCTGAAGCTCAACGATATCCTCTGATCTGAGCTATGCACCTGTCGGCCAACGGTCAGCAATTGGATATCGTCTGATTTTCTATGAACCCATGTCACCTGTTACCAACAAGTTATCAATAATATGAAAATTGTTAAACATGTAATTCAGATAAAAACAATATATCCCGCAGTTTAATATAAATACACAATTAAGCCACCTTTTGAGGTTTAAATAATTAATTTACACTAACACTAAAATTTAGGATTTTAGTTTTTTTCTAATATTGTCTAAAATAATATTATTAAGTTTAATATATCACATTAATTTATTATTATTTATGATAAATCTAATTTAACTTGACTATAAAAATGACTTCATTTGAAAATCTAACAATAGTCATATTATATGTTTTTAAGGTTGAATTATAAGAGACCGTAGAAAGTAACCTATTTAAGGGTTTAAAAATTAAAATAAATTAAAATTCGTAACCACTCTTTTTTACCTATAGTACTAAGGTACTTTGTTTTTGAGTAAATTACTGTTATGTAACACCAATAAAACAAATTCGATTTGATCATAAACTGCTTTTGTATGAAAATTCCAGTCTATTAATAACTTTTTGTTTTTCCGTTTCTATATTAAAAAAAAAAAATACCATGCTTTTGTATTTTTGACTCTTCTAAGTACTAAATTGATCCAATTCACTACCAAAAACCACTTCCAAAGTTCAAAATTTAAGTATTTTTCTTACTGAAAAGAGTTTTTAGACGCACAGAAAAAAAAAATCAATACATTCATCGCTTCGCTCAGAATCTTCATATTACTTTTTAAGAGAAAACTGTTTTAAACAAATAATTTGTTTTACGTTTACACAGGCTTGCACTTGCCATTTTTGTAAGAGAAAAATTTGTATAGAAATAAAAAAAACACACATTAAATATACTAATACTTAATCATCATATAATTATCCAATGTAAAGTAAAATTATTATAGACACCCATTAATTTTAAAAAAACATAAAAAGTTAGTTAAATCTATTTTTAAACTAAAAATTGTATGCAATAACATATTTTAAAAGCTTATACATTTTAATAAAAAAAATGATATTCTGTATTATCAGTGATTCATGGTTTTATTTTTATTTTTTGGCGAAGAGACATATCAATCACCATTTGTACCCGACACTTACATAAGAAATAATTAACAATCTTCAAAATATGAATTGAATCTATAATGAAGTTATTATCTATATTTATCTTTATTCGTCATAGCATACCATTATTTGTTTTTTTTTACGAATGCATTCTATTCAAATCGAAAACAAAGTTGTATACCAACCAAAATCTACCTATTCACTGGTATACCAAAATTGCCTATACTTTGCGCCGGTCAATAAATATAAATTATGAATAATTTTATGTAAAATGAAAAAGAAACATTTGATTTAGAGCGAAATATTTTTAAAAAAAAAACCATTGATAATGTCTTCAACTAAATGTACTGTTATGTTATATCATTGGTAGTGTCAAATTACATTGTAATAATAGAAGTTAAAATTATTATTATATTGAAATTAGTATCTATCAAAACACATTTTCTACCGGCATAGTTCTCAGTATCAATGATGATATAGATTTTTATTTTTTATTAGTTTTTGTAAAATGAACTAATTGAATTTATTGAATGCACTAACCAACATTCTTTTTTTAACAATACAACAAATTATAAACTATAACACAATTATCAATGTCCTGAACGTTGAATGTTTGGTATATGTTACCAACAGCGTAATAATTTATATTGTAATAGGTAGGTACAAAGAATCACCTAATTTATGTTTTTTGTTTATCTCACATTCTCAATTTTTTTTGTATCATGAATAACGATTTTGATTTTAATTTTAGAAAAACATATTAATTTCTAATTTAATATTTCATACATAATTAGGTGTACAGAGAGTGTTTTTACCCACAAAGACAATTTCTTATTTATATGTAGTTTTCCTGGTTAATTCGTGATTATTTTTATAATAAGACATACAATGATTATTCTATCACTTTGTTATGATTTTTAAAAAATATGAAAATAAATAAATCTGAACACATAGTGCAGATAAGTACTTTCGCCAGTGCAGTGAAGTATGTAGTGGTATATTGTATACTATATATAACATAATATATGCGTATTTGAAAGGAATAATACATTTTCGAGATAGAAAATGATGCTCAAATATTATAATATATGATATTGCAGAGTTTAAATCTGTTCATAAATTTAATTAAATAATGAGGATTTACATAATTTATATAACATGGTTTTTGAGAAATTGTGTGTTACAACAGGTCTTGAAATGTATTTTATTGAAAACAATTAAATTTTTATTTACGCGATCATTGTACAAAAAATGTAATAATAATATAAAGCTATTGATCAATGTTATATTTTAACAATTATTTGTAAACACGTTTATATTGTATAGATCATAAACGGTTATTTTCATGGTTCTTGTTATACTTACTTCAACAGTATCGTATAATTTCAAAACAATATGAACTTACTGGTGAAGCGGATATAATTTCATTTGAAACATATTATATAAATTTGAGTTGTGCAAAGTGTGAAATTAATAACCTTTAATAACGCAGAGGAGCATAATTACAAAACTAGTTAAATTAAAGCTGGTCGTCTGTAAGGATAGTAAATATTTTTTGTAAACGACAAAATCCATGTATTACTGTTGACGTTTTAAAAATCGGTTGGTATAAAATACATGGATCCTAACGGATGTTTAAATAATTTTGAATAAATTTCATTTAAAACGTTGAAAAAATGGTTCTGTTTATGAGATTAATGCCAGTCATCGTGCAAATGGTTTTGGAATTCGCAGCTCATCCGACTACGTCGAATAAAAATATCTAATACAATGTGAAGAATAATTATATTTTGTTTCTGATAAAAGTTTGAATAAAATGTCATCAGCTTTGGGATAATATAGAATAAGCAACATAATATAATAAATTACACAAAAAGTTATGCATAATGTAATAGTATTAGGTACACCTTTCGAAAACTTTAATATGACCGTGGCCATCATGACTAAATATCATATTATTTACGCGTGAAATATGTTATGCACATTAGATTAACCCTTTCCGATAAATTTGTCGAAACATTTTGCTGACGGTGAAACAGTGTCTGATAAATTCTCAATGAACTTGTCCACGGACGGATGGTCCGACAAAATCTATTTCACAAGCGGTAAGTCAAAGAATAACGTACGTGATAATGGAACACTTTAATATTATCATCTATTACATTGTGTCATCTAGATTGGAGGATGATTATCAGTGGCCAACGAGGTGGATTTATGACGTGCGCAATAATAGTATTATAGACAGATTTGAGAATGTTTTCATTAGATTTTGGAGTGGGGGTGAATAGGACGAAGTGAGAGTCGTAGAGGAAAACTGAAATAAGGCATCGCGATGAATTTCTCTAATCCATTCGGTCGAGTAGGTTTTAATATTAATGACTTTATTTTAATAGTCCTTTACAATACTATATAGTGATTCGACGAAGGTAGCTGTTATCAGCGGTGGTCGGATGTCATGGAGTCGAACTTGTCTAGTGGTCGGGGTGTCATTGATGGTCGGATATTACGGAAAAAGATTGATTTTGGCTCGCAACAATGCACCGATGACCTTCACCAGTTACACGTATTTGGCAATGACAGCGTGTTGTACGTAAATGTGGTAGAGCTGACCACCGCGAATACTCTCCCGCATAATAATGAACCTATATGGTGGCGGGTGATCTCCTACGCATTCGGTACTTATCGGTTTTTGATATCGCACTGTATACCGGATTCGAAATTTACATGAGTAAGCAGAAACATAAAATTTTAAAATATGTACATACGTTTGTTTTTTTAGATCGCAAAATTTGACTCTGAAAACGAGTGTCATCCTCACTGTACTATAATATATAATATTATGATATATTAAGTACATAAATGAAATACAAGTACGCTGTTGCAGCGGTGGCTCACGCTGAGCTGTCGGATTGATGAATTGCGCTGCCTCGTCAAAATGCCACCGGAGGGGTGGGGCACACGCACAGTTACTCTGCTGGATGTGTCGGGGCGGGGGGTGTACCCGTTCACCGATGAATTGATGGCGTTTTCGAAAAATAATCCACGCGACGCACACACATACACACACATATACTGTACGTTACGTATATACTCATCTGCACGCCCCGGTTATGGTCATGCAGAGAGCGAGTGATGTATGCTCAAATCGGCCATAAATCGTGGTGGACTACCGACCCGACCGACCGACCAACCCGGCTCACCAATTTTCCAGATTTCGGCCGTTTTTACGAGTAACGCCCCGCACCACGTCCCGTGACTACCATGATTGTGGGAAGGAGGGCACACCACTTTTCAGACGGAAGGGACATGTGGTGGCAATCGTGGGTTCAGGGGGGGGGACAGGGCGCTACAAATAATGTGGACACGCACACGAGTCGTACGCGCAAAAGAGAAAAGGACGACTCGTATAATTAAAATAGCAACAAATAAATAATATCATCAAAAAACGAAACAGCGAAAAAAAACCACTATTGTATACGTTGAACATAAAACAGGCGGACGAGACCACGAGAGGATTTTAATGGCATTTTTTTTGTTTTTTTTTTTCATATAATAATATTGTCATGTTGTTGTTTCGCTTATTATGTTGAAAATAAGTGAGCCGGAAGAGGGAATGTCGCTATGGTCATATTGTTGTATAATATAATAATAGAATATTTGAAATCAAAAATAATTATACATAATAATACTATATAGGCCTCGGACGTCCAATGAGAGACTGTATTATTAATACGCATAAGGAAGTTTCACGATCGCCGAAGGAAGAATAGCATATTTATTTGAAACATGCTGGAGAGTGGTTTGAATAGGTACCTAAAAAAAATTTGAAAAATAAATTGTTTTTCTCTTGAAATACAACAATCAACTATATAGAATTTTACGATATGGTTTTTATGTGTTTCCTGAATATAGTTATATTCTTACATACATGCATACTATCGATACAAAATAGTTTAAAAATATCATCGTATTAGTACTGAAGTGGGTTGATCGACATTGTTTTTATTAGTTTGATTAATGATTCCAAACAAAAGGATCAATAGTTGATTTTTTTACAAAATAAAAAATAAATGGAAAGTTTTATTCAAACTATATGGTTCCATAATGTGCTTAATACGATTGTTAATAAACAAACTAATTTTATTTTCGTTCTTAGTTTTATTGTGTCATAAAAATTAATTCTTATTTTATAATTTGGAACTTAGCTCTTGGGCATTATCAACTTTAAAATTAAAAATTGAACAATTCGTAAAACTACTTGGATATTTAATATAAAACTAAAAGAAGACGATATTAAATATGCACTTAAACGCTATAATATAATGTTTCAAGATAATAACTACGTTGTATGAACCTAAATGAAGCTGCAATTTTTGTAAAAATTAATCATAACGTTTTTATTCTAATAAATTGTCTTGTAATTGAATAAATTTTAAATTTTGGTTTAAGGCTTAATTTTACTGAACATGGTAATTACTGTATTATATGTTTTATATAAATATTTTTAAAATTTATATTTATGAGAATGTATGGAAAAATTAAATGAAAACATTAACGAGTCGATTAAACTAGATAGAAAACAGTAACTAAACTTGAATATGGATGTTTGGTAAAAAACATTACAAAAACGTTTATTTTTCATAGAAATTGAAATGAATAATAGTATAATACACATTATAGACATATAAAATATACCTATTTGTTTAATATACGAATAGTTTTCTAAATGGATAAACGGTTTGTGAAAAATACATGTAAATGGTTATTAGCCACACGCTGTGCATTTTGGTATTTTGTAATTAATGTTGAATGCGCCTTCGTGGTACGTTTTATTTTGGTTATTATCATACTGACAATCATGTGGTTAAAATAATTCTGAGATGGTCTAACATCATTCACAACTTTGGGAATGTTTATTATAGATTAGTAGCATCAATCTGCTGCGAAAATTCGGTGAACGAGACTTAAGAAAAATTATTCATGAGACATGTGTGTTGGGTAGTCCATATCGATGTCAGGGATAATAGTTATGGTTTATAGCGTCTTTGAGTTGGTGAATAGGCAACTGGGTTTGCTTGGTATCGTTCAGTTTGACTTCTCTGCTATTATGTGTTCTATCATTAGATTTCTTGTAATTGGACACAACGTGGAATTGTTCAAGTATAGCATCGTGATGGTTTTGGTGAGTCTTCGACTTCGTGGACGTTTGTTCATTGGTTTTTCACGTTATCGGACAATGCTGGTTTATCCTTGGTTGGATATCTCTCAGAGTCGGTATCGATTTAACACAGGAGAAGGGATGTTCGATGTTCCCTCTAATATTTCATCAGTCGTCGCTGCTATACATTTCGTGTGTCCTTTTGGTTTTTGGATTGTTATATAATATTTATGTCACTAGTTTGAAATTCTGAGGAGACCTGAAGTCTGGACTTTGTTTTCAGTATTCTGTACCAAGCCAAACTCTCTACTGCAAGTTTATAACTGTAAAGAAGGGGTTTTCTAGATTTAAACCTTCTGGAAGGAGCAACGAATGTATTGGTTTTTAAAATAAATTTTTTGTTTTGCTTTTCAAAGCCATCATTCGTATCTATTAAATGCGTTGAACGTGAAAATACAAAATGGTGTTATGCGATTCTCGTATTTGGTTTCAATTTTAACAAACACTTTTATTGGTTTAATAGAAACTGTGTGAATCGCTGCTGATTTTATGATATCACCGCCGAGCCACTGGTGCTAATTTTGAAATAGTAATACGAACCGTAACATACAGTTGTATCGGTTATGATGGGTTATTAATGCGTTTACAATTATTATTACGAGCAATAAAACGTCGATAGTGACTTGTCGCTCGGCTGAACTGGATACAAAGAAATGCTTCTATCGGAATGTAGTTTTGGGACGTCTCTGAAAACAATAGGGCCATCAGGAAACCGAAAAACCCCACGGGCGTGTTTTTCAAGTAATTTCGAATCTAAAACATTGTTGTCACCCTTTTCCCTTTCCTCATTCTGCTCCTCTTCGAGAGAAAGTGCCCCCTCGGGTCGTCAAATACTAACGCTGCTCTTTGATCGTAATAACATTAATAACATATACCTAAGATCAAGGTTACAGTCGTAAAATTTGCTAAATACACCTCTCGCACAAATTTAGTTAATTAACATTTAACGAGAACGCGACCGTTTCTGAAAAAATACTAAAACGTTATTTTCATTCGACGAAAAATAAAAAAAAAGTTGTATTGTGAAGATTCTCTTAAAAATAAATAAATACTATTCTCACGCAGAAACAAATATGTAATTAAACCCAATAATACTTAGAATTGAAAAACAATGTACTACTGTGTATAAATATGATATACACTTGAATACTATACCTAGTTGTTATTACTACCTAATTGTATTTAGGAAAACAAATTAATTGCTTCTAAATTTATATTTCAATGGTTAAAAACGTTAATAACCGAAGCTTCTTAACTTCTCTGAGAAAAATGATGAATTGATAAGAACATCGCAAGGAGTGAACAATTTAAAATGTATTATGTTCGCATACCATGTTGATGTGATTGGAAAAGAGTTATAAACTAGATACATATATGTATTATGTATAGTATATACTAAAATGAATTAATTCATGTTTTTGAGGGAAAGATTTAAAAATAATCACATAATCTAGTTGTCACTGAACCATTTAATTTAATTTTAGTTTAAGAAAACCGGTTTGAATTAAACATGTTTTACGATAAAATTAATGAAATACTTTAAACATATTGAAAATCACGTGTCATATTTGAACTAGGTAACAAATTATCAACCACTGTGGTCTGTGTACTATTATTTTCTAGCTAAGAAAACATAATGAATATTGTTCATTAAATACTGTGTCAAAAAATAAATGAATTTAATGGAAAAAAATGGAATAATGTAAGTAAATACTGGATACTGAAAAAAACAGCTAATAATTTAGTATAATTATATTTTTAGTCAGTTTAAACTAACCTTTTTTCATGATAAAATATATTTATAAACCGTTTTTTTATTTTTAAGCTAAATTACAGCAAAAGTGTTTATTATTATTCTAAATAAAGAATTATTAAATTATTCAAATAATAATTTAGAATTACTATAGTTTTCGATCTGTTGACTTGAATTACTTAAACTAATCAGTGAACATGTGATATATTTTACTATTTTTAATTTATTTAAATTTGAAAATATTATTTATTGATTATTGTAACGTCAAAAAAAAAAAATAAAAAATTAAGAAAAGATTTTATTGGTAGTTGAAATATCTGAAAATAGTCAAGATATTTTTAAAACACTTTTTTACAGTTTCTGATAGTTTTATGTTTTGTGAAATTCTTCAAAACTACTTCCAAATTTGAAAATATAATTTTTTATGTAAAACTTTGTTATATTTACGTTCCACTAAACTGCTGCAGCATAAGAATGCCTATAACAGTGTTATATAAAAAAAGGGTCATGTATAAAACACATTTTGTGTCACATTGTATGCCTAACGAATAGCTGCTTATTAGTTTATTAGATAAAAAGTTAATTAGTTTATCTATGTTACCGGAATAGATGAAAATTCAGGAATTGTCGGCATATCCTAGTCATTGTTGACAATGGCTGAAAAGATTAGACAATGTTGGATATTTCGTAGTTTTATCAACATTTCCGTATTATATTAGGCAATGTTATAAATCCGAATAGAAAAAAATATCGACACCGCGCTTTATCGGTAATCGATCTGATTATGGAACATAGCTATCTATATTATTACTTATTACTTATCCTGTTTTATGTTATCGTTTTTATTGCTTATAACTTATAATAAAATTGACTATACAGAACTATCGTAGGTATCGTTATGGTCACATCCCCAAAGTGACTGTACACTGTACAGTATACTGTTTGTGCATTGAAGTAGTGAATAGTAACGTGTAATAACTAATAACATTGTTATTTTTTTCAACAATCTCCTTAAAAATGGATTTAAATGAAATGCGCATAAAATTTGATAATGCAATTCTATTATTAATTGAATCGAAACGTAACGACAACAATTTTTTTTTGAATAATGAAGAATATTGTGAACGAATCAAAGAAATAAAAAAATCTAAAATTACACTATCTACGGCTGGAATAAAAAAGTGTACGAAAGACTATAGGAATGTTCGTAAGTACGATATTCTTATTATCAACGGTAAAGATCGTCTTATTAAGACTATAACCAATGCGTCAGAGGGTGTGCGTTATTATGTAAAAAATGAAGAGTTGTTTGATATAATTCATTCTACACATACAGCAATCGGTCACGGAGGCCGAGACCGAATGATGGCTGAACTTAAATTAAAATACGCGAATGTGACAAAGGAAACAATAATGGTTTATTTAAGTCTATGTTCTGATTGCCATAAAAAATCTTCAAATCCAAAAAGAGGGCTTGTATCAAAACCTATTTTACATTCGGCATACAACTCACGTGCTCAACTGGATTTAATAGATATGCAATCACAGAGCGTAAATGATTTCCGATTTATAATGAATTACCAAGACCATCTAACAAAGTTCGTTGTACTTAAACCATTAAAAACAAAACGTGCGGAAGAAGTTGCACATAATTTACTAGATATTTATACAACATTTGGAGCACCAGCCATACTGCACTCAGACAATGGAAGAGAGTTTGTTAATAATACTATAAACGAACTTCATGCTATGTGGGGTGATGTAAAAATTGTTCATGGGAAACCTCGACATAGTCAGAGCCAGGGCTCTGTCGAACGCGCCAATCGAGATGTGGAGGATATGTTGGCTACATGGATGGCCGAGAACAAAAGTAGTGATTGGCCATCTGGATTAAAATTTATACAGTTCCGAAAAAATCGCGCTTTTCATTCAGGTAAGAATTATTTAAATAATTATATTTCTTATAATATTTGTACTATTTGTAACTTTTTGTACTATTTTTGACTGATTAATTTTCGTATAACGCACGTCTATTATGTTATTAGAAATAAATAAAATAACAACATATACGACAATTAATAACAAATTTTTTTATAATTTTTTCAATGATAATAATTTTTTTAAATTTTAATAAAAAGTTGGCAACTTCGCATCTAATTTCACGCGCAATCGTAAAAAACATAATATTACCTTTATACATTTAATAAGATAACATTTTTAGGTATTGGAAGATCACCGTATGAGGCAATGTTTGGATGTTCAGCTCGATTAGGCGTAGCGTCAATAGGTTTACCTATGGATGAAATAGACTGCTTACAATCTGAAGAAGATATTGAGAATATTTTACAAGTTTGTGAAGCTCAGAATGACCATCTTGGTTCAGATTCACTGGACTCTGAACAATGGCATACTACACAAGTTGAAGAAAATGAACCAGGAACTGAAAATAACTCAGAACTTAGTATGAAACAATAAAATTAATGTCTACTATAGTGTATATTTTATTTTAATATAAATAATTTTATAGTTAATCAACGACAGCAGAAAATTCAACACGAACGAGCATTATCTGTTAAATGTTTAGAGAAACAAGCGAAAAAAATGGTAAAAACATCTAATTCAAAATACCCTGAACTTGAAGTAGGAACATCTGTGCGTATCTCTATTCCTGATGTTGACCGAGCTCGTGGCTCTCCACGAAATATATTGGCAGTTATAACTGATGTGAAAGATAATTTATATAAATTATGTAAGCATAAATTGTATAATTATTTTAAACAACTTAATATAATTTAATATTTTATTATATTATTTTTTTTTACTATTTATTATTATTATTTTTATAGGTACAGAAAATGGATTTCTGAAACATAAGTATACCAGGACAGAAATCAACCCATGCAAGGAGAAGCTTCTAGATCTTGAAACGGTTGTAAGTAAATTGAAAGAGGGAGGAGAAATAACTCTCCGTGAAGCAGCTGCCTTTAACAGCATTTCTGGATCCCAAGGTTTTACGAGATGCCACTGTAAAACACAGTGTAAGACCAATAGATGTGCTTGTCGTGCATCTACTAGATTATGTAACTCTAAGTGTCATAACAGTCTACCGTGTAACAATAAAGATTAAGATTATGATTTATAATAAATAGCTAATAAGTATTATAATTTATAATATATTATTATTATTATAAAGATTAAGAATTTAAGATTATGATTTATCCTAAATAGCTCATAAATAATATAATATATTATTCGATTTTTAATATTATCATCAATGCCTTCTTTCATTAGGAATTGTCATAAATGACTAGTTATTGACGTTAATTCCTTACTAAATCAGGCCTTATCGTTATTGACTAGTCATTGTCAACACTGACTGAATGTCATCTTTTCCGGTAACATCTATACGAATATGCGATGACGTACAATAGTTAAAAGCAAGCACATATTGTAATTAGCGGCCTTTTTTTTAAATAAAACAGTTCTATAGTGTACAGAATGATAATATTAAATTACTTTGAATTAATGAAGCGAACATCATACTTAGGTTAGGTTAGGCTACCTAATCTACATATGTATACTCTGTGTTCAAAGTACAATTTAAGATAGTTTCGTTCAGCTTCAGCAGACCCAATTTTATTTTTTTATCTAAAATATTTAGCTTATAGGTATAAGAATATTATTTGAAATTGGGTTTTTAATGTTTTTGTTTCATTTTTCAAGGAATTTTAACCAGTTTCAAAATACAGATGACATGTATTTACCTTTAAGTTTGGCCATATTACATTAATTAATTCTAAAATTAAATAAAAAAAAAAAAAAACGGGTAAGTGGATGTCGCTCTGCTGTACATTAGGTAGTGGGGTGGACCTCTGACTAGGGTAGGTTAAATTTGAATGCAATAATAGGTATCATTGTATACGAACAACTATTATGAACGGGGATGTTTTGTCAGTCTAGGATATAATATTATATTTAAATATTGTCATATATTCTATTTTGAAAAAAATATATTATTTTTCAATTAGGACGCATTTCGCATAAGGCATTGCATGTAGTTATTATAATTCATAATACCTTATATTATCATAGATATACATATATCTGGTTTGAGGATAAATCGTTATCGTTACGCGCTTTCATAAAAATATAAAACTCAAACCCTCAAAACATTTTTCCTATAATGACGCTTCAAATTTTCTCTATAGCTATTTGAAGCAAAACTTATGGAAAACTTAGTGTTGAATTTTATAACCTAAGATATAAATACAAACAATATTATGAATTTTGAACTACAAAATAATTTGCAAATATTCATGGTTTTGACGAATTTTCGTCAATATTTTAACTTCAAATGCTAAAAAAATTGTGCCTATGTATTCTTTTAATGTTTTAATCACTAAGAATAACTTATGAGGAACTTTGTATCAAATTTTCAAGTATTTTCATTGGGCCAAAAAAATTTTACCGCCACTTAAAAAAAAAAATCGAAAATTTCAGTTGTCTATAAATAGCTCAAAAAAAGTCAAAATTAAACTGTATTTAAATAACACTAACATTAACATTTGGTGAAAATTTTGAGTATTTATAGTGATTAGTTTTTGAATTATAACCATATAAAAAAATCGATTTGCTCGAAAAATGGTTTTGCGTAAAAATTCTTGTTTTTCTGTCATTTTTTTTTGTTTTTCTCGATTTTTTTGAAAACTGTTGGAAAATGTTTACTTAATCAATACATTCATCACTTCGTTCAGATTCTAAAAATCGGTTGTGAGAAATTTAAATTTGTAATGTTTTGTATGATTTCAAGATGGAAACACATGACGATGACGCGAGACTCCTGTTTTTTGTCATTATATTTCATTTAATTAAATTACTCAACCACTTTAAGCAGACTTACTGCCTTATAAAATAAAATATAATTATAATATATTAAATAGTAATACATATACTATTATGCTGTGTCCTATTCCTTTAAGCATAGAATTATTAATAATATATTTATAATTTTTTTTATTCATTTATTATAAATTTAAAATCATATAATCCTTAATCAATTTCCAACATGCATATTACATGTGAGTAAATATAATTTCTTATACTATAACTACTAGCTTATCGATTGGAAAGTTTATTTTTTATTTAAAATATTAGATTTCTTTGGAGCACTCCTAATTGGCTGGTGTAATATAAGATGATAATATGTTCATGTTGGCATTTAATGAAGGGTTTTGTATAGTACAGCAGTTTGTTTTTTAAACTAAGTTTGGAGTTCCTTTCTAAAGTCGTTAAAAGGACTTACTTTTAGAGCTTAACAGGGTACAATTTGTTTAATGTTTTCCACTCAGGTTAGACATTTATCTAATGTCAAGTGAGAATGCTTGAAGTTAGGTTAGGTTAGTATGGTATAATTTTATCATTCAGAATAATCCGGAAACTACTTATACTAGAACGAAAGTATATATACGAATCTATTATAAATATTATTTTTATTAATATTAGGTATGTCAACATTTCCAATATTGTTTATTTTTACAATATGTTTACGAGCTTACTTTGTTTTTCAGACGACGTGAAACTATTTGACAAAATCAAATCATTATGTGATTACGGTCATTTCCAAAACGATTGGACAGATTTGTCAATTGAGGCCATAAACTCGGTTTAGCTATATTCAATATATCTAAATGTCACTCAATGTCATTTACTAGAATAGAGGTCACACCACTCTTTTCGTCTTTCATTCCATTAATGACATGTTTCTCCTTTCCGCTGATTATACATCAGGACTAATAAATTTCCTTCAAAAGTACTTTCAAATGTGTTTGTCGAAATCGATTGAAAATTATTTAATATTTCTATTATTTTTGTGAATTTGTAATGAAGTTCATCAATTATTAAAAACATCTATTTCAAATACACTTTAATTACAACTAACGACAAGCTGCAATGGCCAAAATCGAATAATAGTCAATTATTTATGTTAATGTAAATATAATTTAGCATTCACCAATGACGTAAACTATATTATTGACAAAAATTAAAAAAAACGTTGTGTATGATTTTATATCAACGCTGTATTTTAAAAAGCGTAGTTTAAGAACAAATTGCTTTTTTAAAAAATAATTACTAATCCTATCAAATTATAAATTATTTCGGTAATAAATTTATTCAAGCCTTATCTACATTATCTAATATTTTTTGTTTTGGTTTTAATTGTCATATTTTTATTCATAAAAATAATTGATCGTGAAAATGAGATCAATGCCTTACTGTACACTATTCATTATTTATAGCTAATATTAATTAGCTTTATGAATATAATTTATTTATACATTTCCTGGATTTTTATAAATTATAAAAAGCAGGTTTACGATAAGAGATTTGAAATTGTGTTCAACTTATTTCACAAGCGTACAGTTAGTTTTCAAAGGAATTATCGATGTATTCAATCAGTTATGGTAAAAAGTTATCTCCTCCCCCGTTAGAAGAAATATATATAGACTTTGAACCCTCAGGATCAAAGATTTCGTAATACGAATAACTGAAATTTTTGAAAAAACAATTCCACTGCCTTCACCATATTTTCATACCCGTATGTGTGCACACACATATCTTAGAGTCTAGAGATATACAAAACTCATTACGCCTACTGTGTGAAATACGTGTGAATATTCCAATCGTTTTAGTACATTTAACTGAAAATGTCTCATAATATTATGTTAATGAGACATCAGTGGTGCCATTTTTTATTTTTAAATTTAAAACACGAAATCGATGTGAAAAATTCATCGATAATTAATATTTAGTGGGTGATTAATTGTTTCAGATTATTTATTGTTTACTTCACACTGAAATTATTAGGAAATTAAAAGCTTGATTAGTGAAAAATAATTAATATCTATAAATAATTTAAGATCTAGTTATTTACACCTATTTTTTTAATATCAACTGTTTAAACCGATCGACCACAAACAATATTGAGGTACATTGGTTGAAATATTATTTTAAAACGTGTTTATTATGGTAAGTAGTATTTTAATGGAAAACAGCATAACCTTAAGACACTTGGCTAATAATAATTAAATTTCATAATACATACAATAAAGTTTTTAATAACATTAAAAATTATTTAACTGGACGTTTTATAGGAGCCCATTGACCTGATACGTTAACTTCATTCTACGGTTATATGTTTCTTATTTATATAAAGTTTATATTAAAGTGATTATTCTTTGGATACAATTTTTTTAGAGGACCAGTAAAAAAATAGCAGAGAAGGGAAAAGGTTTATTAAACAATTAATATAAAAAAGGGGAAATTAAATTTAGGATTTTTACAAATCACGTTCGTTCAGTTTGTTAAGAATTTAATTTTTTTTTTGCTCTATCCATTTTTACGGCATGGTGTAAATTATTGTGCACGGTAAAAAATAAAGTTTCGTTGAATAAACTGCTAGGTAGCTATATTAAATATTAGATTTATTTTTATTAATAATACCTTTTTAGTTTTAAATTTTAAACGTTTCAGTAACAATATAACATATAATTCACATGTTAGTTAAACCCGAATTTCGAAAACAAACCGTAAAAGTTTTCAAATTAACGAAACTTAGATTGAATATTTCTTTATGAGATCATATATTATAGTTTAGTGTTCGAAAATATGATGAAAAATAATAATTCAAGATTTAAATTTTCTCAAATCATTTTGTTATTTTGTTTTCATGTTCCGCAAGCATTATATTTAGTGAAATAGCAATTTTTAATACCACTATAAAATCATTTGTGTAGATAAGAAGGTTATTTTATAAATTTTTTTGAGAGGAAACAATTAAATCGCATGAGATTTTGTAATTATTTTCGTAGGTCATTTTCATGAGGAGAGAATAAAAATAAAAATATAATACCACAATAGCAATAATATGGGTCAGAATAATATTTAAATAGGTAGGTAATGACTTTTGAACAGCACTTTTTATTTTGATAAAAAAAACAAAACGGCTACAATACCTAATAATTAGAATATAAAAGCGAAACATCATCGGTACATATGTTTAGCGTATTATTCATCAATAATATTTAATAACAAACTGTAATAAATTTGAAGATAACATTAATTTTGGATCAATTAATTATTTAATATTGCACACTCATAATTTCTAAAAGCGTATCGACTTGAATTTAAAAAAAAAATTTAAAAGTGTTAATTATGTGTATTAAGAATTGAAAAAAACATTAAGTGTGTAACTTGAGAACACGCATCAGCTGCAGTATATCATGTTACGTTTTAAGTGTATATGTACCTGGTACTTAACTCACCTCGTAATTGTGTAGGTTACAGTTCGGATGTATTCGATTTCAATTCAAAGATAGAAATAACTGTATACTAAAACGATAATATTACGGGTAAATCGAAGTATCAAACTCTATTTTTAAGAATAATTTCCAATTTACTGCAGGTAATGTAAAAACGAATTTAACATATTATGTGACACTATGCTCTCAATTTCTCTCACATTTTTCATGTGCTCCTGTCATTCATACAATTCGTATGATGTTAAGATGGTAAACAATTTTTTGACAAACTCGCTCTAGCAAAATAGCTGCTAATGTGACAATATCTAATTGTGTAATTACTAGTGTTGACCAACGATACGATTCGATACGATATCGATATTGTGGTTATTTTCCGAATAATTTCGATATCGATATCAAAAATAATTATCGAAAATATCGCGGTATTGACTCGGAACAATAAAGTTGACGGATATTCACTTTTATTACTTTTATCTACTAGATAATAAATTATATTGCAATATATTTCAAAGAAATAGTTCACCACACTGAAGACTGAACAATTTACTATAAATTCAGTGCCGGATGTTAACTAGCGGTGAGACCTCGTAATTATTTTAAATATAATTTATTTAAAATAAATACTCATTAAATACTTTTCAATTAGTACAATATAATTTATAATTGATAATTAATTTACACTCATAATATTATAATATAATATGTATTATATACTTTTAATATGCTTTTAATAAACTAAATTATATGAAAATGTAACGTGTTGTTATTATATAAAAATTTAAATCGATATCGATATCGTTATTTTTCCGATGTCGCGATACGATATCACACACACACACAGACACACACACACACCATTGTAAAATCAATATATTTTCTAATACGTTCAAAGTCTAAGACTAATCAATCGTTTAATATCAAATTATTTCTACGTCGTCACGAAATTCTAATGGGTTAACTAAAAAAAAAGCGGGTAAGTCGTGTATGTCGCTCTGCTGTACAGTAGGTTACTGTAATGGATGGAATTAAATTTGAATCCAATGATATTATATCATTGTATACAAAAAACGATTCTGAGCGAAGACGGTTTATCTGTCTAGGATATATTATTAAAAATTTTCAAATCTTAGATTTAAAAAGAAAAATTTTTATGAATTTCTAGTTTGAAATAATTTGCGAATTTTCGTGATTTTTACATATATTGTCAAAACTCAAACTTTGAATGCTTAAAAAAAAAAATTGTGACTATGTATTTCTTTTATTTTTCAACTTCTATTTTAAAAATATGTTAGGAGCCTTGTATTAAATTTTCAAATCTTAGAATTAAAAAGAAAAACTTTTATGAATTTCTATCTAAGATAATTTGAACATTGCCGTAATTTTTACGTATTTAGTCAAAATTTGAACTTTAAATGCTTATAAAAAAAAATCGTGCCTACGAATTTTTAATATTTTTTAACTTCTATTGTTACAATGTGTTAGAAGCCTTGTATTAAATTTTCAAGCTTTTCTACCGAACAAATAAATTTTTATCGATATTTATAGAATAAAAAACTAAAAAAGTTGAAAAATTAAAATGTCAGTAAACAGCTCAAAACGCCTATATAAACATTCAGTCAAAATTTCAAGTATCTGCAGTAATTTGTTTTTGAGTTACACCAAAATAAGGAAATCGCTAAAAGTGAAAATCCAATGTTGTAAAAATTTAAATTTCAAATGCTCATAAAAATTTAATTTGAATTTCCGGTGGAATTTTTATTTGTGATAAAGATTGAAAAACTTGTAAGGAATCTTGTATTAAATTTTCAAATCTTAGATTTCAAAAGAAAATTTTTTATGAATTTCTAGCTTAAAATAATTTGTGAATTTTCGTGATTTTTACGTATTTTGTCAAAATTCAAACTTTGAATGCTTATAAAAAAAAATTGTGACAATGAATTTCTTTTATTTTTCAACTGCTATTGTAACAATATGTTAAGAGCCTTGTATTAAATTTTCAAGCTTTTCTGCCTAACAAATAAATTTTTATCGATATTAATTTAAAAAAAACTAATAATGATCGAAAATTTGAAATGCCTATGAATAGTTCAACTTAAGTCGAAATTTTTTGTATCTATGGTCATTTGTTTTAAAGTTACATCAAAAACCAAAATCGATTTTGTCGAAAAATGAGTGTGCGTAAAATTTCCCGTTTTTCCCTTAATTTTTAGTTTGTTTTTCTCAATTATTTAGAAAAGTATTAAGAATTTTATACTTTTGACACCCCCCCCCCCCCAAATTACCTACTAGATTCACTTTCTGATCGAACGAGGTACTGAAGTCAAAAATCGAAGCATTTTTACTGCCCCAAAACGTGATGACAGACACAAAAAAAAAAAAAAAACACACATCATGGTAAAATCAATACATTCATCGCTCCGCTCAAAATCTAAAAGTTTACAAATATTATTATGTTATAAAAAATGATTGAATTGAATGTATCTTAAAACTTAACAAGAATAAAATTCATAAACAGTTGACGCTTTTCAAAATATTATAATGTCGGCTAATGAAACCTTCCAATAAAAAAATATTTACCAACGCTTAAACAGAGAAAATGATTTAAAAACAACAAGAACTGAGCTATAATATTGTGATATTTGCAGACATGTAGTAGAATGGAAATTTATTATTATAATGATCCAAAGGCTTTTAAAATTGCCATCATAATTCACGATGTCCATGTACGAAAAATATTCACGAACTACGAAAGTATATATGGAATGTGAAATTATGCACATAATAATAGTTGTGTACGATGAGGTGCATCGAAAGACGTCAATTTCAGTCTAGTGTAATGAATAGCAAAGAAAATAGCGTTAGAGCTATGGTCATTTGCATCAATTGGACAAGGCTAGATAGTGTCTAACCGTAAATTTGAGTTGAACGATGTGAACACTAAACATTAGTAGGTACACATATGACGGAAGAAAATTAGTACCATATAGATAACCATTAAGAAGGAAACGTTGGAATACTCGGAAATTAAAAATAAATAATCATTTGGGTATATTAAATTACCTGTAATTTTAATTAAGTTTTAACTTTGACGAGGTGAGTGATGACATATTTCTCTAGATAATAATGTGCATTGTTCAGTAAATTTTATGGGATTTTTAACTGTACAATATTTCAAACATACTGTAGATTAACTATACATGTAATATATAATAAACATACTTCAATTATTATTTTTTTTTTAAGGATCAAACACGTATAAAAATATAGAAATATACGTATTTACATATTTTACTGTGATTTCAAAAGATGTACTAGGTACTTATTGATTCGAATATATAGATAAGTGGGCACTACTCTGATTTTGAACGATGCAAAAGCTAATTTGTTTTTAGAAAGGCCTAATGATAACTTGGCACACGGTCTCTATTATATTTATTATTGTGAATAATAGAATAAAGTTGAATGAACATTCATTATTTTTGTTAATTCAAGAATGTAGAGATAATGTGGTGTATTTAGCACCTAATTTGTTTGAGTTATTGTTTCTTCGTCCATCTTGTATAATGTATATAGATGATAATTTTTATTCAAATTTTAACAACGAAACCAATAGTAAAAATGTATTTTAATTAGGTTTTTAACGGCGATGAAGCATATTATTTAATTAAGATATCATGTTTGATTTTTAATTTAAAAATTATGATTTTAATATTTAGTAATGAGTTAACGTAGTTATAGACTATTTTCAAGTGAAATACGAGTACTATTTAAAACATATTATGTGGTTATATCACAGTGTTTAAGCAGAATTTAGAACTTGTTAATTTAAAAATGAACATTGTGGCAAGTGCACTAATTTGTTTATAAAAAGTCATAGAAGGTAAACAAAACAAATAAAGGAAGTTTAAAAACTAACATTTTCAAAAATACACTAATAGCTGGTATTTATACATATCGGCTTGTAATTATTATTATAGATAGTCGATTGTAGAAAATAATAAAACAGAAATTTATTGAGTGTAGAAATTTTCAAACACTACAACAAAACAGTGGTTAGTCAAATTATTTATGTTTTTACTATCATTAAAAATAATATAATCTGATATATTATATAATACATAATTCGCGATGTCCGAGTACGAAAAATATTCGCGATCTAATAAAATACGTGGAATGTGAAATTATGCACATTATAATAGTTGTGTACGATAAGGTGCATCGAAAGACGTCAATTTAGGTCAGTCTAGTGTGATGAATAGCAAGGAAAATATCGTTCGAGCAGTGGTCATTCGCATCAATTGGACAAGGCTAGAATGTGTCTAACCATCAATTTGAGTTGAACGATGTGAACACTAAACATTAGTAGGTACGCATATTGCGGAAGAAAATTATGTACCATAGATTATCATTTAAAAGGAAACGTTGGCAATTAAAAATAAATAATCATTTGGGTATATTAAATTAACAATAATTTTAATTAAGTTCTAACTTTATATTATTATATCGTTGTATTGATATTCTGTAGCTAATAATACAAAAATTACAATTTAAAGTCCAATACTCCTTACATAGTAAAATCTAAAAAAGTTAACAAAACAATGAAGTAAATATCTTACAACAATATAAATATAATAACATATCCATTGTGTGTAGTATATGGTATATCTATAATGTTGAATAATTTTAAGAGCACAATGCAATATGAATAGTATTAATAATATTCTCGCAAGTTTATTTTATCGAATGGGTTTATGTTTTGAATTTTTCGTAAGCTTCAACGCGTTTACATAATATTATATATACAATACTATACATCGCCAGTATAATAAGGTGCCAAAACTCAAAAATATTGAATATGAATATTTAGGTTCCTCTGATTTCATCTTATTTTAAATCGAATAGTATTTTAGGTCTCTCACAATTTTTAACGATTCTACCAAAAAAGTGTATTTTTTAGTAAATTTTGACATAAATTCAGTTATTGAACTCGTGAGACAACAAAAATCGGAATATAGCCATTTTAAAATATTATTTTTTTGAAAATAATTTGATTTACTATTATGAATATTTTTTTATTAATATTAGTTATTATATTGGTTGTATTATAAAAAATCAGTTATTAAAACAATACGAGTATGTATAATACAACAAATAACTGTTTTAAATGTTTCAAAACAATAAAAATTATTATTTTCAGAAATTTTTAGGAATAACACACGTGCTATTAAAATCACTTATGTAATTCTTAAGCTTAACTGTACGTTTCTCAAACGTAATATTTTAGCATTTAAAGTGTTTATAGTTTATACAATCAATATAAATGATCAATTTCTAAAAAATGCTCTTATAAAAAATCTCCTATAAAAACTATATTTTTTGTAGTGGGCATAGGTAGATTGAATTCGAAAAAAATAACAATAATAATACTATGTATGTCGATAAACGTTTTGTGTGTGTCTTCACAGAAACAAACGGATAACTATCGGTACTATTGGACTAATGGACAGAAATACCGGAAAGTTTGAGTATAGACGATAGCTGGTACGAGCAAACCACCGAACGAGTATAATTGACATCTGAGAGAATGCCGGTAAAGTGGTTTATGTTACAATGAATTGTGGGCGAGCGTTCATTAAAGATCACTAATGAGAGAACCACTGAATCGGGTTCGGTAACCAATTTCGACATTCAAACACCGCACAAGAGTGTCATTTATTTCGTTGGGCGAACGAACCACCTCCTCACGGTTGCTCGAATGCCGTTTTCGTGCTAATGTATTCAAATCTAAACCGTTATAATATAATTATATTGTCAAACTTCCGAAGTGATGTTGGTTTAATAATGAAAGATGAATTATTTACAACTGTATTATAAAAAAAAATATATATATATTCATTGTTAATAATCTCGACTATATATATTAAGTTAAAACACTCGTAAAAGGATCTTTTGTACAAATTATTGAGTTAAGACGAGACAAATATTCTACACTATTTTACAATAAAATATTTAAATTTAATATCAACCGTTATTTTCATATATATATATATTTTTTAAATTTATCACCGATACGATTATAATAAATAATAATATACTTATTCATTATTTGGAATTTATTAATATATAAATTAAAATAGAATTTTTTTTTTTCAATAAATAAAAACAAAAACTCATGCTGTGTGAGTAAACACGTTTTATACAATTGTAAGTACTATAGTCAAATTAATTATCTAAAAAAATACGTTTAATTAAGAAATTTAGTTGACTAGTATATTTATAGTTTATTGGCTCATCTTGAAATATTAAATAGTAAAGTAAAACAATTATATTTTTACGATCGTATAATTAGTGCGTTAGTACTACATGATAATTACAATTATTAGAGTTTTTAGTGATGCAAATTTTAAGATTACTTCAAAGTTCAAGTACTCAAAATTATTTTTCTTCGAAAGCATTATAAAAAAAAGTATTTATTAGATTTTTATTACTTCATATCGAATTGTTAATATTATATATTTTATACTTCTTGCCATTATTTACTGATTTAAAATATTTAAATATAAATTCAGTGAAAGTACCTTTCGAGTTAAATTTTCTGTTATTAATTAGTCGAAAATCAGAATTTAATAAATTAATAGCGGATATAAAACGAGTTCCGGGTATATTTGAATAAGTTAAGTATTTTAAACACACGTAGAGATGCAATATATTACTGCAAACACGAATAACTCGGAATTATTCAAACATTTTTACATTACCAAGAACAAAAGAACTTATAAGTTTTAATTCAAATATTGTATCGCGTGAGTCGGTATCGTAGCGATTCCGGGAAATGAAAATCATTTGGATAAATAAATTTGTGAAATTTTAATGAGATTTACTCGTCACGATGTTTTATGACTTTTTTGGTGATATAAATGTCTCCGCCCGCACAGAATTAATTTCAAGTTGAAACTATAACAGTTATAGTACAAAGTTGTAATACGATATTAGCAATATTTTTAAACCGTAAGATATTACATTTTATGCTTCAAACCGTTAGATTTATTTTTATGATTTTTACCGAACTACCGAGTCGTTTATCATAAAATATTATCTACGTTTGTTTTACCAGCCAACATACGAAGCCTAACCTAATAATACAATATAAAACACACTATTATGTTTTTCGGATTATAGAGTTCATGTCACCCATAACGTCTCTAGATTACGCCATAAAAATGTGTGTCGTTTTAACAATACCAACAATATTTTATTTTTCCCGAGACAATAATTTAATATTACAATAGATGAGCGTGCTGTGGTTATTGTATCGAATACCTAACGCGAATTCGATTAGCTTATATTGTTATCAGACGCAAACGTCTCCATTAGAAACGGCGAAGTCACGACTGCCGTGGCAGCGCTATACTTATAAACCGACTGAACAGTTTTGCGAATTAAAATGTTTTTACACTTTGAAATCTCACGACGAAAAACGCGAGCGACACGTGTAGGTAATCTGACGTGAATGACTCTGTGGCACCACGACGATATTTGGATAGGTTAGATATTGCATTGTATCGTATTGTATAGTCAAAGAGATTGAAAAAAAAACAACAGTAAACTTAAACGAAAAACGTTTACGTGTGCCATCGATTCGATTATAATATTGTAATATCGTTGTGTGTAATAATAATTTCGAACTTGGAGATTAAACTAATCGCGCGCGAGGGGCATACAAAGAAGGGTAGGAAAGTTTCAAGCCAAACTTTGAAAGTACTTATGTGATTTCGTCCTTCAAGTGGGCTGGGTTAGGCTGGGTGGAATTTATATTTCGTACCGATTAAATTGCACCAGGGACCAAAGTGCGCACGGATTCACCGGGTCCTGAGGAATGCGCTAAAAGACGTTTAAGAAAAACGAACGGTGAGGAACGCACACGAGTGTGGTAAGTGCAGGATAATCCTTTTGTCATTAATCGCCCATTTTCTTAAAACATTAGGGTTTTTTTTAAAAACATAACTAATTATTCTACATGCATTTGTATGGTGACTTTACAGAGTATCTTCAGCCTTGCTTTTATTTATAATAAAAGAGGGAAAGAATAAAAAATATAAGTACTTAAATACATATTATTAATAAATTATTTATTTAAATATATTTTCTTAAATATATTTATTCTCTATTGTATAGGTTTCAATGAATAATATTGTTACAGAGAAACAATATAGGTAATCATTTAATCCTGCTGTATATGTCATTTAGATTTGATTCGGTAGGGTATCAGTTTGTTGCATATTGATGCACATCTCACGGATCGTCTTTGTGACTTGGTCGGAATTTGGTTTCAAACGATTATTTATTCGTCGTGAATCGCTAACTGGGTTTTTAGTTCACCTAATGTGTTTTATTTTCGCTCTTTTGAAATGGCGTACAGTGAAATAGAATGTCGAACGGAAACTCATTGTATTTACACATGTTCATTGTGCACATATTTTCAAACAAACTCTTTTGGTTAATAGATCCATACTCGCATACTCAAACATTACAGTATCACACAAGCAAACGACCTGACTCACAATTTATTATCGAGTTCCAAGTCCGGGTTAAATATTTTTATTATAATTTAAATTCATTTCGATATTGACCCAATTGTCTCGTTAATAAAGTAACAATTTTTGATTGATTGGAATAACAATTGAAAAAATAAATATAAATAAATACAAATAACGACAACAATTGATGTGTTTAATGTTAAAGCTAATAGGCATTGTTATAATTATTTCAATGATTTGAGTACAATATGATATTTTTACAGCTGCAACTTTTCACGCGTTTGACGCAATGGGAATTCGATTAAAATTCACTAAATAGTTCAAAACTCGAAATAATAACATAAATATTTTGATTGCCACTATGCCCATACCTAAGAAATCGTAGCCGGTGAACAGCAAAACAATTTTGAATTAATCTTATTCTTAAAATCAATTGAACAGTTTTAGTATTCATAGCATTTTGATTAGAAAATCTATGGCAAAATAATAAATTATTTTGACAACCATTATGACTGTTAGATTGAATATATTAATTTTATTGTAGGTAAATAATATAATATTTATATTTATATTATATAACTTACTGTACACCTTATATATTTTATTAAAAATCGAAATAAAATTTTAGATTAGAATAAAAACATCAGATAATTGTGTTAAACATTTCGACGCAATAACCTTGGTTAGCTTCTAAGGTTGTAATGTAGTATTACATTTTAAAAACACCAATGCATAATCACATTAAAAAAAAAAAACAGTTTAGTATGAGTAGATCTTGGTATTATAATAGAACTTACTCCAACATTTTTTATTTCTTTTAGTCAAATAAAGTTAGTAATGGTAATAGTAATAATTATTTATTAGTTTTTAAAATTATATAGTGTACGTAATTTAAAAAAATGTATGTTAAATTTTAAATATCATCACGCAAATGTATAATGTAATTATTTTTATTTTCATACTTGAAAACTTGACGTTTCAATAAAATATTTTTACTATACATACATTACCATAATATTGAGTGCAATAGAAATAACTGATAAATGTATTTTAACTAGCTATATTATATTATGTAATAACTGGTAACTTTATACATTTTTTAAATGTAAATATTGTATAGTATTAAATTATGATTAGGTATTGTTTGCTATATATTATTAATGAGAATACAATAAAGTCATAAGTAAAATATATTTGTCAGTCATTTCTGTTACATTTTATATTTAAGTACTTAACTCGTGTCGTATATTATGCGTTTTCCTGTAGATACAATATATTTATATATTATATATTCAAATAGGTACGCCATGCTTAGCTAGATTTTACATCAATTTCTATTCGTATCCTTACAATCATTAATGTATTGGCGCCTAAAACATAAAAATTAGATAAAATTTTTATTTTTTCTACAAAAAGTAAATATTTAGAAGGTTCAATATCAAACACTAACTGATGTATAGCGATCCTGAATTTTATATTAATATATATAGGTATATATATATATATCATATTATATATTTTATTTATATCTTAATTTGGGATTGAATTAATACACTCACATAATATTTTCGGTTAATAAGAATATATTAGTATTATAATTAATAATACGATCAATACAATAATAATATGTATAGTATAGCGCAGCTAAGTCTGATAATATGCATTACCAGGGCCGTTTATAGGCGTAGGCGCGTAGGCATAAGCCTACGGCGGCAAAATTAATATTTATATAGAGGCGGTATATAAGAAAAGTTATAATAAAACAAGAGGCGGCAATTTTGATCTTTGCCTACATTTAAAAATTTGCTTGCACCGGCCCTGTGCATTACGGCGAAACTAATATTGAATTAATATCAGCTAATATAATATATAAGTATAATATTATTAGGCAAAGTACAATATGGTTGTATTGTACTTACTGCATTAATGTTTCAACATTTTATTCAATTAAGGTAAGATTATAAACCACGGTAAATTGAAAATTTGAAAAAAATATTTACTACGACAATAAGTCATACGATGACAACTACAACGATAGAATAACACCGCGTGAGTCATTAAAAAATATCCTCGTCTTACATTCCAAAGGTGATTATCGGGTCACGCGTAATTTGATACGAGCTTTTATCGTCTGGTATAATACGAGGGTTGGGAGAAAAAAATTGTTTTACCGACTAAAATGGTCGAGGCATAACGTTGAAGTAAAAAAAATAATAATAATAAAAAAAACCGAGGATAAAGGGTGGGGAGTGAAAAAAACAACAATTATTCGTCCGGGATGCTTTGTGCGGAAACAATAAAGGAAATAAAAGTTAAAAGTTCTAGCACAAAGTTGCGAGTACACTTTCTATTGTATAATCTGTGGGCGAACGGCTAAGAATAGAATTGGGAATGTTTAGGTGTGCGAAAAAAGTTTTTTTTAAAATTTCATCGTGGTCGTTATCACAACCGGGTTTGTGTCACCTCGACAGAATTGTTAGGAACCATTATTCATCCCTCATCTCGATATGGCTCGTTTACCAATCTCTTGTGACATTAATACCAACCACTGGCCGTACCACGATCGTAACAATTTCGTCCAAAAAACAGTTATGGCTGGTAATAACGATTATAATATAATACACTGTATAATCTATTTTTCAACACTTTTACGGTTACGTGTTAAGAAATGCCAGTGGACCGTAACGGAATTGTAATTAAAATAACAAAACAAAACAATTCAATCAAATAGTTTTGTACGAATATCGGCACATGACATTTAAGTTAATATATTTCCAGCGACGATGGTCGTGTTTTAAAATTACGAATTATTTTTTATTCACAATTCTTTATTCATTTTATGTTTGTTTTATGTTATTGCTCGATAGTGACAAGTTCAAGTACTATAATATTATTCAAACATCCATCAGTTATCGACTTTCTTGTAAGACAAGACGTGAGTGCATAAATACTATACCATAGAAGTGATACTTAAACTATTTATTGTGCAGGCCATGGCATGCTGCGGTGGTTGTATTCAGTCACGATGTGTTTTGTGTAAGTATCGGTTGGTGTCATTAGTTCCCAGATAGGTGACCACCTGAGTTTTTAGTGATAAATTATCGTCACATATGTATACGAATTCCAACCAATAGTACCTTCCTCACAATAACAGACCTACAAACAAACAGTTAATGGCCATAGTTGCCAGATTTACAATCAATAAAATAATAACCTTTATATTGAATGGCATCCAATACTATTACAGTACATTTTATGAATTGTTAACCCATCCGATTTACTATTAATAAAGTCAACAACAGCTATTCGGTGACAAAGTTTATCTGTATTAGGACAATTTAAAATATAACAGATATTCAATTCATTTTTATTTTAGTAAATAGTATGAAATATCTATCTTAAGACACTAATATTAGTAGGTACTTATGTAGTTATATAGTTTAGTCTGATTGAAGGAGAATCATCCAAGCATTTTGTAAGAATTTCCCTGCGAAATGACAATACTCATGGATTTGTTTTATTTATTTATTTTTTTCATTTGAAAATAGAAATGTATACATACACGTAAATTAATACGAATGTTTATACTTAATATTATTATAATATGGCATGCATTATACATAAATAATTGTCTCCATAAGCTAGGCTTGTTGTGAAGACAAGGTTCTTAAAAATATCTCTTACATTTACTAAAATAATTATTATAATTAAATATAACACCGTATAAGTCAATCGTAGTTGATTTAGTGATTATAAGGTTATCATAAATATAAATTTTAAAATATTTTAGAATTCCAGAATAAATATAACAATTTGACTGGAATACAGATATAATAGAAATTATCTATGTTAGTAATTAAATTTTTTAATTTACCATTTTCTTATATAGTCTAAATTTTTTAAACAAACCAACGTCAATATTTAATTCCATTGCCATCTTAATTCCAGAATTCAAGGGGTTTCCTTTTCCAAATTCCGTTCTACACATAGGAATTAAATACATATTGGTTTGTTTCGCTCTTGTAGAATGGTTATGTTTAAATTTAAATTTTTGAATATCAAGGAAAAACATATTCGATAATATATGTCGTGCATATAATTGAGTTAAATTTAATAGATTACATTCTTTATATATGTAACAATACAGTGCTCATCCCATAGGGTTTTTTAAAAGATATTTTAATAAGAGAATCTATAGTGAATTTAGATGTATATTGTAGGCACCACCTCAACTCCCAATACCATATGAATAAATTGACTGAGCCATAGTTATGAAAACCATTCTCATTGTGGTGGGTAGATAGTATGTTGCTAAGAATTTTATAGAACAAAAGTCTGATCTTTCTAGTTGTATTAATAATATGATTTCGCCATTAAGATTAGCATCAACAGTAATACCTAAATATTTTACATTTTAAGTGACATAGCAATCCTCGTCCGAAACAAACTAGATAAGCTAAAACCAACAAAAAACAGATCACACTCATTTGGATCCCAGGGCATACCGGAATTATAGGCAATGAAACCGCGGATGAATACGCCAAAACTGCCTCAGACACGGACACAAACGCACTAGACCTTCTTCTACACGTTGACTTAAAAAACTCCACAAAAACCAGTGTTCACGCCACGCGGGGTCGTGTTGTTCCCCAGGTAATATTATCAAATATAGTTTCTTTTATTAAATATATGTATGTTATTTGTACGGGGCCGTTGGGGCCAAAATACGATTGCATAATAGCATGAGATTCGGAATACAGTCGGTCGGCACTCTGACTGTCGATCGTCGCGAATCAACGCTGCAACGGCGGGCACGTTTGACGTCGGGAGGCGTACATGAGCTACCAACCTCCCGCCGACTGTACCGGCCGGATCTATGTATTATGTAGAGCACGGGTCAGACTGGTCCACAGAGCACCGGTCGCAACAAGGTACACGATAGCTACAAACTTGCCCAATCGAACTATTCTTGGTGACCCGTGTGTATTCTGCGAAAAGTATTTATGTATAATGTCATAAATGCTCATTCCACTGGTAACAGTATGAGGGCTCACGGTGAGCAAAGACGAAGCGTTCGGCAACCCGCGCGCTCTAAAGGAGCCCGGGTCTGCACGCCGGCTACGGTGCCATAACAAAGGGCGTACGGTGGCCCGCGCGCTCTGCAGGAGCCCGGGTCTTCACGCCGGCTACGGTGCCACAACATGCAAAACGGCCGGTCCCGTGTTCTGTAACGGAACGGACGCGCCAGCGCGCCTTAGCGAATCACAGGCCGGCGTTTGCATATCTTCAAGCGCTTTAACGAATCACAAGATCACGGTAGGCGTGGCTACGACAGCAACAACCAGCCACAGACCACCATTTAGGCAACTACAGCAACAACACCGTTATACACACAACGGCATTATAATCGGACTGCTGTGGGCGTGGTTTCGAAGGTGGCAACAACCAATGCATTGGCAAGCGCCGTCACGTGACCGTACGCAATAACCAACCACAGACAATCATGGGCGGTTCATGTTAGTACACAGCGCCGCAGCAGGCGAGACCAAGATTATAAAAGGGAGTGCGGAGCACAAAATCAGTCAGTAGTCAGTCCTACCTCACCGTAGCAAGACCTACCCAGGCAGACTTGCGCGGTTCGGGACCTTCTGACACGACACATCTACGCCGTAGCAAGACCCACCACGGGCAGACTTGCGCGGTATAGAACACTCACGACACATCTACGCCGCAGCAAGACCCACCACGGGCAGACTTGCGCGGTATAAAACACTCACACGGTACAGATACTCCGTAACAATCCTCTAAACAACTGAACCAGCATCAATACAGTCCACTCAAACAATTCCTGTACGGAACAACCAGCATTAAAAAAAAAATGGCAAATCCTATGGAAAAGCCAAACCACTAAATCAAAAACCAGATCAAGAGCACAATATTCAGATGGGAAAATCCTAACCTAAATCGAAAAGACAAAATAACTATAAATCGCCTAAGAATTGGACACAACAGAATAACTCACGAGTTCCTTATGTAAAACGACGAACTCCCCATATGTGAAACCTGCAATACACAGATTATAGTCAAACAATCATCACAAATTGTCGTATAAACCAACAGGAGCGTACAAAACTAAACTTGACAGAAACACTAGATTAAATTCTCGGACCTAACCCACATCAACACACGAAAATTATAACCTTTTTAAAACTAACCAACCTTATAGATAAAATATAATTTTAATTTTAATTGCTAAGATAATGTAACATAATGTAAACCTCAAAAAATTGTAAAAATTATGATTAGTATTTAAGAGATTAACTAATGGCCTTTTCTGCTGAGTTATATATAAAGATCAATAAAAAAAAAAAAATAGGGATTAAGCGAGTGAAAATTGAAAAAAAAACTATACAGTTATTATTACAATCATCACTTTAAATACTGAGTGAGGCAATATATTACAGTCAGGTAGAAAATATGCAGTGTAATTTGTGTTGGACTAGTATAGATGTATGTATTTAACGAATAATGAACGCACAATAAGTTCTATCCACCAACATTGTGATTGATAAAGTTTTTGTCTTTGGAAAACTTTCAACTGTTGTTATTTAACTTTTTTGCAGCGTCTAGAAAAACCCTATATTTTGTCACTATATTATGTCCAAATCAAATGTCAAGTAGTTTTGCAATAGCATAGCCTCATATTTAATGAGAGTATGAAAAATAATATGAGAATAGTTAAACAATCAATTCAGCTGTAAAATAAATGGTTATTGTCTATTGTGAAATACTATAAGTTTTTGAGATTTCTAATACATTCCCAAGACGGTACTTAATTTAATTTCTTCAACTTCCAGCGTATAAATTACTATCTGGTTATAGAATTTAATTTGGTCAAGTTCTATTTATATAGGTAATATTTATATTTTTAATGCCAAGAAAATATATGAAATGTAATTTGGTACTAATTTTGATATTTTTTTAACTTACAGATTTATTCATGTGTGTTATTTAATTATTTATTTGCAAATTAAATATAGTGAGGGAGAATAGACACTAGACAGTAAATATTTTGAATGTGTGGACTATTGTTATTGAATAAATTAATATGTCATAAGAGCAAAATTTTATTCAATAATAAATTAGTACACACAAAAAATAACTCTAAGCGAATTTAGTCTGTTAGCTAATATTCCTAATTGTACTTTATGATATATATATTTATATTTGCGATTTTTATTATTTATTTTACTACTTAAAATATATGGTATGTTGAATAGTTGTTGACCAAAACTAAGCAATACTTATAATATAATTTTATTATTATTATAATAGTGTATTATTATATACTATTATGTTTATAATATAATATATTATTTTTAAAATACATTTTTTTTTATAAATTTTAACCTAATATATGATTTCGTCCAAATTTAATACCAAAATTCGTTTGATGAGAAACCGTTAGTTTACAAGATCATGGCCAATGACCAATGTCGTCAAAATGTAAACTCCAGATGCTCATAAAAATATTTAACTATTAGTAAATTATATCCTTGTATTATATTTTTAAATATGAGTTACCTATGAATATTAAAAATGTCATGCTTTTTCCAAAAACCACCATCAAAGTTTATAATTAATGCATTTTCACTGCTCTAAAAGGTATTCATTAAATATTAAATTACAAAAAAAATAAGAATTAATTAAATTAATAAACATTCTGGCTGGCCGAAGAAATTTAACATATTATTATAAACCAAAATGATTTAATAACGGTTATGTTTGTCATCCATATACCTGCTATATGATCCAGTAGTTATGATATATTACTTGAAATGATTTAATAGTTTTAGAGCTTACGCGTGACTATCATTAGAGTGTTAAATTAATTATGCTTGGGATTTACATACCGTTTTATCGTAGAGTAGTTGGATTTTACAGTTCAATTGGACCGTAGACCCGATACGTGCGGTGACGTTGACGGGCCCGGGTCCGTCCTCGAACAACGGCGACCATTTCGATCCAACTTCGTGTTGATGATGATTTTCTTCGATCAAATTTACGTCCATCGTAATTTCTGTCGTCGAAATGTTTTCTGCGAAAAATACGAAGAAAAAATTGTCTGTTTAATACAGTAACATAATATTAGCTATTCAACAATAAGAAAATTACACACTATTATTACATTATAGAACACAACACTATATCGTTTTAATATCAGCTGTATTATTGGCTATTCTACTGTATTCTAATGTCAGTGGCGTATATAGGGGGGATAGGGGTTCAACCCCCCCCACAAATGTATGGTTGGTATTGGCCTTGATTTTGATTTTTATAATATTATATCATATTATATCATAATATTATTATTATTATTATTATTATTATTATTATTATATATTGTCAGGATTTCTATGAAATACTACAAGATAACAACGCATCGTGACGGACCGCTGCGAATCGTCGACGGTCTCTATATATATAATAGGTAGTTAGTATAGAAGTCTGTGTTCAATATACGACATTACGATGATAATCTAAAAACGAAATTTTCGATATTATTATTTCTTATTATTTGGTTGTTAATTATTATGAAGAACCGGAGAACCGGACAAACAAAATTTAGTTTGTTTTCGGACGTCGGTTGTTTCGGTAAGTGTCGCGTGTGTAACAAAATATTAATTATTAAATATGGCATCACAACCTTCATTATTAAATTTTTTTAATAAAAAGGTAGCCGTGACAGAGCATGAGAAACTTGATGATAATCCTTGTTCATCCAATACTATTAATAATAGCAAAATTGATAGTAATACTGATTTAACTGAATTAAATGAAATTTTTGATATTGGTTTATATATTAATACAAGAATATCTGACAACAAGTTGAAATATGGTTTATTGAAAAAACCATGGCAGCCTCTTACGTACTACAACTTTCCGGTAATTTCAAAAAGAAAATTGAAATTGATATTATCTTGGATCACACGTTGTTCCTGGTTAGTATATTCTAAAAAATTAGAAGGTGCGTTTTGTAAAATGTGTGTACTTGCAAACGAAACATTTGAGAAAGGTAGCTCTGTAAAAGCTGGTTTATTAGTTAATAAGCCATTTATTAAATGGAAAAATGCAATTGAATATTTTAAAACGCATTCAAATGCTGATTTTCATAAATTATCAACGTTAAGAGCGGAAGATTTTGTTAAAATAATAAAAAATAAAACTTTTGATGTAGCTACACAAGTAGATTCGTTTAGAAAAGCTCAGGTTATTGAAAATCGTCTAAAATTAATTCCAATAGGTAATTGAAACAATAATTTTTTGTGGTCGTCAAAAGTTAGCCATGAGAGGTCATGACGATAGTGGGCCAATTTTTAACTTTGAAAAAGATAACAATGATGGCAACTTTCGATCTTTGTTAAGATTCCGAGCTTTAAGTGGTGATTTAACACTAAAAAATCATTTAATGAATTCGTCGGGTAAATCAGTTTATATTAGTCCTATAATTCAAAATGAAATAATAAAAATATTATTCAAAAAGAAATTGTGTTTAAAATAAACCAAGCAAAATTTTTTACTATTTTGGCAGATGAAACGTGTGATATATCTCGTATCGAACAAATGTGTTTGTGCCTAAGATATATTGATAATGGTTGTATTAAAATTTAAAGAAGACTTTTTAGCATTTATTCCTATTTATGATGTTAGTGGAAAAGGTATGGCATGTACAATTATACGAGAAATAGGAAAATTGGGAATTAAAATAGAAAATTTAATCGGTCAGGGTTACGATGGGGCGAGTGCAATGAGTGGGTTGTATATGGTGTCCAAAAGCATATTAGAGATAAAAAACCACACGCGCTTTATGTTCACTGCGCGGCTCATTCGCTTAATTTAGTAATCGGAAAATCTTGCACCATTCCTGAAATACGAAATTGTATTCACTAGTCTCCACAGTTATAAATTTCTTTCGAAAATCTCCAATGAGATCTGCGGTTTTAAAAAAATTTATAAAAAAAACATTCTCCAAGTACTCAACAAAGTAATCTTATACAAATGTGTGAAACACATTGGGTAGACCGTCATGAAAGTGTATTAAGATTTAAAGATTTATACGAAGTTATAGCATATGCATTAAATGATCTCGAAAGTAATCATAATTTAGAAACATCACAACTCGCTTTTCACTTTTTCAGTTATCTAAAACTCATCGCTCGTCTCAATTTATTATAGCATTATATGTCATAGAAAAACTTTTTTCAATTACATTACCATTATGTAATGCATTACAAAAAATAAGTATTGTGATTTATCTGAATGTTGTGAAAATGTTGCAAATTGTATAAACGTTGTATCTTCTATTCGCAATAATGCTGATAAAGAATTTAAAAATTTGTTTTTAGAAGTCGAAAAAAAATTTGTTTATTGAATGAAAGTATTGAAATACCTCGAAAACTAGTCGTCAATCGTCTCGTAGTAATGTGCCAGCTGAATCACCAGAACAGTATTATAAGCGAACGATATTTATACCATTTATCGATTATTTTAAAAATCAATTAATAGAACGATTTTCCAAACATAATGAAATAATTTCCGTCTTACAAAAGTTGATTCCAAATTTACTTAACAAGTTTAAACCTAGTTATAATGATTTTGAAAAATGTATAGACTTTTATAAAAATGTTTTACCCAGTTATAATACATTTGAACCAGAATTGAAAGTATGGACAGAAAAATGGAAAAATGTTCCAGAGAGTCAGTGTCCAAATTCTGCTATTGATACTTTAAATAAAGTATCAGTTGATTTTTTTCCAAATATATGGTGTTTGATGTCAATATTAGTCACTTTACCAGTATCGACAGCGTCATCTGAAAGATCCTTTTCAACGTTAAAAAGATTGAAGTCATACTTGAGAAATAGTACAAGCGAAAATCGACTAACAGGATTATCCCTCGTGTCAATTCATCGAAGTATTTCAATAGACACTCAAGAAGTTAAAAATGAATTCGCAAATCTGCCTCGAAAATTAGATTTTGTCCTTTAATTTAACTTATATAAATATTTAATATACCTATGTGTTTTATTCTGTAGTGATTTTCATATTATTATTATATCGTGTATCATATTCTCTGTTTGCGTTTTCGCCGTGCGTCGGGCCGACCACGACGACAACCACTTATTTAATAAGCTTATATATAATTTTTTATTATTATGCTATGTATAGTTTCATACTGAATCGTTGTCGACGTGAGTCGATCACAACGCCAATGCCGATGAATAACTTTTGATATTATATTATTATTCAGCCCCCGTCTAGTCCGACGCGTAGGCGAATTTTTATAATATAATATTTAATATTTATGCTTTTAAAATATTTGATTTGATTTTTTGTAAAAAAACATTCTGACAACAGATGACGATCGTGGCCATCCCCTACAATTCAATTTAATGATTTAATTTAATGTCTATAATTATCAAAATAAAGTTAGTTTATAATATTGATTAGGTAGATAAATTTTTTTTAATTCCCCCCCCCTCCCCGAAATTAATTTCTATATAGGCCACTGCATAATGCTATTCATTTATAATATTATATATGATTTAGGTCAGGAAATTCGTTAGCGCAAATTATTTCAGTAAACATTTATTACAACGCATTTACCACGATGATACGTGTAATAGTACCGTTACACTACTCTGTGTATATTATTATATTTATATTATATTTGTAAATTATTGTAAGTGACTATTGTGGTTTTGCTCATCGTCCGCATGAATGCATTTTGCATGCTTATACACCCGTCTCTACAACGGTACACAGTGATAAGCAAAATACTAAACTGTAAAAACGAAAAAAAAAAAAATCCAAAGTTCATAGTTGGGACAACGACTGAATCAAAAAACTAAAAATTAGTCGCAGTAGAATGTAAGTCATATAGACAAAAAAGGAGGGGGTTTAAGCTTAAAAAAATGCTTACCCCAACGTCCTCAAACCTTCTCCCCCATCAGAATTTCTGAGATTTCATAAAAATAACCTTGGCCGACTAGTCAGACCCTACCCCAACTTGTGGAATCTATTAACATCTACGGCGAACTATTTGTGTAAGATATTAAAATGTATACAATATCTTCATGTAGTATGAAAATTAAAAATAAACATAATATATTTAGTAAATACAATAGAAGAGAGAAGACTAAAATTAATAAGCTTAATATTATAGTGGAACAAAAGTTAAATAAAGATGTGTAAACATACAATTAGGTACATAAAAAAAGTACTCAAATTAAGTTAGTTATTTTTTTTTTTTTTTTTTTTTTTTTTTTGTGTAAGGAAATTAGTTATCGATAAGATATGATGATATTAATTATTATTCAAAATATAATATTTAACTAAGGTATTGAATAATAATAGTGTTTTTTTCTTTTTTGTGTATGTGTAGTTATTTTGTTACGGTTTTAATAGTATCCTATTTATTATTCTGTCGATTATAAATATTGTGATATCTGTTTCGATGATAAAATGTATGTTGTGGTTGGTTTCGATACATTTTTTTATGAAATTTGATTTATAGAGTGATTTTTTAAGTTCGATTCCTTGTATGTGTTTTTTATTTAATGTTTAGAAATATCTATCAGTTTTTCCTTTGTGAACATAAACAACAAAATTCACTATCACCATATTCAAAAAACCAATAGTTATCAAAGTGCTAGCATATATATGGTATAGTTGAATCATTTTAATTCAATTATACCATATATATGCAGGCACTTTGATTAACATTAACGAAACTTCAAAGTATATTATAGTATGTTATAATTACTTTGAAAACTGAGGTAATTATAGATTATCACGATATCTTATCAATAATAATAATTAACTAGGTGTTACCGAAATAACTTTATACTAACACTTTTTAATATTTACATTTATGTTTCAAACAATGAGATTTAGTATGATATGTCTTCGAGCTAATTAATAACTAACCTATTTGGTTTGGCATGGCGTAGTTTCTGCAATCAGTTACAAAACGTGATTGAAATTACGCACCACCCACTGCCAATTGTTCCCGGATGGGTGACCACCCGGGTTCTCAGTGACAAAAACCTTGCCACACATATACGTGTTTCCAACCTACTCTACCAACCGTACTAGCCCCTTCCGTTACCCCTAAAATAGCTAATAGCAATAGTTCCAGTCTCAATATCAATAAAAAAAATAAAAATTAACTTATTTGCTTCCAATTAATTTTATTCAATATAGTTTAAGTGTTTTTCAAATTTCGTACCTAGAACTAAATTTTGGCACAAGTCAGAAAGTGGTAGAGTAACCTATTAATATTTAATCCTTTAATATAATTTTGCTTTTATGCAATTTTTATTCTATTAATTTATAATAATACCTAAAACTAGCGAAAAAATAAAAAATAATATGCTATGATGTTATTAACTAAAAACATAATAATTACATTTTTTTTTCTGATCAAAATATTGTGTTTTAACGAAGTTGTTCATAATTGGGATTATAAATAATAGTGATGGTTTAAAAAATAAAAATTTAATATATAGAAAATTATTAGTTTTTAATATTATATGTATAGTGTATAAAAATATCGTATGATTAATATACAAAGAAATGATAACTGTATATTTAACGATTTGTATGGATAAAATTGATTACAGCGCATGCAATAATTTTCACTCAAAATATATTTAACATTAATTTATACGATTATGCATAGGTATTGGGCTCAGAAACGAGTTACAGTTTTAAACAAATATTACACACACTCTTGACACTGGGTAGGCATTATAGTGTTCGATGACTAATGAGTACTTACTAGTAATAATAATATTATGTATTGGAACGATTATAGGGAATGTTTGATTTAACTACGTATCAGATATTTCATATATGATCAAAATCGTATAACAATTTAATAAAATACTTATCGGTGGATAAGTACTAGTAATTTATTATACTTAAATTATTTACAGTAATAGGTACGACAGGATAAATAAAATCATCGAATTGATTATATTATTACCTAATATAACATTTTATATTTATAACATAATGTATTAGTGTTATTAACCTTTAAGTCTCTATAACAGCTAAATTTGAACTATAAAAAAAAATTATTAAAAATTATATTAATATTAAATTATATTAAAAATAATTATTCATAACAATTTACAGTTTATCCCTGTTTTTTTAGCTTTTTTTCTATACGATAATATTAAAAATTACAGAGATCGTTAATGGAATATTTTTATATGCCAATTAAATTTTATTTTCTACGAGAAATCAGTCAAAGACCAAAGCACTTTTTGCACTCTAAAAAGTCTACAGAAAAAAAAAACCATAAATACAGTATTGTAAAACCTTTCGCTCCGCTCAGAATCTCAAATGAAAACCTTAAGTTCTTTAGGGAAATAAAATATAAAATTACATGATATTATCTTAATGTTATTAATTATACTTGGCACCGTAACGATATTTACAGAACATTTATTGCTCAACGAATAGGTGAATAATGGCTGTAGTTTTTAACTAAATTTGATTGTGCAGCACTGTAGCGTAGGAATTGACGGAAAACTACGGTACACATTCTTTTCTAGAAAATTATTTTCATCTTCCAAGCGCAAAATGTATATAATATTTACTTTTATATGTGCAGCGTATATATTCCGACCTTCGTATAAACTGACCCACAGTGATTCTCAAATTGTGTCATTTACCCACTTTACTTTACTAATTTTTGTCTCGATGCCCAAAAGCTTAAAAAATGTTTAAAAGATTTGACGTAATATTCTATCAGATGTAGTATAATTCATTGATAATAAATATCCGTTGTTATCGCATAATTGTTAATCTATGAATTATGATCAAAGTATAGACACTATACTGGATTTACTACGTATATCTAAGGACGATTAAACCAATATATATATTTTAAGTGGCTTTAATATTTAGCTACAATATCTTACTAATCAAAAATATAGGTTAGTTTGGGTTAACTATTTTTGCCTTATAACTCGGCTGGTTACAAAAAAGTCGAATTTAGACAAAACAAATTCGATTTAAATTAAAAATTTGCATTGAATTATAGCTACTTAAATATTATATTATTATTACTTTTACAGACTATTCAATTTTTCTAGCCATAATTTAAGCACTTAAAACAATGTAAAAAAAAAGAAAAAATACCTTCCATCGTTCAACAATTATTTACTCAACTTGAAGTTTCTTCTGAAAAGTTTTTTTTAACATTTATAAAATAGGTACTTTAATTAAAATCAAAACTATCAATGTTTTAGAACAACAGCTTGAATCAAAATATATAGACGGACACTTTTTAGCAAGAAAAAATTATTAAGACCGTATACAATACGTTTAGATAAAATTTAATATTATTATCAATACGTATGGTTTTCTTATTTTCTATTCGGCTTTTAGTAGTTATTATTATGAAATGATAGACTAGGTTAGCAAATTTAACTAACGATGGCTGTATTTTTAGGGCTATTTGAGAAATGCGATAAATATGTTTGTGATGTACGCAAAATATTTATTTGATGGCAATAAGACTCGACACACCGGAAAAAAATTCAGCGATTTTCGTCAAAGTTTCGCTGTGAAATTATAATAGTAATATTTAGTACATTAATTGCCTTAAGGTTTTTGGACAGAAGGCACATCCACTCACCTGTTTAACTGTTATTTTTTTATTCGGTGAAAACAAGATTTCAAGACAAATTTCCGTTGTCACACACACACGCCCGCATACATCAGATAAAGGTTTTATAATAATTAATAATTCGTAATAAATTTTACGGCAGGTATACTTTATGTAGATACGTCATTGTGATCAGCTATAATAGTATCGTGAATATCGAAAATAACGTTCATGTCAACTGCACAATTTCCAATAACAATATGGACATTTTAGATCAGTGTTTCCCAACCTTTGTTTACTCAACGCCCCTTTTAGATTTAAAAAAAAATTTAAATGATAGATGAGCGCCCCCTTCAAAATAAAAAATGCCCACAAGGGGGCGGTAGCGCCCATGTTGGGAATCACTGTTTTAGATTATCAATTAAACAATCGAATTTTGTGCTCTAAGGTTTTTTTTTTATGTCGATTTATATTATATATATATAATATATATTTTTTTGATCAAGTGAAGGTATATCATTAATATAAATGAGTAAATATTGGTTTTATATTCATTGTTATTTTTATATTTTTTCTGTTTACTCAATTTTTGAATACACGAATAATTAAAACATTTAGAGGAGGAAAAAGATAAACTTATAATATCGTCAAGTTGATTTAAAATAAACTATTATTAACATTAACTACCGTGTTTTTGATTTAGGTATTTAAATATCACTGATTTAAGTATTTTATTTATATTAAATTTTATACTCGTATTCCGCAGATATACAATACTGAAATCATTTACCAAAAATGATAGCATTGTGATAACTAATATCTGATCTATCTGTTTTTTGATAATAAACTATATAGGCATTTTAAATCGAAATAATTTACCTTAATTTATATTTAAAATAACAAGTGGATAGGCACTCGAATTTAGCATGGCTGCTGTTTGGAGAATTATTATGGTAACTAACTTTTGAAAAGTCTCCGAAAGAGCCCATTAATGATTCCCATGAACGCAACTTTTATCAAGATTTATGTAAAATATTTTAGCAATTTATTGTTTCTCATAAACTTCCAACCTACTTATATGTATACTTCGATTGCATTCGACAGTGCTGAAGTTATGGTGACTAACAATATGTTATTAAAGATTTATTTTTAATCAAAAATATTTTGGGATGTTTTATAAATAAATAAATTTTAGTCTTAAATCTAAATTTATCCTATTATATGAGTTTTGAACAAAAGTCAATCTTAAGACTCACACTTAATGAACAGGACTATAAAACTATCTGAGCTAAACATTTTGGTCATTCCACTCACATCGCACCTAGTGTTGACTCGTGACTTAAGTATATTTATTAGTAAATGGTAAGGCAAATATTTTCAAAAATATCTTGGAGAAAAAAATGTTCTCATACTATAATTTACTAGAGAAACGGTTGTAAGGAATATAATTCACATTTGTATTATTCAAAACAAATTATCATAATATTGAGAAAACACAATACATTATGAAAATTGAATGGTTCATAAATATAAATGTGACGATGATGAAATATAAAAATTATTTTTTTCTTAAAATATGAAAAACGTTTTAATGAAAATTGCGTTGACAGTGCAAAATATTTTGGCAATATAATATTTTAGTTAGAAATAGTAAATTCGTGTACTACATATAATTCGTAAATAGTAAAATAATACAACAAACTTATAATTCGTTCATAGGTATAGATAACTAAACACGGGATAACAATAATATATTGAATTTTGTTATAGAACGTATCACGTGAAACACGTGCATATAAATGTATCAGATGATAAAGTTTAACTGAACGCGATCGTATATTATGGCATATGAGACGAAACTGACGACGACAAACAACGCTAAAGTTTGGATACTCGCTAATTTATAATTTGTGTTGATTGTTCTGAACTTGTTGAGCACGCAACTACTAAACCTTGGCCGTTTTCGATTATGTCGATGCCAGTTTCCACGTGCTATGAAAGTCATGGGCTCCTCCTGGCCTTCTTACATGTAATTTAAACTATTATAACCACGATGACATACCTGTATATCTGTAGGTTGGGTTATGTTAGATTACGATTTTATGATATTGATATAGAAACACATTTTTAGCGAATCTAAAACAGTGTATATTAATACAGATAAACTCTACGTGAAAAAACCACCAAATTATTTTAATAGTTTTTATATTTTAAAGTTATTTACTTTGTGATGTCGTGTGTCCTATACGAGGAGTATTGTTGGAGTGGTTAATGGGGGTCGGGAGACACATGCCGGTTTATATTTAAAAAAAACTGGACAATATGTTTTCTCGTACTCATCATAAGGTTAGGTAACGGTTTGCTGTATAGTAGGTTGTAATTTGTAAGTGATAAAAATGTCAACTAAAATGCTTATACATATTTTGAAAAAAAGTCACGCATTTGTATGTTTAATATTTTTCATCAGTTGTTATATCAACAATTTACAAATCTTGTATTTAATTTTCAAGTGTCTTGATCCAACAAATAAAATTATATTGATATTATTATAGAATACATGTATCCATAAATATTTAAAATTTAAATTTCAAGTACCTATGGTTTAATACTTATTAAGGTTAACAATAAAATAAGAAAATCATTGTATAAGGATATGTTAATTTATGTGCCAATATTCAATATCGTTATTCAAATGCACATAAAAAAATAATTTGAGTTTTCAGTAAACATTTTTTAATTATTTGTTGGATGTAGGAGAAAACTTGAGTGAAATCTGGTATTAAATTTGTAAAGCTTAAATAGAAATAGAAACATTTTTACGAATTAAAACTCAGAATAATTTGCCAGTTTTCATGATTTTGAGGAATTTTTTTAAGTCAAAATTTGTTTTAAAAAATGTTTTATTTGTTTTTCTGCTGATTTTGAAAACTATTGGATTTTTCTACACTATTTTTAATTATGAACCCTCCAAAGTACCAAATAGATTCACTTTTCTATTAGAAGAGATACTATTGAAGAAAATCGAAGTATTTTTAGTGCTCCAAATGATAATAACAAACACAAAAATAAATTATTAAACAAAAAAACACATCATTGTAAAATTGATACATTCATCGTTCCGCTCCGCTCAGAATCTAAAATAAATATGTATTAAGCAAAAGAAAAAAAGTGCCTTATTAGGGGTCAAGGGGATTGGGAATTACCACTGTTTCCCCCCCATAAATTCAACACACTTGACAATTGGTCAATGATCATAATACTCAACGTGTGTCCCACGAAAATAGTTATATAAATATTGTTATGGTTTCAATATAAGACTGAATAAAAGTATTGTTTCGTTAGTTTCGTGTGTGGTTTTTTTTCGCTTTTACGTACACATAATAATATGATTATATCAGTAATACGTGACCACCATTTTCTAAAAACTGTACAAAAAGAGCCCCGTTGTAAGTTTTCCGGGGAAAGATATAATAATGCTTAATAGAGATAATTATCTTTCAAAACATATATATTGTCACCCTAAGTTAAAGTAATATCGGGATAATATAATATCATATCATGGTTTTGAAATTAAGTTTAAGTTGACTCCCATGAGCCACCAAATCGTTGTTCCTAGATATATAACGTATTTAGATATGATATATATATATAATATATACGAGATATTGTACATACGAAATTTACCACACGTTGGCGTCGATTTTATAAAATACAAGCAGGTGATTATTTTAAAAATAATTAACTCCCTTTTTTTCAAAAAGTTTAAATGTTGAATGTTGCCATAATTTTTAAAATCTTATAACTGTCTTAAACTACTAAATTCCTTTTTTTTATCTCTTACTTCGAGGTGGAATGTTTACCTACCTGACAATTTCAATGAATAAATATCAACTTTGAAATTTTGAAAATAATTTAATTAATAACAGCAGTATTTTATGTTCAGATGATTGGAACACTGGACCAATATTTTGTGGAGTATCATTCTTCCAATACGCTAATCTAAACTTAAAGTGTTTAAATAATCATAATTAATTGAACTGATTAAAAATAATATTTGTATAGGTGGGTATATTTTAATAACCAGATAAATAATCCACTGCATAATATTATAATAAAAAATGTATACGTCCTTATTCAAAATAGTAAAAATGATTAAGGTAAGATAAATAATATTTTTACAAAAATATTGTTTTTATAATAAACTAAATTTATCTAAGAAAAAAAAAAATACAAAAACGTTGAAATTCTTTGAGTAGCTAAATAAATAAGTGTTTACCCCTAAAAGAATAACACCGTTTAGTAAACAGATAAAACAGTTTTTAACGATGCAATATATTACACAAATGTCAAGAGGTTATAAGTTATAACCACTCAGGAATATGATAGCATTAGTAAATACTGTAGAGAAGTTGAACATATTAATAATTTTAATTTATTTAATAGAGCTAATGTAAATAATATACAGCTCATCATGGAGATTTCAGGTTATTATGCTAAATCATTATACTATTGTTCAAATTAACAAATTGATGAGATGCTACATTGTATTATGTACAAAACTAAATATAGATGAATATAATATGATACATACCTAACCCATCATTGATTAATGATTATATAGGTAATAACGTAAAAGTATACTCAGTGGTTATAATATGTACCTACTAGTGTTAGGAAAAAACATTCTTTGATTAACCAACGGTGATACTTTATAAAGATAACGTCTAGAACATTTTAAACTGATGATTTTCAATAAAATATGCATTTACCTAACATAGCATTGGTGTAGTCAGGATTTTTCTTTGTTGGGGGGGGGGGGAGGGTTGATAATATGTTTACACAGATTCGCTCAAACTAGGGTCGTTTATAAATTGAACAAACTGATGCTGAAGTTTTATTTTGAGTTTCAGTTCTTGTACGGATAAATACAAATTTGTATTTGCAAAAATATTTGTAATAGTCTATAGAAATTTTTTTGCATTTTTTTAAAATTTTGGGAGAGGGGTACTCACCAGCACCCCCTGGCTTGTCACTGTATTTTAGGTATTATAATAAATGACAGTAAATACTAAAGAATTTAGACGATTACGTATTATTGATGTTAAAATAAATATCTACGGTATATTTTGATCAGAAATTAAGGCGATTTAAAGTTTCAAAATATAAATGTATTATGTTCACAAGTTATAAACTTTTAAGACATTGGTTAATCGTTGAGTTATTATTCGCTCAACACACTGGCTGGCACCTACACAAACATAGTAATAATATGTATGACATTACAGTACCATTACAGCTGTTCAAAAAGTGAACGATTTTTATTTTAGAAAAGGAAATAATATGTAATTGCATTAGAACGTCGGCTGGTGAGGTTTCATATCTTTATTGAACGTAATTACGTAAATTATTCCTACTCGAGTAACACATTGTGATACATATTGTATTATTTCTAATTGATGTGTACTCGTTATACTGGTGGGCCTCGTTTTAATACAAACCAGATTACACTCCGTCCATTTCGATAGCCTTCCTTCTAACTATCAGCTTTATGTCATTATCCAGTTAATTTAAAACAAAAGAATAAGCTTTACACCAAGCCACAATGCTGGCTAATAGCAGATGGGTGGGTAGAGGGGTCTAAAAATGTCTTATACCCCCTCAAGACCTCATAAATCTAAAAAGTATTTTTGAGATTTTAGTGGCTTACTATAAAAATGATTTACTACAGTCATCATTATTATTAATATTATATACGTGGATGAATTTCGTGAGTCCGTTACGAAGTCTTTTCGGAAAAAACAGACAGAAATAATTTCGATTTTGTATTCGCGAGTGTCTAGTGTTTGTGTTTTATTTTCGTTTTTTTTGCCACGTCAAAACAAATTGTTTCTTTTAACTGAAAAGAATAACTGATATAGATCAATCGATAAATATCGATAAAAATACTGCAAATTAAATTTTTATTTTATTTTTCTATGTTTACAAAGTATATCTACGTTTAAATATTGTTTTTATCAAGATCATAAAATGCAGGTTAAAATGTGTACATTATAAGTACCTATGGTTTTTGTACAATTTTGATTTTGATTCATGAGTAACCAAAATATATCAAACTTTAAACTGTATTGCGCTCTCCAAAATAACGTATATTGTCCCCAAGAGTTCTATTTGTATTTTGAACGAAACGCGTTAAATATTCCCCGCGAGATCTGTCGAGCAAATTCTGAATATTTTTCACTTTTTTTTTTATTTCAAAAGCATTTTAAGTCTTACTTCTACTTCGAATAATAAACATTTTTGTCAAAGCGTATTCGGATGTGTTAGTAAACCGTTTTCGACTCACGATCGACTTGTTTGAATACGCACTGTATACGCACTTCGATCGCAGTCATCCGGGAAATTTTCACTCAGCAGCATCGGATCATTCGCCGAATGGTGAATAATATATATTTCAATACATAGAAGGCGTATAGTTCTTTTGAAAGGTACAGAGTCACATTTTCTATATTTCGGATGCTCACATAACGGAATTTATTTGATTTTACGTGCTTTTTCGTGTAATACGGTTGCGCACACTATCCTTCGGTATATTTCTAGTAAATATGTTTTTTATTTCGTCTATGGAATCTAGTCACAAAAATCGTAGTTATAAATACAGCGTTGTATAGCAGAAAAAACTCACGTTTTCGAAAAGAAAAAAATTCACTTGTTGATTCGTTTCAGTTGGTGCAGTTCTCCGACAGATATTATGTTTTAGGCAGCGTATTTGACGAATTCACAATTGTACACTGGAGCTACATTCAAATATCAGATACACTCTGCATTCATATATTAAAATGTCTTATGATAGTGTGTTATTTTAACGAGGCTATTAGATAATTTAGTATTTTATTTTATTTTTTATTATTGTACCACTTAAGAGCTAGGTCTCTTCACATTATGATGATTTAAAGAAAAATAAACAAAATTAATTTATTGTTCTTAAACTATGGAGATCAAACAATATTTAACATTATGGTAATACTACTGCTCTAAAACTCAAAATAGGTATTTAGAAAAAAAAGAAGGAATAAACTGGTCGTACGAAAAACTATTTAAAGTACTAATCAAGCACTTTTAGAAGCAATAAATATATATTCTATAAACTTAAATGCCTTTAAACTTTTAAAAATGAATTAACTTTTCGATGTGATAAACAGAAATGGATATAAGTATAGCTGGTTCAACAAAACACCAAAGATAAACGCATTAAGCTTCGTCCTGTACTTATTTTCGTAAAAAGTAATATCGCTGCCCAAAATAATTTCAATACGTCAACGAAAAACAAACAAAACACCGTACAAGCAGTATTGATTTGAACTAGTTTTTCTTTGCGAACATCGACTGTTGTAATGGTTATAATATTATTGAATCGTAGCCACCGTCTCTTCTCGCCGTTTAATTAACAGAACATGTTGAGCCGTACATCACGTATAAAATGGCTTTCCATCCGAAACGCTGACAATAAAGATGATTATTATCAGTGTTATCAGCATTAGCATTATTATCGTTATTATTGTATCTGCCAAGCAGTGATGCGTGCGGTCATCAAACGAATGAAAGATCAACCCTACAGCAGACTTACCAGAAAGCGAGGGCTTACGTAATAATAATAATATATTCCAGAGATCCTTTGACTTCGAGTCGTAAGCACTTGACAATTCAAACTAGTCTTTCACCACCCCTCGGAATACCGAACGGAATGCGCTCGTAGTGACTACAAAAATACGTTAAATTGAATAAACTGAATGGCGCATACATTGATATTATTATGCTTCATGTTATTTATAACTCAATTGTGTTTTCAGAATTTCCTGTTTCTATGCAATACTTCTGACACGTTTGTTCCAAGTGATTACATAAAAAAATAAAATAAAAAATACCTACACAATGGATATGAAAAAAGTAAAATAGACCTATTAAATTAAATATTAGGTTCGATAACTAAACACAGTAAAATATACTTCGATATGATGTATTGACATGATCAAAAGGTGTTTTTTCGCATTTAAAATAATATAATGTTGTTATTACATTCATATATTTAGATGTTTACGCAAAGATATAGATATAGATAAGATATAGATATTTAAAATATTTAGCTGTATCTACATAATATAAAGATAAGTCAAAATAATGCGAAGTATTGCTCATTTTTGTATTATTGTTTGTATTATATAAATAGAAGCAGGGTAATAATTATTATAAACTCAAATAGCAGCCACAGGTTAAATGAATTAAAATACTACAGAATATTTATTAAATTAGGTTTGTCACTGAATCTAGGTAAATGTAAAGTCATGACGTTTACTAGAACCCGCTCTCCGTTACCGTTCTCCTACCATATTCATGATCCAATAATTTCTCGCTATGATGAATTTACGATGGATCTTGGGTTCAAACTCTCAAGTAACCTTGGCCCGGGTCTTCACATTGAAATGGCTTGTTGCAAAGCTGTAAGAATGTTGGGTGTAATAATGAGATTGTCAAAGGACCTTAACCTAACTTCGTAATTGAAAGTTGTATACTGTTCGTTAGTCCGGCCAATTATTGAATATGGTGCCATTATTTGGAATCCCCACACGGCCGACAACGCTTGCCAGGTGGAAAGGGTACAGCGTAGGTTCTTGGGATTTACCAGCTTCCTTTTAGGCATCAAATGTCCACCGCATGATTATTCACCAGTTGCTATTCAACTTAATCTAGCCTCACTAGCAGAACGCAGGCGCATTATGGATACCAAGTTCTTGAATGGACTGTTAGATGGTAGTGTTGATTCCCCGACTTTACTATCCTTAATTAATTTTAAAGTATCCCAACGCTCCACCCGCTCCATTACTACATTTCATGTCCCTTTTTGTTCCACCAACTACTTACTAAATGAGCCTATGAGGCGTATGATGCATAATGCCAATTTGGACCCCACTTTCTCTTTCAGTTAGCTCTGTCATATCTATTATTTTTGAAATGCCCATAAACTGTATTATCCCATTGCTACTTAATAACTACTGTTCACTTTAACATCTTCATGTATCTATATCTTTAATTGCATACCTATATATATTATTATTACTATTATTACTATTATTTATATTTTTTTTTTCTCTCGCTTTGTAAGCCATATTACCTGTTTTATCTATGTATAAAAGGGCTTAGCCCGTGTATTCTAATAAAATAAAATATAACACTAAAGGTACCTCATGATTCGAATGAATGTCAAAAGTTTTTAACCGTATACCAATAATCCAATATGCAACAATGGTCCAGAGGAAAAACGTGAATAGTTTAGATAGAGAAAAAGAGAGAGCCCGCTTTAAAAACAAAATCATGAGTACCTATCAATATATAATATTATTATAATAAATAATTTATCTAATTCATAAAAGCATATTCAAATAATTTATTGTATTTTATGTCTATTAATTTATGGGACCTTAAACCGATAAATCACCATTATTTATGAATATTACACGATTTTATTCATTTACATGTGCAATAATAATACTATTGTATTTGCGATTTTCAATCATTTTTATATGCGCTAAGTCCTAATATAAAATATGACAAAGGAATAAGGGATTAAAATTGACATGTTTATGGCGTGCTCTCCGAAATGTAAATTATAAAATCAATGTCACTGTCTTGCAGAATTAATAGAAGAGGAAAGATAATTAAAGCTTTAACGATTTCGGGAACAAGGTTGAGTATAATTATCAAATAAAAATTTCAATTTTTTTCTTATATTTTTAAACATATAATATGACTATCCCAATTTAACTATTCAAAGATTAATCATTTTTTGTTACATTAACGGTTACATTAACCGACATAAAATTTCGATGATATAATCGTGGAATCAGTAAATATATACTGTATACACAATATTTATACATATTTCAATAATTTCTAATTCATATTGAGTACATTTCCAACGAATTTTTTTTATTTGTAGTTGACAATTTTACATCAGCAACTTCTAATCATATTTTTTCTATGGTTTTAGTTTAAATTTTGAAATCAATGATGTCAAGCATTATGATGGAAAATAATCTATTCAAAAACAAAACACATTTACAATTTAAATATTCGTTACAACAATATTATGCGATCTCTCACATTTAACGTGAGTTCAAACTTTTTGATATGACTACATTTATAGACTTCCAAGTATCTTGTTTGTAAATACTCCAATACAAAATTGTTATTGTTGTCCCGTAATTTCTACTGGGTCAAGTCCAAATATCTTAAACTTTTCGATTGTGATCGGTATATCGAGTACTTGAATTTGGATTGGTTATTGGAATTCCTATTCGAAATGTTAAAGTATAAGGAACTAAGTACGTGAAAACTTCTTTGGTGTTGGGCCAAATTGTACATTTTTAACCTCGTTTTTAACTTTGTCGTGTACCATGAATCAGCTGAAAGAAAGACAATTAAAAAATCACGACTCTTAGTATATATTGCTTTGTCTTAGATATTGGATCTTCAAGAAAGAATAAAAAGCCCAGCAGCGTTAAATTTACGGACTACAATTCATATTATACATTTCGAGTTTAATAGTATCTATAATAAAAATATTATCTAATTATAACATAAGACGACTTCACGGTAAGTTATAAATTATTGCCACTATCTAAAATATAACGAAATTGTTCAGGTAATTATATTATTGCCTCTATTCGTCTTATTGGAATTCAAATTAAATGATAAAGTATGTGTATTGTATAACTGTCACCTGATATCTATTTAGTACTTATACCAACTTTAATAATAAATTACTCATTTAGACGTGTAAATTATTTACTTAATAATATGGTAATGTACTTTTTAAACTTTATTTTTTCAACATTGTTTGAGATAAATCTTCTCCATGATCGTATACCTTCTTATAAAATCTAGCCATAAATTATGATCATTCATTTTATTAACTTAGTTACTTTATATTCCCTTTGTATCGATATTTTATATCCGGTTATTTGCATGTGTACAACAATCAAATACTGGATTACAACAAAAGGGTGGTTTATTCCGAATGAAAAGAATATACATATAGTATAATATATTACAATATATATATATAGTGTAGTTTACACTTGGGAGTAACTAAGCAGTTAACATGACATAAGTATAGTAATAGCATACTTCATACCCAGATGTTTAAAATTATAATTATGTTATAGGTACTATAAAATTATAATTTAAAAAATTAAAAAATTATTTTACTGTATAGTAGGTGTCAAGTGGGTCACTGAACGTGTTTTTGAATTTTATGATAAACAATTATATATGAAAAACTATAAACTATTCTGAACGAAGACGGTCTGGTTGTTCTATATTACTATATTTATTTTATGATTTTATACTATTGAAGTAATTTATTTTACTTTTAAAGAATAAATTTAATTAATTATTACCAAAAATACAGCATTCAAAAATTTCATTGTGTGTATAAAGTATAAAAATAAACTTAAAATATTTCAATTACCTACTAATAATGTTTTTTAAATGACAAAACTCAACTAAAATTGTTAGTCTTAATTTAAAATGTAAAAGTATAATTTCGGCAGAATTTTATTATGTCTATTCAGCTCATTATTTAATTTACAAAATATTCAATTCCTTAAATAAGGATAGAAAAGAAAAGATAATATATAATATTTCTGTTATTAAGATAATAGGAAAACAATTTAGGACACCTTTTTTGTTATAAAGAACAAAAATAGTAGGTGAGGTGAAATTTCAATTCACTTTCAGAATATACCCATAATGTTGACGTATAGTTTTTCTTCAAAGAAGGATTAGATTTCAAGTTTCAAAGGAAACTTTAGTTTAATTAGATTGTGTTTTCTTCAGTGGTTTCATTACTAATTTGGTCGTCTTGTAGAGGTGAACAGTTTGAAGGTACTAGGTCAGTCATCCTTTATAATTAGCCGAATGATCTCCCGAAAAAAAATGTATTTTGTTTCAATGTAAAACATATAATAATATAATGTGTTTCATTTATTTCAGCATATTCATGAGTTGATGACAAGGTTTTATAATTGACAATACGATAAAATCATAATTGTTCGTAATAATATATTTTTACGTGATATACATTTTAAGTAAATTTTTAACTGTTGCATGATATGAAACCCAAGAAAAAATATTAATAAATGTTATTTATACAAAAATCTATGACATTAATATGTAAAATATTTTAATTCAGGTTGTATATATTTATAAATACCAACTTTAAAAAACAGGAAAGTTTGTCAGTTGTCTCACGGCAAACATACGAGTAAAAGAGAATTTTACGTTTTGGTACCTTACGTATAATTATTAAGTTGCCGTAAAGAAAAAAATGGCCGTAGAGGTAGTTTTCCGTATAATATGAATAATATATGTTAAAATAATCATACTATTCCCACACAAAGACATGGTGGTTTATGAAGCAAATAGTTGATAACCAGCTTTCTAATAAATTTTGAAAACTTGAAGTGGACACCGGGACACCGGAAGGATGTGCAATTACTTGGACAGTTGTGAATGCACGTCCAGACACGAGCGCAATCGCCTTCTTGTGACTGCACTATTTAAAGTGCCACTACCATCGCGGTGACTGATGATAATATTTGAGTATGCAACCCACAAAATTAAGCTTACCTCGATCCTAACCTAACTCTCTTTTACCCACTATCACATTATTATCATATTATGGTATGATTGTTATTTATCATCTAAATCCAGAGTACTATACCTATAGAACAAGTGATCCCGGATTTCGATATGCATTAAAGATTTAAATAAATATACCCCTACTTTTTATGTTCAAATAATCCGAAAATTTGGAACATACTTCATCACATCAATGATCCGGAAGTACCAGAAAAAGGAATTCAGGTGGATATTAAAATAAGTATCTGAAATTATGATCCAAATACAGATGATACGTCTTACCACTCTTACGTATAATACACTTATTACAATGCTATAGACAACTGTGTTCTATGATTACATACGAAACGCACACTGATACACGGATATTCAATTGCACAACTAAATTCATATTTACAGAATATAAAATCCTTATTTACCATATTATATTGTTTAATGTTTATTGTTTACATACCTAATTTCACATTCTTATTATTTTATTATAAAATATTAAGGTATCTGAACTTGACTTATCTATATACCTAAATGTAGATGATGCAGATTTAAATGAATGTGAATTTATTTTTTAAAGTTGGGGAGATTGTAATAATCAACTGGTCTCAGGTTAGTGGAGATGTTTATTACACTATTGGCACGTTTTTGGTGGAATATTCTGATGTAATCATTTAAATTTTAACAACGAACTACGTGTACAGAAAACATTCGAAGCCTACGATCATTCTAAGCAGGTGAGCCAGTTTCAGAGTGAGCCCCTGTCACCGGCGCGCAAACCGAGTGAAGTTCGTGAGTCGTGACAATATCTGCAGGCGGTAGGCCTAATGTGTTGATTTCGTCTTCAATACAAAATATTACATTATGTGCCATATGCACGAGGATATACGTATCATATACGATTAGTAATGTAAGTATGAAATTTCAAATACTTATTTTCAAAAAATAATTGAATATTTCTGATTTTAAGAAAAATCTATTAAAAAATTTAATTCAATTTTACATAACAACATATTATATTACTATGTATAAGACTTATTGTCAGAATAATATAATTTTTAGTTCATCATCAGGTAAATACACTCTGTGTATCTATATCAGTAGAGATTCTGGTAAAATTTTCTCGGAGAGGACAGAGAGGTGGAATCAAAATGATTATAAGGACTGATTATTTTATACATTTTTAATCATACGATAACTATCAAATGTTCGTGATTTTTCAAAATTTAAACTTTTAAAGCTGTAATAAAAAATTGCTTGAATATACATTGAATACTTTTAAATTCTTAAAGAATATTTGATACTGTGTGTATTATTGCATTTTGAAGCTGTTTGGCCAAAGTCAAACATTTAAAATGTATCAATATATTATGTAAAAAATTAATAAATCAAAACAATGTAAATTTCAAACTATCTGATCTTATAAAAAATATTTATATCATACTAAGTTTTACTTTTTTTATTTTTAAATTAAAGTAGTGATAGCTTTGAAGTATTTCGTGTTACATTTTCATACTTTTTGATTGGGGGAAAATTTTTTATCTTGATTTATGGAAAAATATACAAATTTCAAATATCTAAAGTTAGCTCAAAAGAGTCAAAATATTATATTTAAAATATGAAATATCATTTTTTTGGTTATTCGCTTTTGAATTACAACAGTATAATAAATAATATCCATAACTACTTTACAGTAAAAATTTCCGTTTACCAAATTTTTGTTTTATTAATTATTTAGGAGAGTACACTGAATTTTCTTACTGCTGACCCTCAAATTACCAACTAAATTAATCATAAATTAAAATTTCTATCTTATCGAACTTACAAAAGGATTTTTTTTTACCATGAACAGTTTCTCTGTGTACAAAAAAAAAAAAAAAAAAAAAACACTATCATTAGAACATTAATACATTCGTTGCTCAGCACAAAATTTAAAATTAAAAATCACTACAGAAGGTGTTAGATCAATGGGTCACTGGAGTGCAAAACAATTAACAAATATGTAAAAAAGGCAGTGGTGAAATGAAACATTTGCGTTGGACCAACCACCGACTAACCGTTCTACAATATTATAATATGCTATATTATGTGGTTGATGGGAATCGAAATAAAATTGTGTGCGTGAGTTTTATGAGAAAAAAATGATGAAATAATATTACAAGAATAATAAAAATGGAATTTGATTTGTTTCCATCAATCATTCGTCATAGTATTATTTCATTTAACTGCGCACTCTTAAAACTAATGTCTGAAAAAAGCTCAATAAAGTATGATAATAAAATAATGATATATATATATATAATAAAATAAATAATTAATAATAAAATAATAAATAAATAATAAAATAATCATACGTATTGCTCATTTAACGGAAAACTATATACATTTTAAACGAACGGTTACACACCACATTTTAGTGTTAAAATAATGTTAGATGACAAAAATAATTATTAGAAGTTTGAAATATTATAGTAGCCTTGTAAACTGAACTACAATAATTTATGCGTAAATCAACTAGCGAAAAAACAAGAGAGGTGTAGTTTGTAATGAATCTCAATTAGCTATAGTTAGTTGTACACAAACTATAACGAAACTATACATTTTAAACAAACCTTGAACAATAAAATTTCATGTACTATTACTAAGTGTAGATTGTATTATAGTAATTATGTGTGTATAGAGGTGAACGTGGACCAAGATATCGGAATGATATTTTTTCTTTTCACAGTCAATTATTGATTGGGGCATGGTTCAGCTGATTGGGATACAGAGGAATATCTTGTTTTTCAAGTTTATAGAATACCAAAGTCACTGAGAAGTTATAACTATAGACCATCAAAAAATCTCAATTAACTTTTAGACTTTTAATATAATAAAAGTGTATTATTAAAAGCAAGTCAAAAAATATCTGTAATAATAAAGACTAATATTTTTATATTTTCATAATATGTTCTTCAGTAATGTCCGTTTTAACTTTCCTTTACGTTATTCACTGATAACAAAAATTGGAATTTTTGTTGGAACACTCAAATATTTATCAAATTATTGAATTTCAAAAAAAAAAAAATACTATCATCTTCAATTAAATGTACAAATTTTAAAAGATTTATTGAGTTATCATAATAAAGAACATAATTTGATCGTGCTATTAAAATTTACATCTTAATTCTTAATGCACTTTTTTTTGTTTAATATAAGAATAAAACATCATATCATTATCCATTGCCAGTAATTAATGCGCTCACGCTTAAAACTTATATATATTGAGAAATATTTTTGGGACGTAAATTATAGAACTAGAAGTTTGGAAACCATTTTTGCTTTAATTTAATTGATTGGTTTCATTAATCAGATAGGTACAAAATTTTTATAAATATTTAATATGATGAGATACATTAATCTCGAAAATTTTTCAAACATTTCATTAAGTATAATTATAAATAAATATCTTATTTACGAATATGACTATATAAATATACCTTTTCTCGCAACTAAACCTAACTTACTCTAGAGTAGGAATAATTATGAGTTAAACAGTGTTGAAGTAGCGATTTCTACTGTTAAACTCTATTACTTCTACCTTGCAAGTTTTTCAAATCCGTTTAACCGTCAACTTATAGAAATATACCATAATATCCTTCAAGGAAGCTAAAAATAAATTGTTACAGACACTTAAAAAGAAAGAAAATAATCACGTTTAGTGTGTTTGTAGTAGGTAATTCCACTAAATTTGATTTTTTCTTAATTTTTTTTTCAATACTATAATAATATATCCGTACCTTGCGTTATCTATATCTACTGATATCAATATGTACATATTTAGTTTTGCTAAGAGCGATAAATGAAATTTATCGTAATTATAATGGAGTTGTAAAAGTTACACACAAAGTTATTTTGGTGGCTTAAGTATAAGCGTTAATTTAAACAATTAGGTTGAAAGATGTTTACGTCTAAGGTGGCATTGGAGCAGTAGTCCTATGTTGAGTGGGTAGTGTATTGATCCTGTTGACTTTTAAATAGCCATAAACAAGTTACAGAAAATTTTTAATGTGGTTTGGAGTATTGAAATTTTGAAGTCTTTGTGAATATGTTTATTGGTCTCTTATAAATTATAAAGCATTTGTTACTGTCCTTAAGGTCTTGTTTTAGAATATTTGGAGTTTTCTTAAGTGAGTAAGTACACATTTGCCGCAAATGAGACGAGCATAAGTAAACAAAGGGAGCAGAATTTATTTGCAAATAAGTAGGTGAAAAACATTTTTTCTCTTAAGTGTATATAAATTGTAGGCGTAATATTATCAAATAAAATCTTAAACCGCTGTCTAAGTCTGTTGGTATCCTGTATCTACCACGATGTATTTATTACGAAAGACAATGAACGTATTCCGTCAATATCACAATATAATTTTAAAATACAATCATCTAGATTAGACTATTACAATAGTATTATAGAAAAAAAAATATACAATAAACCACAATATAGATTATTTTTTTTCACGTCGTGCTTCATCAAAGTACGTCAAATTGCCAAGCCGTGTATAATGTATACTAAAAAATTTTTTTTCTGCTTCCTGTCAAAGAAAGTGACGTCCAGTTCGTTAATGGGTGTTGTCAAGCAAGCACGTTGCTCCATGTATATATCATCTGGATATTACATAAAATGATGCTCGAAATTTTAGATTTTATAAGACAAACCCATACAAAACGATTAGTAAATTAAAGAATTATTTACGTCATAATTTTGGAATATAGTTGTAGTGTCATTGTATTTAGTAAACTCCAGTGTCCCACGACACATAAGGTATTACACGCTTGAGCAGTAAGTGTAAAATAGAATGTATATTATGAATATCATATTTATTATTTACCGACAGAATTGTACCACACGTTGTTAACCTCTTCAAAATAAAAGTTAGTTTATTTTTTACATCGTAAAATATATCGACGCATAATGTATTAATAATAACAATCGTGAACATTATTTCCCGAAAACAGGAATTTACGTCGGTAGTAATATTTTAATAATCGGGTCTGTATATTGTTAGTTAAGTCCACAGACGTAAGATACGTGAGCAATTTAATATTATATAAATATGTAGGGTATAATAATTATAAAAATATAAGCATAACATAAATATCACTTGGGAATGACATTAATAGTTTAAAGGATTATTTTGTTTGCTAATTTATTTTACGACCTAATCCGGTGAAATTTAGGCGCAAAAGCATCGTGTGAATAAAAATTGCTATAATTATTTGTTGAATTACGTGTAGGCTGATAACGTAAAATGCTGATCACGTAGGTAGTTTTGTTTTACTTAGCATATTATTTTGGTCGTGCTATTGATGATTAAATTTTTGAGAATGAGGACATTTACATCTCACTTTTAAACGGTAAGTGTACAGTCGTATATATAAGGCATGCATACTTTCGTGTATACTTTTGAAAAGTTCTTAAACTTTTTTTTCGTAATTGGGACACTGCATGGACACCCAATGATGGTCTAATGAGTTTTTGAATTATATATTTATTACGAAAATAATTTCCCTTTAAACTGTTCTTTGAACTTATTTTGTTTAAGTATTAAAACTATGATTATATTGTACATGATTCATTTTTTACATAATATTACATATAATTTAATATATGCGTAACTACTGCAGAAGTCTCCCCTCATGAGATACTCGACCGAAAAAATCATTTTTATTTTTAAAGCGATGCGATGCGAAAAACGTGTTCTGGAACGAAGCAATTTAAAATTATTTTAACAATATCGCTATGATTTTACATTGTACTCGAAAATTATAAATAACTTGATATTTGATATTAAAATAATATTAAGAAGTGTAGTCGACGCGATAACGTGATAACGACGCACGCCACGGACGTAATTTTTTTGTAGAGGTCATGAGTGCATTTGCCTAACTATAGATTTAAAAATAGATTTGTGTTATTTCCCGGGTCCAAATGGGCCGGTCTTAAAGTCAATATCTTAAATTTGAAGTTCACAACAGAGGCCATACTGTGGCATTACTGGCAGCCAGTGTCAGCATCATTACTCTCATAGGGCCGTAATAAAATATAGGTACATAAATCTAAAATAATTGATCAGTAATTTACAGTAAGACGAGTATAATCTTACAAAGCGCGTTGAGACAAACAATACACTATATTATAATATTGAAAATATTGTTACTTTATAGTATCATAATTTAAGATATCATCAGAAGCAGGAAAATAACATCCTATGTGTAAAAATCTTATTGGATCGACTCTAACAGAATATCATACACTAACTTATTAACTAATGTGATATTTTATACATATAATATTACTATACAAAATACAAATGGATAAATCTGACCTGGCCCGAAACCTTTCCGTTCGCCGTCCGAATCCAGCCTTGGTGACCAATTGATTCGACCGAATTATCCACGTCGGCTGCAGCTGATATATATATATATATATACACCGCCAAATCTCTTCGTTACGACGTGGTAAAAACAATGGCCGTGATCAAACGTTTCAAAACTCTACCGATCATTATGTAAAGCAAAATACACGACAAGGAGACTAAAAAGACACTAAGCAATTACACTCGCGGTTTGTTAATAAAAATCTGTTATCCGTATATGTGTATCAAAAATGGCGGAAGAACGACAGTAAGGCGACGTGACGTGACCGTCGCGCGTCGTGACCATTGTCAAAAACCATAGTTATGGTGGACAAGACGTGATGAGTTTATGAAAAATAGCAAAACAAAGAAAGTGATTCCGATTAATCGCAAGCACTGCAGTAATACGGTACCGTCCGTAAACATAGGTCTATTTTTATTGTCCATACTAATTTTGTAGGTTAGGTACACGTACGATATGCGTTTAGTCATCTGAAACTAAACTCCACAATAATTATCGTAAATATGCACGCTTGTCGTCCAAAACGGGCTACATCACTGCAAGATGATATTATTTTACTACCGTCCGTAACGCAGGTTGAAGTTGTTTAACACTTCACATTGTCTAGTACCTGGTATAAGGTTTATGTTAACAACACACATGGGCGGCCGGTGGTGCAATAGCGCAGGTGATTGGTGGTGGGATTATCGATATCACGGTCGATTGTATGGCGGTGACTACTTGGATCCTGGTAATCGACCGTGGTGCGATAATACTAACAGTATCGAACAACCCTACTCAATTTATTGGTCTCTAGAGCCATGTGTGCACATTTTATCGTCAAAAATCAGCTGTTCAACACAGGAAGAATCACAAATAATATAACGCTTTGAGTGCGTATTGATATAATGTAGTATAATGGTAGTTAAGGGACGTAGTGAGCCAAGCAAGCAGCTTTTCTAACATGTATAACATGTACTTAATAGTTACTGTTTAACTTATTGGGCCAGTCACTATTGTGCTCTATCTTGGATAATATTTAAATGGCACCTCTGGACATACCTAATACCTAATATACGTATAATAAATTCATTTACAAGTCGCTTGTTACCACTATAGCCATGTTAATTCAAACTAAATAATATAGCTAATAGTTATCCAACTAATAATTTACACAGGTCAGGATTTTACTGAATAAGATTTGACAATATGTATAGTCCAACATTTCTTAGATTGTTGGTTGTGATCTTAAATGATGGGTATTTCTGTCCTAATCATCTTTTTGTTGTTCACGAACATTTTTTAAATGTATAACTATTAATAATAAAGTACTATTAAAGATCTCAAAAATTATCCGTTAACGGAAATATTTATATCGATTATATTATAACAACTTTGTTTGAATGATATCAGTATGATTGTTAGTAAATCATTATCATAAGATCATCGCTTTAAAACTACTGAGGATTCTCAACTTCCACCAACCAATTTTTCTTACCACCGCGTCACGTCCGATTCCAACATAACGAAGTTTCAAAACTAGTATCTACTCCCACTCTAGAGGGATTGTGTGGGAAAACAAAAATATCAATCTTCGGTTTCCACCATAAAATAGACGAAATCAAGCCTTAAAAATGCAACTTTCCTGACTAAATATCTTCAGTTCTCAACTCTCACACCGATTCGATTTTTTTCATGATTACCTTAAAACTCTAAAGCAAATATTATATTAGTAATATTATTAACTCATCCAAAACTTTAATATGCAATTTGTTTTATTTGTTTTTTAATCTACAAGCTATTTACTCTCTGTTATTAATTACATCATCATTATAAAATAATTTACTAGAGTACGACCGAATGTGCTAATTACAATGGATAACGTAATTAATTCGAAATTCATGACATATTCTAACAATCCGATTCCTTTGATGGTTGCCACACGATTGTATAAGTACCCTATAACTATATGGTATTGAATGATTGAAGGTAATACACAGCACAAGCTAATTTCGTTATTAATTAATTTAATGAAACAACTATAATGCGTGATATAAGTATTACTTACATTTATTTTACTCTGTGATATTACCTAAGCATGCCTTTATTTAGTAGATACAATTTTATTAATTTTTTAGTATTCTTAAAGACCAAAAAATATTTTTTATATGAATATTATTTATTTATGTACGTAATGAAAATAAATATATATATTGTATACGATGTATTTATTTTTTATTATGATGATTTTAAACTAAAAGTAATCGCTAATCATTGTTAGTCTATTATTATAATATTATTATGATTTATTAAATTTGTGTGAGCATAATATTATTAACCAACATCTGATTAAATTTATTAATATTTTTTTATGACCCTATATCAGGCATTCCCAATCCTCGAGACGTGTAAGTATTCCAATTGGTTCGTGACCATGTTATAAACATTTTAAATTTGTTTAGGTGTAAAAAATAAGAACAAAACATAATTTTTAGGATGAGGTTCCTACAAAATAATAATGTATATAACATTTTATTTTAATAAACTTTTAAGAAATATAAAATATCTTTCAAATTTAACAAAAAAAAAAAAAACATGTGTTGAATTTTAAAATATTAATAGAAATACATTTGTGTGAAATTTGTGCTTGTTTTTCTAAAACCAATCTTTCAATACTCTAAGTGAAATGTATAATATCAATTCTTCATAAGAAAGTATTTTTCAGTCAAACGAGATCTTTATGAACTTTTCGCGTAGTTCATGCATTAAAACGTTTGTACGAAAATATAAGTAGAACCAAGTAATGTGAATATAATACTTATTGATAATTTTTTTATTTTTGGAAATTCTTCTACGAAGGTCTTATAAAAATGTATTTAAACTGTGGTTTTATTTGTGATCTCTTTATATAAATCTTTTAAATGATTATTTGTTTTTAAATCAATAAGTTCAATTTAAACTGTTCTTTAATCTCTTTTTTATCAGACAGAAATGGATTTTCAAAATCTGAAATTAAATCATACGTGATTTATATTTTGACATTTTCATCGTTTTGATGATATAGATTTAGTATCTTTGCATACACTTCTATCCCTAGTTCATTAGGTTTAATATATCATACTAATCATAATATTATCGTTAAGAATTCAATTTCGTAAAATTTTCAAAAGAATAAAATTATAATATATGATTATGATTATTTGAAGAAAAAAAGAAGTTTGTTTGACAAAAGGATAAACTTCTAAAATCATAAAAAAATCCAAGTATAATCGACTTAGAAATATGATCATTTTAAATTAAAGGGTCGATCATGGATGCTGAATCTCTGTATGATGAATACGACTTTGTTGAACCAGGCTGTGTATTACAGTCAGAGTAAAGATTTTCAAGAGTTCATACAATAAGACTAATAAGAGTAATCCATTTAAGTGGAAAAATATTTACCCTTGTATATTAAAGTTTATCTACACTGATAGCGTATTATAATAAGCCGTTAATAGTGCCTATTATGTAGTCTGTAATCGTCTTAAAGTGGAACTTTCAAAAGTCGTTAATTTTTTTCACGGCTCACCAATTAACTAAAAAAGTTTTTTTTCGATAAAGAGGTATTCTCTCTTAACTTAAGAACTCTATACATAGCCACAGGTAGCCACGCACAAATCATATTTGTGTTGTTTATTAATTTAACTATTATGATAATAATATTGGATTAACTACTAAACTTGTGGTTTATGCAAAAAAAAAACGATGAGTTGAAATTATTAATTAATGGTTAAAAAATAACTCATTAGACGTTATATTGCAATGAAATTCAGTGAATTAATATTTATAGTGAATTAAAATGTGTATATAATCGTGAAGGTACAATGCACGTAATGCATCATAATTATTAGGGACCGGATTTATTGCAAATGCATATATGTATTGGAATAAGCTTTTTGAAATCTAATGAGAATTGTCTCCGATTCAGTTCATTCTTATTAAAATAACACTAATTCTATTTTGCATATTTTAACGTTTTTACCTATTAAATACATATTCAATGCATATTTGTAGTTTTATAGTGTATATTATTATTTATAGCTCATATATTGGTCTTTTGTCGGATTTTCATGTTCACAGTCACATAATATCGATAAAATTTCGACCGATCGTTATTTCCAAAGATAAAATTGCATACTTATATCTCATATGCAACATCTATATATATATATATATAGATAGATAGATAGATAAATAAATTCGTTGTTTATATAATGGAATTCAAGTATTCGGTTACAGTCCATGTCGTGCGTTTTATGTTTAAAATTTTGTTCGAGCTCATCTAGTGATTTTTGATATAATTTTAATTCGGAATTTTAAAGTGCCTAAAGTAAAAACATTAAATAGGAGTCGTTTACAGACATACGTAAAGCCAATAACGTATTATCCAAAAGTCGTTCGTATTAAATGGGTAGCACATGGATTACATAGGGTTACCGAAGATATAAGAAATAAATTCCCTCAAGTTGATGAACTCATTTCTAATATAAAAAAAGTTTTTTTAAAAGCACCATCGCGTACAATACGTTTCCAAAATATTTCCCCTAATCTCGCACGTTCACCACAACCTATATTAACGCGTTGGGGTGCATGGCTAAACGCAGCTTTTTATTATTGTGAAAACTTGGAAATTATTAAAGAAATAGTTCTTCAATTGAACAGTGAAGACTTTATTTAAATTAAAAAATCGCAAGATTTGATAAAAGATCCTAATTTTAAAGCTAATTTAATTTACATTAAATCAAATTTTGAAATAATTCCAATGATGTTAGAATAAAAAGATTACTTGCTATCAGAAGCCATGAAAAAAATTAAAAACGCAAAAACCACATTAAAAAAATCAAAACACAAAGTTGCAGGTGGCATTACAAATGCCAAACTTATAACTGTGCTAAAAAAAAACCCTGGATATAAAATAATAAAGACAATTTCTAAGATTTTGGAAGCAGAAATAAACGGCAACAATGAACTACCTAAAAATTTAAATGCAATATGTAAGTGATATTGCATTTATGAAGTATGCTCCTATAAATACTGCTGAGGTCGAGCGAAGTTTTCCAATGTATAAAAATGTACTTACAGATAATCGGAGGAATTTAACGTTTAAACACATTAAAGAATTTCTGATCATCCAATGCAATAAGGTAAAATATGAATTCAATTGTTGTTTTCAGTTTTTATTAATGTGAACTAATACTTTATAGATTGAAGATAAAGAATGTTAAATGGCGACGAAGACGACAAAATACTTTAAAAAAGCTTTTTATACTTTTTTTATTATTTAATACTTATTTTTACATAATTTTACATAATTTTAAACACAATTTTAAGTGCATATTCAAGTACATATTTTAAAATATATACATATATTTTATAGCATATTACAACATTTTTAGAAGCATATTTTGAGAATTTTTTGTGAATATAAATCCGGCCCCTAATCATAAGTAAAGGAGGAAAAGTACTCCACTACTTAAAATTAATGAAAATTTAATAATTATATTTTTAAACATTGCCCACAATGACCAGAAAATTACTATATTATAGAATTATAGTAGTTATCTCAATAAAATTAGATAAAAACGAAGGTATAAGTAATAGCGACTACAGTATCTATGCCTAATTAATATTTTCCAAATTACAGTAAATTATTAAAATTTGTTAATTTTTGGTTTAACTTAAATTATTAATTCTAGTAAAAATACTAGTGTGGCTTTTAATAATTTACACATTTTTATATTTTCAAATAGGCTTCTATAAATAATAATAATTATAAATAAAACACTTTGGACCTAATCTATTATATGAATTCGAAACAGCGTTTTTTTTTTTTTTTTTTTTTTTTAAGCTGTAATATAATATTTTCTCATCACATTTTAAGGTTTTATCTTTAACCCCAAGACAAAAAATAATAACTAATATTGTACCAGATTTTCACCTATATACAGTCTTACATATGCTTACAATGAACATAATACACGTAATAATCATCTTGTAATCATGACGAGGATAATAATTCGATCGGGACGATAATCGCGTGTTATATAAATTGTTTAAACATCGTCGAAACGGATTTTTCATTTTTATCGGACTGAAAAATATATATTTTGGCGGAATATATCTGTCAATTTTTGGAAATTATCCTTACAGCATCGGCCGGCAAATAATGACAACACGTCGTTGGCACGGACTCAGATAAGTGTCGGATAAACGATTTTTCAACGGCGGCGGACGTCGCGATGCCCCTCATTCTTTCCATTAGAGCTATACACGGCCGAAACAGCACTCTCATCATTAATTTATTACACCCAAGCCCTGCCGCTTTTATCGGTCAACGCGAGACGCGCTTAGGTAAGTATATATATATATATATAGTATATAGTATATACACACACATATATAGCTTCTTCCCGGCCACAGCTTCTGTAGGTATACATACACCGGGAGCTTTTCTTGTCTGTTATACCACAATTAGTCGCCCAGTACGTCTGCGTGGGAACATAATAGATCATTCCGGCAATAGAACACCGTGGAGAGTGTCTATGGCTTTTTTGGCACACCGCATACACACCCAGAGGGCACTTCTTATCATCGAACCACCACCGCGGAAAGCAACACCAAAGGTATATCATATTATTATTATCACCATAATATCTATTTTGTATACAATATACAGGGTGTAACAGAAAGACCTGAGAGAGAAAAAATGATACTATAACTAATAAGTAAAAATATTAAGAAATATACTGACAAATTCTCGAAAATCATATTTTTGAAAAGTTATTACATTCCAAATTAATTTAATCAAACAAATATTAAATTTTAAAAAGATTCTAAAAAATAAGCTACTTGACTTTAGATAAATATTTTTACCATCAAATCGTTTTTACAATCAGATTCACAAATAAGCTATTTTGAATTAATCAAAACATTTTTTTTATTAAAGTTTTTTATTTTCAATATTAAAAAATAAACATATAAAAAATTATTATACATAATATTGTATAGCGCCAGGGTCACTTAATAAAAAAAAAAATATTAATTTGAACAAAAGTTATTCCAAAAGTCAGTTCTATTTGTTCACCTTGTATATTATAAACTACTCGCTGATCTTCCGTGTACTCCACGGTGATGTTAGTTTCAAAACTTATATTAATATTACACGAGTATTGTATTACGGGAGGAGATCACGTGCATCATGTCGAAGGTCGAACGAGAGAGATACAATGATTTAATATTATACTTATTAGAAGAAAAAACCATTGCTCGAGAGATTTATTTTGTTTTTGATATTACAAATTCCAGCCATTTTTAAATATTATTATTATATTTACATAATAAAATTGTGCTGTACAGATTTCTATATTAATTAGATAAGTAACTCTGGGAATTATAATATGAAGCCGGGTTACGCTATTTTCTTGGTTGACAAGTATTATGCTATATCATATGTGTATTTACGCTAAATATTAATTGATGTTGTATTGTGTTTTATTATTTCTAGACTTGTTGTTTGTAACAAAAAAAAAAATATTTTATACAGATCATGTTGTCATTATTATTATATTTCACCTTTAAAAAAATGCATAATTTCATTTATTCCTTATACATTTTGTATATGCCAACAAATGCTTTACCAACCAACAAAATGTCGGTTGTCCCCGTGCGAGCTTCACTGTTAACAATGTAAATAATATAATAAGAGTATCTTATCTAGTTAGTATAGAAATCTGTGTTGTGCTGTACCATATTTAATAACAAAATGTACAAAATACTTTTTGATAAAAGAGTTTAATAACGTTTCATGCGTTCATTTGCTATAACCATGCAGTGATTGAAACCTTCGTGTATTATATATTATATGACAATAATTTGAGTAAAATAAGTTATAAACAAGAATTCACCTATATGAACAACTTGTGAAATATTACGTATCAATTAATATTATTGTGATATTTAGAGTGGAATATTATTTAAAAAAAAAAAATGTTTAAATGCGCAGTATGAGTATCAGAACTTTCAATACCTAGTAAAGTTTTCAAAACGATGGTCTCGACTTTTAAAATATATCATTAGATTTTATTGGTGTTGGTGTTACTGTTATGCAATAACCTACCAAATACGATGCATGTGATATTGGTTTCATGTGAAAATTAGCATAGATTGAGTTTAAATCTGAGTATTACTCAGGCGAGTAAGAATAAAAATGTAATCTGACAACATTGCTTGGATAATAACTAATAACTTTTTTGTATAGGTACCCGTAATGATGGATTTAATGTGTTCGGTAACATATTCATATAATAATTAGTTAGTATCAAATACGTTTTTAACGATTTTTTTACGAACTCCAAAATATAGAAAAACATTTTTTTTCAATATTTGCCTCATAAAAATAACCGACAAATTACTGATGGTGTGTATGTGTTGAAAAAACATTTTTTGGAATTTTCGAAATAAAATGGATTGTTAAAAATAAAATTATTAAAGCATATAACACGTTTACTACACAATAGTATTAATTTCATTATAATATGACGTGAAAAGTAGAATTTTCTTTTAAATGAACAAAAATAATAGTTAGATCTGAAAATATGTTAAACAATGTTTATAAAATATAGATGTTTGTATAAGAGCCCGGATAGCAATGTTGTTTACTTTACACGTTAAATTCGTCTCAGGTGTGCCATATTTTATATTAAAGAAAGTGTATTTTCTAATACTAAACTTGAATAGGTAATTAGTTTTATGCTATTACCTATTACTTTTTAAATAGTGTTGTAGTCAATAATCTTCCAAAAAATCTTAGATAATAATATTTACATTATTATACACAAATCATATAATATAATCATACAAATTATAATATTCGAGTTCCTACATTGACAGTCTGCGTCAAACAATCATTAGAGATAAAAAACATCTAGTTCGAGTTGATATAAATTGAACCATAAGACTTCGAAAAATATAAATCATTAAAATTACAGGTAGGTCAGAACAATATAATATTGAATTATGTTATGCATTTGACTGAAAAATACTTAACTAAAATTATTATAGCTTCGATATTTTTGTAAAACTTTTTAATCAGCACTTAATAGATGTCCAGAATATAGTATTTATATTATTTTCTAAATTAAATTTTTAAACAACTATTCATATAGAAGTATGCTAACATATTTTCTTTTAAATAAAAATAAAAATTCTATATAAATAATAAATAATTTACTCGCTAATCACCGTTAAAGATACTTTCTCGTTTGAATTTGATGAACATATTATTATATAATCATTGATTAGACATTTCAAAATATTTGAAATACTCCCAAAATATACAATCTGAATGCAATATATAATAAAATATAAAATCAGATTAGTTTTATGTTGGTTCATTAATAATAATTTGACATACCAATTTAATACTTCTAAAATATTCAAAATAAAACTACAAATAGGTACGAAGATCGAAATTCAAAGTATTCGACGAAAATAACCAATTCTGAATATATTTATTTAAACAAAAATTTCAATTAAAATCCAACGTAAAAGTAAATGGTGAAGTATACAATAAGCAAAATAAGAGTTTTATCATTAAAAGTGTTTTTAGTAACATCTTGAACGCAATTACTAAAGGAAAAAAATAAAAAATAACAATACAAATACAAATATCTATTAAACATTTAAAAATTTAAACTCATTTCTGAAATTATAATTAAAAACATATATATTTTGTTTAAAGGAAATTTTCAATTATTTTTAAACAACATTTAATTTGCATTACTAATTCGATTGTGTACTATAATGTGTTTGATAATTGTTGTGATTTTATCTATTTATATATTATATTCAAACGTGTCCTGATGATCAAGTTGATTGACTGATAAAAGTAGAGCCTAAACTAGGATAGCTAGAAAATAGAAATTGTTATGGTACCTACCTTATAGTTCTTTTTTTTTTTTTATTATTAAATTAAAGTGTTTCTGACATACAAGGTCATCGAATTTATTGATATAATAAAGAATTTTTAACATCATTAAGTAGTTAAGCGTAAATTAATTACAATATATACAGTAAATTACAGTAAATTACAAAGACCTTATAGTTCTATCACCATGTAAAGGTCCATCATGAAACGATTTATCAAAATTTGCATTTCAAATAGATGTTCTTACCACAAGAATATTCATGTAAAAATATTATTTAATTAAACTGTACAACGCTCGGCTGAAAATTAGTTTACAATTGTTGGATATTATTAATATTATGATATTCAATAATAATTCAATAATATTGCATAAATGTACAATTTATTTTGTAAATTGTCATATAAATAGAAGAAAAATGATTTATCAGTTTAAAATTACCAACACTAATCGTATAAGTAAATTAGAGGTAAAATAAGGGTCATATCATTATTTTGAAAATGTTTCAGCCTATAGTGGGAACCCACAGCCATTTAATATAATAATCTTCTATATAAGCTGTATCACGTGATGTTATTTAGTTTTAGTTAGGTGCAGTTTTATGTAAAATAGATATTTACTATTCAGTGAACTCATTGAAGTTTTGCGAAGATGATGATACTATTCTGGTTACAACCACCCTTCGGAAAGTTTCTCGGATTGTGCGTCGTGTGGATTGTTGTTGAGACGCATCATAGTTATTCAGAACATGTTTTAGCCGTGCCTGGTTTAGATGAAATTAGGTATTACCGGAGTACAAATTTTAAAATAAAAACTAGAAACTAATATTATTATCATTTTCAACGTATAATTGACGCCGATGCATAGGCACATTCCGAGTTGAGACGCTATTTTGTTTTCTTCACACTGATCAGTGGTTTTTTGGTTAATTTTTTTTCACTCGTCAAAAATAAATTATTTCGATTTAAAGGGCCCTATGTTTTGTTGATAGACCTAACCATATCTTCTAACAGTTGTTCTACATATATAATAGTTGCGTATAATATACGAAATTTCGGCGATAAATCATTACGGCGTTATTTATGATTAATTGTGTACATGTGTTTTTAGTCAAATTTAATATATTCATACGTTTTACTTACACGCAGTATCTTCTTATGTATAGAACATAATGTAAAACCGTAGGGTTTCTGCAAACAACATCACTGTCAAGATTTACGTTGATAGTCTATTTGATAAATTATTTATATCTTGAGGGTATAGGGAACTGAATGGTAACACAAAAAAAAAGTTGTACACAAGTTAATGAAAATACTTAAGGTTATATTATAATATAAAAAAAAAAAATTAGTATTAATTTAAAATATTATATATGATTTCCTGCGTATTTAAAATTGTACGATGGAGAACACTGATATTTTGTAATTATTATATGTGACTAAGAAATTATTATCGACCGATTTGTAATAGAGTTTGACGTAGGCAATTTACTATAAAAATGTTAGCATGCATGTTTTATGAACGTGTGTGCATAATAACTTAATATGCACACTTATTATTAATAAGTTACCTATCGTTATAGTGTGTATGTGTGTGTGTGTTTAGAATTTTAAATTGTACGAGTAGAGTACAACCACATGCACATGTCACCAATTTTTATTCAGCAAATAATATTGTCTACTTAAATGCATGTACATATTTTTATTCATCGGTTCGGCAGGTAGTAATACTAGTAATACGATGAGAAGTATAAAAATAAATTTAAATTTTCTATGAAGTTTACTTAAGGCATGAGCATATTTTCTAGAGATGTTACGAACTGTTCGATTTTCGAACCGAATCAAATATCTAATAGTTCGGTTCGATAATTGAACCAGAGAAATAAAAATAAAAGTCGATGGAGTAACGGCTAAGATTATAAATTATAATTAAATAATTAATAATTAATATTTATTATTTATAAGTTATTACTATTGTTATTGTTAATTGCGTGTTTCAACCGGCCGCCGCACACCTTTCCTACCACCCATAGCCAATGCCCATTCAGCGCATTATCCGAGATTGTCTAGATAATAGATACTCCGTGCGGTGGGAAAGGGCCAAGGGGGGCCTCGTTATGAAAACCCTCGATACAAAAATAGATTGTTATTAGTTGTTTAATGTTTGCTTGTTTTAAATATTGATGTTTTTCGCTTTTTCTCATCAGTTATCATCATATTAATAATTAAAAATTAAAAATCTCATGCATAATTATTAACTATTAAAGCATTTAAAGTATTTAAGTAAATAATAGTAAAATCTTTATTCAATAATTCTGAGGTATGGTGGCTAAATGATAAATAAATAAATAAATAAATATTAAATATTAAATAAAATAATATCAAATTTAACTTTTAATGTTCGGTTCGAGTTCGATAAAATATTTGAAGAGTTCGGTTCGGTTCAGGTTCGATTAAAAGTGCGTAGGTTCGGATCTGTTCGAGTTCGTTAATTTAAAGAAAAGTTCGGTTCGGGTTCGGTTCGACCTTAAATATTATGGTTCTTAGCATCTCTAAATTTTTTTCCTGCAAAAAGGTAGACATTGAATAGTGAGATAGTTTGTGTTCAAACACCGTGTTATTTGAATATTGATTATTGGTATAAATTACCAACCATAAAAAATATGAGCATATTGTATCGGTAGTACAAGTAAAACATAATATTTTGAACTCTGGGGGCATGTTAAATGGACTGTGCTGGAACATAGATTTAATTTTAAGACACAGGAAAATAACAAATTATTATTTTATAATACATTTTATATCATAAATAATTTCTTATGTATGCTCTTTTTATTATTAAACTTTTTAAAATTCGTAGATTTACGATATTCACTATCGTTTTTAATACGTTTCGTATTCGTCATACTACTTTTTTTTTCTAAAAAAAAAATTATTTTTGCATGACATAAATTTTAAATAAAATATTGAACTTTATATTTATAACTACAACAGTCAACAATACAATATATAAAAAATCGTTTGGTTATTTACTCTTTATTTTGATAAAATGCTCATTAAAATATTATTTTATGAAATTGAGCTTAACTTTTTGTTATTTATATTTCATGAAAAATTCGTATAGAACCTTTATTACTTAACCGTGGCCGGTCACGTCATATTAAAATGTCGAAAACTCCGATACAGCGGAGCTAAGGAAATCGACCTACTTATATATATATATTTAAGAGATTGCTTATAAATTACACACCATTGCATTTGTATTTTGTTTCTATTTGCTACAAGACGACGTTGGGTAACGATAACTGATGGTCTTCGGTTAGGTACACGGTCAAGATAGTAAGATCGATTATTATCAGAACGAGTGTAAAAGTCTCTTAGTAACTGAACGGAAAGTTAAGTAATTCGTTACTATTTTAGATGACTTATGCTTCGTGGTTCAACTTTTCAAACTATCGATATCAAGACGAATTGTTTACTTTTTTCGACAGTGAACTATAATTATTAAACCATTACACAAATAAATTACTATTATTGTATTGTCTGAGTTACATTGAAGGTATAATATTATCTTTCGAGTAAAAATACTTTAGAAACCTCTTAAAAGTTACGAGATTTTTCAAAAATTACTTTAAAATATATAATATACGTATATTATTATTACATGTTTGAGATTAATGAATTATACAAAACACTAAAAATATAATTTGTTCATATATAGTTAGTGGTTTTATTATAGAACCAAACTGGTCATTTTATCGTATAAATATATTTAGGTATACGATGCGTTAATTATTATTAGTGTTAAATTATGTGACATAAAAATGGACCTCTGTGCATATCGGAATCTAAAAAAAAAAAAAACGAAAACCTAATTTATACAGCTGTACTGTTTTCAGGAAAACAACCGTCAACAAAACAAAAAATACAATTCAATTTTTTTTTTCTTCGCTTTGGTCATACAACATGTTCAATTTTAGAATGCATAATTAGATTTAGGCTTATTTGTTTTTTGTAAAACACGACTTTTGTGACTATATTAATTATTACAAGAACATTTAAATAAAAATAAAAGTGTTGATATACAACAAATATTATGTCGAATGATATTATTGGTATTATAAAAAAAAAACTTTGTTAAACTTTGTTTGAGATAGGTAAACAAATTTAAAATATACGCATAATATATACGAGTATATACGTAAATATAATGCATATAAAAATAAAGTTTCTATCAGAAAATAATAATATTATAATGTAAAAATTCTAATGAAGTAATAAATGATAAAATATATAATATATTTGATTTATACTAAGAAATATTTTCCTAATTTATAAATTTAGTAACTATAAGATTAAAATTTTACTGTCTATGCGAATTTGTAATTATATTATGGAATCATTGACGAATGATTCTGTGTATATTTTAAAGCGATAAGATTTAAATAACTATACTATGAAAATAATTGTTATACATGTAGTCTGTTTTAGTTTTTGGTTTTACATTTGCTTGCTATAATATATATATATATTTTAGCATGATGTGTGTTTTTATTTTTTTATTTATTTCGTTATTAATTTTTTTGTTGTGCCTGTCATCACGTTTTGGGGCAGTAAAATTGCTTCGATTTTAGACTTCAGTACCTCGTTCGATCAGAAAGTCTTAATATTTTTCTAAATAATCGGGAAAAACAAACTAAAACTTAAGGGAAAGATGGGAAATTTTACTCACAATTAGTTTTCGACAAAATCGATTTTGGTTTGTTACGTAACTTTAAAACAAATGATCATGGATACATAAATTTTCACTGAATGTTTATATAAGTATATTCCATCCACCATGCAATTTTCGAAAAATTTCGACTTAAGTTGAATTATTTATAGGCATATGCAATTTTCGATCATTATTAGTTTTTTTAAAATTAATATCGATAAAAAATGTATTTATTAGGAAGAAAAAGTTGAAAATTTTTTTACAAGCATTCAAATTTTGATAAAATACGTAAAAATCACAACAATTCATAAATTATTTTATTCTAGAAATTCATAAAAATTTTTCTTTTTTAAATCTAAGATTTGAAATTTTTTAATAATCTATAATATATCCTCGACAGATAAACCGTCTCCGCTCAGAATCGTTTTTTGTACCTATTCAATGATATAATATCATTGGATTCAAATTTAATTCTATCCATTACAATAACCCACTTGTAACCTATTGTACAGCAAAGCGACATCCACGACATCCCGCTTTTTTTTCAAAATTTTTTTTATTAAGTGTTTAATATGTTTGCGTCTGAAAATGACCAAACTGTTTCATTCATAGTTCCCGAAATGTGGGAATTTTTTCAGTTATATGTAAAACAAGGATAGACAACAATGAGCTTTCTATTCCTTATTGTTTATAGATGATAAGAGTTTTGTTTATACTCAGCCATGATATTATGTAAATTATTCAATATGCAGAATTTAGAATTTTCAAGATAAATAGTTAAATAATATTCTAACCGAACCTATTACTTTATTTAATTACGTTATATTTGACCCCTCCGAGGTCAAATAAAATAAAATCACAAAATTCTTTTTATATTTTTTTTTAAACTACCCTCAAATGGCGAACTTATTTTACTAATTATCTTCAGCCTTATTTGGAATTTGAGTACCACGCCAACCAAAATAAAAATAAGCCATAATTAAGACATTAAAAAAAGTCAAGAAATTTATAAGCCTTTAAGGATACTAATTTCCAATGTTGGTTCATTAAAGCTGCATGTGTACATTTTCAGTGAATGTCAGAATGTAATAATATATAATAGGCTGAATAGGAAGGCTTTTGAAAAAAATATTAATCATTACAATCTCAACATTGTCAACATAGCTTAAGGATAAATCACTTAACAATGAATTGTCATATTAAAATTATTGAAACTACAATTTGAAAAAAAACGTTATCGTTATAAAAACAATGATTTAAAATAAGCCTTGCCCCTTGGACTCCATAATATTTAGCGACGTCACAAAGTTATACGATTTTAACAAAGTTTTTTCCAATGATAATTTTAAGTTCTTTTGTAAGTTAAAATAAGAAATCACATATCTCATAGAATAATTTCTAACAATGGTTTACCACTGGACTCTCTTTTCAGTATACTTAAATGTGAAACGTTAATTTAAAAAACTTACCTAATCTAATCAGTTATTTCTTCAAAATACTTTTACACATAAATTCGACGGAATACAATTACTACAACGACCTAGTTGCTTTAAAAGTATTCTAGTAAGCCTAGATTGTATCTCTGTATGGTGACTTCAAACCCAGTTCATCTTCTTATCATAAAAATAAGTTTAGTTTTCATAACAGAAGAAAATTAATCAAACCAGAATTCTTAAGGTATTATATGATTAGCTTAACCGTGTTGAATATATTATAATTTTTGGTCTCACTTTGGATACAATTGTGTTAGTACCGCCACACATAATACAGGAAAAATCAATAATTGATTGTAGATTTATGGTGGGTACCTAAGTCACTATCGTGTTCTGAAGTCAAGCATAGGTCGATGCCATTAGTACCGGATGGGTAATCACCCGGATTTTAGTGACAAGTCCTTGCCACATATACACGTATTCTAATCACAGAAATCAACCTACTACAAAAATAACTCGGGCTAATGACCTCAAATATTGAAACCCATACTCAATAAAAAAAATGTATATATATGTATAATAAATTATAATTTATAGTGCTCTTGAATCTAAACATTGCAATATTATAACATATAATGACGTAACCGTGACAGTATTCTTACAGTTTATTATTATTTGTAAATTATTGTAATATGCGTCTTTACTGTACGCCGATAAACATGACGTTTCTTGTGCAATATATTGTTGCGTGGACTACACAATGTCAGTTAACTTAAGTTATAAGCCGGTCTCTGCTCGCTAAAATATATGCATACACGTGCATCATGTATATAATGTATATATAATATATTATGTATACATAATTCTATACGGATTTAGGCATGTTTTTTCGAGAAAAAAATGTAACGTGATTTATTACTTCGTAGACGATATTGTAACGCATACACTATAATGACATTTGATTATGTAAAACAAAAATGATGTTAAATACATACCCGCAACGGAAGTCAAACTGCAAACGACGTGGAAACACAAGATCCATAGCGCCTGACGGTGCACCGTGCAGTGCGCTTTTTCCATCCCTCAATTTCAGTTTTGTTTGGGCCCCGTCATTTTCCTGAAACAAAACAATTCACTCCGTCAAACGAAAGTTAGAACGATTGCATTGCATTACACGCGGCTAGAGCTCAAGGCGGCCACGGCTGGAGAAAAACAACGTTATTATAATATGGCTGTGGACAAAATGTGATTACGGTTCGCGTGCAATGTTGTGTATATATATTATATACTTTAACGTAAGTATTTAACATAATCGTTGTGTTATATTACAGAATACATTTAACGAATACGTGTGTATATAATGTATACAGAGTGGGTTACGGGAATAAGGCTGAAATTAGTGTTATATGACTAAACGTTTTTGGCCCTATTCCCTCGACCCACACTGTACATTTCAACGCTAACGTATCGCGATGACCATGTGCACACATATTAGTTAGTATAACCGTTAATCAGTTAACCAAGTGAAGTTTGGAACTTTAATATGATTTGAAATTTTGAAATTCAAAAACAAACGAGATTTTATATCTCGGAACTTGAAAAGTGTATTGAAATATAATATGAAATATATGCATTGAGTGATATTATAGAGAATGACTGAATGCAGATTATAATAATGTATAATACTAAGACATTTGTTAAAATCCAAATTCATTGAACTCTGATGATAAATTGTATTTAGTTTTGCAAAGAAATAACATAATTTCAGTAAGAACATCAAGATATATAATATATGTGTATATATAATAAAATATTTTTAAATAAATTGATAAAAACCACATACTGCTATAATGGCAGGGTTAAAATAATGTCAGATTCAATAAAATATTATTATGTAGAGCACTGTGTCTGTAAAAATTACACATTGTTTACCATGTTATGAAGATATTAGTATTGAGCTCTTTTTGATTGTTAAATATTAATATAGTATAGTCTACTTGGAAACCGAACAAAATTGTTATTCGGTACATATTTTGACAGATTTCGATCGTAAACGGTAATACTTTTACGTGCAATGGGGAAAAGATAATAATGTCGTAAGATAAAAAAGAATAAAACTAAAAATGTATATAATTATTGTTTTCAAGAATAAGTGTTAACTAGGGTTCGGAAGTAATAGGAGCAAAAAAACGCAAAATATGCATGCAAATATGCAAGAAAAAATTATAAAATATACAGGGTGATTCTTTTATCAGACAATACTCATTATTTCAAAAACTATTGACTTTTTTCGAATTTTTTTTTCAAAATTTTAGATCTATTTTGTTCTAGAACTATATAATATTTTTAGATTCTGAACGAAGTGATGAATGTATTGATTTTAAAATGATGTGTGTGTTTTTTTTTTTTTTTTGTGTCCTTGTATAGCATAACTAGTCGAAATAATGCTTCAATTTCAAACTTTGGGGGTGGTTTCCGATGTAAGAGTGAATATCTTTGATGCATTATACAGGTCAAAAGTAAACATTTTCCAACAGTTTTCAAAAAAATCTAGAAAAACAAAAAAAAAATGACAGAAAAACGGGAGTTTTTACGCAAAACCAGTTTTCGACCAAATCGATTTTTTTATATTGTTGTAATTCAAAAGCTGATCACTATAAACTATATACTTGAAATTTTCACCAAATGTTAATGTTAGTAATATCTATATACAGTTTAATTTTCAAAATATTTCGACTTTTTTTTGAGATATTTATAGACAACTGAAATTTTTTTTTTGAAGTATCGAAAAAAAATTTTTGGCCCTATCAAAATACTTGAAAATTTAATACAGAGTTTGTCATAAGTTAGTCTTATAGTGATTAAAAAATTATAAGAATATATAGGCACAATTTTTTTTTATAAGCGGTTATATTTCAAATTTTTACGAAATCTGTCGAAAACGCGAAAATTTGCAAGTAATTTTAAAGTTGAAAAATCATAAAATTTTTTGTGTTAATAACTAAGGATTAAAAATACAACACTAAGTTTTCCATTAGTTTTCCTTCAAGTAGCTATGGAGAAAACTCGAAGCATCCTTATAGGAAAAATTCTAAGTGCATTTGAATTTCAAATTTTTACGAAATAGCGTAATGATAACGATTTATCCTCAAACGATTTTAAATATTTGTTATTATTCAAAAAGTATAAGTCGTAGATACATGAAAATTTTACCAGTTATTTAGATTGGCATTTTCTTTACATGATTAAATTCCGAAATATTTTTTTAGATATTTAATGACAACTGAAGTTTTCAATTTTTCTTGAAATTTTTTTTTGAAGTGTCGATAAAATTGTTTTGGCCCTATTAAAAAACTTGAAAATTTAATACACAGTTCCTCATAAGTTATTCTTATAATGATTAAAAATTATAAGAATACATAGATACAATTTTTTTAAATTATTATTTGAAGCTCAAATATTGACAAAAATTCGTCAAAACCATGAATATTTTTTTTGTGTCTGTCATCACGTTTTGGGGCAGTAAAAGTGCTTAGATTTTTGACTTTGAGTACCTCGTTCGATCAGAAAGTCTTAATATTTTTCTATATAATCGGGATAAACAAACTAAAAGTTAAGGGAAAACAGGAAATTTTACGTACAATCAGTTTTTGACAAAATCAATTTTGATACATGAAATTTTCACCGAATGTTTATATAAGTATATTCTATCTACCATGAAGTTATCAAAAATTTTTGATTTAAGTTGAACTATTCATAGGTATATGAAATTTTCGATAATTATTAGTTTTTTTTAAAAAATTAAAATCGATAAAAATTTATTTTTTGAGTAGAAAATCTTGAAAATTTAATACAAGGCTCTCAACATATTGTTACAATAGCAGTTTAATAATAAAAGAAATTCTTTAATACAATTTTTTTTTATAAGCATTCAAAATTTGAATTTTGACAAAATACGTAAAAATCACAAAAATTCGCAAATTGTTTTAAACTAAAAATTCATGAAAAATGTTCTTTTTAAATCTAAGATTTGAAAATTTAATACAAGATTCCTTACAAATTTGTCAATCTTTATCACAAAAAAAATGTCCACCGGAAATTAAAATTAAATTTTTATTAGCATTTGAATTTCAAATATTGACAAAAATTTGTCAACACCATGAATATTTACAAATTATTTTGTAGTTCAAAATTCATAATACTAGCTGTTTGTGTTTATATCTAAGGTTATAAAATTCAACACTAAGTTTTCCATAAGTTTTGCTTCAAATAGCTATAGAGGAAATTTGAAGCGTCATTATAGGAAAATTTTTTCGAGCATTTGAGTTTTAAATTTTTATGAAATCGTGTAATAATTCACCAAGGTAATTTTCAAACCAAGTATATGATAATCTATGATAATATAAGTTATTATGAATTATGATAACTACATGCAATGTTTTTGGAAAAATTGATTAACCATGCCTTATGCAAAATGCGTCCTAATTGAAAAATAAAATATTTGTTTCAAAATAGAATGTATGACAATATTTAAATATAATATATTATCCTAGACTGAAAAATCATCTCAGTTCAGAATCGCTTTTCGTATACAATGATACCTATCATTGCATTCAAATTTAATTTACCCTAGTCATAGGTCCAACCCCCCCCACCCCCTATGTACAGCAGAGCGACATCCACTTACCCGCTTTTAAAAAAAATATGTTCACCCTTATAATTATCAGGTAAACCATTATCAATTTTTGGTTTTAAAATGACAACCTATACTTAAAATTTCATAAACTAAAAAGGCTGTTTTTTCAATGAATTTTCACGTTTAAATTTTCATTTTTTGTTAATCCGTTCACAAGATATAGCCATCCAAAGTTGGGTGATTTTGAGTGGTGTTTGTGTGTTATAGGTGTATGTTAGGTGGTATCAACACACAAACACCATATTATGATTGTTGTTTAATAAAAGAATCACCCTGTATATTTAAAAAAATTGTATTATTTAAAATTCTTATATATAAAAAAAAAAATGAAAAATATATGCGTGTTACCGGTCGACGTTTGAGATTTTATTGAACTGAAAAAATGTAACATTATTTAAAATAAATTGGTTAAGAATGAAAAAAAAAAAATATGTAGAAAATATTAAATGTGCATACAAGTATGCGAAAATCAATGAATTTTGACGAAATATACACTTTTTTCTAAAATTATCGAAATATGCAAAATATGCATTTTTAATTTTCAATTTTTAAACTCAACATTCCATTGCTCGGATTTCTAGCTTGGTCTTAATTCAACAGCATACAGAACTAACTCCTATAACTTACGAACCCTAGTGATACTGTTTTCATATCCATCGCAACATAATTTACTGTTGAAAATTAATCAAATTTAATTTTTGTTAGAAATTTATGTATGGTCACGATTATTTGGGGCTTAATATTTCAACAAATTGATTTAGTATAATATGCCTTCAAAGCATGCCAGAATAAAAATAGAAGTAATAATATTTTATTGGGTGACTTAGCAAAAACAAAAAAAAAAAATCGAGATAAAAACAATCCAACATAATATACGTATTTGATCCGTCACGAATTTCATTATGATGATTGTGTAATACATTACAATATTATATATATAATATATATATGGATATCATCATCGAAAAAATAGTATAAATTGTATTTTAACTTCAAACGGTATCAACGAAAATATTCAGTAGTTTTATTATTATTTTTTGACTGAATGACACATGAATACACTATCAGAAATCCGTAACATCATGATTGCCTGTTTCGAAAATGTACTTTTATACTTTCAAAGAACTTAGGGTTCATTGATCATGGAAACATAAAACATTTTTTTGCCAAAGAAAAAAAAAGTCTTACAAAAAACTATTGATTAGCATCTAATATCTTGAAATATATGACTTATATAGATTATGTTTACAAGTGTATTACGTTCATAATTCACTATATTTTAGAAAAAAAATTCAAAATTATTCTTTGGAAAATATGGTGTTCAATAAAGAAACTTGAGCATTTTCAGAAGACACAGTGATTTCGCGGTCGGATTTTTGATGCTCTAACGGTCTCATAATAATGATCATTAAAACAAAGAAAAAACTTTTGTAATCGAAAACTCACTGTAGTTGTGACTTATACTCTTTGTTATGAATCCATGTCCGTTTTGTAATTATTATAAAAATATTTACTATCGTGCAACGTATAATACACGCGATTCTCTGGTTTCGATCAATCGTGGTTTATTATAAAAGTACACTAATTTGATTTATAAAATACGTATTCAAATTATGTAACTATAATATTATTATTAAAACCAGATACCACAAAACTTCACAAAAGTGTTACGTATCTGACAGTCACGATTATATAGCCATCAATACACAAGTCCCGAGGAAAGGTTGTTCTGGGAAGTTCAGGAAATTGTGGCAAACTCATTCACGGAAAGCTCACGGCCAGTGGTTTGATCACGTACAAATAATGATATACTATATTTGAAAATTAAAACTAGTAACGTTAAATAAATGATGTTGTTTTTTGAAAATGTTGACGTACCACAATCAAAACGAGTTGCAGTTTCGAGGTAAGTACCTATTCTACTTTATGCACTAATAACATCAGTTTTTAAATTTAACCAATTTATATGTATTTGAAAAATATGTTAGATACTTAAATTTAAAAAATATATAATTTGAATGTGTTTTTATAATTAAAGAAAAAAATTGTAGTTGAGCATTCTTGGTGAATAATCATATTATACAATATCGATCGTAGTCTTTTCAAAAACTGCACCAAGTGATCTAAATTCGAAGGTGGTGATTGTGATATAATTGTTTTTGAAATTAAATTTTAAATATTTATAAAAAAAAAATCAGACATATAGTAGAAAATAAGCTTATTTTATAACTCATATATTACTATACTTTTATATCGGTATAATATTTCATAAATTATGCTAGTTTTGTGATCATGGCAGACTATACTATTATAATGTATAATAATTGTAGTGAGGTTATGTATTACAGTTGAATTGTTGAAATCATTACGACGGAATTTAATTTTATTATGTGTTATTACGACAAATCGTTTGAATTCATGTACATTAAGTATACTTATATTGATATTGTTTATACTCATGCGTATTATTCAAATAAATTAATATTTGTGTTCAACTCCAAAGCTCGTAAAACTAATGGTAATAATACCCATAATGATTTATTGTTTCAAGATTTTAATATCGTATTGGGTTGAATGTAAATACAACCACAATTGTATACGTAAAATGTTTGAGAAGTTTATACCCAAAAGTTAAACACTGAAAGTACTCTCTCGAGTAAGAAAATATAAACCAATTAAAATTGGTAAGTATAAAAAATGTTAAAAAATTTCACTTTTGTCAGTTTTTGATAAAACTAGAATTTGGAGTTTTACTTTACAATTAGGGAACAAAAATTGCGAGAAAAAATGATTTCTGATTAGACTTAATTTTTTTTAAAAGAAGAACAATTATATAGGAAATAACAAATTATTTCACTTGAATGGATTTTAAATATTATATTAGCATAACATTTGCCTAACCTAGTTAGGTATTCTGTTACTTACCTATTTGAAATAATCACATTTGATGTAACAGGTTATTATATTAAAGTTGTTATTATTATTTATTTATATCGTTAAGAAAATTGATGTGGTTAGTATAGGTGATAAATTAAATAAAAAATCTATTAAAAATATAGTATATTGTGTGGCAAGGGCGGGAAGTGAGCCACACATACTATTTTTTGTCACGCCCCTGCGTTCATGGAAAACGTTATGCAGGGATCTATGCAACAATTATAGACTATTCTACAAAAACAATTTCATGGAAGACATTTACTAACGCATCGTTCGACGCACTTATCTAGGAACAGTGCAAATTAAATATGTTTAAATGTTTATGCGTCATGCAAGGAGGTTATACTATACATTTAAGATGTAACCAAAAGTTTATGTTTTGTAAGAACCGTGGTAGGTATACATTTTAATTTCTGGTTGTGCAGGGGATACGCGCACGGCGGTCGGCACTTTTGGGGATTTCTTCTTTTCCGCCCGGCACTTTTGGGGATTTCCTCTTTTCCGCCCGGCACTTTTGGGGATTTCCTCTTTTCCACCCGGCACTTTTGGGGATTTCCTCTTTTCCGCCCGGCACTTTGGGGATTTCCACTTTACCGCCCACTGGACGGAAAAAGGACGCTTTCGAACGCTTCAACCGTTGTCGAAAACCAAACTTTCGGTGCAGGCGTGACAAAAAAATATTTTCAGAGATAATCATGAATTATACCATTATTATATAAAAGTTCACATATTTTTGTTGATGAGAACAATGGAGATAAAAATAGAAAAAAAAATTCAATTCTTAAAAATAATGAAAATTGTGATTTTAATTTTTAATGTAACTATTTACAAAAAAAAAGTGTTTTTAAATTTTTCTACACTTGTATCTAAAAAAATATTCCTTCGTATTTTCAATATTTTTAAATTCTTGTAACAACTAAGAACCACCTATTTGGAATGGTCTTATATTTAATTGTCAATGATAATATTATTATAACTCAAGTTAATTATATGAGATATAACATAGTAATTATATTAACAGATGTGAAATAAACCAAATTATGAGACACATTTTAAATTTGCGATGAGTATGACTAAATGCACTATAAAGTTGAGTGATGTGTGTGTGTGTGTGTTTTATTTTTATTTTTTATGATAAGAGAAGAAAGTAGTAGATATGTGAAATTATCGATTTGGCCAAGTTAAGAGTTAAGCATTATTTAATAAAATTAGTGATTACATTTTTTGTTTCAATTTAGAAATAATAACATTAAGTCATGGAAACAAAGTCTTTACTATACTCTAAATAATCCTCACTTTTCAGTATGGGAACCAGCAAATTTGGTTTGAGAATAATTACCGAAATGACATCACCATGGTGAAAATAAATAATTTACCACGATAAATATAAAGAAATAATATAATATTTATCCGCAAGAACGTATCATTAGGACAGTGTAATTAATTTTCAGATGTTTGGTATACGTGGTATCGTACTCCACTAACCTACGCTTTCACACCACCATTTGTCATTCTGATGTTTGAAATTATGTCAAACCTACTGTATACGTTCGTTCAGATCTTGCACCTGCTAGTGACTTCGATTTATTTTAAAATACTAGTGAGTGACCGTGAAATACGGAAAAAAAATCGATATGAATCAAACGAAAAATAAAAATAACGTTCTATTGGAGATCAATAGAAAAAATAAATAAAACCAATCGCCAGTGAGTTTCTTAAAGAAATCAACTTAAAAATGTATCTAACGTCATAACAAAATGTACATTGAAGTTAATTTCTCTGTGAAATCAAAAAAAAACATTTTTTTGTCACAAATAATATACAATTTTATTTTAAATAAATATTTATGGACTTTCATTTCTCCTCATTATCTATTAGATCATGCACTAGAATCAGACTCGTGAAACTCAAGGTTTCTGTAAAGCATTTTTAAACTTCAAACGTTAAAATTTTTTCACTTGTTTTTTATCCCAATATAATTAGACGTTAAAATGACCATAATACTATCAGCTATTTTACGCATCAATACAATTGTCAGTATTTTCATATTATATGTTTTTATTTTATTTTTGAAACGCGTGTTTAAAATATCTCAAAATGGATTTTTCCAGTAACAACTAAGATTGGACGTTTTTCGTAAATAAAAATTAGTGGATTTTACGATCGGGACCGACTATACAGAAATCTCGAGTGTACTAAATCAATCGAATACCAATCAATTATTTCGCATCGTCGAACAGGCCGATTTCGACCATAATATATTATTGATCTTGTTCGTTCAGCATGGATAATGTTGTAGAATAGTCGTAAAGGTGACGCAAAAGTGTCATCAAAGGTCCCACAAAAGATCGTAAATCCAATCACTCACCTCCCGAATTCAGACAAACACTACATAATTTTCCACTCCACTTATTCTTAATTATTCGAAACTTCTTCTGCGGGGTTTCTCACAGGCGACCTATCCTATTCACCACTCGTAATAATATCAATAGGGCCTCGCATAAACAATGGTACGCATTTCTTACGAACCATCGCCATGCCGTCCGTGTTAACCCTGTGTCGGCTAATGAACCATTGTGATAGACAATGGTTTTTGTTGTCAGAAGTTTCGTCTGTAAGTCAGCTGACAGTTATCATCTCTCGGGTTTACTGATTGACTTTCGATCGACACATCAAAACGAAACCGCACCCAATGTACCGTGACTTGAACTCGATTATTTAGCAGATATCATAATAATAATAATATGTACACGCCGCTATTAGATTACATTCCAAGGCACGCAGGCATGCCACTTGAAATTAATTTAATTTTGTACCTACGTATAACAAAAGATAAATTACTAGCGATTCTATTGTTATATTTCGTTATTTTTCTGTTGCTGTGTTATCGTTATAAAGACTCTAAAATTAAACATACCGACAGTTTATCGAGAGATATCGATTTGTTCTAATTTGTTCATTGTTGACTAAACGAGTCTTCTTGAATGTGAACTAAAGCGTATATATTTTGTTACTCTTTTGCAATTATATCACGTATAATTTTTTAGCCAAAAAATAATTTTATTTCACATACATACCTCAGAACAATAATTAATAGGTATGTCTACAAACGGCTATTGTAGTTCATACGACCACCTATTTTCGGTCGGATTTTAACGTAATCTCGTAATCACGTAGATAACCATCGCGGAGGTTTTTTAAAGTAACCTATATTTATAACTACAATTCCTTGGAAAGATAAAATTTTCTAGTCACTGGCAATTTTTACACTAAGATTATTTTAACTACGCATACGGACGAATTAATTATTATAACTCGAAAAATTATAACGGTTATTATTCTCTTGATAACAATGTACGTGAAGACAATCGTTTAAACAACGGGATAAACATCGGGGAAGACGTGCCCACGATCGTTGCTGTGGGGGGGGGGGTTGGCTGTAAAGCGTTGCGCGTGAATTTCTGTATCTAGTGCAGAAAACCACAACTACGGAAATCATAAAAAAACACACGAAAATAAATAAAAGCACACACGCGTAGCACGCCCCACAAACATTAAATCGCTACGACGCGCGACGTTTCGATACAATATGTACTAGAAATATATTAACGAGCGTTGTACACTAGTACGATCATAAAGTATGGTGAGGCGTGGTTCGTCTAATTATTTTTTTTTCTTCCTAATAGTTATACCGTTCACCCGTCCTCTGTGTTCCGATTCGCGACAGTATGTCTGTGTGAGCCATAAAGGTTCCCGTTGTATCCTCACAATCACCATTATCAGAATGGCCGACATGATTATTTTTTGAATCCGATTGCAATTATTGCAAAATATGTTTTGTTTTAAAACCATGACTGTGCTCTTTAACTTTATTACCACGACTTCCTTGTCTTGCGTATTTAACGGGTATAGTTAATTATTGTGTCGCATGTCCCTACGAACGAACTGTTTTTTTCTACAGATTTCTTCTCCATTCTAGATAACTGAACATATTACGTGAAGAAGAAATCTGAAATATTATTATTATTAATTTTTTTTTTTTAGATTTCTGTCGTCGGGTTTGTGCCGCAAGTGAACGAGACGACAACGATTTATTTTGGAATTTTACTAAACTTCGACTCCAATATTATTGTAACAGTATATTATGTATATTATTTTCAAAGCGTATATCTTTACTATCCTAAACTACTGCTTCAATATGGTGTTGGATGGTTCGTTTTTCCTGGAAGAAGTTCTGCCAGTGCGTCAGTGATCGACGACGGCATTGCTGACAGGTTCGATCCCGTGACCTTCGAACGATTTTCGATCACTGTTTTTGTTCGTGTAATATATTACGGCTACATTCCTAGTCGTGGAAGCTATCTTATAAGATGTATTGTGCTCGCGTTTCCAAGAACCCTAAATGTATACACATTTTTTTTTAATGATTTTCTAATATGGAAAGATCCAAAACACAAAGTTGATATTATAGATCTAGGACAGTTGGCAAAAAAAAAACATTTTTCATAAAGTACTTTTCATCAATAATAATATAAATATTTTGTAGACTTAATTTCGAATAAAATGTTTTACCTATTTATTGTATTAAAATTAAAATATGTTTGTATGAGTATCTAACAATATATATAGATACATATATACATTTAGATTGATTAACATTGCTTTAAATATAAATTAACGACTTACAAAACTTTTATATAGGTACAATGATAAATTTAAATCTATATAGTTCAATAATGGTTTTCTATGATCAAACATGTCAAGCCACTTATTTAAATAAAGTAAAAATTATGTTTTTAAATTTATACCATAATACTATATTATACAAAACAGTAGTTAGCAAAATGTTTATTCTTATATAAAACAACAACGATGACGTGCAACTTATACATTTTTATAGTATGTTGGAAGATAATAGGGAACAATTTTCTATTATTATCTATTACTGAATGTGAACACGAAACGTGAAATTCCAAACAAACCAAAAGAACTTATGTATTCAATATTTAACCAGGCATCTGTATTTTTTATAAATTATGGATTTTACCTAAAACTTTTTTATCAATGTTCTTTTTGACAAATTGTCGCTTTTGACGAATAGTTCGGATACCAGCTGGTTTGGGCATGTGATAATATTTTTAAACACTATGAATTTTACATTTCTCTCTTAGTAAATATATCCATCAACGTTAGATCACTCATCACATTTCTTCCTTTTTTAGGAGATGAATGTTTACGGTGTTTAAGCGTAAACCAAACTAATTTGACGAAAGACTCTGGAATTAGCTCTAAAAATCATTAATCGTAGCTGAACGGTTCAGGTACGAATAAAGTTTTTCTAAATTTGCAATATTATCATTATTATTCTATCAAAATAAATTTAAAATAAAAATTCAACGCCGCTTTCTATTTTTGTTATGTAAGTAAGTCAGTATTAACAGAATTTCATTGGTTTTCTTTGAGTCAATTTGTGATATTGCTCTCTTGAGTCGTATGTATTTATTTTTATTTAAAAAATTAAACCACGATCACCGAACTATTTTAATTTATAGATACAATATTAAAGTAACCATTTGTTTATTATTATTATTTTTTTTTTTATTGATCTTTATAGCTTCGGCGACATGGGCCATTAGCTTTATTCATAACTTACATTATACTATTACTTAAAATTTACATGTTTTAGGTGACAATTTAATTACAATAATAAGGGCTGTCGACTATATCTATTATAGTTAAATGTATTTATCTATTTTGGTTGTCCTGAGGAATGACATGATTTTTTCGGGTTGACAGTCGGGACCGATTGATTCGTATAAGTTGGTTGGTATATTTAGTTTTTCTCTTTCTTCTTCATTTGATCGGCATTCTGTCATCAAGTGTTTTACTGGGCGGGTTACTCCGCATGTGGTGCATTCTGACGGTGGTTGGTTCTTCATGAGATGTCTAGTTTATTATTTTATTCATATAGAAATTATTAAAAATAATGAAAGATATTTAAGCCAACACATTTTTAACGATCAATTATTTATTTATTACAAATGATTTGAAATTTTCAGAGAGACAAGTGACGTGGAATAAAAATGTTCACTTCTGTTTAAAACTTTTAACTTTGAAATGGTTATAAATAACAAGTTTCTATTCGAATGATATTATATTTTGTGTATATACCACAAAATATTATAAATATGAATACAATATTAAATATGTATATCACCGGCTGCATCGACTATATATATATTACTAGCTGGTCCCGTGCACTTCGTTGCCCGTTAAATGTACTAAATTTATATGACTCAAACTTTGTTTAATTCGTTATTTAATAATCGGTGTATGGATTTCAAAACTTATCTTAACTTTTCAGTTACCTGGAATAAAAATTTTGATTTGCAGAAGTATAATATTATCAGGTAGGCAATTTATCTGCGGTAGATCGCGGACTTGGTGCTGTTTGTACGTAAGTGTATGATTTAACTCTAAAGTATTAAAGTTATACCAAGTTTCCGTTTTTACTTAATTCCACTAACGGTGAATTAATATAATCAATTAGTAAAAAATCCTTGATTGTGCTAGCAGTATACTTTTATACATATAAATAGATAGCTGATTTACCCGGCGTTGTCCAGGGAAAAAATAGCCCAGGAGGTATTCAACTATTTAATATAAAAAAAATGAGGATGAAAAAACTACTATTTTCTTTATTGTACCTTTTTTATTTCTTAATTTGTATATTATCTCTGTACATATTTCTATTAAGGTTATAATACTTCTTTGTAAACAATATTTATATGTATTTTTTTTTTGCTCATTTTTTGCTGGACAGATGGCGAAACTGTCATTTCATCATCACCTCGTCGAATTCCTCTAACCCGGTAACTCTTTCAAATTTTTCATGCCCAAAACCTTCTCTGTGATGTCCTCTTTAATTTAAAAAAAATTGCAAGACGATTCAATAAGAAGTTTCGAAGCCAAACCGTAACAAAGATTTACTCTTTTGCTTGATTTCAGTTTCATATGATATATAGATATATAGATATAGATAGATATAGATATTATATTATTTTAAAAAAAAATCTAAAACCAATATACCTACATACAATTTTTCTGTACAAAAGTGGAAATATATTTTGGAATATCTATCAAAAGAAGGTATATTAATATTTATTGATAAGCAATGACAAAAAAAAACTTATTTTATTTTGGAATAACTTGTTCACAGATGTTTTATACATTCAGAAAACCTGACGTGTCGTTTATAATATGTAGGTATATGAAAAGAATTTTATTTCATTGTAGTTATATCTATATTAATTAAATTAAATTGTTTTTAATATAATAAGTTTAAGTTTCGTATCATATTGATTAGATCGTATAATTAAAAACGATTTTCCCCCATCCTGATTTCGATAAAAAATATTATGTTTACTCGATGCAACTAAAAAAAAAGTGTACATTCTTTACATTAAAAGTTAAATATTACGATAAAAAAAATACTATGTAAGTGATGTATAATGTTGATGGTTTAAGTTATATATTTTATATATTTGTACCGTACTAAGAAACTACAGTATCTAATTTTTAAAGGGCTAATACTACAAAATTAAGCGTATATAATAGAAGTTATAAAAAGTATGAAAATAGTTTGAAATAATTTTTTTTTTACGTGGAAAAAAAAGAATTTATTTTTGTTAATTCTACTAAATTCAGTAGAAGCAATATGCGTAGATGGTAATAAGATGAAAAGTTAAATCATTTCAAACTAATTTAAAAAACGAACATTGATTTAAAAAATACAGGAATAACGGGTGAACAATATTTTAAAATTAATATTACTAGTTGTTAATTAGCAAATTTTTTTTCTTTATTCTAAAAATTAAATTTATTATTAATTTAGTGTAGTCTTGACCGTAACTTTTAATTAACATATAATCATATAATACATACTATGATTATCGAATTATATTAATACAGTCAACTTATAATATTATGTTTTATGAATTATTCATCTTCTAGTTGAAGAAGGTTCAAATACTAGGTAAATATAGTGTTTATTTATTATAAATATGAGAGATAATAATAAAATATAATAATCAATGTGTTTGTCGGGGGGGGGGGGGGTGCTATGAAATGTTTAGAAATAATAAAACTTAGATAGTTTTGACGTTTAATATAATATATTTAATTATTCCAAAATCACAATCGTCTTAATTTCTTAATTTAACCGAAATCGATCTTCAAATAATTCAAAAGTTATTTATAATTTTTAACTGGTACCAATTCTTATTATTATAATATTAGACGTAGACATTATCATAAAGTCGAGTAAAGTTTCTGTAAGATTCATAATCACACATTTTATCTTGTAAAAACGATATCGATAGTGTGACGTATAATTTATAAAATATTTACACAATATATTATCATATAAATTATAAATATTGTATACAGGTCTATTAAATTAATTTAAACTGCAGCCATTTTTCTCTTAAAAATAATAAATGTTCTTAGACTTTTTTATTTTTTCAATCCATATATTTTTTTTATTTTTTTAATTTTTGTATTTTTTTTCAAAGTTTGTTTCACTTAATTTTAAATTTTTCAAAAATCTTGTTCTGCTGAACTTTTCTTATACGTGTCGATAAAGTGGTTTAAAAATCACGTTGTATAGTATAATATTAATATAATATTATTATGTACCATACAATATAATATTATACGAACTGTGAAGAGAGAGATTTTTGTGAGCGATTTGCGATTTTCTCTCGAAAACGAAATGTACGTACTAGTACGGCTTAATGTCTCGTCGTGTTTCTGCGGTCTCGAAATTCGTTTCCGGAGGCGGTCCAAGTTTTTGGGAAATATATTTATATATACGTGTAGGTACTGTATATATACATATATTCACCGAGAGAGCGTGGGCCATCGTTTCCTGTACTGATCGTTCGGATCGTCAGAAATTATGGGTATCGCGTGTGGCACTGCTATTTGCGAGCCACTTAATTTTTCGCAGTTTTCCTCCATCGTACGCTTTCGCAAAACCACATCATTGTTGTCTTATTTTCATTTCTTGTAAAATCTCGAAACTATTCGATTTAAAGTCTATACTTCTCTCTCCGTAAAGCATGGCCCCCACCAAGGAAGCCCTTTTAACGCCACACTTTCGCGAAACGTTTCCCGCGAGATACATTGTTATATTATGTACATCTCCGTTGGTAATTATTACGTCGTCACACAATTTTTTATTGACCTTAAATACAACTTGGCAGCATTTATAGTTTAAAAAAATGTCTTAATATTTACAATCATTATACATTACGTAATTCTGTTGCATCAATTTAACAATTAATATATTTTGTCGATTAAATTAGTTAATGCTATTAATTGTAACACTTACATTCACTCTTTGTTCGTCCTTCAAATATATCTCGACGTACATTTTTTTACCACGTTCGGACGGTATAAATTACTGTCGCAGAGTCTATATTACCTACGTATAAACAATAATCAGGTTTTTGATGCTTCTTCGAACATTGTATATTTTATCAATGCACTAACGTTATACGGGGTGATGCGGGAAACTAATGTAAACTTTGTTTGAGGATTATATGAGACTCTGTCGCGCATAAACTGCAGGGTTGTATCGTCAAAAGGTGTGGCGAAAATTTTCAATGTGTTGAAAATTTTTAATTTAATTTCCCGTCGGTCGGTTAATGCGATTATGTTAGTACCTACGTAAAATAATAATAATAAGAAGAATCGATTAGTTTTTTCAGAGAGACGTGGGGTCGCGATAAAACTCAAACGCGATTACCACCGATTGATCACCGGGATAGCTGCTGCCACGAACCGTTTTTGGATGAAACTTAGCCTGCACAAATCCTTCAAACTATTATGATATAATATATCAACTGGGATTTCGTCGGAAACACTGCACCACAAGATTTTGTTGCGGTTTGTCTTGATTTCCGGACGTACAAATTACCATATCGAAACGTGATGGTTATAGTTCAGCAATAGTACAATATGAATATGTATATGAATAAACAGATATATCAATCTGTTAGAACTTAGAATTATACATCATTCAATTTGCCAACTGTTTTTTTGTATTATATTTATAAATTTCAAAAATATGACATTACTATATAATATCATTAATCTGCAGCTTAGATCATTATATGATCATAATAATATGCATCTCATACCGATTGTTTCATAGTCGATGGTATAATTTAAATGTGATATTTTTATTTTCATTTTTCAAACGTGACCTTTCCATAGCACGAAAACCTCACGGAAAAATAAATAAATCCGTTTGCACGGCCAACACACATTAATTTCTTGCAGACCGCCGCTGAGCCGCCAATTATCAGTAACTGGCGCCACGGACGCTGCGGTACTACCATACGCATGATAGGAAAATCTACGACGACTTGATCGTATTTATATACTCGTTAAGATTAAATTTCCATGGTTGTATTTTACAAGTATTACTATTATCATTATTACTATACTAAAATATCGTGTTCGTTTATAATATTCTAGTTAATCGCGCGCCAAGCAATATATTTAAATTGCAATTATGAATAACACGATATTATTACACGACACGAAATTTTTTGAACAACATTAAAATATTCAATAAGAGCAATTTTGTATTAGACTATTTTATTGTAATAGTTTACCCTATTAAAATATGTAAAAAAAAATATTTAACCTGATAAGCTTTATTACTTTAAACGACTTTATATCAGTAATTGCTGTCGAATTAGTATCATCCACAACTGCCAAAAATAAAATAAAAACAATGTTAAATGGTCATAAAATTTTAAATAAAATGTTCAGTTTTCTGTTTTTACAGTAAGATTTGTTATAATGGATCATTGAACATTTATGAATTTCAAGCAGATATATCAATATTGTAATATAAACTAAGTATTTTACTATAGAACTATTTATATTTATTTGCTTAAAACTCTATAATATTCATTAATTGGTAAATAATTAATTAATAAAAGCGCTTGTAATATACGAGTAGTATATTTTTTAAGAACAAAATAAATTATTTGTAAAGTAGAAAAAGTGGGTAATATATGGACCAAATAAAAATTAACTATATGTCATATGTGTGTATTTGTTATAACCAAAATTATATTTTTGAAATTAAAATATTGTTTTATTTGTGCTCTGAAAAAGCTTTAAGTGTAGGTATATAGTCATATAATATGTATATTGTATAGTGTATAATTTATATAAACCAAAAATGATTTACAACGGATGATAACGGGTCAAGAGACATCACGTTTTACGAAAATTATGGCTTCACCATATATAGAGTCTAAAAACATAATTGTGAGAATAATCAATTTCGAACGTTCAGAACAAGCCGTCGTATAATAAAGGTTTAAAAAATGCGTTACGTAATTATATATTTTTTTGTTATTATTATTATTATTATTGTTTACCCTTGACGCTCATATATTATATGCATAATATATATATATTCACGCAAATATGCACACATACACACGTGTGTATGTTATAAACTCAACTTCGTTAACAGTTAAGTACAAAGGTGCGTATACAAGTCGGGAAAAATTTATTTTCAACAGGGCATTTAATAATTTCAGTATATTATAAAAAAAAGTGTTATTGTGCGCTTAAGGTATAAATGTGTGTTCTGAATGTCTGTCCATTAAAAATGTTAATTATTCCATATTATGTATATTAATAATTGATATTAGTTCAGAGCGAATTACAATTATACCGCACTAACGGTATATTATAATGATATAATCAGTCACACATACTATTTAAATTTTAATGATAAATTCAACAGAATGTCAAGAAAAATATTAAAAATTATTTTCACATTTATTGTTATTACCGAAGCCGATAATTCTATACCCATCAAATTGTTTCCTGTAAGTACTGCGTAAATATATGTGTATTAATTATAGTTTCCTATACGATAATGTAAGATAATGTCCAACGAATATATTATAACAATAATATTATGATTAAAATCACACATACAGAATAGACTTGTCTTGATTTCTCATCGGAAAATATATAAATTACAAAGAATACATTTGGAAGTTTTTGAGAACTCGTTCAATATACAAAAAACTGATTATAAATAAAGCTAATAATAATGCTAAAAATAAAAATATTATTGAAAATTTAATACTCTCTTTGCTGGTAATATGCAATGGATACTTTATTGTTATTGTTATTTCGTTAAAACGGTATAAGATAAAATACAACAGAAATACAAATATATTTTATAAATAAACTGGAAATTTCAGTTGGCCGTGCAGCATTGCAATTTTTTTTAAATGTTTTAAAAATAGAATAAATTTAAATATTTTTAATTTGAGTAATAAATTACAAAAACCAACGTTTGAGTGTATAAAATACCAACACGTTATTTTTGTTATCAGTAATATTAATACTCGAAAGCTAATTTTATTGTATTACGAATATAATATTATATAACATGGTATTATAATAGAAACAAAAATTACATTAATTATATTAGTTATTATTGTTATACGCAAGAAGTCGAAATACAATGCATATAATAACTATAAATAAATCTCAATAGGTCATGGTCTGGTGCATCAAAACTGTAATCTATTGGAATTAATCACTGTCTTGTTCTAAAACAATGTTGTAATTAAAAATCGAATAGTTTCCAATGGATTTCAATCAAGCCACAAATTTACTAGGTATATACACAGATGATTTTCGTTTTGAATTCAGAAACGTGAGTAACTTTAAAGACCACATCACCATTCAAGTTGAGAACTAAAAGTATAAACGTAAATCGTGTTTGGCATTGTATTGCATAAAGCCTGTGGTTATTGATAAATCTCGTTTTATTTAGTATGCTTAAAAAGTAAATTTTCAACTAACTATACTTTTACACATTTTTTAATAGAATCCATTTTGTATTTTCCATACACAATATATTACAATAAAAATATAAAATGAATAAAAATGTAATTTTCGCGTGTCGTTGCCTCAAAGAAAGTGAAGAAATTAAAAAAAAAAAAAAAAACAAACACTAGCGTATGTAAAACGAATTCATATTCGAGAACTCAGGATACGCGTAAGTATATTAAATATTATGCCACCATAAAGAAATAAAAAATGATATTAACTTAAAGAATAATATAGCATAATATATAATATATATTCATCATTACCAGTACTGAAACTACTGAAAGACGTTAAAAAATATGTTGTTAAATAATCATAAACGAGTACCTATATGGTATAATAGAACCTTAGTTGAAATTTACATTAGGTTTATTGAATGATTTTAAAATATTATTCACGTCGATACGGCGGTAGTGTTTGTGCACAAATTTTGTGTCATAATATTACTACGCTGAATACAGTATTTACAATAACCAATAACAGTAATAGTAATAAATAACTATGATACATTGTAAAATGCTAACGGTTAACTGCTGCTGCTGCAGTGAGTTTCAGAATATTATAATAACATAATATTATTAGAACAATAATATTATTGTTATAATTTATAAATATTTGCGTTAGGACGGCGCATCGTGTAGGCAATATCGCTACATCGGTGCGTAGGAGCGACAGACAACGCTCGGGTTGGAAACATAATCTATAACTAATAATTAACAGTATTATCGATAATAATATTATTTTAAAATTAATACATAGACTACGGTGGTGGCGCAATCATGCAATATTATAACACTGTTGCTAAAACATATTAATTAGAGGCAGAAGTCTTTTATAATAGGTACGTTTCAGTAGGTTTGTCGTATATTGTTGTTTAATTAAGACTGCATTATGTGTCGTTGAACGTTTTCCAACTTCGCCCGATAACCATACTATACTATTATTACACATTATTAATTTATTGTAAAGCTCGTAGTCACAATGAAATTCAAAAAACTGATGGGCAGAGATCGATTTAACGATCGTATACGGGCGGCCATCGAAAATTTGCCGATCACCGACGACATAGGTGTCGATCCCGCACTTAAATAATTGAGCGTATCTAATAAGCGCACCTATTTTTTAGTTAAAACCTATTTTATCAAATACTCCTGATGTTTATTAGATCGATGGACAGGAATCGGTTTAACGGTCGTTTACAGGCCAGCAAAAAATCACCCATCAACATTCGTGTCTGTTAAGTCATATCATCGCTGCCGTTATACCGATGACGTAGGAGTTAATCACGTACTGAAATTACGTACACTTAATAAACATACTTATCTAGTTAAGAATAATTATATGAAAAAGTTTTTTATGATTAAGGTGGTAGTATGATTTTTTTTAACAATTTAAATTTATTAAAACAATTTCATTGAAAAATACGTTTTTTACTATATTTTTTGGTTCTAATTTTTAAGTTTTTAATTTATTTGAACGATTGCATACATTTTTAATTCAATTTTCTCAAGTTTAGACTTTAAATTTATAAAACAAAATACACAGAAAATAACAAAACACTTTTACATGTATACGCACTCCACGCCAATCGATTCGAGTGATGACAGGTCAGATATTTATTTATTTGTAATGAGTACCTATTTTATAAAATATACAAGCCACTGTTTGTATTGTTTTGATTGTATAGTATAAATAGACGTTTTGATGACAAATACTTGAGTAAATCCTGTATAGAATCTTGATTTGTATTGCGAATTAAATTAAAATTTTTGATTTTTATATTTAGTGATTATAGTGGGTACAATAACAAATAAATAAATGCTGTAGGCAATATGAATTTTAAAAAAAAATCTTGTAAAAATTATAATTATTTAAAACGGAAGTATATAACTACAGTGCTTAAGATATTAATATTATAAATTTTGAGTGTTTGACGTCGTTGCATGATGGTAATAATAATTGTTAATAATATATTAATTTATGTAAATATACCTACTTACCTACCTACACCACGTTTAATTAATAACATGGATGTATGTTTAATGTTTACTATTAGTTAAGAGTTGTTATAGGACTACGTAGTTAGGTAAAATACCTTTTGTAAGACATTTGATTTTTTTTTTTAATGTTATGAAACACACGTAGGTCATGAGATACTTTCGGAATGTGAAGGGGAAAAAAATAAATATCAAACTGCGTTCGTTAAAAAAAAAAAAAAAAAAAAATATGTTAATATACTTTTGAAATTGAAGTTTGGGTGTTACAAGGAGTTTTGAAATCTTTTTATGGTTTATATATTACGATAACGTTATACTAGGAATTGCTCCACAGGGATAATACCAAAAATCAAGATTCGAATTTAAAGTATAAATTTAAGGCGGATATAGCGTAAAACATAATGGAATTTATAATTTCCGTTTATATAACTATATATTATGTGCATTGTGCAAGCCTATGTACCGAGCCCAATGAATTGTTTTAAAACGTATCATGGTGTGTATTTATATATTATACACCAACAGATTAAGCATATAATATATTATACAGAGTGTTTCACCAAATTACTCATCCCATTTTTCTCTTCTTCAATAATTACAGTAATTGAAAATCTGATATTTGGATTTTTTAAATATGCCAAAAGTCCAAAATATGATTAAATTCTTGATTTTTAACTATTTGAGAATTATCCCGTATTTTCCTAATCTATTGATATTTAAATGACAACTCCCTTTTTTACCATACATTTTTAGTGGATATTTTACGGAAAACGTTGATGTAACAAAATCAAAATTCCAAAGAGTAATTTCCAATGCTTCGTGAATCATCCTGTATATAAAATAACGGGTATTCGCTTTAGTTTGTGTGATTTTAAATCGATTTCGAATGCTACGTAGAAACTAAAGTGCGAAAAGGTTTTGTTTTGATACCCACACGTTGTAAATATATTAAAATGAAAATGAATTATGACTTTTAATACTCTCACGCGGTTTGATTAATGCTTTCTCTTATATTATTGTGTTTTTCAATTATTGCGGTTACGTATCATGTATGCATTAACACTTTTGTTCTAACAATACTGCAACCACGAAATTCATACAATTTATTAGAAACGTGGTAGAAAATAATAATAAAATTTACCTAAACGCTTATGGCGTAGTTGAATGTATATTATATAATGTGATTATTGCATTTTATCACCTCGTCGTTTTCATTGTCCTTCTACGGCGTGAATTAACATATTATTATTTCATATTCGTTGTTTCGGCATTAAAATATTATAGAATTTTATACAAAATACACAGAATAGCAAACGAAACACATTTCTAGAAATCCATCATAATCCAACCCAGGTATATCATAGTTTAACAGGCCTCATTCAATAACTTTATAAAGCTCATCGCGTGAAAAATTAATCATCATTGAATTTTACGTAATGACTACTGAAGGAATATTGCATTCTAACTATTCGTTAGAGATTCAACCAAATAAAAGGAAATACGTAATGCAAACGATCATTACAACCACAAATAGGTACGAGTCATATGTTGTATAGGATATATCTCTATTTAAAACGTTCAAACAATAGTAATGAAATGTAAGTATAAAATATAAAAATAATAATTATCATCATAAAAACACTTGTCGCATTTGGTATGTTTGAGGAAATGGAGATTACGATAATAATTCTTCTGTTCACGCTATTCACTTCTGCCACCACCACCACCATCACATCACATCACTATTTAGCAGCAAAATCTCTCGCCGTGCATAGAATTCACTCTATTCTTTCTCGTCCTATTACTTTCTCACCACAGAAAATCTCCTGTTCACATCGCGAAGAGCACAAACAGCAGTACTTCACGATGACAAAGATAGTGCGTGTATAGTATTTATAAATTATATGTATAGTAGTAGACTTCACAGCAGTTGTTTTTGTTTGGGGACTTTTGTGTTCCGTCCCTATATGTTATGAATACACCCTCATATTAAATTATGTACATACACAGATAGAGCTGGAGAGAGCAAAAGATAGAGTTTGAATAAAAGAGAAAGGACGAGAAAGTGAGAGTGAAATGGGGGGGGGGGGCAGAGAGAGCCGTGTATATGTTTTCGACAAATTCCGGTGCAGCGGTCTTTATTTTATTTTCCAAACCATTAAGTCATGGGACGTGGTTTTAGCGACGATGAGGACGACGACGACTACACTTTCGTACCCCACACACCCCTATCGTTTTTCGACTGGGGCCACGAAAAAACAAAAGACGGAAAACCGTTTGCCTTGGCATTATGTTTTCGCTGAAAACATCTTGAACCGGCGATAATATTCATAAGCGAGTGCCGGGCGCTTTGTCTTTGTGATTTGAATTACGAGCGTTCAACGTCACTTCCACCGGCCGCCGCCACCGTATAGCCCACGAATAACAACAACAATTATATTATATTTTTTATTATTTTTATTATAATATTATGCGTGAGCCAGTTGTTGTTTGTGATCCAACGAAAGAAGCGCGGACTTATACGCCGTGACCGTCGTTGCCAGACAGAACGTCTTGATGACGTTCCGGTAGTACTACAATGAATAACATGTGATGCAGAAGTAACAGAAAACTAAGTTTCTTGAACAATATAACATCATAAAAGTATATTGTTTGTATGTTACTCGTGCCTGACTCTGAGTAGCGGTGTGAGGATATTGTATTTATATACATATATCTATATAATAAGTTTCAAAAGTTGTAAACATTGTATTTGATATGATATTATTATGTTATATCGTAATTATCGGAGTTGATAATTTTATGAATATAGAGGTTGTTAAAAAGAACCGAAAACAAAAAATAAAAAATAAACAAAATACAAAAATCTGCAATTTTCGAAAAATTAAGCAAACGGACAGATCAATCAAACAACACTATTGAAACTTTTCTTAAAGAATGTATTCTTGTGTAAAAAAAAAAAATTTTGGTCACGGAAAATGTAATGATCTAAATTGGATCCTCATCAGTTTATAATAATATTGTCGATAAACTATATATTTTGTGTAAAAAATTTAATAGTGTTAAATAAAATATGCAATGAAAATACTTTTATTAGTTTTGTGTTTTTGAGAATGTCATTTGTTTCTTAACTTTAAGTAATTATTGTTTGAATAAAGCGATTGTGTGTGTATGTGTTTTTTTAATAATATTAATGACAAAATATTCGTAGGCCGTTCAGATGTGGTCACTATTTTACATGATATAAATAAATATCGCCTAAAACATATGATCTTCAATAGTGATAATATTATGTTTGTTGCACAATACATTTTTTAGTCATCTGAGAGACTAAATAATTTGATTTTTTCATCGATCATTGGGGTGTTATAATTTAAATATTATATTCGAATTATAAGCCCATTGCACGTATAGCCGGACAAGTCTCAATGATTTGAAAAATTAGAAAAATTAAAATTAATTTTTCTCAGGGTATCGTTTTTTTACGAACTTACGTCGTATACCTATTACTTGTTATTTGTGAATGTAAATAAAATATAATGTTTATCTTTGTTTAGTCGACCGTGGTGCGTAGACATTAGCCATTTAACCAGAAATTCATCTAAAAACTACCTGATTTCATTTTCTTGGAATTCTGTAGGTCTTAAGTTTTCTCGCTTTTATTCTTGAAAATAACACTCATCGTGGATACCTATAAACTTGTTTATTTTCATGCAGAGAAAACATTAATTATACTTGGTCCTAATATAAAGTATGATTTGAAAGAAATTTGATTTTCGAAATCCTCGTTTATCTCTATAGCATAAATTTCAGAATTGATTGAAACAAGTGGACGGAAAATAGAGATATAATTATCAATATCACACGATTGGTTTGTAATTTTAATGGAATTAGTTAGTGCTGTAGAAACAATATTATGAACCATCGGAAATGTCTGTGTGCAGTGGATTTGAAAAATGTACAGCTGATATTCCATAAACGGCATAACGTATATACACAACGTAAATATCACTCACTCCGAGTATATTAGTTATCTCGAAATAAGTTTTGCCGTTTTGGAGTCTATCAAAGTATATTCAAGCCAACTATATGCATACATTACAGCAAGTTATCTTGTAGTTGCCGTGTAGATAATATTATAGTTTCTTGTCTTAATTTGCATGCATATGAATTACTAATGGATTTTTAATGTTTTATTCAATATATTTAGACGTTTACTGTCGAAAGAAAACTCGCATGTTACCGGATGATCGTTTATGACTGGTACATAGGCTCAGTTGAACCAATAACTGCTAATGGCCCACAAAATAATAATAATAATAATAATAATAAAAATATATTATATATACCTGCATAATGCAAATCGGTTTATCAGTGTGGTACTGCTACTCATGGCACGATATTATTTTCTACTTACACTGATCTATGGCAAAGTCAAAGACGAGTTGTCTTATTGAGTTAATAGGAAGACCCACGAATAAAGTTCATACGCTGTAACTACCTCAAGAGTTATTAAATTACTGATATAATAACGTAATATACGTAGGTATTGTAATATCGTTAATTTGCTTTTATATGACGTGTTTTTCATTCGTTTTTTAATTTTCGTTCGTTAATGATATTACATTGTTAAAAAACCCCGGCTTCTCTGGCTATGTATCCGAAGTAAATGAAAATTATCCAAAAAATATGAAATAATAGGAAGCTTGGAGCTCAGAAAATATTTGTTATGTTCCAAAAACACTACATACTTACCATAAAACAGCGTTATAAGATTATTCTCGAGCGTAAAAAAACAGCTTTGTACAGTCACTTGTAAAAATTAAAACTATAACCATTAGTGGAGAAAACGTGACATTTTTTTATAAATAGTTTGAGATATATTAAACAATAATTTTTAAACAGAAAAAAATACGAGTTTTTTATTTACTTTCGTATAGAATTTTTTGTCGTTGTGTTTCGCTATTAAACTAAAAGAAAATTATCTTTAATTTTTTACGAAAATAAAGTAAATTATTAAACATTATATTTTGTTAATTAATATTATGACTAACGTATTGTTTCATTATAAAAGTATTAACTGCATTTTTTTAAATTATAACAGAAGTTTTCAATTTTACGTAATGAATAAATTCGTGGACGAGCTTATCCAAATAATATAGGTGCTTAATGTTTATTACTAGTTCATATGATTATATACATATATATATATATATGATATTGATTATTATCAAAGATATCAGATATATATCTTACATTATAAAAATTGCCTAAAAATATTAAGAATATTTTCGATAGGTAACGGTTATAATATTATTAAAGTTGCATCCTTTTAAATTAATTATAAACACCGAATACGAATATATTATATAAATTGTTTGTCATTGAACATGTTTTACATTTTTGATTAGCTATTACTGAATATAACACACATCATTAATGAACATCTGAACAATTAAAAACTAATAATTCAACAGTTATCATACCTAGTTGGTAATATTTTTAAAACAATTTCTGTGATTCATCCTATAGAAAAACAAATGGAAATATACCATGGCAACTAAAACTTCACCAAGACTCGATATGAAAACCAATTAATTCACAGGAAACACAAAAAACTAAGAACAAAAGAACGTTTTAATATTGATTAGTATATACATATGTGTATTTTCAGCGACCCTCTAAAATTATTTTAAGAGCTTATTTTTACCACAAAATTGTCATAGACTTAGAGGTTCAAACATACACAATGTGCACCGATGGATAAATTACAAATATTTATATTTCATTTGATGGATAACGTATGAAAGTAATATTGTTTCAAGGTAAGCGAATGGTTATTGAATGAGGCATGTCCAAGCAGACGAAAATGTAAATTATTGATTAAGGATATTTTTGCGATGAAATATTACAAGAATTTACACATAAATGTTTATTGAAATTATTATCGGCCATAAAATGAATTATTTTATGCTTAATTAAGTCCAATCAACTTGTCTATACCAGAATTCAGTGTATTACGTCCTTGTCGATCTAGCATATTATTATTATGCTTCACGGTAAAATTGATGTGTAGTTATTTTGATTCATCGAAGTAGTAACACATAAGGTTGCCATCGTCATTTATTTTATATTTTTAGTTTATCGTTTGAACACTATATTATTAAATTTCAAAGACGTCCGCAGAAAATTATCAAAAAGCGCCCAACCGAATTTATATTTTAATCATAATAAATTGGTCACGACTGGCTCTCGAAAAAGACGATAAGATGGTTTGAATATAATATGTTGTTGATTTTATTATTTTGTAAGACTCGATATGAACACGTGTCTTACAAGTTATTCTACAAGCGTTTGATAACCGTAGACACAATCGATTTTTCTGGTTAAGTATGTTTATTATTGTATTAAATGCGTTAGACTTGGTTAAGTTGGATAAAGACAACAGCTGTAATTGTTGTATACATACCATATTTAGATACCAATACCGTATCAGAATCGTTGGAAGTAGGTACCAGCTTAGGTTAGGTTAGGTTATAGATTAACGTATATTAGTACGTAACTTTTCGTTCAATACGATCGCAAAAACATAAAATTGTATATTTAATACTCAAATGGACGTTACATTTTTGATTCAATATTGATTTATAATGATTATAGTTGTCCAACTTACGAAATACTGAACTACAATGACTGGGACCCACTGTGTAGGGAGGAGGGTGTGCTGAGGTGACTCGAATGTTTTTATCCGATTCTCTTGCTGGTTCTGTCGAAAATAAGATATCAATATTGTGAACTTTGGATTTGAAGGTCTTCTACAGCTTTAAATTGTTATTATATGTTAACTACAGAAATTATATACATAATTATTCATGATCTAGGTAGGTACTTAAAATGTTTGATACCATTTGATTTTTATTGTTTAGAACTATAGTGATGAAACAGCAACGAAAACAATTTTAAAATTATTCGTTTTTTAAAATACACAATGAATGCACTAATAAAAATTTAATTCGGAGCGTAAAAATCTTCTTAATAATATGCTCATAAAAGGTTTATCATAATAATAATACACATTTTGTACATACATTGTGTAAAATATTAAATAATAATAATATTATATAATAATATATTGTACAGCGTTAGATTAGGTCATGAAGCGCGCGTCAAACTTCGCATAATTTATATCTTTTCTACTATACACGTGCGTTACATTATAATATTATGATATATAATTTATTATTTTGAGCCGACCGCAGTTCCAAGGGCAAAATAAAAAACCCCGATATTAATATGCATACATTTTCACACACAGCGCAGTATCGTATTCCGTGCCAAAAATATTGGACACTGAGTATTAAAAAAAAAAACTAATAATTCAATCTTATCTCGACAACCATTCGAGTACAAACGACGTACATTATTATTTTTATATTGTACAATACGATTTCAATAAAATATTTATATATATATAAAAAAAAAAACAACAAATTAAGTTTATGCGGTCATCAAAACGTTCATCCGTGTTCCGCGTATTACTGTTATTGTTATTTTTTTCTAAAGCGATATTATACGATAACAATAATAATAATAATAATAATATGTTAAACGTATTTTATTTTATAATTGGTTTTAAAACGATAATCGAGCCGTTCCCAACGCAGAATCCCTCCGGTTGGGAGGGGGGGGGGGGGGTGAAATGTAGATTAGAGGCGAACCGCAGTGATTTCAATCGACGTGAATAATGCTCCATGAAAAACCCACCCCTCACCCTTTTGCAGTTGCACCGGGAGTCCGGAAAACAACGCAAAGCGCTGTTTGATTGATAACAACCTCACACTTTCACTGCCCGCCTGCCCACCCACCTCCACTGCCACTAACGCCACTGCCGAGACTCCACCGCCATACCTCCGAGAGTACATCACATGACGTTTTCGGTCGGACGTTATTAATCATCTAGGAGCCACCACAACCATGACCTCCACCGCCACCGTACCGTCAACTACCCTCCACGTCACGATCCACGTTTGTGCTTTTACGACGCGCTTACAATTATTACCACGTCTTCACGTCTTGGGTGGTGTTTTGACGACGATGACGACCTCCACGCAGCAGACACCATCGTCCGATAACAATATAACGACCAACGGACTTTCCGTACACGTCACCGCACGAAAGCGCGTACGGTGTAATACTGTAGTCTGTAAGTAAATATTGTTAAAATAATATTATGAGTAGGGTCGGGATTTTGATGCAAAGTAATTTTTTTTTCTATTGCTTTGAAACGTCGTTCCGTAAATAGCTATAAAATTTGTTTAGGTTGATACTGATTATATATTAAAGACATTTTTACTTTGCATTTTTTGAAAAAATAAACCTTAAATACATTTTTTAAAGATTTTAGTGTATTTTCTTAGTTTTTAGAGCAATTTTCACAATTTGTTCATAAAATGAACCAAAGTTGTTGCGATTAACAAGATACTTTCACAAACTGCAGGCGGTACAAATAGTAAATAATATAACTAGCAAAGTTATCGTCGATAGCAATTTTATCATAGCTAGGCTACAGGCTAGTTATAATAACTAGCAAAAACAATTTAAAATATAAAATTTTTATTATATATTGAATGAGTGGTTAAGAAAACAGAAGTACAACAGAACAAAACAAGTAACAACGTACGGTACTATAAAAACAAAAAATACACAATAACAACTGTAGTATCATTTTAATTTTCTTTCCAATTTTTAAGTTATAATAAATATAATTTTAATGCATTTATTGAGTTTTTTAAAAATATTTTTTGAATTTTTTAGAGCGTTGAAATCATACCTCTTAATATGAGTATTTATCGTGAGAAATAATAGTAGGTACGTATCTCACTCCTCACGACTTATGCGGATGGTTGGTTGGTAAACATTTTTTCGATAGAAATATCCTCAGTATATTTTCGTGGGAACTAGCCAAATGTCGCAATGTCTCGGTATACGTACAAGCTTTTAGGTTAATTGCAACGAGACATTATTCCATAGTGCCATTATCATTATTGAATGTAAGACGTTACACTATACATAAAGAACGAGAACTAACGATTTTGTATACGATCAATATTATAAGAAAATATAATACATAATTGTTTTGATGATAATTATTGAAATACTTTAATGTATAGACACTACGACTAAATGTTCTTAAAATATCATTCTATTTTCGGTTGAAAATATATGCATTTCTCAATATAAAAAAAATGGATACGGGCATTGGAAAAAAGCAAAAAAAAAAAAAAAATGAATCCTAATTAACTATCAATATATTTTATATTTCACGTAGAACTTCAGTAACAAAAGTGTGCTTGTGTTGTCGGATGAAGTGGCTTTATTGAGTGTATAAAAAATGTTTATCGGTCAACGATTAATGTTTGTATTTTAAAAATAAATAAATTCAATTTACAATCGAAATTCATTAATTAGTTTTTTTTTTTAAATTATTATTCTTTATTATAAACATCTACGGCAATGATAGCCATTCGTTAATTATTTTGTTGCTATATTTGGTTGTACAATTTGATGTTTTTCAAAAACTTATTGCGGTGATGTCTGCGTCGGTTCCGAGTGCTGCGTCTATTGATTTATTATCATTATTATTACTATACAAAGATACAATAAATGTGTTATTATTTATAACTATAGAAACCTTAGTGTCGAGTAAGCCACGAAAGTAACGCTTTTTGGTCGCAATGTCTGATCACACGTCTAGAGAAGTTTCACTTAAAAAATTCCAGAAACGATTCATATAACCATGAGTGTTTGATTGATTTTCATTGCACAGCGCACACGTCTGCACATGCGCAAATTGCTGTTGTAACTGTGTTTGGATGTTAAATATTTGAAAACGACGATAAATCAAATAGGAATAAGAAATACGCGTTTGATTCATTGGTTGAAACTATAATATGGTTGTTGACGATACTTATAAATGTTTCTGCGGATGTCGCGGTCGGTCGTGTTTCCGTTTTTCAAACTACGTATATTATATTGAGGGAATCGGAATATTATAAGCCACACAAATGTTATATTATAACATAATTTAACTATTATTATTACTATCGCTATCTATAGTTCAGTTTTTGTTTGTTTCTGTTATTTTTTATTAAAAGTTAATTTTTATACAACACAATGCCTTTGTACACGGATTGTTTTGTAAATGAAGTTCTCTCCGTCAATAAAGAATAATAATAAAATAATTTAGCGACTACGTGGAGTATTCCAGCACATTCAGCTGGAACTTTTTGACGAAACCTTATATACAGTGTGTAACAGAAAGACCCGACAGAAAAAAAAATATGTTATTAAAATTTTTACTTTTTTATGATAAATAAATAATTATGAAATAATATGCCCATCTTAGCAAATTCTCAAAAATCATATTTTTAAAAATAGTTATTACGTTCTAAATTAATTCAACCAAAAAAATATTGAATATTAAAATATTCTAAAAAATAAACTATTTGACTTACATACATTTTTTAACCATCAAAATTTTTCTTATAGCCCTATTCAAAAATAGACTATTTTGAATTTATCTAAAATAATTTTAAACATAATGAAATTAATTATACATGTAGCGCTAGGGTGTCTTAATGAAAGAAAATACACTCTGGGGAAGTAAAACTTCTTTCATAAGTATTGGGTCCGTTTAATCATAAGTGAGATAGGGAAGGAGTGAAAAAAATCAGTACGAAAACGCGCTATCACACTCGGACATATAACATTTAACCATTCAAGCGATTTCTGTTGGAGTCATACACACGCATTCATACACCGTTTCATTTTTTTGGGACGTTTAATTTTTCGTGACGATTTTTTTCTCCATCCATACCTCAAGAAAGAAGTTTTACTTCAAAAAAATATTAATTTGAACAAAAACTATTGCAAAAGTTAGTTCTATCTGTTACACCATGTATAGTATATATTCTTTATAATCAATACAATATTTCTCAAAATCAATAATAATCCTTCACTCAGAAAATATACGATTAAGAACTCTATACGAATATCGATGTCTCTAAACAATTTTTATTTTTTTATACTAAATTCATAAATCTAATAGAAATATTAACTGTATATCTACAACATAAGATGGCTATTAAATTTCTACAGAAAAATTTCCTTTGGAATAAAGACTACATTGAGTTTGATGATTTTCCCGCTAATAAAATGATACCTTGATAAATGGATTTCAGTACCAGTTTTAACTCACCTTTTTCAGATATGACCAATCGATTTCATTATTTCATCAGAAGTTATTGAACCACGCTAAATCTTTACCTAAGCCACAGTAGAATCGTACCCCTTATCAAAACGCCCCACTCAAAACTAAAACAGCCCACGAGGGGGTCCATGTCGGGAATCACTGATCTTAACTGTTCATAATTTGGTTTATCACGGAAGGACAACTGTTCACACAGCTTTAGTCACATAGATATAATTCAAGTCATGTTCTTAAAGTCATGAAGATAATATATCTAAATATTAAATTATTTTAAACTTCTAATGACTGGGTCAATGTAATTCTATACAAACATATTACATTATATTATAATTACTGACTTAATCGAAATAAGCGCAGTACATTTTTGTGGGAAAATATTATGATAATATTTTTTATTAAAACTCGTATATTATTGTCTTAAGTGCCTCGTGTTAATCTCTAATGCAAACCAGGGAATCAGGAAAAAAAGACACGTTTGTTTATTTTTCATGTCAATATGGTGTTTGGTACAGCAAGGAAAGTTTTACAAGTTGTTGGTACTATGTTATTGTAGCTTATACTAATTTTTAACCTTTTTAAAAATATGAGTTCCACGAAAAATACTGACCTATAATATTATAAGTATTTCCACTTTTTCTAGTTCACCATAAAGATGAAACAGATTTTAATAATTGACCAATAAACATAAATAACTTTAATTATAAAAATCGTTGCATTTAAAAAAAATTATTTATGGATTTTTTTTCTATTGACAGCTTCATAATAATTTAATTTTATACCTACGCCAATAAACAGTTATCAATAAATATAACATATTTTATTCTATTGCATTCATCAAAGATATTTCAATCTTTACGTTACTCGATAGGTTATACGGTTTATAATATTATATAAACTTTAAAATATCGTACATTTTTTTTTATTGTTCTTATAAACATTGGCGACAAAGACCATTAGGTAGTTACAGTTATTTATAAAATCCTTAAGTTATAGATAAAGTACTAAAAACACTAATATATTTTATGTTTGTGCTATATTCATGATTATATTTTCCATGTAAATCGTAGTGTTTTGAAAATGAAATTAATATTAATTAGGTATACTATTGTAAATATATATCAAGTTTGAGTTATGTTACATAAATCAAATATAATTTGTGTAATCCATCAGCATTAATAATTACAGGAAAATGAACATTCACTAATCAGATATGTGCTTAGATATTTGATTTCCTATTACCATGTTTTGATTTATATATATTCTCAATAATTTATGTGTTTAACGGCTCTTATGGTTTTACCTGAATACGACTAATCTGTTATTTATTGAACCAATTTTTAACAGAATTGTTTAAATAAAAACATATTATGTGAAGAATAATTTGTGTATATGACCTATTTAATATATAATATGTATTAAATCATATATTATATTATATATATATATATATATATATATATATATATATAATTTTAAAGTGATAATCCATTCAACTAATGACATAGGTAAAGTTTAAAAACAGAATGATGGTTATACAGATGAGGATTTGTCAGTTTTGTTAGTTTTTTTTTTTTGGTTCTTTATTTTTTTGATATAAAGTTTGATTTTGCATGAATTGTATTAAATTTGACAAAACAGCATAAATGATTAGGCTGTGGGTTCTTAGGTGGTTGTGTATGGACTCCAGGTCACTCTGGTATTTTTTTTTTTTGAAACAACCCAAAAATAATATTTAAATAATGTGAATTATTCGATGACTTGGGGTTTATGGTTAAAATATAAATTATTTCAATTTAAATATATCTTTTTACCGAATTTATAATATTAGTAGAAAGTTTTTATTTAAATCGTGCGTTCCAAAATGCAAACTCATGGATACGCATATTATCCTTTTCTTTTGGATTTCAACAATAATTATAACAAGAAGATTTCACCTTGTTAATGATATTATAATTGATTTAAAATCAAAAAAAAATGGCACATCGACATTTTCAATTAAAACATTTAATTGAATTGTAATGTGAAGATATACATGCAATATTCGATTCACATCATTTCTATATAGATATCTGTGCCAGTTTGGATTTTCTACATATTGGTCATCTAATATAAGAACTGTCTGAGAACTTAATCATTTTTAAAATATCAAATAATTATCAAGATATATTTTTGTTTATGTGGAGAATGAATCAGTGGAAATACTTTACAATTTAAATAGCTAGTGTTTTAGATAAGGTTATGAACCACCGAGGTTTTTGGACAGGACAGTAAAGTGACAAACGTTTACGCATATTTTAAAGATGTTTCCTGAAATCTGATAAATTTTCTGGGGATGGTAGATCACTTGTATGCATAATATTATAATTAAATGCGATAAATCTTTACATAAAAAATTAGTTTTATAACATTATTGAATAACATATTATTTTGCTGGGGAAAATTATAATATTATACTATTCTAGAAATTTTGAAAATAGGTTGACATGTTAGTCAATATAATATCACCAATCAACAGTGTAGGTGGAGGTGTGTTAAATTGAATTACGCTGTCAACTGTGAGTAATTTAAAGGCTCACTGCAACGAACAGACAAGTTTATATTTGAAAACGATTTCATGGAAAAGTAAATTTCAGAAATGTTGTGACTTGAATGATTGTTATATGAAGAACTTCAATTAACTCAATAATACTATAGTGTATATAATCCACCTGGAAGTACTTACTATAAAAACAAATCCTGAGAATAGTTGCAATAGAATTATTTCGTCATCACAACTTATGCAATTAACTCATGGTATAAAAATTATGTTTTTGTTTTTTTTTGCCACATTTATTTATTTTTTTTGCTAAAATATATTTAATTGCATCATGCATAAAAAAAATTTAAAACAGTCAACATTTAAATAATTTCCAAAAACAGATCTGCATGCGATTCATAATAATTATTATCATTACACACTCATATATTATAAAACCACGTGTCATAGGTACTTAATAATCGGTATCAGCTATAATTATAATAATATTCACCGTTAAGGAAGGTCTAGGTAAATTGGGTTTGAGATAAGTTTGATACATTTTTAAGGTAGTAAATTAAGTCCTGCGATGAAACCGGTAGTGTGTATGTTGGGTCTCGTGAAAAAAAAAATGATTCTAAGTTCCAGCTACTAATTAAAAAACTAAAAACCAAATTTCATAAGATTATAGTACCTATTATACCTAATTTATATTAATTAAAAATATTACAAGTACAAATTAATAAAAAATAAATGTCATATATAAATATATTATGTACTCGGTAAAAACTTAATTAATATTGATTTAATAAACTGAATCTGGGTTGTAACATCACTGGTGTATTTGGTCATTTGCTCCGCTATATATTAATAATAATAATAATAATAATGAAATTAATATTCATTATTAATTTGTATTTGTAATATTTTTAATCAATATAAATGAGGTATATAAAAAATATAAAATAAAGGAATTTATTTTTATATAGTACATAATATTTATATAATAATAATACAATTTATTTTCATTTTTTTAATTAGTAGCCGGGGTGGCGAAACTTACCACCTTTTTTTTTGAGACTCAACTTACCTACTACTTACTAGGTACCTGTTTTTTACCGAGACTCAATTTCCCGAGTTATGGTCATTTGGGAACCAATTTACCAATCCCTTAGAAACCGAATACACATTGTGTACAGTAGAACTTGTGTTAGTACAAATAAAATATAACGTTAAATGTCAATTTTGAACTTATAAGACTCGTGTATATTTTCAAGTTGTTAACATAATGATTTTGGAATAGCAGTTTTTTTTTCTGTTAAAGTTTTGTATCTATTAAAGCATAAATGTATAATTTGTCTAACAGAACAAGCTCGGAGATAACGGTTGATAAGTAACTAGAATAAAGTGCTGCCTACTTAACTCTTATCAAAAGTATACTATAGAGTTCAGTCGTACCACATTGTAATAATTTCAAAAGAAATTTCATTTCTCGGCAATAAATGTCTATTTTAATAATTCTAAGATCGTTTTTTTTTTTTTTAAGTTTGAATGACACTCATCGCTCTTTGGAGATACAAAGTGTTCTATATTTTTGATGTACAATTATTCGAAAAATAATAAGTATATTCGATTGAATAATATAAAATATATTACGAAATTGATTTCAATCAGCCGTTTGACGGCTTTGATCGTTATCTGAATTTCGTTTGGAAATTACCATAATTTCAATAAAGTATTTTATTTTTATGTGAATAAATACCGATATGACAGTGTGATATAATTTCATCGATATAAAAATATACCAATACAAGGAGTAACCCATAGATATCGAAATTATACAATATGCCGTTATTAATAACATAAAAAAGAAACAAACTTAACAAGTAAAGTCCTCTGTTCTTAATCGTTTACAACCGGTCACGGTATCAGTACCTTAACTTTTACCGATACGTATTCTATCATTATCTTTGTCATATTATATACAACTCTATTGTTATTTTTATTCTTGTTAATGTCAATTTAAGTACTATGTAATTGTCGAACTGTAATAGTTTAAGCTGATGGTTCTAAAATAAAAAAAAAAAAAAAAAAAAAAAAACAAGTAAAGTCTTATTTTTTCGAATTCAATATTTCAAAACATATTTAGGATTTCTATACAATATAACATTAGATATAGAATAATAAAAACTCTCAAAATCTAATATTATTTGAAATAATAATTGGGTTTTATATTATTTAAAATCCAATAGTGTTTTCAAAATATATTGACAATTATGTTCCTACTAAGTAGATATTTATTAATTAATAACGAATTTAATTTTTAATTATTTATTAAAATTTCAAATAATATCGATAATGATTGCTTATATTAATACTATGCTAAGCGAGGAATCTACCTACTGGATTAATATAGTTGTGGTTTTTTAAATTAATTTTTTTTGTGTAACATCGTGAATTTTTGGAGTAGAAAGTGTGCACAAATCTGTGCATCGAAGGTGATTTGTGAAAGACAATATTATGATCTGGTTGATTCTTCGGGAAATCAAAAGTTAGAAATTCCCAGTATTTTATTCGTGGTTAGTAAAATCTTGGGAAAAACAGAGAGAAAACAGAATTATTAACAAAAAAAAATTGATTTTGCTATAATGCAAGAAAGGAATAATAGCAGAAATATGATGATAAATATTAAAATGCATGTATTTTCATAACGTGATACAATTTTCAAAATGTCGACTCTTTTTTCAATTACCTATTTGATAGAAATAGAAATTTACTTTATTAAAATCAATATAATATGAGATATATTTTATAAATTACAATCATGACACGATATATAGGCAATTTAAAATTAAATATTTTTTCAAATTTAATATCTAGATAATTCAATGTTAACGTTATTATTTATAATAAGTATTACATAGCTATTTAAAAAAAAAAGTATATAGCCAAAAAAACAGCACTTTTTATTTAAATTAGCAATTGTGTTTTATTTTTAAGAGCCAACTCGTGGCGATGTGTTCGGAATGTTTTCGCCACGTTGACGCTAAACAAACGATTAAATCCAACGACCAACGACTTGTTGTATTGCGTACTGCATAGGTACTACTTGTGCATTTTGTTCTGCATATTAAAATATTTGTTTTGTCGGATCTTTCTGGGAAACCCTGTATATTATGGTTTATTATAAAAGTAGACTTGGAATATTACGCATTGCAGTTTTGAGCTGTGATTACATCTATATAAGAAATAACTTGGGTACTATACAAGCTCCTACAAACTGGTGGCCGTTCCAAACGAACGAGTGACTGCGATGAGCGAGTGGGGGGAGGGGGGCAGAATAATATCCTATAACAAAATATTATATTGAGCGGTCGGATACGGCGCATAAACGATTTTAGTTTTAATAGTTTCTATCCGTCTGGAAGCAGCTCATTACGGATTCAGCTGCGCCCTGGTTTGGCAATGAGAGGGGGTGGGGGATGCTAGGTGAGAAAGTATCTATATATACAGCGAACACGCATATTTTCGGTATCCGAAGTTGGACCTGGGCTCGCATATCGGTCGCAAGCAGAGTGTTTATAATCCCGAAACAACTTTGGAGATTTCTGTTCCGGAGAGACCACTGTAAGGTGTTTGAGTGGGTACACCCCCGCCGACGATTCTCGCTCCCACGCCGCGGGGGAGAGGGTTCAACTCGCGCAATACTGACGATACCTATATATATATATATATATAATATATATATATATTATAGTACTAATGCTAATAACACGTAATATTATACGTAATAATAATAATATTAATATAATAACGCATAAAGCCATGCGTATATTAATCTTATTACCATATATAACACGACTATAGGTACATAATAAAATAATATAACATTATTATAATATATCGCGAGCACATATACCACGATGGAGTGCAGTCAGTACTGATGGGGCAACGTACATAATATTATTATTATTATGTACCACTACCGGGGTTACAGTTATCGCAGAGGGGGTGTGTGCAACGCGTCGTAATTTGCCGTGCATAATGACCCGATCGCGCGCACACACACACACACACACACAAACATATATATATTATATATTATTGTACGGATTGGTGTGTGGATAATTCCGCGGGGCGTCCTTTTCGAAACGCTCGCGCTTCATCCCATCCCTGGTCGTACGCACATAACAATATAATAATAAAATAATATAAGCCTTTATATGTATATAGGTAGTCTTTACCCTCTGCAAAAGACCCGGATATACGGTGGCAGCCACCAGCCACGCAGGTCCAGGCAGTTTATACTTCATAATTAAAAGAATAATAATAATAATAACACAAATTATATTATATGATACGAGTGTAGGATCGGCATCCGCGTCCGCTACTCCTCCCGCCGATATTAATTACACACACTCGCCGCGACGACAATTATTATTCTATTAATATAAATATATTGTTATTATTATTATTATGATTATAATTACTATTATGTGTGCAGCACGCGCGTTGTTGTCTGGTTAAAGTATTATGGTCCGAGTGTAATTGTTTTTGTTGCCATCGTGTTGCAAAACTTATATACATTATAAAACTTTCTCTCTCTCTTTCTCTCTCTTTCTCCGTAATACTTGCAGCTGAGTCCGAGAGCATTCATTAGGACTTAGAGCATTTCCGTGGCATTCACACCCACACACACACACACAAACGCCATCTCTCTCAACGACGATATTATAATATTATGACAACGACGAAAATATCAGTCGGATTGCTAAGTCGACCAACCATTGTCTTACGCATTTCTCAAAAAGTTTATTCTGAAAAATCCATTTGTTCACGTTCATATTCCGTGAGTTTAAAAAGTACATTTCGCTGTTTGGGTTCATCATTTTGAGAAATATGAAGCTATAATGTCTATGTATAGTACGTGTTTACTCAACCATCAGTATTATTTGTTTAATATTGTTATTATTATTAGGTATATTTGTTTTCATCGCAAACAAAAATAATATTGAAAAATACGTCCGAGTTTGATTAATTTTTGTTGTCTTAAACATTAAAGTTACATCATCTTGGTTATTTTTTCAAAATCGAAAATTTGTATGAAATAAAATACAATCTTTCCGTTAAAAAGTACAAATTTATCTTATTTATTACTTAACTTTTGACCAATAAATTAATACTTAATGGAAATGCCTACAAGGGGGTTCTCTTCACCATTTCCTTTTTATAAAAGGCCTCGGGCAATTAAGTATTGGATTTTTAGCAGTGTCATTAGCATACCTAAAGTAACTATTTAAGGGAAGTTTACTATTAGAATATTTACAGTTGTTTTGATATATTAATATCAATAAATTAAAAAAAAAAAACCCGTATATTAGTATTATACATATAATATAAATGTCCGAAAAGGTCGAATTATGTTTCAGAAACTGCAGAAATTATTTATGGACATTAATTTTTTTCTGCTAGCAGTTTTAAATTTAAGGAATAATTTTTTTATACAAATTCGATTAATCAATTTTAAAATTTACAAATGTATTCTTGTATAATTTTTCGTTAATTTTTTTTTTTATCGATCTTTACATTGTGTCTGTGGGATCCCAGGGTGTTTTGGGGCACAACGCGTTCTTCCACGATTCTATATCTCTCTCGAGACAACGTGGAAATTATTAGTCGAAACATCAATTCAGGTGCTTGATCGTTATTCCACGCGTTCATCGCAAGCGAAATGTTTTGATAAATCACACGCGTTCAGTGTTTTACCACCTGCTGTCACATGGGTAATCTCACGCCGATCCGGCAACAGTGATTTTACGTGGTTAATGTATATAATATGTATGATATGTGAAATATATTATTCAACGTGCTCGAAACAACTATCTACACGAAATTTGATTAGATTTTTTTTTTCGTCGTTTTCTATTCTAAACGTTTAATTATTATTATGTTGTACGTAGGAACGGAATTCGCTGCGTGAACAACACGACAAGATATTACAATATCGGGTGAGTACCTATATTTATATTATAGCCGTATGCGTTTATTTAACAATAACATAGTATTATTACTATTATTATAACGGTACAACCGCGTAAATTGGTAAATCGAAAACGTGTGTTAAACGAAGGTAAAATGCGTAAACATTAATCGACTTATTAAATCATCCGCGCGAATTGTTTTAAGTAAACGTATACCGCAGGGTATAGGTAGACAAAGTACATACAATATACCTAGTTATCTTTTAAACCCCCACTAGACAAGACTAATACAGTAATATTGTTGTGGCTGGTTAAAACAATAAACTACTGTATAAACCACATATACTGGATCTCGACGTGTAGGTATACCTATTCGGGAAAGCACGCGTGGACCGTTCGTGGCCAATCTCCCCCCCTTTCCTCATCCGCTGACCTATTTAAAATATATATCTCGTTGAACGGGGGTCTGATACGTTATTTACTAATTGGATTAATGAAATATTTATAGTCGATATATATATAAATATATGTGTGTGTATTAGGAAATACGCAATTCCGTTTTCTCGAAACAAAATCGCTTAATTTGACTAGGTATAATGATATATATATATACAGAGTGTTTCACGAAGATCTGACATATAGAATAACTTTTGTTGTACTCAATATTAATTTTTTTCTCTATATAATTCATAGACATTAGTGCTACATTTTTAAAATAATGTTTTTGTTTTTATTTTTAATACTGAAAAAAAAAAACTTAAAAATTGAGAAAAATTGTTTTGAATAAATTCAAAAAAGCCTATTTGTAAATCTGAATCTAAGAACAATTTTGATTTTAAGAATGTATATTCATTCAAGTCAAGCAGTTTGTTTTTTTTTCAAATTCAATATTTTTGTGATTAAATTAATGGAACATAATAACTTTTAAAAAAATACGATTTTTGAGAATTTGTTGACACGAGTATATTTCTTAAATTATTTAATTATCATATAATATTAAAAATTTTTTTCATACGTTTATTTCAGCATAATAATATTAAAAACGGTCTGAAATAACACAAAGTCGGGCATTGAGGTTGATATAGTTTGGACTCAACAATAAGGATTATTATCGTAAGTTGGTGAGTTTAGTATACTGTCAGATGTGCGACGTTTTGATATTCTAGACTATAGTCACCACTTGTGTGAGAATTGTACCTATATTTCGATACATGTTACAGCTGTACTGATAGAGTGATAGAGCACACACCGTGGAGTCAATTATCTTAGTATTTCAAGTATTTGCACAAACCCACCCACCCATTCATTTCTTTAATTTTGTTTTAACTATTATCTCGCATTATTTTTCTATTAAGCGTACGTTTCGAGGGGAGTTTAGAAACCTCTCGATTTGGCTATTATGCGTACACAATGATTGATCTTATTGAACAGCATTAAGACTGAGACTGTACACGGCATTTTCCGTTGAATTCAAAGCTCATTGTTTTATATTGAAGTAGTTGTTATAAAGGTACACGACGGATATAATACGTCTCGTTTTAATCCGCAGCGGCAAACCAGATTGTGTTTTGGCGGAATGCTCTCAACAGATATTTCTTGTACCTATAGCTCCAGCCTAAGTCTCAAAAATCTCCAAAAATAAATATTTCATAATTTTCACCGTTTGTATTTTGTATATATATATATATATATATGTATGTATGTACGAGGTTAGGTTGGGTTTAGATTATGACGATATGATAAATATGATTGTATTATTATTACCTATATGAGCAATAATGATTTTTTTTTTTTAAATGACTTTTTAATCAAAGAACAATAGATTTAATTTTACAACCATTTCTTTTTCCATCATTTTACATTATGTCATCGCAAGTTTCTAAACATAAGTTAGCATCATCTTATATTCTCTAGTCTCCATCCGTTAGTTAATATTATCAGTAGATAATATAGTTACAATAATTATGATATTATTGAGTTTACCTACTGTACGTAGTTCATCTAAATAGTAACGATTGTTCGTATTAAGATATTGTACTACGATTGTTGATATTAAGATGATATTTAGTGTATAAGTATTTAATTTTAGAATCATAATATTTAAAATATACTATATCAAATTATTTTTTTTTTAAATATTTTTATTTGGAATTATTACAGTTTATTATTTTTTACTAAATACGTTTGGAAACCTCGTCTAACCCGTCTTGCAAAGTGTGCTTTCCTATAACTTGTTTAATAATACAATAATAAATGTATAATATAAACAAAATATAATGCAAATAAATAATTAATTAATTTTGATACTGATCAAAGACAGGTCGACGAAGAAATATTATAACATTTTAGTTATATTTTAGTGTTTCAATAAACTAAAAAAAAATGAAAAAAATATCAAATTATAATAATAACGTCGTCCAAAACGCGCACTGGGCATATTCTGCTTTAGTTGGACAGATATTTCACTCAAATGAATAATTCACGTCAGCAAAGCGAGTTATAAATCTTGCATGTTATTTTTCATGCAATTCCAAATTATGTAATCTGACTTAAAATGCATTGGGTTTGTAATATTAAAAATAAAATAAAAACAATATTTGAAAAAAACACGACGTCTCGCAATAGTTGATTAGGGCGAATGCGATTTATTATGTTTTATATACATAATAACCAATACCACTTCACAGTGTAGTATTATTGTTTAAATACAATTAATTCAACTGACTCTCCAACAGACAGTCAAAATGAAACATGGATTGGGAATCTCGGATTATCGAGTATTATGAAAATCGTGCATAAAGTGTGTGTCGTTGATGGTTAGCTATATCCGTATTTAACTCAACTATAAATAGTATAAATTCTATACTCGTATATTTTACTAAGAATAGGTTGTTTTTTGATATAAAATAATTAATTCCTACTAAAACAAACTAGTTGTTGTGTTAAATTATAATGACCAACTCATTACACATAACTACCTATGGTATCAAATTTAAATGAAGGCACGTGTGACATATTTTCATATAATATTGTAATCAGCTTTTATTTTATAATACAATAAAATTCATTATTACGTCATAGTTATTTGCAAACTATTAAAAATATTATACAATCATTTTTCACAATATAATCCTTAGTCGGTCACAGACAAACTAATAATGAGAAACTGTTATAAAAGGGTCTTGTGTTATTAGCAAAAAAGCGGTTAGGATGAATCAGTTTTAATGAATCAGGTTAGGAGGTCAATAAGAGATGTTAAGAGATGATTCCCAAGGTATTTGGGACAATAATGATCTAATAGTAAGTCGTAAAAAGTTTTGAAATATATTTTTTTTATAATATAGCATATAATTAAGCATTAGATTACTTAGTGGGACACTTACTGAAAAAAAAAGAAAATATTCTATAATATTTTATATTTTATGTATTAAATATGAGTTTATTATTATAATTTATAATACAATATTTTCCTAGTAACTTCAGTTACATTACATGTAATACACATTTTTTATTAACTTGGTATAAATGCAAATTTGTTTTCATCTGGTTATTGAATATTGTTTTATTATTATTCACGAATATTATTAATGTTTCACTGACTGAGTGACGTGTCACAATCATAACGGCGTCACACTAAAAGTTATATCAAAAATGACTGACTATCAATGAGACATCAAGATCGAAACAGCCATTACTCATTAGTATGTAGTGGGTCATCTAAATTATGATAAATAATATTGTTTTTAATCTATATATCAAGTGAAATAAACTCATGTATTTTTATTAAATGTAAATGATACAATAAAATTGGTCTAGTGAAAGTTACTTATGGATGTCAATTTAGTTGTAAATTATATGAAACTCAACAAATAAATTTGATGAATAAAATCAACGTAATGTTTTGGAAAAAAAAATCTTTTTTTCTCAATCTAGCCTTTGAACGATGAGAGTAATTTAAAATCAACTTTTATGTTCAATATTAAAATAATGAGAATAATTGTTTATAAAAAAAGTAAAACGCTGTTAAACCGATTAAAACTAAAATAATGGGAGTTTGATTAAAAACAAAAGATTTAAAGATTTTTTTTTTACGCTTCTAGAATAACTTTTATAGCTCAACAATTATACAACAATACCAATTATATAACGACTATAAAATACAATTATAGCCGAAAATAAAACAAAGATAGAGTATTAAATAGCACAACAAACATTAAATTGATAGTTATTTAAAATACAGGTAATGATCAGATAGTAAGCAAAGAGGTGTAACGTGATTAACACGATTTGATATATTTAAATTGTTGATAATTGAGACTTATTTAGAAATGAAATAAGGAGGGAGAGGAGGGGTTTAATGATATTAGGAATTTCGAAGGTGAAGTAGGATAATAAAGTTTCAATACTTGAAGGAAGCTTAGAATAATTTTTACACGAGTAGGTGGCTTGAGCATAAGAATGCTGATTGGTAGTAAAAGCAGTTTGGTAGTATTGTTTTTTGGTGAAGGAGTAGGTATGGGAGGATCACGCCTAATTGGAGGAGTAACACGTTTATGTATTTTGTAATCGGGGCAACCTTTGTAGTAGGAAATGTGGCTGCCATTGCATAAGGCACATCTGGCTGGAGAGTCACGTAGCTTGTTACAGGAACCCGAGTCGTAGTTTTCTCTACATTTTACATAACGTGGATCATGATAACAATATTTTCGAGTATGACCGTAAGACCGTCATGCATAGCACTGTGGAGAGTTTTTTTGGTGGATGCGATTTTTCAACAATAATTTTTGAGTTAAAAAGAAACTCAATCTTGAATACATCCGAATTGTTGATGGTTTTTTGGATATTAATAAATTAAAGTGGCAAGGGCGTTTTGTCCGAAAATCGCTTAATGTTGTGTAGGTTGGTGATGTGGTAGCCCAATTCTGAAAGGTCGACGATGATGTCTTCGAGTGCAGTAGTTGGGTGGAGATTTCAAATAACTACGCGTAGCAAGCGCATAGAATGTGGCCGATATAAATGATAACTATAATCATTCTCCTCTAAATGCGTTAATAACTGATTGTAATGCTCAACAAAATTAGTGCGGACGATAAGATAGGAGGGCGTGGATTTACAAATAAAATCTGTAGAGTCAAGTTTGGTCAAAAGACTAGAGATGAAGGCGGATATGTTATCCACATTTTTAATATAAACAGGCGGTACCTTTATTTTTTCGTCGCTGTTGCGGATTTGGACATTGATTGTAGATGTGTTCAATGTGTTCACGTCGGCGTCGTCGCACTTAGAGAGAAACGGAGAACCGATTTGGACTTTTGAATAATTTAGTTTTCTTTTCTTCTAACTTTGGTGGGAGGGAAGAAGCAGAGAAATTTCTTTTGTTTGTATTTTTGGAAGAAACCACGCTAGGTTGAGGAGACACAATAACTTAATTATTATTATAACGAAGCAGTGAAGGAGGGTTACGATTAGATAAAGAGAGCAGCGAGCATACTGCTAATGAGCAGACTTGTGCACATTACGATATTCGGAACCGAACTGAAAAAAATAAAACTTAAGATACTGTTTTTATCAACAAGAGAAGGAGATAATGTAAAAATTTTATATCTATAGTAAAAATGTATTATGATTTATGATAATATAATAAACATTATTAAACACTATACTTTTTATTTACAGCAGAAATTAGCCAGTTAGATGAATATAGAGAATATTTGTCAACACAATAATGTGACACCACTGTGATAATATGTACGACGTAGGTAGAAAAAAAACAATGTTTTTTCGTTTTTCTGAATGAGTGGCTTACTATTAGGAAATAGGTTATAGAATTCAGTAGCTATTGAAAACTTTCCACAATTTATTTTTTAGTTGTACTTAATGAAGTAATTGTAAACAGCCTAGTAACGCCTTTCGTTATAATTTTTTTACGTTATTTCGTCTTTTTCAAAAGAAAGTAAAAATTGCGTTTTACGACATAAATCCAGGTGGAGTAAACGATGAGTATTTCGATTGCCTCGGGTAAATATGATTTCATGTGAAAAATAAAGAGATAATACATCATAAATGAAAAAGCATGATAAAGTAATAATAATTTAGAGTCCAGAAACTTCAGGAAAATTGTGAAATTGAAGTAATGTATTGGTTTCAAGTCGAAGCGTGTATACTTTTGTAATTTAAAATAGTAATATATATTTTGTTAAACTTTTAAAACTGAACAGTTTATTAGAAAGTTTCAAAACAATATTCGATCAATGCAAGTGTTAGCTATATAGAGTGGAAAATGATTTAATATTTTTATATGCATAATATTATTGATTGTAAATATATATATGTATATGATAATACGTAATGTTATGTACGTATATCCATGTCAAAAGATTAAAATGTATTTTGTACATTCTTTTATGTATATATTTTTTTTTACAGAGTTAGCTAATTTATTTTGTATTAAAAAGATTACGTGTACAAAATAAAAATCGTATTTGTGAGATTTTTTATTGCGCTCGGTAAAAAATGTTGTTTTCAATATTTGTGGTGAATATCATGGCTTTCCATGTCAATCTACACTCGTTTATGTCTTGAACTATACAAAAATATCCAATTAATGTTTCTATAGTTTATAATATAGTATTAGTAAAATTTAAAATAATTATTGATTTGTACTAAAACAGATTTACCTACTATATTTATATATTTTTATTTAGTTTACAATAATATGTTAAAAACATGACGTTCCACAAAAAGGCAATAATATATATATATATGGTAGTTCATACACTAAACTGAAAAATATACCCATAACAAAATATGTACCGATAAGAGAGCTACTATTTTGTTTCCGGACTATTTATACGATGCGGATAATAAATATAAATATAATTTATTTTTTTCAAAAGAGTGATTTACTGATTTGATAATAATTTATATGCTCCGGAACTAGGAAGCAGAATATAAGCTGAAACAGGGGTGACATTTCGTTTATATCATGCGAAGAATACGCAAAACACACGCCTATTTGGGTTAGTGAGTGAATTAAAAAAAAAATAAAAAAAAAAAAATATTCAACATCAATAATTGTAAGATATGGCTGGGTCCGAGAATTCAAACAGGTGTACATAGAAAAATAGTTATATTTTCCCAAAAATTTGTGATAAAAAGAGGACCTGGCGACGGAATAAAAACACATCTCTATTATAGTTCCGCTGCAGTGCTGCACGTTGTCCAGAATGGTTTTAACAATCACTTATTTGATTGAATAATGAGGATTGCCGTAAGACGGTTATGACTTTGCAAGAATCGACGTTACTTTCTTCGCATGGGACGACAGAGTGTATGGATCACACCACCCCCCCCCCTCGGCCCCCTCCCCCCGGACTGTTTTTTTCGTACCTGAGACCACGTGAACATGTGATGAGCACGGTAGCTTTTTATTGGTTTTTGCAGCTTAAACACTTGGGATGCAAATTGGTACGAAGCAATATTTATATGATCCTGGAGACCTTACAAGTTACAAGACATCTGTCTGATCAGCGACCCGAGACGTGTCATCAGCAAATGTGGACTAACTCAAAATCTTAATATAATGACACATTGTCGTGATTGAAAAAACACGGACGCCGTGTGAATCACGTGGTTGAATATATTATAACGTTATGCGGACCATAAAGATTGCTGGACCGTCGAAATTAAAATAATATTCAAGCGGGACTTTGTCCAGCGTCAGTCCGAGTTATCTGGTAGTATGGTAGTTTAACCGTGTTTTAAGGTTAATAATGTAGGAGAATCGATATTATGGTATTTTAGTAACTTGTGTGATAACTGACAAGTTACATAGCTACCTAATAAATATCACCGTTGTACGCGATTCAAAGTATTAAGTGAAAATTATCGCCGCCCTTTTCAAATTAACAGTTTATTTTTAATCGATGAAATTAGAAATACACATCTGACGTACGACCACTAGTCAATGCATGTTATGATGGCTACTTTGTTCAAGCTTCTCGAAACAATATGAAAGTATACGATGACAATAGTAACAGAAATTTGGGATTGCAAGGGCTTGACGGATTTTAATATCAACAAGTTTCCATAATAGTTAATGATATATTTATCTAAACGAATTTCAGTATTTATTTTTTCAACTGAAACATCGATGAACTAAAATAAAATCATTTTTCTTTAAATATTTTATTTTAATTTATATGATAAACAGTTTTTGGGATATTAAAAACCGCTTCATTCATATCCTAATGCACACAATTATTATGTTACTTCAGAGACACGCTTTTACTGTATATATATATTTTTTTTTTTGCCAATCTATCAGATGTTAATACCATTTTTCGTTTAATGATTGAAATCTTGTTTAAATCGATGCGTTGCAATATCAAACAAATTCAAAAATGACCGTTTTTAAAAAGCTCAGTACAAGCTATTTCCCTAATGTTTATTTGTTTGACATATATGAAGATATGTGTGTGCAAATATATAGTGCAAAATAGATTGGCGAGTGCACGTGTTACCAATCTGTTGTCGACGAAATATGTTTTTCACTAAAAAACACGAGTTGGTCTAACATATCGTATTTATTTTTAACCGTTTTGATATTTAAATTTTAAAATAAAACTATAGTGGAAAATAATAACAGTGAGAATTTAGATAGCCGCATTATAACGAATTAAAATAATAGTTGAGATTTGTCATCTCATTATTAGTTGTGTCTATATTATATAGAGTTTATATAAGTTATATATTATATAAGTTTCAGATATAATTTACTCTAAACATTTTTATATTAAATCCTCTCAATACACACACACACACACACACACACACACACACACACACACACACACACACACACACACACACACACACACACACACACACACACACACACACACACACACACACACACACACACACACACACACACACACACACACACACACACACACACACACACACACACACAATTTTTTGGAGCATAATCGAGGGCACTGGATAGCAGTTCTTTACAACAAAATGATATATCGGTAAAAACATCGAAAAGTCTCGTAGGTATTATTATATTATGTGCATTAAACTACAGCTAGTGTATATTATAGATATACGTGTTTTCAGCATATATGTTTGATGAATGATGAATGATTGAGTTCTTGTCGTCACGCCGCACGCACGACCTCAGCAGGATGTACTATAACCCGAGGTTGGGTATATACCGCGGGTGGTTGTTCGCAGCCGGTCTTGTGTAACAAGCATTTCCACTCACGTCTTTTACGTCCAACGACCGCGGAGGGTCGAGTAGGTACAGTGAAATAGTATAGCACCTAATAATAGTATAATAATATACGAGGCTACTGGTTCGACACCATTACGCGCGCCACCGTGTCTGCCGATTGGCATCGATAGGGTATAATAATAATATTATAGAGTTGCGTTGCAGTCTTAAACGCGACTCGTGATCATTATTGTTTCCGGTTCGTTTGTTTTTCATACAATGTTATATAAAATTTTCTAATGAAATGAAATTATTACCGGCACGTGTGTGTTAGGCGCGTGAGCTTTTATCGGAAGTGCAATTTCCGATTCTGTGGCTGTAAGAGATACAAGGTGTACTACGACCGACGTGACCGAATCTGATACTGCGCGATGTATGTAGGTCATTGGATGCAATGGAGGGATTATGTTATAGGTTACGTTCACGTTATATATATAACTAAGGTATAGTTTTTCGAAGAGAAATAAACTAAACGTCTAAGGCGGCGACTACCTATTGATAATGATCTGCAGGTAATCAGTTTTTTTCGGGTTAAGTACGCGATTCTCGATCAAAACGTCTAAAAGCCGTGATTCGATTTATTGTCATGGTGGTACCATTTTTTGAGTAATAATAGGCCCTAGATTGTAAATTTGGAAACACATCACTTTTTTAAATTCATTTTACATCAGTCAATCATCCTGAATATTATGCACTTGCACTTGTCGCGAGCTCCCTAAAGTCATGCGGTTTTCATCGAAAGTGCATTCGGTAGTCCTACAAACCCTGTTGCAGGCTGAGTATATTATCATGTATAATATTCACTTTTTTTTATATTTCATTCAATAATCTCAAAAAATAAATAAATGTTAAACTGGTAAAATTTTAAAGGCGATAATTAAAAGTTGTACGTGTATCACACATTATGGTGTGCGTGTGTGTTATGATCTGACCATCGCCGAGGTAAAACTCTCAGTATTATAATAATAAAAATATATTATAAGCGTGACGTTCTTTTAATAAATAAATAACACAATATACATATACCGTTTACGTGTAGGTACTATACGAGTGTGGTACGTATATACACACACACACACATATATATATATATATATATATATATTATAATAATGCTAATTAATTATTTTTTAATCGATCCTCGCGCATCCCCGACCGCCATATCAATTCCCGGGTCCGGAGGCTCACACTCGAGCCGAAAACGATTTATCATGCATCTTCCGAGTGTAATTAATAAAATAACGCCACCATCACTGCACCGCAGGACCGGGCACAACATTTTTACGCGTCCAACCACACGTGCTTTGCCGAAAATATTGTCAACGAATAATTTATACGTGCAAGCCCGTTATTAAATTTTTGGACACGCTGTTCTATTATTATTATTATTATTATTATCATCATCATCACCGTCATCGTCGTCATCGACGTAATCGGGACGAAGTATTAATAAGTTATTAAATTAAAAATAAGCATCACGGGTGCGCGTGCAGACAACAGAATCTGTTCTTAACCTAACCATAGCTTACCAGCTTTTTTTTTTTACTGTAAATTTGTTCGAAATTTAATTTTTGAAATTTGTAAGTATAATAAAAATAAATTCCTAAACTGCGTATTTTGGTGGTAGAAACTTATTTGTTTTGTTATTGTGTACAGTTAAAGGTTTTACTATTTTTTTTTGAAAATTGCTATGAATCTACTTAGAAATTTGAAAGAATAGTATAATATTAGTGACTAAAATTAATAGGTCCAAGTTAATAGGCTTGGAATAAATAGAGGCTGTAAGATACTTTTAAAGACTATATTACATTATTACCTAATAATTGACATTATATTATTGAATTTGAAAACATTATATTTTTAAAATTTGTATAAATTGTCTAAGGAAGATAAGTACTCGACAGTTGACTCAGTGGCCGGTTAAAAGATCTCTTATAAAAAATATTGTTAATGTCTATAAATATAATATTTCAGTAGATTTATCACATCATAATATTCACTTGATGATATTTATGTCTTGTATATTTCGCTAGATTATAAGTAAGTAACCGATTTATTTTTTTTTATCTATGTAATAACAATACATTTTAATTTAATTGAACATTTTTATTGAAAATTGAACACACCTGACGACTTTACCATTATCCGCTCCACTCTTAATATCTCAATCCTGGACTCACGCCGTAATCACGCTGACCTCATGTTCATCACTCACTACTCTACGGTACTATCGACTCTCCCGACTCAGTAGCCACTGTTTCATTTCGCGTTCCTTCCCATTCTACGAGACACCATTCACTTTTCTCTATTCCTACCCATCTCACCTCGGATGACTATAACCAGCCTCGCCATAGAATGTTACACTTGTTAAACCAACCTTAATCAACCACTCGCCTTTATCAAAATAAAATAATATATTTTGTAGGTATACTCATTTTTTTTTTTTGAAATAGTAAAAAATAGATAAATATTTTTGATGAAATTTATTTTGAAGTTAAGATTTTTATTTAAGGATGTATATTGAATAGAGCTATTTTTTATAAACAATAATATTATTATCTAGGGATTTGTTTACATGGAATACATTTACTGAAATATTTCAAACAAAGTTATTTTTTAGGATATATTTCGACCTATTACTCTTGACTCAGTATTACATTTTATATTTTATAAATTATATTTAATGTAAAACAATTTATTATAGGGCTTTTATAATCCTTAGTACAATATAAGTTTCTATAACTCAAAAACTACTTTTTTAAATAATAATTTCGGTTTAATTCACTGACATGATTAAAAAATAAATCCTCTGCTTCAGAATGTTTATTCAAAAAGGACGTGTCTTATTTGAAAAAAATAACCTATAATATTTTAAAGATCTCCAATATAAATTATGACTTTAATTCAACGCATTTAAAACCAATTATAAACAGATAAAACGGGGATGATCATGGTTGGTGAATTACCTGGTGTTGATTAGGAAGAGGAAATTAATTGTTTATCACGGTGAAATTTGAACAACGAATTCACATATAAATGATCACATGACGTACACAAATTATTTATAAAATATGATACGTGATATAAGAAGATCGTTCAAAAAATATTTGTACTAAATTTCTAACGACATTTGGATGAAAATTATAGTTTTGGTTTGAATTGTATTTCGAAAATGGCACGTGGTCCATTTTATAACTGGAGCACCAAATTTTCGAACGAAGCGTAGGCCAACAGCACATATAAGATTAAATTGAACTAAATAATAAAAATAATAAATACAATTTTATTATTAAAATATTAAATATACATATACATATATATCGACTATAAAAATTGTATTCACTAAAGGAACCTTAAGCATAATGTCGTTCACTACGAAACAGGTGTGGATTTTTCTAATGTATTTTATTTTTTAGCGATCACTCATTATTTATACAATAGCATATATATTTTAAATAATAAAAAAATTCATTCAGCAAGTCATCGCTTTAACGGAAGTTTCAAGGTTTCATTCAACGATAATACATTGCATGAAAAACGATCGATTATAAATTTAATATACATATAATATTACAGCAGAGAATTAGTCGATAACAAGGAACACTCAAAATATTATTGTAGTACTATAATAAAAGAGAGTGACTTTTTGACCGATTTTTGACCTTTGACGATTTTTGATGATTATAATTATAAATGGATGTGTTTGCTTGCAAAATGGCTCCGTTCATAATAGTTTTGCGTCTGCAATGATTTATCATTAAATTTTGATTAAATATAATAATATGATATATTATCGGAGTGATGTCTTAATGACGAGCAACTATTCGACACATATACAGTAGCTAGTAAAGTGCGGTTACCTACTATCCCTTGATTATTTTAATTGAGACTTATAATTATTTTCATTGGCTGTCGAATTAAATTTATTTATGCTAAGTATTGATTTTGAGAACCAGGGTTAATTTTGTTTTGGATGCAGAGTGCAGACTATAATAACTTTTTTAACATTGGTAATAATTTATTCATTGGTTCATTTTGATCAGAATTAATCAAATTTAAAATTTAAAACTACACTTCTGCTCTAACAACCCATATTCTCAAGTACTAACAATTTGTTTCACTAATTTTTTTTTTTTTTTTTTATTTAAAATTTTCTTATCGATACGTATTGTGTAATATTACAAAGTAAACATATATAGTAAAATTATATAATAATACTATATTGATCTATCACTGTGCTTTAAGTTTATTAATATTCACTCTTATAATATAAACATTAATATACTATATTATTATATCTGTATGAGAAAATTTTCTTACAACTTTTAATTTATATTGGTCGTAGAAAGAGGCTTGGTGATAACGTTTTTATCTTAAAGTCCAGTAGATATAATGAAAATAGGGGGGGGGGGGTAGCTGGAAAGTATTCCGAAGTTAATGGAATTTTTACTGGTTGTCTAGGGATACTCTAGGATGACTATCCTAAGTTTTCGACCTCGAGGACCTTGTGGTAACTTAGGGGGGAGGGGGTGCAAAAAGCTTAAAACTTTCAGTCTTTTTTCAGTTTTTTGCTTATATCTAGTTAACTAATCATATTTTGTGTTCCATAGAGTGATACAAAGTTGTAGACCATCAAATTTGCCAAAATTTGGTTGGTAAATCAATTTATTTCCAAAAAGCAAAATTAAGATAATTGCAGTTGTTATGTACAATGTACATACGTAGAAATAATTTAAAATTATTAACATACACGAAGGTTTCGACCCTATAACTAAATATTGATATATTATAATAAAGTATTGGGTACCATAATTTCCATTATAACTTATTAGCATTGTGCGTTGTCATTTAGAAACGAAGATAGTCAATAGATCTATTTTTAGGAATTTCTGGTGAATTAAATATTACACTTATCGCGATAGCGACGATTTGTGTAGCTATATTTTATTTTTAAATACTTTTATCAATATTGTTATAAAATCCGATTGGTGTATATTAATGTAAATAAAATAAAAGATTAAGAATAACACGTGTATAACCAAATACCATTATATTGATATTTAATAAATAATGTTATAGTCAGCTCTCAGCTATTGTGAGATATTGTACCGTTTTATTTGTACTTTTGACGCTGTTCATAATATAACATCCAACTTAGAAATCGCTTTTTTGGGTAAGTAATATTTTATCATATTATATTGAATGTATTTTTCATGTTATTTTTACTTATATGCATTATATAATATACTCTAATATATAATCTATGTTTATTTATTATTGTATTAATTATTAAAATTAATATATAAAATATTTCGTAGAGGAGATAAAAAAATATGCATCATTTTGTAAATTGTCTTGACCTCAATATAATTGGTGACAAAATAAAATAATAAGACGTGTTTTTAGCGAATTTATTATACCTAAGTGGTCATAATAATTTTCCATTTTTTTTTTTATATACATATATAATAAGCCAGGTGGGTGTGTTACAACTAATGCGTGTTGGTCGCCAACCACATTAAGCGTGGTCATATTATGTGATATTATGCAAAAACTATCTGAATAAGATAGCAGTATAGCAATATTTATTTAGTAAATATAAAAGAAATATAAATAAATTCAATAAATATTATATTTTCATTACCAATTCATACAAAAATTTAGTTTAAGTTTGGTCACTAAGTCAAGTCAAAACTAATTATTAATATGAGTATTACTCGTTGTAATATGCATTATAATAATGCAGCCTGTACACGGATAAGCAAACTCATACCTAGTATAATAATATTATCATTTTAATATTCTGATTGTAAAAAATAAAAATAAAAATTGAAATCATTGGTTATGAATTAATAATTACAATTTAACTAATAATAATAATTAATGACAATATTAATTATGTCGGTACTCAATATATTATTACCTATTACAGTATTTCAAAACATAAATATTACTATTTTTATTATAATATTTGTAATAAATGAACATACATGACCATTGCATTTATCTAGAAGAGATAATAAGAAAATGTACTTATTTTTATGTAGTTAAAATAACTAAATAAATTATATCTAGATAATTCCCAACTTAATTATGAACAATGTTTTTTTTTATTGTATTGTACTCAAATTACTTTCATATTTCGATTATTTTACATAGGAAATCGAATAATCAGAATATCGAGCAATTGTGGCTATAGAGTATTTTCCGTTGAGTACACAACTTATAATTTGACATGACATCTACTTCGACTTCAGAGACGGTTCGGTGTTTTATTTATGAGGAAAGTTTAGAAGATGGTGAAGTGTCTGTAGTAAAAAAGAGAGGAATTGTTACACTTCTTGCTTCTGCTGGAAAACGAAGACAACGCGAACATCGACGTTTATTGGAAGGAGTGAGTGAAATTACAATCCACACAGCTTGCCAAAAAAAATACAACAACGAGAAATTAATTGTGGCTACTTTGCGTCGTGAAAGTGAAACTCGTGCACTTCGCCCCAAGCCGACTCGCTCAAGTACAGTCTCATTATCATTTGATTTCAATAACAAGTGCTTTTTTTGCGAAGATTCGGTTACTGAAGAGTACAGGCAAAGACAGAACAAGTTACCAGTTGGAAGGCGCGATCCAATGGTCAAAGTGACGCTACCTGTGGTAGAAATTGCCGTTTCGTCGTGCGCTAGGCAGTGCGAAGACGAGTGGGGGGAAAAAATCGGAGATCGTGTTGACATTTTAGAGGGTATGAACACTGATTTAGTAGCAGTAAACGCAGAATATCACCAAAAATGCATTCAAAATTTTTACAAATTGCCTGATGCACTAATGTATTAAATATTATTTTAAATTAGATGTTGATATTGATGAGTGATTGACACAATTAACATGGAAATTATGGTATTAAATATAGTTATAGAATCAAAACCTTCATTTTTCAGCTGTTTTTTTTATGTTTTGAGAAACTATGTATAACTTTGATCAGCTGTATCTCAGTTAATTTTTTACGAAATAAATTGTCTAACTTACCAAATTTTAGCAAATTTAGTGGTCTACAACTTTGTTATGCTTTATGGATCACAAAATATGGTTAGTTTACTAGATATAAGCAAAAAAAACCGAAAAATCTGTTAGTTTTGAGATTTTTGCACCCCCCTAAGTTAGCACACGGTCCTAAAGGTCGAAAACATGGGATAGACATCCTAGAGTACCCCTAGATAATCTGTAAAAATTCCATTAACTCCGGAATACTGTCCAGGTAAAATGTGGAAATCGACTGGGCTATTATTTACGATTCTATTGCTTCTTCAGTTAATGTGAAATCTATTCAACAATTTTTTTCAGTTAAACAAAACGATAGAGATTTTATCGTATAATAAACTCAGTAAACATACGGTTTGTCTTTGTCTTTTTAATCTTAATAACAATCAACTCTAAACAAATATTTGAGAAACTTTATGTGTGCATAGATAATATTTTGTTTGTTTATAAGTACGATGAATATTTAATAGTTCATTTGACATCTAATATATTATGTATAACATCTGAAAGTTTCTAACACGCAAGCTAGAAAAACCATATAAATATTTTTTTTATTTCTAAGTAATCTGAGGTATAGTATTTGTGTATCAAATTAATATAAATCGAATTAATTTTTATGATAGTAATTATTATAATCAATAGTGGTTCATTAAATTAGTATATTATATTTATTAAATAATTACAACCATAACTATTATTAGAAATAAAAATATATTATTATAATATTATAATGACTTGAAATATTAATAAGATGTAATTTTAAAACCTGATCGGTTGGAAAGCATAATAATGGTTATTGATTTTATGTGAGGATAATATTTTTCTATAAATTATTCGTTTGCTTAACATACAGTAAAATACAAAATATTTATGTACACCGTGGCTTCCACATTGTAATTTCTCATCTAATCAGTATGGCTTAAAGAGAAAATTTTTCGATCTCATCGATGTATTTCATCGCTATAATGAGTGTCAAATAAACCAAAAACATAAAATTTAAATGAAATACAACTTGATAACAAATTTCAGAATATTTGACGGTGAAAATAAACATCGTTACCTGTTCGGATTGTGAGTGGAAAATATTGCCCCTCACCACAAATAGATAATGTACGCATATATTTTGTTGAGATTAAGTTCGGTAAAAAAAAAATATAAGAATATAAGAATAACTTTTTATGATTTTTAAAAAGTAATATCAAACTTGGCAGGTATACACTCGAACTATCCGACGCCAAGACAAGAATGTGGAATCACAGTATAATATCTGGTTCTTCGTAACTGTAAGTATAGGTTTTATCTAGAGTAAGCCAAAAATGTATATTATAATAGTTTAAGTGTAAATTTAATTATCCATTAATTATAATTCTAAAACTCTGCGTCTCTGCATTAACAAATTATCCGTTTCATTATCTACAGTAAACGTGGTTTGATGAAATTACGATATAAAGTTAAATTAATAATTAATTACTGATATGTAGGGCTCGGATGTTGTTGCACTAAAAATGTTATAAAATTGATTGCATTATTGCTGTGAAAAAAACCCAAAATTGCACTTAAAAATTGCAATAAAAAAATATTTTGTACCAAAAAAATTTAAAAAAAATATATTGGAAAATTATTTAATGAAACAAATTAAGTCATCTTATTAAGTAATATTATAAAGTTTTATTAGATAGGTTTTAAACGAGTAGATAATAAAAAAGATTGTCATTAAAAATCTGGTAAATTGTGTGGTCTTCTTATTTTTTTAAAAATCTACAAATAATTTTATCAAAATTTAAAACTTTTTATTTAAACTATTTTTGATTTGTTTAAAAAAAAAAACCTTACCTTACCTTAAAAATTATCGCACTGTATAATCTAACAAAAAAAATATATAAAATTGTATTGAAAATGACGACAACCAACAAAATTGCAATAAAATCGAAAAAAGGTCAAAAATTGCAAAAATTTGCACTTAAAATTTTTATATATTAATTGGTACTCGTTTGAAATAAATTTATAACTTAGCAATGAATCCGAACAGTAGAAAAAAATTGCAAATGCAACAACATCCGATACACTGATATGTATTGCACAGTAAATATCGGAAACTGCTGTTTTTATTATCATCGACAATTCCAATCAACCTTGTGGCATTCGATAGGTCATCCGCAGAAATTTGAGAAATTTAGTATTTACTTTGAACTTCAATAAATCATATATTATATTTATCAGTTTATCAATAATTTATTTTGATTTTGATTTGCCTCATGAACTAATATTTTAAATATCGAATCACTGGTTACAATATTATTTTAAATACCTAATAAATACATTCATATTTCATTTTAGTTGTTTTACAAAAACATTTATTTTTATTTTAGTAACTATAGTATTAAAGTATATTATGTTATAATTTGTAGTATTTGTCTATTTCATTGAAATATACAGAATCATTTTAATACAGATTGAGCAAGAACTCACCTTGAAGAATGGCAAACAGGTTGCATATTAAATAAAGCTGTTGGTAGACCAAAGCCAAACATTTTTATTTTAATCAAAGAGTTATAATAGGATTATAATAGATTTTTTCCAAACGTTTTAAATTATAATTTTAGATTAAAAAAATGGTACGATTTATATTTTTGAATACTTGAATGCAAAAATTTTTCATTTTAATTTAGAAAAAACGAAGGCGTATGAGGTTAAGTTATAGTATTAATAGTTGACTTGAATAATGTTCGTGGTTAATACAAATACCTATTTAAAAACAATAAAAAAGTGATACAGTATAATTAGTCAGCAGTAAGTATGATTCATAAAAAATATAATTTGGCAGAAAATTGGGGTTATTAAAATGGGGTGTCAGGCAATCGGTACGTCACGGCTACAATATTAAAATTATGTAGGTATTAAGACTTTTCTATCGAATGTGTACGATTCGCACAATATGTCAGTCCAAGAAATTCAAACAGCTTATCGATTGTATCAGTGACTCAAAGCATCAAAGTTCGTATACGAGAGCAGTTTCACCAGAATCATCGATTGTATGAATTTTAGACTAATACTCGTTTTTATTATTACATAATATTGTTTGATTATACTATGGCCAATAACAAAAATTTTAAGCACATAATTTTGTCGTCTGCGTGTATTATAATATTACGCTCGATCGGTTGTTGAATAATACTTTTATGATCGCGTTTCGACTGTGAAATGTTATAATAGTATGATTAAATGTTATCATATCACCGAATCACCCACACTGTCACATTGATCACCACTAGGCACGTTGTACTCTTTTTAACGCGGCGCGACATGTTTCGTGTTTACAATTCTAATCTGCGTTCGCGTGTAAAATTAAATTACCGAGGGAAAAATTCTAAAACATTCCGTTATAATATTAAAATAGAATAACGATACGTTTAGACGATTCGAAATTGCATTTATTGCATTATAATTCTGTTTGTCGTCGTCGGCACGCGATTAATTCAAAAGTAATTTCACAGTGACACTCGTTATTTACTGTAAAGTTTTTTTAGGATCCTAAGCCACACCGTTTGCAAAGTATAGAAATCAGTAAAATATTATTAACTTAACGATCAATGAAAATTTTATGTATTTTGATTTTATTTCCGCGACATTAAGTTAATAATTGTTATTACTTTTGTTATTATTATTAGATTCAGTTTAGTTTATTTAATTTTATATCGAATATTCAATATTTATATTTGTCCGCGCGGTTATCCAAACGGGTAATTTTCCAATCAACACTCAGTAATCAAATATATTTGAGTTATATTGTTTGTGGCAATCATTTTTATGTTGGTTATAATACCGTCAATCATGATCATAATAATATACTAAAGTGGTATTAAAACTATCGGAACAACGATATATTTTTTTATTTATAACAGAAACTTTTCTGTAGGAGTGTGATATTTAAAAAGTGGAAAATGATAAGGTTTATGGTTTTAAAAATAAAAAAAATCGGATTTTATATTCATAATATTCATAAACGTTTCTCGTTTATATTTTTATTATGATTAAATTCAACATAATTAATTAGGTAACATTAAGTTAGATATAGGAAGTTAAAACCTCGAAAAACATATTATAATAGCCACATATTATACTGATAACAATATCATAACATAATTATTTAAATAAATATTTTGTTAAATGTTTAGGTCTATAGTGAACTCTGTAAAGTGAATTAAATAATTTAGTTTACAATTTATTATTTAATTATTGATGCAGCGACAAAATTGGTTAATTATTTTATAAACGAGTTCATAAATTTAAAAAATGATTATATTTCCATTAAATTGAGTCAATCAGAGAAGAAGTTATGAATGATGAAAGGTAGTTAAATAATTAGACACAATGTGTGATGCCCTTGATTAAATAAATCTTAAAAATGTAAATTAAATACTCTGAGCTCTAAAAAGTGATAAACTATAAACTCACAATGTATTTTAGGCACTTTTAAATACTATAAAGTATTAAATTTTTTTTTAAATAAAATGTATATAAAAGGAAAAAAAATTAAAAAATGGTATTTTAGGGGCGAGAGTTATTCCTCGACGGTTGCCACCAACTAACTATAAAATGAAAATTCTTTGATCTGCGATGAAATTATATTTGATCTTTGCAGTTTTTGTTCATGTGTTTCTATTTGTATTGTAGTTTTAATAAGGTCTGCCTAAATAATGTGTCTTAAACTCAAAATTTCGATTTTGCTAGGTAAATTTTATAAATGAAATTTCCTAGTAATCGAATTCTTTTCGAAACACGTTGAATGTGACAGAACACGAGACCTCTGGTAATATTGTTGGTTACCAATAATAATATAGTATGAGTTCATTTTGTACCATTTTATGGTGCTTTTCAAAATATGTTGGCCATGTCACACTACTGATAGTGATTGTGACTATTTTGGCCAGTTTCTGGTTAAGAATTTATGTTTGTGTACGAAAATAACACTTTCTGATTACTAATTGTATATTATCTAATTTAATAGGTACAAATATAATTTTTCCCAAATATCAATGTTAATAATAATAATTTAATATGGTTTATTATAAAAACACAATTTTTTTTTTTTTGATGCTCACATTCAGACTCTTTGGAGGTATGGTAAAACAGCAATAATTGGCTTGTACGAATCTCATAAATAAATGGTGTTTAATGATTATATTATTCGTATAATATAAAATTATTCATAATATTGGGGAACGAAAATTGTTAATTAAATAAAAAGTAAACACAAATAATTAAGAGACCACACTCTCTGCGCCTACCAATCACGACGTTCAATTGGTTGTACTGATGGGTTGTGTTATTAATAGTTAACATAACAATATTATCTCAAAAAGTGTTGAAATTTCTGAAAGTATTTTTTCTGAGTGATTTAATATGATTACATATTTTACTTCTTACATAATATTATATTATTTTTTTTGAGGTTTGTTTAAACCAATATATAGAGTGATTTTTTTATTTTAAATGTTTCTACTAGCAGGTTAATTTTTATAAAAGTAATAATAATATATTATGGTTTTAATCCATGATATGGTTATACGCATAATATCATAAATTTGTTATAAACTTAAATTTACCAATTTACATAATATTTTATGTACTTAATAATATTTAGTAAAAAAATTGTAATTATACATTCCACATAATGTCTAATTATTCGCATGCGTAGATAGCAGATATAGAGAATATGTAAATAGGAACAATATAATAATATATCATTGTCATGCTTACATTGCGTCCAGTCAAAAATCTGGATGAAATATATTATAGTCGTGGAGAAAATAAATTAAAACAAACAAAATTCGTTGGCCAAAAACGAGTTTACACGATATATTATTACTATATACGTACCTATACACGACAATTTCAGCACAAACCGTTCGTCGATTCAACGGACCGGAAAATCCCGGATTCGGGACCTGCAGGGATGTTTCACTTGTCCTCTAAACGCACTTCCCCCCCTCCCCATATACACAAGTGGTGTGGGAATTTTACTTTCATCGACCGACAAAAGGCTTAGGCATCCACCCCACACTCACACCTATTAACTATACAGCAAGTACAATAATATTATAACAATACACTTGCGTGAGTGCACGCAAGTGTCGTATATTATAACAATATTATATATTATTATTATTATTATTATCACAGCCACTCACAGGTGGACCGCGAAAAGTGCTCGTCAAAAAGCTGCTCACGTAATGGGGGTTTAAGGTATACAGGGTGAAACAGAAAGATCTGAAAAAAAAATTGGTGCTAGTTAAAAATGTATGACAAAAATTGAGAAAATGATGTGGATATAATAAATAATTCAAGAGATGTACCTACTCGTGTCAGGAAATTTCCAAAAGTAATATTTTGCAAAAAGTCATTGTTTATTCCATTAATTTACTTCATAAAAAATATTGATATTTAAGAAAAATGATAAAAAACAAACTACTCCACTTGGGTAAATGTTTTTTTCGTAAAAATTGTTCTTAAAAATAGATTTAAAAATTGACTACCTATGCTTAAATTTTCCAAAAAATAAATAAATTAAAATTATAAAATTGTTATAATTAATTTGAGAAAATCAAAATGAATTCTAAATATAGGCTATATTGGTGAGCCAATTGAAATATTTATTGTTTTTTTGAAAATGTTGGACATAAATTAGAAAATCTAGCAGAATCAGTTTTATCAGTTTAAGAAAAATATAATTTAGATATTTGTTATTTGAGAGGTCAATCTTATGACATTGCTAAAAACATGTCTGCTATTTATTCAGGAGTTCAAGCAAGAATAAAGCAAGTTTCACCATTAGCTGATTTTGTACCATGTTCGGCACATTCTTTAAACTTAGTTGGATCGTGTGCTACAAATTGCTGTAAAGAAGCAAATGATTTTTTTTCTTTTTATTCAAAATGTATTTGTATTTTTTTCTTCATCCACACATCGAAAGCATAAATTAAGTCAATATTCTATTTCAACTGTAAAAAGTTTATCCACCACGCGATGGTCAGCAATAGAAGACGCTAGCTAAAGTTTTAAAAAAACTGGAGTTCTATAAAACAAGTATTAGAAGAACTAATAAATTATGATTATGAAAAACCATTTGTACGGTCTGAAGCCAGAGGTGTAATTAGACAAATGAATAAATTAGAAACAGCATACATGACTGTATTTTGGAGTGATATTTCACACACATTTAACAAAACTAGTCTTCTATTACAATCTGTTGATATTGATATAAGCACTGTAGTTAGTTTGTATAATTCGTTATTAAATATAGAGTCATCTATAACCAAAATGATTGATTGCGATGATATTATTAAATCATTTGCATCAAAACAATCTCACAGAAAGGTTTAAGTAAAGTTATGAATTTATAATTGAATATTTTTATTTTTTAAGTTGTTTTATTATTTTAAAGAATGTTTTAAATAGTATATTGGTTATTACTGAGTTTTATTTTATATTAATGTACCTATTTACTACTATAATTGTGTAATATCAATAAAGTAAAAATTTTATTTTATTTTAATTTTTTGGGTGGGGGGGGGGGGGGGAGGCGGCAAATTTTATGTTGCCTCTGGTGGTAATTTTTGTAAATACGGGCTCGAATAGAGCACAAGTGTTTAGAAATTCGATAAGAAAAAAAAAATGAATATTGATTATAACACAAGTAATACTCGTATTATTATTGCACAAGTCAGTTCTTTCCGTTACACCCTGTATGTATTATAAATATAATATGTAAAACGCGTTAAAAAAATGTTGAAATTATGTTTATTTTTTAATGTTCTGATATAAGTGTCTGTTTTCAGATTTTTTTTATCGTCATGTTCTTCTGCAGTTAGTTGAAATCAAAGTCGAAATTATTGTTACAATACCGCTACGATCTGCTGATACAGTAAATGACCGACATCGCTAAAATTCGTCGAATTAGAAAGTCGGAAACGATGTTGACAATTGTGCCAAAAAAAAAAAAAAAAACCATTTATATATTTTTTCAGTGGATTTGATACAGAACTTAGTAAGTGTGATCATTTAACTGCTGTGTATGATTCGTACATCTCACTTAATCTGCGATCATTGAGTACGTTGGATGGTAAAATGTCTCTATGAGGCATTTAAAATGTTTAGTACAATGTACTGACAAATCAAGTCCTTAATTCCGTAATAAGATATCTGAAAAATATATTTAAATTCGTTATGAAGTTTACTTTTGACCAGTGACAGTTTTTTGATATATACCCATCTCGGCTTTTCCAATTTTTTCATAAAGTCACTGCTTGAAAATTCTTCATCTCTATATTTTTAAGTCAAATATTTAAAAACAATATAATGCGTTTCAGAATTTTCATTGCGCTTTCGATCAATAACAGTCAGTATTGAATCACTTTAGAAAAACTAGAGTTTAATAAACTTTATAGATTAATTAATATTTCGGCAATGGTGATTTTACATAAATTATAATTAAAACTAGATTTCTAGGTATTCATCATCGGGAAATGAAATTTGCTTTTGGAAGTATGTGAAATATCTGCATACGCTTACTTCTAAATAAATAATAAAACAAACAATATTATTTACTCATTTGTTTATTTAATGTATTTGTTATTTATTTAATTTTACCACTTGTGCGTGTGTGATACTTCTGACGAAAATTCTTAGTGTTTAGTTTATACTGCAGACATGTTCAATAGCTTCTACGAATTTTAAATGATCATGGTATCAATCAATAGGTTTAAAAAACCTCAATCAGTCACTATGTCAACACGTATAGCTAGCCGTAGTTGATGCTTTAGAGCAGTTTCGGGAAAATTCAAAATACGTTTGTACAGTATTTTATATGATATATATATATAAATATATCGATAAAACCTCGAAACCATAAGATATACGCAGCAATAATATAATACCAGCACATACAGTTAACACTTTCTGTTTATAAAGCCTCAAAAATGTACTTAATCGTTGCAGAAGACTAACCATACTTATCCTGCGGCCAAATATGCTTTTTTTTATGAAACAAAAAAAAAAAAAAAAAATGAGTCACACTAATAATTTGAAAATGACATTTAACTATTACATGTATAGAATAATTTATAAAACATTTGGTTTTAATTGCGAATACTTTATTGCATTTTATATATTATTATTGATAATAATTAAATCTATTTTATTAGATTTAGTTCATTGCTTTATAATATTTGATGATAGGCGATAGACAAAGACGACACAGAGTAATTGATTAAGAAATAAATTAAATACAAAGTCTCTCTTCTTGATGGTTAAGCATATATGTATTGTAACACATGGGATAAACATAATGTGCATACTAATTCATTAATCAGAAAGTTGTAAAATAAATTATATTTATATTTTATGCGTAATATTAATATAATATCAAATGGTGTGTGTCAAATTCAAAATAATAAGTTTTATGTGACTTATGACACTTCAGGTCCGGTCTGGCAATCTGATCCCGAAATAGCAATTACCCGAGATTAGTACCAAGTTGGTATTGACCGCTATATGGACTATAAAGTTGATGAGAAAAAAATGTCATTCTTATTTATTGTAAGAAGTATGCTACTAGATATATTTCATTTTAAAGAAAATTGAGGAACCATAGATTTGTTTTTGAGTAAATTACAGCGGAAAATATTTAGTAGCATGGTAGGTACTATATTTGTTAGAAATTGTATAGTTAATATAAATTTTAAGTTTTTATTTATTGTTGATCTGTGCTTCTATGTAATAAACAAAATGTTACGAAAATCAGCCTCTTGAAGCTCAATTAGAGAATAAAATCGTATCCAGCTCAAAAAAATTATTTTTATAATCAAAAAAGTACAGCTTTTCGTATAGATACAAATGTAAGGAATAATAATCAAAAATAATATGCTCAAGAGAAAATATTTGATTTACGAAGTTTTTCAAAAATAAAAATATGTGATAATAATAATAATATTAAACACACTCCTTAGTACGATCGGAATTTAAAATAAAAATAAAAGTCTTGACTCATGACAGTCCAAAATCCAACCTGCAGTAGTACTTACCTTATAGGTACCATAATTAAATTAGACCTATGAAAAATACGTGTTCTGAATAATCAAAACGCATGTCGCCCTTTTTCAGATACTTTTGTATCGTACACAATTGTGTACACTTGTAAGAAAATAATAAATAAAACAAAAATGCATTACATAAATAGGTCAATTACCGCTCACAAACATATAACGCACAACACTAGAATATTACGTATATTATTGTTGTTTTAAAATGCTGAAAAATTTTAAATTATAATGTTCATATTACGAATATTATTATTATTATCAAGCCTCAGTAAAATATTTTAATACATCATAATTCGGTTAAATGCATTATTAAAGGATATAAGGGTGATAAATCACTCTGACATGTGAACCGAGAAAAATCGAATAATCGGCCACCGCTGTCAAAGTTCAGTACGTACTGTCCAATTTGTAATAAAATAAACTAAAAAAATATATACATCTTGCAAAAATATGACAATATCATCGGGATACGCGTAACTTGAATTTGCTCGGCCTTTGTACCGTTAAGTATGACCCTTACCCGTCTCCACTGCTTCTCTATCTAAGTGTTTGGTTTTATCTTTTTAAATTCCTTCATCACATAGTCTTTTCATCTAAACATTGGTCTCCATAAAGGTCTTCTTTCCACTGGTAATTCTTTAATCATCCTCTTGACTATTAACCTTATTTATGCCATGCATGTTCTGCTCATAAGGATTTTCTCTTCGAAATTTCTTTAACTATATTGGATTTCTGGAAAAGTCTTAAGAGTTCATAATTAAGAGGATATAATATGGGCATTTCTTGTTTCCGTTTTACAAATGCGTAACATACCAAATTTACGTTTAGCAGATCACGTGTAGCTTCGTTAGTGTAAAAATTAGAGTGAATCGATCCATAATGAAACATGGTGGTAAGAACATTATTTGTGTTTGTATGTGAATGTTTTACGATAATATTCGAACAATTTCTTGGAAAGTTGTGCATATATTAAATGATATAAAAATTCACTTTAAAACAGAACCATCGTAGAAAAATCCGTATACAAACACAGATAAACTTAACCATCAAGTTTCATAAGAGATCGATTCACTTTGATATTTTATAAGCCAAGGAAGCTAAATGTGATCTGCTGAGCGTACGTTTGCCATGTTACGCACTCGTAAGACGGAGACAATAAATGCCAGCATTACGTCCTCTTAATCAGTTTTCTTCGTTCTTTATTGGTTTGGATATCGAAGACCAGTAGAACTTATCTTTCGAATATGGCTTGTCTCAGTATTCTATTTTTTCTCAGTCATCGTGTTTTAGCGTCATATTTGATAATAGGACTTACTAATGCAATTTACATTCTTATTTTTAACTTTTTAGGGAGGTTCTACACTCCTACACTCCTACATTTCAAAACTTTTTATAACCCTAATAAATTCTTTTTTGCTTAATGTATTCTGGACGAAATATCAGCTGTCTTAATTTCGTAATCTTGTGTTACAATCGACTCCAAACATTTAAATCGTGAGACTCTTTTGAAGCTATGTTCTTTTATTTCAACGAGGAAAAAGTATAAAAACCCATTTTTTAAGAACATTTTTTGTTCTTGTTCTTATTTCTTCGGCTAACCATTAGGTATTTATTTTTAGTATGCTAAGGCCCACTTTTTTGTCATATTTATAAGTTTAATTCCTATGATTTTTATCGTATATTCGTATCTATATCCTTTCCAAAGAGAGCAATATCAACCACATATGTTAAATTTCCTATTGTGATCTGGCCTAAAGTGACTCATTTCGAAACGTGCATCTCTCGAATTACTTTCTCAACTACCAAATTAAATAGCACATCATACAAATCATCTCCTTGCTGGAGTCTTATCGTCAATGTCGTTAGTTATGATGTCCTAACATTAGGGTAACATATTATTATAATATTATTGTTACCTGATATGACGTGGTAGTGTCTCCAGTCATAAAAACGTGGTCTGAAGTCAAGCATCAGTTGGTGGCACTAGTTTCTAGATTGTTAACCACACCACAAACAAACACGTATATAACCAACAGAATCCTTTCCCACAATTAAAAACCTACCAAAAATAACCACCCAATAACCTAGGTATATATTGCCACTGATTGATAAAAAGAAAATATCTATATTAATGTCCTAACAGATCCCTAGCCAACCACCACATGAGGTATTATTGATGTATATTGCAGTGAATTTGGCATATTTCGATATATTTGGTCGATGCGTGAATTGGTCGTCGGGTTTTCTATTTATTTTTCTCCTGGCTCCATTGTACATTCCAGTGCTAACGAATAGAACGAGATTTTCAATAAATTGATGACGTGGGCATGGAAGTAAATAAAAGCAAGATATTATTACTATGTACATTCTACAAGCTGAATTTAAATATTATATATTATTACATGATCAGAAATATACACGTATTAAGATATAAATTATCCATAAAACCGTTCATCATTATTGATAATCGTATTTCACAATAAACACAATATAACATTTGTACTCTTGTACTGATCATCAGTCATACAGACTGTCATCAGTCATCAATTATTCGATATTTAGGGTGATTCACCAACCATAATCACTTATTTTAAGTCTATGCAATTATTCTAATATTCTGATTTTTCAAACCTATGAGTGTACCATTAACATAAAGATATCATCATATTTTTAGATGCAAAAAGTCTTATGTAATTCATAGAATTACATGAAGAGATATAAATGCATTTTCAAATGAAAACCTAACAAGTTACACGCTTAAAAATATACCTGAATGGCTAAATTGTAATTTCTTTTTCATCAATCAACCAATGGAAACATGGTGAAGGTTATTTCAAGTTGGTTCTTTTTCCATTGGGAGGGTACAATTGGTTCGACCACGTGTAATAATCGACGAGAAATTGTCACTAAAAACACAATCGGTTACCCATCTAGGTCTGTTGTCACCACCAGCCAGTGCTTGCGCCCAGATACGTATTGTGATTGAGAAAATCCACCACGATACACCAGGCCTAATGGCCATATAATAATATTCAATAATTTATTTGTACATCGCACTCATGCGTCGTTTCTTTTTAATAGTAAAACTCTCTTCAAGTTGGTCTCACGCTTAAATTGAGATACTATAATACGGGCAAAATAAATAAATTTAAATTTATTAAAACACAAAAATATTATTGAGTAAAAAGTTATAACCAACACAAAGTGTAAAATAACTTTTTCTTAACTCTCAGAAACTAAAACAACTATAAAAACATTTTAATTTTCGTCGGATAATAATTAAGAGATAAAAATAATTGTTTGGTTATTTAAAAAAAATATACACTGTTATGAAATTTGATTAATGCGTGCCTAAAAATATAAGAAAACTTTGTTTTGCTTTTAATATTTAATATAATTATTTATTCCTTTTTTTCTACTGAAATAAATTCACAGTTTCAAAGACTCCTTTGGCAAAACGCCACTGAAAATAAGAGATTTACTGGCCTGGAGAAATCGTAATTTTTAATACTTGAAGCGCTGGGGCCATGGTTCAATTATTGAATGACAAAAATTATTAATTATCATTCAATAAAAAAAAAAAAATAGCAGGAAAGTGGATATCGCTCTGTAGTGGGTTACTGTAATGGATGGAATTAAATTTGAATCCAATGATATTATATCATTGTATACGAATTTTTTTTATGAATTTCTAGCTTAAAATCATTTGCGAATTTTTATGATTTTTACGTAATTTGTCAAAAATTTGAATGCTTATAAAAAAAAATGTGACTATATATTTCTATTATTTTTCAATTTCTATTGTAACAGTATGTTCGGAGCCTTGTATTAAATTGTCAAGCTTTTCTTATTTTACAAATAAATTTTTATCGATATTAATTTAAATAAAAACTAATTATAATCGAAAATTTCATATGACTATAAATATTTAAACTTAAATCCAAATTATTTGAAAATTTTATGGTGGATAGACAATACTTTTATTAATATACAATGAAAATTTCATGTGTCGATGGTCTTTGTTTTAAAGTGACATTAAAAACCAAAATCGATTTTGTCAAAAATTGATTGTGCGTAAAAATTCTCGTTTTCCATTAAATTTTAGTTTGTTTAACCCAGTTGTTAAGAAAAATATTGGAAATTTTTTACTGTTGACCTCCCAAAGTACCAACAAGATTCAGTTTCTGATCGAACGAAATATTGAAGTCAAAAATCGAAGCCCCAAAATGTAATGACAGACACAAAAGAAAGTAAATTAAAAAAAATGTTGCTAAAATATGTTATTCTTTATAACTTATATACCTATCTATTAAAAGAATCAGGGTTGTTCAATATTTAAACATTGTTATCTGCATATTAGACATTTTAAACTCTACAGTACAAACGAAGTTATTAAAATGTATCAACTAATGACATTAAATCGATGAATATTTTTTATTGACTCTGTAATCGCCTTTCGGAGCAGTAAAAGAACTTCAAGTACTTAAGAGTTTTTGCTGAAACTAATCAGATATTATACTCACATTTTTAGGGATTGAAAGAAAAAAATTCACTATACTTTTCTAAATCACAGGAAAACTCTTCACCCCCTTCCACCAGGAAAAAAACGGGAACCTACGCAAATCTAGAATTTTATAAAACTGATAATTTTTATTTTGTTTGTGTCACTTAAAAATTATAATTATAGATATATTATATTGACAATTGCAACAATTATTTCATAAACATTCACTAGGAACGGTTCAATTTTCAAGATTATTTGGCTAATTTTATATCATTAATAGATATTTTAAAATATTTTATTTTCAATACTTTTTTGCTTGTTAATTAAAAACTATGATAATTTACTATGATACAAATTCTCAAATTATGGCATTGCCGAAATTAAAAATTATTTAATCAATATATATATATTTTGTTTTTTGATGTTAGAGTTTGAGAAAATATTAAAATACGTAAATAACTTTATCATCAACAATAGAGCTGGTTCGTCGTTGTCGTTTAGTAGTCCACTGTAACATTATATCCTTTGACATTGTCTGACCTCTGTCAATTTACCCACTTTGTCATATTTGATTTCGTTTTAGCTACGCTGGTTTTCAATCCGCTGAATGTTTTTCAGATATTTTTGTGGAGATTTCCCATGGGATTATATTCCTGCTTGTCCTGCTTGAAAGAACATAATTCGACTTACTCGTCGGTCGTGTCTAGGATTCAGATTTACTAATGCTAAAATACATATTAGCACATTTGATGTTCATTAAATATAAATGTAACTCTCAATATAATATACGATGCACGCAGCTATACCTATATAATTGGATTTATTTAGGACATTATACCTAAACATGGAACATTTTTGATACTCTGATTATATTTCCTTTCAGTCTTTATCACATAATTTAAATTATCAACTAATTCGACAGTTCTAATATAATTCAAATACGTAAAGTTAAATTACGGATATGGATTATTGAGGATGTTTAACTATGCATTATTCCATTCCCATTTTAATTTCAGTTATGATTTTTATAATTTTATAGCATAGGTTCTAATTTAAAAACATATTGTTAAATAATTAGATTTTTTGACATTTTATTAGTGATTTTAACGATACAAACTTATTTTAGGAGTATATTTTTTACAGTAAATACTCTGTTTTGCTGATGATTTATTATTTATTTTTATTGATTAAGTGTTTGAATAATAGTTTACATTGTAAAAGAGGATTTTAATTTAAAAAAATAGTAGTTATTTTATTACTTAAAGGTAGTAAAAAAAAAAATATTCAACAATTATTTTTAACGTAAATTGAATTTTTGGAGTGAAAATAAATCTGTCAGATATATCGTATAGAATTCTATATAAACACTGGCTAGAGTGAAATATCGAATATCTTATCAACATAACACGAATTCAAACTTACAACAAAAATGTATATAATAATAGTAATAATTACTCTATTTGTTATACATTTATACAATCGATCGGTATTACAAACAGATTCATAGGAGATAATAATATACTTGTGATCACGATGACACAATCAATTGATTAGGTGCCTGAACGCGGATGTTGTGTACAGCGAGGTTAATGATATTGAGGCAAATCCCCTTTAACACCTTGTCACGTAAAACGAAGGGGAGGATTATGCTCGTTAAGAGTCCATCACTCGCTCCGGACCATTCAGATAAGCTCCATAAGCCGGAGGACAGTCCACAACCCCACCACTCCTCTTCCAAACAAGCATCGTAAACAACCACACTATGTAAACCACATTCGACAACAAGTAAAATAAGGCAATGGATAGACTTAACGAACGAACAATGCATTTAGCGGGTTTATGTGATAAACGTTTAAAACTGCAGTGCCTAGACATACCGCATTGGAAGGCTAATGCGACCCGCAACGGTTTTTGATGAGAAGTTCTTTGAGATTTATCGTAGGTATTCCATTTATTTTCACTGAATAAACAATTTACAGTTTTTCCTGCAGCTTGCTTTTATAGCGCATTATTATGTACCGCGTAATATTATATTATTATGTTTTTTTTCTTATATCTCTCACCGTGATCCCACTGGAATTCCCGGTTAAATAATATCTTCCATTTGACATTATACCAACGTCAAACTATTTTTGTTGGGGTTAAAGCGTTAATTTATAATGGTAGGTACACTATTATACTTATAAACGTTTATAACAATAATATGTTTTACATGCTACTCTCAATCCATTATTGATGCCAAGCTATTAATTTCAAATTTAAGTTTAATAATAATATTAAAGTCAGTGTAGACTTGTGAGAAGATATAATAAAACAAGAACTTATTGTTACGCCCAAACATTTTTTTATAACAATGTTAAATCAATTTTTTATGATTAATATAAAAATATACACATAACTCATCGTAAAATAATTTGTATTTATTTATAAGTTGTCCGTATTCTTTGGGATATTAAGTTAAAATATTCATTTTTTTTTTTAGAGAGGATAACCCATTTTTAAAAGACGTGTGTTCGCGATTTGCTTAGTAATACTTTCTGGCTTTTGCAATAAAATAATAATATTTTTCAGGTGTGACAGGACATCCCTTCACCATGTTTATCAACGAATATCATTAAATGTATGAAGAAGTAGTTATTTATAGTATACAGTACACACCGTGAATAATAAAGTGTAGTCTGAAATACAATTTTATAGAACATTTGTTGTTTTGAGGTGGGTAATAAAAATAATAATAATAATATATCTACCTAAGAATAATTAAAAATAGTGTTATTTTAATTGTACAACAGAAAATTTATTACACTGAAAATACTTACTACTCACTACTTTGATACTCAACAAAGTTAGAAAGCAATCTATTTTAATCTCTCGTCCATTAGTATAATGCGTAAAAAGTAATATATTAAAAACAATACTGTTTTGTACTTAAAGGTGTTATTATAGTCATATAATAAAATAACATAATTGTTATGTTGGTACGCCACAACGGTGTTTTGTTGATGATGATTTACAAAAAAGTTAAAATTCTTTTAATTGTTAAATATATATATATATATATACGGTGTACTATTATGCGATTTATAATATTTATTATTTACTCCAATTTTATTATACAACAAGATAACTCTTATAATTGTTTGTGTTAATAATTTAGTAATACATTAATGTTACATTTTATAAGTTCAACTAGTGATAGTCTATCTATTTATCTTTATTTTAAAGCGTAATATTTTGTAATAATAAAAAACATTAAAATAAAACACTTATAAAACCGTTACCACTACAATAGTAGAGGTGTAGATAAAGGGCCACGGTAGTAATAATATATCTATTAAATTTAAATTCAATTATATCAAATCATAGTAAATAGTGTATGAAAAAACGAATCCAAACAAATTAGGTCTTAAAATAATGTTTAGACTTCAATCAGCCACTTAATATAATAATATGATTATAGTAAATATCCTACATCTTAATATGTATATATTATTTTTAACTTAACATCATAATACACACGTGAATTAAAACGAAGAATCGATTTAACACGCTTAGATTTCAGTACCTAACAGAGAAATAAAATCATATCACATAAGAATGAAATCTATACCGTTGTACCATGCCCAGATAACCTTCAAAATTAAAATATTTTATTAAAGCTGTAAATTAAATTTTCTTTTTTGTTGTTGTTTTTGCACGAAATATTTTTCGATGTTTTGGCGATTTCGTTGTGTCAAGTCGACGAAAAAACGACATTCCCGTCTCGCTGCGGTATATGCGGATAGTAAAACAATCGTAAAATACAAACAGATGAGTCGTGCGCATACGGTATTATACAATACAACAGGGCTTGCCACATAGATAGGTTAGGTTAAGTAACCTAACCAAACCTAACCATCATACGAGCTGGGTATGACATCATTATTAGGGTAGGACGCCGTGTGCAGAAAGATAATTATACCCAAAACGTGTTTAATTTGTCACGGACGAAAAAGTTACCTATCGGTACTGGCAAATCGGCCTCGAATTCCAAAAGTTTCGCACACGCTTGTCGTGTTTGATCTCAAATCCGAGCCCACCCGTGATGGATGCGCAAAGCGTGCCACCGGGCTTTATATTATATATCTTGGACGGAATTCAATCCGCTCCGCCGCCTGCCTGTACGTGTAATAATAACAATAATAATATAACGCGGAGTAGCAGCAGTCGTTTTTACGACCGTCGTAAATCGCGTCATTTATTGTCTGAAACATCGCGAACTTCACTAAAACCCACACGTGGGTCGGACATAATATTATACATAACACACACACGCTGGGATGATTCCCAGTGCATTTGTATGCCGGCCGGATACGGATATCCGATATACGTATTGTACCTTCATGTATATTATAACAACAATATAGCGTGGGCACGTGGGCATCACATCCGTGACCGGTGTGGGGGGAGGGGGGTAGATCACCCGGTGCTACCGGACTTAACCTCCGCGCAATAAACGCAATATTTAGTGGGGCAGAGTTTTTCCTCTAAGATGACTAAACAATGTTTCGACGAAAATCCACTCGGGCCGCTACGGTGCGGTATGGTACCTACGTTTTTTGCGGGTTTTCGGATGATGGTCTTTACGATATTATATAACATTGTATATCTCACATAAATACTCTATTTTTTTCCTAGTCGAGGAGCTTTTGTTTAAATTTCCCGCCACCACTTTGCATATATACGTACACGAGCCGGTCAAGACTGTCCTCTACTGTAGTTTTTTTTTAAAAATAATATTCTAACCATGTCCTCTCGAAATATCATTCGTTTTCTATAACCCCCAGGCGCTGCAAATATGGTGAATGTACATCTATATTTGGTGTGTGTGTGCGCGTGCAAGATATAAAAGCTACAGCGCCGAAAAAAAATAAAAAACAGAGGAAAGACTGACAACAATTTGTTATGCTGATAAAATATACTATATGTACTCCCGCCCCCACCCGATCTACGTGTCGACTACTATATTATATGATTTGTACAGTTGGCGTGGCGTTGCGCTGTTGTTTGTCATTTTTCTTTTTTACATAATATCATGTGTACATACACACGCATCTATACGTATACACATCTGAGGAAAAGAACAGCAACGAACGTTTTCCGCACATTCATACGGATTCGAACGTTCGTGACCTAGATCGAAATTTGGATACCCTATACTCACCACTATAACCTATAGGTACGATGTATTATCGTAGGTTTATGATCGACGCCAAGTCACCCACCCCGCCTTAGCTGATCGTCCGCAGCGGAATGAAAGGGCGGAAAATCACTGACACTTTTTTGGAACGATAACAGTGTTATCAGAGGTGTAGTCCGGGAGGGGTCAAGGAGGCGGCTGTCTCCTAAGATATTTAATTGAATGGGCAATAGTGTTATTTTTAACTCATAGATTTTTAGTTTAACAACAGACGCTGGCCCGGTCAGGCCACAGACTAATTAAATCACTTCAACCGCAACTCGCCTCGCCGTGGCCGTATTTGATTGTAAAATCGTATTAAATCCGCCACCCTCGAAAACGCAACTGTAAAGCTCTCGGGACCGTAGTATAGTTTTTCGCGGAACTCAGTTTGTAGGGGGTGAACACCACGAGTAGGACGAGGAACTATAATAAGAAGGGTTTACAAAAACGACACTCGCAAAAAAATATATTATTACGATTTGAATAAATAAACTTCCCTTTGAAAATAAAAATGCATAATTTGTATTATAATAATATAATAATGAAGTTGAAAAACTGAAAGATCAGATATTATTATTGTTTTAAGGCTGTTATCATTAATGTACGTTTATCTCAAATAAAATTATAACGTAGACACTATTTTATAGATAGATACTGTTGATGATATGCAAAAATTTCAAATGCTTCAGTTCCACATGTTATACTATACTATTATATTTATTATTTATATTATAATATGATTCGATATGACTTTTTGCTGATAAACTGAAAACTGTCACCGATAGATTAAAGCCAATAACTATGAGCCGATATTGAACATTTCTATAACTATAAATAATATTATAACTCCATAACAATAAATTAGCACTGATCATGACATATTGTATAATATTATTATATGAAACACATACCTAATTTTATATTTTAAATTTACAAACGATATATCGTCAAAGCGATAGTTATTGAGATAATACTTATAATTTCATTATACGATGTATCTGCGATATTTGATTAATATGACGTGCAATTTTTTGAAAACAAAAAAAAACTACAAACATTGAATAAAAATGTAAAGATTTGGATGATAAATTAAAGTTAACAAAAAATTTGATAGTTATTGAACAAATAAGTTTTCAGAAATAAATTTCAACATTTAAAAATTATTGAAGATCAACCTGAACGATATCTTTAGTTCGACAAATATAATTCTGAAAGGTATTTTTAAATTCCAAAGGGTTGGCGATCGAGTCATATTTTATTTAATGGAATGCGCAAAGTAAAACAAAGAAAATATTTTATGTTATTTGATTATTATTTCTTATATATCGCAGTAGCAGTGTCAATTTGACAATGTGCATATAATATAAAGACTATAGAGAATGGATCAATGATGAAATAAGCTGAGACAGCGGAATATGAAAAAAAAAAACAAAACATAAAACCTAAAACATCAGCGAAGTGTCTCGAGATGTGCGACCGTTGACCACGCTTTTCAGAAATCTAATAAAAATATTAGTCGTATATTTTATTCTATGAATTATAATGTTATACATTTTGAATAGTTTTGTGTGTTTCGGTGCCATTACATACTAATTAAAAGTGAGCATAATACTATGGTAAATTAACAAATCAAATATATGTGATACAAATTCATCATTATTATCATCGAAAAATTACATACTATGTATGAAACTGTGTCTAATATATTTCTGATAATATCTCCGCAATGTATCATTCTTCTACCAGATGAAATGACGTCTGCTGTTCTTAATCTAAAAATTCCACAGTCAAGTTAGATATTTCACCGCAACTCGTAATGTTAGGTACGTTTAAGTAGCTTTTTTATGTAATATATTCATGAAAAATAGTAATTACTTTTTTATGTATTTGAAAAAATACTTAGTATGGTCGTATTATAATCATATAATTATGTTGTCAGCTTGATGCTTTACTGTATAGGTCTAAATTTACTGTCTACAATTTCAAGTGATTTTTAGTAGTTATCTGAAACTAATTTTAAATTATTGTTATGGAATTTATTTTATTTGATTGTTTATTTATATAAAATATTTTAACACAAACACAAATCATTTTTAAAATAAAAAATAAAATTGTTAAAAACACAAAACTGTCGTATTTGTTTTTGTATTTATTTAAATATAATTATTAAATGTCTGTTATTAACTTTGTAACTATTAATATTGTTAACAATAAATTATTATTACATATTTACTTTTAATTTTAAGTTTTTATAAAAGATATCCGAGTATAACAGACAACGGGGTTATTCATCCCATGAAATGATGATACATTTTATATGGTTTAGTAATAAAAACATTTTATATCAAGTCTTAAGTATTACACTAAAAGGATGTAATTTTTTAGCTTCAAAATAATTTTACGTTTTCGCGATATTGATTAATTTTGTAAAAATGCTAATAAAAAAGAAAATTATGAAAATTATATTGCATTTATGATTTTATTTAACTAATGTAAAAAAAAACTTAAGAAAAATTTTGTATTTAATCGATATTAATTCTCATTATTTTTTAATAACATAATATATATACATAATTCACTGGTTTTACTCAGTATCCATCTTTGAATAATATTTTTTGGTGCATAAACTTTAAGCAATATTAAATGCATTAAAATTTGTTATTATTTAAAATAGGTATATAGGTGCCTAATTTATGTACTTAATTTATTTTTATCGTTATACCTTAGACAATTTGGTGATTTTTCATTTTTTTTTATTGGATTATAGATCAATTAGAAACTGCACTATTAAGTTTCAAACCGATTACATGGTACAAAATTATATTAAATTGTCGGTTGAATGTCTGAGTAAATACATTTTCTCGCTGCTATTATTGTCAAAAGCAAAAATGATATAATAGGTCCTGACCTAGATATGACTTTTATTTAGCTTATCATTTCATGCAGGAAAAATCTATCCAAAACACTTATCATCGTTCTAGTTTGTAGATACTATATTATGACGTTAATTCAAACAGATTAACATTCAGTGCCTCTAAAATTCAGCTACATAAATATTTCTAATCATCTTGCAGGTGTTAAAACGCCACAAATTATCCATGTGAATATGTATTTCATAATATACTCATTATTTTGAAAAACCTAGAAAATTTTCTTCATTCATTTCATGATTTCTTTTAGCGTTAAAAAATGTACAAAGAAAGTAAAACATCAAATTAACTAACGTGCAGAGTTAGATAATAACATGTTGATTAATGATATTATCTTAATTCATAATCAATGTGGAAATAGGCGTCTATAACGGATGCCAGTTACAAAAATCGATTGAAAAAAAGTTACTTGGCGAGACAGCAAATAAATCATATTACCGTGTATGTGTATAATAAACAAGAGGATAATACACAATATATTATATTGTATAGCAATTATTGTTGGTAGTGCGTTCATATATGCATTTCTTTTTAGAGTAAAAAAGTGTGTTCACACAGTACACGCTCGACGACGTCCTACAATTGTTTCGTTCCCTATTCGATTATAACGTGACATGAGTTTGGGACAATAAACAATATATTATATATTTATTATATAAATGTATTTTATATACCTACGCAGTATTTTTATTTTTTGTTTTTGCAAAAACCAACATATTACTTTACGGATAATAATATTATAATGCACTACGTTCATGTATAATAATAATATAATCTTATATTCATCTCGTATAATATTTGTCTCATGAAGTTTTCTGTCTAGACTCCCCTCGAATCGAAAACACATTTGCATAAAGATGATAATATCATGATTCGTGTAACCGACAATTGGGTTAATTATTTTGTGCAAATAATAAATATTATATAAACAGCATTTATTAAAAAAAAAAAATCAAAGTTTCGTCTTGCGGGTGGTCTCGCGGCTGTGCGGGTGGTCTGAGTTATAAACAATTTTTTTTCGAAATTCTATCTAATAATAATATGAACTAGGTACACATTATTATTATTTTGTTTAATTCGTATTACATACCAACATCATTGTATAGATGCTGTTTCCCAAACAAATGATTTATAGCTTTATAATGCATGTTATATGTTATTATAATATATTGTTTGGCATAAAGCCGATCTGAAGTAGTGTAGGGTTTTATCATTTGATAAGGCTCTGGCCCTCGCTGGACTTTACTAAACAAACTAAAGGGGCACTGCTGGTGGAACAAAGAACCGTTTTTAATAGGGGATATAAGGTTCCGGTCGGGAAACGTATATACAATAGAATAAACTACGCGTATACGGCATGCGCAGTCCGGAGAAATTCCTATAATAGACCATTTTTCCGAACGAATTTAAGAAAAAGCTATCCTGCACACTAAACCAGAATTTTATGTTAACATTTAATTATTATATTTTTAATGAAGGGAATGACTTTAACACAACTACTGTGATAATTATGCGGAGGTCTTTGGAGATATTATGGTAAATTAACTCAACAATTCTTTATAAAAACAATAAATGTATAACTCATAATAATAAATTACATAATTATTTTTATCAAAACATAAGGAGTAGGTACCAAAGCGTCAACGATCGATGACAAATACTATCGAGTGTTAAAAAATTTACATTTGTCACAAAAAAAGTCGGTTTCCTTTTTAATAATAATATGTACCTTATAAATATTAATTAAAAGTAATAATTGTTTAGTTTAGCTAGATAATGCATTTGAAACTTTTGTAGGTAGGTTTGTAAAAACTTGGTCTTTTTTTCACTTGACTCGGAATGTAGGTATATACAATTATGAGCAAAACACTAATGGTGTTTTTTTTTTTTGTTTTTGAGAATTAGAAATGATAGGACATATACAGTTTATATTTGTCATTTCCCAAAGGATTTCCAGAAAATACCAGGAAAAAATAACTGAAAAAAAACCACTGCCTTTTAATAAAAACTCACTGGTTAATTTCTGATCTAGGATCAGAATTTTCAGTATTTTTAGACTTTATGAAAGTCGTGGTCGTGCAAGGCTAACCTCCGTAGGTTACAATATGAATATAAAAGGAAACCAACAGTTTATTTTTTGTGAGGACCGTGGTTCGAATTCAGTTTCTGGTTGTGCAGGGGAGACGCCAAGTACTTTTGTGTCATCCGGCGCTATGGGGATTCCTACTTCACCACCGGCTGGATTGAAGAAGCTCACTTTCCAACGCTTCAACCGTTATTGGAAACTAAACATTGGATGAAGCTGTGACATAAAATTGTTTAAGAATTAGTCACTAAAAACTATTAACTGTAAATGTTCGAAACTTAGTGCCTTTATGTGCAGGCCCAGTGCACGGCCACACCGGGTGAGCGCATCGTCGGCGCATAAATGCCAATAACAACCTAGCCGCCGTTAAAATAAGCTACTCGTACGCGCAACCGGTCCGTCGCGTATAGTTCTTCGTGGATTGAGCGACCAAGCTCGCAACTTTAGTGTGTATCGCCTTCGTGCTGTCCAGCATTCGCTTTGGCATGTTCGCTCGCAAACTGTTGGGTGACTGACGAGTACGTGTGTATATATGGCCATGGGCTTCAACTCGGGTCGGTGTGGACCTTACTCGCGTACTGCCTTAAAGTGCCATTTGTTGTCACACGATTTGTTGACCATTATAGCGTGCCGCCGGAACAACTCGAACAAATCGAATAGGTATAGGTCAAGGTCAAGGTCGTTGTCGTCACTCGCCTCCCACTGACAATTCTACGGACACCGCAGCCGCCGCCACCGCCGCCGATGCCTGCACTTCACTCTGCACAGCCACCGTCGTCGTCACGGGTATTGTTCGCCACTATTACTATTTATTACCCATGTCATAAGAGGAAATGGCGGAGGCTTAGCCCCCCAAGTATTGTAATATCTCCCACAAAATTTTCTCAGGTTTCATGTGAAATGTGATTTTATTTAAATATAGTTTTTTTAGTTAATTTAGCTCCCCAGAAATGTCTATAGATTTCCGCCTATGACCCATTATCATTAATAGTTCTATCAAGTTCATGTGAACGTTTGTTATTATAATCTTTTTTTATACGCCGTAACGGAAGTACGTCTCTGCCGGTTCTTTAGCTGTTCGTTAGCTTGTACCTAATACGTGATAATATATTATTGTGCCATAGGCACCTGATCACAACCGATTTCCGTTGTCTATATATTATATATAGATGAAGAATCGGATTTAATGGTGTTATGCAATATTCTCTATGTTCCCGTTCCCCGAATCGCTAGGCTGATTGCCGTTTCCGTAGGAGCCCGACGGTGTCAAAACAGTAAATAATATTTAAAAAGAAATACGTAAAATGACTATATTATTGTGATGACGTCTTAATATTTCGATTTTATACATAAACAACGAATACAATTATATCACTGCTTTATATTTTGAAATACGTCAACAGTTTTGATTAACAACTTAACTGTTATGATGGTCGATTATCGAAATTCCTCAATTTGAAATACATTTCTGCTCCGACTAATCACCAAATGGTTATATTTTCATCAGAAGGCCAAGTATGCCAATCAAAAAGTATTTGGCAGTTCTTTAGAAACGGTAACGTTGGATGGGTCATTATATTTGGATTAGGGGTACCACACGATAAATACGGCCGAACAGGAATTTAAAAATGCATAAACTAGGTAACTGCAGAAAATTAATAAAAGTTGTAATGCAATTACAATTATCCGCCATAAACGAACCATAAACGTACCTACTTGAATTGCCAATTTCATTTCCACAAAAATAAACAAAATCAATAATAGAAAAATATGCCCATTACCCTCATCCCACCAAATGTAGTTGCGCTGCTAGTGGTCGTTAACTGCAGTTGTTTTCAACGACATGACAAACGAAATCTGTGTCCATAATGACGGGACGTTAATCACATTGTTATTAACATAATCATATAACATTTAAAACACAATTACGATAAAAAATTGACTAACATTTCGTGATAATGACGTTAAAATCAATGATACAAATACGATCCGTCTAAATGGATAAATTGCTGTGATTTAACCAGATCAAGACAATAAGAATGTAATATAAATATAATAGGTATGAAGCTATACTATATTATAATTCAACAGAAAATAAAACATGATTTTCTCACTATACTTGTTGTAATAATTCTCAAATGTCAAAAATTATATTATTAAAAAGCGACGAAAATCCTGCAAGAGCTGTAGCAATGGAAAAACTGTCAACAATTAAAATTAGATCCAGTTGCCTATAACACTTTGGACAATAAATAACGATGTTTTAATAAAATATGTACAGTAATCCCTCGTTACCCGTGGATTTTTGATCCGTGGTTTCGATTATCCGTGGTTGGGTCGGCGATAACATTTTATTAATACATACGATGAAATTGTATCTTTATTATACCCATACTTATAACAGATAAGCTACATAAAGTATATACCTTAATATGTACGGTTAATTTGTTATATCTTAAAATTGTTCAGTTAACAAACATGAATTACAAATTTTTTTCATCCTTCCTAATATATTATGTATGTATAAATAATTAATAAATTATATTAAAAAAATAAATAATCAAATAATTGTAAAACATATTAACCTTTTTGTGATTTTTAAAATTAAATACAAAATATGTACAAAATAATAAAAATTAAAAATTGTATGTAAATAAGACCTAATTTCCCGTTTTACATTGCTTTATGGTCTCGTTATCCGCTTTGCAACTTTGCTGGAACCTAACCTCCGCGGATAATGAGGGATTACTGTACATATATAATATATATATATATATATATTTATACAGTGGTCATTGTCACTTATTGGACTCACGGTTGACTTATTCACCTATTAGAATCAAAACGGCTGGTCCCGTTTGCACATTTACTAACACAGAGTAAAAAAAATCGTCTATTCATTATTCAACTCACACACCGGTTAACAGAGTCATTTGAAAATTAGATAAATAAAGAAAATATGTACATTATGGTGAAAATACATTTAAAACTGATAAAACAGAATGTGGCTGGTGATAGTGACGAAGAGGAACCTGATGAGAAACCACCATCAACTAAACAAATACTAGAAGCACTTAGAATTCTACGTAGAGCATCAACGAAGCGATTTTGACGTATTCGAGCAACATAAATCCTACGAAGATATTATTATGAAGTTGACCGACTCAAAGAAGGGAAAATTATATCAACCCTAAATCGATTTTTTTCAAAACATCAATTAGATTTTGCACATCTACTTTATATTTTATTTTTAATTGCGTATAGCTAGATTTTTATTTTCATAAATACCTCGAATCTCAATACACACTTTTAAAGCAAATAAGTTTTTAAATTTAAGCATTTTTAAAATGTGTTTTGGGTCATTCGCCTTATTCACTCATTCAGTTTATGGAATCAAATGAGCAGGTCCCAAAGTGAGTACAGTAAGCGGCGACCACCATATATATATAACCAAAATAACCTCAAAAGGAAATTAACGTGAGAAAGTTTTTTTTTTTATGCAATTATCAATTTATTATGACTATGTTATGGCTTAAAATAGTCCATAATACCGAATCAATACAACTTCATGGAACGTTTTTCAGACCAGGGTCGGTTCACTCTAAAAATCGTTTTTTAAATTTTAGTTTTGATAAAGAAACAAACCAAAAAAATGGATAACAAAAAAATATAGGATTTTCGTGAAGATTTTGTCAGTAAAATTCTTTAGTCGTTTATATTCAGTAAGGTGAGGAATTTACCTAATTATTATAATTAACATTATAAAGATTCACAAAACGTTTAGATTATTGTTTTATATAAAATCTTATGTTATAAAGTATTTATATAATGCTTGAGTGATTTTGAACTAATGTTAGATATTACTGCATTTTCATCAAATAATATTAAAATAACAATTATTTAAAAACCCAATTAGTGGTGGCAATTTTTTGTTCGATGTAGAATTTAAGAGACATAGCTTCCATGTATCCACCTCTTCCCAGTACTTGACTACAAAACCCAACCATAATATTATCTCGTCCGATTTTTTTTATTTCGGTATACCCATTTTTAATATATATATATATACACACATAAATGGTATATTATGATATGGCAGCACTACTAAACAAAGATTACGTTGACGGGAAGGAAGGTAAGTCTGGTTTCTAAAAATCCCATGCGATCGTCTACCCAAGATGCAGCAACATTTGGCGAGGATTTACTTGTCAGTGGTGAAGTGGAATAAGTTGACCACATTGCTGTGTTTTTTTAGTATACTACTGAGAGAATTTCAAAGGTCTCCCAGGACAAAAATATTTTAAAACTGAATTTTGAAAGCCTAGAAAATGTTTTCGGAAGCTTTAAAGGTAGATTAATGGAAATTATTCAGTTCCTTTAAGTCTCTAAGTCTCTAGTCTTCATAAGACTCTATTTTGATCATTTTCTTGTATAATATGTTTAATTAAATATCGACTTCCAGTTGTTGACCAGGCCAACTAAAATTAGCGTTGCGTGTAAATTATTTTTAAGATCACATTATAATTATATAAACTATTGTTTTACTGATAATAATTGATTACAAATTAATTATTCTAATGGAATGAAATAATATATAACTCTTAATCAGTTATTTGTTTTTTATTCTATTGCTTTCTGTAATAATATACAATATGAATTCATAACATTTACAGATAATAGTATTTATTTTATCGCAAAAAATTAATATTATATTTACTTTTTTTCGATTATTTTCTTTTTGGTTATTATTGATTATTGTTTATTACCAATAACAATTTAATATTTTTAAACTTTTATAAATTACACAAAAAATGTAATGATTAAAAAATGAGAAACTTCATTTTAAAATTCAACGAAAAAAAAGTCTTGGAAGGCGATGAATTTATCCACTACATAATAAAATATTTTGTTGTTCTTAAACCATTTGTCATCGTCACTTTTGAATGTTGTAGTACGACCGAAATTAAATTTAACTAAAAAATAAAAAAATGAATACGAAATAACTTAAACTTGTGATAAAATGACGTATACGAATTTAATAATAACTATGAGTCAAGACCTCGGACCCTGTCTAGAGAACAATAATTAGGTAGGTAGTATACAATATTATAATTAAACGATGAATTAAAATTTTTCATTTTTCATCTTTCTCTTACACAAACGAGATCATATTATGAGTTTTGACTTGTTTTAATTCCGATGTACTATTTGTTTTAGTAAAAAAATAAGGATTCTAAAAACAGAATTTAATTGTTTGCCATGTCTAGTCTATGGTTGAGATTAATTTTCGAATTAATTTAAATTTTAGTCATAAAAATATTGTAATTCAAATAATTTTTTATAAATTCAATATTCCAAAAATAATCATATTCCAAACACAATTTTCTGAAAAATTCGAATTAATTTTAGAATTTGAATTGCCTCACTAGGTCATTAATTATTATTGATAAAGCTGAAATGGAAACACATATAAACTTTTATATTGCAGGTCTGCGGTCAGACAAATACCAAAACTTATGCAACATTTCATTCACTTTATTCTACGTTATTATTGTTTTTTTTTTTTTTTTTTTATATAGTTATTCATATGTCTATGAAAACGCATTAATATGTTTAAATTAATTTTATTTATAATTTATTATACAGATAATAATAATCGAGCATAAAATAACAATTTCTAACATAAGAATAGACAATATTGGGTAAATGATGTATACATAATATTTCATTAGTATATAGATTGTATGGGATCTTCATTCTGCAAATTGCTCGATGCAGCTTGAAAGGGAACAAGTAAGATTTTTTGAAATTTTCTAGTATTTTATTGCAGATCTCATGTGAATCAAATGATTATTCTTTCGTTTCTGATTTGCTCTATTAGTAATATTATCATTGATTATTGAGAATAGTGGCGTTTAACAGATATAAATTAAAAAGGTCTCCTGAATAATAAAGTGGTATCGTCAGTCATTATATCTTTGCTTTGTTTTAAAGTTCCTCAGCGAAATATTAAGATAAAAGTAGCATTCTTAATTCTAAATTCTACCTCCAACTACATGAGGAATGGGACTATTAGGTGGTTAATGTCTCGCACCAATTGCGATCCCTCCCCTACTTTTATGTCTGTTCATGAAATGTAACGACTGTGTTGTACATATCGTACTTTTATTGTAAACTTTAACTATTAATTATTTTCTATATTTTCTATAAAAAATCATAGTGCCAATTCACTGATCACTTCAATTCAAAAACTACGCAACGTACGATCAAGAGATTTTCAAGTAAATTGGGTTAAATAAATATATAATCACTATCATGTGATTTTATTGTGCAGTTCTGAGTTTGAATCAGGTGGGAAGGAATTGTGTCTCATTTTGTGAGGAACTGGCGTTTTCAATTTTAATGTCTTGTACGAACTATATCTCTTACTTATAACTGTTGTAAGAGCTATGTATCATTTTAACTGTTATGTGTCGTGTAGGAAATTGCTATTTCACACAAGAGCTAAACTTAAACGGTATTTGAATTTGTTAGAAAATGGTTCCTTATACTATGTCGACGGAGTGTCAACATAGAAAAGATAAACTCCTATAAAATACATACGTTACGTAAAAAAGTGATGGTAGGTCGTTCACCACCAGCAATAATTCACCAGGAGAATAGCGAAATCGTTCCGAACGCCGAATCTTGACAATATTTCTGTGGGTAAATACACCAGAATTTCAAGTGTGTGTGTGTGATAGTTGAAATGAATCCGTGGTGTAACCATTACGAGACATACGCAACTTCATAATATGTAATCTATTATGTTTTCCTATTTTCAGCGATAATTTTGAAACTAGTGTTTAGAATTGAGATGAACTTATTGTGTTAGTTGAAAAATTTAAATCAAATACTACTTTGTTGTTCAACAATTGGATACTTAGTACCTGCGTCATATTACGTATTTCCGACGTATTGTGTTTCAACTAAATTCAATAAAGGGCAGGTAGGTATTATATTTTGCAAATAATCGCTGTAAAATCAAACTGATTTCAAATAATTCTGTTCCCACACTTTTTGTAATTCAACACAAAGAAATGACTATACTCATAGGAGTTTAAGCAATTCACTATTATATTTTTGATAAAAATAGTCAATTATTATACTATCCACGAAATAATGGTACGAAATTTACCTATATACTTTTGATGTTCTAGTAATCAATACATCTCACTTCATACATTTTCGGAGCGATATATTTTAAAATAATTGCTAGACTATATACCTACTCGGACGTAAACTCATATGTCGGAATATCATTTAGAATTTTCTTTGAAATTAAACATAAGTAATGTATTATTTATTTAAATGTTTGTCATGTCGTGTGTTTCAATAATTGACATATTTAAGTTATTTAGCAACAGTACAATTTAAAGTTGCACTTGCAAATACGGTAAATTAATATTATTACTGCATATATTTTTGAATAACAATTGATATTAGAAAAATAGTATTTTCAATCGCAACAACATCTCAGTAGTATACTCGTAGGTATTGATAGTATAAATGTTAAAAATACATTAAAACGTTTACAACTGCAAAAAATCATTTATAAAACAAAAATAAAGATTTTACGTCACTCGAGAAAACTTAATATATATTTTCGTGTTTCAGAATTTCAATTAACTTTTTGATTTTTCGAAGAAAAAAAAAAAAAAATTTCAGAAGAATTAATGTGTAACAAAGTTATCGGTCATAAATTATGCTGCTGAGAGATGTGTCAAATTAATATGAGAGAACAAATTACCAACGAAAAAGAAAATTTAAACACTATTTTTATTAGGAGTGTCAAGGATTATAAAACAAATTATCCAAAACAACTACAAAAAGAGGTATCAATCAATCAATAAGATATAATACATTTATTGTTTTTATTTATTTTTCTAATACGATACATATAGTGAGATTGTATAATATTTTACTATTTTGATATATTTGTTATTAAGTTGTTAAGTAGAATATAAACATTAAGATATATCAATTGTAAGTGAATTTTAATTTTAATCGATTTTTTTTTATTACAATATATTATCATACTCTAAATGTGAACATGTGGTTAAAATTTCAAAATTATTTTTAAAAGTACATTTTTACACAATCTTAGTACCTCAAATTATAACACATAGGGTATGTAATTACACAATAACTAAATTTATTTCACATAATACTATATGACAAAATGTTTATAATATTATATAAGGTTTTCATTAATCTTTTTTAAATAGCAAAAAAAAAAAAAACTATTCTAATGATCTTCCGTTTTAACGTTAGCATTGTGTAATATTCACACTTCACAAATTCAAAACATTTGTAATAATTTATTTAACATATTTTATTTTAAAGTCTGGTGTTTAATTTTTTTATAGATAATATTTAAAAAAAAGTATCATTAATATTTTAAATTTTAAATTGATTTACCTAAATATTATTATACAAGAGTATGCACTATTTTAAATTATTATAAGCGTATAAAAGTTAACTTTTTGAGTAAATAGAATTATTAAAGTGAACAATCAGCAAATTATACATATGTAAATATCTTTTTTGAAATGCTGCGCAGAATACAAGCGTAATATGTACCCTTAAAGCAGGAGATTTGTAAATTTATTCAAAAAATAAAATAAAAATGGAACATTGATTTAATACCGTCAACATGTTATAATTTATTTAAAATAATTATCAATATTATAAAATAATGTATGCTAAATGTACAAAATGTCATGTCATATCATTATACAAATAAGTTGAATTGAGTTATGAACTAAGAGAAAAATGATTTAAATAATTTTTACTATCAGCGAATTAATATAAATCGGTCAATATAATAACATGTTTGGCAAATAAGCCAAAAACACACATTCTCTATCAATTGTTAGATAATATTTATTTTCGATGATATTATTGATTATTTCATTTTTAATAAAAGTCATAGAATACTGACTTCTAGATATTTAAACAAGATTTGTTGATTTTTCTACCAAGAAAATCATATTGCGCAATATTAATCAAATATGTACATTTTTGAATATTATATAAAATTGAAGAAGGATTTATAAAAACGAATATAACAATATGTTCATATAATTATATTCATAACAAAGTTTTAAGAAATCCATAATGAACGTTACGTATTTTTATTTTTTATTTTAAATAACAAGTTATAATAAACAATAGTTTATAGTTTTACAATCTAAGAAAGATAAAATTTGCATATCAAATTATCGAAGCACATGCGTATTTCAACTGTTCCCGCAATCTATAAATTAATAATAATATGATTTATCTGTACCTACTTCAGTACTTACTATTATACCAGTCACAAACTATATATTTTTATAGTACACTGAAGTTTTCTTTGGTTCATCAGTTTATATGTTTGCAGTGTATCAGCGGGAACATGAAAGAATTATTGTCTAGAAAATATTATTATATTGTTGTCTGAACCACCTTCTGTAATTCACTCTACAGTTAGATTTATGGTGTTACCTCTGCCCGTAATGATGGTACCTGATCCAGTCACTGATTTTATTAAGAGTAATATACTACTATTTTTATCCTGGAAACTCGAGTAATATTTAATTTTCTAAAATTATTTATTATTTTTTTTTTTTTTTTGACTGTAGCTACTTAAACGTATCCATCGAATTTTTACTAAGAAACGTTATTAAATAAACTGAATATATATTTTTACGCGATTTATTTTGTAATATAATTCTATACAAGCTACATAATATTCATCACTTGAGAGATATCTAAAAGTCCTAATTCTCTTAAAATATTATAACTCCCAACGTATGAAACATAATATTTCATTACGATAAGATAATGGATTCTCATCATTTAAAAATATCTTGTTGTAGATACAATTTAAAAACATAGCTATGATAGCATAAATAAATGAAATTTGTAGTTAGTAATGTATAATATAATAATTAATAATATAGTCACTTAGTTGCATGGAGTAAAATAAATTCGTATAAAGCTGCTATTTTGTAGTTTTTCATTGACAAAAATAAATAAATATCTTCTAATGTTAAGTGGGTGTACTTTTATCCAATTTATATAAATTGTTTAGAGTTAACAAATATTTCACTCACTCTGTATTAATGGTTTAAAAATATTTGTGTATTGTAAGTTAGAAGTGCAATAATACGATAATAATATTATTATATTTTTATTGTCATTTTTGTGTGTACCTATAAAGAAAATGTTCTTAGTTATAGTTTTATTATTATACAATACTACACGTGCAGACTATTATTGAATTATACAATAATTCTGGATAAACACTAATTTTGAAAAAACTCGTATGATGGATACCAAAAATTGAAATTTATAAATTGTATTTTATTTATTTATTTTTTTATAAGCAACAATTTTATTCCTCAAATTATTTTACAATGCATTAATTGTAACTGGTTCGAGATTTATAGAATGGCCAAAATCAGCTAAGTTGAAAAACATCATCATACAAATATTATATACCTATATGTTAATAGCATAATAGATTATTATAAATATAATGCTTGGTATATAATGTGAAATTCACATACTTAATGATAAAATAGATAATTTTTTTTTCCAGGCGTGTATTATAAAATTACCTCTAATCATAGCGTTAAAATAAAATGAAAACCATACGTAAACAATGTAGGTAGGTGGATACCACAGGTACATATTATGTATAGGTATATACATAATAAATGTTTAATATTTTTATTACGGTATTGTAGTTGGTCATATGAAAACATAATATATTAACGAGCATATACATTATAATTACATTCATAAATCCTTAAAATAACCCAAATTTTCTGTTTGGTCAATTAATCATACTCTCTTTGCATATAAAAAAAATAACTACACATAAAAGTAATTAGTTCCTTCAAAAATATGTTGGTTTTTGCCATTTTAATTGCTAAGGTTCTGTTTTATACCATTATGTCAGGCTATTGATTTATTAACCTAGGGTAATATTGAAATTACTATTTAAGAGGACGCGTCACACCCGGTTGTAATGTCTTATTCTTACAATTAATAAACAGCAAAGCAAATTTACATTTCGAAGTACCCCAATTGTGTGTTGTTGGCTTAATATTAAAGTGAATTGACTTATTTTCATACATAAACGAAAGACCAATTATTTGACAATTTGAATTAACATGCTTACAATGTTTTAATGTTGAAGCAAGTTATAAGTATTTTTAAATTTTAATATTTGACATACTTATGGCTTGCTTAACATAATACAATATTGCAAGAAACTAAAGAGAGAATATGGATAATGTTTTTAAAATTTCATAAAAGTTCAATGAACTCTAATATTAAAAGTAACTGCACACAATTAGAACTTTTATATGCGTAAAATTTGGTTGGTTTTTACGTTAGAGTAAGATAGAAATAACATTCGAGTTCGACGTAATTTTAAATAATATAAAATCTAAAAGCACAATGGTTTATCGATGATAAGTCATTGAACTTATATATTATATACAAATTTGATTGAATCAAACAAATATCAAATAAATAATACAATAATATCTATTTAATTTTAAACCTCAGTGCCATGAAACAAATAAAATAAAACGTGCCTCCATAGAATAATACTATTACAACCGAAGCTTTTTACTGATAATAATTGTGTATAACATGTTTGATAACATTTGATAAATAATATCGAACGTGCATAATTATAATTATAAATATTTATTAATTTTAACCATCAATTATTAATCTAAGCCTATATAATCACATACACAATATAAATATGAATATAAGTATTTTACCAAAATAGGGTTTGATGCAAACTTGAAAGTATAAAAAAAAAACCATAAAAGAGAATACCTACTTGAATTGTGTGTTGTATACTAGTGCTTATATCTAAGCGTAATTCTTGTGTAAGAATCCAATGTGTGCGAACTAACACCACACGGCACGTTATATATAACCGAATGACCATCATAAACTTCAGAGAAAAACACCTTAGTTGTTTAACTACTGTTTTTGTTGTGTAAATATCATAACACCATGATATTATAATATATTAAGTCATCGAATTTTAAACAACAAATTTGTTAATAATTGTTAACTTTTAATTAAAATGTTTAGAATAATGTTATGAAAGTATTACCTAACTAGAATTATTGAAAAAATGAAAACATTCACTCGTAAAACGATCTAGAATTTTTGTATATCTACAAACTGTTAGTTCTTAAGATATATCGAATAATGGTTTTAAATATTGTTCAATGATTTGTTTGTTTGCGTACAATGGTATTTTAAAAGCAATATTTTTTATTTATATAATTTTAAGCATTTATAATGCATATATAAATATATAAATATTTCTTAAATTGCGTTAAAATCTAATAATAATACTTCTTAGAAATCAGGTGTGCGAAGAAGAAATTTTGTTGGCTTAATGTTTTTCCGAAAAAATCTAATTCAATTATGTTCTTGCAAAACGCGTTCGACTATTATGGCTTAGCTTTTTTTATTTTGTTTATAAATCGAGTATGCGCGACTCACTCAGTGAGATTACCTATGAAACGACTCCCTTTTGAGGATTTGAAGTTTAACAGGACGTAGTCTATTCGCTATTTTATCGAATAATAAAATTAAACTTTCAGGAAATTGTATTCCGCATTGACTCTCTATACCAGAGCTACGATTTAGGTATGCGCAGCATTTCAAGAAAATATACAATAGTCTTATTATTTATTAATACAAAGTTTAAAATCGTGTCATTTGTATATTATGTGGTGTATAATATGTATACCTATAGAAGCGCACAAACTAGAGCATTAACTGCCCATCAGATGGTGTGAAATGTCAGGAACCCATCTGTTAAATATTGCCATTTCGGGTAACTAGATAAAATAATAGTTATTGACATTAAGTCGTATCCGATGAGCAGTCGTAATACTGTGTAAGTATAATGAACGTCTCGCAGTAGCAACTTCGATGGTTTTTTTTTTTTACGTTTTCAACGATCTCCTTTTATAAATACGACTTTTTATTTTAAGCGACTTGTTTCTTGGGAAACCTGCAGAAAGTGGTGGACATTAAAGTGCAAAATAGATAACAGATATTCCCGCGGACAAACGCACACGTGTCAAAAATTTGTGGTCGGCGGCCATGTTATTTTATCGTAGGTACGACTTATAAGTGTAATATGTTTTACTTTAAATAAAAAAAACACGTTCTTTATCGAATCCGCTCATAGATCATACGAAACCGCATTTCGACCATTTACCATCGACGAGGATGAAAGCAATCAGTACGATTTTTAAGTGCGTATTTGGGTCGGCGCGACGCGTGTCGCTATTAGAGTGTAATTAAAAAAAAAAAAAAGTGTAAAACATAGAAGAAGACGACCGCGAAAAGGTGTAGTTTTAACGATAGTACGTATTAATTCGACGTCAACGGAAAAGTTCAAACGCCGAGACAATAATAATCGACGTCGTGGGGCGAACCCATCTGTTAATGCGTGTCCAACGTCCGAGCACATTAATTATCGTTAAACCGTTGTCGAGGACGGGTCGTCTAAATTTACGATCACACCAAACGGAAGCGGATGAGCGGCGACGAATATGACTAGAGTAAAAATAACTTCTTCGAAGTTGAAAATTACGAGAAAACTCTCAGACTTCAACAACGGTTTAGCGTCGTATAATAACATAATAATATTAATATAATATAATAACGGATGTTAAATCTTTTCACGGAAAAAAAACCATAGTTTTCGACATTTTGTGCATTAATTGTTTGCGTGTGTAAAAATTATGAAAACTTATTGTTCGTGTTCCTAATACACTGTACAACTATATAACTGGTGTTGCATGTGAGACATTTGTCATTATTCATCTTCCCGTGCTGAACCAAAGGACTAGCTCCATTATGATGTTACAGATTATTATGTGCTGCCCACAGGTCGGTGAACAATCGAAACACAACTGTTTTTGATTGGATTTTTAGTAACTAATACAAACGTTTTAGGAATAATATTTAGACGAATATTTAATATTAATTATTTGTCATTTTAATACGATCGTATTATTGTAAAGATAAATATTAGAGGTTTGGATTTTGAGACCTGTATTTTAGTGTAAATATTGTATCGGTATTTAGACGAAAATGTAACATATTATTTTAACGTCATAAGACGACAAAACTATAATACAACTCTAAAATTAAGTAAATGCATTAATTATTGGTGATTTTAGGTATACTTAAATAATTATTACTATTATTAGATAATACTAATTACGCACAAAGGTGTGATTTTTTTTTGTTACGGAGGGAGAGATCACTAAAGGCAATTGCTCTCTTCCTCCAGAAAAAAATAATGAGAGACCATTCTTAAAATTATAAATGGGTCAGTAGATTGTAATTGATTTTTGCCTCCCCAACAATTGGAACCAAGTGTCGCTTATGCCAAAATGCATTTTTCACATTATTGCACATATTATATACCGTTAGGTCTGTTTAAAATTTGATTGTAAATAGTTTTGACTTATGTACCATTGGACGTTTGTATTTGTAATTTTAATATTTCCAATTGTTTTTTTTTTTTCAGTTATGCTTATTAAAGTAAAATATTCCATTTTCTGGTACTAACCATTAAGTGTATCTACGATGATAAATTTGGTCGTCGAAAAAAAAAATTATGATGAATTGACAATATTTCCGTCTTCCTTAATCCATTTTTGTACTTGGTATGAGTTGCACATGCATAATATTTGATAAAAAACAAAAACTGCAGCACGGTGAATATTTTAAAAATACTACGGAAACCAAAGGTCAATTAACATTTTTAAATATTGTTGTGATCATGGTCGGCTTTTCTAACGATATTTATTTAAAAATAAAACACGTTGAACTGTTGTTTCAGAGTGTTACAAATGTAAAGTATTCATTCCTTCTGTACGAAATAATTGTACCAGTACCTAGAGTAATATTATAAATGTATAAAGTGTATTGTAAATAATCTCTGTCAAGATGTTTTGTTTGTTTCTGAATACGAAAATGAATTATTATAACAAATGGGTTTAAGTGAGGTATTTTATGTAACACAGTTTTGGACCTTAATGTTCGCAAATGTACTAAATGCGTACAGTGATTTCGTATTATTTTTTTCTTCCGTTAGATATTTCAACGAATCAGCAAAATAAAATACGGACATAAAATACACAACTATTTTGAAATAACCATATTTCACATCCAATTTTTGTTTTGAAACGAACGTGAGTATGATACTTCATTAAACACTTGAAAAAATAAAAAAATTCGTGACGATATTTTTAAATTAGATTTTATTTTTTTGGAGCTTGTTTCGAACAATTGGATTTTTCCCTTTAAATGGTCGTACTTTTCCTACTTCAAACGATACGTGCTTGAATTCAAAAAGAATCGTTTATGAACAAAAAATAAAAAAATATTGGTTTTTTACTCTTGTCATAAATATGAATAATCACGAACAAATCACCCAACTTGATCATGATTAATTTATTGAATATATAATATTCGTGTAACTATATCGTAGAGTTTACCAGGTAAACCGATAGTCTAACGACGTCTAAACTCATTATTTTGAAAAGCTTTGATTTTAAAAAATATTACTTTTATATTATAATTCATTGTTATTTTAAAACAACATTTTTGAAATTTTTTTTTCTTTATTTGAAAATATACAATCTATACCTGTTTTCATAATAAGTATATGTGTTCTGAGTACAATTTTAAATTTCTGAAAAATAAAAAATTTACTTATATATTTATTTACTTTTTTCCTTTCTTTCCATTGAATTTTGATTTATCATCCCACATAGAATATTATTCGCAGTATTTCAATCTATTAAGATTAAATTTCGGACAAGTTGTTAGTTAGTTACAAGCATTTAAAGTTTTGATGAGCGCAATTAGTAGTGGACAACATTTTGCGGGGTACCTACTCCTCTCCCACTCTACTTTACTTATATACTTAAAATAATATAATAACATAAAAAATAAAAATTATCATTTTTTTTTTTTCAGAAAATATGTTATTTTGAAATTACATCATAATATTATGTAACAAAAAAGTCATAAAAACCAAAAAAGTAGGAACTTTGAATATTGAATACTTGCCTAAATGGATTACTCTCTGACAGTCTCTGTATTTAGTAAAACTAGTAAACTTATAAAAATAACAATTCTAAAATTACTCGTTAAAATTTTAATTTTGGTATGTCAACATTTTCGGAATTATTAAATAATATATATTATATAATTTACATTATAAACATAAATTTGTCTTCAGGACATTTGTTGAGTAGTATAAAAGAAAATAATTTCAAAAATCAGGGTTAAAATAGTTAAATTAATTCATCAAAAATGAGGGTGAGTAATATAGTATGGATAAATATACATATTTATTTTTTCAAAACTTTTTTCAATCTATTTTTAATTTAACATTTAAAATAGCTTATGTAGCCGTTTTGCCCAAACCTGATTGTAAGAGCAAGTCCTCTCAGTATAGGACATATTTTGTTAATGGTTAGAGTCACTGATCAGGACTGATGAGAAGAAAAGTAACCTTAATCTTATATTTCGAATCATATACGAATTTAAAATTCCTAAAAATTATATTTCCTGATCAATTTTATACATTTGTAATTTTTTTTATTATAATAAATAATTAATATTAGGTGTGTTGGTATAATATAATGGTAATGGACTTTTCATAAAAGAAAAAGTTCAATGCCCTGTCACAAGAATATGAATGCACCTTGATTAAAAAATGTAATATTTACCTATAGGTATTTGATGTATTCTTTTGAACTTTAATGAATCTTATACAAATTCTTACCTGAAAAAAATCAGTAAAAAAAATTATTTTATAAATTGTATTGATATTATAACTTTTATTAATTTCATTTATAATAATATAAAACTATATCAGCGTATAAAATAATTAAAAAATTCAATTTTTTTTTTTTTTAAACAACGTTACAATAGTAAAATATTTTGTGTATTGCATAATATATTTGTACGAAAACAAATATAATACACCAACTTTATTAAATGTATGAGGACATACACGCATTTCCTCGTTAGTTAATCGATTAATTTGGCAATCAATTTCATGATTTTACACTTAAATGGCAGCTAGTTAATGACACATTTGTAACAATAGTATTATTATTGTCACTATTAAATTAATTTACATGTTACTAGATGCCATGTATAAAGTTATTGCATTGTAGTTTGTAAAAATAAATAATTTTCGAAAAAAAAAAACCATACAAGTATAGTTTCAATTATACTATACTATCGTATTACAAAACTACGATTTAAAATTATATTAATATTAAAATTATTACTTCAAAGTTTGTAATGTAGCTTTAAAGTGTAATAATATAAATTTAACACCGTCTGCAGTTTTATAAATCCATCGTTATCAAATTCTCTGAACAAAATAATTAGTTAAAAGCAATAAAAATATAACTTGTCAAAATAAACTAATTAATATTGGTAAACACGTATTCCTAGCTACATAAAATAATGTATTAATTTAATGGTCCACTAAAATGCAATAGAACAAACATGGGACCATTGCCTTACTATTGATTCATTATCATGTTCTACAATTGTATATGCAACACGCTATTGATTTAGTACCTATAATAAACTAGTTTTCGTTTGTTGAAAATGATATACAGTAGGTATTGAACGGTATAACGATTAATTCCATTTTTATCTAATTTCTGAATAAATTATAATATAAAGAAAAACGGTTCATTTTATTTTAGATTTTTCGAAATTATTACAAAACAAACTAGTATATTAGATTTAAGAATATTTATGGTATATATAATCAATATTCAGCGTTTTCGTGATATCCTCTTACTTTTTTCACCTTCAACGTTAATTCTTCTTTAACCCCTACTTGATATGTGTTACCAATGGATATAAAAAATCTAAGTGTTAATCTACAAAGAGGGAGTAAAAAAGTTTTCGGATTGATAGAAAAACTTTCTTTCGTCGTATCGTCGTTGAACATATTATGTCCCCGTGTTGTTTGTACCAATCACGGTTTTTTCAACTATTTTAATTTGGAAAAAACTGGTTGCATTATTTAGCATACAATAACGGTTGAAAGAGTTTTTATGTTTTAGAAGAACACGGGCATAGGAATTTATATAAATTTATTATGTACATGACATATCTATAATATCAAAAGATTTTAATGAAGGAAACGTAATTCATTAATAAATAGATCCATTGTAAGCACATAGTCAAATCAGGTATTTTACTAAATTTCTAGGTTAATATTCAAAGAATTTAACTGTTATGCAATTGCACTTATCCACCTAGACGTTTAGTGAAATGCCTAGTCAACTTAAAGTCTTAAAATTTTTAAAATTTAACTAGTTACCTACATTTTCTATTCATTATTATTTATTGGGATTTTATTTAAAAAAATTGTATTATCTATGATTATATATAATATATGTAGGCGTTTATATGAAATATTTTTAATTTTGTGTCCATTGGTACCAGTATAAATAAATAAATAAAACATTTGATTATGATAAACAAATTTTTGCCAATTTTTAGTCATTTCTTATTGTTAAATGTTATTTTTTGGTGGCATTTGCTGGAACATTTAAATATTTTTGAACAAAATGTTTCATTTTTATTGTTTGTTTGACTTGAAATAAGCATTTATTTTAGTAAAATACCTGATTTGACTATGTGCCTACGACAGATCGATGTTGATAGTAGGGAACAGTTGAATATTGAACGAGTAAAGTTAATGAGTTATAAGTTTTTGATGTTTATTAGATGATCGGAATCGCAGAACAAAATTTTGCATTGCACCACTATAGTGCCATACTATACAATATGATATTCACCTCACATCGCTGAAACTTTGAATGCTTGTTCGATGTTAGATTATTGTATATCAAAACGCCCAAAAAGAAAACAATATTCTGCTTTAGTATAGTATTAATATACATACTATTATTATTTATAGAGTCATAAAAAAGTAAAATATTTAAAAAATAATATCACGATAAAGTTTGTAGAAATTAAAAATAATATTTTTGGATATACACAACTGTTGTGTTCATTTATTTTGTTGAATATTATTTTTTAAACAAGTTAAAACTGTTTTTCAGATGTTAAGCATTTATGGTTAAAATAATTAACCTGATAATGTATTTTAATATTAAGGTTTAGTTAAGGTTCTCCAGATAAACAGGTCAAAATGTAATTTTAAATTTCTGTTTTAAATGTTTTAATCCAATAATATTGGTAGGTATTCATTACATGCATAGACATATTATATTAATTAGTAAATGCAACCAATTATTTGAAATTAATATTCCAATTAAATTAAATTTTAATTATCGTGGAATTCAAATTAATAGTCGTCTCTAGATGTCAATAATATTTATTTTTAGTTTGTTCTGCGGACTCTGTACACACAAAAGTTTCTCCGTAAATTAAATTTATTACAAGAGGTGTGGGGGACTCATCAAGGAGAGACTTAAAAACTACTCAATAAAATTAGAAATATGTAAGAGCCAAGAGCAAAATGAAAATAAAAAATGTTCTCAACAACCATAAAATATGAAAATAAATTTCACATAATTATACCGTACCTGATTAATTGTGTAAGAAATTATCTATTTCAGTGTAAAAAATTCAATTAAACTATATATAGTTTTGTTTTATTAAAAGTAAATTCTAAAATGTCATAATATAATTTTGCGTCTTATAGTTAGACGTAAGCCACAAGAGAGTTTATGTCGAGAGACACAGATGTTTTATTAGAGTCAAAAAGCTTGAAAATTTAAAAAAAGAATTCTCATAAATTGCCCATACAAAATGTATAGCAATATAAACATTGTAATTTTCTTATAATTGTCAGTTCCAATTTTTACGAAATTACATATTAAACCAAGAATAATGGTGTAATAATTGTAATTTTAAAATTTTAACCGTGGGTACTTGGAACTTTTAGAGACTTTATAAGTACACAAAATGAAATTTTATTATTGAATAAAAGCTTAGCACAACCGTTAATATACAGTGACTCCCTAATGTACTGCAGAGTATTCACTACTTACCTGTTATTTTTTTTCATTTTTAATTAACATTAGATAGAATTATTGAATCTATATTTTATAGAAACAAACCAATTTTAATTATCTTAAAATTACATTTTATTTTATAAATAAAAGAAATGCTTTGACAGCAAACTAGTTTTCAACATCAATATAGTTGTGACTGAAAGTATGCAAAAAATGTATGCTAAAATGCAATTATATTATGGCTAATTGCCCTAGTTCAATAAAATCTGTTCGGTAATTTACTCAATAGTCGAAGGTTTCTAAATTAAATTCTTAATACTTTGCTAAATAATCGAGAAAAACAAACTAAAAATTAAGGGAAAAACGGAAAATTTTACGCACAATCAGTTTTCGACAAAATCGGTTTTGGTTTTTGATGTAACTTTACAGCAAATGACCATAGGTACATGAAATTTTCACCGAATGTTTATAAAGTAGGTATATTCTATCCTCTATGCAATTTTCAATAATTTTCGACTTAAGTTGAACTATTCATAGGTATTTGCAATATTCAATCATTATTAACTTTTTTTAAATAAATATCGATAAAAATTTATTTGTGGGGTAGAAAAGCTTGAAAATTTAATACAATACTCTTAACATATTGTTACAATAGCAGTTGAAAAATAAAATAAATTCATAGTCACGATTCTTTTTTATAAGCATTCAAAGTTTGAATTTTGACAAAATACGTAAAATCACAAAAATTCGCAAATTATTTTAAGCTAGAAATTCATAAAAAATTTTCTTTTTAAATCTAAAATCTGAAAATTTAATATAAGATTCCTTACAAGTTTTCCAATCTTACAAAAAAAAAAAAAAAAAATGTGCACCGTAAATTCAAATTAAATTTTTAGGAGCATTTGAAATTTAAATTTTTACAATATTTGATTTTCACATTTAGCGATTTTCTTATTTTGGTGTAACTCTAAAACAAATGACCGCAGATTCTTGAAATTTTCAATGAATGTTTATATAGGTATTTTATATATTTGATATGATTTTCAAAATATTTATATTTGTTTTAAGCTGTTTACTGACATTTTAATTTTTCAACTTTTTTGGTTTTTTTTTCTATAAATATCGATAAAAATATATCTGTTGGGTAGAAAAGCTTGAAAATTTAATACAAGGCTTCTAACACATTGTAACAATAGCAGTTGAAAAATCTTAGAAATGCATATACACGATTTTTTTATAAGCATTTAAAGTTCTTCAAATTTTGACTAAATACGTAAAAATTACTGCAATCTTCAAATTATCTTATATAGAAATTTATAAAAAATTTTCTTTTTAAATCTAAGATTTGAAAATTAAATACAATGCTCCTAACATATTTTTACAATAGAAGTTTTACAACAAGAGAAATATATAGCCACATTTTTTTTTTTTATAAGCATTCAAAGTTTGAATTTTGACAACATACGTAAAAATTATGAAAATTTGTAAATTATTTTAAGCTAGAAATTCATAAAAAAAATTTATTTTAAATCTAAGATTTGAAAATTTTTAATAATCTATAATATATCCTAGACAGATAAACCTTCATCGCTCAGAATCTTTTTTCGTATACAATTATATAATATCATTGGATTCAAATTTAATTCCATCCATTACAGTAACACACTTGTAACCTACTGTACATCAGAGCGAAATCCAATTTCCAGCTTTTCTTTATAATTTAATTGATTGTATTTAAGTTTATTGCATACAAGTTACTTTTAAAAAGTAACATATTGATTAACTACAACCATGCAATTACAAACCCAAAATTTACTGAATAATATATTAAATTATTAAATGAATCATATAAATAACTATGCAATTACATGTTTTTATTAAATTTTACTAAAGGTAATATTTTTTAAATATTCTTTTAAATTCAAATAGCATTTATACGAAAAATACGCAAGTAAAAAATTGTAAACTGTTCAATTTTTATCGTTCCGGAGTGATAAAACATTGATTTTATTAATATTACTATCATAGGTGTCGTTATTGTCAATTAATATTAATATTAATATTTATTATCATTATTTTCGTTTAGCACCAAGCCAGGTCAATCGAACTTCTATAGATGTATTCTGAAACTTAAGTTCGGATATCCATATCTTCTAACAGCAGAAATATTCGAACTGTCAATAAGTTTTCTCGTAAATCACTATTCGACCGAGTTAATGTGTGATCGTAAAAAATTGTGTTTCCCATTAACAATCAATCTACTTGGAAGTATAGTGTTTGAAAACTGTGTAAGGAATAATATAAGGACAAATAGTGTGGTATTGAATGACATGCTAATGACAACAGAAACAAGTGTGGGTTGTTGATTGTTTTGTTTTTCCGAATTTATTAGTTGTTTAAAAGAATAATAAATTGTTTATATAGTTTTTAAATTGGTATAAATACAATATGAATTGCAAATAAAATTAAAATAGGCTAAGTGACAAAGCATTTGTCTATTTAAATTCTCACTGCGTTTCACAACACATATTATTTAGTATACACGAGGAAAAATAATAAATATTAAATAAGGTGGAAAAAGCTAAGAAATAAAGTTGAGGAGGTGGTGAAAAATCAAAAGTTGTTTAAATTTAAGAACAATAAGAGGGAAAAATCGAGCTTAAAGATTATATATAAACTTTAAGTAGGTACTTTAGAAAACTTCCAAAAACGTTATAAAATCTATAAATATTATCAAAAAATATAAAATAGTTCATTCATAAAGACTTTACTAAAATATTGTACCATCAGATGCTTAAATAAATAATATCTAGATGTATTTTCAAATAGGAAATGTTATTATTATGTATAAAAATAATTATTTTTCTAATACGGAATATGTGAAAACATACCTACTTATTTAAGTGTATGCACTGCTACGCGTCAACAAAGGGTCAATATAACTAACTACCAACTTATTGATGTTGGATTAAAAATACTTGTATTTAATTGTAAATTTAAAAATTTATTTTTAGTTTAAGTCCATATCATATGTATAGGTATTATAATACAATTTTTCAAAAAGCGAAAAGTATTTCATTTCGGAGTGGTATATTTAGGGAAATAAGAGATTTTGTTGATTTAAGTTCAATGTATAGGTACTATTCCAAATATGAATTTGATTTTTTCTGTAAATTTCGTTAAACATTTTACAGTTTAACAATTTGCATTAAACAGATGATTATGAAAATAAAGTATATCAAGTGAGTTTTAAAAGTGACATTTTGGCCACATTACTATAATTATGTCTCAAATATAAGATCAGTAGGTACCCATACCACAAAAAGTCTAATCCAAATACTGGTCTTGGTTTTTGTATGTTATGTCCGATCGTGGTCCAAGTTTAAAAAAAAAATATATCTGAGTCGTGACTCGATTAATATGAAATTTACCATATTGATAGATGTACCCATCATTCGTATTTATAATATTATCGCAGTAATCTGGTAAAAATGACTGACGACATTCGACCATAATACAGGTTTATTACTTTATTATTATATTAATAAATTATTGTCCATAATTGTATAACATATATTTTATCATGTGTCATTATATTATCATTGACTGTTTAACAACGACAGTAACAAAGAAGCAATTATGAATAAATACCTAAAAATTGCTTTTATAAGAACTATAGTTTTGTGATTAAAAAAAAAAAAAAAAAAAAGGTGAAACAATATTTTTAACCTTTAGGTAATAATGTTACAGACAGTATGTATAAAAATAGGAAAAAAATGAATTTTCATAATATATTATATTATTAATTATTTTTAATTAATAAAAAAAAAATTAAAAAATAGGTCACAAGTTGGGAGATATTACGAAGGACGCAACTAGTACCACCGTTATGTGTTTTTGGCTTTTTAGCAATACAATTGAGCAATAGTGTATTTTATACTACGTTACCATATTCAAGGTGAAATTTTGAAAAAGAACTCTGAATAAACCTAAATTAATTGAGCATAAATTCATACAATTACAAGCAACTAAATAATAAAAAAGAAAAAGAAAACGAATTGATTATAAAAGCTTTCAATCAATATTCAAAGTCTAAAAATACTGAATCATCACTATTATACAATTGGGAACATAAACCAAGGCATAAAAATTTAACAATCTAAATGCATATGGCCATAAAATTGTGTTACTCGAATAAATATACCACACTTGTATTATTTCGATGTTTAAATGAAAATGTTTTTTAGTATTTTAAATAGTTTAGAATTGTTTAGCAAAATAAATGGCAAAAATCACAAAATATTTATGCAAAAATTATATGCTTTATCAAGAAAGTTGATTTTTTAAAGTCTATACCCTCTTTGATGCAGCAACAAACAAAGTTCTCAATTATCTCTTAAATAATGTTTTATATGCGCTCGATTGAATGATGACGCTCATAATCACCCAAAATGTTTAATGGTTTAAGTTTTAAAATCAAATTTAAGATAAGTAGTATTTTGAGTCGTTAACATATTTCTAAAAAATTATCGTGGAGTTATTCATGATTTTTTTTGTGGTGGGGGGTAGGGGAAGGTGGTGACTACGTCATCGTCGCCTAACACCTCATGATTATACCTATGACTTAGTTAATATTTTTAATAGTTGTTTTATGTCAAAATATTTACTTAGAAGTTATATATTTACCCATACTATGAACAGATATTACCAAAATTATTTATAACACAATTAATATAATAATAATATTGTTAGGGTTTAAAAATATTACATTAAATTTTATTTGTTGTTCTTTTGTTTATTCATTCAATCCTAATAATATGTTTGTTATATAAAGTAGATAGGTACCCTACTACCCTATAAAAAATGTAATTGATCTAAAAATTTGTGAAACAATAAGTTATTTTTATCTATTTTTTTAAATGAAATATTGTGATTGCTTTAATTATTTTATATTTATTAAAATATTGTAATTAAATGTTATATTTATTAATGTAGACATTTGAAATACCATTTTGGACTTATGTCTTACTGTATTTTAGGCCGACAATTTAAACCTGTACAATATATTCATTTTAATAAGTGAAAATTAAATGCAATATTTTGAACAAAAAAATTTGAATACCTCTTTTATACGGACCGCATTTAATTATAATTTTAAGTTATTTAACTAACCATACCAAATGTACTTTCAATGCCTCTCACTCGTTCACAATCAACCCAACACCCATTATACTGCACGAGCAATAGCACGAGCTCTTATTGTATATAAGCAATGCTGGGCATTAACAATTAGCTAAAAAGTTGATGTTAAGTTACTTGTGACTATGTAATATGACGAGTCGCTTTTTTTTAGAATTAATTTTTTACTTAACAAGTTAAGTGTCATCCCATGTTATAAGATGACTTATGAGTTGATTAATGTTGTAAGCCACGCATAATAAAAATATATATACATTTTTTTTTATAAAAATTTAAATTATCAAATGGAGATATTTATTATAATAATTTTAATTATAATACTAATATGTGTATTTTAAATGGAAATAGTAACCTATTAAATTGTAGAAATGTTTTAGTAATTCACACTATTTTTGGACTCAATATTACAACATAATGAACCAAATACCTAACAAGTGTATTAAAAAGTATTATTCACGTTATTAGTTTATTAAATACTAAATAATGTATATTATATCGCTTATGATAGTTTATGTTTTATACAGAGTATAATTTAATAGTTTATAGATCATGTATATTAAACATAACAGTTAGATGAGTGACAATTATTGAGAAGAGAAAAGTATAACTTATTTACTAAGTGCCTACCGTATACACGAATTTAGACTTATTATTCGTTAATAGTCATAGGTATTAATAATAGGTACGTGACTGATTCTTAATTAATTTGAGTGACTTTTTTAACTTGTAACACTAACTTTTAACATTAGACTTTACTAAAAATTACTAACATTTTCCCATATAAACTGAACTTAACGAGCAATCTAACTAAAATTAGTTAACCTGACCAGTCTCGTATATAATATGTACCGTGTGCCTATCTAAATATGTATAGAAATCTTTATGCAGTGGAATCTCGTTAATCTGACATATCTGACCGCGCTACAGTGCTTGATTAACGGAAAATCCGAATTAGTGGGACACACACATCAAAACGCATTTTTAATTATTGAATATTACATTTTTACTCATATTAAAAAAGTAATAGCCTTATTGTATTTTATTATTATAACATATAAATAACACATACATGCTGTGCAATTAATATTTTTACGATTGGACAGTTTTCAAAAAATATTAACTTTTTTGTCTGAAATGACGCCTTTAATAATTTTTCGTGTAGTCGTTTAAGTACTAAAATATCACATGCATCTACTCCATTAAACTCAACGTTAATTGAATAAAAACAAAAGATCAAATAGGTTTATTTGGATTTAATCTGTTATTACTTAGTTTTATGTAACGGTTTATCTTTACGATGGTACATTTATATAATATGAATACATGTTTGTACGTATAGGTTAATACAGCTAAATTACTAAACGTATCGGATTATAGAACGGATGGATTACCGAAATTCTACTGTATATAATAGCTAATGGTTAAAATTACATTTTCTTGTTTTCTTTAAGAATGTAAATATTTTTGTTTAACAGAAAATACAAACGTAAAAAGCAAATTGTTGTGTTGAAGTATAAGATAATATTTTACATTATTTAATTATAATATTGTAAATAAACCATTTGTCATTCTGAAATTGTAATGTGAAAATAGCCAATAAAAATTGAATTATGACACAATACTAGGAATTTGCATGTTGAAAACAAAAATTCCTAAAGGTAATGTTGGTTTGATATTATCATTATCTGCAATAACAAAAGTTAGTTACGATCACAGAACAATGTTACGATTAATTTTAATTTACTTGTTTTTAGTAGGTATTAGACAAATGACACTACCTACTGTTACGAAAATATTGTGAAAATGTGGTGATATATAATACAACTTAAATTATAATATGATTAAAATGTATCTACAGCCTTTTAGCGTATTTTGAAAGTGTTGATGGTAAAAATAATAATTGTTCCCTTTTGAGTTTCGAGTGAAGAAAATTCTCGTTTTAATAATTTTTCTTTTTGATTTTACAGATAATTTTGAAAATTATTAAGAATTTTCAACTTGAACTCCTCACATATTTAATCAAATTTTCTATCAGAATATATTCTCAATATTTTTTGAAGATCAGAATCATTTTTTTCTCTATAAAACGTGTACACAGACGCACAAAAAAAAAAACAAAACACATAACATTTTTAAATCAATACATTCATGGCTACTCTTAAGATCTAATTATAGAAATTTAACTTATTTAATTGATCAAGTTAAAAGTCATTAGGAAAAAAGTAACTCTTTACGGAAGTTAGTTAAAAACTGTTGGTTGAACTTGATTTGAACTTAAGTTTAACTCTTTCACTCGCTAATTACCAGTCTTTATAATAGCTATCAGACCTTTCAAACATATTGCTATGGGGCCTATTACCCTAAATAATTAATGTTAAAATATATCTCATAAACTATTCGTGCTAATTTCGATTAAGCATAAACATTTAAAAATGGGACATTTGATTATATATTACAGAAAAAAGAACGATTCGATAAAAACTTATTTGATAAAAATAAATACTACAGGACACTCTTTAAATTGTATAAACAATCTTAAATATTTAAAAATATGTTTTTTATGTATATAATCAGAATAGATTCTTAAAAGTTCCAAAAATGAATTAGTTAAGGAAAAAATTACTTGCTTTGTAAATACTTATTTAAATTTATTTGGTTATAAAATCGGTGAAGCATATTTTATCAATTTCCGTTGTTTTCTATCTGTCGTAAAAAGTATAATGGCGAATACACAATTGAAAGTAACCTAATTAATACTAATTATATTGTGTTAATACCATTAATTTTCAAATTAATGCCAAACAATGTTAGCGGTGTCTAATAAACTTGAAATAAAAACACTAAAGACACAATTATTCCAAAAAGAACGTACCTAGTTTTAATGTATAAACCACTGATCTCATACTAAGCGTGTGTATAACATTACAATATTATTATTGATATTGTGATTAATGATATATTATTATCATCGAGTACAAACATTGTATATATTAACAATTTTTTATAATATACTTTACGGTATTATTTAAAATTGCTAATAATTCAATAAAGTATAGTTTGATTATTATTATTCGTATGTCTTTTACAGTGAATGTTGGGCTTAATGATGAAAAAAAACCAACATGGTAAAAAGCCCTCGTAATAACACTACGTATAAACTGCGGTACATAATTTGTGTTCGGATTAACAACGGAAATATTTCTGTTAATGTGTTGACTAGAGACACACTGAATTTCTTTGGGAGAATCGATTACGACTACAGAAGTCACATTATCATCGATGTTTGCACAAAGAAAAGTACTGCGTAAAATATCATGGCCCATAATTTTTAGTTCTAATTTTATTTTTAAAAACATAATTACCATATTATAATATTATTAATTATGTATGTAATAAATTATTATGGAGAAATTACTATTGATTATATATGAAAAATATTGCACAACAATTATTTTTTAATCACTAAAATGAAATACATTTTACATTTCACTAAGTCAAAAAAATTTTTTTTTGAAACTTCTGAAAATTCTATACAACATAATCAAACGCACAAAAATATAATAGGTATACGTTTTAATCACACTGACTTCAAATAATATCAGTAAATTGCCCGAATAATGTACCTGATTGATTGAGACGTTCATTCTATATCTATTTGTATATCAAAACATTATCGATAATGACGATGTTAAGTTTAATCTACTTTAATATTGTACTTTTTGGCTATGCGTCAAATTGTATTAATTGTTACCTTAACTTAAATTGATGGAATGTATGTCTCTACGTTGTTGCTGTTAACTTATTGAATATTGTATAATTTATTTAGGAATTTTACTATTGTTACCAGGGTCGTAGATACGGAGAAGGTTTAGGGGGTTCAAACCCTCCCTTCTTTAACAATTTATCAAATCGGAAAATGTGAACATGTACTATAGTATATTCTAAAATTAAAAATGTTTATTTTTTAAATCATTTTTTGTTTTAACTTACTAAATACTTAATGTAATATTATAGTAAATTTATAGTATACCTATAAGCATAAATTACGCGTACAGTATGCTTAATGCGTTTGTGATTACTCTGGATGTTACACTGTTTCAGACCTCGCGGTTATTGAATCAAGTAAAATACTTAAACTAGTAAAGTATGACAGATATAAAATGACAAATAGAAATAATAATTTTCATTTTTAAAGTGGATTCACGTGAAAATGTACATACTAATTATAAAAATAAAATTCGCACGCTACTCTATTCAAATAAACAGTTATAAGTTATAACATATTTATTTAATTAAAATGATTTGAAATTTCTTTCTAATTCCCAGTACCTAGTTATAATAGACTACTCTACATCTACATAATTTTTCTCGCATAAATTAGTGCCTAAGATGTATTGATAGTGCCTGTAGTGCATTATAATAATTGATAAGAATTAAGAATTTTAACAATAAAACAATATAGAGACAAATTAATTTCAATCATTAAATGCATTTTACTATGTGGTTACCAAAAAATTATTTTAAGAGGCAGAATGAATGAGGTATGGGGCCTCTCCATAGAAAATTCCTAGCTTGGCCTTGAAAGTTACATATGATTGTTTACTTAATCTAGTAAATAGTTTTAATATTAATAATGTTTGTATATATATTATATTATGCATACATATATACAACAATAGGAAATGTGTTTAATTCTGTCAACAACTAGCATTTAATACTTTTAGTTTTATTTGTCGGTATTGAAACTTTCACATAAACGGTAATGCCTCCTATGTTCCTAATATCAAAAATATTATTATATTAAAATCAACATTATTATTACCAATCACGAAAAAATAAAATCGTACAACCAATTAAATCTTTGTTGAAAGCATTGATAAAAATAAACATGCATATACCTATCATCAATATTGTGTTATAACAATTATTTATAATAAATTAAAATTTATGAATATCGATCTATGATTTAATTCATAAAGGTATCACATTTTTATTTCGTCGGAATACTATTAAATTATGTAAACAACATGAGTAAATGTATATGTAGATATACTTTTCAACATAAATTGTTGCTGACACTTATAGGTTATTGATAGAGCCACCGGAGTGCTTTAAATCTATGTAAACAATCAGAAAAAAATTCAAACTCATGAACATTGTATACGACATGCAGACAATTTATTTTTCACAGTAATAATTTTATAAATGCTATATGTTATATGTTTGTCTAAGTTTTCGCATTGGTTGTCAATTTTCCATCATCGTGATATTTTTATATTTATTTATCATATTATTCTTATGAAGTTATGCTATAATTTATTATTCCTTCAAAATTTATTTTGTAAACAATTTGTGTGAAAAATACATTTTTTTTTTTTAACTTAAGTACATATAAGTAAGATTACAATATAAAATCAATCTGTTCAAAAACTGGTTTATTTGTAATAATTTTTTGATTTTCCCTAAGTTTATTATTAATAAAAGTACTGGTGATTTTTACTTTTGCCTCGGCAAAGTTCAAACTAAATTTACTTTACAGAAAAAAAATAAATTAAAGTTGAAAATCTAAGAATTAACTGCCCCAATAGGTGGTGACAAACACACATCATTATAAAATCGATACATTCATCATTCAATTCAGAATCTAAACCATGTTAATGCCAATTGAATAGTATTTTTTTAGATTTCTTATCAAAATTACATTACACAATTTTTTTCGCTCTTATTATATTTTAATTAAAATGAAAACTTAACAAAGGTACCACCAAAAACAAATCAAAAAAGTTTGACTCACTAAAAATTATATTTTTTTTTTGATTAGCCAAATATTTATATTTTTAAATAAATTGATAGATGTGAAACATTTGATATGGTTTAAAATAATATAAAATTTAAAAAAGAATATAAACATCTCTTTAAAATCAAAATAATGCTTTTATGCTATTTGTGTCATAACATTGATATACTATTTATGTGGATATTTAACAATCACAAATGATAAAATCATTATAAATAAGTAGATAATTAAAAAATATATACATATATAAATATTTTTTTTTTTAATTCAAATTTTTGAGAATACCACATATTATTAAAAAAAAAAATTACTGATTGAAACATCTTCCGTAATAATTGAAGTTCTTACAATGTTAACATGATAACAAAATGTTCAGAAATGTTCAAAATAATGGAAATTATTCTTAATAAGGTGAAGTTCGTCTGGTAGTTTAACAGGTTTATTTCATTTATATAATACTTAATCTTAAAAGTTACAGGAAATATCAAAATTAATACAATAAATAGGTTATGTTTATAATATTTTTACAATAAATATGCCATTTGTTTACAATTTTAAATTCCTTGAAAAATTAAAAATATCTTTTATAATATCAAGACATATGTTTACACATTGTTTTTGTTATATTGAATAGTGGAATGCAATAATAAAATAAATTTAATTCAATAAAACAAAAATATTTTTTAAAGTTCTGAAATTGCATATTATTATTGATTGAAATAACAGTTTCTAAATGCCCATAAGTTCATAACCAAAATCTAGTGAATATTTAAGTATTTAAGTTATGTTTATTTTATAACTAGTACCTATATCATTACTATTACTATTACTTATATAGGTACAAAATATGGATATGAAAACTTCAACGAGTATAACGTATGAGATATTATATTTACATGATTTCTCGTTTCTTCTAAATAAATTTAATAACATAATTAAATCGCAATATTTAATAAGGCATACAATGTTATAAATTAAGACCTTAGCCACAGAGAATGCAGTCTAGTATTTAATGTATTTATACTCGAACAATTTAATTAACTAGCATGAAATACCTATAATATATCAACATTAATAAATAATGAATATATAGTTTTCAATTTTTCATAATCTAGTCATGTCATTAAATCTATTATCACGGGATTAGTACATAAATTTTAATAATTCAAAAACTTTATTATTCAAATTTCAGTTTATAAACATCGATTTTAATAAACAAAATAATATGCTTAATAATATATAGTAAAAAAAAAAATAATATATGGTGCTTATCATAAATAAAATAAGTTTGTACTAATACATGAAAACTTTTAAATACCATTAAAATCTAATTTTTGGAAAAATAACATAGCGTTTAATTATAGGTAGGTAGGTAGGTATACTTAAAATTCCAAAAATTCGACGTTTAAATTCAAATTTATCAACCACATAATCGTAGTCAGTAAGGTAGTTAAAATTGAAAGACATAATATTACACATATTTTTCTCTATTATCTGTATATAAAATTGAGTAATTCCATATCTATAAATTTATAAAAATACTTAGGTACGTGCAATATCCCAGATAGCATTTCCGTAATCATAATGTTATTAATGTATTATTATTCCATGTCAATAAAAATATTATTTTAAAAACATTACAATTTCATAATTTTAACATTTATATCATAACATTATGATAAATATAATTTTAAAATATTATATAAATATAATATTATTAATTGTGTATTTATAATATTATTAAAAATATATTTTTGAAACATAATTATTGTAATATTGTTTTGGTAATATAATAATAATATAATGTTGTAATATATATATATATATATATAAAATTGTTCTCGTAACTATTAAATAGTAAAAAAGCAAGTACCTACATAATTTTATTGTTTTAATACACTAATGAGTACCTGCTTGATACATAATATAAGTGTTCTGAAATTAATAAATTCGTGGACAGGAAATGATTTTGAAGGTATAGATATCTACCAATAATTAAATAATTATTTTTGTGGGTAAGTTTTGACACCAATATTATTAGGTTTTTTTTCGGTTTGATATCAACCCTCGAATTAATCATATGATATTATCGCAGGATACAAACCGGAAAATATAGCGTCACCTATATATTACGATTAAAGTTTATACAAACATTTAACTTTTTAACGGAGAATTAATTTCTGCCAATTATTGTGTTTCGTTTAATAAAGGTGTACGCTATTGTGAATTTATAGTCTTGTCGGCGTGGATTCAAAAAGTTTTACCGTAATTTACGCTCTTGGCACGTTTGCAGGAGGATCGCCGCGGCGATATTATTACATTTTATGGTACCGTGGATCCGGATTATGTGTTCTGTGCCCACGTACCCGAATGGTTTTCTTTTCGGCGGGGGTTGAGGACTTTTTCGAACCCTTTTGGACGACCGTTTGTGCTGCGAAGGCGCGAAAATTAGTGATCAAATTACGTATGTCTAATTAAGGGTTATTGTGTCGATTTCGTGGAAATTCGACGCAAGACCGGTGAAAAAAAAACAAATAACTACTATTTTGCGACAATTCAAATGTATGAAATTAAGTCCGGTTCGCTAATATTATTGTGCTGTTCTACCGCATTATTAGAACACTCTTCAGAGGGTATTAGAATAGTTCTGGCTATTATGTTTATCTAACTACAAAATGTACTCGGTTTCTGAGGTTTTGTCGTTAACGGTTTTTCACCACTCATGTGTGTAGATTTCTCAATAAATATATAGATAATCATAGATCTTAAATTTGTATATGCGAAATAATTGACAACTACCATAAAACCACGCAGTCTAAGATCTATTATCACTTATGTAATTTTATTTCATTAATTTGATTGCCATTTAAAATACAGTTAAATCACACTAAAAGACAAAGAACGAATTCATGATATCTGATTGATTAATATGAGGTCATGCTAAAAATACTAACATACCTGTGGCGATTACATAACCATAGCAATTTCCGATCAATATTATAATATTAAAATAACTTGATTTAGCCGTTACCATCGTTCCTAAATAATTGATGTAAAATGATAAATTCTTATTAAAAATACAATTTAAAACAAATCATTTTGGGTTAACAAATGATGAATTTAAATCAATACATTATTGATTGAAGCAAATTAAGTTTGCTGATCCCGAGGAAAAGTGTAGCTCATATTTATGCAATTACTAGCTTTAATTCGAGTCCGGATTTGATGATTGATAGGATTTACGAGTACCCATAATGTTTTTCTACTGCTAAGACGCTTAAACGTATCTAGTTTAGGATATTTTAGAAGTCTGGCCAACGTAAATTTCGTAACACATTTTCAAAACACACGTGATTACCATATAAAATTAGAATTTGATTTAATATTATGGAAATTTGGCTCTATATTTATTATTTCAAGTGTTTTTACCTAGAACAGTTGTTGTTGTGTTCTAGTGTCCTACCATATTTTTTCAGATCACAATTTAAATTTAGTCGTAATAACAATGTGAACAAATTAATTATGCATTTGAATGCAGTTTAAATATTGTAATATCGGTCAAAATAATTGGAGTTTTTTTTTTTTAAGTAGGTAGGTACAGCAAGCAGAAGTAATTTAATGAAAATACAATAATTGGGTTGAGAAGTTCAAGAGAATGCAGATGCAACGGAGGTTTTGTTTTACTTATTCGTAAAATACGAAACATGGCCACTTTAAAAGCTTGTGTCTCAAAAAAAAAAAAAAAAAAACCAGAAGAAGAAGATAACGGATTATTTCGTTTAGTATTTTTGAGTATGGTTTTATTTTTAATATTACTATTATAGTATATTATTCATTATTTATTATTATTTTTGTATGCAAATTACGGTTTAAAATATGCACGTTTATTAAAAAATGTCTGTTAGCCGTCATTGTCCTAATACCGACATTGATGGTTAATTGAGTTTCTACTGTACATAGTTTTGAAGAAAAAAAAAACTAACTGTTATATATTTGGATTCTAATAATAATTATTGTATAGCGTTTAATGTAGTTATATATTAAAACACCGTATTCAATTATTTATTTGTTTATAAAAATATTATCATATTATCGTCACCATGTTGATTGAATACTAAATTACAATAATTAGAAATTTTAATTAAAAATGTTTACCGAATTATTAATTATAAGCATTATAGATTTGAGAAATGTTGACATCGAACGAAAATAGATTGTATTAAGAATTCAAATATAATTATCAACAGACATAATATATAAACCATAATATTATGGTAATAATAATAATTTAGATGAGTAGTTAGGTGTTTTGATTATTTGCATATTTTTATTATAAAAAATAAAAATCATCCCATTTTTATTTTGTGTCTATGGTTGGAGTAGTTTCGAAGATAGAAGAGCACTTAATATTTTTTACCAACAATATATTTTACTTATATGACAACCCAAGACATATTAAATGACGCGAACGGGATACAATCGTATCTGGATCATAAAGGCAATAACATTTTATCGACTTATTCTTTGTAACAATATAAGTGTCATGATCTATAGTTTTGTATATTATTTATAATATATATATACATGTTTTTGGTGGTGAATTTCGCACAGATAGTTTGTATCTGCCATTAAAGGTCGTTTGGCCTAATATATAGACGAAGATAATTTATCGTAAATACATTTAAGGCCCTAGCAAAAGAGCGTCGTACAAGTATGAAATAATTTCTGAAAAATTCAAAGTGTATAGCTTAGACTGATTACATTTCCGTAACTATTCGTGCAAGAAATTATAAGTTTATCGTATAAAACGTGCAAGAAAACCAGAGTTAAAAAACAATAATAATTGAGACGTAAATAAATAAATAAATATATATAATATTGAGTAATAAGTTTATAGTGGTCTGCCGCGGTGATGGTTATGATATATATAACAATAAAAAAGTTTATCATAAGATATATTAATATCTTGTGCGTTTTCACCATGATAATCGGAGCGGGCGGATAAATTTTCGGCCTTTGGTCGACGAAGCTACCGGATAAAATAGATAGACGTGCCGGAAACGGTGGGAACGATATCGGAACAGTAAGTTGTGATTATATATAAGCCGACCGGCCCCGTGACTTATAATAATAAAATAAACAATATGACGCGGAGATACAAAAATTACCAATTAAATCGGTCTGGTGAATATTTAAAAAGCTCGTTTAATATCGAAGAAACTTCTGGAGTGTCCCTAAAAATGTTATTAATATAATAATGTCAGCGTGGGTGAAAACTTGGCGAGAATGAGAGTTGTAGAAAGATGGATGGATAGAGTAAAAAGGTGAGGTGGAAAAAAAATTATGGAAAGAAGCGGAGGTGTGGGTTTTGGTGGATAGAAAAAAAAAACACGTCCCGAAGAGAAGACCCGTAGCAGAAAATGCTTTTAGACTCGATGACATGCATTTTTTTCCAACCGCATCCCTCAGGCTCAGGTTATAATTTCAAATAACGCTTCGAGTTCCCAGCTGGTAGTTTTTCTATCAACCTTGCCCAACTGTGACGCCACTCGGAGAGGCGTGTGTAACTTTATTAAAAAAAAAAAAAAAACAGCAGACGGCAAAAAGTTTATATTTCGTGCTTCAGCGATATAGGGTCGCAACCGGACGAGAGAGTTTTCTGAATATATATATATATATATAGGTATTATTGTACAGGTGAAAAAAGAAAGTCCGAAGAAAAGCAAATAATTTGTCCGATATTCAATTTCGATGGAGCGTTGGATCGCAATAAACGTTGAACAACTGCTGCGAGACTAGGGGAAAAAACAATAATATAATAACGAGAAAATAACTAGTAAATATATTATTATCATTATTACTATTATTACTACATCCCCGAAGTGCGGGTGAATTGTGATTGTGTTTATATTAATTAAATATAACGCTGCTATGACTGTTCCAAGAGTTTTTACTTTTTAATTTGCATGGTATAAATTTTAACGACAAAATAATAAAAAATAATATTTTTTTTCAAAGAACATATAGCGTGGCTTACGTAGTGGATCGATTGAGTCCTTTAAGTGAAAATATAAGTATTGATAATGAGGAAGATTACAGTCATCTTGGAACACATTCGAATAAACAGTTGTTGACATCATAATCATAAGCGTTAGTAAGGGGGAGAAGCACGTTAAAAGGTCTGAACCAATTACTAAAGATCTTTGTCCTAATTAATACCAGTTGATTTAGTTAAATATTGAATTAAAAATGTTATAAAGTACTTAATTATTATTAGTGCCTATTTATTTAATTAAAATGCAAATATATTAAAAATAATCTAGTATAATATGCTAGATGTCACAAATCTATGTAAATATTAAGGGAAAAAACAGAGGCCACAGGAGGGACGTTTACAACATTTACAACGTAAAATATACCTATACCCATATTTTGAATAGAGTTCAGTTAAGATGATAGAAAACATTTAAAAAAAATATCGATCCATTATTTTATTTTTTTTAACTCGTTTAAGTTAAAAGTTAAATTATGGAAACTACAACAATTAACTTAAATTAAAGTGTTTTTTTTTAAATTTATATAAAAAGTAATATGATTTAAAATTATAAAAATAAAATATTATGTTTATATGGTATGCAATAATTTATATTTTTTTTTTTTTTTAACATTTATTAGAAAATGTAATAATATTTACAATAAGCATATAAGCTGAAATTACAATGATTATGAGTGCGTGAGGTAAGTAGCAACCCAGCAGTAACACTCGACATGATATTTAAGGTTATTTTATATTATGTACATTTTACATAGGTAAGTATGTGTTTTTTTCTTGTTATTATTTGATTATTGAAGTAAGTAACAAATTTAGCTAACTAAATCACGACACTAGCGTCTCTTTAATCTTCTCAGTGGATAACCTGGAATGTTTGCGGAGTTGATGGCGAGAATAAGTGGGTTAGGATGGTACCTAATTTATAAATAATTTATATTGTATTCAATAATAATTATATTATTTAATAATTTATAAAATAACATAAGTTGTATTTGATTAAAAATACCTTGTTGTTTATTAAGTTTATATTAATAAAAATCAGTTGATTTAAAAATTTAGTCAATGAAAATTAAATTTAAGACAATTTATTTAAAAATTAAATTAAATTTAAACTTAATTGACTTTTTGTTTTGAGTGTAGGTAGGTAGTTAAAGTTCACGTGAGGATGGGCATCTTAATTAAAGTATTTTCAGTTTCGTAAAATTCGTTATTAAAATATATGATGTTCATGTATAAACCTATTATTTTTACTGCATTTTCATTTAGTGGTTTACATATTATACAAAAAGTGAACGTATTTTATCACACTCGATCGATTACATGATGCATCAACACAATAACTTTGCGGTGACACGATTTATTCCGATAGACAGCCAATCGATCTATCAATCGAAGAATAAAAAATATTAAGTCAATATTCGAGCGGATAGAATGAACCACCATGAAGGGTCGCAAATTAATCTGAACCCATCCCCTAACGCGAATCCGTCGTCCGACCTGCAGAGACATGGCGCGCGCGATCTCTGTCGACAGTGATTTCGGCGGCGATGCGTTAAAGTCGAATCCCCTCCGCCGCAGTCCCCACCACCCACACACGGGTTAAATAATGTACAAACCATTTAGCAGATCACTGACCCCGAAATAAAGCTCCGCCGCCGCTTTTCGGCGCATCGACGACGACGACAGCACCGACACCGCCGGAGTGAGTGAGCTGACGGTTTGGGTTAGGTTAGGACGGTTTTGTTTTGTATAATATACGTATAGGTATAATAAATGGGTAGGTAGGTGCCTACTCAATAATGCATCGGCAAGGCGGCGGCAGACTTTAGACGATCTATACCTTTAATATACAACCTTTTATAGCGGACACGCTTCAGCGGACAATGTAGACGCGTCCATCACGAGCCGTGCATAAATTCTATGTAACGTTGTGGAAAGATATTGTTTTATCTTGGTCGCACACCACCGTCATATTTTGATGACAACAATATATTATGATTATTATCGTACGCGATAATAGACGAAAGGACTCGAATTTTAGAAAATTATTTACCTACTGGGTGCGGCCATAGCCCAAGACGTGATGTATTAGCGACTATAAGGTAGGTATCTACGACTACGACATAACTAGTATATGCAATGATATTATAGTACCATATAGGTAATAATAGGATCATGTATAGATCGATATACTATACAACTAAAAAAGTTTAAAAAATAAAAATAAATAAAGGTCTAGAATCCTAAAAAGGTATTCAGAATATTGTTCTCATCAAGTTCTCGATTGTTTTGTTATTTTAATAAATATTGGCCGTTACTGTGATTTTTAAGAAAGTATTATTATAGTTAAAAAAAAAATTAAAATTCGATGACAGTTAGTAATATGATATTAGGTTTATGATATAAAAACAAATAATACAAACTTTTCAATTATTTCAAACATTATGTGAAACATATTTTTTCTTTTAAAAATTTATTAACAACATAAAAATATCATCATAAAAGTAAAAAAAAAAAAATATTAATTTGTCCAGCTAAAAATCAAACTTCGATTTTGGTTTATTCTATGCAGGAACGCATTAATAATTCTGATAAATAATTTCGTTTTGCCTGTTAATTATTTTTTTACTTACTAAGATTAGTAAGATTACAATTTACATCAAAAGGTGCCGATTAAAATATTGTCACACGATTTTAATACTAAAATTAAATTAAATTATGTAATGGAGGTTGACATTTTAGTTGCAGGAGATCCATATTGTCACACACCCGCATGTGTTGTCTCCATCTTACAAGTGCGTACAAAGCGAATATTTTATCACATAAGTTTTTTATTATATTTTAATTTTAAACAAAGTTATGAGTATTTTAATATAGGTATACAAGCAATTTACATTTTTTGTAAATACTCATAACTCGTTTTAAAATTAAAATATAATAAAAAGCCATGATAACCTAGGTGATAATGTAATCTTTGATTTTTATAAAAAGTCAATTCACTCTAAATTTTAAACTAATGGAACTAAATTCGAAAATTTGATCTGCTGAGCGTGAAATTTGGTATGTTACACATTTGTAAGACAGAAACAACACATTTGGGTGTGGCGTTCTCTAAAGTGCACAGCTCTGTTTGGCATAATATACAGATAAAAAAAAAATTCAAACTCAAATCTGAACTCAAATATTGTCTTATAAGCCTTCGGCAGCTTATAAATATATATAAAAAAAAAGATCAAAGTCGTTATAATAAACGTTATGTGTATTATAGTATTTATTATGTTTGAGCGTTTCTCGAGTACGCGCAACAAAATAAATTACATCCATATAAATTTATGATCGAACGCGAAAAAAGGGAACAAACACGAGTGAACTATTTTAATTAAAACAAATTTATTGGTATCAAAAGTTAGAAAATTGTTGCAGAGAAGTACAATAATTCAAAGCATTAACATATTGTTATTTAAAAAAACAATCACCGAGTGGAATACGATTTGAAACTGCTTAAATAATAAACTCAAAACGAATTCACAAGTCACTGATTTCTTGGTATTTTGTTTTTTCTGTAAAATGCATGGTAATTACTTTAATTTGCAAACTTCTATAAATTTTATTGTGAGAGCTCAATAATTTTCGAGATTTTGAAGTGTTTTTATTATGATTTAAGTACTTATAGTTGCAAATCCTAATAAACAAAAGAAAAATGAAAATAATTTGTCCACTCAATGTAGGTATATGTATGAAATTCGAAATAATTATAAAGTGATGAAATATAACTGTAAATTGTATCGTTATTGTTGTTGTTGTTGTTGTTGGAAGGCATCTATCCAAGGTAGATTTCGTTGTTCTTTGATTCCAAAACTCGAAATATTAACATATTGTATCATGCAATAAAATAGGTACCTAGTAAACGGAAGACTATCGATATTTTCTAAAAAACGAGTTAAAGATAGATCGATGTTGGTCAAAATTAATTATTTTAAATAAAAATAAAGTAAGATTTACGAATCTGGCGGGTATTATTTTAGCAGCCGCGAATAGAGTTTTATTATTTCGATCGAGTGCATACAAGTGCCAAACATCACTTTAATAATTTAATATAAAGTGTAAAGATGGTGTATCCATAGCTACTATAACTTCTAAAATATTTATAATTAGAAACTACAGATTCCTTATCACCAACTCCTAAACTGTACTGATATTATGTGTTGGTATTTATTGATTTTTTGATGTAGTACGGTTATGAATTAAGTTCCCACCACATATTATTATTATTATTATTGTACATAGGTACAATTTTCACGTGAGTAATCAACAGTGTACCTAAAACACTATATTACAGGTATACTAAATAATTTAGGTAATTATTATTATAGTGATTACAATCTTACAAGACACTCAACATAATAAGGCACTCAAAATAATATAGCTGCCTATGTGTAATTACAACTAATGGTCGTATTTCTAACGAAACGATAAGATTCACTTAAACTGAATTTCCTGAGATTAGTTAATATTGTATTAATAACATATTATGAGTTAATTCAAGTCCATAAAATAGTTAATTAATTCGAATCTTAATAAAGTAAGGGGGAATTGTGCATGATCTATAATTTATATTATATTATATCAATCAACGAATTTTTTTCTGGAGAAAGTCATCTGTATATTCTAAAGTGAAATCAATTTATGTCTAGTTTTAATCCTTAAAGACAATAATGTTGTTGACTGAATGAAAAATTACTGTTTTATTTGTTTTATAGTCATGATTATTATTTAATTTCGTAAGTAATTTTTATAAGTTGTTACATACTGGTTCGTAAACTCATAGATTTATAAGTACCTAATGTATTGTTACAAATTTCTGTGCATATATACATTATTTTAATACAATAATACGTACTTAATCAAAATATTTTGTTAGAATAAAACAAATACATTTAGAAAGTGAAAATGTGAATTTTACAACATCAAAAAAGATCGATTCAACCATGATCATGTTTGTAAATAAAACTATATACATATATGCAGTAAACATGACCTGTGTCAAGCTATACACGTAGTAAACAACATTAAAAAATAAAACATGAATTTATTGAATATATTTTAGAAATCTAAAATCATGGTCTGATATCTAAAAACAAACAAATTAATTATCAAGTAATTTTTACTTATATTTAAATTATAATAAAACAAATAATGCTATTAAGAATATTTATTTCTAAAAACATTTAATGAGACGACAAAAATAAAACATTTCTTGAAATATAATGAGAATTTGTGGTGATGTCATCTAGATAATTTCGAACTCTCCTTAAAAATAAAACAATCTTGAGATGCGTAATTTAGAATATAAGAAACTAGGACCTTTGTGTCGTACACTTGACATATTTTTAGTACCTAAAAACGGCTCTCTAATAGTTTGATGCTATGCATTTTATATTTAATTATGTCAGTGTGTGTATGTGCTATAAATAATATAATATATGGTGAAAAACGGAGGTAAGCGGTGAACGGGAATGCGAATAATTAACTTTTGAGTCCGAGAAAACTTTGTCGACGGAAAAAATAAATATTATTAGAGATAATACGCCTTATATTGTTGTGAATAAAACACATGAACACATATTACGTGATATTATACGACACAGAACGAGGGTAACTGCTGCGATTTAATTACTTTATTAAACTTGGGATTTCTTTTACGAAATTCGAAATAGCCGCAGCTCGAAACCGAGACTATACAGTATCAAAATGCGTGAGCGTGCTCAAACGGGAAGTTATTCTAGGCCAATTGGGGGTACAGCCTGTAATCGATGACAAGTCCAAGATACTGTGCGAGATACGTGTGAGCATTTTTTTTGCCATATTTTTTTACTCCGCTGTGGCTTCCGGTGTTATTAGACCGTAACGACGAGTATTAACAACTATCATGTATTATATTGGACGGCGGCAGACGATATTTTTGTTATAATACTATTGTTGTTCCGAGAACAATGCCTATTGTTGCTTGGCCATTCGGTCTATGCGCATGTTGGCTGTTCGCGGAGGGTAAAAAAATAAAATAAAACAGCAAGATTTCTGCCGATATGCACAGTCACACGCAAAAATGCCAAGGCCCCACCCCTAGATATTAGCACATCCACACAAATTCTAAAAGTTTTTCATATCTATATTTTTTTTGTTGTCACAATTATTATCGATATATTTTTGATGTTAGCACAAACAATTGGATAATTGGAAATGGATTCAATGAATGGCTAAAATCTCGCGTAAATCCAATATCGATAATTTTCTATACTTGTCTTTATGAAATATTAATGTAAAAACATAGGCCCTGAACAATGAAAGAAAATCATAAAAGAAATCATTTTTAGAACTTGGAAGTGTACACATAATTTTTATGGGTGGAGATGGAGGTTAGAAAATAACTTAAACTTAAAAATCGAAAAAAAATATCATAAAAATCATAATTAATAAAACATACAGATCTAATAAATTGTATTTAAAAACTATAATAATAATTATCAGGAATATTATTAATGTATTTTATAGATATACAATGCGCTCAATCTATTGTATTATTATTCCTCAAGATTGTTTTCTTATGTAAGAAAATGTATTATTAGCAGCGCGGAAATAGTTCTCGCGGCGTTGTTATCGGTGGCGGTGGCAACGGCCGATCAGTGAAATATTTATATTAATTTCATAATTTTATGTATATTATATAAAAAATAAAGTTAAAGCCATTTTTTATTATGTTTCATTGTAACGTCCTAACACTGAAAACACCGTTATATAAAATTATAAAAAGACCTATGGGGGGAATTGACCACCACATACCACTTTTGTATTCGACCCTCTTGTAATTGTATTCATTACAACACAATTTATTTTAGGATAATATGCATGATATTATCTTTAAATATATTTGTATATATTGTTTTATGTCATAGATATATTACCTACTAATTATAAATCATTAAACCTAACCCATCCTGAATACGAATATTCAAAATATTACTTCAACATAACAAGTATTCGATCTAGTTTTTTTTTATTCCGACTAGCGAACAATCTTGGAAGAAATTTTATAACATTTGTACAAGCTGGTTTTATAATATTCGTAATATATTTTTATATTTGAGATATTATTATTATTATTTTTTTTATTGAGAATAAGGCTCCAACAACTAGGCCATTATCCTACGGTTACTTTAACAGAGAAAAAAAAATGAGATATCATTATGTTGTTAATAAATGTATAACCTGCAGCTGATATTACATGAATTTAAATACACTTTTGCCACTTTTTATACCTTTAAAGTAGCTCATATTTAATTAATTTCATAATAAATTACAAAAATAATATTATTACCTAATACCTACGCATATTTAACTTTCATATTGACGTTATATCAATAAATATATTTTATTGACACAAATAACATATAGTGAGTTCAGCGTAAATTCAATTTAGTTTGATGACAAAGTTTGAGAGAGTCACTGAATCATTATTCAAAAATATTGTAATACGCGTTTAATATTATAATATCATTTGGAATAATATTTAAGGTTATTATAAATTGCAAAAAATTTTAAAATTTCAAGAATGACTCATACTTTATAATTCATTGATAACCCGCCGTGTACTAAATTTAGTCCAATGCATCAAAATCATTGTTCAAAAGTTTTCTTAATTCAAATGTCAATGATAATTATTTGTTTTACTTAATTTTATCCCTTTAATTTTTAGCTATGCATTTGAAAAAAAAAAGTAACATCAGTCAGTTATTCGGCTCTAATTATATATATATATAATATATATATATATATATATATATACTCGTTTCGATACAAGAAAAAAAACAGTTAATTTGGATAAAATATTATGACGTAACCATTATTATTATTACTATTTTGATGGTAGATAATAGATAGGATGAGTATAATTCTTGCGATGCATCCAGTAAACTGTACATTACGTATATTGTATATTATATAAATATTAACTACCACTACAATTTATCCATCTGCGAACAATTATGTTGTAAACAGATTTTCTCAATTATTATTTATCAACGGAGTATTAATAATACCCGTAATAAAACAATACCAATATTGTTGTCTGTACACACTAATTATCAATTAAAGGTGTACTGAATAACGAACTCGCGGAGTAATATCAGATATAATAATGTGTAGATACCGTTTCATACGCACACGGCGTTTTAAAAGCGTTAAAATAAGTGGCGCTGTTTCAACGATGGACTTTGTTTGTTAAGTCGTCCGTTAAGTTTTCGGGTGTGTAATGAATTCCGAAATTAATAAAGATTAAAAATGTGTAATATTTTAACCAAACACAACCCACGGAATCATCAGCTGACCTTTTGTAGGAGCGTCGGAACGGCTGCAGCAGCGGATCGACGGCAGCATTATATGGACCTGCCATTATCTGCCGACTTAACTAGATTACACCGCTTTAGAGAAAATCTTCTGTTTTTACGCATTCCCGACATCCCTTTTAACTCGATTGCTCGTTACCCACTACCGGACAACCTACTCAGAACGACATCCGACTGTTTTATCAAATACATAGAGTGGCCATGGGCCATAAAACAATAATAATAATACGGCCAAGACATAATCTTCTGTAATGTAGCCAATATTATTAGAAATGATAATATGGTCTTTATGTCGTTCTGCCTGACGGAAATAATTTTCGTCGACAACACGTCCAGATTCGGGTATTTGCGTGTTCGGATCTTTGGAGATTTGTGGTAACAATATAGTTGTTAAAAATTCTTTCATCTTGGCAAATTTACTGGAACTCAATACCATCGTCTAACAAATTAAAAAACATTTTTTTTTAAACAATCAACAAATGGAATACTACTTCTAATTTCAACCGATGCCAAGACGTCACAATTACCTACACCAGAATCAGACCTAACCTAACCTAACCAACTCATATTTAATTAGTAAAGAACTCCAATTAATATGTGAATCTTGCCATACTGCAATGGCCATCAAACACATAGTAGAAAATTGCTCACAATATTCTCCAAATCACAGAAGAAGCGCTCGACGAAAATCAAATACCGAAAATGATTGTATTTTTAAGTACTATAAATACTGTTAAAAAATTGTAACTTTTAAAACTTGTATGTAAGTAACATCTAATTTTAAGAAAAAAAAATAATAGCATGTAATACTTGTCTTAATGTCAGGTTAATAACCTAACTTCTAAGATGTTGAAGACTTTATTTCTTTTAAATATAGTTTTCTACTGCCTGCAAGTTGTTCTCGTCGATTGACCACCCGTTATCCGAAACATTAAAAAAAAATATATCAACGACATTCTACTTATGTATCTGTCTCGATTAGAAAATCGATATTAATCATGATTTTAGTCAATAATAGTCGTTTATGACTGTAAGAATTATTGATATTGGAGGTGCATATTTTCAATAAAAAGACGTGTCTTTATTTTTTGCTAACATAAAAAAGGTTCATTCGGCAAAATATGTCTGAACGGAGATCATTCATATCGTTGTGTTACGACTATAACGAGTTAAAGTTTCGATTAAAATGATTGAATTTCTCAACAATCATCCTAGAATCTCAGGAATTATCATGGAATTTCAAGTTTTTTTTTTTTGTATCCGTAGGTTTACAGACATAATTAAATAATTTGAATTTAATTTTCCGGAACTAATTAACCTCAATTAGACGTAAATGTTGGTTAATTTACCAACAAAAAAAAAAATTCTATAATTTTAATCGAAACTTTAACTCGTTATAGTTTAGTTAAATTTGATTTTAGAGCTAAGATAAAGAGGATCAAATTGACTTAAAAAAATTCGGTCTATCTAAATCTGTTGTTGAAAGTAGGTGTTTCCATTTAAAAAAAATGCAAGTTGTATTGTGCATGCGCACAGTAAAAAGGTTGAAAATTTGAGAAAAATGTGTATTTCAATAGTCCCTAACTATTTTAAAAAAACCCCATCTTAATCCAATATCACTGGACAGAATTATTTAGTGTTACCTTTAAACAGAAACACTGTATAGTATACCTTTACCCGTATTAATTTTAGTAAATAATAATGGTATACTAATAATAATAATTATATGTTTCATTTAATTTTAAGTAATGAACGATTTGCATTTATACGGTTGTGCTCGTTTTTCTGAATTTATTATTTCATTTACCCTGCTTTATAAATTAAAATAATTTCAGAACGCTTTTAATTTCCAACATTTTTTAATAATACAAACATTACATCGTTTACTTTGACAAAAAAAAAAAAAATAATACGTTTAATATTCATAATTGACATTTGTTTGAACTCAATTCATCCTTTTATTTGATGTTGCAAGTCTTATAAAAACCACAAATTAAATTGAATCCGATTTATAAAAATTCGTCGAATAATGTTTTACATGACGTGTTTTAATATTAGGAACTCTAAGCGTCGAAAGCATTTCAAGTATTTAAGCTAAAAAGGATTTACTGGTTAATATTTCTATACAGTGAATGCTACCGTGAGAACTTGTCCGCCTGTTGTAGCGACGACAATTATTATTCGTACGAGAATTTACGGGTATTTGGACATCAGAGATACTTATCAAACATAATTTAAATTATCATTTCACTAAAAAAAAATATGGGTAGGTATTTTCGCCCTGGATCCGAAGCTTACAAATCAAAAAGTCATGACGGAGTCGTGCCCGAATTATCTGAGTCCCCTCAAATAATTCTGATTAATAACATTAATCATATTTGGGTAGGTGCCTAATCGGAAAGAAAATAATTTTCTTTTTTAAAATACGTCTGCGGGTTTCAAATAGAAGAATATAATATTATTTTACTGTACAATAAACGAAGAGATAATGTATTAGAAGGTGTAGTCTAGTTTAATTAGTTTTATTATTTACTTATAGTTATTATTGTTATAACAAAGGTGTAGATGATTCTCCCGTACAAATTGCGAAAGTTTTGAAATTATTTAAGAACATAATATATTATAATATTCACTGAACGAGTTTGACGTTCCACCACAAGAGATAAACGCGAATTTTCAGTCGACTGAATATCTGCAGTGTGTAGTTTGAGTTTTTTTCTTTTAAAAACTATACCGCGATACCGGAATAAAATATGTTAATATTTACCATCTTTTACCATGGTTAGTTTTAAAGATAGAGAGCTGATGTTTGTGTGTTTCAGAGGTTTTTACTTTTGCAGATAATTATTAATTGGTTATACGATATTATGGTAATGATATAACCTAAATAATTAACCTAATTTCAAGTTTGAAACAACTATCTGTAGTCCATGTACGAATAAAATAAAGTCTTAAATCATCAAAAGTTCCCATAGAAAATTGTATTTTGTAAATGTTAAAGAATTTTATATTTATACATTTAACTTTTAAAATAACCATAATATATTATACGAGTATAATCAAAATGTATGTTTCTGTAAAGTAAATAAAACATTAAAATTATACGTGATAAAATTTTTGAGTATATAAGCACTTAAACATAAAAATTTGACCCTTCATTTTTAAATATTCTCCAGGCCAATCGATTTTGTTATTGTGTATAATTTTGTTGAATTAAAATATTTAATTCATCGAAAATATTTTAATTTTATTTGTGATATGGTCAACAGATGGCGCATTAATTAAAATACAATTTGTGAACAATCGAATCACCGCCGACTTAGTAGCTTTCGACATTATTAACAACATTAATTGTTATTCTTAAACCTAAATTTTGTTCTGATCTTTTTTTTTATCCTTTCTATGTGTAAAAATTTAACGAAAATTTCATTTTGTGTGAAAGGCCGACGGTTAAGTCAATCGAAAAGCATTTCGGGGGCATGTACCGTTTCCGCCAAAATTTGAAGTGACCGATTCCGCCATCGCCCGTTTCCACCAATTTAAAAAAGGTTCGATTCGCGTTTCCGCCAATAAACCTGCTATGTTAAAATTATTATAATTATATATATTATAATAATATATTAATATAATATACTTATTATATTTTAATATTCTGTATTAATTGCAGTATTATTCGTATTTTTTTTAACTTGACGTAATTGCATGTGGTATATAATATGATAACATTAAATAGTGGAAAATATATTTATAAATAATAAATACATAATATTTTGTCATAGTTTTAATAAGTAAAATAATAAAGTAAAAGTTACTTATTCATAAATAGATACAGTAGTTTTATGGAGTAAAAAATATTCTTATCTGTACTGTAGTTTCAATCTTATCGATTTATATACGATGATTCCATATTTAAGTAATAATAATACAGCATGTATGAATACCTAATTTATATTGTATGTATGTGTGCATTTAAAATTGAGACTATCATAGATTAATCTGTACAATTATCGCTTATCGCTCATTAATTGTATCTAGTATTTCCTTATGTACTACCGCAACATGTGTACGTAGTTTTAGTGAACTGAAATTAACTAAAACATTTTTACGATCCACGATGAACCAAAACATTTAAAATTTATGAACTATGAATAATAATAATTATTATTATTCCATAGCAGATAGATTGGCGGAAACGGGAATCTAATCTTTTTTAAATTGGCGGAAACGGGCAATGGCGGAATCGCTGATTTCAAATTTTGGCGGAAACGGGTAATTCCCCATTTCGGTCCAGTCTATGTTTCAAAACAATAAACAAGTCAACATATTGTATATGGTATATGTAACGGGCAAAAATCAAGATCGGACAAACCTCAGACATGGCCGGGCAAAACGTGAATTTCCCACAATCCTTGGGCAAAATGTCATATTTTGGATTTTGACCGGCAAACCTAGTTATAACCAATCTCATTTGGTCAAAACCATATGCTAAATTTTATCGTAAGAGCAAAAAACTGTAGTGTCTTTATACGTTCGCTAATATTAAATACAAATAGTGATTTTTATCGTAAGATTTTATCACGATTATAAATGATCACACGTGTCTTATTGTTAATTTATCGTTGTTATCGTAGTTTATCAATTGGTTATATTAAAGGTACACAAAATACACCTTATCTAAATGTTACAATATTGTACTGTAGTTCGTATTTTTGTGAGTGTATGTATTTAGAAATGGCTAACAAAATGTGTGAGTCTGTTTTTAAAAATGAATTTAAAAAAAAAATTACAAAACATGTATGTAGTACTCTAATATGTGATACAAGATACAACGAACTCATAAAAGTTTATTTATGCTTGAAAGGCAGAATATCAGTCTAGAATGTGTAGTGAAGGATTGAGATTTTGTGAATTTACTGAAAATAGTGCTCATCATGCTGGTATCAAACAACCCCCATACGAAGCTATGTTTGGAAAAAAAGTTAGTCTTGGATTAAAAATATCATTTTTACCCGACGATGTAATGAACAATGTAAATGACAAAAATAATTAACTACAATTTGTAGAAATAGAAAATGAAATCGAGGTTGTAAATTACAATGAAAAAATTTTAGTCAATCAATCTGAACAAAAACAAAATTTTAAAAAAGGAACGGGAAAAGACTGCTGATGGATTAGTGGTAAAAGCGAAAAAAAATGAAATCAATGAGTGAAAATTAATTTCCACCTCTAACAGTCGGAACGACAGTGAAAATTCCAGTGACTTTTGTTGATAGAAGAAAAGTCAATGCAAATAATGTGTTAGGTGTTATATTAAGTATTACTGACGATGGATTCTATACAATAGGAACCAAAAATGGAATTTTGTCATCACTATATGTCAGAAACCAAATATTTCAGTACTAGCGTTTCAATAACGTTTCAGTAACGTAGTCAGTTTGCGTTTTGCCCTGGCATTTCTGAAGTTTGACAAATTTTGACTTTTTCCGTAACATATTCATACATTCTATCGTTTAAAGCTAAAATATAATTTTCTAAACAAAATTATAAATAAATAAACATTTTGGTTTTTTGTCAATCTTCCTCGAAAAAATAAAAAAATAAATATTGTTTTGTATTCAAGACTTATATAAATACAATACACCAATAACAATCAAAGTTTTTAATTAAAATGTTGGTATGCAGCTGCTTTATTACTTAATCCTAAAAAAATCTTTCTTACCAAATATTGTCATTTTTTAATGATCATTTGGTTGGTGAATTATTTTAAATGTTTGATCAATATAGGATTTTTATTAATATATTGAATTAATATTTGTATTTAACTAATTAGTAATAAAACATCTAATTAAAGAAAAATAGATAATTTAAAATGCAATATATCATTTTTAATATACTTATGCATAGTTTGTAATAATACGAAAAAACAAAAGATAAAGCTCACTATAATTTTTATAATTATCAATACTGATTAATTAATTATTAGTCAAAAACTAGACGAAGAAATTAATTTTGTATATAATAACACTATTGTTGTAAACAAATGCATAGGATAATGTACTAATTATTTTTTGTTACCCTATATGTTATTCGGAAAAATAAGTTTAGTTATAATTAATTTAAATTTGAAAAATATAGTTTGAAAAAAAATCAAGTAACTGAATAACTTCATCAATACCTTCTATTCCCGAAATCGTTAAAATTAAAAACCTAATACAAACCAAGCTAGTGTTAATACAATTGTGCTTGTTTTCTAAATTAAATATCATTGATTTAGCAACCACGAGTTTCAATCGAAGTAATGCTGTCTGTAAAAAAATACATGCAATATTTTATCATTATTCGTCATATTGTTATCAAGCATTCTGCATTCATCACCATCCTAATAATAATTTATAATATATTTACAAATTATAGTGCTAAGATGGAATGGTTTTTAACCAAAGTGATAACTCACTGATAAGGAGTATAAATAATAGTGGTACGTAATTGTTTCTTCTATATTTTCAGTCACATAATTTGGTAGGTACATCGTGTGACTATAAATACTTAAATATAGAGCTATTAACGTAAAGGGTTAAACATTTTTTTGATAGTATCATAGAATTGTGTCAATGATATCGTAATATTCAATTTGCTATTAATGGGATCATAGCTAACGGTTGTCCACTATTAATTATTTTAATACCTATTACGAAAATATTATTTATAATAGTATATTTTCTTCGTGAGTCATGTTTATTTCACCCAAGGTGGTGGAAAAATGTGAGGTTTACAGATAATGATTTATCGATACTAATCCATATTTTTATAATACTCTGTGTTTATACTTTATAAATATGTAGGCAATTTTTTTCGCGTGTTATATTTTATTCATAGTAATAAATAAAATAAAATATTTACATTTGACTAAAATACATATTATTATAAGAGCGTAAAATAAAAGGATAAAATAGTGTTTTTAGGTTGATGATGAGTCTTGAAAAAAAAAAAAACTTAAGTGCCAATATATTATTATATAGCGTTATAACACTTTTTCAAATATTTTTTTAAGTACCTACACACTACGTATTATTAATGTATTTTTTGGTTGATTTTAAAATGTTTGTATACGTTATATAAGTACATGTATGTGGTGTTTACAAAAATTGAATAATGTTTATTTAGTAAAATTGATCCGTCACAGTTGTGACTTGATACATTTTTTATTTTTAAATATTGTGTTTTTTTTTTATATATTTTAACAAATATCTAAATAATTCAACAAACTTATTATTCGTCTTTGAACAAGTTAACTGTTTTATTCCAGATGACACCATTAACACCTCATACTAATATAGTATATGTTTGCAATTCAAAAAATAAATATTTTATTCAAAAGCCAACAAAACTGAAATTAGTTCCGTATTATGTGATACAAATTAAAAAGCGTGTAGTTTTTTATTATTGTAATATTGAATATATTATTATTTATGATGTATAAGTTGAAAACTAATTCAAAATTAATGAAGTAGTCTGGTCGTATAAAAATAAACTGTCACAAAAAATAATATGAAAAATTAGAATTATTTTACATTGCGCTAATTTAAAAAAGCAAATGTATTTCCGTTAATAGCTCTTGCATCATAATAGTTTTTAGTTCATAAATGTTAACTTTACGTTGCAGTTGTATGAACCTGGGCCTTCGTCAAATGATGTTATAATCATTTGACCTACCCAAACCGTTTTAATAGTTTATTATTACATAAAATATTTATTTATTAATCTAAGTGAAATACCGTGGTAAACTACATGGATATATTAGGTTAAACTTCGTTACCTAAAATCATTAATCTCTTCAAATTATTATGATTTTAGAAATTCTTAAGCGCACCTACCAAATGAAATGTTTAGAATATTTATGTCATAATATTATATTGACTGGAATGTGCTGACATAAATTTTTATTTTTCGAAATATAATGCATTTTTAACAAAAATTGGCAAGCAGATGATTTTTTTTGAAAATATCGGTGTTTATTGATTGAACAATTATTAATATTTAATAATATATTTTAAGGATTATTTAGTTTACTGAATATTTAAATACAATACATTTAAGTTTGTAATATATACTTATACGAGTATAGGTAAGGTACCTTAATTGATAATCTTACGTGGTACATAACATCGATATGGTACTTAGTCAATTGATTATTATTTAGAGATTTACAAATTATAAAATCATCATAATGTTATAGGCATAAAATATTTTCTGGTTAATTCAATAGTATTCTTTTTAGTATTTAAAGTTTAGAAACTCTAATAGAAACTCTAATATTATAGTGGTTTAAAAAAAAAAAACTTTATTTATATACCAAATTTAAACAAAAATCATTTAGTAAATAAAAAAAAATGTATTCGAAAAACAAAATACCGTTTCAAATATCATAAAAGTCGTAAGTATTTGAGAACACATGTGGTCTTCCGGCATACTTAAAAATTCCAAAAATCATAATTTGAAAACCTGCAGTGCCATTTAAGTGCAGAAAAGGTACAAGCGATGTCATCAAATCACCTGGTTTGTTTGATCAGACTTCCCAGGACATGATTTTGTATATAATATGTTATATATAATAATATATAATCATCCATCGTTTGGATAATATTTCTTCGAATTCCAGTGTTTGACCATTTTACTGCGTACCATTCGTTATTCGAGAGGTACTCTATACATCCACCAATACAAACACGATATCAGTTGACGAGCATCTTTACAGTAATATGAATTGGTTTTATTTGACCACAGGTGAGTGTCGAGTGTGGACTTGTCACGACAGTCACCACCTACCCCAATAATGTGACCAAGGTGTAATGCGTATTTGCGAACACGTGGTGCACTTATAGTTAAGTTTATGACACCCTATCTATGATACTTACGCCTGTCCAAATACAACTGCACGTAGACAGGAAAATCAGACTGCAAACGACACATATGGTACTAAAAGCGATTCGTCTATTATTTGTGTCTCGTTCACTCGCAGTCGGCAGCTAGTCGAGAGAATATCTCCAGACATACAGAACCCACAAACCCTGAATTATTTTGATCGATATAACAATATGATAATATGCATTTAAATTCGAGTGTCTTGTACTTCAAAACTCGACACATTTAATCCGATTCCATGGAACAGCCGGGACGGAGTTATTGGGAAAACTTACCTATTGCTGTTGTCGTTAAATAATCCGCTCCTCCTTAAATTCTTAATAACGATTTATAAACAATGAAAATATACTTTCCTAATTCCGTCGATAACTATTTAATTCGCTAAACCACACCTCCGCCTGCACAGTTTAACCTGATCTACGCTTGCTTCGACCGTTGACGAGTTATTTTACTTTGATTTTGTTAACTGTCACAGTATATAGACAAATTATTTTCGATTAGTAAAGCTGCACTTATATTTAACTATATATTATGTAAAAAAAAAAAATAATAATAATAAATGTATGTTAACCTGCAATCTTTTATGTTCCATAAATAGTTCATACAAATAATATTGCATTAGCCGTACATAAACGATGGTCTGATATATTATCCTTAAATACTGTTTGAAATTGTTTTGTTCGACAAGCTAAAATCAAAAAATTAAAATAATTAGTTAATATTTGGTGAACATCAATTTCACGTTTCATTTAAGTTTGGCAAATTTACTAAAACTTTAAAAAGAGGTCGGTGATTAATGAACGCGGATTTTAGCGTTGTTTAAAATTACACTGAGTGGTGGAAATGGTTGTAAAAGTAACTTTGTTATTTGGGTGTGTATGTTTTTTTTTCGAGTTGAAAATGTATACTCGTTGACTTACAGGCCCCGTGGGACATTCACGGTGAGTTTTTGTTTTAAATCATGTCGATCGTGTGAATGTCTTCACTTGAAATGTTAAGATTACACAGATCGACGTTTACACTAAAACTATTTCGACATTTGACAATGTAAGCAACTTTGACGATAGTTTTAGAGGATATACATTTAATGAGTTTATTTATTATTTTTGATTTCTATTAAAATCACTTTTTATCATTAAAAATTTAAGAAATCGTAGGTTGTTATAGGAAATTTTAATTATTTTTATGAACAGACTACGTCGTAAGAAAATAAAAATTTAAACGTATAGCTTATTATTAATATATATATATACATATAAGTTATCAATGGACAGAGTACAATAATAATTTACGTACAATGACCTGTTCGATGGAGAAGTAAAATTGAAGTTCACTACACAGTAAAGCGACTTCTCGGTTATTTTTTCATGATTATTATTTCTATTATATTTATTCAGAATGTTTCAATACTAGTGGGTGAGTAAGTTACAGTCAATATATTATGCGTGTTACATGCAATACGTACAGTGCATACATCATAACGTGAAACAGAGCTATTTGAAAACCACCATGGTAAAACGAAACAATTGTTTATTAAACTATTGCAGAATACTGTACATAGCACTAACCTCGTATTTCATAATTAAGTGTTCGATCGGCACACAAACGTTGAAAAAAAAGAAAACCAATACTCATTCTAGTTTACTTAATTTATTGTTCACTCGCCGTTGCAATATTTGAGTTTAAAAAACGTGGTTGAGCTATTTCGAGAAAAAGGCAAATAACTAAAAATAAAAATAAAACAAAACAAAAACAAATAAAAACCTTTTCTCCCGGTGAACAATCTTTTGAAAACAGCTATACCTAAAATGAAAAATTAGGTATATCGTTTGACATTAAAGGTCTCTGACCTGAAGTAGCATCGGTATGATAATAGTGCTTTTATCCTCATTCATAAATCTAGAGTAAAGAAATTCGTTCATTTGCGTAATTTTTTTTGGTCCATCTATAAGTATGTTACGTATGGTAACAGTATGGTATGGTTAAAATTGTTGATAGTTTGTTGGAAGTCACACTTAATTTGTTAAATATTTTTCACGTAGTTATGTCAACAATTATTCGGTTAAATCGTACATTAATCATAAAATCGATAAAACATAATTGTTACTTGATGGCTTCTTCTAACAAGTATTTCAATTTCACAGTAAATTATCTCATATTCTTATTATACCCCCTTAAGGTACGTAAAATACATTTTCTATACATAAACTTTTTTTTTTAAATAAATAATCTGTAATTCAATTAATAAAATAAGTTTGTATGCATATACAGAGTGATTAATTTATCAAACAACACTCATTATTTCAAAAAGTATTGACTTTTTCAAAATATTTTTTTACATGGTTTCAAGTTGTTAAAAAACCAAAGTTTTTATTAAAAAATTATATTTTTAAATATTTTTTATCCTTATTATTTTTTATGTTTTTTACTTTTTTGAATGACAACATAGAGTTTTAATTTCATATTCCAAAGCAGAATATTTTTCTAAGTATTTTGATACATAAAAATCGAATTTGGGGCTAGTGGTTTATGAGTTATAAGTATTTAAAGTTTATATTGGCAGAGTGGAGTGGAACGGGATTACCCCGCAAAATGTTTGTCCACTAGTAGTCTTGTAAAGTACTTTAGTAAAGGTATTCAAATACTTTTTAAGTACTCACATACGTATTCTAAATACATTTGAAAATAGTACTTGGACACGGTATTTGAATACATTTTTTAAAGTAGGTATCTGTATTTAAAATCAAATACTATTTTTAAATACTTTTTTTGTTTTACCACAGAGTATATGAAAATATAAAATAAAATATTTTCATAAAATCTGTGGTTTTACTTTTTGTACAGCCATACAGGGACGCCAAATTTAAAAAAAATAATACAAATTGTACAACATATTTATTTATATATTGTTCATCACCGTTGTGTATTGTTATATTGTAATATTTATAGAGGCATAAACTATATATTATGTATACATTTATTATGTATACAGTCCGTTGATTTCCTAATAAAATTGGAAATACCTTTAGTCGAATTATGTACATATAAAAATAAAACAACGAATGATGATTGGTAATATACATGGTGTTTCATGAGGCGTAAAGCACTCACAATTTATAAAAACTATTTACTTTTTTCAAAATTTTAAATCTATGCTGTTCTAAAACTATATAATTTTTTAATATTTTTCACCCTTATATTTATTAGGTAAACCACTATCGACTTTTGATTTTTAAATGGCAACCTTTATTAAAAATATCATAAATTGATAAGGATATTTTTTTAATGAATTTTCACGTTTAAATTTTCATTTTTCGTTAATCCGTTGACGATATATTATAGTTCCCAAAGTTGGATGGTTTTGGGGTGGTGTTTGTGTATAAATGTGTTATACCATGTCAGTACTGCGGCCGCAGCAATTGGGATTTTTGTACACTAGGTAGCGTAAACTATAATACACTTTTCAAATAAATTCAGTATGTAGTTAAACACATCCTCACCGACTGCAGAAAGTAAGAAATTACAACGTCAAAAATTCAATCTAACTCACCATCTTGCTGAAAACCTCAACATCGATACAACCAACGTTCTCAAATTCCTAAGGGATACAGAACTTCATAGGAAATTTAATATATATTATAAATATAATGTACCTACCATATTTAATGTAACTTATCTATTGTGTATATAAATACTATGTAATTTTATTTTTTTTGTAGCCAATGGCCCATAGCTGCCAAGGTATTTGTTATAATAATAATAAGAAGAAAAATCTGTAAGTACGATAGTTAAGTCTAAGTTGTGCCCCAAAATAGGTAAACATTGGCCTCCACACATGCCATAGTCTAGATTATAATTTTCATCATAAAAGTAATTGTGCACATCTACCATACAAATCAAAGTGGTTATTATTTATTCCACTAACCTATAAAGGGTTAAATAACAATAACTAATTTGCCACATCTATAAAATTAGTACTGAATGCTTAGTGTATAATGTATAAAAGGAATTTTTGTCCAAGCTATAGGCCTTATTTGATGGTACTTACAACATCCACCAAGGACCAAAAGTGCTGCATTTTTATTCTAATTAATTTAAGTAAAACTAGATAGTGCTAAAATAAAAAATTAATTCAGCTTACTAATGATTTATAAGGTTAAAGTAAAAAACAATAAAACAAAAGTATTTGAAAGTATCTTTAAATACTTTTTAAAAGTATTCAAATTTGTACTTGAATACTTTTTTTCTAAGTATTCAAATACGTATTTTAAATACTTTTGAAAATAAGTGTCTGTATCTGTACTTGAATACTTTTTAAAAACTACTCCGCTTGTTTAAACTTTAAATACTTATAACTCATAAACTACTAGCCCCAAATTCGATTTCTATGTATCAAAATACTTAGAAAAATATTCTGCTTTGGAATATGAAATTAAAACTCTATGTTGTCATTCAAAAAAGTAAAAAACTTAAAAAATGATAAGGTTAAAAAATATTTAAAATATAATTTTTTAATAAAAACGTTGGATTTTTAACAATTTGAAATCATGTAAAAAAATATTTTGAAAAAAGTCAATACCTACTTTTTGAAATAATGAGTATTTTATGATAAATCAATCACTCTGTATATATATATATTATGACATGAGACACACGTGAATGAAGTAGCGACGATAAAAATTATTAGAATCAAGACACAAACGCATAGATATAAATGGCTATATAATGCATTTATTTATCAATTGAAATAAATTAAAATTATATTCATTAATTGTATAGTTAGTTTAAAAGTATATAAATACAAAATTAGTATTTGATTCTCAAGAAAAATTTTTTTTGTAAAAGTTAAGTATTGTTAGTAGAGTATTTTTCAATCTATTAAAATGACTATATGTAAAGAAAACGTCATACGTAGTATTGTTTGTACTAAAAACTAATTTGATTTTATGTTGAAAATTGTATATTTATTATCCATAACATTGAGTGTTTGTCGCCTAAAGTTTTGGTTTATTGAATAAAAATGTTTCTATTGGGTTTATAAATACACAATTCAAAGTTTTCTTAAAAGTGTTTATTAATAAACATATTATCCTAAAATAGTTATAACCTTAATAAATACATAATGACTATCCTAATGATGTTTAATATAGAATTTTTGTATGAAATTTCAATTGTATAGCAGTAATTTCTTATATTATGGATTCATATTTAAAAAAAAAAAAATACACATTTAGATAATATAATTATGTAATTTATTTGTCTCGGAGTTAATTAGGGCGTTAAGGTAAATTGGGTAAATCGACCATATATCCTGATAAAGGTTTCGCAGTACAAATATAACATTGTTAGGGACAGGTAACCAATACCTATGCATAATATGAAAGGACCACAAGAAGGAGGTCAGCTCCCATTTCGCCGAATTTATTTTTTCGCAGTTCCATCTCGCCGAATTTATTTTTTAAGTAAATCTTTTAAGTAAACTTAAGATTAAAAATTACATTCTAATTAGTTATATTTATGTAAAATTTAATCTGAAATTATTACACGAGCTCCGCAGTTTTCAATACACTTCCAATATTTTTTATTGTTTTTTCACTTCTCTCTGTCTCTCCATATCTTTGCATAAACGGCTATGGATTACTATGTTATACCAATTATAAATTCAAAATAATAAAAGAAAAAAAAACTGAAACGTGGGTGAATTATAATATATATATATACTGAAAACTATTTCGGTGATATATTATCGAAATACTTTCCAAACATAGTATATACATATAGACATTATTTTGACATTCATGATGTCAATAATTAGACAACAAAACAAAAAATTGGTGACACATGACATTTTATTTGTTCACACGGGTTCCTTATCTAAGTGTAATATAAAAGTTAGTGTTATAGATGGACTAAGTAGTACCACTAGTACCACTAACGAGTAATATTTTTTCTAAAAATGTTGGTTCCCGGACCTCTCTATTATTGCTACGAGTATATTAGGGGGTTTAGTAAGTTCCCACATGAAAATTAAAATAATTTAGGCTTAGGACTAACAATTTAAACGTAGTTAAAATTTGATTGTTTTTGTATGAGTAAAGTCTTTTGTAAAGTACAATAAATTTTTTGAATCTTGTCAAAATATATAATAAAAATTAATTATATAATGTGTAGATATATGGCCCAGATATTATTTGTATTTTCGCAAGCGTTTATAGTAAGACTTGTATCAGAACTAGCTATGTAAAGTATTTGAGCTTTCGCAATAAGCAAAATAAAATTTAATTTTTTTCTACTACTATTATCATTGATTTTAAAAACAATGCTACTATCACATATTTTATTATTTTATACCTATACACAAATAATATGTGGACCATACCTACACATTATATTATTAATTTTCATTTTATAGTAAGACTTGATTCAATTAGAAATTGATTGAACTTTTTTTTTTGCAACATAAAAACAAACAAATTTTAACCACACCAACTACGTTTAAGTTGTCAGTCCTAAGTCTGAATAAAGTGGGAAGGAACTTTGTATTCGGTATAATTTTTTTTCGTGTGGGATATTACTTTCGCCCTATATTAGTATATTTCTTTAAAAGTATATGTTTTACCTAACCTATTATAGCCATAACTCATAATACAATTTTGGATTTATTTGTAATTAAATAGTACGATATGATTATGCACATGAAACTATGTTATATATTATACCGTGTTAAAGACGTATCGCAAATATTGTGTTTCATTTACGATCGGAATTCTTTGAAAAATTGTATCTAAGTATAAGTATACTCGGACATACTGTTACTGTACTGTATTTTTTAGTAGCTAATGTACGAGTGGAATCCTTGCAATAATTTAAAAAAAAAAAAATTGTATGCCCCGTATTAAACGTCCTATGCTATTCCTTATAAATCTTAGAGTTGATTCAATATGAAATTAAAAAAAGTAAGCCATTTATATTATTTAGATTTATTTATATTGTTCAATTTTAAACCGATAGTTATATTTATAAATCGAATAAAATATCTATATAGTTTCAAATTAAAATATTTTATCAACTAATAGTTTGGTATTATTATTTATTGTGTTTAGTAAAATTACAATTTGTCAATGATTAGCTTCTACTTAGGATTCAAATTAATATATATAATCATACTATAATATAAGCATAAGTTTTGAAAATTTTTTGGAGATTTTAATCTCAAAAAATCCTAAAACCTCAGTAAGTATGTTATGTTTGTCAACATTTTATCGCTTGAGAACAACAACGTCGGTATCATAGATTTATAAAATAATACTGATTTGGGTATTTTTCGAATGTGGTTTACCAATGCAAGCACATTTGAAACAATTCTACTTAACCGGTAGAAACGTCAAGAGGCAGACTCAATCAATTTCCACATTAGTCTTTAATATTTCTATTTTATTTTTTCGTTCAATTTTCTGATTGTGAAAAAAACATTTTTCTCCCGTATACGTCCAAACAATGGAGTCGTTATCGCACACTGAACCACGTTACGTATTACATTGACGTTTCCGGCGTATTATATCACTTTCAATTTACCGTTCATTTGTTTTTATTTTCAACCAAAATATCGGCTGGGAAATGACAAGTCGTTTGTTCCACAACACACACACACACATGAAACTTCTACAACATGCGTAACTTATAAGAGCACGAGTACCGAATAAAAAAATCATTTAGATTTTCTAAAATTACCAATTAACGAATATTCTTGACGGTGCCTCGTGAGTTGGTTTGTCCGGATCGATATCGATTCTCACGTAGTATTTTATACAAAATAATATTATTACACTGACGTGTATATTAAAGTATAACAATATATTGGATTTATATCTCGAACAAAAATGTGTTGAAGTACACGTTAAAGTTTGGAAAAATAACCGACTAGGGAGTTATCAACTCGTACTTATAGTGCTAGCTTTGTAACACCTAAAAAAAAAAAAAAATGTTTAATGAATAAAACGGTGAAATTTTATATACGATACGATATAAACTATAATTATATGTAATATTTAGTCTGGTATTTATATTCTAACTGTATAGAAAATGGAATTTTAATAAATTTTCAATATACACTATACAGTTATCATCGTATAATTTGTTTTTTTTTTTTGAAACATACGTATAACCGTAAGTAATTTTTCAGAATTAATTTCCTCAAATTTATTTATATAATATGATATTAACGTTAAAAAAAAATCTTCTTCTTAGAAATTTACAATCAAAAAGTGTGATTTTTTGGAAAAAAAGAAATTCGTAATGGTACGGAATACTTCTTAAATTGCATTAAAAATTCAAACATATGAAAAATTAAGACTGAGTTAAAAGTTGCATAATAGATAATCACTCTTTATAATAAAAATATTATGTAGTCTCATGGCTAAACAAAAATTCACTTGACGACCATCCGGTTGTGTGGTTGCACTGATTGTAGACGTCTCATTTCTGCGTTTAGATCCCTCTGTGAGAAGATGCATAATAATATTATTATTACAAAATATTAATTTAGTTCTTAATACAGATTTTTTTTAATGTTCGTGCAAATTTGAGATAGAAATCACGTTCAAAATAGTGATACGTACACGGAATTTAAAGATAATTGTTTCTCTTCTACACACTATAATATGCATGTAATATATTACCTATTTGAAAATTTCATGAAATTTAAAAATGTAAAATATTTTAGTATTATAATATATATATATATATATATTTTTAATAAGTTTTATTTTTACGTATAATTTTCATAACTTAGGTTTATAATTAGTAATTATAAATTCGAGAATCCGGTCTCTAATAATTACTAACCACTCATTAGTGATGGTTTTCTTGGGTTAGATTATTGATAAATAATCATCATTATTATTTATATTAAAAAAAAATTCAAAGTTTCATGTTTTCGTCAAATATTTCATCACGTAGAGAAATATTTCATACCCCAAATACTCTGTATATATTATGATATTATTTTTACGGTATCCCGACAATTGAGTGAAAGAAAAAGAACGAAAAAAATATAATATTATAATATAATTAAAATAAGTGAGTGGACAATTTATATTCAATTGGCAATTGGTGTAAATTATCGAGAATTTGGGGATTAGGTGGAGCAAAGTAATTTTTTTGTCTCGTTCTTTGAATTGTACGTTTCAAGTATGCAATCTATGGAAGTGCACTAAAAACAATAATTGGAACTACAGAAGATTACGACTCACTTATTATAACTCCAGGATTATCTTGAGTTTCAACGGCACGCTTTTTAATATTTTCGACTACTACTTTTGCTTGATTTTTATAATTATATTGGCAACGTGATTATGATCGGAAAGGCCTTTAAAAATTTTTTTGTATTTTAAATTCAAACAACTGTACATAGTTTGTCTATAGTCTATCTATTCATCGCCAATATTAGACGTCTTTATGTATTTTTTCTTTCCGATATAAGAAATTATTTAACTTAGAAGAAGTTTTCCTTGTTGTTACTGAATATACTGCATTGTTATACACGTTAAATACAACATTAATATAAGAACTCTGACGGACGACTAAAATGACAAATTCAACCTAGGTACGAGTGTACTACACTACGAAGATAGTGACTCATATAAGACAAATGATCGTAAACATTATCTTATTGAATCGTTATAATATTCGTACTAGCACGGAGGGCTAGTATTCGTATACAATTTTTAAAGACGAAAATAGATATAACGTATATAATAATATATAAAGGGTGATCCTTTTATCAAACAACGCTCATTATTTCGAAAACTTGTATATAATATTATTTTTTTGGCTCTATATGTTTTCGCTCATATTTTTAATCACTCATTTTATATTCGTTCTTTTTCATTCGCTCATTCACGTTCGCTCGATTTCTTTCACTCAAATGTCGTAGAACCTATTTTTACATTTGCATCGTTATCTGCAGTATATATTATATTATATTGAAATTGGACACATCCATTTATCGTGTTCACAATATTATTATTTTTTTTTAAATAATTGTTATTATGTGAGAGTTAACTATGTTTTTTTTTTTTTTATTAATTATACAGTTTTCCTGACAAAATCATCTAAACTTAGTTATATAAAGTAAAATTTTTTTTTTTTTTTGCTATTTATAAAAAAGGTATTAACATAATATAATTTAATAATTAACTAGGTTGAAGATAAGCTACTTTAGGACATCATGGGGACGACCACGTTTTAGTCTTCGATTGATGGGGCTGACATGAGAGTTAACTATGTAGTATTATTGATTTGACAATAATATTTGGAGTTCAATAACATTCATAACCGTATTATACCACAAAAATAATTTAGGTACAAGTTGAGTTTACGTGCACTTGTTTTTCAGTAATATAATTATTATATAATTAAATGGTGATCCACACGAGCACTTTAATTTGCGATAGGAAAAAATGGAACTCGATTTAACTACATTGCATATGGTAGTAAACATAAAAAATATTATTATGATATTATGAGACTAACAACAAAGACAACAATAATTGTCAATATAATATTATTATTAAAGTTAAGATATCACACGTGTATGAATTGTGTCAAAAATGATGTATCTATGTCATCGAATATTAATATAAATATAGGAAAACCCCAAGAAATGTCGAAAAATAGATACTTAGTTTGTTATATTAAAAAAGTTTTCAAATGTGATATAAGAAATGTTTGAAGTTCATTAATTTCATATGTTTTTCTGTATTTTTTTTTTGTGGTTTTAACTTTTACCATTCAACTTAGAAACCAATGAACAGTATTGAGAAGTCCGAGAAAATATAAGATTGAACTTGTGTAATTCTGAACGCTGTCCTTGTCCATTTTTATATCAAAAGTTATTTCGAAATAACAACTGAAGATTATATAAATCGAATTGAGTGTTAAATCGAAAATTCAATTAATTCCATAAGATTTTTCAAGTATCGAATGAGATAAAACATGACTAACGGAACGTCTCATAGTACCCATTTATTAACTGATAAATAAGCAAATATTATTTTTTAGTCACGTGATAAATTATATTATTTTTTCGTGTGTATAATAATTAATAATTAATTAAACTTACAGGTAAAAAAAACATAATATTATAAGGCTCAATACTTGCTGCATTGGCGTGGTTTTATTTGTATTAAAAATTCTTTTTTTGTTTCATAGAAATAATAATTACTTCAGGACTGAAATTGCATAACTATTAGATATTTTTTTTCATATTTATAGGATGTGTGATCTTTGATTTGTAATCACATAATGCATAATTAATAATAACGTATAGTTTACTGGTAAATATTAATAATATATGCGTATTAAAAATATTGTAAATTAAAAAATCAAGGGAATTTTTTTTTAGGTTTAGATTTTGCGGTTAAGTAGTGAAATCGAAAACACTGGACAGTGGCGTATTTTATATTTCAAAACTAGTATTTATTTTTTAACACATTATTGTAAAAATAAATTGTAGTGAATGTGAATAAAAAGTAAATTATCATTATTATATAGTGATTGTTAACTATTTATAATAAAATATATATTTGCTATATTTTTATTTTTTTTTAAAGAAACACGTAAATTAAAAGATTTAAAATTAAAATAACAAGCTACATGAATTCAACAATGACGAAAAAGTTCATTCTTTCATTTTGTTTTTAAGCGCTTAGATAAATGCGTATTTCGTGCACGTTTTTGGAACCTATTTTCAAAATATATAAAAACTCGTATCGCGTACTCCCGCCCACAAAGTAGTCGTGAACTTTAACCAGCTGAAGAGTTCAAATTAATGTATCATCCTACCTACTGCGACGATTCGCAACAGCACTTTATGCTTGTATAGATACGTCACTACTTCCCATCCAAACACAAAATCAATGGCATGCGGAGAATTTCTGAAAGAAATTTTATTGAATTACCTGGGCCACAAACACGATGGGCTTACGGGTTTGCATTGGATTTCGATTGAAGGGCTTATGTGTATAATGGGGGAGTCATTAGAACGGAACGCTCCAGTATCACATTTTTGTGCATATTATGGGATTTTGTTTCCATCGTCGGTAGATTATCGTTCAGAAATTTTCCCCAGGTAATATGCCGCGGAATTATTGGCTTTCAAATACGCGAGCACATAAATGTATACACATAGGCACCGGATACCCAAACAACAGTAAAACAACCAATTTAATGTCTTTGTTCGTATACCACGGTAACCAGTGTGGTTTATTTTGTCATTAATAAATATTCCATTACGTCGTTATGGTGCGTGTTTTTATTTATTATTATTATTATTATTGAATAGGCATCGAAGTATCGTCAAAACAAATAATATACCTCTGTGTTTCCTCAGACAATGTCAACATAATCGAAACCAAGTCATTCTTTTTTTTTTTCAGAACGGATTTACTCGATTCTTAACACTTATTATAGTGGATGTATCAAGGGGCGCATTTTGCAATATCTTAAGGGACACAAACAAAAAATTTAAATTATACAATATAGTTGTAAATTATTGTTCACGTTTTCCATTTTCAAATAATGCCATAACTTAAATGCATGTGTTTGAAAGAAAAATAACATCAAATAAGTAAGTGAATGGTTAATACTCTTAGTAATAAAAAAAGTATAAAATACGGTAAATGGGCGACGTGTCCCATGTGCCCCCACCTTAAATATGTTCATGGTTGTGTACCAATAAAAGAAAATACGACCGATTTATGAAATTATAAATTTCTTAAATAAATATTACTAACGCACAAACGGTCCTGCGATTATTATATTTATTTACCTCCTACAAACAGCTGTGTAATCTCCACCCTTAACCTCTTAACACTTAAAATAGTGATGATGTTTAAAGCACTCGAGTCATAAACCTTTTATATTAACTGGTCCTTGGAGACTAATATTTATTAGGCGTACTTCTTTATTTATAAACTTATAATTAATAACATTGATTTATTATAGTACAATGTACACCTTATGTTGCGATGTCTATTCTTTCTGAACTGTCCGGGGCTCGTCATCGATCACACGTATTCAACTCTTACTGAACGAGCGTATCATCGATGACCAACTTTACTATTTTGAGGCATATTTTTGTCCAAATCTGACAGATTATAATATTATATACTATTATTTAAAAACTGCATAACTATTATTATTAGTATTATATAACTCAGAATATTATAGTAACAACACTTGTCTTATACAATTTAGCCAACTATTATGGAATCTTCCCAATTCTGGGTGACTGTGCCTCAAATTGGATAACTGTTGAGAATACGTAATCAATTTTCTGTCATTTTTTGAATAAATCCCTATGTCATCATAACAATACCTTCACTAAAACTGTTGTATATGATTTTACATACATACACAAGCACACAACCCGAGCAGCAAGAAAACGGAACGAACCGTTTCTCGTTATATCCATAGAGCCATTAGTTTAGCAAACTGTAACTCGTTGTCATATTTATTTGTATTGCACATAATTTAAACATTTTTAACTCAACTCATTCACTTTAGTCTTAACTATGGAGGTGATGATATTAGATTATTTAGTTTTGTGCCAATTTTGTTATGAATAATAAATTTATTTATTGTTATTTGTTATGTTAAATAATTAAATATTACTGAATTTAAAAAAAAAATGCGTGCAAAAAAAAGTTATTTATATTTTTGGATTTTTGATACTTGAAACGATGTATCAGTATTTAGGTAACACTTTTATAATATTCTAAAAAGGGTCGAAAACCCTCGAAAGTATAATATATAATTAATATGTTAATACTGACAAAATCGATACGGTAATTATTTATACACATAACGGAATATTGTATGTATAATATAGTATAATATCCATAATTGAACCTGTCTGGTTGTTACATAAATTCCACCGATTTTCCAATAGTGGAGGGTTTTAGTATCGGATTATAAGAAATATGTTAACTCGGGCTATATGAAAATTGTACCTGTTATCGACGTTAGGCGTCATCAACACCGCCAAGCCATATGCATCGAATCGTTCTTTTCTAATAACATTGTTTTCTTAACATTCCTAACTGATGGGAGTTTATTATTATTACATTATACTGCAGCAGCCGTTTCGTGAAATTTTGTAACGAACCTATTCACTGACATCTTCCGTTACAGTAATTTTGTAATTTTTAGTTTCTTGGTGATTCCACAGTTAAAGCGAACCAATCGGTTGATAGACGGAGATATCTTGTAAAGTTATTTTGACATAGATATATTTATATATAAATAACTTAGTTATTTTGAGACAGTAGGAAATATAAAATCAAGTTGCAATAGATGTTGAGAAAAAAATATATTGAATAATACTTGGTTAAAAGCATTTCTCAGCAGGCATGATATAAAATCCAATTTATATTTCATTCTTCTCGAACATTAAACTTAAAATATGTAACTAATTAAATATTCGCCGGATTCAAATTAAACAAATATATTTTAACTGATGGAATTTATTAGTCATAAAATAAACAAAAAGCGCTGAAATATTTGACACGTTTTGTTTTTTTTTTCAACGATAAAACAATCGCACCATCATAAAATTTCAGTACAAAACGACGTACCCGAAGGCATTGGAATTCGAACGCATCCTTAATATAGATTATTTTTTTTGGATTATTATTTTTACCTCAACTTCAAATAATGTATCTAACGGACAGTATAGAATTTATTCCACAGATCCTTAAAAACGCTATACAAATATGGAATTTATTTTTTATGATTCTTGGTATCACAATGTCAAGTTTTATGTTTGTAATAATATTGCTAAGTCACTCTGTGGCTAAAAGTTAAAAACTTAAATGAATAAAAAAATGTTTAAAATACAATTTAATTTATTTTGATCGCTAAATATTATATGATTGCGTTTTCTTTATATTAATCACATCGGTTAATAACTAAAAATGTAATAGTATGTAAACTTATTAAATGCTTTGATTCTGAATCCTAATATTATTTTTTTTGTCTCATGTAATAAATATTTTTATGTATATTAATAAATTATGTTTGAATTCATTGTTATGAAATTCAGTTTCTTTAAAATTGTTTGATTAACTTTGAAGATTTTTAAACGAGTTTCTTATTTTATTTAGAAATATTGCATAATATATTATTTTCGTCCACGATACAGTTTTATCAAGCACGTCCAGAAACTTTTGAAAAGCAAAATAGCTATGGGCACGTGTTTATCTAGTAAATTGTATTCAATATGTTCGGTTCCATGACATTGGTCTGCGAATCAACCTAGTTCAGCTAGTTAATCGTGTGAGCATAAAGTATTTGTTTTATAATATGTGAGGTGTTCAAAACGATTGTATTTAGCTCATTATTCACACTGATCATCATCGGCGATAGGATTGGATCGAATCACGGGATCCTCCAGCGTCAAATACTTTAAAATTATCCGAAAAAACACAGCCTCGAATAAATAAATAATAGAGGTACGGTATGACTGTATGAGATTTGTTTTAACGTTTTACCAGAGCATGTTGTGATTATTATTAATTAGTTGTTGGATAACGGTAACTATCTGTTATAGTACAACTGAATTGTGTGCCAAAAACTTCGAAGATCAATTTCGTTGAATATATTTTTATGCGAATTATAAGTACATTTATCGAATCCGTCACTACCTTAGCAAGCCAAAATAATATAATTTTTATGTTTTAAAATCGTACGTTTTATGACTTATAAAAATAGACCTAAACAAATAGAATCATGAATAATAATTATTGAATTATTACTTATTTTATTTACCGCGGAGTATATTTAATGTCATTCATTTTTCCAATGCGTGATTATTGTATTTATTTAAACATCTTTATTCTTATTAGTTTAATATTTTAAATCATTTGCTATTAAGATTTTTTTTCAACAATGTAGTAACTATGATATCGACATTCATCTGAATAAGTTAAATCAGTTGAATAGTAATGTTTAATCACAATCAATATTAAGAAAAATGCTCTCGTACATTTTTAAAGCGATACGAAAAAGTAACTGCTCGAAAAAAAAAAACTGTAACTCTGCCACAATATTGAAACAATAATAATCATTTTTCTAAATGCCTCATTCGTGCCACAGTGGTCAGCACATGTTCGATATAGAAACATCGTGTTAATTAAGTTCTATATCGGTACACGATTATGACGTAATATAAACTCGAATTCTTTATTGGTGAATAGTTACAAACAGCTGATACTTACTTAAAATTAATTAAAGCTATTATAAGTATTATTTTTGAGGGAGGGATAAAATCAACATACTTTTATAACCGTTGAATACAACTAAATGCATGGTGATTTATATTGATTTTTTTATTCAATGCAATCGAATGTACATTATAATATTATGATTATACTGTTTAAGGAAAAAAAGTTTTCGAACCATTTAAAATTTTTAGAATTGTATATAATTATTACGGTCAAATAGGCCGTAATAAAAAATTCTTAAAACATACAACTCGGTTCTTAGCGATATACTTGTTTGTATCATTAATGAACCCTGAAAAAAAAGTAAATGTTAACTTTCTTAAATTATCGGCATCCATGGGAATTAAACTCTATCAGAGCTCAGACAAAATGTATTTAGTGTTTCTTTTAAGATTAAAAGCAATTAAAAACAAACGATAAAAAAAGTTATATCCTAATCAACTACGAAGACAGCGTATAAAATAAAAATATGTAATGTTTCATCAAAGATGTTATTTGAATTTTTACGATTTCAATAATAATAATAATATACTTTGAAAATTGAATATGCAATATATTTTTTTTCAGCTGAAATAGATGCTTTGAACGAAATTGTTTTAATATAAACGTATTATATGTGTATTTACATTGAAATGAAATGAAATATTGGTACATTTTATTTCTTAATGATTTTGTAATTCAAACTAATTTTAATATAAATGTCTAATTTAATAAATATTATTTTAAATAAGTAACACGAAACTTCTATAAAAAATTATTTAATATGACAATATATACATTTGCAATTTAATTAAGACGAAAATCAAATGTAAAAACATTTTACAATTTTTATATATTAATTTATTAAAACTTAAAGGAATATTATTTATTTTAACCATAGAAAAATAAATTTTTAGATATTGTACTCTGTGTTGTACAGTCTTTATGGTATAAAATATAAATTATTATATTATATTTTATGAAATAGTTTTGAGCTTAATAATTTTCTATTCCATTATAATATAAAAAGAGGCTTATGTTGTTATTATATTATACGCACAAGAGGTAGCATAAAGTAAAATGTATACTATAATCTCAGATGCAACTTTGTACATAAGTCAAAAAAAAAAAAAAAATATATATATATATATATGTCTGAAGACATAAAGAAGGTAGCTAAATATTAAGAATGAAATTAGTTGAGCATTGTATTCAAAATCACAGAAAACGATATTTTATCGTATTATTCTATTTTTTTTCTTAAATTTGAAATAATTTAAAGTATTGTTCATGAATGGAATATTCAAAGTGGATATCGTATGTGTAAGTATTCGAAACGACTGTGCTTTGTAGTGATTTCAAATTTTTTTTCGATTATTTATTGTGTTAAACATTTGCAACTCTAATTGTTAAATATATTAATAAATTATAGTATTTTTTAATGGAGTAACTATAAAAATGGAAAAATTAACTAAATTCCATTACACTTTAGATGTACTTTTAAACTGTTAAATAAAGACAATATGGATCGTTTTAATGGCTAATTTTGGTGGTTAAGTAACAGTACGTATAAGAACTAGTGTTTCTGAGTGCTTTCGAACCTCATTAGACCAACGAATCCATTGATTTTTAATTTAAAAAACGATTGTATATAGGTTGTCCCTATATGTTAAAAAAAAAAAAAAAACTAAATATATTTTGTTTTACATTTCATCATGTTGATTTTTCTGAGGCAACTATGATATTATGTGTTTATTTAACAACAGCTCACATATTATAATAATGAGCCACGTAAAGTGAGTGGACTGTCTTATTAGATATAATTTATTTCCATTTATGTGACCGTTATCAATTATCCGAGATACCTAACCTAACCTTTTTTTTATATTTATATTTTTAGTTATACTTGCGTTGAGAAATAATGAAATTGACATTTATAGTATTAATAAAATATATTAAAGTTATAAGTAAACAGTATTCATATCCAAATGGTTATTAAATTTTAATTGTAGGTATTGTTGAAAACAATTTGAATTGATTTCGAGATACGATTATATTTAAAATGCCAATGCATAAACAGGTAATCCAAATTTCGATAAAAATGTAAGTACATAATTTAGATACCAAAGTATCATCTGGTCTAAGCATATATTAATCCAAAAATAACGAACAAATAAGTAAGTAACAAATTTACTATCTCGTCCATTTCGGAAAAGAGTCTCAGTCGGTACATAAAATGGTCGATGAATCAACGCTTCTTTGTTGAAAAGTAAATATTGGAGTTTTTAATGAAAAAAAAAAAAATAATAATAATAATGATACACCATGTTTTTCGGCTAAAGCTTGCTAAAGGTATTTCTAATAATACCTGTCTCAAAATATTTGGTGCTATTTTTTTTTTTTTTTAATCTAAGATCACGAAACACTAAGTGAAATCTGAGAAAATGTTAGATCAATTTATCAATTTTTAAGTTTTAGATTTGTAATATTCCTAAGAAATGCATATGTATTAAGTTTGTTTTATCAAACTAATTACATTATAATGAAGCACGTTAAAGAAAAACATCAACAGGTATATGTCACAATAGTATTCAAAGTTTTTGAATCCTTATACTATGATGAATCTATTTTTTATCATATTTTGTACCTAAGATGCATATCCCTGTATATATTTGATATTCAAAATTGTTATAACACAGTTAAGTTTTCCTAAAACTTTATAATGAGAAGACATTCATGTAATGGATACAAACCATGGAGCTGAAAAACATCCAGGCACCTATAGTCCGGACGAAAATTCAATTTAAAAATCCGTGTGGCCAAAAAAGACAATTTGAATGGTTTTTACAGTATTTAGATTATCTGATTGGTGTGGCGTTCAAACGATTACCGTCCAATGTGAAGATGAATCCCATTATGGTTCAAAGAAGAGTAGGTTGGTTCTCTGACCTAAGCACACGATAATTAACTATACACATCGATAGCACTGGTAAATCATTTATGTTAAATGTAATTTAATTTGATGATGTTTTGATTTATTGACGTATTATATTATAATGCCATACAATTAATTATTGGCTAGGAATGTAAATTTGATCCTATCTTACTAGACGGTATAGGTAAAACGTAAAAAACGTTCTTCTCAGTGATACGTTCTTACCTCGTAAATTACTTGAAATCAGAATTCTGATTGTTTAACTGGTAACTCCGCAAGTACATTCACTCCTCATTTTTACGTTTAAATTTTATAAGATATTTATGCAGTGATGTGTTTATGTCGTGTTTATGAGAAAAAATGTTGATAAAGAGATTCATTGTATGTGACGTGATTGATTTAACGGATTTGTTTGAAGAAAAACCACGTAACAGGATTTGTAGAAAGTTTATAACTCTTGAGATGTTAATTTTATTTTCATAACTGCTTATGTACTGAGTTTTTAGTGGTTTTGATGGCATTAATTCTACACCGCATTTGATTGATGTCTGGATATACTGTTGTGAGTGTTTCGGAGTGGATGCTCTTTGAGTTCAATGGGTTTTTTTTATTTAATTTAAATAAAAGCAATATGGGCAGTCACCGAAATTGGCGGTTTGAGCTTCATCGTAGTTACCTATAGCCGGGGTCACCTAACTACGGCCCGCGAACAAGTTTAAACCAGCCTGCAGCACCCATAGGACGGTAAATAAAATATAGATATAAAATTAAAAAATATATGTGTTAATAAACTTTAACCCGCTAAGAGCATTTGATATTGTTTGTGACCTTTGAATAAAAAAGTTTTGAGACTACTGACCTATAGCGTAATGGCGCTTATTTTGAGGTTTATTGGTGGTCCTTAGAGGAGTGTGAGCCGCTCAATTTTACACAGAAGTCGTAATTCAACGACTCGTAGCACTGATACGAGTAATTCCGCGTACATCTTGGGGTTTATACTTTTAATGATTGATTGTATTAAGTCATATGAACAAAAGTAGCTCATTTATTCCTGTCGAGGATGTCGTTCTGGGGTTGTGATACGAGGTCAATCGTCAAGGATTTAGAAGTTTTTTCTTCGTCGATTTGACAAAGTTCGTTTTTAATTTCATATTTTGGGACGTAGTCAGTATGCTTTTTATAAAAACTCGGCAGAATGTTTGGTTTTCAGGAAGGTAAACGTGTGGTGGTAATAGACGGGTCACCTAGAGCTTATCGAATCAATCAGATTATGAGGTTCAAACTCAAATAGAGCCATCATCATTTAGTGATCTTTGGTTGATTCATGATCATAATATAATTCTGGTAACTTACTAAGTTAGACCCATTGTATGGAGTATTGTATGTTGTCATCTGAAATATACATTGCACAGAATCAATATTTCTTCATCAATTTGGTCGGACTTGTAAAACACATCAGTAAAATGTGTAGCTTTGCATAAAGAAGAATTTGTGTTGCCAAGTATAGTGATGGTTGGGATTGATGTCTTCAAGCACCAGTTTTTTATGCTAACAGACCGCTTTGGATACGTTTAATGATACTCGTGGTTTTTTTTGTACATCGACTGCATACGTTACTGTGAATATGATGATTTTGTTAGTAAAACTTTCAGACGTATTTGCTTGTAGATGACTCTGAGAAGGTCTTTATGTGTGTGTACCGTTTCAAACGAAACACAAGGACCACTATTAATTAACTCTCTATAAAAACTTTTGCAAAAGTTTAAACTGCATTTGGCTTCACGTATAGCTTAAAAGTTTAAAAATAAAATGAACCTTGGCGTGTGTACACTAACTTTATTGGAACGAGTGTGTTATAATCAAATTTCTAACGATTTTGAATGTTACGAAACCAGTAAGGCTATAAAATATTAGTTATAAGAGCCATTTCATAGAAAAATGATATATTTGGTAAAATTCAATACCTATATATATATATATATATATATATATTAAATAGTTATAAGTAATATAAAAATTTGAAAATAAGACAACGCTTATAATAAAATTATAAACACAGACCAATCGGAAATAATACGAATAAACTTAAAATAATACGATTGATAAAAATGTACTATGCATCTTGTATCATGCATATAGTTTTGTTTATAATACTATGAAAGACTTTGGATCATTTTATTATTTTTGTTATGGGTGTGATTATGATTAAGTATAACTCTTGGGTGTTGTAACCAGCATAAGAATTCAAGGTTCACAATATTTTTTTATTGTTTTTGAAACGATAAAATCAACAAAATGCATTTATCAATGCATATTATTATAATACATGCTTATCGGTCAAGAACAATGGATTGAGTATACTTTGGCTATTATCATTATTTAATTATTAATCATAGCTAAATCGTGGATGTTGTTTGGAATAACGATTTTTGAAATAGGTACCTAATCTGAGATCTCAACAAATTGAGTAGGTACAGATTGGGTTGCTATACAAATATTGTTTTGAACGTCTAATTTTTGGGTCCGAATTCTACGTTGCAAAATATTCCGTTTGGAACACGGATTTGGGGCTTTTGCGAACTGGCTCTACTATAAAGAGTCAACTAAATATGTTTAGCTCTGGATGTGCAGAAAGTAAAATTCCCCTCCGAGCAAACACTCTGAATGTTTGATTTCTTTTTTTTTCGAATCGTCGTAAGGTTCTTGAGTTACCGCATTAATCCGGAGTGCTCGAAAAAATTCTAAGTACTTATATACTATACGAAGCCATGCTCGACTAACGTTCAATAAATATAAGGCAATATAAAAAGGTGAAATATTTCAGCGAAAACCCTTTTCACGAAATATTTCTATTTATTATTTTTTTATGAGATTTTTTTTTTTTAATTTATACATTTAGTTACTGCAATGAGACTCGTTAATGATAGATTCTATAAGTAACTTTTATATAAGCAACCTTATTTATTATACATAAGTGGACGGCCACATTATTGTGTCAGTGATCACTTGGTAATATATTATGTATTTTATGATGATTAATGAATACCTATAACGCACTCACATTCACACGTCAACAAAAAATTATGTTTCTGTGACCAAAAACATATATTTTTTTCACTACATAACTAATAATTATTCTATTTTCGACCGCACGTCACGAATCACAACCATTTTTTTTAAAATTTTATTTTAGATATATTATATTAAACTATAAATACATTGAAATACGGATTCTTAATATTATTAAGATGGCATCGACCTGTGCACGTTATTAAAATTATGTTTAGTTGAATACAAGTATAGTTTTTAAATTTTCAAGACGTGTTTATAAAAATTCGAAGAAAAAAAAAATTAAGAATTTTCTCATTTATATTCCTTCGAGCACATGCCTTGAAGAGTATTTTTACCTTTTTTTCTGAATTATAATCAAGGTATAGAGTTCGAGGCACTGTTTCAATTATTGTATTAGCTAATAGACTAAAGTTACAAAAAATTAAGACATTATAATTATCAATAATAATTACTGTAGAATGTAAATATTTATGTTTACTCATATATAAATGATGATTATATTATTAGTAATATTTTAAATTTTGAGCTTCGTGATGAATGTAATATTGGTTTTACAATGGCATATATAATTTTTTGATAGTAAATATTATAAAACTATATTTTTGGATTGGTCAAAAATTCTATTTTGAATCAATATTTGGAAACGCTTATCTTATTGAGCTCGCTCATCTGCGGGGGTGCTCAGTTCCCAGTTTTAATAAAATGGAATGAATTAAGAAAATAAATAAATAAATAATCGTAACTATGTTCTATAACTAACAGACGAACAGACACGATGGAGATATAATTACTGTTCTTATCAAAATAATATTATGTTTAAAAACCTAATAATCAGTCTATAACAGAGTTTTTTTTAATGATTTTTTCTGACTGCACAAAATTATTCCCACTCTTGCGTTATAGTATGGAATTTGTCTGCGCAGACCAAACCCTACAGACCGTTATCCGTTGAACTGTCAGAGGTGGTTCCAGCCACCCCCCCCCCCCAAATTTGTATTTTCAAACAATTTTATACTGTTAAAAACAAAATAATTACCAAAAAAATCATCAACATTTTCTGAAAATTATCACCCCCTAAATCCTAATCATGTCTCTGGAGCCGGCCCTGTCAACTGTGCTGGCTATACTACCTACTAACCTATACTGTCTACTGTATGCTATACTATCTTCATGTTTTACTTTCATAAGACTGCATCAGGTACTCAGAAACGATATGTAAAAACATAGAAATCCCGACTCTCTCATGGTATACCAAAAAAATCATTTTATACTAATGCACTATTTTTAATACCTAATTAAATTAAATAATAATTTTAAAACTTTGTTTGTAAATATAAGTAATAATACTTACTAAGAAATATTTACTTGAAATAGGTAATTTGTAATAATAATAATTGTTTATAAAAATAAAAACAATCAATTGACTAGGTACCCAATGTCTTTATAATTGTTGTACTATACTTTTACATGAAATAATAGTCAAAATGATAATTTTTATTGAATCAAAATACGTCTAGACCACTACAGCTTTTACAAAGAAAATGTATTGTAATTTAATATTAGTTATAATTAGTAGGTATACTAATTGTATAGATTCAGTTCTTGTCAGCTTTTCTTATTTATAATTAAATTGTTTATATTATATTGTATAACTCTCTAACACCACTACAAGCATGTGCTTAAAAGAGGTAGATATTTATTTTTTGTTTAAAAAAAAATTTTTTTTTTAAAGATAGTATAATACTGGATAATATAATCAATTTTTAATTTTAATAGAAACATTTTTTGTTTATTATGAAGTTAACTCAATTATTGTTTTATAATATAATATACAATAAAATATATCACCCTAAAATTATTTTTTGTAACTACTGGTTACTGCACAAAGTAACAATTTTCACTGCACAATTATTACTTTTTTCACTGCACAAAATGTGTCTCACTGCACACTAAAAAAAACCCTGGTCTATAATAATCTTTAATCATTAAACCCCTAACAAAGTTTAGCATGCTATTAGAATATATTTTTCACTGCACTATAGTATTATAATTTTCTACACAGTTTGAAAGTTTAAAATATATAGTTATAAATTATAATGCGATAAAAACAATGGTAATATTTGATTGTTTTACTTTTTTTTCTATAGATATCGTTAAACCCTCCCCCCTCCAAAAAAAAACAACAAAAAATTTAACATATTTAAATAATCAAAATTTAATGGAATATTTTATTTAAACTTAAGTCTCTAATTTATAGTCGCGTTGCCAACTAAGATAAATCAAATAAAAGGCTTGCGTTTTCGCTGATAACTGATGTACTATTTTGTTCGGACTTGATATTAGTGCGCGTCTCCTATGGACTAGAAAACTGAAAAGGATTAGCTTGGAGGCTAGTCGTCGTGCAGGATAGTCGTTAAAATAATGAAAGAGTTTTTCAGGCGATAAGGTACCTGGAAATTTACTTGACAACATACTGCTTGGTACAATCGATTCATCTTGGCGTTATAACGACGATATAATACTATAGATACTATACGGTTATAATTGTTTTTGCTATTTTATTTAAGAACCTACGGTTAGAGAATATCTTTACGACTATCGTTTACACAGATATCAAAATGCTACAATATTAGAGTAAGTGTGTATAATAATAATAAATATAGACCTACTTATTAAGTTATAACACAATCAAAAATGGCTTAGAAAATTCCAATCAAAATAAATGAAAACATTCAAGATGTTATTATAATATCACAACTTAGTCATAGTCGATTAGAAACTTTTTTTGATGATTACAATTCCAGGATTCCGACTACTTTTTGGTACCGAAAATACCGGGACCTGTCTTATAAAATACCGGGATTTCCATAACAACGATTCAATAATTTAATCGATGGCGATAAACGTCTTTGTAAGATAATATAATATAATTATTTGAAATTATATTTTTTTTTTTGACATTATATTTACAAGTATTATAAAAGATAGGTTTACGTACTAGGTAACTAATAAGTAGCTGTTCGGTGATACATTCAACACATAATGTACGGTAACATCTCACAGATCTTTTTTTAAATATTTAACTGTATTCATACTTTTATAATAAAATGTCACGTGATACTGTTTTTACTAAACACAAAAGAGACACAGATACATCGTCGGCGTGGAGTCATTTCCTAATCGCAAACGATAGGGAAAATGCACAATGTAAACGATGTTTAGCCGTATTGAAGACGTTGGGAGGATCAACAAAAGGTTTACACACGAATTTGTCATAAAAACATAATTAAAAAGTTGTATCGGATTCTGGAGGCCACTGTTCATTAAGCCACGGAGAGCGAGTAGTAGAAAATTCAACACCGCCACCAGCTAAACGAAAGTTAGTCGATTATTTTATTAAAAGTAATACACTAGATCATGTTTTGGCTCGAATGACAGCTTTAGATGGTTTATCATTTATTGTTTTTATAACATCTAATGATTTAAGACAGTTATTAATATCCAAAGGTTACTCTAATGTACCAAAAATCATCTGTAACACTTCGAAATAGTGTAGTAAATATTAGTTTTACAATCAGAAATAAAATAATTGACGAATTGAAACTATTAAAAGTATAGGAGAGAGATTTAGTTTAACTTTTGAAAGTTTAACGTCCATTCGCAAAAAAAAAATATTATAATAATAGGTCTTATTCGAGTTAATGGTTCAATGACAGCTGAAAACTGTATTTATGTATTGAAAGAACTACTAATTAAATTTTATATTTCATTAGAAATGATATTGTCGCGATTGTAACCGATGGACCAAATGTTATGTTAAAAGTAGGAAAACTTGTTAACACTGAACACCAGCTATGTTTCGCTCATAGTATTCATTTATTTGTTTGTGATGTACTTTATAAGAAAAAAAATGTCCGAGATGAATCAACTCCAAATAATATAAATAGAGATGAAGATAACGATGAAGATGACGATGAAGAATTGGACTTTTTGGTTTCAGGTTTAATTATACTTCCGCAAAATGATTTTATTTAAGATATACCAGATTTAGCAAATAAATATAATATTATTGTGGTAATACAAAAAATACACAAAATTGTAATGTATTTTAGAAGATCTTCGACAAAAAATGACTCTATACTACAAAAATATGTTAAAGCAGGATATGGAAAAGAAATAAAACTACTCCTAGAATGTAAAACAAGATAGAATAGTCTTCTTGCTATGTTAGAACGTTTTATTCTTTTAAAAACTAACATTCAAAAATCTCTTATAGATCTCAACCTGCACCCAGTCCGTTTAGATGATTCCGATAATAACTTAATTACTGAGTCAACTGATGTACTTGCACCCGTTAAATTGACAGTGGAAGCAATCGGTCGTCGTGATGCCAATTTATTTGTGTACTACTAATGCTGCTTTTTAATTTCTTTTCAAGGAATTGTTTGAAAAAAATTCAATAATTGCCAATAAAATGAGTACATGCTTGATTGATCATATAAAAACGCAACAACGTCCAGAATTATCTGGTGTATTAAATTATTTTTAGAATCCTCATGATGACTACGATCAAATAATATATTTAAAAGATTTATTTTCACTCCTCAAAAATGATTTTATTAAAAAGCAAATAATAAAATTAATTTAAAGGACTCATAATGAACAACAACAACAATCTATTACACTCAATCAATTGAAATTACAAGAAAAATTGGAATTTGAAATAAGCAAAAGTAATAGAACCATCGATCCGAAAACACATATAGAAACAAATTTGGTTAAAATAATAATAAAAGAATTATATTTATTAAATTTATTTAAAAATAGAGGAACACGTGGACATCATTTATAGCTAGCGTTTAAATATTTAATGTCTATTCCTCCTACCAGCATTGAATCAGAACGTGCATTTTCAGCAACAGCCTATATAGGAAATAAGCTGAGAAGTAGACTAAGAGATGAAAGTCTAGACGCTCTATTATTCCTGAGATAAAATTTTCAAAATAAATAGAATATTATAAAAAATAATAATAATATTTTTTATTTTATAATTTATTATAATGTATTAATATTATGTATATTTTATTTATATAAAATAATTAAAATAACATTTTTGCATAATTCTTTTTTTTTTTTACATTTCGGGATAACCCCGGGATCCTAGGATCAATAACTAAATATCCCGAAATCCCAGGATCGTAAAATAGGGCCGGAATTGTAATCTCTACTTCGAATACAGCTCGAGGAATTGGAAAACAAATCATCCATTTTGAGATAACATGTACCTACCATTTTATCGATTAAATGTCGAATCGAACAAATTAAATAATATAAATAATGTTTTTCATACATTTTTTAAAATATATAATAGTACATTTATTTCATTTAACTTCATCTATATATAGTTGTAAAAAAAAGTATTAAATGCACCGAACGTGCAAAAAATACAACCTTTAAACTGGATTTTTGCAGGGATGGAAAAAAAAATTTACTCAAATTTATTGTCGGTGTAATGAAACGCGTCTGTAGTTAATTTATTGCAATAAATCCCAAACAACGGAATTAACGTACCAAGCTTTACGATTCCCTGTGCGTCTTTATAGCTGTGTTGTTCCGTCAAACAATTTCATCAGAAACTTAGATAATATGATAGGATGTGTACTATAAAGGGTTATAATTTTTATTTTATTCTTCGTTAACGACTGGATGTACGTTTTCAAATTTGCTAAGAATTCAGTAATTGTTCAACACATCGTTTTTACGGTACGATTTTAGAGGACCAAACGAAATAAATGTGCCTATATAAATAGAAGAATATAACAGTATATAGTACTACTTAAATCAATTTAAGGCAATCATTATTTCAAACAAACATTTTAAAATATTTTTTTACATAAATTAAAATTATTAAAAACCTGATAAAAAACTTCTATCTTTTCAAAATGATGAAATTAAAATAGGTAGGTATACATTTTGTGATTCAAATATTATGTAAAACTACAATGGTACAGAATAATATTTTTTTTTCAGGATAAAAATTATTTTGTTATACTCTACTTCAAATCATTTAAAATGAATAACAAATCAAATGAGATAAAAAGAACTATCGAAAAATGGAAAAACCCAATGTCGCTCAAAAGAAGAGAGGAAGTCATACTTAATCGCCTCAGAATAGGCCATACGCATCACACTCATGGCCACCTTATGAAAAAATAGACACAAAAAATGTGCGTTACATGTGGAATTACAACTACAATCAAACACATTTTTACCGAATGCAGAGACACAAAAGAGGCAAGACAAAAATTCAACATACCGGACCACCTTCATGACGCACTGGGCTCTGACGAAGAATCCATCCAAAATATAATTTTATTTTTGAAATATATTGATTTGTACAATTTAATTTAAATATCATTATCTGTAAAAACAAGCTAAGCTTATTCGTATTATCGTTATAATTATGTTGTTATTTTTAAATTGATATAATACTAATAATAACAGCAATAATAATACTGATGATAATAATTATATACCTCCTCCGTGTCTTGGTGAATGACAACGAATATAATGTACACTAGCTATAATAGCAATAATAATAACTATAATAATATGTTCCGCCACACAGAAATAGTGTCGAAAGTCGTCGTGTCGGTGGCCCGTTTGATTAATCGTTGTGATAAAATATATTATTTACGAAGCAGCTTATATATACATATACAACTTATAACTTTTATTTAATCCATTGGTCGTTCAAAGAGCGTTTCAGAAACACCACCACTCTACTTGTTAACAACAATAATAATATTAACACCATTCATATAATGCAGGGCTGTAGACAGACCGAATCTTGTGGAAGAGAAAATTTAATTTAAAATTTGTGGAAAATTAAAAATGAGTATAATTATTAGAAATAACAATATGTTACATTTTCAAACTTTGACTAGGTCAAAGTTGCATTTTTTAATAGATTTAATTTTCATAGTTATTTATGACTATAGACCACGCACATGCAGGTAGTATCATTATCACCTATTACTATTTACTATAATAATGTTGATACAAGTATATTTTCTGCAAACATTATTAACACATAATTTGTATAATTATATGAGGTGACATTCATGATGTCCATCCATTGGCCAATCAGAGCTTGGAATTCTGTTCATTATTTTAAATTAATTATATTGTGTAACTCGGGTACTTTGAACAAATATTGAGATACAAATCTCGGTAAAAAGACAAACGGTTATCGCGAAGTGAAAATGCTTGCACATTTGTGGGTAGTTTTGTTAATCGATACTCTATGGATAATTTTAAAGCTAGCGGCTATCGTTTTTTAAGCTTAGCTATAAAATTTAAAAAAAAAATTGATGAAACTTCTAGTACATGTAACAATATTTTAAAAATATTGGTGTATTATTCATTCTGCCATAATATATCTATTGTGAGACATGTTGCATAAAACATACACATTTAAATTCAAAGATTTTCTAGGATGGGTCAATCTTTTAGGTTAATCATAATTGAATAAAATTATTGTGAGTTTTTAACATGTACAAAAAATGTAAGTATTGTTTTTCAATTTTAATTTGAAAATTGTGCAAATTAAACATTGGAGAAATACATCATTCTAAATAAAAATGAGAATGAGTAGCGGTTAGTGAGTGGTTACGGTTGTTTCATTGTCTACAGTTGATTGGATTGAAAATTTATCGAATGAAAAATATCTCTTCGTAACTATATAGGTAACATAAGGTGTTATGTGAATACGTTTTTTATGTAAACAAAAAAAAACCAAAGGTTTTTCGTCAGCTCATCGTACACAGAGTTTAGATAACGATTTATATTTTAATGTCTATGTAAGGAGTTAATAGCGTATACTGAGTCCAGTGAAATGTTGACCTATATCATTCCAAAATAAACATTGTTTGAAAAATGATCCTAAAAGTCTAAGTCATACATCACTGAACATGACGTATGGAACGTGACTTAATGGTTAACTGATTTAATAAGATACGTTTTATTGATATTCACATTATTTTATACATAACTGTACATGGTAATCATAGTTAGAAATGGTTATTATAATAACTATATATGTATTATAAGTTACATACATTATTTTGTCTTAACAATTAAAATGGAAAAACGCAATAGTAAATTAATATTGAAATATACAAAAAGGTATGATATTGAAATATTATATTTATCTTAGTTAGTACTCATAAATTACTTAAAAACTAAAATTATCATTAGAGGTATCCTAGATAATACATTTTATTGAATTGTATATTAGTTTAGTTATTATTAAAAATATCAGAGTTAAATTAATTTCTCAGAACCTTAAACGTGGCTTATGATGATATAATGAAATCAACAAGATGGACACTTAGTATATACCGTTATGTTCCGCAAATATAATTTAATTTACAAAGGAAAAATCAAAAGTTATAGACGTGTATGGTATATAGTTTTAAATTTGGTGACCTAGTGAAAACATTGGAAACTTTACAGCAAAAACGTCGAATGATATAATAATGGCAATAGATTGGTACGTATTTCATTGATGGATTATGAACTGAGTTTTCCGAAACAATATGATTGAATGTAATTATTGCCAAAACTGACACTTAAAACAATTAACCTGCATTGATCAACGTACTGGATCCTACTGAACTAATGTACAATTATATAATAAGTTATTTAAACGGACACAAAGTTTAAAAGTAAACTCGTTGTCAGCAAGAATATTCTCATTTCTAATTTTATTCAAAAAATGTAATCATCCATGGAATGTCAAATTAATTTTCAATATTGTATTAAACTCTATTCTATTCATAGTTATATGATTGTGATCGTCATGATTCCGTAGTTTATAATCGTATTTTTTATGGTGAAATGTGGATTTAAAAACAATATCTGAAATAATAATCTGTACTAGCGAATGATGCCCTAAGCGAACCTTACCAACCAAAAAATAAAAAAATATCGATTAATTATATATATATATATATATATGATAAACGTTTAGACGTTCGTCTTAGTCTACCGAAATTACATTTATTTCACATCGGGCCTGAAGCCAACTTTTTTCGATTTTCATTTCCACGACTCTTAAGAGATTATTTGAGTTTACTTTCCGAAATAAAAGGCTCGGGATTTTTTTCTCGTCTTTTTTTATTGTCCGATTTAAGGACCTTCAGTTTCCCATTCTCTCATACCTATGTACATTCTATGTGTGTGTGTAGTACACCAACTAAACCAATCATTAAGTGTAGTTCGAGTTGTGTACAAGTCTCTCAAAATACATTTTGTTCTTTTTTTTTACAATCCGTTTTCGTTTTAGGTGCTGTGATTGCAATGCGGATCAACTGCAGTACGTCATTATAGAATATTTCCTCTAAAACATTATAAATTTCACCGGGAAACATCAAACGGTCAAAAAAACTAATTTTCGTGGACGTTATTGGGTCTACAAAAGCTTTCTGTACTCACACTCGAGATATTCCAGGATTGTCCAAGTAACTTTAATACCTACCTAAAATAGGCCATTATAGTAAACCAACAGAGTCAATTTACTATTTTAATATTATTTAATATTATATTATTATATGATTACAATTTAGCGATATATAAATCATCCATCGTACCTATACAATAGTAATCAAAAATCAAAAACCAATTACTAATAAATCACCAATACTTCAACTCGTATACCCAGCCTTGTAAAAGCAACTCATTACAATTCCTAGAATTTATAATTTATACGTGAATAGGAACGACTTTCAACTACATTTGGCAATAACAACGATAACGTCGGTACCTTTTGATTCACCTCCTAGTCTCTTACGTGTATCATTTTAGCCACGAAAATTCTGCATAAATACAGGTTTTCGTCCATAGCAGTATTAGAATTAGTTCAATCTCCCTCATATGTAGAACTTATCTGGTCGTAGAGTCCGCGCACTCCACATAGCCGTCAAACTAAGTTCCTCCCATTTATTTTAGTGAATAGATTATTAACTTCTCGGGCAGATACTTTGCGTTCTGTCCTCATATTTATACATAATTTTATTAATAACTTAATAAACATTTAATAATAACTTTTAGTGTTGTGTAATTAATAAAACCTGTAAACGTCTCCTTTGAAAAACCTGATCGTCATCCAACGTCATCCAACTCAAAATATAGGCATTAATGAGGGATAACTACACCATTATTAAAAGTGCATTAAACGTAATTATGAACGTCGGTTGAAACGAATATCATAACCAAATTGTTGGTGAAGTAGAACGAATAAGACAAATCATACTCAAAATCAAAGAAAAAAAAACATAACACAATATTATTACAATACTATTTTATTAAAGAAGATAAAAAAAAAATGAGATAAAACGGTTCGGGCGATAAAAGTTATAAAAATTTAATAAATATTGAAAATACTGCAAAGCGTTACTAGTTATCATAATATAATAATAATATGACAATAAGTTTTCGGTTAGTAAATATATTGTGAACCTGAAAACATTTTTTTTTTTATTTTTTTTTTTTAATTACAACACACCACATATTGAAAAATAGTTTTTGGTGGACGTATTTTATTATAAAGTACAAATGGAAAACTAGTATAATATCATTCTGAAATTTATATAATACTATGTTTTATTTCAAGCAAGAATATTATAACAAAAAAAACATGGGTTGTTCGTTTTTGACAAGTATGTTAAGTCAGGATAATACAATTCTAAATATTAGGCGAGCCTCCTTTTTCATGAACCAGAAAATGGCATCAAATAAATTCAAGTCTCGTCATACTCATTTTCTCTAGAAAAAAATTTTAATATTGATTCACATCGCATAATTTTCCATATAGTTATACATATACTATATATAGGTACCATCATTATTTCGAAACTACTTATAATTTATAAGACACATAATTTATTTATATAATCTCAAAACGATTAGGTACATATAGCTTAAGATGGTCGATATCAGTTATTTAGTTCGATATTAACTTTCATCTATGTGAATGAGTTCAAATGTTGGGAAAATGTATGCCAAGTAGCACACACACGCTCAACATGTCAATAATCTGTGTTTGATGAGTAATAAATTATTATTCACTAAAACCATTATATTGATGAGTCGTGTCCATCGTATCGAGAGTAAAATTCATCAAAAAAAATGAAAAAATATGCGAATTCGTCAGGTATTAAGTTTAGAATTTCAATATTAACTATCATCTCACTAATTTGATTTTTTTTTAAAGTTACGTTTGATCATTTTTAAATAATGCATGCATAATTAAATTTCAAAAGAACCGATGATGAGATCAATTTGAAAGCGTGAGACAGTCAGTTTAGGTATCTAAGTGAAATTTCATAACGAAAAAAATACTTTTTCAGACTTAATATCGCACTGCCCACTTGTTTTATCAGTATACGACAAACGAGATATATTATATATTTTTTCGTGGAAATCAAACTATCATCAGTATTGAATTAATAGTTTTTAGTGAATTTCTAATTTCTATTTCCATAAACATCCCGAATCGTTATTATCACCTGACGATAAAGTGTCAGTTAGGTATTTACGACGTTAACACTTTTATTATGGACACAGTTATTTTCTAGCTTACTTGTGTGCGGATAAGACTGGCTGATATCCATTTGAGTTTGAAATGATCCATTGCCTCAGAGGTTCGACGCACAACACGAAAGATCGATTATGTTATAATTAAGTAGTTACCAAACAATCTAGTGATTAAAACCTAAGTCCTGTCAAAACTAGGGATAGTGTGCGCAAGTGTACCTACCTAATGTCTTATAATACAGCAAAATATACGTGTGATCGTAGTATATTAGTTGTACCTGTGCGCACACTCCCAATGGTATTACGCGAGATAACTACAGCTCGATGTTCGATAACGTAGCTATCATTAAAATATTATGCATTTGAGTTGGACATCATATTTATTGCACATAACAAATCGCAAAAAGTACCTATATTATAATAACAAATTAAACATAATATTTTGTGATAGGACGTTCGCTACTCACAATTAACCATTCCAATAGTGGGTTCGTCTTTGTTTTTAATGTTTATCGATAGATATAATAATAGTGTGTGTTTTTGAGTGAGGTGGAACATTATTTCGTCTCATGAATTTTACATTTGAGAATTTAGTATAATAAATTATGCTTACACATTACACTATTATATCATATAAGATTTTTATTATATTAATTATTAATTAAATGTATTTTTAAGTATAATTTTTTTTTTTTTAACTTTCATGCTACGTTCCATATATCTAATCATAGAATGAATCAAGATAGGGTATGTAGGGAAACTAAACATACACAGTAAAATAAATGTTTATTGTATCAAAAATTAAAAATTAAATTAAAATGTCTAAATTAAAATTAATAAATCAAATTTTTTAATTGCCATTAAAAAAAAATATTTCGTTGCATATTTTTCAGCATATTATTTCAGGTATTTATGTTCAAATGAGTATATGACGTGCATGGATATTTTCTCCAATTTGTGTGCAATAACTCCCAAACGACCCGAACCCTACTTATATGTACATATTATTCTTTATCAGATTTACATCAACCCCTATTCTTCAGTGCTCTTGAGCTCTCATACTAAAAGCAGCTCAAAATTATTATTGTTTTCTTCTCACCACTTACGCTGTATAGTTGTATCTTGTGTCACCTCATATATCCCTTAATCCAACGCGTTACTGCGCGACGTATGTGCACAACCCGCAACTTACTTAAACCACGAATATACTCAACGACTTTCACGAGTGAATGAGCAAAAATTACGTTTTAAATATCTTGAAAGAGTAACAAATAGAGAACAAATACTAATGTGTTACTAACATAATATATATTGTGTTATGTCATGCGCTGGTTAATTTACTTTTACAGATACTGATTCGATGAACACTAATTCACCATCATCTGCTGCAGAGATTCCAATAAAATGTCACTCGTGGCTCTGAACTATAAGAAACTGATGCACAAAACATTACTAATTAGATGAGAATAAAATAATAATCAATAATTATGGACCTATATTATCGAAAAAAATCTAAGTAATGGAGGTTCGTAACATTAAGAAACTTAAATAAATTAAAGGATTATACCAACCCCTATTCTTGTCTTTAATCGTAAATATTAAAAACATTTAAGTACCTACTGTTTTCAAACTAAAATCACAATCACAGTAACAATTATTATATGTTATAACAATAACATTAATAATAATATGTAAGAAAAAGTTAAACTCATGTGAACGCGTCAACGAATTTGCTCTACATATTATATGGTTATGTTATATTTTCTTACTATTATATCCATCTCATCCAAATATAAAATAAACAAAATGAAATCAAAACAATGATTCATAAGTCTTACTATTTTTTTATTTACATAAAAAAAAATTTCTTACATAGTTAGTTTAAAATTCCAAGTATTTAAAAAGATGGTCGTAGAAGTGAGAGAATACTTCAAAGTTTAAAAATCAGGGTCAAAATAAATTCATGAATAAAGGAAACATTTGGCGAATGAATCGTTCTGTATATTATAATACCACAACAACATAACATTATTCACCTGGAACTATAGGCTCACGAACAGTAGCAAAAGCGGTATCGAGACACCGCGTGCGCCGTAGGTATACATATATAAGTATTATGGATATTGTATGCAAACGTAATTTGTTCGACCTCGACCGGTCGTAACTACGTGTAACGCAGAGATTATAATATTATTATTATATATTTTGTGCATGGATTCAATCCCACCTGTATACTACCTATATTTGCATAGATCGGCCCACAGAATTTTGTACAATAATACCGGCTAATGCACGCGTCCGCCAGTCTTATTCTCGTCTCCGATGAGTACCTATACTATGCAATATAAAATAATATATGAAAATATCACTCTCGGCAGTTAGTTGTAGTCGATCACTACGACGTATCCGTCTCGTTTTTCAACTTTTTACAATAGTTTGGCGCTAATAACGGTCTGATACGCGTTGAAACAGAACAGCGCCGGACGTGTCATTATTGCATGTCGCGTACAGATTATGATGACATTGACTTCAGGCCAGAACATGGCAGAACTACACGAATTATCCGATCAAAAAATAATAATAAGGAATTGTAAATTCAATACGCAAGACGTGAATCAAGTACAGAATTTGCAACCTTTTTCTCAAATTTAATCTCTTTAATGATAACGGTACGATCAATTTGAAAATCGGGGGTGGGGAACTGTTTATAACCACTTACACATAAATGAATACGACTTACACATATCAGGTTCACAAAGATTGCCCTATGGTGGTTACGGATGTGGTGGATAGTTCTCAAATGATATTTTACTTGACCATTTGCGTTAAAAAAATATTTATACTCGTAATGGTATAGGCTCTAGGGCACTCCAAGTAGTTCGAGTGCAGTTATTAATCGATTGCTGTAGTGCATCTACAATAAAGTGAAATGAAACAAATTCCCTAAATGGAGTACACAAGAAGAGTGAAAAAAAATGTGTGTTCAATGGTATATATGTATACTATGATTATAATTTAATATGAGTATTTGGCACAATTCGTCGTAGAATTGACACTGAATCGTACCTAATTGTTATGTATGAAGAAAATTAAAAAAAAAACCTCTTATCGTTATTTGATTGGATAGTATTACATAATTTACAGGTATATAATAATAAATAATTATAATAATTAAATGTAAAATTAGAATATGTTTATATTTTATGTAACATTTTGATTGAATTGTAGATTTATTTTATAATAATGCTTGTTAATGGCAATTGATATCTTTCATCCACTCACCACTCGGATGATATTTATGTAGGTACAATATTTAAAACAATCGTGATGACAATACTTAGCGGTTGGCCCATCATGGATCTTTGCAGTGTGGTCTGTGGACTTAGGAATCGGTATCCGATTCAATCTCTTAAAATCTCAACAATAACTATATCTTAAGGTAAAACCTTTACATTATTAACAATCTTACTTGGCGTAATTTTGTCTTACGAAAACACGATAACTCAGATTAACAGTGGGCTTGAAGCTTGAACAAATATTACGAGATTAAAAATTAAATATTTTGTTATAGTTTAATATATTATCAAATTAAACCCAGGACTAATCAAACACGTCGGTGAAGAGTAGAGAGGTGGATGTAGAAAAAAGCGATATACCTATGATACTTCAATATAGTAGTTGATGCTTTAGCGTGGTACATATTCTTCGTATTAATTAGTACTGATTAAGCTGCTGTCTTAATTATTTTCTTTAGTGTCTCTATTAAGTGAAATGTGTTGAATGCTTTATACTGATTTATAATCGTGTTATAGTACATTTCAATATATGTAATTCTAATTCTTATTTTATTTCATAAAAATTTCGTTCATTTATGATAATTTACAATCTATACGATAAATAGTAAAACAAGTAAATGTGAATGTAATAATTGAAATTAGGCGGTGAGAAGAAGACAATGAGTAAAATTTTCACATTAGAAATTTTTAGGTGAATTTTTTTTTTAAATAGTCATTGTTACTATTGTAACATAAATAGAGAGTATAGGGGGAAGAGCGTTGGCTTAACCTTCTCAAATGTTTTTCATGAACCCTAATAATAATATAAGTTAGTTTTTCTAATCATCAAAGTATGATATTTAAATTTTATCCCAAAATCTATAATTATATTGAATAACGTTTTACTTTAAACTTTAAAATCAGATATTTAGATAATATAGGTACTGGAATCATAGAATATTATTGACGTAATATGCATATCTAGCTACTTAAAAAACCTGGAGGCATCTATGACTAACATACTATCAAAAAGGGTTAGGTATAATTTTATTAGTATACTACTAATAAAATAATAAATATTTCACTAAAAAAATAATGATTGTCTTAAAGTAGTAATAAATGATACATGTTTCATTAAATTTGTCATAACAAAATGTAGGTTTGAATAAAGTGATTTTGTTAAAAATATTTGTTTTGGGAAATTTGTCGGCGGTGTGAAAAGTATAAGACATCTGTATGGTATCGAATAGGTATAGCCCTATTGCAACCACTCCCTCCTAAAAATACCAGCCAGCTCGGATCTAATAAAGTATTAAATCAAGAAATATTTAAATACTTCTATAATACTGTGGAATTAAATAAAAATAACCAATTCAATTTAAATTTGAAATACATAAGTTATAGATATGTGTAACCATGTCTGACCTTAGTTACCTATGATTTTTCCGACCAAATGAATCAATCTGAATAGTGCAATGTATTATAATACGCCAGATTCTATATTTAAACCAATCAATTTAAATTTTAAACTGATAAGAAAATTTATTTTATGTATTTTATGCAATTTCATAGTGTATGTACTAGTTATTTTTGCTTTGATCGACCACATTTAATTTTATCTCTCTAAAGTATACTATATTATATGCACATCTAAACGCGTTGCACAATACGCTTTAAAAATTTTAAATATCTATTTCGCGTAAAAGCATTTAGCTCGTGAAAACATCAAACCTATATTGTGTTTCCAATTCGTGAACACGTAAAACACGGTAGTTACAGTCCGAAAACCAGAACTTAAAAATAGACTTCTTGTCACAATACTATATTGTACGAAATAGTGTTCCTTAACCAAAAACAAAAAATATCTATTTCAGTAAAATATCGATTTCACCATACCGAAAGGTTGAAAACATCGCAACCATATTATATGCATTGAATTCCGCGGTATGAGTGAAGTTTTTCAGTGGTTAATATAGTATAATATAGTATGATTAAATTTCAAGTAAGGCCAATACAATATAATGGGGTGATGAAGAGGAAAACAATTGTTACAAGTGATACGTTCTTTGTTAAGTGTTTTTCAGTAGATATAATGCTTTATTATGTGACATACAATATTTAGAAAACAGGATTTATAAATGAAAACACTATAATTATTATTGATTTTAAAATTGTATTTATTTTGATTTTAATTTTTTTAAGCGACGTGGATATGATTTATTAATTATTATAAGTATTAGCTGTTTCAATTGTCAACAAAAATGGGCGTGTACCAATTAATTTGTTTTCAAATAAATCGGTCCCGGATTATAAATCGGTGTATTATCGAAATTCTAAAACAAAGGACGCAAAACGTGTTCAAAATGATCCCCTCTTCAACATCAAAATATTTATGCCACTATATTTGTTAGTTCATTACGAAAGTTTTAGTGATTTACTTTTATTTAACAAAATGTTTAATGTATTTTATAACTCCATCTTGTAATTGAGATTTCTTTTCGGTAGTTAGACTCCTCCACATAAGCGCAAATAGGGTGAAAATTCCAATAGGCTAAAGCCTTTCTAACAAAACTATTAAAGTATTAACTTAAGATAACCCATAGGGAGCCTACATTTAAATCAACATTGCCACATTGGACTGTAGTGAGCTAAGTCCTCTAATCCCCTTTAGTTCCGCCACTGCTTCTCTCAAATCAATTTGTTATTCTAATATAATATTCGAGAATTATTGTAACTTCATTTTTAGAATTTTATTTTTATGTTTATTTCATTCGGTCCAAAAACTGACGATTACTATTAATATTTTACAACCATCGCAAAACTCTGAGTCAATCCGGCTGTCAGATCTTTGAGTTTCCACTCGTCAAGTCGAAAGAACAATATGTGATATGCGAGAGACGTAGATTCGACGTAAGTAAAAATTTTAAAATAATACAAATAATGTGGTTGACTGCAGTAGGTGGTAAGGAAATATCATGAAAAATGTGTAACTATTGTAATGTGATTGTCACAGTTATTGTTTTTATGGTTAAAATTTAAGGGGTGGCTAATGGACCGCTTCTTTTTTAATGTAAAAACTGACTTAACCTACTGATGAGATTACGTAGGAAACACGATATGTCACGAAAAGTAGTTGCACCGGTATTCAGAGGATGAATATTTGAGATGATTTGTTTATAGTTTTTCACGACTCTCGCTTAGAAGTTTTGTTGGTGAGCCGATTTTAACGAAAAATCTCATTTCTTCCATCGTGTGGTTATAACGCAACGGATGTGCCTGCACATTGTTGAAATATTACGTGGTTTTTGTTTTTGTTGTTTATATTTTTTCGATTATCAACGAAATTGTGTTGTTTCACCAAATATTGTAGAAACATCACGTAAACCGTTTGTCTTATAATTATAACAAAATAACGTAACATAATATAGAAACATAGATATTGTTATTTACAGTATGTAAAACGAGTGAGCAACGAAATACTCAAAATACCGTTCATCAAGTTTCCAGCGAAAAATATTGATTGTGACCGGGTGGGTTAAATGGTTGTCCTCAGTCGTAAAATTGCAAGCATTGGTATAGATGCCACTATAAGTTCTCGAATGGGTGACCACCCAAGCTTTAGTGACAAACCATCGCCATACGCATAGGTACATAAATGTTAATGGCTATGATTTCCGAACTACTTAAGATTAATATAATAATAATACAAAAAATAAAAATTATTATAGATTTTTTACTATACGTGAAACCATAACTCTACAAGTGCCATTATGTAGACGTGTCTCTTTAATTATTGTACCTATGTTTTTTTTTTTTTGAAAAAATCTTATCAAAAACCAATTTATTTTATTTTCATTTTTTTTTTTTAGGTATAAAACGTTTAGAATAATGTAAGCGAATTTACGTTATTATTTTTCGACAAACCTTTTATTCCAGAAATAAAAAAAAAATGATTGCGGGAAAAAGTATCAAACTGACAAACTATAAGAAATCGTTTCGACGAATACAGATCGCAATTAATTATACGGTTTTGCACTCGGAATGCATTCTTACTCAGGTTAGTCCGTTCTAAATTATTATTATTCAGCGCTTCCACAATAATACGAAATGTGATGTTTTAAAACTAATTGTTTTTCTCGGAACCTCAAACGAAGTATTAAAGTGAACTGTGAGTTTTTACCTCTAGACCTAGCTATAACGGATAACTACCAAGACGACAAAATATGAAATTTAATATGAAATAAACAAAGTACAGTGCGTCGCTGTTATTTACTTCTAGAACTCTCAAAGAATTCCCAGTGTGAACAATTTTATAAGACTTTCAGGAATATGTTATTAATTTTATTCTAATACTTTATTCTATACACCAGTTTTACGTTTTTAAGTATTTTAATATAGTACACATCGCATTATTTGCGAGTATAATACGCATAATTGAAATTTCACATACGACACATAATAATAATATAGACTCAAGGAGAGTAGGTACGACTATTATCATTTCAAAAGAAAAATCTTCCGAACGGTAACAAATTTACAATTTATTTTCAAGTAATTGCGATACCATTGTTTTCACCAAGTCGACTGCTTAAGTCTTGGATGTAAATAAATTCAAAAATCAGTACCTTTTTACCCCGATACCCCGACACGCCTTAGTTCCGTTTGAATAAATATAATTTGTGAATCCGTAATTATCTATATCATGAAGATGATTTTAAAAAAAATGATAACATATTATAATAACCAACATATTTAATTTCCTCATGCGAAAATTGTATTGGGCGAAAGTGTTCTTAGAATCATCTAATAGAACAAAAAAAAAAATATTATATATAAACAATTTATAAATTTAAAAAAAAGTAATAATAAAAAGAAAATTAATTCTTTAATGATAACCAAACTGATAGGTATAATTATATTACATATTTTTATTTTATACCGAAGATGACAATGTTTGTTGTAAATTGTCTTTATTTTCTATAATCTGAACATTCGGAGACAAACAATACCTACATTTTTAGGATCACTGAAAATAATTAATTCAAATGGATATCAATTTTGAATATTCTTTACCGATGACTAAATTAATAATGAAAATATTATTTATTTTTAATCAACTTACATGAAATCATGCATTATGGAAACAACAACCAACTGTAAATTTAAAATTCTCGTATCTGACACTGACATTCCAAAATATTAATGAAATTCCAATTGTAACTAATTTCAAAACTGTAGCTTCATCATACTTAATGCGCAATACAATTAGCTTGTGCAATATTTATATTCCAAATGAGACAGACTTAATCCGTATCAAAATAAAATGATTTAAATTTTGAAGAAAATCGTTTACCTAATACTTCGGACTATAAATATTAGGCATTGCCTGGAAATTCAAGAGATTCGCTATATGTAATCTTAACTTATAGTAAATAAAAAAAGTCCGTTAATTAATTTATTTATTTTATTAAATAATCATACTATTTTTTATTATATATACTTGAATTATTTGTTTAAATTAAATTTTGATAGATCAAAGCTGATGGTTATTGGAAAAATATTGTTCTAGTGAAATATTTAATGATTTTGAGCTTTATGAAATACCTAACTACGATATCCAGGTTGACCGATACTCCGTTTATTGTAATATTCGCATTACTTAACATATCTTATATTTATATAATATATAATACGTAAGCAGTTTCGTCAGCGTCGTCGATATTACGAAGAAAGAAAAAAAAAAGGTTGGCCGATATTAAAATTATATAATATTTATCATTCACCTGCCTCTTTTTATAGGATGGTTTTCCATCGACTTTCTTTGAGCTCTTAAATCTTTGTCTCTAGTTCTCATACCTAACACATAATATTATATCATGCAGGTTATCGGATTCCTTGGCTTTTGACAATTCGATCCAACATACCTCGTTATTATGACGGACTTTAGGGCGTCCCACAGGACTGCGTGACCTATTGGATACGTTGTACAAGACATTCGAGACATTCGAATGTTTAATTGATATATACCAAACATCGCATCCTGTCTGAACGCCATCTATATTATTGTTTACGCCCGGCACGTTTCATGTGTCAGGTGGGGAGTGAGGAATTAAAGAGGTATATTATTTTCTGCTATTGAACTAACCACCGCTTATCACGCTAGTCAGAGTAAATTTATATTATAATTAAAAATAGGAGTTGTAAGGTAATAAAACCGACGCATGTCGTGCAGCGATAACAACTGTGATGAGAACAACCGAACTCCGTTTTCGGGGTTTCTTCATACGGCGTGTTATTACTATAAGCAGGGTATCCCACGGAGATCTGACATTCTGACAAATGAAATAAATTTTGTTGAAATCATACTTAAAGAAATTTTTTTTAAATATAATTCATAAACATTTGCGCTACATTTTTGGTATACATTTTTTATTTTTATTTTTTAATACTGAAAATAAAAACATAAAAATTGATAAAAAAAAATTCTGAAACATTCAATATAGCCAATTTTTAAGTATTGTTTTGAGAAAAATATATATGGTAAAAAATGTATTTAAGTCAAAAAGCTGTTTAAAAAAAAAAAAATTTAAATATTAATATTCTCGTTATAAGTAAATTATGATCATTTATGTTAGAAACATTATTATTTTAAAGAATTACAAAATTTTTTTTTTAAATATTTTTGATTACCATATTATGCACCTAGATAAATTTATATTTTTTAAAATTATAATATGTCTAATATAAACTTGATCATAATTTACTTAACGGGAATATTGATATTCAACAAAATTGTATGAAATCAACTATTTGACTTAAATACATTTTTTTACAATATACATTTTTCTCAAAATAAGATTTACAAATTAGTTATATTGAATGTTTCGTAATTTTTTTTTCAATTTTAATGTTGTTATTTTCAGTATTAATAAATAAAAAAAAAAAAATGTGAAATGTAACGCAAATGTTTATGAATTATATTTAAAAATAATAACATGCTCACCCTCCCCCTTTTTTCCCTCCCACAGTGCATTTATTAAAATTCTAATTTTTAGAATTTTTAATGAGAAATAAATATAATATTTTCAAATTTATGATATTTTTTGTATTATTTTAGGAATATCCCGTTGCGATACCAACTTCTATTTTTCAAATGAGAACCTTTTCTTACTAAACCTAACCCTTTTCTTACTAAAAAATATTTGGCGGATATTTTTTCTTTTAAATGTTGATGTATCTAAATCAAAATTATAATGAATAGTTTCTGAGTTAGTAAAATGTTTATACTAAGGATAATAATCCTTAAAATTAGTATTTATTATACTTGGACCATTTTTATAATTTATTTAAATTGATAAATCAATTGTAATTGTTAACTCTTAACTCTTAACTCTCTACTCAATGAGCATACTAGGCATATTATCTTTAAAACACGAAGTCACGTAAGTAACTCGAAAACTACTAGCATGACTTTTGATTTAGATACATCAAAATTCTCGAACAAAATATCTGCTTATTAATAAAAAATAAAAAAGGAATATTCCTATTTGAAAAACAGAAGTTTTTAATGCCACGGTATCATTTTAAAATGGTACAATAAATGTAAATTATTCGAAAAATCGTCGTCAAGTGTATTTAAAAATTCCAAAAATCTGAATTTTGAAGTATGCATAATTTAACCTTAAGAAATAGGCAGATTGCGCTTAAAAAATTACCCCATGTGTAGATACAATTAATTATTAACGACGTTTTGGTACGCTTTCTATAGTAGATGACTGAGATGTCTCGACAAATAATACCAGCTACACGTGACTCGAGACTGCCACTCGAACGACGCCGACGAGTCGTAAATCGTGACATTGTATTGTATAATCGTAAATTCGGGAAAATTGTTTTAACGAATATAAACGCAGATATTATGCATACCTAATGAACTGTTCGGCAAGCCCGATGTATACCGTCATTACTGCTAATAAGACAATCCAATCTGGATTAGCACGACCGCCTGAACAACACATTATAGGCACTATAGCTAGAGGTGGTTTGAATCCGGCAGCGTTGAATTTCTAATAATAATATGAAATATCGAGGTACAAATACTGATGAAAACGTAGTAGCGATATAATAATAATAATAACAATAATAATAACATTATTATATATTGTCCTGATAATCGTGCGACTAGTGAATATATAGTGACATTTAAACAAAAACATAATATAATTATTATCATGTCTTTGTACCGATCATATTATATATGAATTGGGCGAAGATCATTCGATAACCGTGATCTATATAAATATTTTATCATGCTTGAATCATAATATTAAATTTTCGTTGGTAGACGGACAGACTACAATGCACTAAAGTGAAGATATAAAGCACTCATTATTCTAATAATGAATCTATTGGAGTTCGAATTTTAAGAATTTTCAGTTTACCTACCATGTAATACTATAATTTCAAACGTTTTATATTTTTATATAATTTAAAGAGTATTCTATATTAACGACAATCTATTTATTTTTCTTCATTTTTTAATGTAAATTACAAATACAAATCCAAAAAAATATAGTTTATAAGTTATTAAACTTTATCTACCTTTTTTAATGTCGCTTACTGAGGTTTAATAATTTTAAAAACTATAACTATATGAAAATGATAGTTATTAATATTCATATATTAGCATATTATCATATAACATGTAAACATTTTCTGCTTATTATGCTAAAGACTATATATGTCACATGCATTATAAATATTATGTTGAACCATTATTAAGGATTATTACCTTTAGTCCATACATTTTAGAATTCAGAGTGTATTATTTTCAATTAATATCTTTGTAAATCGTTACTTCATCGAATTTAAATTTAAAGGTATCATTTTGTAAAAAAAAAAAAAAACAGCAAAACATTATATGTTTTTAAATTATTGCATTTTAAAATAAAAAACGTTTTGAAATGAAAACAATTTTTTTAGTCATTTCATGTCACTATTCAATTTTAAACAAAGAATCTAAATGTTTGAACACATGATTTTTAAGTTTATACGACAATTACACATTAATAATTATGCAATCAAACCGTGAAATGATTTGTAATGATTTATTTTATTTAAAATAATTATGCATATTATTATAGTGATATAATTATAATATAATATACCGAGTGGTATTGATAGCTTGGTTATAAAAAAATAATATTAGATTAGTTTTTTTATTTTAATCACGCTTATCGAATACATATAGATTTTTATATTATTTTTAATTTCAACGGGGAAAACGCTTGATTGCTCCATTAATGGGTCATTTAAACTGTATAGTGAAGAAGTTTTTAAGTCTCAAAGAAATGAACTTTTAAAAGTAGTTAGGTAATGCTTATAGTATATTTGTATAAATTTAATAGTAAGTATTAGGTCCACTGAAATTCAAAATAGCTTTTCGATATTATATAAGACATATTTAACATACTTTGGCGAACGAGTGGTTGTTATTATTATTGTTGTTGTTGTTGTTGTTATTATTTTAATGGTACAACCCTCGGTAGGGCTCCGTAAACCAAGAACGCCCACTTTGGTGGTCGGGGGTTGTGGGTGATGGTGGCATAACTCCAAAGACCAGTCCTCCGGGGAAATGGTCGTGCATAGCATCTGCCAGTCTCAATATTATAATAGATACACAACAGAGTATACAATATTATGATCAATACGTCGACAATATGGTCAGTGATGGTATTCTGCAAATTCGGCTCCAATAATAATAATAATTATAATATTACAGAGAACATCGAAATCATATTATTGGTGGCACGAAAAATGTACACACGTAATGACTATAAAAATATGTACATATCATTATACGTACAATGACACGAATTTGCACAGCACATACCTATTATCACTTCTACGGATAGAAATTTGACAATAAATTAAACGATTGAACAATAACAATAGTAATATCTACGTTAAGGCAAACACAGTTCAGTGCGCACAATAATAATTGTTAACGTCAAATGCATTTGCAGATACCTAAAATAAGTACCTATAGGTAAAATTAAGTGATAATTGATCGCGTTTTACTTTAACAAATGTTGTAGGTGCAATATATATTTTCAGTACATTCATTACAAACTTTGACGTTTAAAAGTTACCCTTATGTAATTACTTTGGTTATAAATATAAATAAATTTGATTATACGTGTTATTATAGTATTTTTTTTTTGCAATATAGGATATCATATTATATATAACACGTTATGTTATTGATACGTATTATGTTGTTGATTGTGTGCTACAATGGAACAAATATATATTTTTATATTTCAGTAATATTATTATAAAAAACTACAATTACCTTTTTCAGTCGTTATTGAGTTTTCTATTGTTCTGTGCTTAATTGTTCATTCTGAAATACAATGGAACAAACGTCAAACACGATATATAATATATATTTTATATAGACAGTAAGTTGGTTCAATACATAGGTATACACACACACACACACACACATACTCTGCACTCAGTGAACAAGTGAACAAATTAACTGGAAATTAAAGTTGACGTTTTTTGTATTTTTTGTATTTTTGTATTTTTTTTTTTTTTTTTTTGAAAATCTAATGCTTTTATTCACTCAATTTTATTAAAATAAAACTATTTTTTCCACGAAAAACAATATATATCGTATATGCTTAAACGTTTGTTTACGTTTGAAGTTGAACTGAATTTGCCCTTTTAACGCCAAACGTGTCCAATATCAAATAATAATAATAATTTATAATAAATTGCACCATAGAAATTATACTACAGTCAAAACAATAAATTAATTTCATACCGTGTACATAGGATCGTCGTCCTTGAGATTGCGGTTTAGGCGAAGACAAAAGGCAATAGTTGTTAAATGCTTTAATTATGATTTATAGGGATTGGTATTTTATGCGTTCGCATATTAGTATATATAGGACATAGTTCAGCAACGAATTTAAATCCAAATAATATATTATTATTGTGCGAAAACATTGTGATTTTCACGTTGTTTTTTTTTATCAAGCATATTAATATTATAATAATTATATTATATATATATATATCTTGTCAATGTTATTCATGTATATAATAGTTATTTTTTGAAAACTGATAAGGATTTTTTTATACAAATATTTCCGTATTTTATAGTGTTCACCGAATAAAAGTATTTATCAAATTAGATTGTAATAATAAGAATTATTTTTTCTCGTGCTTGACTTGGATAACTGGTAATCATTTGTTGATAAAACTTACCAGCAAAACATATATCTATATTATATTAATCTAAAGCAAAATCATGCCATTAATTACCTTTTTCAAGTTCAAATCAAATGATAATAAATAGAAATATTATTAAACAATAGGTAGATATCAATCTTATTATGTTTCTTATGGAATTATTTCTATTTTGATAGTATATAACATATTATAGTTATTTATTAAATTTATTTGGAAATATAATATAAATAATTCTTCTTTAAACTTCAGCAAATATTTTTAAACAGTTTTATTTAGTTTTAATTAGAATTCTTTTAAAATCAAATACTCAATGTTTCCAAAAAGAACTTTTGTTGAAAATTTGATGTTTAAAATGATTATTACCCTATATCACAAACGTAATTGGTGATTAAACGTACATGCACAGTTATATTATACAATAGTACATATTATTATAAATTCCGGGAAATAATAATTACTAACTCGTTATTATCATCTCGTTCATAAAATGCAATAGACCGGTGTACGAATTGGCATGTTCTGTTATTGTAGTGTACACGGACCATATGAGTAGAACAATCGCCTAGTGAAATCTTTACCTTTATGCAATTCGAATATTGTACGATAATACGCGCCTTTGTTGACGGGTATCAGACAAACGATCCATTATAGTATTGTTAAAACATCACACATAACGTGAATAATATATATATATATATTATGCGCTGTCAGTATTTGATCAATAATAACAAAATATGAACCCGTACACTATCTACGTAATGAGTATTGGTATTGTCATTTTTAATTTTCTTTGCGTATCTTTAAAATAAAATGTGAAAAATATTTAATTTAATGCGTTTCGAATTTAATTTCACTTTATATCATTCAATTATTTCTTGTATGGATGAATGCACGCGCAAAATAATAATAAAAACAATACCAAAACATTGTATGAGCCAATTTAAACGAAAAAATATAAACAGAATCGTGTACTAAACATTACTATGGAGAAATAACGATAAAAACACATTTTAAAGTCAGAAACCGATGCAATACCTGCTACCGGATAGACGTGATAACAATGGTCTAAGTTTTCTTCAACCTACGTTTGGCCATAGCGAGAAAATTAATCTTTTGAGTTTATTCAACCAGGTTTTCATACAAATGATAATAACAGTATATTATACGACCATAATATTGTTGAATATAAGATCAATTCGTTTCTGTATCGTAAAAAGTTTGAATTCCAAATTTGTCCAAAATAACTTAATGGATCGGACAATAAAAGAACTATGCATTTTTTTCTTCTCAATTTCAATCACAAATAATTTAAAAATCGAAAAAAATGAAGTTACAACTTTTGCGATTCACAGACCGCTGAATATTGGACAATGAATAGTCTTGAGTAACCCTAAAAAAGACACCCATCGTTTCAAAAGTGCGTAACATATTTACAACAAATTTACGATGAACGGATCACGTTTAGCTTCGTCGGTTTTAATATTAGAGGGAGTCGTATATTACAGACAATGTTGATTTATTCAAATTGGATAATTGAGTGTTATATTATCAGTACAATATTACTATTAAGAGCATCAGACGTGAATATTATTGAACATCCTCCATGCTGTGAATCACCAGTTAATTCGATAACTGTCTCGTCCTTTAAGATTTAAATATAAATATATTTTGAATACATTTTTTTTCACATAAACAATAATTATTGTTTTCCTGATGACAATCATGTATAGTATATATATGTTAGATTAGATTATTAATGCGTCAACCGAGATACAAAAAATTAATATGTTACATCGGCTACATTTTATATTATTTCGTAAAATAATATTATGCAAATTATAAAAAATATGCAAAATAAATGTCTTTACCTACCTGCACGTATTGTAAAGATAACTATCAACTCTAAAAAAGGAAAGCTCGCTAAAATAACAATAATAATAACAATAACAACAGCACTAACTAACTTACTATTATACAAACACGATTAAGAGGATGTGATACCCACATGTGTTGTCTCCGTCTTACAAGTGTGTAACATAGCAAAAACTGTTTCGCGTGGGAATGAACCAATAAGTTATAACTAAGAAACCAAATTTTCACCATGAAAAAAGAGAATTTTAACTGTCACATTGTTTTTATTTTTTCGATAAGACCAATATATCAACAGTTATTGAAGTTTGAAAAACTTAAAAATATCAGATTTTTAAAAGTATTAAAATTTTTTTTTATTAAAGATATCAAACAAATAAAAACGCTACGAGACAAAAATATTATCTTCTATCACGTTCTCTTAAAACGAAAACGCAAATTGTAGTACCGTTCGCATAGATGGCCATTGTTCAAAGTAGTGGGTACATTTACTTACCCCCCCCCCCCCAACACACACACATATAAATAATTAAGAATAACTTTTCGTTTATTAATTTAAAGCTAAATGTGTGTATACAGTAAACTTTGTCGTGGAACGATCCAACTCACAATTTATATTGTATTTCTTCAAAGAAAAAAAATATATAAAACACTTAAAAATCATTAATTTTTTTATTTTTCACTTTAGAATTAGTGCATGGCATGGCATTTAAAATATCGTAGGTGACTTGAAAAGGGTCCAATTGGTATGATAATGATATTTTACACATTTAAAAATTAATACAATCTATATGTACAGCTCAAATTTATTTCAAAGGTTTATCGAGTTCGACGCAGTCCAATCGTTTTATATTTTTGCGAGTTACTTCAAAATTATTATTTTATAATAAGGTACGCGTCATCACATAAAAATGTATTCCAAAGATTCCCTTTAGAATTTGACTTTCCAAAAACCGTAATGTTATTTAAAAGTTCAACCGCTACCGTTTCATAAAAATGTGATTAAATGTATGAACAAGTGTTAATCATGGTTCCGAAATATTGTTTCTACCCAGAAATCAAAATTTGTATTAAAGTCAAATTTGTTTTTATACATAATCTAAATTATTCTAAATTTATATTGAAATCAAAAACAAAACGAATGTCGATAATTATTATTGTTATCAATACAATATTCAATTTAGAACTTTTATAAACGAATTTCCTTAAGTCTAATTAATTAAGTTCAAAATTTAACAATACAATATATCCAGCAGATGTATAATAATAATTGTTCATTGGGAGGTAATAACTAACAAGTTATAAGCAACATTTAATTTCCTCATGATCATTTTAACGGGCGTTTTACGACAGGTTTTTCAAAGGTAGAATTAAAATTAAAATCGCAAAAGTGATATTTTAAATCGAACAGTTTTTTTTCAATTTATTTATGCTCTGAACTAAACAATTTAATAGCTTTGTAAAATAATTAAGCGAGCAATAATAAATTATCGTATAACCGTGACGTGATAATGACGTATTAATAATTAGAAAACAGTTTTTACTTCGTTACATTACTCTCGTTTTTGGGGATCTCAATAGTACTTATAAAAGTAATCTATTGAAATGTAACTGTCATTAACCGTTTCAACGCTGTAAACGTGTTTATTAATTTATTAAATATAATACTATGAAATTATCATTGTCACGTAATATTCAAACTGTACAACGGTATCATACAAACATATTATTATTATTATTATCTTTGCTCGAGCAGTTAATTTTCTTTAAAGTTTTACCATCAGCATATAGAAAACACAATAAAACTGCTATACTATTTCTCGCATGTTAATTTATTGGGCACCGTTAACGTCAGTTTTATTGCGTTTAATAATAGGTTAGTGAATTTTAACCGAGACAAAAAACAATGAAGCGTGTTTCTTTAGTTCGTATGCGATTAATTCAATCATGTACATTAGATCTATATGATTTGTACAAACCAAGATATTTTCTGAATTATTTATTGTTCATAACAAAATATGGTATAGGTAACTAAAGCGGTAGAGACATCGCGATCGGCGCGTGAGCGCAAAATCAAATAGGTATTCGCGTAGGTACTTTTAGTTATTTAGACCGGTTGAGATTGAGTAATTTATTGTTTTAAATTATTATGAGGTGGGTAGGTACTTACCCTTTTAATTCGTGTGACACAAAACAAATGATGACGAAAATAAATTTTATAATATATTATTATCATACATTATAGAAAACAATGTAGGTAATTATTTATAATTATATATTTCTGTCAGTCTTTGTTCGTGTCTTTCAATAATTTATGTACGCCTATCAATTATTGTTATCGGTGTATAAAAATCGAGATCGGGTGATTTAATCAAATTTAATTTAACGACTAATGTGTATTGTTTATGTATTTAAGACGACATTCATACCATGGCCATTAATACAATAATTCAATAAAGAAATAACAGTTTCAGAGCCAGGTGGTGATCGTGTGACTCGATCGCCACTACTGGACGTCAAAGTGTTCAATAAAAGTGCTTATAATTAATTTGTGTACGTCAGTGATCGGCTTATACGACACATATTACAGTGTCATGAATTGTCATGAGTTGTTGGAAGAAGCCACCCGGTAGTGACACTTCTTTTGACTTTTTTTTTTAATTTTTAACTACTTTTTAACCATTCATTTTTTAGTTGTTTAGGAGATCTCTACTCTCTACACCATTTTTTTTTTTTTAATCGTCGGTTAAAATTACCAGGAGTTTCGTTTGATGCTAATTGATTAATGGATTTATGTGGGATTTGAGACGATCATGAAAACGCATTTTTCTTTAAGTAATATTCTGAACCGTATAGATTTTTTTAAGATTTGAGGTTTTAGTATTGCCCCACAGTGTAATAGGTAATAATAATATGTGAATTAATTTTGACCCAGATTAAAATTAAAGAACACGCAGCCACGCAGGTTCGATAAAACATGACTAATTTTTTTGGCTCAACTTAATATATACATTTTTTTTTTTATTAATAAAAGGTGATTGTGCTATTTTAGATTTTTTGGTGTACACGTGGTACTTCTTGTTTTTATGAAGAATCTTGTAATGCATTTTTTAGTCTGTTTTAAAATTGATATTAAGAAAAAAATAATTTTTATGTTTTCAAAATACTCATGATGAAATCGCACACTTTCTATTTTATTAATTTGTTCTAACTCTGAATTTTAATTTACGTCCCATAACGTTAAAATAATAATATATACATGTTTTGAAAAATCCTGGTAATTATTGTGGTTATACAACTATAATATGATGTAATTAAAAATAACTCAATTATAAACATACTTTAAACACTATGCATTTTAGATTCTGAACGAAGTGATGAATGAATTGATTTTACAATGATGTGTGTTTTTTTTTTTGTGTTTGTGTACACTGTACGTCTGTACAGCATAACTAGTCGAAATAATGCTTCGATTTCAAACTTTGGGGGTGGTTTCCGATGTAAAATTAAAGATCCTTGGTGCATTATAGGTCAAAAGTAAACATTTTCCAACAGTTTTCAAAAAAATCGAGAAAAACAAAAAAAAAAAATGACAGAAAAACGGGAATTTTTACGCAAAATCAGTTTTTGACCAAATCGATTTTTTTATATGGTTGTCATTCAAAAACTGATCACTGTAAATACTTGAAATTTTCACCAAATGTTAATGTTAGTGTTATTTAAATACAGTTTAATTTTCTCTTTTTTTGAGTTATTTATAGACCACTAAAATTTTCGATTTTTTTGAGAATTTTTTTTGAAGTGTCGGTAAAAAAATGTTGAACGACCGAAAAAACTTGAAAATTTTATACAAGGTTCCTTATGAGTTGTTCTTATTGTAGCTAAATAAAAATAAAAATCGTAAGTCACAATTTTTTTTAATAAGCGTTTATAGTTCAAAAATTTACGAAATCTGTCGAAAATGCAAAAATTTGCAAGTAATTTTAAAGTTGAAAAATCATAACATTTTTTGCGTTTATAACTAAGGATTAAAAATACAACACTAAGTTTTCCATAAATTTTCCTTCAAGTAGCTATAGAGAAAACTCGATGCATCATATAGGAAAAATTTTAAGTGCGTTTGAATTTTAAATTTTTACGAAATAGTGTAACGATAACGATTTATCCTGAAACGATTTTAAATATTTGTTATTATTCAAAAAGTATAAGTCGTAGATACTTGAAAATTTTGTCAGTTATTTAGATTGGCATTTTCTTTACATGATTTATTTTCAAAATATTTTGACTTTTTTTAGTTATTTATAGACCACTGAAATTTTCGATTTTTATGAGAATTTTTTTTAAATGTCGGTAAAAAAATGTTGGATGACCAAAAAACCTTGAAAATTTAGGTCATTCATAAGGTTCATTATGAGTTGTTCTTATTGTAGCTAAAAAAATTAAAAATCGTAACGTGCAATGCACTACAAAACTACTGAATTGATTTTGATAAGACTCTAATAAATGTTGTCATTGGGTTCAACATTAAAAATATAAAATATTTGACATTTTGATAAGTAAAAAGATTAATTTTTGATTTTGATTAATGAACATTTAAGAAATATTTTTTTGAAATTTATGATAGAAATAAAAAATATTTGAATTTATAGTTACTGCTCATAGATTATTTTAATATGAGATAGTATGAGGTATTTGAATCGGTAATATTGCAGAAAGTTTAGGAAAATAAACGAGCTCGAAATTCTAATGTTGCTAGTAAGAACGATTACCTATCGTACTCGCTGGCTAGTAACAAACGTTTTCGTCTAGGAGATTTTTAAATTTAAAAGTCTCTGTGTTGAAAGAGACGTTTTTAGTTCATTTGCAATTCTCAATTCGACCAGCGACTACATACACACACGCACATTTAAAATATGGCTGCTTACCATCGCGAAATACAAGACATTCAAGTCCAATTACTCCTGATACTGCATGAAATAGTTGCAGGTATCACGGATGGTTATTATGAGAAAAACGAAGATATGCACAACTGGATCATAGCTCTTCTGCTTGCTATCGCTCAAGATACCATGTCAAGAAATGTCGATCTGTCTCAAGAATCGGAACCCATGGATGTGGATGAGGTCTCCGATGACAGAATGTTCGACACAGAAGGTGCAAAAAATACAGACGACCAGTTATCATTTTCTGTAGCCAGTAGTGCATGGTCGAGTGGCGACGCGCCGTTCTTCGAGTCGGGGCCCGTCGAAACCACTCCGATTCCGAATGACGGCCCACTCGACGATGCAGAGAAGACGTGTGAAGCTGAAAACGGAATTGAGCCGGCTCAGGGCATTGAAGAGCCAGACAACGGTGAGGTCGTAGGTAGGCTGGACCCGCCAGCAACAACCGGAAAATCCGACCAGCCACGAAGGTATAAGACCTCGTGCTGGAAAGGCGTCAGGCGGATTTTCCGACGTCTGTGTTGCTGGCGAAGAGAAACCGTCCGCGACCCACGTTAGTCTGGCGGTCCCCTAAGGGCCGATGATGTCGTCAGGAAGACGGCGACGAATAGGAGGGGAGGATACGGGAAAGAGCCCGGAAGGTGCACGGCGGTAAGTCACCCGAACGCGTTTCCCGACCACCCACGTAGCGACGGGTTCACGAGCGTAGCGCGCTCGGTCGTAGTTGACGCGCGAGACCCTCTGGCGGCTCGGCGAGCGCCCGGCAGTTACAGTCGCGTGGATCTATGGACTACGATGTCGACGGCACGGTGGTTAGTTGAGGTAACGGCGTGGGCAACGATTCCGCCCCGACCGTACCTACGATGATGACGACGGCGATGGCGACTCGTTACGATGGCAGTGGTGGACACTTTGGCTCGAGGTAAGTGGTATAGAGATTTATGTGTTAGGAACACGGATGTCAGCGGCAACGAACCCGAGGAAACTATGAATGTTTCAGGGTCCGGTGGCGTGCGACTTCGTGGTGACGGTCATTGCAGGACAAAGACGCGGCTGAAGGGTCAACGCCAAGGCGAAAATTACCGATTGTCAAGGATCGCGGTACGTCGTTCGTGCGGCGGTCCGATGGCTCTCGCCTTTTCGTCCCGCGGTAAACCCACATCGGCCGGGTCGCTTGTCCGTATATAGCGATCACCGTCCATTCTGCGGCATGCACCAAATCTCGATTCTCTCGCTTCGTGTCCAACGGTATCCGCTGCAAGTCTGTCGCTAGAGTCGTCTCACCGTCGACCATCAAAGCGCTAACATCGCGCACTAGCCGCCGTTGCTTGTCGCCGTCGACCATCGATCCCGCGGCCGTCTCGGTCTGGCCTCGCCGGCTGGGCAAGGTCGTCACGCGTCCGAGCAAACTCGCCCGTGACACTCGTCTACCCGTGGGACTAGTCGTGGAACGTTGTGGAGGTGACCAGTGGCCAAAACTGTTACAAATCCGCACCCAATCGCCATCTCGTATCCTCCCCTCCTTGTTTTTGTGTCTCCTGACTGACGTATTTTTTTTTTTTAATTTTATAACTTTTTTTTTGTGTATATATTGTTGTTGTTTATCTCCTTCTTTAATGTTGTTTGTCTCCCCCCCCCCCTTTTTGGCTAAATCTTGTATTTGCAACATTTAAATTATAGTAATTTTTTTTAATGTTCTCATTTTTTTTTTAAATGTTTCCCCTTTTTTGACTTTGAAAATCTTTTACTTGTAAAAATGTAATAATTTAGCCATTTTGTGCTAATTCATAAAAAATTTTACATATTATTATATCTTCAAAAATGTTTTCCTTATGATAATTGCAACTTTGCTCTACTTTTTGCCAGTTGTAAAATATTTTTTTCAAAACTGTATGTTCATTTTTTTATTTGAAACATGTACCTATATAAATGTATATATTTGTAACTGTTCGTTCAATTGTTATAATATGTGAATTTTCAATTTTGTAATTGATTATAAATTTGTTAAATTAATAAAAGATAATTTTGGTATACACAAGCAGTTTTAGTTTCTTCTTTTTTCGTATTGTTAAGTGTGTAAATCAAATGTTAATGACTAAAAAATCATTAAAAGGTATATTTTCAACAGAAACCTTGTTTGTTATTTATACAGAGTTTAGAGTTTATAAATCCTTCAACATTCAGTATAACTAAGGTTACCATTAGTACTCTTTTATGAGTACATGTACTCAGTGCTGCAACTTGGTACATATTGGTGGGTGTGCGACCAAATATATAGGGCCCATGTACAGTGGCGCAACAATGTGGGATGGCGGAGGTGGGGGCAAATCTCCCGGGAATAAGATTCAAACCCCTTCAAAAAATATTCCTTATTTAGATATAAGCCACTTATAAGTTATTTTAAATTAATAGTTTTGTTAGGTGTGCTATACAGCCCCCCCCCCAGAAATTTAACCCTAGTTGAGACCATGTTTATGTACCAATAGGTCATTAAATACAATATATTGCTTGTTGTTTTTAGCTATATACATTATGTTATGTAGTTAATAAAATATACACTGCTATACTACTTACAGATAGGTGAAGAGCATTGAACATATATAATAGGTGAGAACTGAGGAGCAAAGTGGTAGCAGCACATAAAACCATTCATTTTCTTTTTTTTTCTCAATTTAAATGCAATAAACATTTAAATTGGGAATCAGCCGTCACAACATGACAAAAATAAAAAATTTGAAAATTCGAAAATATGATATAATTCTTCCCCCTGTCATTCGAAATTATTATTTTCATTATTTTGATATGATTTTGGTTAGGTTTTAGGACTTTGCTTTATATTATAATAAATAATAATTATTATTATTCTAAGGTATTCATTAGTTTCTATTTTTTGATAAAATAATAAGATAGTAAGATACCACTTTGTGAAAAGTCTTAGTAATCAAAATATATTAAACACTATCTTAATGAAAACACATATTATATTAACACATAATATATGATGATTTATAAAATAATAAATAATAATAAAATTGATTTCATTAAATATAGGTAGTTTTAGATTCTGAACGGACTGATGAATGTATTGATTATACAATGATGTGTGTTTTTTTTTTGTGTCTGTGTACAGCATAAATAGTCGAAATAATGCTTCGATTTCAAACTTTGGGGGTGGTTTCCGATGGAAAATTGAATATCTATGGTGCATCAATGAGGTCAAAAGTAAACATTTTCCAACAGTTTTCAAAAAAAAGGAGAAAAACAAAAAAAAAAATGACAGAAAAACGGGAATTTTTACGCAAAATCAGTTTTCGACCAAATTGATTTTTTTATATGGTTTTAATTCAAGAACTAATCACTGTAAATACTTGAAATTTTATCCAAATGTTTTTGCTATTGTTATCTATTTACGGTTTAATTTTCAAAATTGTTTGACCTTTTGAGTTATTTATAGACAACTGCAATTCTCAATTGTTTTGAGAATTTTTTTTTGAAGTGTCGGTAAAAAAATGTTGGACGACCAAAAAAACTTGAAAATTTAATACACGGTTCCTTATGAGTTGTTCTTATTGTAGCTAAAAAAAAATAAAAATCGTAAGTCACAATTTTTTTTAATAAGCGTTTACAGTTAAAAATTTTACGAAATCTGTCAAAAACGCGAAAATTTGCAAGTAATTTTGAAGTTGAATAATCATAAAATTTTTTGCGTTTAGAACTAAAGATTAAAACTACAACACTAAGTTTTCCATAAGTTTTCCTTCAAGTAGCTATAGAAAAAACTCGAAGCATTATTATAGGAAAATTTTTAAGTGCGTTTGAGTTTTAAATTTTTACGAAATAGTGTAACGATAACGATTTATCCTGAAACGATTTTAAATATTTGTTATTATTCAAAAAGTATAAGTCGTAGATACTTGAAAATTTTTTCAGTTATTTACATGATTTATTTTCAAAATATTTTGACTTTTTTTGAGATATTTATGGGCGACTGAAATTTTCAATTTGTCTGAAAAATTTTTTTTGATGTGTCAATAAAAATTTTTTGGGCCTATCAAAATACTTGAAAATTTAATACAAATTTCCTCATAAGTTATTCTTATAGTGATTAAAAAATTATAAGAATACATAGGCACAATTTATTTTTATTAGCATTTGAAGTTCAAATATTGACCTTATACGTAAAAATTATGGCAATTTTCAAATTATCTTAGATCGAAATTCATAAAAGTTTTTCTTTTTAATTCTAAGATTTTAGAATTAAATTCAAGTCTCATAATATATTTTTACAATAACAGTTGAAAAATAAAATAAATGTATAGTCACACATTTCTTTTATAAGCATTCAAATTTTAATTTTGACAACATACGTAAAAATCACAAAATTCGTAAATTATTTTATTCTAGAAATTCATAAAAAACTTTCCTTTTATCTCTATGATTTGAAAATTTGATACAAGGCTCCTAAAATATTTTTACAATAGCAGTTGAAAAATACAAGAAATGTATAGTCACATTTTTTTTTTTTACAAGCATTTAAATTTAAATTTTGACAACATACGTAAAAATCACGAAAATTCGCAAATTATTATAAGCTAGAAATTCATAAAAAATTTTCTTTTTAAAAGTTTTGATTCAAATATCTATTGAGAAAATTTGAAGCGTCATTATAGGAAAAATGTTTCGAGCGTTTGAGTTTTAAATTTTTATGAAATCGCGTAATCATAACGATTTATCCTCAAACCAGGTATGTCTATGAATCATAGACTATGATAATATAAGGTATTATGAATTATGATAACTACATGCAATGTTTTTGGAAAAATTGATTAACCATGCCATATGCAAAATGCGTCTTAATTGAAAAATAAAATATTTGTTTCAAAATAGAATATATGACAATATTTAAATATAATATATCCTAGACTGACAAATCATCTCCGTTCAGAATCGTTTTTCGTATACAATGATACCTATCATCGCATTCAAATTTAATCCCATCCATTACAGTAACCTACTGTACAGCAGAGCGACATCCACGACTTACCCGCTTTTTTAAATTAATTTCATACATAGAATTAAAAAATATAGAGACTTATAGTATAAGTATATATAACACAAAAAGATTAAATTGGAACAAAGTCACTAGTAAAATTTGGTTATTAAGGGTTACCTCAGTTGGCCTTTCTATCAACGGTATATTACGTATAATACGTTTTTAAAATTAATTAAAAATTTGAAATTTGAGATTAAAACACGTCTCAAAATTAAAGTTTTTAGAAAGTTACTAGTTAATATAAAGCATATATTTTATTACTTAATTTTTTTTCCAATATTTTAAAACATATTATATTGTAATGAGAATAATAATTACCATAACATTTTATTAAAATCAATATTATAATTCTAAAAAAACGGATGATTTTTTTCCTACATCATTTTATTGCTTTTATCCTTTATTCACGGAAAAAAATATTGGTTTCTAAGAATAGTGAAGAATAAATAAATAAAAATGGTCTGGAATGTCACCAAAACGTACATTATAGATGTGTGCTATAGTTTATGCACGTCGATTTCAAATTTAAATTGATAAACTTTCATGTGAAAGAGAGGTAAAAAAATAAAAATATTATTCAACCCACTATTTATATATGATGTATATGGACGGAATGCGCCGTATTAAAAAAAAAAAACTTAATAGGGTTAGATTTTTTTATGGTACTTTTCGGTACCTACCTATTATAGAAGTTAATTTTTTTCTCTAAATATAATATCGTCCGACCGCTGCTCGTAACTTTAACGGGATTAATAATTTACCATCATACAAATGGATAACAAAAATTACATTGTTAGAATTAATTTGTTTTATATACCTAAATTAAACAAAAGACGCTTATATTCAGTAGGTATTTATGATTCATCTGCTGTACGTCTTGCGTAAGTATTCGAAAACGATTGTTATATAATAATATGACCATCATAAGGAATAATGTAGGTACTCCAACTAAAACCATATTTTCGGATCGCAATTTATTATAATACATTTATATTTTATATAATAATAATAATAATTGTAAAAAACAATGTACAGCTTGGGATCGATGTTTTCAGATTTTTGCTTAAAGAAAAATTGCGCTTTCGTAAGAAACTATTGTTATCGTCGGTTCTTCAAACTCGAAGTCCATTTTCGGCGAAACGCTCTGACCTGGTAATCCCGGAGGGAATTAATTTCAGAGATTTCCTTTAGCTCGTTGTAGATGACATTTCGATATCGTCAATAACGAATATGCATGATGAAAGTATAAAGTTCAAATTCATTTAATCAAAGTCAGTTTTGATATATGTGATTATTGCAATGTGATGAATAGTAAAAACTTTTTAATGGTACCTATCCGGTGTGTTCACACGTGGTTTTTGGAAGTTAGGTCCAATGTTATAGACTCAATCACATTTTAACCCAAATACAATGGTTCAAACCTACCATTAGGTCCAAATAAAATGTGTAACCATGGTTGAATAATATGAATATATGATCAACTTCAATCCAGTAAAATGTATCAAATGCGTGTCATTTGCGGTGGTGAATTTACAGTTCGTGCTTCGACTGAAATTACTTATGACAGGAAACTAATATTAATTACTCTATCACAAGCATGGTAATAAGCAATTTTTACGTAAGGAGATTATTAATATCTTGATATATAAAATATGTCTTATTCTACCCGAAATGCGATGCGTGTTTTTTTTTTTTTTGGTACCTAACGATATTCTTTTTACATGCAACAAATAATAATTATAATACTACTTCTTTTTCAAAACTTTGTCCTTATCAGGACTGATTCCTTGTCATAGAAATTATTGAATTGGACTGCGTATTATGGATTTTGATTCAATATTTTGCGTTTTGCTATTTCATAACAATCCGTCATAGCCACTCAATCGCATCTAAATATAAATTAAATCACATTTTGGGATTTCAGATTCTAAGCCCTAAGTCGGATAGCTCTTGGCCATTTCATAAATTATTACCGTAGACGAAATATCGTCATTCCAATTTTTATTAGCATTATGAACATAAATATAAGCGAGTGAAGATAAATAATTGTTAAAGCTGATTTTTATCTAAAATTAATATTAATTTAACTACTACCGTTCAATAAAACTTTTCACAAACACAAAAAATTATATTGCGGATACGCATCATGTTTCGGGGAGCTTAAGTTTTCAATGATAACTACAAATGCTTGTATTTATCCCGTTTTAATTTTTATTGGATAAAATAATACGAATTATAATATTTACATTTTTCTGTCATATCTCCGATGTTTAAATTATTCGAAACGCTTTGTCTGAAACCGCCTCTATCCGTTTATCTTTCAATTTACAAAGGAAAATTGAATATTTCTTGCCATGGTAATTGTTTGACGAGTTATAAAATTTTTCAATACTTCCTTGTTTAATTGACGGATCTTTGCTTTTTATTTCATTCGTCCACAATGAAATATAAATATTTAGCATTACGGTAGAGAGATTTATGTCTAAATTAATAGTGAAAAGATACTGCAAGAACCTGCTTTGTGAGACTATAGCCGTATACATTTTAGAAATCATTTTTTTGTTGAATATTTTTTTTTTTTAATTTTTGATTATACCGTTTCAAAATCGACCAAAATGAATGAATCAATATTTTTATTTGATACTTGAATTCGAAAAAAGATGTGAACCTTTTCCAGCTTTAGATGGTTATATCATCTACATAGAGATAATAACGAGTCCTCGTATCGGTGTATCTCTGCAGGTGTTATATATCCGTAGCACTGTAGGTACATATAACGTGAAACTTTAGGGAAGTCAGTCATCCGATTATGAAATTGGACTTTTGGCTGCGAAATCCGCGTGCTCGCGCTGCCCCCTGGCACCCGTCCAAAACCCCAAATACCCCCCCCCCCCCCACTACAATTCTTCAACAATCACCAATAACAATCCCCACGACTGAAGGTATTCATAAAGACTTTTGAACCACACCTCCCTACGTATTCTTCTCAACGGTTACAAAATAAGTATAAAATATATAAATATTTATCTATAAGCCTAGGTGTACCTATTAATTATAGACCGGAGACTTTTAAAAGTATGGCGATGCGTACGAATACATTGTTATTTGTACGGTGTGGTTACTGCATATACCTACAATGTATATACTATATGATATATGCGTATGTGTGTGTGTATGTGTGTGGGTGTGTACGTGCTGATTTTATTACAAGCGAGAGGGTGGGTAAGGCGAAGACGTGATCCGCGGAGACGATCTATACATACTTGGAGAGATGAGACACGCCGATTTTATCGAACTACAACAACCATTATATCGCACATATACACCAGCCACTATATATTATATTATATATATATATATATGACCACGTATACCAATACAAAATGCATGTAAAAATGTATATACATATGTGGTTTGCCGTAGCTCGGACGACAGTCGTTCGATTTATGGTCAGCTCTCACTTTATTTCTCTGTATCTGTTTCTCTCTTGACGCTGCTGCTGTTGCTGCTATTGCAGTCGTTTGCTCGTTATTTTTAGAGTATTTTTTTCTCCCCTGTCTTCTTTTCATGACCACCTTTTATTATGCGTTCGAGAAGTCTCGTTTTTATTTACGTCCTCGGCACCGTCACCATAGATCCACCGAGACGATGTACGCTCTTCACCAGCTGCTCTAGAGTTGCCTCTTTGTGCGTGAGATAGATGTATAATATCGAACGGTGGTCTCGCTCGATTTAAATTTAAAAAAAAAACCATCATTGTGACACTAATGATGTAGAGCTCAAGTTTTTAACTGGAAACTAAGTCAAGCAAAACGACTTGTAGACGATTCAAGTTATGAGGATTACAACTATTATTTAAAATTTACGTATTTAAATACAAATTTAAAATACAATTGAAATATTGAATTTCTCCACATACTTAAAATAAAATAAAATATACTATAATGTATTTTATAATACATGGATCTAATTAATATAATATGTAGAAATAAAAACGTTCTATTATTTTTCCTGAAACAGGTAATTGATTACCAGGCTTTTAGAATTCTAACGAAGCTAAAAATGTATTAATCTTAAAATAATATGAGGGTGGTTTCTGATAGAATATTGAATAAGTCAGTACTTTTGAGAGGTGTAAATTGAATTTTTTTTCAAAATATTTAGAAAAACAAAGGAAATATTGGGATTTTTACGTAAAACATACTAACATTTTCAATTATAATTTTTGGACTTTTCGAGTTGTTTATAGACATTTAAACATTTGATTAATGTTCTACAAATATCAGTTAAATTAATTAATTGATAAGACTCTTGGTACTTTGTTGGATAGATTATGATTTTAAGACGATTAGCAAGCTTTCAAAGTTTTTAGATACTACAGTTTTTAATATTTAAAGTTAAATTAACTTTTCATGTTTTAATAGAAATAGATAACATACATTTATAATTTTTACATTTTTACATTCATTGATGTCTATGTTAAAAAAAAAAGTAATGAAATACAGTTATTTTAATTTTGAATCAAAATCTGCTTTCAAAGCAAAAAACCCATTTCTCTTAAGTCCTACTACAGTTATGCCAAGAGACATCATACCCATATTGTGCCATTTCAATAAGGTGATCAAAAACAGTTTGTTACTGATGTGTATTACACATTCATTGGAAAAGTAATTGTAATTGGGTAATTTACCCTCAAATCAGTTACTTTATATTATTCTGCTATTGAGACTTTGTTTACATCTTAAAAATATGCATTTTATACTACGCTTAAAATCGTATTTTAAATAGCCGTTCAACTTCCTTTGTTTTTCACGATAAATTATACTATTATAATATAGTTACGTATACTTATCTAAGTATTTGTCTTTTTCTCTAAACAGCTTGCGAAAAATCAAAAATGTATGTTGAAAAAAAAAACGAGCATATGGTTGAACGTTGCAGGTGTCTTGTAAGTGTTGCAGGAAATCAAAATCGAGATAAAACGGGATGTGAAAATCCTTCATGACCGCCAAAAAGCTGGCAACAAACGTCGCCGACAGTAGGATATCATATTATACTAAAATACGCACACACGCGTCCCCGGTGGGAGATGGGCGAAATTCCGACGAGATGTTTCGTCTTTGAATACGACCGTGCACCATCCATTTTCGGATTACTGTGGTTGGCCATTATCGGCATTAACTTATTTCGGTCTACCGAATGACTACAAAAGTGGCGTATCCTCGAAGGGATACTAAATAATATATGTATACGTATAAAATATTATCGTGCCGGCTGCGGAGTGATCCAATTTTGGTGTGCCAAAAGTTCGAAGATGAAATCTGATAAACTCGGGACGCATACACATTGTATATTGTCGTATACTACACGCAGAGGATTGGCGTATATAACAGATACCTATGTTTTCTGTATCCAATTCTCAAACCATCGAACGAGTAAATTGGCGGTTTAACTTATTTAATTTCTCCTTTTTAGTGACCACGATAACGAGTACTGGATGTTTGAATGTGAAATCTCTTTTACATGGACAAAGTTTTACTATTTATCAACTGACCGCGATAACGAGTAACGGGTGAAAAAGTAAGTATAACAGTGTCTTGCAGTCTACTTGACAGTATTATATTTCTTACCGCAAACGTCTCTGTACGAACACTCGAAACAAATTAATTTAGAAGTAAAAACAAGTAACACAATAACCAGTAAGTATAATTACAATAAAAGGAAAATATATTAAAAAACCAAAATTAAAAACAATACACACTTCGAATAAACACGGTTCCTTGCCCAACATCGAAAGCCCCTTTCTCGTGGTAACCGTCGTCTTAAGTAGCCATTGAAATTTTGATGACTCGGCATAATGATAGGCATATTATAAAATCGTATAATATGCGTTCTTTTATTGGTCATATATTCAACAGTACATATGGATAGTAGTGAAATCCGTCCGAATTTTTCGATATCGTGTTCCACGGAGTACGAACAACCGATCTAGTCTCACTTAGGCCCAGATATTGATCGGTTCACTCGTAGAGTACAAAATACTTATTACTGTATTATACGTAATTGGCGTGTTGTAGTTGTATGTATCTATACGTCTGCTGTTGACTGCTTTTAAGGTTTTTATTTTTCACTTATCCACAGATCGAATAACCTCGTAATGCTACCCACCGCTACACAATATAGAGTCGTAACGATCGAAGTGATCGAGTTTAATGGTTCGAAAATACAAAACACAATCATTTAGTAAATAAAACAATAATAAGAGACCTCCACGTTAAGAACTGTCGTCAGAGATCGTGCGAAAACACTGTGAAAACTTTGCGGCAGTCTACAGGTAAGTACTTGTATTGTTACTTCTATGGTCCACACCGCTACGTAACGTCTAATACATTAAATAAATATACAATTTGTTCAATTTAATATTTTTAATTTTTTATATCACTTTTAAGTAAATACAATGTTTCAAAATTCAGATATTTAATAAATAAATTATTATGTGACATGTTTCTATTATATATACAATATCATATATTAAATTTATTTTTTATTTTTAAATTTTTAATGCAAAATGTTTTTGCTTATCAATTTAGATTTTCATATTGTATGAACCTAACCTAACCTCTATAGCTATATACAGAGTGATTTTAGATTCTGAGCGGAGCGATGAATGTATTGATTTTACCATGATATTGTGTGTTTTTTTTTTTTTTTGTCTGTCATCACGTTTTGGGGCAGTAAAAATGCTTCGATTTTTGACTTCAGTACCTCGTTCGATCAGAAAGTGAATCTAGTTGGTACTTTGGGGGGTCAAAAGTAAAAAATTCTTAATACTTTTCTATATAATTGAGAAAAACAAACTAAAAATTAAGGGAAAAACGGGAAAATTTACGCACACTCATTTTTCGACAAAATCGATTTTGGTTTTTGATGTAACTTTAAAACAAATGACCATAGATACATGCAATTTTCACCTAATGTTTATATAAGTATATTCTATCCACCATGCAATTTTCAAAAAATTTCGACTTAAGTTGAACTATTCATAGGCATTTCAAATTTTCGATCATTATTAGTTTTTTTTTAATTAATATCGATAAAAATGTATTTATTAGGCAGAAAAGTTTGAAAATTTAATACAAGGCTCTTAACATATTGTTACTATAGCAGTTGAAAAATAAAAGAAATTCATTGTCACAATTTTTTTTTATAAGCATTCAAAGTTTGAATTTTGACAAAATACGTAAAAATCACGAAAATTCACAAATTATTTTAAGCTAGAAATTCATAAAAAATTTTCTTTTTAAATCTAAGATTTAAAAATGTAATACAAGATTCCTTACAAGTTTTTCAATCTTTATCACAAATAAAAATTCCACCGGAAATTCAAACTAAATTTTTATGAGCATTTGAAATTTAAATTTTTACAACATTGGATTTTCACTTTTAGCGATTTCCTTATTTTGGTGTAACTCTAAAACAAATTACCGCAGATACTTGAAATTTTGACTGAATGACTATATAGGCATTTTATATATTTGATAAAATTTTCAAAATAATATTTAGATTTGTTTTGAGCTGTTTACTGACATTTTAATTTTTCAACTTTTTTAGTTTTTTTTTTTCTATAAATATCCATAAAAATTTATTTTGAATTTTTACAACATATTATGTAAAAAACACGAAAATACAGAAATTATTTTAAGCTAGAAATTCATAAAAAATTTTCTTTTTATATCTAAGATTTGAAAATTTAATACAAGGCTCATAATATATTTTTACAATAAAAATTGAAAAATAAAAGAAATGCGTAGTCACAATTTTTTTTTTACAAGCATTAAAAGTTTGAATTTTGACAACATATGTAAAAATCACGAAAATTCGCAAATTATTTCAAACTAGGAACTCATAAAAATTTTTCTTTTTAAATCTAAGATTTGAAAATTTTTAATAATTTATAATATATCCTAGACAGATAAACCGTCTTCGCTCAGAATCGTTTTTTGTATACAATGATATAATATCATTGGATTCAAATTTAATTCCATCCATTTCAGTAACCCACTTGTAACCTACTGTACAGCAGAGCGACATACACGACTTACCCGCTTTTTTCAAATATTATGCTCACGGTTCGTCCTCATTTGACCCTATAATAATTTATTTATTAAATATCTGAATTTTGAAACATTGTATTTATTTAAAAGTGATATAAAAATATTAAATTGAACAGATTGTATATTCATTTAATGTAATAATTAAGAATCCATAATTGAAGATACTAATGCACCAAAATTTAATTTTAAATTTTTAGTAATTATGGATATTCATGGATATCATGGATTTTTTTCTATTTTTTTTTTTTATGTTACAGTTCTAGGTTCTTATTATTTTATTGAAAAAAATGTAATTGATATGAAATTTGGAATTTTTATTTAAAAAGTAATATGAATTTTAAAAATATTAAACTGTAGGATTATATACATATAAACATATATGTATATATTGTTTTTATAGCCATATTTGATACAAACTATGAACATTCATTTTAAAAAAAAATTGTTTGTGTGAAACAAAAGTATATTAGAAATTATTATAATACTACGTTAATTTGCATATACATTAATAATAATATTCATTAAAAAAATTAAAAGTTATCAATTCTCATATAAGTTAAACCTGTTGTTGTATCATGCATAATAATATAATATATAAGAAATTTTACAATTAGAACTATTAACTAGGTTAAGTAAACAATCATATGTAACTGGTATACCAAAACAATTAAGTAATGGCGTAATTCAATAACAATTAGTATAATTTTAAGCTTAGTCAGTAAGTATAATGTAACTAGGTTAAATTAAATATCGATATTACCGGTTGTGTTTCGATTGTAAAATTTATATTTAAGGAATATGTGATGACAGAAAAGGGGTCAGTTGGCGGTAGTCGTGTGACTCGATTACCACTGACCACCAGTGTCAGAGCCAGGTGGTGATCGTGTGACTCGATCGCCACTGGACGTCAAAGTGTTCAATAAAAGTGCTTATAATTAATTTGTTCGTTTATTTGTGTACGCCAGTGATCGACGTATACGACACTGTGGTGATTTTCTATCATTGATAAGGGTAAAATCAAAGTAATAGTACGTTTTTATTATTTAATTTGACTAATATTTTATTTAAAAAAAGATTAATTATATAATATCACATGAGATATCAGGGAAGTTAAATATGTGAAACAACAGTGTCTAATAATTGGCTACAACTAAATAACAATTATTCAAAATTCGAAATTAGCGCATTTCCCCAGCCCCCTCACCTAAATGTTGGTTAAAAAAAAAATTAAACCTCTACAAACGAAAAAAATGTGATTACAAACCGGCTACAAACGTATGGTGCAAAAAAAAATTCAAAATTCGAAATCTGGGGGGCTGGAGAATGTACCTACCCAATAATCTGAAATAGACAAGAGTGTCATACTAACAGTAGTTTCATTATTGTTTCCTCGAACATCAAACACATTTTTAATTTACGACTACCTGATGGTTAGGTTAGGTAAATGTAAAATGTAAAATATAAGAATATTTACTTAATATTATCGTATTATTCTTGGTTTTTCTATAAATATTATATTCATTAATGTGAAAACAACTTATTTATTATTACACATATAGTGTGTTCTTTTGACATCAAATTTCAATTATTTTATTTATGACATTCGTACATTTAAGTGAAAATGTTGAACTAAAAGTGTCAGTCGGAAATACGGACACTAATTCCTGTCTGGATATGATTTCATGTTAATTTTTATGATTAGTTGTGTTTGATAAAATGTAATAATCATAATATGGTTACCTTAAACTTTTATAGTGGAAGTTATTGAATTATATATGATGTCAATGAACACTTCGAGCTGCGTTTAAACTTTTATAGATCGTATTTGATAAAAATATAACGCAAAATAAATTGAAAAGTATGTGTATTTATAATGTGCATAAAGAAGGTAACATGTATGAATAGTTGCCAAAATTTTCAATAAAAGTATTCGAAACTATATTATTATTATAATAGTTCCCGCAAAAGATGCACCGGAGTGGAAAACAAAATCTTAGAAAATTTGATTTTGTTCAGAGAGAACATTTTGATTTAAAAACTTTGTGTTTATACGGTATAAATGCTGCATAACACGAAAAAATATTGTGTAGGCATGAGTATACATATATCGTAAGAACCACGTATTACTTCAAGTCAACAAACTTGGATTTTTTTTTTAAATAGCCACCAAAATTACCAAAAGTAGTTTGAAAACAAATAATAGGATTTCAGTTTACATTGTGTTGAATAAGCGATTTCCCATAATTCACTGATTTGCACCAACTTATTATACTTCACTATACTTACACCGGTATTAAATATGTATCTACAATTTACCATTTTATAAATGGTTGTAGGTGCCTAATGTAACATAATATTGTATTAAGACTTCTATTCGTTTTAATGAATTTACATTAACTAAAGAAAAAAATTAATCAAAACAAAAAAAGTGTTGATATTATAATTACAGTATTAAGAATGTGCGTACAATAATTTAAATCTAAATAATCAAAATATATAAAAATTTTATTAGTTTTTACTAACAATTATCATTAAATTCACATGGATACAGTCGATAAATGCATATTAATTTTGAATAGTGGTCAAAGTTATATGATTTACAAACCTTACAGACCTTTTCAAAAATTGGTGTTTAGTAAAATAAATATATCTATAATTTATACATTTATGATTCTTTGGTGTTTTTTTTTTCAATTCTTATAATTTAACGCATATTATAATTTCAATAATTTTCTAAATGCGTTTACAAAATTATAAAATTATTTTAAGTAATTTTTTTTTTCTTAGGAAAAGTGCTCACGTTTAGGTACATAATAATTTATCATATACCTAGATACCTAGATGTATTAAGATTATGCTCTGGCTGTTAATTTAAACTCGTAAATATAATATTATGGAAAATTTGATTTTAATATTTTTGGAATAACATTTTTTTGAATTATAATGTTTTCAATATTACAGACTTTCAACTGTAAAATAAGTAATTTACCTGACTACCAAAAAGCGAATTAGAAGGTACTAAGTGCATAAAAAAAAAAAAAAAATGAATAATAATAGTACTTTTATATTATATATGCGTATGTTGTATACTAGGTAACATTTTATTTAATATAAAAAATCTGATAAAAAAGTTTAAAAACAAAATTTCATTTCGTATATTTTTAGAACTGATGCTAATATAGATTAAAAAGAAAAAAACTAAAATGAAATATGCTTTTGTGTTGCGCAGTAATAGCAATATCTGTATTAAAATGGTTGATATGTAAAGTTTATTTTGAAGTTTTGAAGAGAAATGTATATTATAAATTATAGATAGTGAAGTTAATACATGGGTGTACTATGTCGGCACATTTTATAACTGATTAAATCCCTAAAAACTGAAGAGTTAAGTAGGTATGGGTAGGCAAGTCGTGATGGTTAACTCGATAATTTTAAACCGTAAATAAAGTTTAAGTACCTAAAGCAAATAAACGTATTGGGTATTATATTATTAGGTTATGATTTTTACCGCGTACATTTTCAACTAGCGTATATTTAAATCTGATGTTTGTCAAATCTATCTGAAAAATGTCAGTGTGGTTAAGTTTTTTTTTTAACCAAATACATATTACATTATTGTTTGAAAACTGATAGTTAATATAATAATATCATACTACAATATACATCAGGTGCACAAATTAGTAGACATCTTCACTTTATTTTAGGGGGAAAACTCTATTATACTGAAACTTTTCTAGGTATCTCCTTGGCCATCGAAAGAGTCTTGTACAAACTAAAGCTATTCCTACTTAGTCATTAATCTTTAACTCTATCTCAGAGACCAGCTGCTCTCGGTACACGGCTTCTATTCTAACAAGAACGCGTACCACAATTTAAAATCACAGCCCTCCTATTTGTAAATGTATAGCTATATAATATATGATTATTCATTCTCATGATTGTGACTTTGCTATAGACACAACTGTCTTAACCCATATCGCCGTTTCTACTGATATTTTCTATTTTTTCAAAGTCATCTACACCTCCTTCAAGCTTGGTATAGATAATGGGGAGTAAAAACAAACGACATTAAATTCATTCATTGTACATTATCACTCAGAAAATAATTATTTTGAACTTTCTCCTCAATAATCAAACCCACGCCAGTGCCCGATTCTTATGTTACCTCGGAAACCGGAGTCGACATCGATCGAAGAATTATTTTATCATCTCACATAAAAAATATTATACGATCACTCAATGACCGTCTTCGTCTTCTTCACTTGTTACATACATCAAAAAATATAAGATGGTTGCTATAACATGACGTATATATAGTATCTTATGCTAAGACTCGTTTGGTCCTACGGCATCAGTTATGGGGGTCATCCAAAATTATTCATCATACCAACCATCTTCTTAGTCCTCCACATTATCTCAAAAGCTTCATTCTACATTTTAAATAACATCCTCGACTCAGACTTCAAAATACCCTTCTGTATAAGATAATTCCAATTATTTAATAACACGCATCCTATAGTTTGATAAAATAATAAGAATTTAGAAAAAAATATAAACTACAGAAGAAAGTTGAATATTTCTGCCTTAAAATTATTTGAAAAATAGATATTGCTATAGTCAGTGGTTAACTTCAAAATAATAATAACTATTATTTTAATAAAAAGTAAATGATTTCATACTACAAAAATTAGTAAAAACTTATAAAACACTTAAGTTATATTGTCATAGTAGTTATATGCACAAAAGAGGGGAAGAGCACGGTAGTAATATTATGAATAATTTTGAATTGTTAACTAACTAAAATGTATTATTTTTGTTTGTTGTTAATTAATGTCAAATCATTATTATATTGATTACGAGTTATGATAAAAGTATAATTGCTTTGAAAAACGTTGCATCTGAATTCGTCACATGGCCATAGCAGTAATTCAGTTAATTTTAAAAATTGATCAAGCCAACAACTTTAGCAATATCCTATATACGTATACTCTTTACAATTGACAGTGCTACGACAACTATTGTTGTACTAAGAGCCGATTGAGCGAGTAAACGTTTTAACCATTTCACTTATGTTTTGAATAATGACATTTTTTCGTTTGTAGACATAATGTATTAGATACTTACTGATTTCACTCTGTATATACGCACAACCAGCTGAATTTTTTCGATTAAATGTTGTGCAATATAAATAAAATTACAATGGCCAATAGATACAACCTATATATTGGTTCTAGTTGTTGTAGTAAGTTTATACTTAAGTGTTTGTCCATTAATATTTACGCAAATCAAAACAATTAATCACTTTGATTTCCCTTGAATATTTTATACTCATGTAGAATTTAAAATAGTCTACTGAGTTTTTAATTGTTGCGGAATCCCAATTTTTCCCCATTGATTATAATTAAATATTATAATATTAGTTGTTTTCTTATAAATCATGATTGTTTTCAACCAGATCGTCATAAGCTGTCTGATTAATTACAATTTGTTGTTGTCGATTTTGTTCATAATATTTTTGATTAACTATAGGCTTGAATACTTATACCGAAATCTTCTTTGTTTTATTTAAGTCATGTCTAATTCAAAATAGAACTATTGTACACTAATACTCCAAATTGATTAAGATTAAAAAAAAACCTACACCTACCTACATAATATTATAGTATGTATTGAATATTGTTTTCATTTAAAATATTAATGAATTGTTTGTTTCTATTCATAAATATTGTTGTATTAGTGGACTAAAAAAAAATAATTATTATAATTATAATAAATGGCTAAGAAAAGTCTTTATTTATTATTGAATCCATGCAGTTCATCAGACTATCACGATTTTATATTTCAAATTTCATTTAAATCAGCTCATTGGTTTCAGAGGATATAGATTTAATAAATTGACGACCAACAAGAAGGGTACAGAAGGTCTCTGGTTTTCTTTAGCCCAATAATTGTCTTAGATAAAACTTTATGTGAATGTTTTAAAAATGTATTAACAAAACTTCATGAGAAAATATAATGTTACAACGTAATATTTAGGAATATATGGGTGTAAAGTTTTAAAAATCTCTTGAAGTAATGAATTAAGAATGTAATAAAGAAAATTATGAGATAATTGCTTTTGTAGTCACATAATTTTGTCAGAATATTGTGCAACATTGGATAGCTATTTCGAAACGAGTATAAAATATTTTCAAAAAAAAATTTTATGTTAATATTCTTTTGAAAACAATCGTATATAATATTATTGTATTAACATTATATCGTCGTCTCTGTTTGATATACACAATGCGCGTGTAATGAAGAATTATTTCTCCAATAATATAACAATACGATTCACTATTGTATCACAACGATATAATTTAGTCGTGACTCACGAATACACATGACAATAAAATATGTGTATTTAAATTTTAAGATCACAACGTGTTCGCATTAAACCTGAGGTATCTAGGATTTTTAATTTCAATTATTTTCGACGTGCTTGGACGGTCAAAAAATGTTGGATTGACAATCCGTCGAGATAACTGGAGTATACATGCATAATAAGAACGATAAAATTTGGTATTAAGATATTGTTTTTTATGATTTTGCTCTGTATTTTAACTATTTAACAAATGCACAGTTGTGGTAAGCGATTGAACTGTTTATCCGGAATATCATGGTAAATATAAGGAGTATGGCCGAATTGCATTTTGAATTAAAGAAGATAATGGTCGAAAACCACTTGGGCTCAAAAAAGTATTTTTGTGTCAGTGTTCTGCGTTAAAATATATGTATTGATTTGTAATTGTGTTAAGACATCAATAAATACAAATATTTTTGAATGTGTTGATAAAAATGATTTATTCGAATCGTAACAGGTTTTCCTCTTTTTTCCATTTTAACTCTTTTTTTTACCCGAGTGCAATTCGACCATATTAATTTTTTTTTAATGCTAGTGAAATTTTACCATTTCTTTGTAGGTAATAAGTGCAGTGACGACTATTTTTAATATAAGTGTAGTGTCGACTGTATGCGATAACAAATCGCGTGTGAAATAGTAAATAATCAAACCTATACGCACTGCGCCCACCCATATTACAAGTAAAATAATGTCCTCTAAAACGAAGTTTTTTCATTAAACAACCTACACATCGAGTGTTGAACAATTTAAATTTAAGCGGGGAGAGCAGGTACAGTGCACCTGAATGAATTTGGTCAATTGCTAAACAGGGTAAAGTTCAAAACGTACTTATTATATTAGGATGAGTTAACCACAGCGATTTGGGATTCCGAAAAGTACACGCCACGCGTAAATGTATTTTCGTTGTAACACTATATATGCTTAAATGAACTATATTTACAAGTTTATACCACATAAGCACCTATATAATATATATTTATCTAAGAGTTGTACGCTTAATTTCGCAAAAAAAAAAAGTTTAGTTCGCGGGTTATAAGTGAAAAAACTATGATAGGTAATTAATTAAAACAACAAAATTTGATGTCATAAAACCAAACTGTTTACACCATATTTCTTGAAGTTTTCTCTCAAAATAATAAATATTCCATGTTATTTTCTATTTTAATTCTGGCAAGTCCAAAAGTAATCCGATTAAAATCTTAAAATAATATGTATAACACGAGCCAAAAGCTACCATAATATATACAATGGTAATTTTTAACCATGTACATATATTACTTAGCTGAATATGAATACAGATATTGTATATATATATTGTATATAGTAACTTAAAAAATAACATTAAAATCAAATTATTTTTGTGAGTCACTTCACAAATCGAAATAGTCTATATATGTACCTATCTGAAAATATCTTTCATTATAAATACCTAATCCTTATAATTATTACGACCTACTGTATTAAGTTATAGATTATAAGTAAATTATGAAATATCATTATTTTTAAATATTATCGATTGAAATATGACTGAGTAATCTCACCATCAAAGCTCTTTAGTAAGAAAACTATCCTTTCATACCAATCTAACAATTGAAATATTTCGAGTGCAAGACCAAATACTATAAGCTACAACAGTTTCATAATAACGAATATAATCCAATTATTATAATCAACCATTCTTCTTCATTTATCTTTGTTGATCTATATAATTTGAATAAATATCCGAGAGACCTTATTATTAAATAAACCCTTAATTTCTTTACATGTAAATAAAATAAACTATAAAAATGTTTTAAATTATATCAATGAACCCTCTTAACTCAGATCATTTTATATATTATTTATTTTTACTACTTATTTTATGCATTTTATACAGATATTGTATTTTATAAAAAAAAAAAAATATATATGTATCTACAACAATAAAAATGTAAGTATGTTTCATTGAGTGTACTTGGACAACTGTCTTCGAAAATACCTTATCAAGGTGAAGTGATGGTTAAGCTCGATTTAAAAGAGTACATAGGTGATCAATCTTATTAAAGTTATTTATGACATTTTTATTTTTAAATACCTGGTATTATCTGGTTATAACCTGCATAAAAAGTAAGTAAGATTACCAAATGTTAGTCAAATTAAATTTTCATTTTTCATTTTATTTCAGTGTCGAACGTTTGTATGTAATTATAAAATATCAATTAAATATCACATTGAAATATAAATATTTATATCCACAAAAAAGTTACTTTTTGATTTTTGTTTATATGCATCGTTGTACCCACTCTGAAATACATATATTTCATAAATTGTATCCCTTTCGAATCGGGTATAACGTCGGTGACTTTGGGCCTCGAGAACTAACCATATTATATAATATTATGTTCGTTTGTTGTCGTTTCCCCCCAATCTTGGTGTTGTGGGCGAATGAAGGGTGACTGAAACCAAAGGGTGGCTGACGGTGTCACGAGGGCATGTTCCGGTCTCGACGACCGAGTCGCTCATCTTGTGTGTCTATACACGTGTGAATCCGCTCTTTTTTTTTTTTGGTTGTGGAGGGGAAAGTTGAGAATAGCAGGGTTAAGCAGACTTGGCGGATCGGACCGGCTGAATTACAGCGTGTGTCCGCGATCCCGAGTTATTTATTACACAAGACGTCCGTTCGAATTCGGACGCCACTCGTTGTCGAAAAAGTAATTCACTGTACGCACGGCACACACCCGAGAGAGTACACAATGCACAGTGTCTGTTGCGCGAGGCCATATATGAAAAAGAAAAATAGAGGTAGAGGAAATAGAAAACGTTTCGTCCGAAGATTTTCCGGTGGAATATTAAACCGTCGAGTGGCCCTGCGCATGGGAAATGGTCTTGTTCGGTGGTCATGTACAACAATAACTTACTGTTATGCCATCGCCGATTGATAGTCAGTGGTGGTCGTCGTCGTTTTCAAACAAGAAGAAAATATTTTAGGTGCCTATATAGGTCCAACTCACTATTGATCGTCTAGAGCAGGGATGGCGAACCTATGTCACGACCTATTCGAAACAATAATTAGGTACTGTATGTTGTTTATGTAACGAAATAGTTGTAAGCCGTAGTTTCAATGTTAAAAGACATTTCGAGACAGTTCATAATAACATGTAATCTCTATCGGCTGAAGAAAAATTAGAATTGATTTATCAGAAAGTAAAATTTTTTAGAAGTCAATCAAACAAATTTAAAGTGGCGTTCAAACAAAATAATAATTTATTAGCCGCTAGTTTTTCTGTGTCGTATTGCATTGTGCAGCATGGTAAGCCACTTTCTGACGGAGAATACTTAAAATAAGTTTTTTTAAAGGCGTCTAACATTTTGTTTCAAAATTTTACTAATAAAAATGAAATAATAAAACGTAAATGTTTAATTAATTATTTTTTAATAAAAAAAAAGGTCTGCAACGTTTCTGACCCGTGAAGCAAATAAAATAAAATCAAACCAAACATTTTGATTTAACACGCAGTTATCAAAAGGTTCACCATCCCTGGTCTAGAATGCCCTAAAACGTCATGGCTTGATGTTGTGATCAAATAGTATTTTTCCATTTTACATGGTCATGTGGTGTCTGTGTGAATATATAAATTGACAATCATACTATTTTATTTATTTATGCTGTGTGTATAACATATGTCATACGTGCAGTTCTATAGGGTTACGTAGAATATGCGAAATTTTTATGTGTTTAGGATCATTTAGGATCATTTAGGGACGTTTTAGGTTATTTAATATTATACAAAATACCACTTTTGTAGCGGTTTAGTGTGAAACCGGTATCAACCGTAATAAGTACTTTTGATTTAACTTGTTTACGATTTAAAAAATAAATAAAATACAAATATATTATTCATTAATAAATAATTAATTTAACGATTGCTTTATATATATTATTTTCCTAAAATTAAAATTAGAATCAAACAACCATACTCAATCGTATGGTAATTTATTTGCAAGTTTGCCTGTGTTTACTATTTTGATATTATTTATTTGGATTGAAATTTTATATACTATAAAGCTAAATATATGTCATAAAAATAAAAAAGTGCGTACGCTCGCAATAATACTAAAAAAGTAATTCTTAGTTAAAAAAAAAAAAACATTTTTAAGAACCTCTAGCTCAAACTAGTTGTAAATCAAATTATTACAGCTTTTTACCTAAATTTAATCGAAACGAAAATGTATTACTACACATTACATAATATTATTATTGTTGTAGTTGATGTGTGTTTTATTTACAAGTGTATTTCTGTTTGCAGTAATTTAAAATTTTAAAACATGAATGAAATTTTGGATCTCGTCCAACACATAAACAAGTGTATTATGCAAAACGTTGCCAACCAGAGAGCAACCAGGCTTTCGTGAACGTAGTTTACCGCGGATAAGTATTGTAATAATTTCAGAAATTACCTATATTTGGTTGGAAAATGGCCAAATAATAGTTTTGAATAAATAACTGCAACCGATTAAATTTTTGCTTTCCCCGCGTACAACGAACACGTATATAATTATGTCCAAATTAACCAACAGTTTTACAGCAAAAGTTAAGTTTAAATATTTTAAAATAATAGCGATCAGGGTTAGTAGTACGATATTTGGCTAAGTTTCTCAATAATTACCTTAAAAAGTAGACCAACAAATTAGGTATAACATATTTTCTTTGGTAAAATAGTTTTTAAACTTAATTATATTGTGATAGTTATTCTTAATATAACCAACTAGGTATACTATATTATTGTACTATACATTATTTATTTTAAAGTTTTTGATGTCAAAAAGTTTAAAAGTTGTTTAAAAAAAATAAAATTAGAAATAAATTAATATAATATATCTTTTATATAATGCTTTATAGCGTGGATATGAGTTAAGTCTACTAAGGTTTATATCAAACGGTTAGGAAAACTGATTATGAAATATGTAATAACCATTATTACATATCAAAGCGCAAGCATGTTGGTGTCTAATATATTGAAAATAAAAACTCTTTAAAAAATACAACAAAGTATAATAAATATAAACAACCAAGAACATTTAAAAATTTAAATTCAGAACACGATGACTTTAATATTTTACTATCGTTGTCTTTTATTTTTTGTCTGGAAACAGTTACATTTCGATGATTTTGGCTTAACGTGTTATTGAAACACTTGCCAATGCCAATTGATCTGTAGACTAATTTTTTTTTTTACTTTGGTTCATAGTTTGTTTTTGTAATATACACGTTTGTTAAAAAAAAAAATTTACCTCCAAGCAGTGGTAGATAGTGGTATAGTGGTAGATCGTGGTCTGTATAGGGTGTATGATATAGTAGGGAACGATAATTCGTCCTTGAAAACGGAAATTTTTTAATTTTTTGGGGGGAATTTATTTAAAATAATTGATATTAGTTTTTAGAGTTTGAAACTTTTGAATGTATATCATTAAATTATAATCAACTCAAAACCATTTTGGCTGAGCAAAATATTTACACATGTATCACATCTGTCACAATATACTCTGTCCAATAAATTTTATAAAAAGACAGATATTTTGAAAATAAATAATTTACTTCTTTGAGATCAAAGCTGTATAGTAATTGAAATGAAAAAAAATCTGAAATTAAATAGCTTAAATAATTTATAGCAAATATAAAAATAATAAAAATGATACTCCACAATAATGATTAAATGAGTAATATAAAGTTAGCATACAAAATAATATATTAATGCAATAATGCCTAAGTGGTACAATAATTTGAAAATACGCCCAAAAACATCGCCTCGTTAAGCCTTTAACAAACTCTATTTTATAACTTGTCTCTTAAACGATTAGAGCAAGAAAATCGGTTGATGAGTTTTAAAGAATCTGCATATCTAGTGTATACATAGTATGAAATTTAAAAATAAGAACTTAACTGTCAAAAAAATAGACAATTTTAATTGGATTTTTATTTAGTAATACAGATTTGTAAAGCATGATAATAGATTGTGTGGTTTAGAATCTGTGTAGAATAACAGTAAGGAGAATAACAGTGAAGAGACTCAGGCAATAATTATCTTAAACACTTATTCTTCAAGGACCTTTAAAGTTGTACATCATAAAAGTACTCACACATACACATTTGTGTGAATTGACACTATAAGTACCAAAAGACCAGAATCAGTTAAAAAATTAAGAGAGTTCAAAATTACGAGGTGAGTTGCATAAGAACGACCTCGACTTGCAAACAAGCAAATTCATTTTAATTTTACAAGTTTTCTTTACCTAAGTGAAAAATAAAATTTTTTTTCGTATGTTTAAATCAGTAAGTATAAACTATACCTAAGTCCAATAGAAGTGGAGAGAGGGTGACTTTACGTTAAAATACAGGTTAAAATGTTTGTATAGTTTTTTCCGTTAGATGTTGTGTATAGTACCTACCTACCTACCGTATTTTTACATTTCAGAGTAATGGAACAAAATCGATACATTTGCCTAGAAACTATGTTTATGACGGCTTTCGTAATACTTACGACTACAGTTTACAATATAAAAATAGTTACTATTAATTTGATAAATTTGCCTTCTAAGCGTAGGATTCAATGACCGTAATAATAATATGTATGGAAATATACAATTATACTTATGATTGTAATACTAAAAATAATTATAATAATAATTGTAATTATAACAATATAGCACTACGTGTAAAATGAAGAAGAGTACACTCTTATATAATTTAAAAAAAATTATACTCTCAAAAATATATTTATAAATTACATTCTACCGGTAAATTTGAATTTTTCATTTGATATTACTATTTTTAATTTACTTTACTTTACAAAAACACAAGATGAAAAAAAAATTAAATTTACACAGATCTCTGTAATATTTTTTTTAAAACATTTGAATAGTCCACTTTTTAGTTGGATTGAAAAAACTAATTTCCGTTGACATTTCGTTAAGTACAATGGCACGAGAATGTATAGATCATTCATTCTTTCAGCTGTCTTGTTAAAAAGATAAAAAACTGAATACAATATGAGAAACCGTTTATTATTATTATTTTGGATGCACCTATTTGAAAAATATTATTTTTCTCAAGTACGAGTGTGTGCATTCGAATAATATTTTGACCATGAAATAACTACTGATATTATTAGCTTTTTTAATTATGGCACGTTTTAATCTTTTGTATAATATTAAACAAATAAATAGTTATAAAAATTAATATTTGTAGTAAGAATTTTAATTAAAATAAAATATCTTATTGTAGGTATGTAGGTAATGTTTTTCTTTAGATAGATTATATTATTAAAACTTTTTTTTTCGGGAGGCATCATTAGAAAAAAAACAATTCTTTGATAACTTTAATGTGTATCATAATTATAAAATATGATGGTTGCATTCGTTGTTGTAAACAATTACATATAATTTAAACTAAAAAAAATGTATAAACATTATAGCTGATTCTGTTTAAAAAATATATATTTATTACGAGTCAATGTATTTTATTATTTCGCAAATTCATCAAATAATAATATGATTTTCTAAGATAATATTAAATATTTAAATGAGATTTTTCATACATTTATAAAAAAAAAATTAGCATCAAACGGATGCTGCGTGCAGTCTAATATGTCACTTCGTTGTTAAGATCAAACTTCAATAATTTATTTATTATTAGAATTAATGCTTCAACTACCTATGAAGTCCATTAGCCTCGTACTGTGTACAGTTGAGTGGTTGGTTTGAACACGTTTTGTATTTTTGGCAAGGATTTATTTTTAAAAATCCGGGTGGTCGCCCATTTGGGAGCTAACAACAACGGCCAGAACGTACACTCAGAGCGTTTCCGCAGTTGAGCGTACGATCGTGACGCACCAAGTCGCAATAATTTATATTTTTTAGTATCTTATTAAGACTGGAAATTCATTATATTTCGGCCAGAAAACGTGTTTTTTTCATTTTACACGAACACAGTCGATGACTACATAACTACCGATATCGGTCAACAATAATATTTTATTGTTGTTCGAAAAAGAACAAACAGCTGCACATATTGATTTTAATATTAAATATGAAATCACCTGTGAATTTCCACACAGTATGATCTTAAAGTCTAACCAAACACTTAAAACATAATATTTTTAAAAAGTTTTTGCGCTGATAAAAATGTATATATATTTATTTACTTTACCTCACTTTACCTCACGGAATATTTTTATAGCAATTATGAAATATAAAATCAAATTTTTGAATGGGCAGTTATAATCAGTAATAAGTTTATGATTTTAGATGAGTGGTTTGGAATGGCACAGGAGCGAAGTCACTCAACAAACTGTTAGTCCAAAACTTTAAATACTTATAATAACTATAATAAACTAAGTTTATACTCGTTTGGAATTCCATTCTAATATCTATACAACGATTCACACAGAATTATACTGAAAATGTGCGTGAAATTAAAAAGGGCATTAAAAAAAAAAAAAAAAAAACACTTGAAAAATTATAAAGATCAAAATTATATTAATGTATTTTGCAATAAATTATACTTCACCGTGGTGACAGTTTATATTATTGCCATAGACCTTATACGCATAAGGTCTATGAATTTAATGCATAAATTACGCGTGTGTTAGTGCACAATAAAATAAATAAAAATATTTGAACTTTTGCAGCACATTTTGATAATTTCCAATTAAATTTTCACTTTAGCCAACCTCCTCCAGTGCAAATAAACAACAAACCAATACCAAACTCCGATATAGCTAAATGTCTAGGTTTAATTTTCGATAAACGTCTAACGTGGGCTAAACACATTCATGCGACAAAAATTAAATTAAACAAACGACTCTACGCTCTCAGACCCATCCTTGGTAAATTCTCAAAACTATCCCTCCGAACAAAATTCACATATATAATCTCCTCCTTAAACCAATATGGTTATATGGTATACAGGTCTGGGGCACTGCCAAAAAATCAAACATTCAAAAAATCCAAGTATTCCAATCCAAAATCCTCAGACTTATTACCAATTGTCCTCCTTATATCTCAAATCACACCCTACACACAGATCTCCATATTCCTAAAGTCACTGAAACAGCCAAGTTATTTTACTCCAAATTCAGAAACCGCCTCCATAACCACACAAACCCTCATATTAAAAAATTACTATCCATCTCCATCCCTGGAAATCCTCCAAGAAGACTCAAGCGACAATGGCCTCGAGATCTTATAAATTAAAATTATTAATCATAAAATCATAAAATCATAAATAAATTGTAAATTCACGCCTAAGTGCCTTCGCTGGTTGGTTCTTCCCTCAAGATATTCAAGCTCATTAATTATAATTAAAAAAAAAAAAAAAACCATAATTTATGCTTATTGTACTTTTTTTTTATGTACAGATTGTATAATTTCTAGATTAAAAATAAAAAAATAAAAATAAAATTTTCACTTTAACTATGTTATAAAATATTATTATCGTTCAATTGTCTACGTTTCTCACTCATGTACCACAAAACCACCAACCATTTACCATTAGTTAAACGCCAAAGAAACTGTCGTTTATCGTAATTCAATTTTTAATCAAACATGATGACGATAACAAAAATAATAATAATATTAATAACAATAATTTTAATATATATTTCCAACCAAGAGATAATACTATGCAGTACGAAATTATAATTTTGATTTTAATTTCAATGTTTGGTAATATTATATTGCATTATTTTTCTTCGTTTATGTAATTCGATTTATTTATTATGTGTTAATATATTTAAAATATTGCTAGATTTTTTTAATCAAATATTAAATAAATTAATATGATGTAGTAAAATAATTTATATTATTTATGCGATGATAATATTGTATAACGACAGTTAAAATAACCAAATTATATTGAAGATAAATAGTAGTTTTAGGATAATATTTTAAAGCGTAATATTTTGTTAACATAATAATAATTACAATACCGTTAATCATTCAAATCTAGTACGGACCGTGTACTATCGTGGTAAGCTTCCGACTGTTTTGGTATCCAGTCCAGCGCGTGTTGTAAATTTCGCGTCAAAATAATGCCAAATTATTATGCCTCCGATTTACTGATCTTTGTGTTTTATGTTATCCCTCGAAAACAATTTCATGACAGTGAAAACGCCTAATATGTACATAACACCATAATATCGTAAATATAATAACTAATAATAATATTGTGATCGGCGGTTCCGAGTTGCGTGCGAAAATCGTTTTCTGGGTCGAATTGCGTGCGTGGTTTTTTCATAACAGGGTTGAGTTGCGTGCGCGGTTTTTCTGTGACAGAGCCGAGTTGCGTGCGAGATACAGTGTTGATGCCGCACAGTGTGCCAGATTTATTTACACTAAATAATTAAAGAATACATTTATTCTTCGAATACAAATTATTAAAACAATATTAATTCAAGTGATAATACAATAAAATTATTAGGTATCTCGTAAAAACGATTATATTGAAATATTTTATATGAGTAGCAAAAAATTTCAATAAATTCCAAACGAGTTAACATTTTATTTTGAAATTGATGCATATAGAATATAGATCGTTTAATATTATTTATCAAATTATCAGCTTATATCTTATTGCCGAAAAATCCCATTCCCTGCATAGTACATAATACCATATGATAATACCCATATACGAGTATAGCTATCATATCAGATACAGATATTACGATACCGGTTGTCTTTAAATAAAATATGCGCACGCAATTCAGCTCTGTCATGAAGAAACCGCGCACGCAATTCGGTTGTTGTCAAACATAGTTCTTTTTTTCCGCACGCAATTCGGATGCAGCCATTGTGATATTGTCATCTAGCTAAACTGTTGAAAAGACAAATCGATCGCTACAGAGTCAGTTATTGTAAACATTTATAAACAACGAGTTTTTGGTAATAATTTTTTTGGATACTCACTTAAAGTACCACTATACCATTAACATAATAATTTAATTGGCTTAGGCTCGTGTGCCAATAAAATCAAAGAGTCCCTCTTATGAATCATAAAAAACATTAAAACATAAATAATTTAAGCACATACAGACATCGCTAGCCTGTTTAAAAGCGTAAACTTTCACAAAAAAAAAATAAATAAATAAGTAAATAAACAAATAAAATTGTTCCGTAACATGTTAAACTTTTATTTTTTTTATATTTGCATATTTATTATTAATAAAAATAAAATCTAAATGAGATCGAGTTTGTACGCATAAAATGTTATTTGTTAATAATACAAAAGTACCTACTCTTTTCGTGCCTAGTAATTAATTATCATGAATAACTTTAAAAATTATATTTAAATCTGGCTTTTATGATTTTATTTATTTTTTAAATTAAATTGTTACCAAAAAGATATGTATGTAATATAATGAAATATTAAAACACACATTGTTACGAAATTATTTTTTTATCATTGAATGTTGAGTAATATTTATTTTTTTTTAAGTTGTCTTAATTAATTAATAGGTTTTGGACAGTGATTTTTATAAGTTTCAACTTAAAAATTAACCTTTCTTCAGTATATTATTCGTGTATACTAATGTTATGAATATAAATATTATACCCAATTTAAACATCTGAAATATAGAAGTCAATTGATAGTATCAATTTGATTTTGATTTGATATTTTTGGTCAAAGGCTAGGATTGGAATGTTATAGAGATCGTTAGTTCGAGTACAATGTAAGTATAGTGAAACCTCTAAAAACCGAATACTCTCGGTCTCTAATACATAGAAGAGTACGTACTAGAGGAGCTTTTACCGTGATTATTAATAAGGTAATATACGAAATATGACCAGACTTTACCGTTCAAATACAAATAGCAAAAACTGAACAAACTTCCGTCGGGGACAGCTGCCACTAGATAATATTGTTTTTTGGAAAACATCGTATGCAAGTCGTCGTTTCAGACAAACTTTTGCCGTTTGATGTTATCGTGGTTTATTCATAACTGAATGTTTTAATGGTATACCTACGCTTCTACGTTGATTAAAAACATTACTTATTATCGATTTTGCCGAGTGTATGTATTTTACAAAACTATGAACTGCTTGAGTGAAACGTACTGTTATTAAAGCTTCGATTTCACATCATTTCGCAGACTTTATGTTTATACACAATAATGTGGCAATCACGAGCGATTGACTTCGGTCTTGACTATATACCGAAGAAAAGGAATTTCATTTGCTATTATGATAACACACGTCATAAAATTACATAATGGTTGGTTTATTATTTTAATGTTATGTGACCAGCAGTCATAATAGGTGTTTTCGGTTACCGTGAAGCAGTTAATTTTTTTTTATATAAGCCCAAAACAAATGCTCAACCGGAAACACTCTTATGAAAGACCATACGAGTTGAAACACCGTCGAGAGATTTTGGTTATACATATATTACAAATACCTATTTAAGTTTGGAAAGTGATTTAAAAGTTTGGCAATAATTTTATACACTGCGCAATCCGTGTACATGGAGTTATGTTCGAAAACAGTTTCTCAGTCAAATGTTCAAGCATTTGTGGTTTGCGTTTTGCACGCGATTCACGGAATTGATGCCACGTGAATTTTAATATTATTGAATATTATTATGTTATTAGATTATAATATTATCTTCGAAAAGATCTGATTTTGTTCGCTCCTAGCCAACCAAGCGTTATGTTTTGGATCGTTGACTAACACATTGATTTAAATAAACACCAGTTGTTTTCGCGCAGTTTTTTCAAGGACTTAAGCTTTGACACGTGAGTTGGGAAAGTGTTATTAGAATCACCACAAAGCCATAACAGAACTGCTGTGATGATTTTTCGACGTCTACACAATACCCTTCTTTACGATCTATTCGAATAATTTTCCAAAATATAAATAATTGTCCAATAATTGTCTTTTTCATAACTAAAAAATGAATTTGTAATTTGGATTGTTAATAAGTTAATTTAGTCACAGGTTCAATACAGTTCGATTTTTTTTTTTAAATTAAATATATTTTATTTTTTATGCATTTTAGTATGAAATTTTACATAGTAAAAAAAATTAATGATTATATAAAGTAAAAAATATAATGATGTACTTCAACCATCGTATATGGTAGTCATGCAGGCCTTTTAAAATGTGACATGGATTTTGGACTTGATTTTTTTTTAGCTTTCAAATGACATTATTTACCCCCTTCTTAGGAGGCAAAAAAACCATACAATTGTAATGTAATATATAGTAGGTTTTAAAAAATCTTCTAATCAAAGGAATCCGATATTCGTATTAAATCGTTCCACATAACTTGTTTTAAAAGCTTACTCGTAATGTTATAATAACAATAAAATTAAAATAATTGAATTCAGAAAAACTAATAAAAGCTATTGTATTTTTATTCTATTTAACTGAGGTCTGATGCTATATAAAAGGACAGTTAATATCCTATCGATTGATGTTTCATTTGTAACGATTTGTAATACTGATCTCATCATAAAATGTGTAACTAAATATGGGAAAATGAATTTCTTTATGACTGTACTGGTGTAACCATTACAAGTTTTTGACTCTTACTTGAAACGAGTACCAAGTATGTCTATTTAAAACATACAATTCGTTGTAATTTTTTCTAAAATATTAAAAATTTAATTTTTATAATTAATTTAATTTTTAGTTCTTTGAACTTGAAAGAATCATTAGGTGATTGTTTATAGAACTAATCGAAAACTCGATTCTATAAGTATAAAAAAAAATAACGGTGTGACGGTTACGTAAAAACATCATTGATTTTTCTAATTTCAGAATGTGCATAAATGTTGAAATTAGGACTATAAATCGTTAAAAATAAAATAAAAATCGATTGGATATTTTTTTACTTAGATATTTACTTTGGTGGTACTAGGGTAACGGACCTCTGACCTTGCGCGGTGTTACTTGTTAAAAATTAAATCCTCGAGGATTTACCCCTTCTTAATCTCCATAAAATGTAAGTTACGCAGATATTTAAAATAGTTTTTATGAATATATGTTAATTGAGTATAAATCATAGGTTTATAATTATATCTCCAATCGTAACAAATATTTTTATGCCAAGTCTAACATTTTATGATAGTCGGCCGAAAACAAACTGTGGATTTGCATAGAAGATATCCGTTTTATGCGTTTGGTTTTATTTAATAGATATATTTATTAATTAAAGTTTATCCTACACGGCATTATCTGTGACAAATTAACTTATGCCAGTGGATTAACCCTGTTTTAATCTTCGTTAAATATAAACTACACATATTTTTAAAACAGTTGGTTAGGTGGTTTTGATCAAATACAAAATACATGTATAAAATTATATCCAATTATAATAACTACCTATTTTACTTTCAGCAACGTGTGATTGTAAACTCTCCTGATGGTAAACTCTCCCGGGTCTACTCCAGTACTACCTGACGGAAACGTGTAAACTCTACCGGGTTTATTCCTGTACACTCTCCCAGGTCTAGTAATAATCATAAAATAAATTTAATATACATTTAAGTTGCGTTTAAAAATAGCCGATCATGTATAATAACAATATAAATTAATGTCTTTAGATGCTATGAGCTATAATATTATAGTCAAACTTGAAAATACAATAAAAAATAAAATTTTAAAAAATCTAATATACATTTAAGTTTCTTTAAAAAATAGTTAATAATAATAATAATAATAATAATAATAATGATATAAGTTACAAATACAAAATATACGTAAAAATGTTAAAATCATTGTTTATGATAATAAGAACATACAGATTTTCAAAAAGTTAGGGAATCTATTTTTTTTCCTAAAAACGTCGTTTATCTAAGTCTTGGACACAATCGATTGTCGGTCTTAGAAAATTTAGCTGGCATGTAGGTGGAATGTTGCAAATGTATTAAAAATTATTTTTTGACCTTTATGACAGTTTATGCAATCGTTCGTAATATTACGGACTGGTGGAAAAAAAACGTAAAAAGCCAGTTTGGTTAATTTTTAATACAAACATATTTTGAATAATGCATTTATGGTGTTATACCTACTGAGCGATGTCGATAGGTCGTACGATAGTAATACGCACGTGGCGCTAAAATCGTTTTTCTTCTCTCGTGTATAGTATAATAATCCAAAAAATTGAGAAATTCCGATGAGTTTTCACGTTCAATTTAATAACCGGAGGAGGCCTGAAGCCCTGTCTGCGCCACATAAAAGCCCGTTTTCGGCCGACCAAGATAAATGCGTTTGTATACGCAAAAGGAGACCACTCTCGTATAACGATGGACGGACACGGCGGCGCCGGCACTCGATTTTCCGGGAGCAGTGGTGGGCGGAGAATGGCTGAAAAGGACTTACCTGTAAATATTTTCTGCCCACGTCGAGCCATATTTTCAAGCACACTTGCACCGATAAACCATTGTGATAAGTGCTCTGAAAGGGTTTTCCTACGATTAATTTTTGCCACGCCGAATCCCGTACACTTTTTTCAAGCGGAATTCTAAACGAGCATCAACCACTGTTGTCGTTCCCTAAGCACCTGCACATAAAAATCCGTTTCATCGTCGAAAATCTAAAAGCCAATATGTTTTTAAAATATTCGGGTGCAACCCATGGACAGCTGTTATTTAAAAACACGTAAGTAGGTACATTACAATAGATATTTATGTACAATTTCTGATATTCGATTTTGAAGAAATTTCTGAAATAAACATTATTTTCAAACTTAATTTTTTACATAAGCGTGAATATATTAAGATTGAAATTTGATTTATATTTCATAAAATTAAAAATTAAGTATAGAAATTGTATTAATTTAAATATTTTATTTTAAAACAAAATTAATAAATACAAAGGTAATGATAATAGTTAATATTTACGTAGAGTATAATAGCATTCATAGTATAAACATTTTACTACAATGGAAATTATTATGAAAAAAAAAAAATAATAATAATAATAAAATATTTTTATTTGAAATTTCTCAAATTTCTAAAATGGAAATTTCCAACTTACATCACTAATGATAGGTACGTACGGTGGAATGATATGGAGGGTTTATTATTTTGGTATTATACATCACTTTTGTGGATCAGAATAATTGAAATTCGTAATATTTATTATTTGCAAATGGCCATTTTGGAATTCCGTAGGTATACATAATTTATTAATATATTGTGATTTTTTTAAAAATATTCATTTATATTCGCCTTTCAATATTTCTATAGTCATATTGTGTATTCTATAGTATAAATCAATTTATGAATTAATATTTTACAAACATTTCACTTACATGATTAAGTGTTTCTTTACAATACCGTTTTAATAATTCATTTTTATCGCGAAAACATATCATAATCTACAGTAAGTTTAAAATATTTTAAATGAACTCTAATGAATTTCTCTGGATAACATTATTTTATAATCACGAATGGTAATAATTAATTTTAATTGGTTTGAAATTTATTTTCAGTTTTGAAATTATGTACTGTTATTTACTCAAAGGTTAACAAATATGTATAAATGCATTTTGGTGTAAATTTATTATTAATGTTCGTTATAATGAAAAAAAAAAAAATTATTTATTAATAAATGATGAATATTAATAAAAACAGCTCCACACTGTCTATTTATATTATTTGCTTAGTTCGAATGAATATTTTTTGTGCAATGGTTAAATGAGTTTTTTTTTTATCCTTAACGATATTCCTGTTACTGAAAAATGTATTCATAGATATATTGGAATTTAAAAAAAAAATGATATGTTGGCCTAATCAAATTTATTCGGGACAAGCTGGATGAATGAAAATTTAAAATCAAATCTGATTAACTCTAATTAGTCATTAAAGTGATTCTGAATTAAAATTATATTTACTGTGAAACAATTATTAGCATTATTATGGTACCGGAACGATGTAATGGAAATGCGAAAATATTAGTATTGGAAAATTGTTACTAGCAATAATTTTTTGCTCTACGAATATTTAATGCATTCGATAATGGATATTCACATCAGTGACGTCAATATATTTACGAAGTTCCAAATTATTATCTTGCTATTATCGTAAGAATATTTTGTTAATATTTTGCAGTGAAGCAGAAAATGCTTTTATTCACGAAATCTTGGCCGTCATCGACTTAAAATTAAGTATACTTTTTGGGACAATTATTTTCTCAGTTTTAGATTCTGCTACGTACAGCCAGGAGTGTATTAGTTTTACAATGACCTTTTTTATTCTTCTAATTTTATTCATAATATTTTTCAGCTAACACATAATTAAGAACATAACGATCAGACAAAAAGTTTCAAATATGATGATACCTCAGTTATAAGGACATGAACATTATTCTTATGTAGACAGCACGCTATGAAGAACGCTAATATATTTTATTTAAAAATGTAAATTAGTAGAAAACAAACCAGCAACCACTCTTGAAAATTCGGATAATTACAAGAAACGATAGTTAATGAATGACAATATAGATTTTCAATCAAAATATTATAGAAGTGGCTTTTATTATTGAAGATATTATCCAATATCAGGTCTTATACATATTTATCCCTAAACATAATGGTGACCTCATAGATTTTGGAAAGCAACCAAGTATGTGTTTACATAAAAGGTACCTACTTCCTAGTTAATTCTTGTTATTCAGTGTGAATCATTGGAATGGTTTTAAAGTTTGGCTATAACTAAATATTAATTCACTAAAACTATTTAATAACTATGCAGTAAAACATTGTCATATTACTAAAAATTCATAAGTACCTATTAACGATTAATTATAGAAAAACTATTTCGAGTAAGCTTTTTTTTTTTTTAAATACATTATAAATGATAAAAAATGACTATTATGACTATAGAAAACTATTTATGACTTTTACAATCAAATAACATGACATTTTTTTATCATTATGTTTTGCGTGCCTGAACGACCATCAGTCAGATCAATGATAATATCACGTTATTATAGATAATATGCTTTATTTAAATTTATAATATTTTATTTGATACTTTGAGAATATAATACATTTTATAAACATACAGTTTAAAATCTTTTGTCACTCTTTTTTTTCGTCATCAACAAAGTTGTTGAAAATCCAATTCTTTAAATTTATAAATATACTCATGAACAGGGCCGGATTAAAGGGGGGGAAGAGGGGGCATCTGCCTCCGGGCGCAAGATTTTAAAGGCGCAAAGTTTTGAAATATTGTGGGTACCATTTAGAGTGAAAAAACTATTAGCGATTACGACAGTGTACACGGCGCGCAAACTCACATACACGTTTTCACGAATTTACCGATATCTGAATTACAAATAATAACTACAGTCACAGAGTCCGCGCCATAATAATAATTAATAATTAAATAAATATTAAATCATGTTTACAAAATTGTTATTTTAATAAATGTATTTACATTGTTTAGGTATATAGTAATATTAAAAAGATTGTTTTCATATAATTTTAATATATTTCTAATATTATATAATAAATGCCAAATTATAGTAAAACAATGTTATTTTTATGTATTATTAAAAAGTAGTTCTTAATTTTAGGTAGGTTTGCCCCGGGGCGCAAAAAATCTTAATCCGGCCCTGCTCATGAAACATATTTTCAAATCGAATTATTAATTAAAGACGTATTAGAATCAAATATTGTACGAGTTTCTTTAGAGTTATTTTATTTTGTTTTCTAATATTAAAAGGTCTGTGGTAAACAGTGAATAAGGTATGGAGGGTATTGGTGGTATAAAAATAAACGGAAATGAGCATGCATGGTGAATGACTCTGTTTATTGTGGCGTGTACATATTATACGGTATAAACCATTTCTCAACATGATCTTTTATCTTTTATGTGTGTATGTGTGTCTGTACTCGCTTGCTTCAAGGAAAGAAAGAGATAGAGAGACGGAGCTTAGGACGTATGTAGAATGTGTTGACATTCTGCAAGTAGCTCAGTAAAACGCCAAAATCAAAGAGTCTTAAGTCTAAGGTAGGAACATACAAATATGATATACGTAGGTATTATGAAAGAGCGTGTGTGTGCACACGAGCGCGTGTGTGTGTACTGACGATTTCACACACTTAAGCGGGCCAAACTTAGTTATTTGGCGACACACTTAGTACTTACCGTATAATAAAATATACGAGGAGTATTATATATGATATATGTGAGCAGTTGTTTTATCTAGGTACCTAACTATATGGTGTACGGGTGATATCGCGGGTCGCACGAGTTGCAATGATATATATTTTAATGTGTACCATATAATACTCGTAAACGCTACAAAACTAGAAAACAAAATTATTTTATATATTATTATTATGATCGTTACCTATATTATACGCAGACGCAGCGCTCCATTATAACACACGCCAAGCACACTCCGCAAGGAATGTGTTAGAGGGATGCCACATAGAATACAGGGTGATTCTTTTATCAAACAACACTCATTATTTCAAAAACTATTGACTTTTTTCAATTTTTTTTTTTTTCAAAATTTTAAATCCATCTTGTTTTAGAACTATATATTTTTTTAAATATGTTCACCCTTATATTTATAAGGTAAACCATTATCAACTTTTGATTTTCGAATGAAAACCTATACTTAAAATTTCATAAACTAAAAAGGCTATTTTTTCAATGAATTTTCACGTTTAAATTTTAAATTTTCGTTAATTTGTTTACGAGATATAGCCTCCCAAAGTTGGATGGTTTTGGGTGGTGTTTGTGTGTTAGCTGTATGTTAGATGGTATTACACACGAACACCATATAAGTGTTGTTTGATAAAAGAATCACCCTGTATAATTTATCCCTTCCACCATTAACCATCACCCATCACAACCAGGGTTTTGATAAAATCACATTTTGTGGTACTAATTCCTAAAAAAAATATTATAGGTACCTTACAAAATCCATTTAATTAATATAAAAGACTAAATTAAAATATAAACGCTGTTTTCGATTATTTCATTTCTTCTTTAAAATGCAATCATTTGGATAATTTTTACTATTTGTATTTAATTTATGTTTGTATTATTTGTATCAATCAAAGAAGATCCCTTAAATAGATCGTTAATAAAGATCTTCAATAATTAACTCGTTAACAGTACCGGATCTACAAATTATGCAACCCGGGGCACAACATAATATTAGCGCCCCTAAAAGTCACCAAATCATAAAAATGATGAGTTTAAAATTTGAAATTTGCGCCCCTCTATGATAAGCGCCCGGGGCATGGGCCGCGGATCGCCTCCCCCCCCCTAGATCCGGTACTGCTCGTTAATTTGAAATAAATGTGAAAACGAGTGATTTAAGATCAATAAAATTATGCTTACGTGTTACAATTATTTTCTTTTAAATGTATTTATGTAAACAATCAATCAGCAACAAACATATTTAAGATTTATGATTTTTTTTTTACCAAACAATATTGTTTTATTTGTATTGCTCATATTTTGTTGGCTAAAAATCTATTTAAACTTAGTAATATCATTAAAATTTATATGTTTAAAGGGATATTCTAAGATTATGACCTATACAGCATGCATAGCACTTGTCATTATACATTTATTTTAGGATATTATACTCACTTCAACAATCTTTCTAACAATCATTACCTGATACGTACAAAACTATGTTATTATACCATTATATTGCTTAGAAAGAAAAAAATGTACGCCTGTACTCTGAATAATACATGATATTTTCCTTTTCAAAAGTGTTTGATGAAGTCAAATTGTATATAATAATATTATCATTTCAATTTATAAACGAATAAATTAAAAATATGAATAACACAATTAATTTAAATTAAAAAAAAAAAAACAAACAAATTTTTATAAATTAATATCTTTTTATTCGTGGTACCTGCATATCATTTTAAAAATAGTTTGATTCTTTTTTTTTTTTTTTTGGTTTGAGTACACCAGTTACTTGTGAGCTCTAGTAAAATATTATCAAACCTACATAATGTTTTATCTATTCAATACTAAAAAATTGGATTTTCATTTCGAAACAATTGTTTTTCTACATTCGTACAAAAGACTGATATCTTGATTGATATGGAGTAATTTCAGCCATCGAAATAAATTACTGAACGGACGGTATTTTACGTATTTTTTACTGATAACAACGTTGAATTGAATTTGCATGTAAATTTCAATGATATCTTAACACGCATTATACTAAATACAAACAGGAAATTAAGGACGGAATTGTTCCTGCAGGATGAGAAACGATTTTGAGCTTATATTTTTCATCCTTATAAAATCTAAAAAAAAATAACGCTTCTCAATTTTAAAATCGTTTCATCGAGTGCTTCAAATGTTTTATTTTTAAATTTAATACATATTTCTACTGCCATCATTTTAATATTCATTATTAATATAAACAATTGAACAATTCTACATAATATTACAATTAATAAAATATTATTATCATACCTACCAGATAATATTATTATTTATTAAAGCTCATAAAATTAATTGAATGTTCGTTTCGGTTCAGTATGCTATTATTCGTTATCGTATATTCTTTCGCTTTTATTTTTTTCTAAGTCAACTAGGTAGTTTTAGGTTTGACGATAATTTATAATCGTTTAACAGTATAAACCTTTTTTTTTTTTTTTTTACTTAAAACAAATACCTATCAGCGTAGATATACAAATTTCAGCGTATTTTATTATTTTTTGGATAAATTACTGTGTAAATTTAACGGTTAAAAATATTACTTTTTATTTTTACAGTAAATGCATTATTTTCCAGCAAATTTTTTTTGCTAAAACAAAAACTACACACCCTTTTTGTATCCATATACTCACTATATATGTGTATTTTATACACTTAGTAGCTGAACTTCGTCCAATGATTATTTTAATATACTACACGCTTACAATGTATTAATTATAACGATCGTTTTGTAATTTTGTAAAAAATAAATGTTTCTAATTTTTTTTTTAAATATTTGTCAAAATATAAGTCACGTTAATTTGGTTTTTAATTGGTGATAATGTGATTCATATGATATCGTAGGACAAAAAATGCTCCTAAAAAGTTACGATATCTACAGAACTAATTTCGTATTTAACCAAACAGAAACGAACCGTTCCGTATGATCGAATCATTTTGTGCGAATAATATTGACACAGTCGTTTATTCTGTAGACCAACAAAGTAGTCTATATAGTTTATTTATTAAATATCAAACTTTGTGTCATAAAAAATAGTTATATAATAATATCTCTTTTATGAGTATAGTATTGTTATAAAGATGACAAAACACCATTTTGGAGCGCTGATCCCCCGTTTTCCCTCTAGCGGTATTCTTGTTGAGACCGATATGGCGATATCACAAAAAAAAAAAAAACAAACATTTCAAAAAAAAAATTGTAGTCACGCAAAACTTCTTGATTCATTTCCATTCTGATTTTGCAGGTGGAATGTTTTCAATACGTTTATATTAGGTAGGCTTTTACCACGTCCAATTTTTGAAAAGTTACAGAGACGACTGCTTGTGAAATGAATGCGTATGACATTGGAACCACTTTTGATTTAAAAACTTGGGACTTGGAGAATGTCATGTGATTTTAGCTTTTCCATATCAGAGTTTAAAACGTGAATATTCTATTTGTAATATCCAACAAGTTCATAGAATATCCTGATAAGTTACAGTGGCGTATTTTACTTGGTTGTGGTGAACCTAAAATTATCATATTATACAAGCTTAAATTTTAGCCATTTTATGTTACTATTAAATATTTTTATTTATGTGTCTGATAACGTTTTTCCAGCAGACATTATGATAAATATTTGATTTCAAAGAGATTTTGGGTAGAATTTTTAAACTTGCTTGTACTTTTCCTCCGTAAAAACCAATAATTACTCTAGTCATGGATGGGGGTGGGGGAGGGTGATCATCTCATCCTCTCCTCAAATCCTCAAATACGCCACTTACAAGTTTTCAACTCTATCGATAATCAAGTGAAATCACAATTTGCAGTGAATTATAGTCGTAATTTCAAAACTTCAGATCGCACAAGTTTATAAGTATTTGCATTTATAATATTATATATAAGTATACAAATTTTAAAACTAAACGATTAGTATGATATCATAACACTCCAATCATTTTATTCTGTATAATTGATTTTTGGTATTACATAATAATATTATATATTATGAACTAATGTGGGACTATATACACTTTGGTTATAATTTAATATTTTATGACTGAAGCGTACAACAATATAAGAAATGTGAGTAATATGGCCCGTGACGTAGTCGAAAAACTAACTTGTTATTTGTTCGAATTAAAGTGCAGTGTAATGGGTGGTGATGTATCTGTTATTTGCCTAAACGTCCGAAAACGTTATGCATGTAAATTTTGGTTGTAAATAAATTAAATAATAATATAATATATTGCACAAACACCGAAAATCACTTAAAAAATACAAATAATTTCTGAATTGTTTTCATTTAGGTCACAGAATAAACTCCAGTCTTAGTAAGTTCTTAAACATAATTTAATTCCATATTTTCGCTCTTTACTTGCGAAACTTTTCAACAGAAAAAAGAGAACGTACATCAGTTTTGGAACAGTTTAGCTATCCATTATTAAAGTGTTTTATTTTTAATTCAGTCTACGAATATACACAAAATATTTTTATTTTATTATTTTTACAATATAATACATAATATCATTATATATAAGTGCGTGAAATAACACTATTTCTGTTAAGTACTCAAAACATAAAAACTACTCAAGGATCGAAACACTTTAAACGCCTCCATTAAAATATCGAGGGTCTGTTCAATATACCATCATAAATACTAAAAACTATTATAAGTCATATCGTAAAAAAAAATTGATATAAACATAGTTCTCGTCCATATCATAACATTAGAATATTTTATACTCAAGCTATTACCTGAGAAAAAATAAGATACAAAGTCATAACACTAAAATGTCGAGTAGATCATCATGATAATATTGGATGCGTTTTATTAATCAACATACACTTTTTGAGGATTAGTAAATAATATAATATGGTAATGATACCATAATAATACTATAATTTTTGTACAGTGATTAATATTGAGAATAATATCTTAGAATGCTGTTAATACATTGGGTAATTCTTAGAAAACAATATCATACATTACAAAATTCCAAATCTTGGAAATTATTTTGGTGCAATCGTTAATATTAATTTTCATAATATTGTATTAAAAATATACCAACTAAACTGTTCATTTCCTCTCACTAATTATTATTAAACTCAAAACAAACGTCATACTCTCATGGTCTTAGGGCGTGGGTACACAGTTTTTTTTTTTTTGTCACAATGATTATAATAATAATAATAATTTCCCCATATTCCGGCGGTTTAATTGATATACTTCCGTAGAAAAAAATGTTTATTTCCTGTGGTGACGGTTGGTTTATGTGGTACATAGCATGATATAATAATAATAATAATAATATATAATATGGCTCTGGCCCAAACAGTTATAGTCTTACGATTGTGGTCGACGTCGAACGGTTAGTTCCGACCGACTCGGTGCAATGCCACAATGCCAAAAAAAAGTAAATGAATTTCGAGTTAATAAAATGAATTGAAACAGAAAAAATGGACGAGTTAAATGTACCAATTAAGTAATGAATTCTGTTCTGATCAATAATAAACATATACATATATAATATTATAATATCATATAATGAAATAATAAGAAAAAAATCTGTTACTAACATTATTCTAATATACCCGGCGTAACGTTAAATTCGCCAGTGTACCTGTTTTGCCTACTCAAGACGCCGTGTTACAAAAATCGTATAATCTGAGATTTTAACTAAGGAAAAAATATTGTAGTTTTAAATTTTTAATTCATCGATAAATGTAAAAACATATACTAACCCACGCGAGATATTGATTCAAGTTTCTCTGACTTTTTATGCAAATTGAAGTAAACTGGCAACAACAATACATACTATACTATACAAAACCTAAAGTCATACGGCTATTATATATAATATTATTATCGCTATAATTTATTGTAGTAATATACTATCATTATTCTTATTATTAGGTTTAAAATAAATATATATATAATATTTGTAAATGTGTTTTTTGATAATAGTAAAACTGCAGTGTATATTAATTTGTGTAAGTGCTAGGGCTTTAGATCGATTTTAAATATTTATAAAAATCGTTCCAAAATGCATCCAAGAAATCAAGTGATATAAAAATCAAATATTTTTTTTAATGACATTTAAATTTTATATCGAAACCGAAAAACATCGAATTCATTAATTCATACTAAAATAATAATTGTTTTAAATGTTTTATCATTATATTTAAATCGATTTAAAATTTACAAAAAAAAAAAAAAAACTATTTAAATATACAATTCAACAGAAAGAGATAGGCCTATAATTCTGTGCATGTGTAGGTAGTGTTAAATAACAAATATTTCGTATTCTTAGACATTATGTTATACAACCGTGGGAACGATGACAGGTTTCTCATAGTAAAACATTTTAAATGGAAAAGAAGAAAAAATATTATGTACAAAATCTAATCAAAAAATCATAATACAACTAAATCAATATTGCGTGTAACAAAATAAAAATCATAGAACTATAATATTTATATTATATTATTTTAATCTATATTAAAATCAACATTTTTTATTTTGATATCAATCTCTGGTTAGTTCGGATATACTCGTACCTATTACATATGCAATACTATTATCAATGTTTTTTTATATAATACTTAATTGACTAGAGTCTGTCCGGGTTGGAGGTGGTGTTGTAGGATGACGGGAAACACTGTCGGTCGGTGGTGTACAGCATGTAATATGCGTAGCCGTGAAACTTTTTAATTAGGTTTCGAGCACCAGAAGTCTGAAGTGGTCCCCGGGGACCTTGGATCTCGGAGGGGGGCTATTTGTCAACCCCGAGGGACCGGAATTGTTTCCGGGGCGACGTGCAGCGATTTGCGAGTCACTTTCTCCGGTTCAAAAAGAGCAAAAACCTCGTCTGACGGGTGCGGTGCGTTGGCTTGCCGGTCATTAGTCCGATCCGTCAGAGTCCGGACGTCCGCCCCGCCGCCGACTGATACGCGAAATACGTAAAACTCGCTAACAATTTGAGAACAGCAATTTTTTTTCTCACTTGGGACTAAAACGTGGGCCACAAGCTGGTATTAACGTGAACAAAGTTTAATGTATATCACCTTACCACTGCTGCAACTCTACGGCCTACGTACACGTAGTTATTCACATTCTTCATTAGTTTAATATATAGGTGACGCGTATTTATGAGTGGTATACCAATGCTTAACCGTACCTACCATAACGTGATGCGTGGTTCAAACCACGATAAACGTTACGTATGAGATAAATAACAATAATAATGTACGATTTCAATTAGCAGCGTTGGCTATAAGTTTTTGGGTGCCGCAAATAATGGTAACACGCCGAAATGATTGCAATAAATATAATAATAATAATATGTTATATCATTACATATCGTTTAATCATCGTGTACAGCGACACTATTCAAATAATTATAGTTTTAGTTATCATTATTAAAACAATCGTTATTGTTGTGGTCGATACAGTTTACACACCGAGACAAAAGTTTATAACAACGAACTATCACCCATCCTGGCTGCAAATGTGCGTTAGGTTTTATAATCTCCAAGCTACTGTAACGCTAAAGGTACACAACTCGTCTGATTGTTGTACGTCGCGTTTTCACGGATAGGGGCCATGAAAAGTTTAGCAGATTAACAATTTGATATATAAAATATATATTTATATTTAAACAACGCGCTTAGATTCAATATTTACATAATATATAACTTAACTACTAGAATATTGCTAGGACTATATCTTAAAAACAAATGCAATGGGATTGCGGGTTAGATCTCGTACATGTATGGGAAGTTCTTATTTATTTAAATAATTTGACAACAAAAAATAAGGCATAAGCAGATATCACAACTCTGTTGTACACTAGTAGATGTCAACTGTCGAGTACATCTCTTCATTGAGTAAGTCTCTAAACATATTCATTTCCTAGTTGCAAAAAAAAAATAATAAATATGTAATAATTGATTAAAAGTACTGTTGAAGACACCAACTAGATCCAGTTATAAACTCTTGAATTTAAAATTGAAGCATTTTTTTCCACAATTAATCGATAATACACACTTCTGGCAAAAAAAAAAAACACACACACACACACGCATAATAATTTTCCCAGAATTTAAACTAATATAAATATAAACCATGTAATTTTATTGATAAAAGACAATAAATTGATTTTTGGGAATTTTCTTTCTAAGAAATACATTTGTCGTTATATTTATTACCGATCATGATATTAAGCTAGCATTTTAGCATGCACTTGTAAATATTATTATTTAACGGTATACATTTTCTATTTTAAATTCTTTTTAGAAATCTCATGAAATACCTATTGTGTGTCTGGAATTTTTTTTAATCTAAAAATTTGATAAAGAAACAGATCGGTTCAACAATACTACAACTGTAGTGAAAACATTACGTAAACTAGGTGAAAATTAAAACGTAAAACGAAGCGTACCAAATTCGAGGTACTTGTAACATTTTATTTTATTTTTTCCAACTGTCGTGATGATAAAATACGGTCAATTCATATTTTTATACTCGACCAGAGTAAAGTTTCGAGCTTTGTTATACTTTACGTCATTCGGAAAACATATCATTAGCCGACGAATTTTAATAATGTTTGGAGTTTTTTTTTGTCCTGTTGGTGTCCCGAAATTATAATGTAATAATAACATAACTTATCGGCCAAAGTTTTTACGCTGCTACAAAATAATATGGAGTTGAATAAAATATGTCTTTTTATAAATTATAATAAAAAACACCAAGGCGGAGGAGACCGTTATTGTTGTTGTGATCGGTGTCGTTGACGTTGCTACTGCTGTTGTTGTTATCTGCTGTAGTTAATTATCTCATTTTTCACCGTTCACGTCGTCACGAGCTCGGCCTTAGCTCACGGTGATAACGCATTTAGCTCCACCAAGTGGTTTTTGCAGAATACCACAAATACTATCCTCTTAACACTCGCTCTCCACTGGTTTTGAAGTCGATTGGTGGTGTGGACGTGTAGTAATATTGGAGATTTGTGTAAGCCATCCGGTCCCGGAAATGCATCCATTACTATATAATATCGATATATTATATACTTATTATTATTGCGCTATTATTACGATGTACGGTTTCTGCAGGAGTCGGACGTCGTGAAAATTTTCCAATACATTTTTTTTTCTCTAAGGTTTCCTTTTGGTTTTCGTTCTCGCCAAGGTCCCTCGCTAGGACTGTAATAATAGTCAGCTTTGGACGGTATACTGTGGCTGACGATAAAACTTCGCACGTGACATCCAATTAAACACCAAACTACGATGCACAAAATATATTATATAAAACGTACAGGTATAGTGTATATTGTAGCTCAGGCGCGTCGTTATAATAATATATTATAGCACATTTAGAATAGTTCTACCAACAACAGCAAAACTCGCTCAGACTTAATAACATCTGCAGTTGAATAATATTGTAATATTGTGTGCGTACAGTTACCTCAACAACATTAACGTCTCCCAAAAATCGGCTAAAAATATTAATGCTAAAAGTTGCAACCTGCAAAATATGTTATGCTTTCGAACCAATTTATAATTTATTTTGTTTCAACCTTCGACTAAGGCATATCCTCTATTTTTTTCAAATATTCTTAAATTAGAATAATTGAATTTAAAAAAAAAAATTGTTTTTATATATTCACATTTTAAAAAGAAAACTCGATGAACAGTATAACTGGAAACAATTACTGAAATATTTGTTAAACCGAAAATATTATCAGGTATTTTCAATAAACTCATCAGGATGAAAATACAAACAAGATAAATTCGTTTTTCAACATCGGCATGCTATATGTATCTGATATCACAGACGTTTCGTGGCTACATTTTTATACCACAACTACGCGCCATTCAGAAAGAATCCTTAAAAATAAACAAGTTCACCGTTGGTTAACTATTTACAGCTACATGCTGAAGTAAAACTTCTGCGAATTTGACATTTATTATTATTATTTTTTTTTATATACTTTCATTGTCCGTCTGCGGCAGATGTGTAATGTATTGGAAATAATAACGGCAGTCATAAAAATAACCGAAAACAAAAAATAATCACAATAATATTATTTGTATTTTCATCGATTTGAAAATAACTATTATTTCTGTTTAATGTTCAGACAGATATAATAATAACATATGAATAAAATGAACATACGTAATAATATAACAAAGCTCTAAAGACAACCTGACACGTTCTTTTCGTCAAAAACGTCATCCAAGAAAACACGCGTACGATGACGAGATAATCAAATTACTGCTGTATAATGCTGCTGTGACTGCTATTCAGCTGGTACATCGGCTGCCGTTTGTTTAATATACACGTCAAGATCGTAAAAATAATATACGAAAGTTTTCACTCAAATTTTATTATTATTGATTCATCAGGTCTTAAAAAATTTGAATTAAACACGATAATATTACATATTACTCAATATTATACGAGTTACCTTCATATTAAATTTCGTTAGATTATATTATGGATTATAGTGATGATGTCGTGTGTGGTATATCATTCACTAATTTTAAGTTGATATCCAATAAGACTTTTTTGAATGTAAGGTTTTTTCATTTCAAAAAACATTTGCGTAATAATATTATTACGCTATTGTTATATTGAATCGAATTAGTTTTATAGAATAGTATTATTTATGCTATAATTACCTGAGCATATTAGTTTGTTAAAAAGTTAATTTTATGTTATTTTACGTTATATTAAAAAAAAAAAAAAAAACATTTAACTTAAGGGTGATAAGTTAAGTTAACTGTAAGTTTCCATATCTTAACTTTTAACTAATCTGAGTTAATAACTTATATTATATCTATTATATAACTCTTAATATTAAACTTTTTTAAATGATTTTTTTCAATTTAACTATAAGCTCAATTAAAAATTATCTTTGATTTGCAGAGGCTTGGTTATTACAAACATGTAAAGACTGTAATTTGAATTCTAATGTGTATTGAGGCATTGTCTTTGACATGCCTCAATAAAGTTGCTCCCGAACATTCTAAACATAAAAATATCATAAGATGTGATAATAATGTATCAACTCTTTTTTGCTAAATGTCTAATAATACTAGCACAACTGACTTAATATTTCTGAAATATTATACATAATATGTATCCTTCATTTAAATTCTAACATATTTTCATCTAAAAATCATCATCGATAATAATAATAATATTATATTCTGTATTATATATAATATTCTGGCTAAAAGAACAACACTTACTAATAAAATATAAATTTTCGGTTTGGTTTTAGATCGTACAAGTAGATATGACTTGTTTTCATTGTAAAATAGAATTATTTGGAATCGATTTCCCCAAATGGTTTTCATGTTTCGTTGACCAGAACTGTATATCAATATTATATGTCATTTATAGTATAGGAAATAAGAACATTTCGAATAACTTATTATACGTACAATAAAAATGAACCGACAAACGATTAAAACTGTAGAGCCGAAAATGTACTATTCTGTAATAATATTATAGTCGTTCTGACCTATATTTGATTATTACAGAACTTTTAACCACGGACCATATTTATTATTTCAAAGTTCAAATGTATGATGATTATAACTCAAATAATTTGTTTTTACATATTTTATTCCAACTGTTGTATAAAACGTTGGTGAAGATAAAAAAAAAAAATCTGCAGTTAGAGTTAATAATAGAATAAGGTGTTTACCTCGTCATTGAAACACTAAAACTACTATAAGTAGCTTTAATGGAAATGTTAAATTTCCATTCAATGATAAGTCGTTACATACAAAAGATGATTTTGAGCGATGGTGATCTGTCAGTTTATATCATTACTGTATATATTTATATATATTATGATATTATGGTATTATAATATATATATATATATTTACGTTGTTATTGAAGTTATTTTATTTTAATATAAGTAATACGGTTCTTCGAATATAAACTTTTTTCCCAATACATCGTACTTATTACATCATTAACATTTAACCGTTTTAATAGTATTTATATGCCATTCATATTTGTATCATATATTATTATAATATTAAAATATTAATACCGATTAAAAACCCAATTGAATGATGTTGAAACATTCATCGCATAAATGGCAATTATTTAAAATCAATCTAAATGTATTTAAAATTCTATGGTTTGTGTATAAAATAGAATGATAATATTATGTAAGAGTATTAAGTCTTCAAGAATAATTCTTTTGAATTATAACAAAATAAATGTTTTTTAAAAGCGCCGAAACCACCTTTCGAAGCACCGACTAGTCCCGATTTTCAACAAAAAATTTCCATCAGTGTTGAAAATCAAAGCGTTTTTAACGCTAAAAAAGTGGTATCTGGTCACTTCCTCGTCTGACATTTCCCCGTAAGATATTTCCCGTCCAATACGTTTCCCCGTACGACATTTCCCCGTCCAATACGTTTCCCTGTACGACATTTCCCCGTCCATATTGTATTTATTTCTGAAATATTCAAACTATACCGAGATCGTGTAAATATAATAATATGTGTAATATAATTAATAAAATATAAGTAATAAAAATACAAAAAAATTATCATAAAATATTTTAATGTTGTAGTTCTAAATTATTATGAGCGATTCCAATTAACTCATCTAGATCACATTTATCATATGTAATATTTTCTATACGCCTAGCAATATCTTGATATTTTTTCTTTTTTGCTGAAGGTTCCTGTCCAGCAATAAATTGATTAATTTTTACTTCAGTTAAATGTTGTTCTTTTTTAAGAACCTCAATAAGTTGAGAATGCTCTATGCCGACCTTCAATATTATTGTTTGTTTTTGGTAAACCTACTTGTGTAGCATCATATTGGTTCCACAATGTCAAATCAAATATTGGAGGTCGCCGTATATTTCTTCGGGGTTGGTCTCCCAATCCAAGTCTCTTCAAAATAATAAAATAAATGGATTAATAACTCTTCATTGAAAAAACAGTTGAAAAAACTGTTGAGACATTAATTTATCAAATTTAGTTTATTTATATTAGTTTATCGACGAATCATTTGGATTTTACACCGATATCAAAAAATATTAGTCGAAAACATATAACAATAAAATAGCGAAATGTTGACGTATAGAAAATATTGTGTCTACATATTATGATGAACGTGATCTAAATGAGTACTTAATAATTATTGGAATCGTTCATAATTTAGAACTACAACATTAAAATATTTTATGGAAATTTTTTGTATTTTTATTACTTATATTTTATATTTATGAGTATACTTATAATAAACGGGGATATGTCGTACGGGGAAACACGTGACGAGGAAATGGCAGACGGGGAAGTGTCCATGAATCAAAAAAAGTAATGAAATCCAAAATAATAACACTCACTTCCTACCTAGTACAATCAATAAATTAATCGCTCTACTAAGAAACAAAAATACTAAAAATAAAATTTTCTTAATAGATAGTCCATATAAAAATCCACAGAGGTAAAAAAAAAAACTTATCGTTGGCATTCTAAATACTTTGGACCATGCAGAAGCATATTTTTTTTTGTCTTCTCGAATACTCAAAAATTGATTAGATAATTTAGCGTTTCCAGTTAAATGGATCATTCCCATCATATGATTTATACGTGTTTGGTGTATCCTATGTGTACGCTTGAGAGGGCAACTGCAGCTAGGACGACTGTGCAGCGTATTGTAGAGATCACCTGCACACACGCTAACAAGCTCTTAGTAATTGTCAAAACGTTTAGAACCTAGTCGAAACGGGAGAGGTATATAGTGTGGGCACAACACACTACCGTGCGCGACACTCGTCATTTCATCGTGCCATTACATATTATTATAATATATGTTATAATCTAGTAGAACGTCAGGTTATTACTATTATTATATTTAAATGCCTGTGCCCCGTTTGACGGTCTGCAATAATATAATTATTGTAATTTCCAAAGTGAGCGCGTGAGTGTTTCGTGTGTGTGTGCGTATAGTTTAGTGATCATTATAGTAGGTGTTGATGTGTTTGTATGTGTGTGTGAGAGAGAGACAAATTCAGGGGAGGCGTGCTGTCGCACGTACATGCACATGTCACTATATTGTAGTATGCTATCGACAAAAATGTTTTTCACGAAAACCCACATCCATCATGCAAAAAAAAAACGAGTAATGTGATAAGAGATCTTCGTGGGAGAATAATTACCTGAGATCGATTGTCTGCCCTTCAATATTTGATTATTAATGATAATTGTTTTCCATAAATACTTAAAACCACGGTTTAAAATCGTATAGTATTCAATTTTTATATTTTAAAAGCTCATTGAATGAGAGGACAAAATGGAAAATAATGGACTAATCGATTCCGTGTAAACCGAAGAGCGAGTTCAAATAAATGAATACGTTTACATGATATTTCATACCACACCATTCACTTTACGGACACGAAGAATAAAATATAAGCGTATTATTAGTAATATAATAAATATTAGCCGATCAGCACCGAGCCATCTTAAAATTGTATGACTATAATATTTTTATACATTCCAATTATTAATATTATATACTTTTTTATAATATTGATAATAGGCCGGTTCTTGAAAAAAATATCTGTAAAGGTACTATAATATTATTATTATGATTCTTTTAGTTTTTGAGTAAACGTTTTTTACTGCAGTTTACGTACATTATCAAATAGATTTAACTTTTATAGGTACTTAAATTATTTTAACTACTTATAATTTAAAGATAAAACTACAAAAATTTAATCTAATAATATTAGCATATGGTCGTAAAAAATAAAACGCTACTACTGTGACTTGAGCATAGGTACATAAGTAGATGCCATTCGTCAGTAATTTCTTAATATACATATATACATCAAACAGTGACTCGATCCATTGTAACCGTGCTATAAACTTAATGGTTATTACTTATTAGTGATCTGTTGATAATATACATATATATATTATTCAAACGATTGTGATACTGCGCTATGACCATACAAACAAAAATAAGAACCGGTAACACGATAAATAATCAGGCTGGAAGTTATAGTTATTCCCATGGAACTAAAGAACAGAGAACTGGAACTAGCCCATTTCTATCAATTGTACCATACAATATCTAAAACGATTTTTTCCAATTGAATTTTGTGGTTTATGGAACCAATAGTTGGGTTAGGTCCCCCCTCGTCAATAATAAAACTCATCTTCCCGAAATATTTCATTTCAAACTTTAATTTTATTACTACGGCGGTGGTTGGCTGAGTCAAACACAATGATATATAAATAAAATATATCATAATATCGTCTATAACTGTAGGAGTCAAACTGTGTTACAGGTATACAGTTATTTTCAGATTACAAGAATTATTGGTAGGGAAATTTATTTTATGATTTATTAAAATACTTTAAACTTTAACTGGATTTCTCTGAGTAGGTTCCTATCTAGACACTTAATTTGAATGTAAAAGTTACTTGAATAGTTTTAATCTTACGCATTTTATCGATTTTGTAACTTACGTTGCATAATATTTGGTGATTATTGGAACTATTCAGTAATAAAATGTTATGTGTAAATTAGAAACGTACGTTAAATAAATATAAAGATATATTGAATTGATAATTGAATGTATTTATTAATTTAATATGAGAATAGCTATACTAAAAAAAAGCTGAATTTATTTTATCGTATTATAATTCATATTTATGAGGTACTTTTTTTTAATTTTGAAGATGATAAAACCATATTAATGTTTTATATTATAATTTAAAACGAATACCTATCATAATGAAAAATATATTGCCTTATTTTTCCTGACATCTTATTTACATCTCATTTCTATAAACCTTGCCCAAGTTACAACACCGTGGTTTGAGATGTTTCCAATCTCATATTTAATTGTTTAAAATTATCATCACATCAAAGTAATTAATTGACCCTTTTTATATTTATTAATCCTCCCCTTCAACATTGAAAATATATTCTTCACCCCAAAAGAATTATAAAACCTTTACCTTTACCACCATTATTTACAACCATACTTACTATAATAATATATTATGATCTATATTTTTTTTTACGTATATAATTTACATTTACTATACTAATTGTTATAAATGGTTTGATAATAATATATATTATGAATTTATTATATATATATATTTTTTTTAGAGGATATTTTTTTAATTATTAGATTGGTATAGTTACAATGTGATAAAATTTAATGTGAACAAATAGTTTGTTTTTAACGAAATTTTATTTTAGGTTAATTTCATATTACAACCTCATAACGTGATAAGATTTATGAAAACTGATTATTTACGTCTACTTGAGATCGATCAGGTAAAATTTTAAGATATTTAGTTTAATTTTAAGATAATTCAAATTTACATTTTCGTAAATTATAGATATTCAAATAAAATGAATTGGAGTTAAAGAAGAAATTGTAAAAAAAAAGTGGATTGATCGATCTCAAGTGGACATATCAAAGAATTCAAAAAAGTTTTCAGAAATCGTGTTGCGTTATCAAGTCCATTGGTATGATTGACAAAAGGTTAGTACATTTTGATTGAAATAATTGTCCATTTGTAATGTCATTAAAAGAAAATTATTTATAAATATTAAATGTTATCAAAATGTAACTTTTCCAATACTTAAATTATTGTAAAACATTTTTTGTACTAAAATAGTTTGGAAAATATATTCTACCAGAATCCGTAGAAAAATCAGAATTGCTATAAAAAAAGTAAGTTGTATGTCTCAAGAGCGTAGTGAAAGAGTTACAAACTTTAAATTTGCCTAAAAAATTGTATATAGGTATTCTTTATTACTCCCTGAAAATCCCATTTAAATGCAAAGTCATTCGGCTAAAATAAGTAGTTCTACAATCAGTCTATTCGTGAACACAGTGCAAACTGTCTACTTGAAAAAAAAAGCAAATTAAAAATATAAATAAATAAAAATTATAAATATTATTATGTACATAATTTAAAAAAATATTAATTTAACTTTTTAAGTACATACAACTGCATGTTTATTTAGCACATATCTATACGGTAAATTTTTTTTTTTTTTTGAAAGTAAAAAGATCAATTGATAGTGTTCTGTTGGTTTTCGCAAGTGCCTATTTATTTATTTTATGCTTTAACATTTTCTCTTAAAAGCAACATTTGACAAATAATATCGAATGATTAAATTTAAATGTAAACATTTTATTGCTATTATTGGTTATTACAAAAACAGTTTCATATCGTTTGAATAATAATATTTACATTTCGGAGATTCAATTTAACACAATAAGAGTTTCCATTGTCTTGTCTAAATGAAGTCATCAGCAATTAATTAAACGAATTATTTCATAGACATTCATCATTTAAGAAGGATTTATCATACGCTTCACTTGAAGTGGTCAGTTTCATAATACTGTAGGCACAATAAGTGTATTTTCTGACAGCGGTTATAACCCAAACTACATATTTCGGAGGATGTAACTTTGTTTGACATTATTTTTTTTGAAACCGAATCGTTGTTGGACTCTAAGGTTATTTTCAACACAATTCAGCAAGTTTATGTTATTCAAATGGCACGATACATTCTCTGTTAACGACTAATGAAATGTTTTTGAGCGAGTTGAAACACAAGTTGACAGATGTTCAGTTTGCCTCCGTAAATTATTATTAAATACCTACGCGTAAACTGACAACATGTTTTTGAATTGTATCATAATAATAATAATAATAATAATAATGTACATATTATGCAGTAAATTTTTATTATGATTAATCATGTGCAGAATTAATATATTACAATATGAATACAATTTGTATTACGTAGGTACGAGTTGAATAATTGTACATAATATTCTGTAATTACGTTAGTTACTAAAAAAATCTAAGTGATTAATTTTGCAAAAAAAAAAACATTACTGCATTGTTAATACGGGTCGTGAACTTATAATAATTAGCGATCGGTGTGTTCATATTTTCATAATATTATTATCATTGTGTACACCACGATAATGAAAACAAACTTAGAATAATTATATAAAAAAAACTCCGTCTTTAAACTTGAAACTCGACATGTTGGTTATTAATTTAAAGGCCAAATTACACTGTACTAAATTATATGTACCTAGGTACCTATAATGTATACTCAAAGTGGCATACTAAAAAAATAAATATTTTCTTCAATAGGACAGTAACTATGAACTAAACTGGAACTTTTCAAACAAAACTGAACCACTCGAGTATTTTTTTTTCATTCTATTAAAACTAAAACGAACATTTTACATAGTTAAAACCAACAGAGCATATTATTATTGTTTTTTTTTTTTAACAATATAAAAAAAAAAATTCAACACATTGAAATACCAACCGCTATGTGTTTTTTTATAAAGTCAATACATATCGTTATAATATTCAGAAATACTATTATTATGGATTTAAAAATAAAATATTGAAAAAAAAAACTGACGAGGGATAACGTACTGCAATGTTATCGCTTTTGAGACAGGAATAATGTATATCTACGATAACCACAAAAACCACGAAAAAAAAAGATTATTGGAAACGCGTTGAAAGTAAAATCCAATCACGTGTTTCGTGGAAGACAGTCGACTAAAACAGTTTTGTAAAAATACGACGACGAAAAAAAAAATCCTTCCATAGTTTTATCGCCGGGGTGGTGCACGTGTGTCGTTCAAAACGGAACCAGAGTTACTAATAATAATTTATATGAATAGGATTTCGACGTCTGATAGCAGTAGCTTACATTTCAACGACGGCTTGTCGTATCGGAGTCACAAAACATATATTTTGTCCGTTTTATGCAGTAACGACATTGTAGTTGTACTACTACAGCAGTGGTACATGACGTAATAGAGCGGATGGGCTGGGGACTCGGGGACTACAGTAATGGGAAACGATTTACGATTGAGGTATTTTTTATGTACACTCGTATATATATATATATATTATATATATTATATTATATACATTGTGCACCACCACGGTTTATGGGGTGGGGGGGGGGGGGGGGGGAGAAGACGGAGAATTCGGTAGAGCAAATTTCGGCAGATGTAAAACAAATGATAACAGCGAACTCGATCGGCATTGATTCGTTCCGATTGATCTCCTTTCGAATTGATCTCAGATGTGTGCGTTATGCGTCGTTGCAGGATCTCGCAGGACGATTCGAGAGGACACGCTCGTGGCGGACGATGGAGTTTGCGCTTTCGGGGCCAGGATTTATGGCAAACGAAAAAATCTGAAAACCCGCCTGCATGACGTCTCAGGACTAAATAATATTATTTACGATGTAAACACGATTCGTATACAAACCATACACTATACTTATATGTTATTATAGTGTTTCATCTCTAGTTCGGATGCGAAGATTGTGATTGATATAACGTACGTCATAATAATAATAATAAGCCTACTGTAAGTCACAATTAAAATATTTTAAAATTATTTAAGATACATACTACATTTATTATTATATAATTGTATTTTACTAAAAATTTAACGCTAGTGGCCTGTGTTGTCCAAGCAGAAATTTATTTATTTAAAATATTGTAAATTTAAAGATGAATAAAAAAAAATATATATATTTATAAATCAACTAGATACTCACATTCTAGTGTTGAATTCACATCTCAATTGCCCTAAAAAATAAAACCATAATATTCAATAAATTATTTAATTGCACGTTCCATGATGTACAAAGTTTATAAATGACAACGATTGATTGACAATAACCATACACTTGAATAGTAAAATATACAAATTGTTAAAATGTTAAATGAGTTAAACTTTAAATTTTCAATGTTTTATCAACTGAACTCATTTAAACTTCTGAATAAAACTGAATATATTGTACCATAGTACAATTAATATTCATTGATGTTTGGGTTTATAATTCAAAATCACGTGAATTATGCTATATTTCATGGTTTTTGTTTGGAAAAAATGCTTTTTAATTATTAATTATAAAAGTATTGTAATATTAAATCGCATACATTTATTACTTTTAGAGTTTTAAATGTTATGAATTAAATAATTTAACGATACACAAAATATATTTGGAAATTTTAAAATTAGAAAATTAGAAAGAGAATGATATGGCTTGTATGGGTGTGATATAATAATAATTTTAATATTATTTAATTATTTAGTATTCTTCAACTAATCGAACAACACATAATGCAGTTTAACAGCATTAATTCGTTATAAATTAATTAAATTTTACCAGCAGGATTGATCTGCAAATGTAGGGTGGATCTTTAACTATCTATAAAAAAAACATTTAAACGATTGTTTAAAAAATAACACTGCTATCGATGCATAATCAGATCAATGGAAAAACGAGTTGACTGTGAAACGACAGTTAATTTTAACGTAATTTATAAACAAACAGTGCAAAACAAACATTCTTAAAACAATGTTTCTTTTTTTTTTGTTTTGTTTTTGTTTCATCGAACATCAATGTTTGCGCTTTTTCGTAAACATATGTATACACTATTTTTGTTTTGCTCTAAATGTTTTAGTGGGGATGATACAATCAACAATTACATTATAATGGACCCTTTCATCAGCATAGCCTCGTGGTATGAACAAATTAGGAAGATAATTTACAATAATCAAATATTTTTAGTATAATTTGAGCATCATCCCTCTTTACCCGAATTCCAAATTGAAACGCTCCTGCAGATATACCTTACAATACCAAAAAACTATTTCATCATAATAAAAAAAATCTTAAAATATCATCGAATATAAGTACCCTAATAAACATGAAGTATGATACATATGAAAACACCAAAAATTATATATTATAATATGAAGGCTGTCCAGAAAAATAAATTTGTTTGTTAGTAGACATACTGTTGTTTGTCAAATTTAGGTAGGTACCAAAATGTGTTGTAATAGAAAAATAAATATGAAATAATATAATATAGGTATTCGTAAAAATTTACAATATCATAATTTTATATTTATACAGTATAGATAGATATATTTTAGAAAAAAAAATGAATAAAAAAAAGAGCGGATAAGTGGATGTCGCTCTGCTGTACATTAGAAGGTGGGATGGACCTCTGACTAGGGTAGGTTAGATTTGAATGCAATTATAGGTATCATTGTATACGAAAAACGATTCTGAACGGAGATGATTTGTCAGTCTAGGATTTATTATAATTAGGACGCATTTCACATAAGGCATGGTTGATTAACCAATCAATTTTTCCAAAAACATTGCATGTAGTTATTATAATACCTGAATTCATAAAAATTTAAAACTCAAACACTCAAAACATTTTTCCTATAATGACGCTTCGAGTTTTCTCTATAGCTACTTGAAGAAAAACTTATGGAAAACTTAGTGTTGTATTTTTAATCCTTAGTTATAAACACAAAAATTTTTATTATTTTTCAACTTCAAAATTACTTGCAAATTTTCGCGTTTTTGACAGATTTCGTAAAAATTTGAACTATAAACGCTTATAAAAAAAATTGTGACTTAAAATTTTTAATTTTTTTTAGCTACAATAAGAAAAACTCATAAGGAACCTTGTATTAAATTTTCAAGTTTTTTGATCATCTAAATTTTTTTTACCGACACTTCAAAAAAAAAATTCTCCTAAAAATCGAAAATTTCAGTGATCTATAAATATCTCAAAAAAGTCAAAACATTTTTAAAATTAAACTCTATATAGATAACACTAACATAAACATTTGGTGAAAATTTCAAGTATTTGCAGTGATTAGTTTTTGAATTACAACCATATAAAAAAATCGATTTGGTCGAAAACTGGTTTTGCGTAAAAATGCCCATTTTTTGTCATATTTTTTTTGTTTTCTCGATTTTTTTTTGAAAACTGTTGAAAAATGTGTACTTTTGACCTATATAACGCACCAAGGATATTAACTTTTATATTGGAAACCACCCCCAAAGTTTTAAATTGAAGCATTATTTCAACTAGTTATGCTGTACACAGACACACAAAAAAAAACACACACACATCATTATAAAATCAATACATTCATCACTTCGTTCAGAATCTAAAATGAAAGATACTATATTATTTCGCTGTAATACCACTTCAATTATTTAGAGGCAACTATAAAATACTAAGCCATAAAAAACACACACTCAAACATAAAAATAAAAAGGTTATATTGTATTTACAAAGGACTATTATACTGTATTTTAGGTGGAAGCATAAAAAAAAAGTTCATGAAAAGTGTCAGTCTATTACTAACACATAGTAAAAATCATTAAATTTGTCCATAAATGATGAGGAACGCACCAAGTTCGATCAGCATCTAATAAATTAATTTATTACACATAGATTTTGTATCTATTTTTATCTTACCAACAAAATGTCCTTCAGCTTATATTATAACATTTTATCATTCTATTTTTTTCACGATATCGCCGAATTCGCACTAATCAAAATCCAAGATTTATATTTTTACAATATTTAGAAACGGGTCAGCACGGGAATAAATATAACGCTCCAAATGTGTAGTCCGCTAAAGCTGTAATTCGATGTACTAAGAAATTCAAAAATTTTACTTTCAATTAGGTCAGTCCAATATTAATCAGTTCTGCAGACAATAGTAATTCACTACCTCACGAGATTACCCAAAACAGATGCTTGACAATTTGACAATCATCCTGATTCCTGGTGAATTTTTTATTATAATCTCACAATGAAAGTATTTTTTGATTAGGTACAAAAATCCGAGTCAACTAAGATGACAATCGTTCTAACACGATTCATATAAGTATGTGACAAGATGATAGGCATATGTCCTCGATTGATGATCGATGGAACTCACACGGCCCATGGTGAAGGCTATCAGACTTTTAACCCGCTGAAAAATATTGGGACATTGGTCAAGAAATTATATTTTCATTTATTCTATGAGTCCTCCAATTAGATACCTACTAATGACTTTTAATATTAAACAGCTGTTAGTCAGTTATTATTAACTAAATGTTGTATCTCATGATATAGAGAATTCAATTTTAATTTTGCTATTTTTTGCATATTTTGTGATTTTTTAGTTTTGTCAATCGAACTGCCATAAATTGTAAATATATACATTAAGTGAATAGACCGATTACGCCGATGCAATGCCGTACAATTACATTGATAATATATTATAGGTATAATATAATATTACCATAATTTCATATTAGGTACTTGGTTCTAATTTAAGTTATCTGCTAATATAACACATTTTTTTTTTTCTATTGTGATTATTAATCGCTGATTATTAACGAACGATCGTTGAATGCATTGTATAGTCAAATGTTAGTAATTAAAAAATATTTAATTAATACATTTTTTATTTATTTATATATGTTTAGCGCATATAATATAGCGATATTTAAGGTAATATTATTGCTCATATTTATGTAACATTAAGTGCTATAAAATCCCAACCCTGGTGATAATATTAAAAAATAAGATTCAGTTTTTGTTTCTGTTTCTGTTTTTTTTTTTTTAAACGTTTTTAGCCATTTTCATAATTATTATTATCTTTAAAACCAAAACACAGTTTAAACAAATTGCTGTTTTAAGCACATAAAAAATATATCTTCCTATTCAACCACAAAATAAGTAAATTGGACGGATTGAAACATTTTGAATATTTTTCACAACCTTCAAATACGGACGGTATTTTATTTTATTTTATTTTTTTTTTATCTCAGAAATGTCTAAATGTCTATTCCATATTAATCAAAATCTTAGTTTTCAAACTTAGTCCTGCAACACAAGAATATCATCTAATCAACGAGATTGTGTTGCATGAACAAATATGAATTGGTTAAATATCGAATACATAGACGTTGTATTATAAATAATATGAGACGAAGAGTCTTATACTCTTATCTAGCTCTAAAATGTCAAAAAAAAGGTATTAAATTCGATGTATATATATAAAGCAATTTTAACTAAAATTTCATAGAGTTTGTCATTTGTGTTGTTAATACGTAGTAGTTATTATTTTGTCTCACTGAAATAATATTCATATTATAACAATATATTATACATAAATATTATTTTTTTTTCGCAATGAAAACCTTTTAACACGAAATATTTTTTTATTCTACGTGTTTTGTTTTGTTTTTTTTTTTTTTTTAATAATAAAATATTACGAAAAAGAAACAATATAATATCTATGAAAGATGAATGTATTTCTTTTACAGTCTATTGAATATAAAACAATAATCAATGATCAAAAACAAAATATTGACAATGCGGAAAAGTTTACGAGGTATTTTTTTTTTCCATAATAATGCATAAAAATTAGATTACAACATGTGCATTGCTAATTATTTTAATAAATATGCACAGAAATTTTAAATATTATTACAGATTAACGGAACAGGGAAAAATATATAATTTATATTAATTATATTAATTATAATAATGAAATTACCAAAATTTTACAACAAATTAATAATTTATACGCAGTCGTTTCAAATTCATCTAGACATATTTTGAGCCTCGTAACTATATATTGTCTTGGATATCCAGGTAAGTTTTAATAATTAAAAAGGTACACCTTGTAAAACAATACCAAAATAGTCGTTTTAACTTTCTGAATTCTGAAATGTTAAAAATTCCTTTAGGGCTTGCACTGAACTCTGCAAATATAATTTCATAATCAATATAATCAATTATACAGGAGGTCTGAGAACCATTGATTATGTTAAAAAATAAAATCTTATTTCCATTGCTAAAAATTTAAGAACCTAAACAATTTCACAAGCTAGTATAAAATAAATAAATTGTTTAAAACGACCAAATAAACAACGCTTTTTAGTACAATATTATAGTTTGTACTATAAACGTTTTTTCAACATACTCCATTCCCACCCTCACACTCTAATAACAAGCCTAGTCACTCATACGATTCCTGGAAATCCCCTACGGTGTCTAAAAATAAATTGGTGTGGAGATCTTCTTAACAATTTACGAAAAAAATATAAATAATAATTAAAAAAAAATATATATCAAAAATATTTAAGCAAAAGGAAGTGCGATCATTGTATGGTTTCTTCCTTCATCCTATTCATGTTTTTCTAATAATATATTGTGGCACATATTATTATTATGCCTTTGTGTATAGATTGTATATTCTCTAATAAAAAAAAAAAAATTATAGTTTATTTTTTTTAACCTTGAAATATTGAGACGATTATAGGTATATTACAATATTATATATATCATAGTAATTTTTATGATTTATATAAAATCAGCTTTCATAAGTTTATTATTTTTGTCGTGATGGTTTAGCAATTTATCACTACAAGTTTTTGATCGCGTTCATTTGAACTTTATTGTAATCAGATATTTATCATATAATAATCATATTGAAAATCTTCTTAAGGCTTTTCTGTAACATTTATATCATAGCATAATATAAAATTCAACTATTGAAAATAGGTACTGTCTAATATTTGCATTACATTATAGAATCCAATAAATAATCCAATGATTTGGTTAGTCTAAAATTATGTTATAACTTCATAAGTAATTTGTAGGACAAACCAAAATTATTAATTATATTTATTGAGTAACATTTGTTTTAATTTTATTTTTAACTAATGATAAATTACGTTTTTAATTCAATAATTTGTTTGAGTTTTTACTGTTGTAGATGCCATCACAACCATCACAATAATATTACGGTCACTTGAGGGTTTCCATGACAGTGTTGGTAGGTAAAAAAAGTGTCTAATTAATCTAAATTTCTAATTCATAACCACCAGGTGTCCTATGGGTATAATTAAGATCCCTAAATTTCCTTTGTGTATAGTTATATTCTTCCCTCTCTCGCCCCCATCCGACAAAATTACTGTTTGAGCGTCTCAAGCCCAAACATAATTTAGGTATCGATATATACCTTAGATATTTTAGATAATATATATACGATTTTAAGGATATTGAAAGTATTCTACGTATTTGAAATTTTTACATAATGGATTGAGTGTTTGAAAGTGAAACAAGCGAATCACATAGAATAATTTATTTCAATTTTCAAAAAAATTTCGCAATCAAAATTGACTAAATTAAATTAATATAAGTTATAGGTCAGTATAAGATCCATAGTATTCAAATTCATTTTAAAATAGTTGTTGTCAATTCAACATATTAAATCGTAGAGCTCAAATTAATATTAATAACAGACCAGAATAATATAATATACATAATATACTGAGTGTCCCACGGAGATCTGATGACAATTTGACAAATGAAATAACTTTTGTTCTAATCAACATTTAAAAAAAAATTTCTTTTAAATATAATGCATAGACACTTGTGCTACATTTTTATTAGACGTTTTTCATTTTTTTCATTTTTCAAAAAAATGATTTAAGTCAAAATGTATAATTTTTTTCGTTAAGTAAATTACAATCTAGAGCAACGTCACAGCATTTTTCTCTGTTATTTATTATATTATATTATGCCCACCGCGCGCGAAAATAACCTGCTGGACTACAATGTTATGTCACCTGTACACCGTACCTCTTCCACTCCGCAAGGCTCAGTCCCCCGCAACAACAGCTGTGACCGGGTTTGCACTGTCGGTCGAGACAGCCGTGCCGCTAGCAGCAAAGACAGTAACAACCTGTTACCCGATAACTATATATTGTAACAAAAGTCCCCCTTCCCTCACACTGGTCAGCAAGAGCCGACAGCCGATCGCCGCCGATGCAGTTCGGACGTTTGTCTTTTCAAAACCACGAAAGACCAAAGTCGCTGTTTTTTTCCAACTACGGAGGACCGAACTTGTGTTTATCCACTACAAAGACCAAACTCAACCACTCGCCCACGTCGATCAACTTCGTATTATTAAACCACTCGCCAACGTCGATCGACTGCATATTATTAAACTTAGCATTCCAACCGCCATGATGGGCTAGGACGCCGCCATGGGCCCAGTGGCCGAAGACACCGGCTTGCGTACTGCTGTATGATGACCATGTGGCCTCGTATTGTATTTTATTATTTATCCCCCATGTCCCTCGCATCTCCCTAACTAACAATAGTCACAAACGCATATTATTATAAAATTATTATTGAAAAAAGCTTAATATTATTTAAATAAAAAACCTTATCTTATCTGCGCTCCACATTAAATTATTATCATGTTTAGACGGCATGGCCTGTTCCAAGACCATCTTGCTTTGATGCGAACATGTCAGGAGTTTGCGTCAATATTATTATTTTATTATTAGTCGGATGTGATCGAAAGACACATCCTGACACATTATAGCTTAGCGTCACTGCGAATATTGTTTTTTCGTTGATCCGACCATTATATCATTATTGTTCCACACCTTTACACGCCATGTGTTCCATATATTATATTATACGATTGCCAAAATCATCACTGTTAAACTGTATTATTGGTAAAATCGACTTATATTATTATTGTGTAATTATTATTATTTGTCACGAATTATTATTTACTATATTATTGCCAAAATGTTTATTGTCGTTTTAAAAAAAAAAACTCTTTATTGTTCACATTGTGTTACGTTAAAATATATTATTCTTTATTACACTAATTCAAACGCTATATGCTAAATTATTTTATTCAAGGTAACCTATATCATATTATATTATAAATCTTTGACATTCGTTTGTCATCGCGTGTATAAAAACCTGCCAGTTCTACCGACGTAAGTCTCACGACTTACCTCGTGGTACGGCTGGCAGGTCACGGTTTCAATGCCCCGTGGAACCGTGGGTGGTTTGTGGCGTCGTAAAAAACCCCACATCCTCAAACTGTTTATGTAAGAAACATTATAATTTCAAAAAATATCAATTTACCTAGGTGTATATGGTATTTAAAAAGGTTAATGTAAAATATTTTTTTAAATAATAATGTTTTTGACATAAAGATTTGCTTATATTGGGAATATTGATATTTAAAAAAAATTGTTAAAATCAGCTATCTGACTTAATACATTTTTTAACCTTGTAAATTTATTTCAGACTAAGATTTACAAATTGGCTTAATTGAATGTTTCGGGAATTTTGGTTATCAATTATTAAGTTTTTTATTTTCAGTATTAAAAAAAAAGAATGTTTATTAAAAATGCAGCGCAAGTGTCGATGAATTATATTAAATTTTTTTTTTTAAATATTGATTAGAACAAAAGTTATTTCATTTGTCAGAATGTCAGATCTCCGTGGGACAACTATATAGCGCAGAAACGAAATGGAACTGACGGACGTTGAGTATTTCTTTCGATTCGGTATTCCTTAATTGTGGATTAATAATCACTGAAATATTATATTATATTATATTTTTGGTGTAGGTTTGCAGTTTAAACGATTTATTATTCCGTGGTGAGGGTATAACGAAATGCGATAACCTATAAATCTTATTAAACACGGAAAAAGGATTAAAAGCCTTTAATATTAAAATGTTTACATTTTACTTAAAGTTTATCAGCCAATCAGCTATAATAATTGTTATGCAATATAACGCTTTCAAAATATCCAATACCCTCGAAAACTTCTTTCAACGGAAATGTGTACACACTTGGTAAACTTTCATTTTTAAGCTATCTTTTATACATCATATATAAATGTAAAACTGTCGAAAAGTTAATCCGTGTAAAAAAAATTCAAAAAATGCTTTACCTATTTAATATAAAGTTTTCGTTTTTCAAAATCCAATTTCCATAATAACCATTACTAAGAACTCTAATTAGTATTTTGTAGGTAATGCACTTAATTTTGATATCGTTAAACATGCCATTAAAGTGCGTTTTGTTTGTTAATTTATAATTCAAATATCTGCATAGGTACTTAATAATATTATACTATGCTGGTTATACCAATATATCATACAATAATAAAACGTGTGAGTAATCAAATTGCCATTCGAATTACAGTACGCGTTTAGTGAGCTTAATGATTAAAACGTAAGTTATAACACTCAATTATGAAGACCTACACGAAATTCTTAACCTACATTTCAGCTACACAGCGAAAAAACTAATATTGCCGACTCAAAGAAAACGGTATGCAATTTAAGTGAATACAGTTTTTTTAATTAAATTAAATTAAATTAAATAAAATGATAATCATCAGTTTGAAGCACGTAGTTAGGACATTAGTCATTCGGTTGGACTTTAATTTTATTTTTTCATATTTTCATTATTATACACAGAAGAAACGATGTAGTTAAGTGCAAGGGACATCGACGTAAACGTGACTAGAATTTTCTGTGTGCAAATCATTTTTCTATTTTTATTTTTTTTTATTCAGTATTTACGAACAACGTAAAATATAAAACTGAATTCTAATATCAGACGGAAATTAATTAATATGAGATATGAACAGTATTTTTGGACTGATATTTATGTTCTTGGAAATTGTTCACCATTACATTTTGCAGTGTTGGTTTTTTATAAGAAATTATATTCATTCACTTCGATTTTAATATATTTTAGTTAGTGCGAATTGCTGTATTTTATTATATGCTCTTAAAAACGACGCGTAATTATTTTCAGTGCATTTAAGTTGTTCATTATCAACGTGTTATGCTCAGATCATCAATGAAACCAAAATATTGTTTGAAAAATTTATTAACAGTATAAATATTATAAATAGTGATATAATTATTGTAATATAATAAATAATAATTCTATTGTAATTTTAATCGTAATAATATTCATTTTAACAATTAAATATAAAAAAGTGGACAAGGAGGTAATCATAAAACGTAACTCATCATTGTTATAATTTATAGATTATTGCATTCAAAAAATATCTATCAGCCTTATCACAAAGTATAATATAATATTATAAATGGTCACACAATACGCAATCTCTATTTTTTATATATTTTATATGAATCATCTAAATTGAAATAGTTTTTAATGAAATTACCGAATTGCTTACAGCGATCGTACTATAAGTTTTTTTTTTTTTAATATTGTCTTTAATAGTTTATAAATTCTAAATAATTAGAGATTATATATACCTGATCAATAAATACAATAGCGTGAGCAGATTGGTGCATTACTTTAACAGTAGATAACATATTGGCACTCGGTATTTAGATAATATAATGACATTTGATGTTTATGAATTTATGATATAACTATTTAAATTAAACACCTCAAAAATTTGCTTAAAGTAATATTAATTGTCAATCGAAAAATTATTAATTTTTTTATATGAATGTCAACACACAAGTTTTGGAATTCAAAATTAGTTATTAATTAGTTGCAATTGCATACAAAGTTAATATTATCGGAGTGGATTACTTATACTGTAAATTTATGTTCACTTTTTCAGCTTGTCAAACAATTGAAGTATAATCGTAGCTATTTAACATTTGAAAACAATTCATTCGAAACTTGACGTTAAATTATAAACTTTTCAAACAAATATTCTGTTTGGGAATTACAAATATATGTTTTAATTCAAAAAAGTAAAAATTTAGAAAATATAACGGTGCCTGAAACATTGTTTAATACAATAATAATATGTATACTGTTATTTTTTTATTTTTTTTTACCTACCATGAACATTTAATTTTCATATTTTCTAATATATTTTATGTAAAAATTCGCTAGTTTTACCGGCTAGTCGTTTGATATTCCATACGAAATATGGCAAACAAACGGCTCATCCTGTAATATGTATCTAGCTATCATCGATACGATTTGGACGTACGAGTATGATAGCATAATATATTTGTGGGGTTGTGCCAGAAAATCTAACACCAAGGTCACCTCAAGGTTATCAATTTATCATTCACGTTGCGGTCCTTTCGTGACATCGTTGTGGAATACCGGATCGGCGGGAATTCATTCATCCATTGATATTAGAAGATATGATTTCTTATAATATTTCCATGCGATGAAATCGGCGATTCTGATAACTAACTTGCGATAAAAAAAAAATATAGAGAACTGCATAATATAAACGCAACTCGAGTACAATAATAAGCTTTGGGATAACGACGTGTATTCACTGTTGAAATAATCGACATGTATTGCCATTTGTTATTTACCATGCAATTGAAATAAAATGTGTTTCCTAATTAATGCTACAATAGAGCAATACAATCCTTACCGTTTGAAACACATTCGTTGCAGCTGATGTAAAAATCACATAATAATACGCGAAAACAATAAACGTCCATTTTTCTTTGCAGTGGTTTTATAAAACGGGTTTCATTTTAATTGATATTTTTCAGGAGAGACACGAGACTATTTTATTTTTGAAAATAACAACAATATGATGGCTAATTTACCAAGATTGAATTACGAGCGGAAACACATCGTTTTGGAACTTTGGCAAATGTGAATTCAATTAATTTCGAATCAACGTTAAACCCATTAATCAATGTCGGTTTTCGTACGTCCGCATAAAAATGAAAAAGAAAAGAAAAAAATAATAGTAAACGTGTATATAATAATAATGATATTATTATTATTTATTATTATTATTATTATTATTATTATTTTACTACGGGACGTCTTGTCGACGCGATTTTCGGGTCCTTACGTTTTAGCTTTGCCGCTAACTCTGCTTGGTGATAAAATATATTGTACACCCTTTATCATTGTTTCGCCATGTCATATTATTATTAGTGTTGCTAACGAAAAATGTAATCAATTGTTGTACAATCACGAACAATTTGTCTATCCATAATAGCCATCGAGAAGTTGGTTAAAAACAAACTATGTATACTTATAAGTGGCTGTATTATTATTATATGCCAGTTAAAAAAAAAAAAATTACAATAATAGCCTCTCCCCCTATTCACATGCACGTAGAGTCAGTGGTTTAGTAAAATACGCAATTCTACCAAGCGAAATAAATTATATTTGAAAAAAAAATACATAAATAATAAATTTTTATTGGTGAAAAACCTTTGGAAACACGGGCCATCGGGTTAAAGGATGATTTAATTATTTACATAATACGAAATACTGTCTAAGACTAATGCTAATGTTTTTTTTTTATTATTATTATTATCTCGATTTGTATATAATATTATTATTATTATTATTACCATTCGATGGTGGTAGTATGCGCATGTGTGACCAGAAAGCACACAATAAAGAGCATGTGTACTACATTTTTACTTACTATTTCAACTACTTTCGTTGGTGTACCAAACGAAATCATGTGCGTTTGTTTAATGGGCTTGAAAGCGACTGGGTACGCCCGAGTCCCGATTTCATTGTAGTATACGGTTATTATTATTACTATTATTATTATTATCATAATTTTCGGACCCAAATCGTAATGCGTTTTTCTTCTCTAACTATGATATATATATATATATATATATATACACACGCGTGTATAATACGGTGTATTAGGGTTGGTATTGTAGTGCGACGTGTACGACGATTAAATTGTGAACGTAGCTGACATTAATAAATTGTAAGAGGCCGTGCTCGACCATAACCCGTAGGTTACCAGGAACCTGGTCATCGTAGCCATAAGGCACAAACACAACAAATGTGATATAAAAAAGAGTCTAATGATTCTTATTTGGTTTATATCATGAAAATGGATAGTATCAATGTAAAATGGTCACTTGTGGAACCATTGAGAGACAATTTTAAATTCTCCAATGAATTGATATTTTCAATCCGTCGTTTTCATAACAACCCCTCATATTCTAAAATATTATTTAAAAAAATATATCATACATTGTAGGAAAACAAAAATCGAACCGATTGTGGAATTTAAATTTAAGACGTAATAAAGTTATCTTTTGTTAGTTAACCTTTTTATTGCTGGACATTAGAATAAAATAGGTAAATTATGTTTTTATTATTTTGTAAATTTATTTTTATTTGGTCTTGAGCTGCGACGACAAGATTCATTAGTTATGTGTAAGTGCCTAAATTATTAAAAACTGGTGAATTTTAATAGTATGCCCTACCTAGTACAAAGAACACTCAATCCATGGTAATATTCATGTATATATATTTTTTTATTTCGGGTGCTTTATTCGGATACTTTTATCGAAATATTATTCAAAATGAAAAAAATGAAAGTTCAATTTCTACAAGTCTGAAATTTATTACCAAGTAAAAAAAAAAGAATAATAATATCAGTACCAAAGTTCAAAATAATGAAGAGTGTTATAGTATATTAAAATAATGTAAAACAAGAGTAAAAAACTAAACTCGGCTGAAAGCTTGAAAAAGAACATTATTTTAAGTGTTTGAATGCCTATGAAAAAATTTTGAAACAGGGATATTAAATAAGACTAAACGGTGCGTCTACTTTATACCTAATCAAGTGGTGTTCGAGATCTCCTCACTCAAATGACCAAACTATGTAGTTTTATAAATTCTCAACAGGCATTAATGAAATTTTTACCCCTTAAATTATACACATTAAAATTCGATGACTTAGATTCCATTAAGTTGCGTGTCTGATAAAACGATGAGTAAATGTTTTCATTATAAAGAACTCAGTTGAAGTAAATAGCTAAGTGTAGGCCGCTAGGCCGCATAACGGAACAAAAATGTACAGATATTACACGCAATTAAATCTGTACCTATATTATATTATTATAGTACGAGATATATTTTTTTTAACAATAATTTTTTTTTTCTGGATCGGCATATTCTAGTATAGCAAGTATCATAGCTGGCATTATACAAGGAGGAATTTTCTCCCCAATTATGTTCAGTATTTATACCTCAGACCAACCTAATATGGCTAATACCTTAGTGGCGGACTATACAGACGACAAAAGAAATAATACCAACTAGAGCAGATCCTGTGTTAGCTTCCACTTATATTCAAAATCATCTCTCTCAAATGGAGGATTTGTATAGAACATGGTGGTTTAAGTCAACCAAACCAAATCAATTCATACAACTTTCATCTTCAAACAATCCCAAGTCCGGCTCTAACTCTCTATGATCTCCAAATTCCCTCGAACTCTACGGTTAAATATTTCGAATTAACACTCGATCGCCGTCTCACTTTGGCACACCTTATATTAAAAACCAAATGGTTGCAGCTGAATTCCCGGATACGCATGCTTAAAACCCTTCTCATTAATAATAAACACACAAACCTAACCTAACCGAGACCGCTTATCAAAGAAAAATTACAATAAATAATCTAAATTAAAACGGTAGAGTTTATTTATTTTCCGACAGCCGTCACAATATTTGAAATCACTTAGCTTTCCGTTTAAGTTTTTTTTATTACAAATTAATATAATATATTTAGCGTAAAACCTCAGCTATTTTAGAGGTCAGTATTTAGAGAACGAATGGTCAGAAAAAGACGTCATAACCTACTGGTGCGAAAATATTGAATTAAAACCACAACTTTTGTAATATTATGTTTGACTTTTTTGTGAGATTATTATTTCTCCTATCCGTTTCCCAATTTTTCAGATTATCTGCCTACATGGAATTTAAACAATCTCAGTTCATCCGACACAGTCCATACGATGTATAAACACATTTAAAACAGCATAAATCCTTTAAATGTTGTTAAAGATAATATATAATATAAGTTTTTAAATATTTATATTTTATAGTGTATCCAGGTACCGATTTCAAGAAGCAATACAAAATCATTATATACCATGGCTAAATGGTATTTAGTTTATTAGTTATTAATAGCTTTTTTCACTTTACTCGTTTTTAACCATTTATTTATAATATCATTCGAGATAGTATGAATCATTTTGTTATATTCATATATATTTACGGACTGGTAAATTGATTTGATAGTAAAACCTCAAAGCTACAATAGAATAGTCATAAAAATAAATTCAAAAAGATATTATTAATTACAATATGATTTAATTGGGTAGGATGGCAAATCTACATATCGACCCAACGTTGTGAAATGTATTGTTTATACGTTAAATATATTAATTTTAAGTTATTAAGATATTATACTTTTTAGTCGTACTTACAAAGTAGTTTTTAATTTATTATTTTAACCTTTATATTTTTTAGCATAATATACTTTAAAAAAAAGATTTAACTGTTTCAAAACAATTCACTATGTGGGTTGATCAAAAGTTAATTAGCGTCTTTAAAAATTGTAAATTAATTAGTTTTAAGTTTTAGTCATTAGTGTTAATACTTAATTGTAAATATATTATTATCTTATTACTAGCTGAACCTGTGCACTTCGTAGCTCATTAAAAATCCTGCCTCTAATATGCTTCATGCTGTGTGTTAAATATGTTTCATGTGATGATGCTAGCAGTATATTTTTATACATAAAGATAAATAGTGGTTAAAATATATTATAATCTTACAATGATATTCCATTTCGTATATCATTATGTAATCTTCTTCGTTTTATCAATATAATTCTGACAATTCAAATATTCAATTGAATGATATTTAGCCATATCACTTTCTAACTTCTTCCCATCTTCTGCCCCTAGGTCTAATAAAACTCTGTACTAAATTCCATCCGCAATTGGTCCAGCCGTTTAGGAATTTATATAGGACAAACAGATATATATATATATATATATATAGCTATAGCTATAACATTTATAGCTATCTATCTATATAACTAAATCTATATACCTATCTATGATGTCTGTGTATCCTTTATTTTAATGCTGTACGTACAATATATGCTTGATTTATATATATTTTCAATAATCATGTTTGGATGGCTACAGCCTATTTGCGCCCCAGAGTAGTACATTTGAGCACCGAGGGATATGGACAAATGCGCCCGAAAGATAAGGTACTACCTGCCGATTTATAACAATCATATGCGTCCATTTCGTATGCAACGTTGCCGTTGTGATTCTTATTATTATAGATTATAATATTTATCTTGATAAATACTTAAATTAAGCAAATTAGTAGATTATATTATAATCTATTATTTAGACAATTATTAGTACTTTAATAATTATAATTGTCTTTAATAATATAATTTAAATTTTATAATTTTTTCAACATTTTTAGCTTAAAAAAATAGTTAATATAACAATAACTAAGATTAAATTTAAGAATTCTAAGTTAAACAACACTTAATTAATTCATACTAAGTTTGATTTACTGTAGTCATAATTCATCACACATAAAATGATATAAAATACAATATAATATGGTTAAGTACATACAATTATTATAAAAATTAATACTGTTGTTTTTTTCGCACGTCATAATAAAAAATTCGATAATATCGATAAGAGTGTAACGTAAAAATTAAAAATAGTTAAAATGGGAAATATAATATATACAATAGTTTTAACTAAGGTAATAAGTAGTATTGCTTGTATTCCAGAATACAGTTTGGCAACGTCGGACGGGTTTAACACAATTTTATTAAAAATATTTTGGGCGCAAATGGGTTATAATTTCGGGCGCATGTGGGTTATAAAAAAAGTGTGATTGGCGCAAATAGTTTGCACCGGTTTGGATAAATACTGCAATTATAATTATAATAAATTTCGTCGCAATTGGTCCACCAATTTAAATTGGAAAACATAAATAATAAACAAACAGAAATCCATTTATATTTATTTTTATTTTCATATTAATTGTACATTAAAAATATTAACTCTTGTGACTTATTAATTTACTTTTAGAACACCTTTAGTTATTCTTTACTTGTTTGTTTTTACTACTGATTGTTAATCTTATATGCTCTTGTATGTCTTTGTATTATAGCTTATCTAGTTCCATGACTTAAGTTTGTACGTCTAATATTGCTGGCATTTTTAAAAATAACCTTACTAAATCACATTGAATAAATGATTTATTTTGTGTTTTGTTTATTTAAATGGTTGTCATTGATCACCAAAAAATATTATTATTATTTAGTTAACTTTTTTTTGGACAGATGTCGCCACTTTAATTTCATCACCACTACGTCATATTTCTCTAACCCGATAACATTATCAATTGTTTCGTCCATAAGATCCTTGGCAATAATTACGAACCCAACAAAAAAAGATTGAGCGAAATCGGGATTCATTTTTATATATAGAGATACTGACATTTTGGCATATGTCAGTATAGTTATAAAATATAATTATTAATAATATTTCTGTTGAAAATTATTCTGCTGGTGACATATTATTTTTTCAAATAAAAATGTACAAAGTTTCATCAACTTAAAGCAAACCAAATTTCTTTCTCGGATCTTTTTTTTTTTTTTAATGTACAAATTAATTTAACATTGTGTAATCAGATTTTTAGAAGAGGTATGAAGTAAGCTTTTTGTGAACCTAGTTGGCTTAAAAATCTCCAACAATGCATTTGTACGATATTTAAGTCGTTATGAAGAAATGTGAAAACGTAAAAATTCATTAATAAATCAAATGTTAAATTATGAAAATTCGTTAACTTCAAGGAAAATAAAAAAATAATTTCAACGCATTAAACGGAAATATTTCTTAATATATGCACGCAAAATAATTTTCTCCAGTAGCACCGACGGGCAGTGAGATTACTCTCGAGAACGAAATACAGGTAAAAACCATCAGTGTCTCTGCGGTCGATAACAACACAGCTGACATTCCTATCTATACACTCAAGTATTGTTATAATACTACGATGGCTGGAAATTATTAATAATAAATGTACGATGTTGAACTGTTAAATGTTTAATTCAAATAAATCCTTCAGTTTTGCCTTAGCATTGTTTAATGAGGAAATGAGAATTTTTAATTTCAGCAAGTGGATGATAAAAAAAAAACAATCTGGAAGCATTATTACTGGATCAACTAAACAATTTACTATCAGAAAAAAAAATCGAATGTACTGAAACACAAAATGAGAAATGTCCACCAACCCTCACGTTCAAACTTTTTGGAGTGATTCGATAATTCGCATACCTAACTACATAATATTACATTAGTTTTTGGTTTTTACAAAACTTGATATTATATTTATAATGTTAACTTATTTTTCCGTAAATGTTCAGCAACTGACAAGTTTGTATGGGTAAATGTTATATGTATAATTCATTTCAATCTACACTTACAATCGTTATACATTTATAAAACCAATCGTCATAATATAGTTATCTCGTTTGAATATTTCCTTTCGAATCTCAACTTTGAGAAATCATAACGATATGATATTTATTTTTTTGTATACCTACCAACAGTTCTTTTAGTATAACAGGTATATAGGTACGTAAGTATTTTTTTTTATCATCTTTACTGATTTAAAACTGGACACGTGTAGTTTTTATATTATAAAGCTCTTTTTATTGGACTTAACTGTAAATGTCAATATAATATTATAGAAACGCCACCAGACTCCGGTTGGATTTTCTCAAGGATGAAACACTTTTTCCATTAATGTATGAGTTTGTAATAATTCTGTTACCTATACTTGACATTTTTTCGAATTATTTTTTATTATTACTTATTCATGATTTTGATGCCATGTACTCATATTTAATTTTTTTTTTATATTTTAAATTCGTTTCTCACTAAAAAAATATTATAGTGAAGTTTGACAAAAGTAGAATTTCAAACGTAATTTGTACAGTTTTATTTGACCTCAGCACTATAATATAAATATAATATGATAAGTGTGTACTAAGAAATTAAAAATAACCTTATTTAATATTAACTTATATATTTATAATTTTATCTCCAGAGGGAAGTAGGATATAATAATTTATTGAGTAAGTTTTTCTTGTTTGAATTTAGAAATGTTTGCCAGCTCGTAAATTGTGAATACTTGCAAACTATTTAAATGGAATCAATAAAAACAAAATTTAAATTTGTTTTTATTTGAATGATTGAATTCGAAGAGCTGTTAATGTTTAAATTTTTCAAATCATTTAAGTTGTCAAAAAATTGATTTAAGGTTACTTATTTACTTTTTATCATCCTTTTTAATAATTCACCGTTGACACATCTCAGTAGTATTTTTATACGATTAGTTCATAAAACGTGGTAGATTAGGTGCTGGGTATTATTATTACGTGTACTATCATAAAATTGTATAACTCAGCGGGGGAAAAATGAATTGCATAGATGGACGCTTGACCTGGATGCTGGCAACCAGCGAATTATTGCGGACTAGCATAGGGTTCCAGTATAACAATTAATGCTGACATATTTTATGATCACGACACTCCACAATAATAATAAGTAGTATTATAATATATTTTGCTCATCGCAGGTATAATAATAATATTATAAGAGTTCCAGTTCGTGGCCGCGTTTTCGTGGGGACATTAAAATTAAATTTTCTCATCTGGACGTTTAAAATAGTGATTATAATAAAAATAATAAAAATAATAAAAATAATAATAATAAAAAATGCCCTTATCTATGGTGGGTGGTTTTCACGAATTTTATTAATTGCCACTTGTTCGGGACCTACCAGAAAATTTGCGCAATTCGGTTTGACCCTTCGTGCGAAATATAACCTATTAATTATGTTAATAATGACAGTGGGTGTTAAAAAAAAAAATGTAAAATATATCGGCATTGCCTTTATTCATGAGTTGTATATATTACCAACACATTTTTCATTTACAGAAACTATCGAATTAATAATTGGAAAAAAAAACCATAAACAAAATTGTTCAAAAAATATATTTTTAACAGTTGGCGCTGTGAAGAGAAAAAAAAAGCTTAATCATTTTCACCTAATTACTTTTTAAATATAAATCAGAAACAAGAGCAAATTATATCACACTATAGACGGACAGTTTTATATAATACTCGTTATTAATGGTATAGATTTACAAGTGATTCGCCAAACATGTCCGACCCCCTTTTATTCTGTAATAATGCATTTATTTCAATTATAGTGTTTGATATTTTTACGTTTAATTGGAAACCGCATTTTCAAATACTGTGCTTATTTATACAATATTAAATTTAAGAAATATTCTAAAGTTCTAAAAAAATCCTTTTTACTGTAAATCGTTGTCAAAGGTTTTTTTAAAATAAATTGATGCATCTAATTTCTATTTTGACTATCAAATTATTACTCAGGATAGTTAAATTTTTTAACAATTGTCATACTCAATACTCACACAGCGAGTGTTGAAAACATATGTGAAATGTATTCAGTATAACACTTATTATATTTACAGGCCATTTAAAAAATATATTTTTTGAAATTTTCATTGTCAATAGCACTTTCAATTTATAATAAATGTTACCATACCAAGTCATTTGTTTTAAAATTTTTTTCAACCTATTCAACGAATCCCCAAGAAAAATAAATATTGATTTGTGATAAAAATAAAAATTAATTTGCTAATTAATTTTAAGGACTTTTTAAATGTACAGTCAGGGTTTCTCGGCATTTGGAAAGGAATATAACTATAATAATTATATGAAAAATAATTCTGTTCTTATAACGAACTACGCAATACCATGATGAAAGCAACTGATAAAAAACATTTTGGTATTGTAGGTACCTATATAAAATAAATTATCAAAATGCATGACTTATTTCACGTCTATGGAAATTATCAAACTACCTATGTTTTTTTCTCAGTATTTTGATTTAGCTTTAGAAATACTATAAATTGGCTGTTATCATTTTGTTGATGGATGATCGAATGTTACTATATTATTCTTACTTATACGAACATTTAATATTAACTTCAATAGCCAGTCAACGTAGTTCTTAAGTATTAAATAAAAGTAATAGTGATTCTTATTAGATAAAAACTAATTTTGTCCACCCAAAATTGTATAGGAATCTTAGTATATGGAGATATATGATGGTTATTAAATATACTTAAAAATTCCAAGAATCCAGAATTTTGACAACTCCATTATTCTCAAGGAGACCGATGGGGATGGTCGTAATTTGTGAATCACACTGTACGTTATACAACTACTTATATAAACGAAATGAGTGTTTGGAGAAAAAACTTTGAGTAAACATAAAACTTTATTTTTATGATGTAACGTCAATGTTTTTCAAAGTTTGTAATGACACTTATTCGTGTCTAATTAACACTAATGTTATCAAATGAAAACAACATAATAATAGTATAATATTACGTACCTATATCGTTACCAGTATTTAGACATATCTAGACAATTTGTATAATGGTCAAACGCTATAATTATAAAGTATTGGACAGTTTGTTAAAATTATTTTTAGTATTGTTAAGTGCAAATTGGAATTGAAATTTTGATGAAATATATCATTATAAAAATATATATAATGGAACCATAATAAACCGCCTCCGAATTGGTCACACACACTTAACACACAGCTACTTGATGAGTAAAGACGATCCTCCACTATGTGAGTCATGCAGCGTACTTTTAACCGTCAACAACATCATCACTAAATGTCAAAAATACAACCAGTATCGAAATCAATTTCACATCTCCGAACAAATCTGTCAAGCACTTGGACCCAACCCACAGGATGTAAAAAACTTAATTTTATTCTTTAAAAAAAAACAGAATTGTACAATTTAATTTAATGTAGACAATTTAAATACTTAAAATACTAAAAATGTAACCTAAAAAAATATTTCTTTTACTAATGGACTAGTTGTAGATGTATTTTGATCAATAAAAAAAAAATATATATATATATATATATATATATCTAATACAACATTTTGTCTTAAAAAAATTATATTTTGGGGGTACATTAAAATTATTTAAAATAAAACATGTAAAGGTAGATAATATATTTTATTATTATTATTACATAGATACAAAATTTATTAACTTGATTATTTTCAATAATTATATTTGTATTTGTATACTATTTTCATTTTATTTTGAGATAAATTAATTGTCAGGTGTTCCAAACACTTAACGTTACGTATATAATATTATAGATAATCACATCATACATACCGATAAACACACCGAATTATGTCAGGCATTGTCATCTTATACACATTTAATTTAATCATTGTAAACATAAGAAAATCTGTAATTTATTTAAAGAAGAACTGCGATATTTATATTTTTAATTCAAAGCTACTAATTCTAATTTAGAATTCAAACAGATAAATATCTAAACGCCAATGCTAATTTATATTCTAAGTTAAAATTTAAAAATATTAGCGATATATCGAGGGGATGAGTGAACCAAATTTATTGATTCCATTTTTCAAATAGTATTGTAAATTTTAAGGACTAGGATTTAACGATTTTGAAAATGTTAATATCCTTAAAATTTATTTGTCTCAATTATTTAAAAGTATAATTTATCGATGTTTAAATAATTTATCTTTGGATTCGTATATTTAATAAGTTTAATTTTTGCAATATTTCAATATAAATAATTAGATAGACTATGTTATATTAATATATTTTATTAACACCAGTTTAGAGTTTAGTTACCTAGTGTAAAGTATTTGAAGAAAAAAATTAAATAATCGAGACAATTTATTTTTACTATTTAATTAATCTTTTAAAATACAAAGTTTCCACTTGACTAATAACAATCGCTAAAATAAAAAATGCTTACACGATGCTTATCACTAAATCAATGATAAATAGTTTTGTATACATTTGCAAAAATATAATTTTTTAGATCATAAAATTCAAAATTTTAAATTCATGTTGATTAAAATAATATACATATTATATGTATAATATATTTTCAATAAATATACATAAATTTAATGAAAAATATTACAGATTGGTATTATAAAATAAATATTTTGATAATACATTGTCATTTTTCGATAACGAAATATATGATCATAATAATACGTCATTATCTCAGAATTAGTGATGCTAAATCCAAACTTCTGTGTTTTGGATTTCAAATTTCCCAAAGATCGAAGAATGTATACGCTATACGATGGTTCCACGAATCTTAAACGTTTAAACTTCAAAATAAAAGCAGTATACAAACCGAATTATTTGTTGGACGAAAAAATACTGTACAAAAGTAAGAAACGTAGAGAGATAAAGAATATTTCAAAAAAAGTTTTAGAACAAGTGAATCCAAAACTTTGTGATTACTTCCAATTGCACTCTGCACGTGGTCTCGAAACGTTTAGAAAATGATAAAGTTTTGTGAATGAATTGTTATTCATAGTTCAATTTTTTATTTGGTATCTCATCGAGTCCTACATATAGTCCCTATTAATAATATTTTAGTTTTTATAACGAAAAAATCGAATTTTATGCACAAATTACATTATCAATATGTGCAAACAATATCACATGAAAGCTTAGTTTTTATGAATATAAATTTAAAAAAAATAACATCACTTTTTGATATCTAAGTCATTTTTACATTACACATACCGTTATGATATGAAAAATATTAAGCGATTTTCGTAACATATTATTATACTTTGGTGCATAATTGATAAACAGAAATTATTTTATGAAGCAATTAAATATGTAAATCATATCGTACTGGCGTATGAATAGGTATCTAAGTTAAAAGCATATTTATTTATAGAATAATGTTTTTCAAATATTAGTACATTATTCTGTATTATTTATTATTTTCAAACATTCATTTTTTTGTACAATATATTTTAATAATCTAAATAATTCGTTAGATTTTAAACAATAATGTATAGAATAGAAAAATCTAGGTCATATTAAGTAGGTGAAAATCTGTTTTAAATATAAAATATACAAAACTACAAGGTGGAAATTTGTTTGACAATAGTATACTTTCAGTTTTTTTAGAAAAAAATAAAGTAGGAACTATAGTTCTAGAACTTATGATGGTTTTATTTCTCATGGAGTTTAGATTCTATAAACATGAGCAAGTATGGAAATTGTCAGAATGTATACTAAAAACCAACAACTTTTTTAATGAATATTTTATGACCCGCACTCGTTAGGTTGATGCTGGAATATCTCTTGGTTAGGTATATCTGCACGATTAAAAAACTCGATAAACATGGTTAACCACCTCTGAAACAATAAAAAAATTATAATTTATAACTATCGCATTTAGTGTCATATATGGTTTAGATTCAAACGGATTTACAGATATAAACTGAAAGTTACCTATAAATTATAATAATATTGTAACATGAATACGAATTACGTCATTGCTGTACATATTTTATTTTTGGGATGACCTGTGCTCGACAAATGGACATTACTTGTATGTTATTTATTATGTTTAAGTTTATTTATTACAATGGTATTATGTGAGTGATAATCATTACAATATCATATTTAATTTTTTTCGGAAACACCAAAACTAAATATCCGTTACAATACATACACTAAGGTAGATTGCTGTTAAAAATTCCATTAGGTGTATTTTAATATAATACTATGTAATTTTAGATTTTCAAATAAAAAATAAAAAAAATGTTTTGCGTTTTGTATCAATTGTGACACATTTCAACTAATATATTTATCAATATTGTATTATTATTTGTTTATTTGTTTAGGTGTAAAATAAAGGCTATGGAATAACAACAAGAAATGTCCATGTTTTGGTAAAAAATTTGGTTTTTATTGCACATTCTATCAACAAAAAAAAGCACAATTTGGTACAACAACCAGTCAAATTCACATATTATAGTGAATACATATAGCATTGATCATGTCTATTTTACACATTTAAATCATCGATTGCAGCGTTTTTCAATCGCAACCATTTCGTTTCACAGTGAACGAATTTTGCCTTTGATTGATGTACCTGAATTGCATTGGTTTAAGGTTACTCTGGTAGTTCAATTGTAACGTTGTAAAGCATAATATTCATAGAAAAAAAAATTAAAAAATAGTCATTATTATTTAATCGTGATACTTTTGTAACACGCTATAATAAGTATTTTGTGATTGTTCACTTATAAGAAATAATATTGAAAAAAATATTAATTGAAATGTTGTAATTAATTTTTGATATCTGATGAGATGGAATTGTTTCATCAATTTACCTTACCGTCAACAAAGTAATTATATATTTCAAAATATTGGCACTATACATTGTTCAAATTCGTTTTATGATATCTGTTGTAGTTTATAAATGACCTGCAAACTTCAAACAATTAAAGAACATTTACATTCAATACAATAGTTTTAAATAGTTTTTGTTATGTTCGCATATTTTATCTGCAGTCGTCCGAACCACACACTTAAATGAGTGAGAAAAAAATGAATTCGGAGACCATGCACAATTATTGAGTTGGAAAAATACAAAAAGCGTGATGCGACCACATCAGCTATATTTTCGTAGCCATTTTAGTTAAATTTTTTATCGCAATAACGTCTTGATACGGCAACAGTGTAGCTTTATATCCGCGTATTACATAATTAAATAATTTTGACATTTTATGTGTAAACTTTACACGGTACGTAGTCGCTATATTGGTGCGCGTCTTGTTCGGAGCAAAAAGAACGGCACCCAAAACACACATGCAGAACACGCGTTTTCCACATATTATTATGTAACGTGGCTAATGGACTCCATGTCATACTCTATATATATTATGCATATTGTCATAGTGGTGACGTGGCACATAGACGATACGAGCAAAGAGTGTGTAGATCACGGAAAAGTATTTATTTATTTATATATTATTATCACTCATATATTAAAATAGATAAAACCTATATTGTCTAGACAATCAGTTATATGCGGGTGACGTAACCACTGATGGCTAGGGTGTAATTAATTTAATACTACATCCGTTTATCTTTTGATATTCTAAGCAAGGCTGGGCAAGTTAACTAATTATTTTAACTCGTTAAGTTAAGTTAATACAGAAAAATGTAAGTTAAGTTTAAAGTTAAAAATTAGTTTTCTTATTTATTTAACTCGTTAAAAGTTAAAAGTTAATTTGAAAAAAAAGTAACTTAACTTAGTTAAAAATAAGTTAATTTTCTTTTTTCATGTACAATAAATTATCATACATTTTTATCAAAGCTTAACAAATAACACAATATAATGGAAGTCTAACTATTTTCAATAAACATATGTAATTGTATTAATTACAGTAGGTACTTAGTAAGTACTACTTACATACTTCAATCAATTATAAAATCTAACAAAACAAATAAATTATTTCAATGTATTTTTTTTACCTACACGTTTTCCAAAATGATGGCTTAACTTAAAAATTTTTTTTCTTGTCGATACCCATTAAATTTATAAATTGTAATTATTAAATTTGTTATTAGGATTTAATTATACAAATTACACATATATAACATTTTTGTTTTATAATAATATATTATATATATACATATTTTCTGCGAATAAGCAGAATAAAATAAAATATTGTTATCTAATACTATTATTATTACTCGTAAATCGTTTCCCAAATTTTATATAGGTAGATAGTTGTACTTATACACGTTATTCTAATATCTATTGAAATTTCAAATATAGAAATAATGCAAAACACTCACATTCATATCTTAAAGTATTTGGTTATTCCCACAATTATTATTTATATATATATAATATACATATATGTATATATAATATCAATAAGTTATAAAAATCAAAATATAATTTTAGATAGGTATATGAAGTTTATATTAGGAGAAATTAATAAATTAACTCATTAAGTTAGAAGTTGTTTAAAAAAAAAAAGAAACTCGTTAAGCTGGAAGTTACTTTTGAAAATAAAAGTAACTCGTTAAAGAAGTTAGTTAAAAGTAACTTAACTTTTTAACTTAACTATAACTTTTTAACTCGTTAATGCCCAGCCTTGATTCTAAGTAGTAAATTGTATAATATGAATGTAGCAAACAGTGTCGATCGTAGATCTTCTATCCCGAAAAATATGTTTTTCACTAGATCGCTCATATATTATACAATGTTATATCACCGATGTCTAAACAATCATTTATATGGGTAACATAATCATTGATGGTCAGAGTATTTAATTTAATACCGTATCCTTGGCCTTTAAATATTTGAAGGGTTTTTGATGAATTGTTGGATATGATAGTAGCAAAGAGTGTGTAGATCGACCATCTCATTGATGGTCAGGGTGTTTAATTTAATACCATATAACCTTGCCTTTTAATATTTTAAGTTTGTTCAGCAAATTTTGGGATTCGATCGTAGGCAAATAGTGGGTAAATTGTCAATCCTGAAAAGTATTTATCTCTCTGGATAACTCATATATTACAATAATATAACACCGAGGTCTAAACAATTATTTATACGAGTAATGTAACCATTGATGGTCAGGGTTTTTAACTTAATACCACATCCTCGGCCTTTCAATATATAATAAAGTTCTTTCCGTAAATTGTTGGATACTTTTGACGTGCGATTGCGTAGGTGACGGCTGTGATCGTAGACACATTTTCGATTTTAAAACGCAATTTCTCGATATTATGTTAAGTTAATTAGCAACTTGATCTACACGCCGTGGGGTTTCAATAAAAATCAGTGAATATGTTTAATTCGCTGGTCAAATAAACAAACCTCTTAAGACTAACGCAAAGATAAAATAACAAAAAATGATGCTTGATGGTAAAATAAGTAGTTTTGTGTTTGAAAGTGATTTTATGAGAGAGCAAACAATGTTTATCTCTACCATTCCACGCTCAGCCCAATTAAATCAACTTATGCAGATCGAATAAGGTCTCATCAACGCATTATAACATTTCTACTGATTATGCGCGTAAATCATTACACCGTTGCTTTATTTTATAAAAGCGTCGCGTGCGCCTATTTGCATAAGTATAAAGATGAGTTCGTTATAATTTTTAAATTTTTAAATTTTTTTTTCATGCGAAACGACACTTATTTTATCAGTTAATTAATGAGTTTCTGAATAATAATAATACTAAAAAGTGTTTTTACATAATTTTAAGTAGGCACTCAGTTAAATATATAGATATGAAATAAAACAAATAATGTATTATTTAAAATCATTTAAAGTTTAGAAGTACCGAAGAATCGAAATCTTACTCTTTTATCGAAACTTTAAATGCTTATAAATAAAATATACAGTAGAACGTTCAATATTAGATGATATTAAATTGAGATTTCAATAAAAAAAAAAACGTTTTTCTCAATAATACATTCAAATCAACGACACTGTTTTTCGAAGAATAGTATATAATATTGTGCACAAAAAGACTGATTAAAAAAAAAAAAATTCAATTATATTTATAATAAACGTATTAAGAATTAGAGCACCGAATTGTGTGGAAAAAAATAACTCAAAATCGACCAAACCGATGACAAAGGAAACGAAAAGTATAACGTACTACACATTGGAAAAAAAAAACAGTTGTCCTGTATAATGAAAGTCTCCTTGTTGCGTATATGATATAAAGTCCTACTTAGAGGAGAAATCCCCTACTATAATAATCATTTATTGTTTTTTTTAATAGTCTATTCGGTTAATGAGCTCTCGGAGTATGACATTAAACATTTATTATTTAACCACGGTATCTGTTTCCTACCAAAAAAAGCAGTATGTATAAGTGTGGCGTAGATGCAGAAACACTGTCGCTTTTTGTATCGCACATGTCATAGAATAATAATAATATTATACATGGAGTTTAATGTTTCCCAACAGTATTTGTGGAAGTTTTTTTAGTATCGTTTCGTTTCAAGACGGCTGTCTGTATTTTCTTTTGGAAGTACCTACCTACGCATTTTTATTAAATTTGACGATTAATTAGCATTGTTATACGATATTTAGATTTTGATTTAGATATTGCATTATATTGCGGTGCATTTCGTTATATTAGATATAATATGTTTTAAAATTAAGTATGTAGGTACATTTTTATAGTTATTTAAATTTAAAAATTGGGTTAATTTTAGATTAACCTAAATGTAGGTTTTAATTTTAAATAACTTTTGTAGAACTTTTGAACTTCTAAAATGTAACTTAATTATTCAGCTTATAAACTTAATACGTTACCGAATTAAATTTATTGCAAACAGTTAAATGCATCATTAATCACTTCGCAACGGAAACGAATCGTCATTTGTAAATTAGAAAAAAAAAATCGACGATAACTTCTTAAACAATTAAGTTATAATAATACAATAGGTACAATGTTAGTATTGGAAATGTAAACTAACGACTTATCACTTATATTCTTTCTGATAACAAAAACTTCAACTCGCCATATTTGTCTTGTTATGCTGAATAGATGACGTTGTATAAAATACTGTCTATATAGATTCGTTGGATTTTTAAAAGAAAAACATAGGCACATTATACTTCGGTACATAGAAGTATCCTAACCCTATACAAATACTACAAATAAAAAAGCCACCATATATCGATTTTTATTTTTTTTCGTCCCTCGTCGTGGTTACTTGTAATTTTTATTTTAAAATATTTAATATTATACTAGGCCACCGTACGTAATAATATGCAAATCATATTATACCTGGTGGCTGTAGGTATTTGCCTATAATAAATTTGCATTCGAGTACAACAAGTTATGAATAAAATAAATTTACAAACGTAAACGGTCCGTTATATTATTACGAGTACAATAATAATAATAATAATAATAATATACCGTTTGATTTTTTTTGTTCGTTGTAAAAATATTATGACTTTATTATATTATGTTTTTTATAATACACCGCCATAATATGACGTACTATAAAGTCAAATATATTATTAATATAAATATTTGAGCTTTGTTTTCTCGTTGGGTATTGATTTCGACAGCGAAACGTCGGTTACATACTATATAATACAACTAGACGAAAATATCGAAAATTTAATAAACTCGAATTGTCGTAAACGACGTACACCGTTTTTTTCTCCTTTATTACACGACCGCGTAATTTGCGGACGAAGAGATTGAAGTATCGATTATATACGAGTAAGGAACCTCGAATGCGGGTGTGGTATAGTTAGAGTGGCTGAGTGGATGGATAATAATATTATAATAGTACGTCCAGTCGGAATCATACTGCAGAACGATTAGATAGAAAACAGCATTTATGATTACTTGAGCTGGAAAAATAGCCATCATGTCGTCGTTTCAGTTGAATCGTACACGTAACGCAAATTATAATTTTTCGATTCGTTGGATAAATAATCATTATTTGTCATAATTATATTGATTGATAAATAATAATAATAATTGAATTATTTAAATTAAATTTTACGTCGTACACGTCATGAGGTGTAGTAGTGGTATACGTGATTAGGTCGATATTTCTCATCTAACGGTGGTTTTACAATTACATATTATGCATTTATTTAAATATTAGTTGTCTAAAACAGATTTATAGCCGGTACTTATAGTTTAAGAAAAAAAACGCAATGAGTGTGTAAAATTTGGTGAGAACTGAGAAGAACCAATTATTGTTCAAAACGTATTTATATCACACGAATGTTTCATCGTAATGTAATAGACGTGACACTCAATAAATTATAATATGTTTAATCGATACTAAATCTAAGCGTCGTTTATTAATATTTTAGTGTTACTTATTTATGTCTCTACCTTTCTCGAGGAACACTATATGAACGTACAAGTGAGTTAAAGTCGGTATATTATTGCATCCTCGTCTCAAATCATCAAGTCTTTGCCCTTCTTGAGATGGAAATTCTTCAATCAGCCATAACAAACGGAGGCTATTCGTGCATTATAATAACGAACATGACGTCAAAAAAAGTTTAAGTACCTACCATGGAGTTTATATATATATATAAACACATAACTTGTCCTATTTTGTAGACTTGCAAAAAACTTGTATCGTGACTTTGTCTATATTATACAAATTGCACAATATTGAGAATCTTCGAGCGTAAAATATTCAGAAAAATCGGCATTATACACATATCGGTAGAAACTCGCGTTCCGTTCTAATGACACGCGCTCCACCAAAGTCATTTTTGCCAAAAATACCTACCCCGTTTACCGTGACAAATGTAAGAGGTGTGCTCGTATATGCGCTTGTTTTTGGGTAAAGCGAGGGGAAAAACACCCATAGAACACAATTACCTTTTTCGATACATTTATTTTTGCGACTGAAAGGAAAATGTTTGGAAACGTTTATTGGAATTTTCGGCGATCGATGGCCATTATATTCTCTCGGTAACGTTTTCATTAACGACAATACCGTGTGCATGCTACCCGAACAAAATACACACACACACACACAACCTAAAATCAAAGTGAGGCAATCAACAACTGGCGGTTTTCAATTTAAACGCGTTCTCTCACCATTGATTTCGAATTGTTGGAATTATTTTTCCAATCCTTCGACGCGGAATTTTCGTGTGCCCAAACTCAAGACATTCAATTTTATACATTATATATGTAGGTACCTATTAAGAACCCACCATAGAATAGATAGTCATCGTCAAAAATATTTTACTTCTGTAGTTAAGCGCCTTATCTCTGGCGAAAATGACATATTCTAGATAGATGATTCTTCGCTGATATTTAAAATCACATATTAATTTTATGACCGGAATTATTGTGTCTTGATCCTAATTGGTTTGCTACTATCTCATAATCTAATCAACCAAAAATATAACATAATTCCAATATAATATTATTAAAAACTTGATGGTCGTTATCGTAAAAAAACCGACGACAGCATATTTTTGATCGTATGTGGTCGATATTATAGTTCGCAATGTTCTTCAGTTTCCGCTTTTAGTTTACAAAATATAAAATTTATAAAATAATAATATTGAGGCAGACAAGTACGTATATTTCATGGCCCATAACGATAGCTATAAAATTATCTATAATTTATTTATGAAGCCATTACTATTAGAATATTATTAAGTATTTAATACTAATTTTATTAGCAATTTATTCGCTGTTATACCTATCACATTTAATAAATAATATTAATAATTTTGGATGATAAATTCTCCATAACATCGAGTCTCATCGTATAAGAATAATAAGACTTGATGCGCCGAAAAAAAAAAGAGTTGTATATCTATTTGACATTGCTACACAATCATTTGTATTGAAAATGTGTACGACTTACGTAACAATAATGGTATAGACGTTTAATGTTATAAAGCTGAAAAGTTTTTTTTTGATTTATGTGTCTATTTAGATATTGTTTGTATAGAGTTAAGAGAATAATCTATACTGGGAAAAACATTATGTTTCCAAGTGTACAAACGTTTTACGATTCGATTCATAATGTACAACCTTTTGACCTTATTAAATAATTTTTATAAAAATAATAAAGCTACGTATAATACTGTAACTGTAACCTATGGAGATGTTATGACTTTTTAAAATATAATTCAAATAAAAAATAACTTCTTAGCTGCAATTAAATCTTGACGTAATATTGATTGATTTTACCTAGGCCAACATCAAAATTTCGAGACACCTAGTACATGGTTACAATTATTCTTGCACCAGAATAACTATATTTCGCATACCAGATACGAGCTTATGCTTAGTTAGATGGCGTATCTGATATTGTTAATATAATTTATTGTAGTAATAGTGAATTGATTTGACTGAAATAAATTTAGATTATTATAATATCATAAAAATTGGAAAACAGGAAAATATATTTCCTACTGAAAATTTGCAAATTACACACCAAAGAACATGATGGACTCGTCTCGATCACACTGCATCGTTCCTCTCTGGTTAGGATAATATAATATAGTTACATAGGGTTTTTTATAGTTCACAAATTATAACGCAACGATTATCGCAAACGAAATTTCACGATTCTAACGATCTATGGTTATTAATCCACTCGTTTCTTCGGCCAATCAATCGCATAATGTCTCCGATACTTGGACAGAAGAACACTCTTTGGTTTTAGATAATAATATCGTCACTCTATTATATTGTGACCTATTTTAAATTGTTCGTTTCTGACAGAACAATTGTTGTTTTTCCACGTTAAAAATTTAACATGACCTAGTTTTAGATATCATGTTTTATTTAAGAAGTAAATTTCTGAACTATAAACTTTACAATATTATACACGACTTTAACTGTTATTAAAACTATCGAGTGGTACTCAGTCTAATCTCCAAAATATAATCAAAACTCGTTTTAAGACGCGATGTGATCACATTTTCCAAAATATCTTGACTATTAATAGTCGAGAAAAACCGGCAGAGCATTGTTTGAAAACCACCTCCATCAAACTAGTTTTGTTAATTCAGTAAATTTTTGTCCGATATTGGTAATGTTCGAGAAATCCACTATTCTCAATATCACGAAGGTATGACACAGATTTTATGATGATATTCAATATGAAAACTTTAAAAAATACAATAAATTATAAGTTCTAATTATTCACGGAAGTTAGTATATTACTATGATCTGCTATATTAATTTAAAAAAATAATGTCCTTAAGACCTTAACAGTGTTTAAGTCGTGGAAGATGATTATGGAAAAACAGTGAACTTTCTCGGTTGCCAGATGACTAAAATACTTTCTGAGAACCATATTATACATTATTAGGTACACTTATATAACGGTATAATATATTATAGTAACAATCCTGCAAGACGAACTGTTTTGAATATTTTGTTTTTTTCCCCCGAAAAAGTCGTTCTTAAAATTTAGCGGTCACTGAAGCGTATATTATCGTGTTGACTCATCCCCATCGCCTGTTCCTGTACCATACCATATACCGCGTATGTCTGGTTATCATGCAGCATGGTCATCGTACTACAAAATATACGCGCAGAGCTCGGGGGCGCCGTCCGTAATGAATTTCCATTACATATAATTGAAACAATAAAAACGCATGCCGCCAGGACAATGGCGGTCAGAGGACGTGTGGGCGTGAGGGCGACTGGCGCCACGGTTTTCGTTCTTATTTTCACAGACTGGCGTGTGGCCAACGTCGTCGACGAGAACGACGCTAAGGAAGGAGACTAAAGGTTTTCGTAGAGTGCGAAGTCGTATCATTACTAATATCATCGTTATCGTTATCATCAAAATTATCGTTATCATTAAGTATACGTTATCCGTAAGAATATTGCGAACTGTTGAAAGTGAGTGAAAATTTTAGCACGAACGTTTTTACCTAGATTCGTCTAAAATATAATTTAAATAATTATAATATAATTTCTATGAATTGGGCAGAGCCCAATGAATTAAATGTTTCTATTTCAAACTGGTGTATAATATTAAAAATAGAGGAAAAACCATCAAAACATATATTTTGTTTTCACATAAAATAAATTACAATCATTTTTTAATCAAATTGATTCATGCTTTTAGCTTATATTATAGCTGACATAAGACTATTGTGTCCCTAAGGTAAATTTGTTTTTTTCAAATAAAGAAAAAAAATATTTTAGCTACCTAATACTCTTATTGTACCTTCGAAGTACAGACCGTGGATACAACAATAAAGGGGAAAAACATTTTAATACCTTGTTCCATTTTTGGTTCGTATTACTGGTACCAATTCTTGCAGTAAATAAAATTATATCACACCGCCATCGTGTATTAAAGTGTATTTATCTATAGCTGCGCGTATTTACAATATTGGATTTCTGTCTTCATCTTGTTTAAAACACCAACCACACATAACACTAATAAACCCCTTGACCGTCTCGCTACAGTAATGCGACGTCTACCACTGAGATTACGATCATATCTCATATGCATCTGTAAAGACGTAAAATATAACATGAACAAACATATTGTGATTTTCAATAAAATCATTCAGCCAACACTAAAATTGGTACCACAGAAGGTGAGATAACACATTAATTTTTTTTAACCTTAATTCGGGTTCCCGAAAAATCACATAATTTCTTTAACGTCGTAGATACATCTTAATATATTTAACGTTAGTCAGCACGACGAAAATCTCATACATGTGTAGTTTCGTTCAAGGCATATTTCGTTGGCATAGGTTTAAGTTTTGACTAAGAATATCTACCTATCTGAGTGCGAAACGCAAAATCAACGCAGTTCATTTGGTTTGATATCTACAGGTCAAAATCACTCAATTTTTACTCATTATCCGTGATAAATTTTACTTATCGAGCTTTATTTTTATTAGCTATACAATATATTTTTAATTATAATTAGGGTCAGAAGCTTATAAGTTTGAAAAAAAGTTGAAATATTTCACTAATGTTCTCTTAAGAAATGAAAAAATATAGCTTTATTCATAAATAATCAACGAACAATAAAATAATTATGCAATCTTTTTTTTGACAAAAAGATACTTTATCTTTAAAAGTTACAAACAATTAGAATATCAATATCAATATAAATTTAAAAAAAAAAAAATAGTATACAAATTCATTGATCCATATAGTCAAATTATTATTATTTTATTGGTAAATGATAAAAAAGAAATGTATGCGTAAAGGAAGAGAAGATCTCAAAATTAAAATAATAATTGAAAATTCTAATAACTAAATATTTGTATATATATATTTATGTATCATCGTCTCACAATTATTTGCCAAATATTCCAAGATGATAATGTTAGGTAGGTATGCTCGAAAAACTAACTATCCCCAAGCCCTGATTTAAATATTAAAAAATTGTTAACTCTATGTTAACGAATCATCCACACATTTTACACTTATTGCATTTGTTCAATATATAATGTTATTAATATACGAAACCTAAAAAAAAACTGTATCGAATCAAAATTTAATTTGACCAACCCATATACCTTGCTGGTATGCTCTAAGGGTAGTACAAAATTCAAAAAATGTATGAAATGTATGAGTTTTAAATATTATAGATGTAATCCTTTTAAACTGACAATCATATGGACTTTTTTTTCTCAACCTGATTCAGCTGTAATAGCAAATGATTATAAACCTCATCTAGCCCGGGTCGGTCAGTTGGTGGAGCTTGAGACTCTTGATCTCTAGGTCATAGGTAAGACCGTAGCTCCTAGCCAGCAAAATATTTTTATTTTTTTTTCTTGTTAGGGGGAGAGGATTGGTTACAGTTTATATATTATCCTAACCTATATTATAGATTTCTTGAACAACAAATTTTAAAATTATAAATGTAATTTGTTAATTTGTGGGGAAGGGTTCTGAACCATACATCGTTGGTTTGACGCTCAGGTTGGGTGCCACTTTGTGGTATATAACCCATATAGAGTGAAATGCAGTACAACATGTTATATACTAAACGCTGCCTTCATACACTCTGAGCTAAAGATTCTTTCTAGAACCATTCAAGTTAACACTGTTGGCTTTGGTGAAGTACGATTGTGGCTACGTGTTTTTCCATCCCACGTCTGTACTTTAAAAATCGAAATGACTATCAATATTACCGTATCGCTATTCGGTTTTAATTCACTGCATTGTCTGTAGCTAAGTCATACGTACATTAGTATAATGGCTAGTATAGCGGCATTCCTGTTTAAAAGGTAAGAAAGTAGCTAAGATACTTGAAATAATATTCAAACACAATTTTCGGGACAAAAACACTATTGTTCAGGTATGAAACAATCATAAAAGAATATGATCACCAAATCAAAATCTCTAGGACCATAGCAATGCCATGATCGTCGCTTCTCTCGTAAAATATAGCCCACCGTACCTAAAATTTTCTCCGATTATCTCGAAGACAGTGGACTCTCTGAACCTGTATTTTGATCACATCTCGCTTCTTAGGCTTACGATTCTGGAGATCAAGAGTCTCGTAATCTACCAACTGAGCTAACAAGGCTCGCTGAGATCCGAGTTAATTTTAACGATCGATTTAGATGTTGACTAGACCAGGTTGACCAAATAAAATGCTTTGTCAGTTCATAAGAATTACGTCCATAATAATGAATAATTGAATTAATCAATAATAAAAAACATTTTGCTCGTACTATGATCGTCGAGTTTCACCAACGATTTCCGTACCGTTTACACAGATTTTCTGGAAGACAACAGACTCACTGCGCCTGCAGTGATATATTGCAAAATTATATTCACACTCTCAGCACATCTCGCTCCGCTGGTATAACTTATTTTAATGGTAATTATTTGTTGAAAAAATTTTCACCTGTACCTATTGAATATTATGATCAATTAAATAATATCATATCGACGGCTGTCTATAGAGCAGTAAGACAAACGCATGATATAATATTGTATCACAATAGTAGTCACAAACATCACAGTTGATACCCCACCGACAGCCTTTTGCTTATAACTTGGCACTGGAGCGTTTACAGAATGTAATGGCTCAAAATATTGTGTTTATGACACCCTTTGAATTCCCGGGTAGACTGTATACAAACTATCAAAGATTAACGCCAGCTATCAACAACAAGACAGGTAGGTATGTGTGGGTGCGTCGTACGTGGTCTGAAGTTAATACGTTTTGTACTAAACTCAGTAAATTAAGCGATTAAATCCATACGAATTATGAAGTTTATGTTTCGTCTAACGTTTTTTTGCAAATCGACATTTTATCATAACCAACTGCAGTGCACAAGACGAAAGCTATTCACAATAATTTCGTTACCAATTTGAGGGTTTCCTTTACATGTTGTATATCAGGTTTCCTTTTTTAGATTTTTTTTTTTTTTTATGCGATTCAGTGTGCCTCCAGCGAACTTTCAAACATCCACAATAATGTTATTATAACCATTATAGATTATAACTGTTATAGGTTTATTATTGAAATTTATGGCGATTGGTATAATACGTTTTGTTTTTTTTTTCATTTTTATCTCATAATAATAATATGATATGACTGGTTTATTATTTTACCACAATATTTTTAACTTATTCAACCGTAAATAAAGTTACTGTAAAATAAGTCGAAACACACTATGTTATATTTTATGTATAATATTATACGTGCCGTTTGGAATCCATCATTTTACTATTTTCTGCTGAAACCATAACAATAAATCTTCAATATATGGTTCAATGAAGGTTTTATAATTTACCTATAACATACATAATATAAAAGCTACATTTAATGTAGCAATATTTTTAAATCGGGATAGCGTACATTATATCGTTACCTTAGATAATGTATATTGCTTGATGTTATTACATTAAATTGAATCGGTATGAACATATAACTCTTTAGAATTGTATATATCGTAAGCATTGAAAAGACTTAATTTCACCTCGAAATATTAGTGTTTGATTTAGATTTCATTTTTATGGTTTTTTAAAAAGTTTGAGAGCACAACACAACTGTTTTACCAATCGTGAACATTAGTTTTTAGAAACTCTCTCTGGAAACTATTTACGTTTATTTAGATTTGGTATAAGTACTTTTAATTAGGTTACCCAATACTTAGGCAGTCTTAATTTTTTTAAAGTAATTTTGACTCAACTGATATGACACTAAAATCTAAATTATTTAATACGATCACTTCATACTGAAATTTTTATTGTTTTGAATAAAATCAGACACACTTTTTAATAAAATCTTCCGTTTAAATTGTCATCATTATTTATCAATAATTTTTGTAATTTTTAATGTGTCCAAAACGTTTAATAATATACAAATATGAATATTTTACATAGTAAATAAATACACTTAGATTAATTCAAAGTTTAAAATAAATCATAAAATGTATTCGCAGTAAATATTTTAAATGGTTCTCGATCTGGTTCGATACACGTGGCTGTAAAAATACAAAATGAAAATTTAAAGGATATAAAATAAAAATCACGACACAAAGATGGTCGGTCAGATGCTGTTCTCACACGCAGTAGGTCAATACATATAGTGGCCAGGCATTATTATTGTGGTCGTCGTATATTCAATTTGAAAGCAGCGATACATAATATTATCATTGCATTCAAATTCCGGTTTTGAACGGAACCCAGGTTACGAGATATTCAATCACTCGCATTTTTGCACATCAATAGCTTGCTTTACTAGTAAAACCCATTGAAGAAATCGAAAATCGACCTATCCGATATGAGCATACACACTGCGCGTATATGCACATGACGTTTAAGAAATGCATTTAGCAAATAAGTATCCAACGAATTTTGCGATCAAGGCGGCACATTAATAATTCACCTATATCAAAAGGATAACTTCGATTATCATATTAAATAATAATATGTTATATTCTTACAATCTTGTATGGTCAAGTCACTGCATTGTATACTGATGAAAAAAAAACTATTATGATTTTTTCCGGACAGTGGGGGTCAAATCGTTTAGTTTATTATTACGGATTCAAATAATCATACGACGAATTATATACCGGTATTATAATAGTATGCGGTGGTAGGGATTGCTTGTTTTTTTTTTGTGTCTGTTTACAGCATAACTAGTCAAAATAATGCTTCAATTTCAAACTTTGGGGGTGGTTTTCGATGTAAAAATGAATATCCTTGGTACATAATAGAGGTCAAAAGTTAAAATTTTCCAACAGTTTTCAAAAAAATCGATTTTTTTATATGATTATAATTCAAAAACTAATCACTGTAAATACTTGAAATGTTCACCAAATGTTTATGTTAGTGTTATCTATATACAGTTTAATTTTCAAAATGTTTTGACTTTTTTTGAGATATTTATAGACCACTGAAATTTTGACAAAAATTCGTCAAAACCATGAATATTTGCAAATTATTTTGTAGTTCAAAATTCATAATATTGTTTGTATTTATATCTAAAGGTTATAAAATTCAACACTAAGTTTTCCATAAGTTTTGCTTCAAATAGCTATAGAGAAAATTTGAAACGTCATTATAGGAAAAATATTTTGAGGGTTTGAGTTTTATATTTTTATGAAATCGCGTAACGATAACGATTTATCCTCAAACCAGTTATATGTATATCTATGATAATATAGGGTATTATGAATTATAATAACTGCATGATAACTACACTAATTGATTAACCATGTCTTATGCAAAATGCGTCTTAATTGAAAAATAAAATATTTGTTTCAAAATAGAATATATGACAATATTTAAATATAATATATCCTAGACTGACAAATCATCTCCGTTCAGAATCGTTTTTCGTATAAAATGATACCTATCATTGCATTCAAATATAACCTACCCTAATCAGAGTTCCACCCCACCACCTAATGTACAGCAGAGCGACATCCACTTACCCGCTTTTTTACATTCGCGACTATAATGTAAGCTGCGGTCAAAGTACACGAAATGATAAATGAGAACCCGTAACGTCAAAGTCCATGCGATACGCGTGCACCACATTAGCGTGAATAAAATCCACATTACAATAATATATAAACGCTCCTGCAGCTAAGGCAGTGAAGTTATTTTACGAAATTAACTGTCCGCAAAACAAAAACGCAAAAATAATAACATACCTACATAATTTTATTTCCATTTTTTTTCTCTCGTTTTGCGACACAATGACAGTCGTTCTCCACAACAACAGAGTTATTTAGTTAGGACTGATTTGGCGATATCACTTTTGTTTTTGTGGACTTTTTTTTTCCAATGCAGTAATTGATTGTTTAATTCATTTTTTGTTATGATATTAGACCACAACAACAATAATACTATAATAATATTATGATTTAGTGGTCATTTTTAAGGTTTGGAAATGATGTCGTTCCTACGTGAACGGTAGACAATATATTTCCCAAGTGCGACAATTTTGGCGGGTGCCGATTTTTATTCTTAAAAAATATAATATTTTCCACATCAATTTATATTTTTAATTATCAAAATGCGAGAGTGTCATTAATGGGTGACTGCTCTCATCAAATGTAACATGTACTACCTATATAATTTATTGTAAACTCTTTTTATTATTAATATTAATTGTTTTGATACCTTATATAATATATTCTATTTCACATTTACTCATTGTGCCTAAGGTATAGATTGTAAATTTATTTAAAAAAAAAAAAAAAATTATCAAAATAGTTTAAAAATTAATATGCTATTTGTCTTAATATATAAAATGAAAAAATCTCGAAAATTCGATATTTTAACATATTATTTGAACACTTTATGAACTTGAACTATCAAAAGTATACGTATAATATGTGCAAACAAATTAATGTAAGCGTCTATTGAAGACGTTTATAAAACTTTTAAAAACAAATACATTCATTGATATACTTGAACTGTTAATGCAATCTACTTGCGACCTTTCTAAAAAAGTCTTAAAGTTTTAGAGATTATAAAATGTTCAAAATCAAAACGAAAACAAATGTAAACATTTTTCATGTATTTTACGTGTAACTTCTCTACCAAAAGACAATTTTCCGTATTAGGCAGTGCAAAATATAATTTTCTAGGTCAGTTATATAACTTTGAAAAAGATTAACAGTGCAGTGTGGAAGTTCTTGGTATAGAGGTGACTATCATTCACATAAAATAATTTTGGATATTAAGAAAAATAATCTTAGAACATCGTAATGAAATATTGTTGGATGTGTATTTATTTTTTTTTTTTAGATTCTGAACGAAGTGATGAATGTATTGATTTTACAATAATGTGTGTTTTTTGTTTGTTTGTTGTTGTGTCTGTGTACAGCATAACTAGTCGAAATAATTCTTCAATACTTTGGGGGTGGTTTCCGATGTTAAAGTGAATATCCTGTGTGCATTATAGAGGTCAAAAGTAAACATTTTCCAATAGTTTCAAAAAAATCGAGAAAAACAAAAAAAAAAAATGATAGAAAAACGGGAATTTTTACGCCAAACCAGTTTTCGACCAAATCGATGTTTTATATGGTTGTAATTCAAAAACTAATCACTGTAAATACTTGAAATTTTCACCAAATGTTTATGTTAGTGTAATCTATAATATATAATTTAATTATATTATAATATTTTTAATTTTTACGAAATAGCGTAACGATAACGATTTATCCTCAAACGATTTTAAACATTTGTTATTATTCAAGAAGTATAAGTCGTAGATACATAAAAATTTTACCAGTTATTTAGATTGACATTTTATTTACATGATTTAATTTTCAAAATATTTCGACTTTTTTGAGGTATTTATAGACAACTGAAAATTTTTTTTTGAAGTGTCGGTAAAATTTGTTTGGCCCAATCAAAATACTTGAAAATTTAATACAAAGTTTCTCATAAGTTATTCTTTTAGTGATTGAAAAATTATAAGAATACATAGGCACAATTTTTTTTTTTATTAGCATTTGAAGTTCAAATATTGACTTCATACGTAAAAATTTACGGCAATTTTCAAATTATCTTAGATAGGAATTCATAAAAGTTTTTCTTTTTAGATCTAAGATTTGAAAACTAAATACAAGGCCCTTAACGCATTGTAATTTAACAGTTGAAAAATATTAAAAATATATAGTCACAATTTTTTTTTATAAGCATTTGAATTTAGATTTTGACAACATACGTAAAAATCATGAAAATTCGTAAATTATTTTAAGCTAGAAATTCATAAAAAATGTTCTTTTTAAATCTAAGATTTGAAAAATTTTAATAATCTATAATATATCCTAGACAGATAAACCGTCTTGGTTCAGAATCGTTTTTAGTATACAATGATATCTATAATTGCATTCAAATTTAACCTACCCTAGTCAGAGGTCCACCCCACCCCCAATGTACATCAGAGCGATACCCACTTACCCGCTTTTGTTACATTTAATAATGAATTTATGGTCCTGCCTATGATTTTTTTTACACATGTTAATACGAACCAACTTCTTCAACAGAGTATGTACGTCGTCGTCTTCGACTTAAACTGTAGTTTTCGTTGGAGGAGAAAATATAAACCATCACCCAACCCTAGGAATTTAAATTCGATTCGATCGATTGGGGTTTTTGGAATACTTTCGGAATTGCAGTGGTGTTCACTCATCCAACAAACTTTTGTACACTTAGGGTGTATATATACAGCAAAAACTCGAAATCGGGTCGTTCAAAAAATCCATTCAGGGTTGAACTATTTAACTATGATACCTATACCTATAATGGTGGATGTTTTAATAAATCGGTTTTTTACGATATTTCGGCTATAAAAATTAAACAGTTTTCTTTTCTTTTTTCTTTTTATTTCAGGTGTAATTTTATTCTCAACTGCTCCAGAGAACATTTTTAAACGTAAAGTCGTTGCATTCCATTTGGCATTTGATGCAAGTATTTTTGGTAAAACGTGATGCACATTAATAGAGTAAAATTTGTTTTATCTCTCTAAACTATCGATACTCATAAAAATCAATAAAGCCGGTCATAAACGAAGAATATGTTAGTGTTAATATTTTTTTTATATATTATTATTATTAAAAATATTTAATGTATACATCTATGTGCGTTTATATATATTTCATAATCACAAAATTGAACGTTATTGATAATTTGGTTACTAAAATATATTTTTGGAAAATATGACCCAATTTACGACTAGTCATGCTGATAAATAACGCTGATAGTCATAATTATTGATATTAAAATGTCCAGAGAATAAATTAATAATTATAAAAATTATTTAATTCATAAAACACAAAAAAGTCTATACTCCTGGAACATAATATATCGTCGGTAACGGTTATTATCTTATTTAAAATAGGACATAAAATTTTTTTAAGATAATATCAGGTATTCACTCTATTCTTTAAATCGTTTTATTTTAAGCTATTCGGTTAGAGACCCAACTTAAGGTTTTGATTTGGTTGTAAACTACAGTTCAAAGATTTTTTGAATGTTCCAAGCCAAAAACAATATTATTTATTTCCAATTCACTTGTCAGTCAAAAGGTGTTCGAAATCGATTTTCTGGTAACATCTGAACGAACAGGATATATCCATGTAGGATCTATTCACAATTGTGTTGACGTATTTCCAAAAAAAAGTTATACTTTCTTAACGCACGTGACATCATCTCAAACGCCCGTTTTTATGTTAGGTGATCAGTCAGATGTATCTATATGCGTTTTCCACTGAAAAATTAGTCGCAATAAGTCTAAAAGTTTTTCCACGAATAATTTTTTTCTCGTCTTATTGCAAAATCCCCAGTTTGACATTTTACAGTATTTTTATGTAATAATTTTACAACTCCAGTGTAATAATATCAAAAGAAATTTGTTGTGTCCCTCCACTATATCTGTATTAAGATAAACCGCGAAAAAAACTCGCAAACTTTATTCTTTTCGCCTAGAGGACAATTTAATATAATTGAAATTTGTTTGAGCATTGTTGTACGCTTAACGTGCAAACACTCTGTTTATCATAATTCCGTTAGTATATTTTTTCCTTCCGAGTCTTATCAATGAAGATACAAATATATCATATGAAATGCAAAAAATGCGTTGTAATAGCTGATAAAGAGTACTGCGTGAAAGATTTGACTTAATGTGAATTAAATTTAGAAACGTTATCTAACAAACAGCAATGTTCAGTTAATTCCATATAAATTAGACACCGTCTATAGCGATTCATAAAAATAATATTGTAGTACAATCTAACATAATATTATTGTTATTTAAAAAACCTGACAGCAAACATTTATAGAAGATAAAAAATAGCAGTATAATATTAATTATTAAAGCTCTATAGATATACTAGATTTATTAAAAGTTTCTCAATTTTTACCACTTTATAGTTACAGATTAGGTTAGTCATACGTCATTCATAACCATGATTTCAAAAATGATCAATAAATTTCCAATTTTACCCGTTTATGTCTTGAGTTGAGATTGATTTAATGACTTCGTAAACTATTGGACTATTCTCATAAAAACTAAACGATTTTTCAGAAATACCACAATAAATATAGATAAAATATATTATATTTTTATTACAGTACAGACTGAAAAAATTCACTTAATTCACGCTTACTGAGTTCTCGATGATAATATTATGTTGTTTTGTAGATTTTTCTATAGTTTTCGAAATCATCGTTAAATGTTTTATCTTGAATAATCTCGTGGAATTTTTAAAATAAAAATAAAAAATTCGTTCTGTTATATGTAACAATACTAAATAATATTTAATCTATCGTTAAATGTTTAACATTTTTTATTTAATTTACATTAAACAAAATCGATCATATGTTTTTAATATGACACTCCTATTCTGAATTCTGGTTTAATAATATTAATTGATTTTATTATTTACTTAAACATGCAATGTTCCTTTCAACGTCACCTGACTTTTTAAATGGTTGATTAAAAATACATACATTTACGGTGCAAATAACTGTTATATTTTATTGTATGGCACCGGCCCTATAATCATAAAATATAAATGTTGATAATTTATTTTTTTCTCCCAACCACAGCTCCCATTTTTTTCTTTAATAATCTGAACCTATGCTTACTGTCACCTGTATATAACTTTATAACTTTTCTCTTGTGTGCAAATTTTTCTTACAATTATTTTGTTTGTTTGATAAAAGTTAATACTTATGGGTGTCCCAATTTTTGAATGTGAATAATATTAATTAGTTAATTAGTACTGATAGGAAACATTTGTGATAGGTACTAAGGTATATTAATAATTATTATATATAGTTTCACATATTACGACGTTCTACGAATTTTAAGTGAAGTATAATATTATCATACAATAAGCACCACATAATAATAACGCACAGTTAACAATTATAGTTAGGTTTAAAATAGATGAATTATTTGTTACCAAACATGTCGACCGTACAGCGAGAGTGAACTTTAAGTTTACAATTTATGTAACTTATACATCACGAGGGTCTTATATACAATATCGTATGTTGACTATTCAATTTAATTGCATACATTAATTAGCTATAACCATATTTTTAGTTTTGAAAAAAAAAATGCATATATACACGAGTCATCTCAGTGGGGCCCAGTATTCATATGTATATAACATGACATTAAATAAAATAAATAAATAAATAAAATTGTTATATTATGTTTTATCATAGTTACTTATTGTACATCTGTTAAAATACCTAACATAATATATCATGCTGAATTTCATAAGCAGAAACAGAAAAACTATTAAAACATATTAATAGAAAAAATGTTGAATGCGCAGGTATTATGTAAGTTTAGATGAGTGCAGGAGTTAAAAGACTCGTAAATAAATTTCAAATATTTATATAAAAAATATAAATATATTAATTCAATATTCTATACTGCCTATTTGCTGAAATATATATTATGTATTAAACAATTTTTTTTTTTTAATCAAGAAAATAACCCTCATTAGAAAAATGTTAAAAACATTTTAAAATCACTAATTTCAAAAATGTTACGCAGATTCAACAATTGTATGATTGAACAAATAAAAAGCGGATAGGTATTTTGATAGTTTGAAAAATGACTTCTTTAAATGTTTAAATTGCAAAAATTTATATAATATGTAATTTAATTCCAAAGTCGAGGTGTTAGGGTTTTACCATGGCATAATAATATCAATTATTGAATGGCTTTCACATCCTAATGCATTCTATACGCCGGTGCCAGGTGGTGCGATATAACTATATACGGTCTAGCTACATTCTACAGGGTAACGCATTGAATAATGTTATATCGTATCAGTGCTTTTCTATTGACAGTGTGGGAAAATCTATAAATACTCCGTTTATGATGGCCAAACGTACAAAAAGAAAATAATATGATATAATAGCATTGTCTTTAAATTGTATTTTCGGTAGCTACGAGCGCTCCAACGCTGTCATCGTTACTTTTTATTTTCATTGCTGACAATGTGGAGTTAATATTTCTAAGAATTTCCGAATATTATTGATTTCACATCAAATCTAGTTACAATTTTGACAATGCGATGATCAAGCTTTGTACGTTCATGTGGATTTGAACACATAAATTTATCTTTCCGTGTCTGGAATTGAAAAAGACTCGGAAATACATGTCTCATATTATTACGACGGCTACAGCGACGACTCGTTTGTTTGGAAAAAATTTCGGATACGAAATGATAAATACCAGTTCTTGGTTTTATTTATTTATTCTTAACTGCACTATCACTGCTGCAGGACTTAAGATGAAAATAAATAAGGTGTATGAAATAAATATATATAAAGTGAAACGTAGGTAAAGCACATAGGATGTTGTGAAATTTATACGTTTTACCCACGAAATGTTTTTGATGCATATTATGATCCATATACCGCTTGTCCGGTATAACAGTATAGGTATAAATAGCCTTCTAAATGTAATATTGTAAAGTACTGTTTACACAGAAAATTTAATGTTTTTTCTTCTCTCATTCCCACAAACACTTAGATATATTATTGTCAAGAGAGCAGCACTTTTGGCCTGCACATATCAAGGAGAAAAATATCATAGGCTAAGATGTGACGATATTTTGATGACTAGTCAGTTATCGGTGTGCCACAGATAAACATAACAATATATCTACATTTTGAACGTATCTGTAAGAAGACAGTGATCATAACTACCTGATCAAATTAACTGTTCATTTTTCAACAGCAGTGGAAGATGACATCACAACATTAAACTCATACACGAGCAGATAAAAATGCATAACGATCACTTCAGAAAGCAAGAAACTAAAAAAATATAAAAAATGAAGTTGCAGGTATAGCGAAACTGTAAGATTTAGACCACATAGATTTTGATTGATCGACTAAAATTTAGTCAATATTTTTATCCTAGAAAATTCTATTATTTAGTTTTCAACGGATATTTCAATGAACTACCTAACTTATGATCGAACGATTGGTGTTTTATATTTAAAATTTCGTTTATAAAAAAAAATTTGTTTGAATCATGAAAATACGAAGCAAAGACACTCTCGTATTTGGTGTGTGAGTGTCATACACAGGTGGTACGTAATCGAAAAAAATCACAAATTTTTTCTTTTAATGGGTTAAGTTAATATTATTCACTAAATTAAATTTAAAATTTTAGCGTTAACCATATTATCTGTCATCTTATAATGGTTTTTTTTACATTTAGTTATGAATGTTAATACATTTTAAAAGAGCTAATTTTTTCACTGAGTTACCATTTGGAGATATTTATCATTAGTTAGTTGTCGTGAAAATTAGTTTTAGTTCTTATCTTATGTTTCTAAGCAGTCAGCAAAATATTGTCTCACTCACCATACTATAATATTTTTTGATTATATTTCGTAATCATTATTCATAAAATTATTACCTATGTCAACAGCGTTTTTCCACTGTAAGGTACGATTTATACAGAATATAATATTTATTTTTCATCAATAAATTCCTGATTCCAAACGATGAAGAGGATTATTATCTACTTTGAAAACAACATCTGTGTTGCAAGTACCTACTGTATTTACATTTTTTATTATTTGAATAACTGTTTATTTTTTTTATGACAGTTTAGCGTCCGAGAAATTGAGCTCCCATGAAATATGATAAGACACGTTAATTGAGTAATGTACTAATGCGTAAGCGTTTACGTTTTTCATGATCTCATAAAATAACGTCGTCTGTTCATACACCTCGTACTCGAAACCGCTATCTCAGACGACGATCGACCTTGTAACAATTTAACACTGTCTATCTACAAAAAATATTAAAATTAAAAGTTGCCAAAATATGCGTGACTAGGTTTATTTTCCTGCGAATTTGGCCAGCAGTGGCGATCGTCGCGCATCACTCGTTCTCCTGATGAAGCGGTGGCGGAGTAAAGGAAATATAAAATCGTTTTACCTTTTTCAATTTTTCTTTCCTCGCTGCTTCCACTTTGTTTTTTTCTCGTCCTCCGTTGAAAAGTCACCAATCTAGATAAGTAAAGAAACGTTCTCAGGTCCAGGTAATTTATTTACGTTACGGGTTGTTCGTCTATTGTCAAAAAAAAACCTTTATTTTTTCGATTCATTAGTGCCGTTGGCGCCGTGCCAAAAGATTTTTCTGAATATTTTAAAACGGTACCCGGTTCCGGAGGCCTTTCCTTTCTTTCAGTAAGTTGTACACGATCCTTCTCGTTCTGTCGGACCGCTTCGTATTATTCTTTTTATTTACTCACGCAAGTGTCTGCAACCTATACGCACGCCTAGATAGATAAATCTGTACGGCCCGTAGTGACATCAAACAAATTACTATTGAAAAATACAACAGAATAATAATGATAAAAAATAACATTGTTCGACTGCACGAATAAGGTGGCCCGACGTAAAATAATATCATTATATTATTATATTTTATTATGTATACCTACCTACCAATCTTGATAAAATAAACCTCGTGCATCATATCATAATAATATTATAGGTAACGTTAAACTTAAATTCAGGACACATATTACGTTTTTGTTGTGTGCTGCTGCTACTGCTGATTCAACAGGGGCATAATTTAAAGGTGAATGGAACTTTGCGTTTTGCTTGAGAGGTAAAAAGGAATTCAACGTGTATAGATACTATGATTTTTTCCGTTAAAATGGCTGAACACCTTGCAAATATTGGAGATATTACACATCACCGCCAATAAAAAACAATAAAATAAAAAAACGAAAATATTAATAATGATAATGCTACACACGGTCGACGACGACTTATTGAAAAATATCCAAGTGACAAAACAGTAGAACAAATTTCTATATCAAACCGATAGCCTAAGTACCATGCGCACTACTTTTCTCGCACATTCGAAACAAATAAACGTTATTGAATTATATTTTATAATTATTATAACATTCAAGATATTAGCATGTGACGTTAAATTATTTTAAACGTATTCAATATTGTAAGAAATCTAATATGTATACCTACGTAACACGATTATGATTATGCTTTTTTGAAAAAATTACACCGAAGATCGAGACATTCAGTGGTTGCGGTGATAAATATTTTTGATTTTTGTTAAGTTATAAATGTTTGATAGACATCGTTTAAATTATTTATGATTATTGAAAAAATTAATATTTACATTGATATTATTAAAAATAATTTACTTGTACATGTTGATGTGCTATTGACTTTAACGAATATTGTTGTGAGTTAAATGCATGCGGTACCTATCGAATCATTTTTGTGGGTGATTTCGTGCATTAATTGAAAGCGAACTCACACCCACTATAATATACACCCTAACGGAAAGTAAGATACACTGTTTATATATATATATATATATATATATTTATTTATATATTTATCTTGAATCGAAAACATTGTGAAGTTTTGTAAAAGTTATTTCGACCACAACCCACGTAACCTAAACGTTTGTAGAAATGAAGACATCAGTCATTCGGTCATCATCGCAACATCGTTTTAACAATCATTAATTACACATACAGTTAGGAACGTTTAGAAAGTACCTATAACGTAATGGGTTCTACGACGAGTTGGTTTTGGAAAATATTTTAGAAGAAATTGCAAAAAGATATAATTTAAAAAAAAAAACCTTGATTTGTTCTGAACTCAGGATTTTCAGATTGAAATTTTCAAATATATAATAATATAATTTCGTCTCTGGGAGCCTATTTCCACTACTTACTTAATACTTATAATATCCTTTTATTTTCTGTGAAGCGACCCTGGAACGATTTACTTTGATGGTTTCATGAATGCATTGAACAACAATAACACTATAGATATAAATGTTGTTAAATTTGTTAAATTACCTACAGTTAAATTAATTACGGGCGATGCGGTCTAACTTTCATCGGAACGCATATTTTATTTACTTACATAGAATATTATCGTTTAGTTGCAGAAAATAATATTGTTTTAAGTGCACCTAAACGCATATGAATGAGATGATTTGTAGAAATTCAAACCCTTAAACACAATAATTATTGTTACGTTGATTAATAAAATATGAACATTATGAATAAAATCGTCGAACGATAATATTTACCCGAATAACAATGATAAAGGACGTGTTCAGACCACAAGCTTTCGATGAAAATGCTTCGTTATACTTCTAATATAACACAAGACTGTCTGATTGAATATTTTAATATAATTACCAATTTTTAAATAAATTAATCCGAGCGTATGGCTCAGTTTCTCGCATCGCACAAACGATATACGTGGAAAAAGCATAGCGCCGTGTTGACACTGCGACGCATGTATCGTTTAAACGCACACGCCAAACAAATCCTGTAATTTACTTCAAACCAAGTTTTTATTAGACATACTACCTATAAACTTTTCGTATAGAACTCTATAACTTAATTACGCGTCGGTGTATTATGAAATATAAATCATACGCGCATGCGAAATAAAAACCATTACCCAAGTAAAACCATATTTTTCTCGCTGCAACGGATTATATTTTACATGCCTGTCGTCATAACCATTGTTTTCGTTACAAACGTAAGTACAACACGGAAAATCTTACGTTCACATCAACACGTTTAGATCTGTATTTTCTAAAATTAGAGAGAATTTACCTCCAATAAAGTTTTAAGCAAGAATATTACTATCTAAGGCATCTCGGAAGATTTTATTGATAGTATTATTCTTAAGTGAGTCATGACAATACATTTTTAAAATTTTTTTTTTTTGTACATTTTAAAGCGAACATAACTTACTTAAAAATAATAATATCAATAAAATATTCCAAGACGCCATTGATAATATTTTTGTTTCCTTAACATTTTATAAAAGGTGAATTCACTCTAATTTTAGAAATTACAGAGCAAAACGTATTGATGTGAATGTAAAACTTACTACGTACGTTTAAAAGACGGAGACAGCAAATGGCCGTGTGTCGTTCTCTCAAACTTTCTCACGAATTAACGTTAAAATAACATTACTTATAATAATAATGTATGCTACAAAGCAATTTGACAAGTGATGTATAATTTCAGAAATTTAATAACCGAGAAATTTCTAAGGAGAATTTTCGGACAATTCTGAAATTTAAAAATTACATTTTATTTATTAATAAAACTGGTTGTTTTATTTAAGGCGTGTAAAAATCAGAAATACCTAGCCATTAAGTTTTGAAGTGTATATTAATTCATGACATAAAACGCTGTTCAGAAATTGTAATAATTGTAATATATATTTTTTTAAATAATTTTAGTAATAAGTACAGAGGTAGCGACAATATTAATAATTGTCTGTGTGGTAGTAAATCATTCGCAGTGTTGCTATTTTATCACAACAAAATAATTCATCAACAACAGTCATAACCAGTGCCAGCCCAAGATACGGGTGAACCGGGTGGTTACCTGGGGCGCTACTTTTTTAGGGGCGCTTTTAATATACGAATGTTTTATACATTTTAGCGTAATATTTATTCAAATTGACAATAATATAGCTAAATGACTAAATTAACTATGACAGAATATTCTGTAATATATATATATATTTTTTTTTCATAGATTTTACTCCACTTTCCAGTTTTTATTATTATATTACAAATAATTACAAAATAATATACAATGATATAATATAATCATTAACTCGGGAAAACCAAAAAAGTATGTATTACAGGCTACAGCCGATACGTCTATAAATTGTATCCAAATAAGTTTTCCAATCTTTTACCTATCCATAAATATAAAATTTTTAAACAAAATATGTAGGTAAGTATAAAAAATGTTAAATGTATTATGGAGCATTTGATTAAGGGTGCCTTTCAAAAAATTGTACGCGGCGTCAAAATACCTTGGTCCGGCTCTGACCATAACCCTAGATATAGTATATTATGTACAATAAAATCATTAGTATATAATATAAAATACGACATTTGTCATTAATGGTTTCATACACTTAATTATCTTTTTATTTTCAAACATAGTTTTTTACCCAATTATATAAGTTATAGGTGTTTGAATTTTCTCGAAAAATATATGAAATTTCAGTCATGTTGTAAGACGTACCTACTTAAAATAAGCTAAAAATTTACCCAAACTTTACTCTCCTGTATGAGAAACTCGAAAGATTAAAACAACTTTGCTCGTACTTACTAGAGACTGTTGTTGGTTACATCATGACGTATCTATATAATAATATTATAATTATTTTGTTACTTCCATTTTCGTAGTGATTCTTAGTGATTACTTCCACCTTTCAATGATGATGATCGAACGATAATGCGTAGGTAACTTTCATTGTGCCATCATGTGTTTTACTTTCTGAGTTTTTTTTTTATTATTCTTAATTTTCAAGTGCGAAAAATAAAAATACACAAGACCTAAATCAAACTGATAGTGTCATCACTGTGTGACTTCATTCCTAAAATTATATTACTCGTATTATATTGTTTTCTTAACCCACATATTTTACTTATTATTTCTAATAAATATTGTATAATATATTCTTCTAAAAAAAAAAATTTATAAATCAAGTTTTATGATAGTATTATGCTGATATAATGGGATTGAGAAGATTAGTACACTAAACAACGTGATCCACGACCCATCTGGAAGACGTTTAATTGTTACAATGTGTAAGCCAACATTTCGTTAATCTATCTAATTTCTTAGATGTATATAATTTCAAAGAGATTCAGAGAGTGTAAAATAGAATAACTGATGTATCGTAACGAAGATATAACATGCAACATATATTCACACATATTCTATATGAGTAGGGTTCAGAAAGTTATAGGAGTAGCATATTGTTCTGTATGCAGTTGAATTATATCAAACCAAGTTAGAAATCCGAGCTGTACAATGTTGAGTTTAAAAATTGAAAATTTTGATAATTTTAGAGAAAAAGTGCATATTTCATCAATTTTTATTGATTTTCGCATATTTAATATTTTCTACAAAAATTAATTTTTTTTCATTCTTAACCAATTTATTTTAAATAATGTTGCATTTTTTCAGTTCAATGAAATCTCAAACACCAACCGGTGACACGCTAAATTTTTAATTTTTTTTATGTATAAGAATTTTAAATTATACAATTTTTTTAAATATATATTTTTATAATTTTTTTTATGTATATTAATAAATAAGTGATACACTTTAAATAAATAAATAATTTTTTTTTGTATATTTCACATTTTTTATGCATATTGCATGCATATTTTGCCTTTTTCGCCCCTATAACTTCCAAACACTATAATGAGTATAAAATCAGTAATAGAGCTCATCGAATATTTTTGCGCATTAATTATAAACGGAATAATAATAATATAGGTACAGCTTTAATTGAAAAGGCAATTTTTGAATTCGCTTCTGTGCATTCAATTTGTCCGTTGATACCGTAATTTATTATTTATAAGCCGACAATATAACGTAGAGAGCATTAATTCAGCTTTGTATCTGTTATAATACTAATGTTTTTTCATATATATTTAGAGCCGCTTATATCACATGAAAACTTTCAATTTTAATTTAATTTATATCAATAGCAATTCGAAAATAGTTTTAGCGGGATAATGTAAGTGAAACAAAGCATTTGTTAGAGCGACAACATTCGACCCATTACAGTTATCAAACTTATAATATATAAGTTATAAACAACTATATAACATGTCCCTGGTTTAAACGTACCTAGTTGTTTTCTGGTGCGAATTGGTGTCAATTCTTCACTATCGGTTCTTAATCAACTAGAATTTATTTTATCAACAATCTGTTATTCAATAATTGTACATTCGCTGAGTTTTAATTCGATTATATTAAATATAACAGTGACATTATTATATTATAGTAGTTCCGACGGCAAGCAGCACTTTTTCTGTAGTAGATACAACCATAAAGTATAAATAAGTGTTCCAACAACGACGGTAGATCATACGAACTTTAACTATTTAAGCATCTAAATATTTGTTGTATTGGTAGGTTATGACAAAAGATGTTTCTTTTTTTTTAATATTGCATTTTAAATTTAACTTATACACGATCACAATGATCACATCAAATGATTATAGAAGAAACAATAATTAACTTATATTGTTGTTATATTTTACATCATTGATGTCTTTAAGGATACAAATAAGGTTAATAATGAATCAAACTCTGTTCAATCTTACTATCCAAAGTCAACCAAAATGACTCTTATCAGGGCCATGTTTGACTTTAGTGTTCCTTAATATAGAGTGGACTCACACCGGAGAATGAACAACTAATATCGGAAATTGAGAAAGTAAAAATATGAAGTTCTGTGCCTACAGAAGACAAATAGAGGGGTATCACATAAAATACCGAACATAAAAGGCATGACACTCATCATCGAACAATTTCTTGTTTTTAAAACGAATATGCGTCGTATGTTGTAACTTTTTTCAATAGTTTTTGCTTCGTCATCATATTTTATCAAAAGACCTATATCTAATTTTGCATCTACCCGGAAAATAGATAACAGATACATAAAAACACATCATTATAAAATAAAATGTCCTGCACTTGCAAAAACTAAAACAAAAAATTCATATAATTTTTCGATGCTCAGCGGACGGGTTTCCGTAGAAAATAAATATTTCTTTTTTAACATTTTTCATTTTATACAATATAAGTTTCTCTATTCATAACCATAAATATGTGTAACAAATAAACTAACAAATATTTTAAATAAAAACAAAAACCACTCGTTTCATTCTGTTCACTCAATATTTTCGATCGTATAAGCGGTCATCTCGAGTCGGATAAAATTATGCTTATAACCCACATTATTATTTTAATAATAATATTTTGAATTGCATTTTACTTTATATTATTTATTTTTACTTACCCGCAGTATTTGAATTGTATTAAAAATATTATAAACTTACAGAATAGATAGAAAAATTCCTAATTAAAAAAAAAAAAAAAAAAAAACAATGACATGAAATATAAATTAAAACAATTTTAACCTGTGCGTTGGTTTTATTAAATTTTTACGTAAAGAGCGTTATGAAACGGTAGTGTCGTCAGTGGTCTTGCAATTAAATAATATTAAAATTAAAAAAAAAAAGAGTTGTTTCAAAGTCATTATTACAGTCACATAATACATTTTATTCATATTCCTGTCTACCACCACGTGGAACAGGCCGACAATCACTCATGATAGATTTTATAATTGCAATTGGTGTCATCAACAATATATTATTATATAAAAATAATAAACAGGTGAAACCTTATGACAATAAATTATGTTATTTCAAGACATCATTATGTATACTGCCTGGTTTCGAAGAACAAAATAATATCTTCGACTACATAATTATATTATTTAGAATATTATGTCGAGAGTGTTCGTAACAAAGCACTAGAAAGGTGTTCTGTACACTAGGCCATACTTAGAATAGATTTTATGCTGCATAATATTTTTTTAAATATTTATATATAAATAAATTAATACATATATTATATTATATATATATATATATATATATATATATATATATATATATATGAATATATTTTATTATTCAGGACAAATTGATCAATTTCCATTATAGGTACCATACTAAATGATTTTCGTATTAATAGATTGATGTAATTTTTAAATAGATAACAAATTATAACGTATTAATATAATATAATGTAATATAATAACGTTTGATCCTACAGCCAACGTTTTTATTTATTCATCTCATAGATCTTAAACTATAATGTCCATTATTTATTAGAGTATACTTTATATTTACTATTAAATATTTGTATGTTAATACACGGTAAAATTAAAAAAAAAATTTTATAACAGGATTCCAAATTTATTAAAATTTATTTGAGACCTAAAAATATAATGAAGTTAAATTGTTTTCAAATTTTTAATCGTATAATAAAATCAATTTGTGTCTTCTTTGGAATTAAAAAAAATATTTTTGAAAGAAAGTCTGTGCATTTAAGATTTGTCTAAGGATGAGTTGAAATTGTTTTTTCAGCTTTTTAGCTTTTAACCAGAAAATGCAAAACATAAATAATTTTATTATAACTATTGTTTTACCAAAAAACAATTTATATGGTTGTCAGGTTGTGAAATTATGATTTGGTATTATAATTTTGATTAATTATAGGTGTAGATATGTAAGCTGATGTAATTTTATAATATTTACAATACTATTCGTTAGTGTAATGCAATTATGTACCTGCCTGCATACGATATTTCTTTTTAATTATCCATTAAAAAATATAAAAAGAGCAATCACAAAGCTATAGATACAATTGTATGTGAATCAGACTTATAAAATGGAATTGAATTAGGTGATTCACTTTCTATTAACGTCAGCTAGTGTTCTGTTAATATCTACGGATTGTATCTGCCAGAGATCTAAATCGAATTCAACTGTTTGCACGGTTAAACAATTTAAAGTATTAGTGCAAGAATTGTTATAGATTTTCAGCCATAGCTTGGTTAAACAGTGAAATTGAAACACGACGTTGGAAGTTTATTTGAAAATATACATATAATATGCATTGCATTACAGTTACACATCACAGCCACTATTATTGTTAACCAAACATTATATTATACTATTTATTTTGGATCGTCGTTATTATTGGTAATATAAATATAATAATATTTTATTATAAATACGTGATTGAAATAGGTTTTTATTTAGTTTTTAGGAGATAAATATATCACCTATACTAAAACATTATTCGATGTTCCGTGATACCATTATGAGACTTTTACTTAGTGGTGGATTTTTTTTTTTTGTAATACATCGTCTGAAGCACACGCGAGTGTACGAAACGACAATACCAGAACACTCATTTTTACGAGTCTTTTTTTTTATCCATTTATAGAATTTCACTACTGATCATTGACCTGCAAGGTTATGGAATTTATATTGGGCGGTAAGTAACATCGTGAAATGTCCTCGAAACTGTGGGAGATATCTCGTCCATTTTTACGTTTTAGTCGGACCACGCACAACCAAAAAGGTCTATACACGACTTTTATTGTCCGTAAACGCCTCCATTATAATACTCTCAGCGACGGGTTCTTCATAAATGATTTTACCGTAAAAGCTGTTACCCCGATTTTATGCCATCCCTCACGTTCCCGAGTAATGGTCGCTTCAAACCGTGCGCGCGTGTATGGCGTATAGCGCCGGGCGTTTACATATTCCGGTCCATTTAAAAAATTGAATTGTCCAGCATAATTCGTAACCCATGCATCATTGGTAGTATACCTAAATATGTGTGTGGTGCACGAGACGCACACATATCCCAACTACGGTTCCGGTACATAATATTATTATTACATACATACATACATACATACATACGTCGGAATTCGCGAACAACATTTCAATGCAAATTCGAAGCTATTTCGTGATGCACAACCATATACTAATATATGCGTCTTAATAATTCGATAATACACCTCATCGTATTGTTGTATAATAATATAATCAACCGAAAATTATCGTTCTACTCAGGTTTTTTGACGATATAATAACGAATTTCTCTTGTACACCACATTATTTGGCTAGGAAAACAAAACAAAAAAATATTAAAACCAATGATATAAATTATATTGTACAGTTATTTTTGTTTAGATAGAATTTTATTATGAAATAAATTTTTTTATTTCGACTCGCCAAAGAACAAAATTACGTAAACGTTAGTAAATGTTTAAATGATATTGTACTCTACACGGAAAACTATCATACGTTTTATGTAACACATCTCAATAGAATATACTTATACATCGGTTGAAGATCTACGATCCATAATGAACATTAGCAAAAAGTTGATTCTAGACATTTAGTACACTAAATTCTCAGTATGCAACTTCCCAAGAAGATATCTGTCGAAGGATTGGAGATACAGTATTTTTATATTTCCAGCTCTGTAAAATGTTTTATACAAATATAATTTCTTTATTCTATAATATTGAATTGTCGTGGATTCGAATTCTATTATATAAACTAAAGGATAGGTAAATTTTTATGTAGATCTATGTACCTACCTAATCATTCAATGTCAAAATGTCACTCTCATATTTATCAGATAATTCGATTTACGCTCGCTGGTTGCATTGTAGATGGGATTTATTCAGAACGTTTGTTCTCTGAATACGAATTTTCCAACAATTTTGCGTAACAAAGAGTTATTATTATTAAAAAAAAAATTACTTTTAAGTTCCTTTGAAGGTCGTTTAGTATTTGAATGTAAAGTACGCTTTTCATTGCAATGTCTTGCTGAGAGACTAGAATGATTTCACAATGATAGCTAAAACAAAAATTATTATTGTGTACCTGTGGTGGTGACGTACTTACATAATATATAATATATATGCCTAAATTATAGTTATATTTACGACAGTTCAACAAACGAATTATATTAAATCTACTATGTGCATAGAATTTGATTCAAGTTGGAATGACGTTAAATATCACAATGCTGAGATCTTGTGATTAATTAAAATTAATGTGACCTTAATATAATTTTAAAGTAATAACGTCTGTTGGGTATTTTACCTTATTTTTTACCACTTTAATAACTTAACTTTGATTTATCACTGTTCAAATAAATATTTAACATACTTAAAAATCGAAATTAAAATATTGTACAATTGTTAATCACATTTTAAACAGTATATATATAATAATTTTATGTCCAGTTCCATAAATATTATAAACGTTCCAAAACTACAATTAATTTTAATTGATCAATAAATCTTAAATGTTCTAATTTATGTCGTAATATAATTAAAAATTTAAAGGAATCATTACATCACTTCTCAATATTTATGTATTTATTTCACCAATTATTGTCATTATCATTTTTAATGAATGACTTGAAAATATGTCTATATTTTAATAACTTGAGCAATATAATTCTTTAGTCCAGATAATATAACTTTATTTTATACATTTGCATATAAAAAAAAAACATTTCCGACCATCCTAAGGATAAGAATGATTATAAATTACTACTGATGAATTAATAAAAATAGTTTAGATTATGAAATGTTGTTACACAAACAACTATATTACTTATAACTATAATTGAATCTTAAAATTCGTATAAAAATAAGTGTGACTTATAGTGAGGACAACTTATGGTAACTATTATATACAATATTTCTAACCCTTAAGTTTTTAAATAAAAATGTGATATATGTTCGTCAAAATTAAAACTTTAAACATTCATAAAAATGTTGTACATTTGTTTTTGATATTTTAGTAGGTAAATTAATATCAATATTTATGAAGTGTATTAAATTGTCAAGTTTTTTTGCTGTTTAATTTTTATCAAAATGTATAGAATAAAATATTGATAAACAATAATTTTTAAAATATCTATAAATCTCTCCAAAATATCGGAAACATTTTAAAATTTCACTCTCTACAATTATCCGTTTATGAATATTACAAAAAGAAAATTGATTTTTTCAATTATTGGAGTTGTGTAAAATGATATTCCAGTTTTCATACCTTTTCTTAATATTTTTCGATTATTAATAAAGTGTTTTGTGAACTCTCTTACTTTTGATAACTCAATGAACCAACTTAATCCAATTATTGATACTAGAACTATTTATCATAGAATTTATTTTAACACTACTACAAAAATACAAAAATAACAGACTAATAAACATATACAGTTAAACATAAAAAAACTAATAGATTATTTCTTTTAAATTACATAAATACTACAAATTATATATAAGGTTAAAAATTAAATTACATATATATAATATAATAAAAAAAAGTTGAAAAAATATACGTAATTCTATTTAACGAATTCCTCTATATAACGAATTTTTTTTGCTGCTTATTCGACTTCGTTATATGGAAGTTTCACTGTATATCGATTCTTTATGAAATATCTAATATATATCATACATAAATATGATCAATTTCTAAATGTAAGATAGTTCTAAATTCAAATACGAATCGCTTATTTCATAGATAAGAAGTAATTGCCCAGATCAAACATATAACTAACAGAATAAGTATATAGTTTCCGGACTGTATAGAATTACCAATATCATAAAATTGTATTGTATAGTTACGCTTGAATTTAAACACAAATCACTATTCATGTTTTCAAAATATTCTATATGCAACCAACGGCCTTTTTATGTAATAATAAACTATCGGTTGACGAGAAACAGTAAGTTGATTTTTAATTAATAGTGGTATTTGATTATATTGTTTGATGGAAAGTATGTACCAGCTTTAACTAAAGTATTTTAAATAAATACGAACTTATATAATATATCTTGCACGGTGTTCAGTATAAGTGCATATAATTTGTTTTAAATTCGTAAATAGTAGTCGACACACACACACGCGTCACACACGCGTATTTCAGTCGCACAGCTATATAATCAAAGGACTCAGTCTCGTGTATTATTCCCAGCAAATGATAAATGATTGGCCTAACCCTATACACATTCTTGTGTGCATTCGACACAAAGTTCTCTCTCTCCCACCACTGGTATAGCACCGCGTCAGGGTAATATGGTCGTGGTGGTTGTTCGGATATAACATAATGTTCGTGATTTGAGCATAACATAATTGCGGTAAAGATTGTTGGATTTTTTTTTTAGTATTCGATTTTTCTATCCCAAGTGGTAGTGCACAGTGGTTTTAACACATTCTGCGCCACCAAGGAAAGTCGTAGACAGCAAAATATTATTTTTTTTTTTTCTTAAGAGTGGGTAAGGGTATAAATATGATTTTAACTAGGAAACTTAAGAATTTAAAATATACTTAATTTGTTAATTTCATGGAGGGGATAGTTCTTGGCTCTGAATCCCCCATGGCTTTGGCCTTGTGCATCACACACAATTGTATGCAGTTTTTGAACGCTGTAGGTATAATCAGAGTCCATAGACAGAAATTATAACTTTGTATTGCCTAGGAGAAAAATTGAATGGATATGTAGGCATATGTATGTGGGGAGGAAAATAGGTACGGTACAAAATAATCGAATCGTGATCGAAATCGTTTTTGACGAACGGTACATATTTAAACGTACAATGTTTATTTATAAATGTAATTAACAATAAACTGTTTTATATAGTATAGATTTTTACGTGCATGTCATCCACTATATGACTTCAGATGACCATTTATTATAATGTTATACAAGTATTTTCCAGGCTTAAATAATTGAGATTATTATCGTTTCAATGCAATGATTAGTTTTTATAAGTTTAATTTTTTAAATTATTTCTTTGGAATGCAAACGTAAAATGCATACGAGTATTTCATTCTAGAGTAAAAAATACATTATAATTGCATTTTTATTTTCCTCTTATCAACCATCATAGTATCAAATTGATTAAACCACACGATCCCAATGTGTATAACGATCATACCCAAGACCTTTGAGTTTTTTTAAACAAAAGGTGACCTATTTGCTTAGACAAATACTTTTTGGTTCTATATAAAAGGAAAATATTTGTATTTATTATTAAAAGTGTCTATGAGTTCACCGAAAAAGGGATGATTCTTGATTCTGTGAATCATATCTCTTTTTCTCTCTTTCTTGTGATATCATCATATTCACATATTTTATTATTCAATTTAGATACACAATGTAACACGATTGATGAAAACACACATTTTTTTCTGAAATATTATTTCTATGACATAAAACAAAAAACAAAAATAAACCATGAACATAAAAAATGTATTTAATGTCATTAATCCCTACATTCTTTATCATTCCGTGCAAAAACGATTTTTATTATTTCATATTGCTATAATAATCTTAATCCGAACAATTTTAGAACCCTAAACATTAATTTATATTTACCATTCATTATGATTTGTTTTGACGTTGTATAATAATTAATATAATTAATATAATTAATATAGATATTGTTATAGATTAAAATTATACTTCTACAATGATAATGTAGTGGAGAAAAGGCTAAGAATAAATTCCATGCCCTCAAAGGTACGTTTAATTTTAGATATTAAAAAATCGATTAAATTAAATTATGAAGATTTAATTTCGTATTAAGTCGACGAAAAAACGCTTGAAGTAAAAATTATATACTAAAAATACGATTTTTTTCGACTCCAAATGTCCAAAAGAAATAAAAAATTGTGGTCAGAATATTCAACAACGAGATAAGACACATAAGCTCTCGACGTTGCGTAATGTCTGCTGCTAAGCCAATGTTTTCGATGTGACAAGTATTTATTTTGTTTTGTTGTGATCATTATTTATTTTTTGTTCTCATGCGGTTTTCACTCGTGGCAGCTGATGTAAAGCATCTCATCGGTACTTGTCGGCTATTGTGAGGATAATAATATCGTGACAGCTCAATGATCGAACGAAAGTGGTTCATATTCTTAAATGCTTGAATATATATATATATATATAATATAAGCATGTGGCACGAGGAAACTGACAACCGGACTTCCTTAAGTGTCATAATTTTATAGCTCTTTCCGGAAGTAGGGGTGCAGTATATTAGAGTTACTGTGATTTTTTTTAAAGTTTTTTTACACTATTACGTATTCGATTACAGTACATCGTCTCAATGCACTCATATTATAATCACTGATAGGACTTATTCATTGAAGGAAGCTCAAGTAACGTAGAATAATACGACATGCTAATTAATAACATTGAATGATTATTACCAAAATAATTAAAAAAACTAACCTACATATATAAAAAAAAAAAACACGAAAAGCTTTAACGGCTTAAATAATTATAAAAAAATATTTTACAAATAATAATATGCTATGCTGATTTTTTTGTTATAAATATTCGCAATATGTATGTTTTTGATAATCGTAGACGGGTAACTGAATAATATAATAGTTGAAACACCCACTGGCCAGGTGTATCTCGTTTGATAGTAATAATTATTATGTCGAAATCAACCCACACAATGATACAAAACTGAAAATGATTAATAGTAATTTTGAAGATACTAGTAATAATAATAATACAATTATACTTAACACAATATAAACCGTATAGAAGGTATAGTATATATATATATTAGACTTGTCAAACTCAAAGTATTAAATGTGCCAAATATATTAAATAGTTAATATGCCGCATATTATACAAAAAATAAAACATTTTTTACAAATTTTTAATTTGGTTTATTACTTACAATACATTTTCAAATATAATATTTTCGAAGATAAGACGCAGAAGATACTGTAATTATGTTAATCACAGTAACCTATCACCAACGTAAGTAGCAGTGACGCGAATGAAAAATTGTGTCTATAATTTTTTTATAATATTTTTTTCCTTTTAAATAATTGTTCATTAATATTGCCATCCATGGGTGATAAAAAAAATATGAGCTGAGAGCCACACGTAAATACACTGGCCACATGGTTGACATGTCTGGTGTACATACATTATCTCATCACTCAGTTTAAGTAAGTCACTGTAATAGATGTGTTGAGTTTAAATTAGATGATGAGTAAATAATTATTGAATGCAGAGAAAAACTATCTAGGCGTATATGGTTTTTTAGTCTCGTATACAAAAAAAAAGATGAATTTAAATTGGGTATATGGTAATATAATTTTTTTTTTAAAAAACGTAAAATCATATTCCCACTTTTTCGTTTTTTTTTAATTTTTCATAATATTTTTTTAAAAAAGGTACACCGAGATATTTCTGCTTTTTGAATTTCAAAGTAAATAGATTCAATTTAAACCTCTCCCAAAGCTGAATATCGAAGTATTTTTTAAACTATAAAAATTAAAATGCGTCGCAAGATACACAAGCAAAAAAATAAATATTCAAAAAAAAAACCACACATCACTGTAAAAGCAATATGCATCCATCGCTCTGTTTAGAATCTAAAACTAACACAGTTTTATTGTTCGTTGAATTTTCTGCAGTTGGCATTTTTTACGTGTTTCAATACGTAGATACATGTACCTAAGGCTTATGACCTCAATTCATACCCCAGTGGTAATAATGTTTTCTCGACAAGATAATATATTAGTGGTAGCTAGTATAACGCCATTTATTTTTATTCGTTTTTATTTCCTCGAGTTTTTTATTGCATTTGATAGTTCTTCACAATTCACTTGCCATAATATGAACGTGATGGTACCTACATAACTTTTTATTCATTTCACATAATTATTATTTGTAATATAGTACATAATTTGTATTATGGCTGTATGTCTAATGATACGATTGCTTCTTTGGGTAGTGATGACTAATTAAGCCTGTGTGGGCTGTTTGAGACGGAATATATAGACTATTACTATTGCCTATGGCGGCGTGTGGAATTTCATTTATTCGTTCCGAACATTTTTGAAAAAAATTATGATGACATTATTATTTCACAATCTGCGTATCGGCTTTCGTCCATAGAAGTTAAACAAATCGTTTATATGAAAGTGACATAAAATTACACGGATCATAAGTTACACTAGCGTAAAAACAGAATAGTGAAAAATAAAAATGTTGCAGCAATTTAATGGCTGAATCACTTGTTGGGATTACTTCATATGTGAATTTTCTGTATGTTGGAAACGCAGTTGACTTTATTGAATATCTTAGGTTACGTAGATATGGTCATAAGTTTAGCTTATGTTTTTATGCTAAAAATTTATCGGGATTTTAATCTGCGGGCGTGACTATACGTGAATGGAGTATGTTTTGGCTCATAAAGCGATGGAGGTCTTGTTGAAATCAAACCAATGGGATGCTGTAACCGTTTGGGGAGTTATGAGTGATGATAAGACCCAGTATGGTTCTACTATGTCTACATACTGGGTATAGGCTAGATATAAACTAGGCTTTATGTATATTTGAAGGTTGTGGGATAAAGTAGTTAGGGAGTTAGAGATCTAAACACACCTTTGTTTGCAAACAATAGGTAATGTCTATTTTATTGCCATAGTCTGGTGTGAAATTAATTGGTCAATAATCAACTCAATTGGAATAATAATCTCAATAATCCGAACGGTATTATATTTAAATACAATTGGTAAGTATGTCTATTATATTGTTTTTACGTGTATTAAAACCATTAAAAGACGTGCGAAAGTCAAAAGTCAAAAGTCATTGAGAACTGAGAGGTCAAAACTTTTATCGTTTTCATTTTAATATTTACCAAAATTGTTCACTTGTTGTTTTACGTATTATTATATGATACCTACGTAACTATAATTCTTTGTTGTTGCTAGTCAGAGGTATATACTTACTTGGATCCGGGATTTTATCTATTGACTCCAGTTATATAACCAAAATGTTGGCTTGTATATGATCAAAAAAATAAAATAAAATATGTTTGTATAATAATTATAGAATATACATGGTTACCACAATTAATAATAATTTACAATCATAATGTATTTTTGCATGCATTTTAGAAAGATAATACAAAAAAAATAAAATTTACAGTGGTGATAGAGATAAACATTTCGTCAAGTTGCTTTTTAAAATATATAACAAAATATACGATGAATATTGTAAACATTTTTCGTTTACTAGTTTATAAGTATCCAAATTTAAAAAACCCCGATAATGTTTGATAATATCAATTTCTATTCCTATTATGGTAATTTTTTAGAGGTTGTAAAGTTATTTTAACTATAAAAAACTTTTTTTTTGTTTAGTTTTTTTTTTTTTTGGGAAAGTTACTGTGTTGTATATGGGTGAGTGTGTATGTAGGCAAGTATGTATGTGTGTACATATATATATTATGTATACATGTATGTACGTAGTGTGTATGGAGGCTTGCATATAAACGCTCAGTTGTGTTGACTCAGGGGAAAATGAGTGTGTGACCATTTTGGTTCTCACGATGGCCTACTGTAGTGGTCAAATTGTTTCTTTGTTAATCTGTGTAAAACTTCTCTCTGCGCCCCTCTAATCAGTTTATATATTAGTAAGTAGCTTAAAATAAAATACATTAATTTACATTAATACTTACAATGGTACATACCTATTAAAATGTGATTATATTTTAATACATTTTTTAGTTAATTGATATCATCTCTTAAAATATTCAAAATAACTATTTTATGCAATATATTTGTTATAAGTTATTTTTCGCATCATTGAAGAAAAAGTTTTTAGTGATCTTCTATCAAATATGGTTTATTTGTTAAAAATATTTTAGGGGTGTTTTCTTATAAGCACCTCATTGTTATATAACTTATGGTGGTAATGAAGTCCACGGCGAAAGTGTAAGAACATTTATTTGACCCCTTATCACAAAAAAAAATATATTGACAAATTCTTAAAATGCCACTGTTACGAATGATATTTTACAAATTAAAATTCAATTTTAAAACTATAAAAAAAATTTCGTTTTTATATTCCACATGAGGTGATGGTGGTTCAAAGCATTAATTATTTTTTTTTTAGTTTTTGTACAATTTTATTAATGGTTCATTATTATCATTCATTTTTTTTTATATATATTGGCTTTGTGTGGGGTTCTAAAAAAACTTTTTTTTTATATCTGCAGATGAAAATTGTTTAATATTTTGATAATAAACTCTATGCGAAATTAGTAGTGAACGATTTTTCACATCGATTAACTAAATGCCTTGCTATTATGCACAATTAGCGTGTTTTGACTCATTGCAATAATATTAAATTGATTTTATTCAAGTACCCGTAGTCAAGTCTTCAAATAACAGTCTGTTGAATATCACAATATTACGACGTTAAAAAAAAAAAATATATATGTAATTACAAATTTTATAATTATTAACTATCCAATGATATTATATAGTTTAGTTATTCGTCATTACCTGGTTAAGTAAGCCATGATTGATGTTATTCTCGGCAGTATCACGACTGCAAGTAAAATATTATGTTATTCGTTATCAATAAAATCTCACGACTGCACCGGTGTTGGAAAATAAGCTAGCAATAATCTGGCTTCCTCTTATAAGCACAGTTTTTTTTTTTTATAGGATCGATTTTAAAAGTCTTGTGCGGATGTATCCAATCAACTTTTTTTGAGACATACAATTTTAATATAATACAATGTACTTATGTATCTTGTACCGTATATGCAAACGAAAATATTCCATTCGATCAATGAACGGATATCACGAATATCCATCGTTATAATAACGTAATGAAAGTCTTGGTGACTCAGCGACTATACAGCGAGTAGTTATAATGATCTTTCGTGTATAATTTATTAATATTATCGTTTTGATTTTTTTAGAGTTCAAAAAGAATTGTAAACCATTCGATTCAATGTTTATTTCTTGGTACTTCCATCGTTATGCGCGTGCCATCATTTAAACAAGGGAAATCGTCAACCTTTTAATCAGAAATCATCTGATGCAATCATCATGCTGAAAAAAAGGACAGGTTGAACATGTCATTTTGTAACGAACCCGATAGATGAGCTATACGGGTTATGATAATATTTTGGTCGTGTTTTATTAATACCTAATAATAGAAATAATAAATAATAATTCAGTTACTGTTTGGGATTACCATAAATTTAATACTGACATAGTAGAATGCATGATTATGCAGTGTTGAAATGTCAGCTGTACAGAAAAAAAAGGCGTACACGGAGGCAGCTGAGTATTCACAAATTTAACATCATTTGAGTCTGGGAAATTACGATTGACAATGAATAGGTCATCATGACGATTTAAATAAATTATACTGTTATAACGCATGTAGATGGAATAAAAAGATTACTTGGAAAATTTGAAAAATATCATATATTATATTGCTTATCACAATCACCTTTCGCAATTTATATTAATTTTTTTTTAATCACGATTTTAACGAGAACACAATTCCTTGCGATCGTAGTCATTTTACAAGACTGCACATATAAAAGTTTCGGAAATAATAATAGAAATAAAATAAATGAGAATGTGTTATCCGTTTTACTTTTAAAAACGCTAAAAAAAATCAAATCCGGATGGGATAGGTATACGTGGACTTAAAAAACAATTATGAGCGAAATTCTGTTAAAGCCGAGATTACGGACATTTTCCTTCATCATTTGTCTTGACTGTTTACGGTGGTTTTTCTTTGTGTTTATTGAACCCATTTAAACAACCTAGTAAAAAACACCTTTTCCAACTTACCTACCACAAAGAAACGCGTTGACTGTCAATGCACGCATCTTCGACTCGAAAAAATGCGTACGGGAAAATTAACGAAATATAATAATATAGCGATGAGATATGTGCGGATAATATATCACAAGATAACATTTTGACTGTATATACTGACCGTTTATGAAATTAAAACCTGTCTGTCTGCGGTTGTTCGTGTCTGACTTAGTGTCACCTTTAACAATAATTATTAATCTACAGTCGAACGAGTAAACTGTGACATACCAATAGTGACGTTTTAAAATGGCGTGGACAATTTGAAATATTTAATCACCATCGGGACGTATTCATAAAACGATATTGCTAATCTGGAAGTAATTCAAAATGTAATGGAAATGCATAATCCATTAATTATTATGAATTTAAATTATACTCGCATGTAGTTGATCGATTTGTTTTGTCTATTCATCATCGACAATATCATGAAAACCGTTTTGATTTTTTCATAAATAACAGACAACTTCCATGAAATACATATTGAATTTTGTAAATTTTCGAACGATCGGAACATCAAAAGTTCCATTAACTCATTTCGCTAAACGAGTTCTTGATGATTATATTAGTGATACTGTTTTAATAGTTCTGATATTTTTTTTATTTTAGTTGCGAAATGATTCTAAAAAACGTTAAGTTAGGTTAGATTGCCCAGAATTTTTGCGTGCAACAATTTATACTAGCTACTCCGTTCATTTTATGAAATAATAATAATAATGATTATAATAAAAAAATAACAATTACAAATATCATTATCAATTACAATTACTACGCACGCTTCTATAACGTTTTCACGGAAACCAAACCGTTGCGAATTTAATGAAATAATAGTTTCAGATTTAGCGCTTCGAAAACAATAATAATCGTTGATGAATGGTATCCTCAGCATTTTGAACTAGTCGGCCATGTCTATATATATGTATACAATATACGAACGTAATTCATAACTCACATTGTTCTCGGTCGTAGTAGCTAATAAAATCGAATGTTTGTGTTACGAGTTGTCGTATAATTGTTACAGCTGTGTGTATAGTACGATCGGAACGGTGTTCAATAAAGAATTAAAGGAACAAATGGAGGTGAGCACATAACATGGTATATAAATCACCCTCCACACAGGTGAACGGAAAAACCAATGCCCATAGTGCATATACAACGTTTTAAAAAAAAAAAAAATCAAACTAATGAATAAATCACGATATAAGTCGCATTTAAAATTATAACCGTTGGAAATTTAAATAATTTTGTGAAATTCTTTATTCTACATGTTTAATAAAATTTTGAAATTTTGAAATTTTATTAATCACAATAATAACAAAAATTAATTCCGTTGTTAAAATGTTTAGTGTACTCAAAAACCGAGTAACACTCAAATATAATTATACAAAATCGTTTAAATGAAAAAAAAATTATTTCGACGTTTTTTTTCAACTATCGATAACTTGAACGCAATTTACAATTATTAGTATAATTATTTACATATTTTATTCTCAAAATATTTTATTTTGTTCGATGGTATAGGTACTATATTATACTAGTATGTATGAAATGTTGGACATTTATTTTTTTTACTTTTTAAAGCGTTTTAATTTTTTTTTCAAATCTATGATTTGTGCATAATAAAATACAACAATAAACTGAATGAGTGATGAAATCGTTTAAAAGATTAAGCAATCAAGTTAGTACTGACCTAAAACAAAATGTTTATCTTTCAAAAAAGATTATCGGGCTTAATAAAACATAATATCATACAGTTTTAACTTTCAGCAATATTTAAAGGTTCAGCTTAATAGCTATAACTCATAAAGTATTATTTTTTCTCCACCAAAACTAATGAAATTTTGTTTGATCAATGCGTACAACGAGTTCCAATCATATATTTTATCATATAAAATATTAAAACGTTATATTTAATTGGAAGTTGAAACATAATAACCAAACCTGGCTTCTATGAAAATAAATTAGAATTTTCTGTTTGTCATGGTGTCATTGATGTTGTACAAAATATATATTTTTTACATTTATAATTATTATTGCGACACGAGTTTTAGGGAAAGAAATTTTTTATGTAGCCCTTAAAACATCATATAAGCTGGTCGAATTAAATTAACTTATTATTTGAATAGTTTTTTCACAAGAACCATATACCACACGGTGTGATACCAAACTTAAGTGACCGACGAAGATTTTTCGAACACCATAAGAACATCCATTATACCTCTTGAATTCATTCTGATGGTCTCGTTTATGATATTATAATACTGTCGATAACAGTACAAAACAATACCATTACGTTATTCACGATGAAATTCAATAGGTAACCCGAAGACCCTATTTCGTTTAGCAGTTTAAAATATGTTTTAGTATTTTATGCATACATATTTTTCGTAATGTCCAGTACATTGTTTCTTGTCGATCGCTTCGACGACCCATGTCGAAACTATCGACGAAATGAATAATAATAATAGTAATTGTATGCTAAAAAAAAAATGCAACAAAACGATTTCCGGTTTATATCATTCGCTTTTCGAAGGACAAGCAGCCGTTCTCTCATAATTATAGGTAAATACCTAATAATAATTATAATTGGAACTGTGAGCGAGTCTATATGTTATCTTGTCAAAAATTTAAAACGGGATAAGCATCACTGTGACGGTCATAAAATTATAATATTCTGCACCATCGAAAATAATATTAAACGAAACACGTTCATATAATAATAGTATTATTTATTGCACATGTCGTTATTATAGATACTTACTGGATGGTACGGATAAACAGATGACGCGGAACACGGGGTACACTCGTCAACACTATACAAGACCAACGGCGGTGGGAATGATGTGCTATTTGTGAGTCCGATTAATAGTTTAATTGTTGGTGGGGGGACGGGAAAGACGGCCGGATTAATAGGTGGCAAGCCGACGAGAGGATTCTGAATTCACGGCGTGGAGATTTCAACGCGGACCAATGTTTTTCGTACAACTCGACACGGATCCCATGTGATGGGTACGAGTGCATATATTTCTAGCGTAGTTTTCGGAAGTGGAGTTGACGACGAATACTTCCGGGTACAGATCGGGGGGACGGGACCCTCGGGGGAGGGGAGCGAGTGATCCGCAGACACGACAGACTTCGGAGAAACGAGTCGAGTGATGAAGAGACGACGACCACGACGACGGAAGAGATCGCGAGAGAATATAATATTATTGTTACTATCGTAGACAATTGAGATCGAGTTAGGGTGAGAAAGAGGAGGAACGTGACGGCGACGAGCACGACCGAGTTGCGTACGGTCCCGATGAAACTGATGTACCGCTGGCGGCGGAGCGGTAGTCGTCGTCGTCGGCGTCGGCGTCGGGCGACGGCAGAGCGTCGCGACGAGCTTAACGAAATCTGAACGTGGTTTCGAGAGTCGCCGCCGCCGTGGATTTTCGACTGGCCTATATATATATGTATATATATGATATAATATTGTTGTGTAAGGGACTGGGTGGGCCGGTATGACCTACCTCACTGCGAATTAAACGCGTTTAAGTGCGTGTCGGCTGGACGAAGTAGGTATATAGTATAACACTGGATTGTGATCGCATCACGTTTTTTCTCGAAGTGATGATCAGAAAAATTAAATCGGCGCTATCACTGAATCGTATATCTACGTACCAAGTCATCAAAAAACGGCTGATATCGGATATTTTATGCAATACTTTATCTGCAACGGTTGATTGAACGTAATTACATTGTTGAACAAATACTCATAATACATACTTTTTTTAAACTGCCTATGACTATAATATTAAGAATGAATCAGTGAAGAATAATTTTGTACTCGAATGATGTCCAAATCTGCTCATAATGTATAATACTATCTGCGGGCGAATCGAGATTTGAAAAATTGGGTTCGAATGTGGGAAAACATGGTATAATATGATGGACTATTAAAATAATTAACGTTTATATTTTCTGATGCAATATTTTTCGCAACTCCCCCCCTCACTTTATTATATTTATATTTGTTCTGATCGACTAAGGTTAGATAATATGTTTCAACTGGGTTTGGTGTGGGACGTCGACAATTTAAACGTCGATTGGTTAAAATATCGAGATATTATTATAATATAATTATATCTGATTTTACAGTACAATCTTCAAAACTGCAAATATGATTCTCACTTTTACTCAAGTCACTTTTCATAGACTTTAGTGTTATGGCGATCCAGTGTCAAACCAGAAATCCATTAACTAATCGTAACATCAGCCCCGGTCAATAGTTAAGACACGTATTGGTGTTCTAGTTGTTAGTATGTCTCATTCACACATAAAAATCAAGTGGAGATTGAGTACAGATTTCGTCATTAAATATAATTTTCAAATTTAGCAGAAATCAAGAAAAACCGTCAGAAATCTTAAGCCCATGCGTAGTTTAATGTTTTACGAAATATTTTTGATATGTGTGGGAGACAAGTGATTCGATCACTCTACTTATCTGACCGATGTCTATACAAGCTAAAACGGTTATTTGTATTTTCGTGCTAGTGACTATTACATTGCAACATCATATCATACTTAATGTAGAACTCGTTCGACGAGGTCGTTAATAAACGAGGACAAAACCGTAGTCGTGTTGAAAATTTAATTGCGTTAAAAACTTTTCGTGATAATTTTCTATCCGGACAGAATTTTTAACCCCACAGTGAACATACGTATTATATTGCTGTAGAAATAATTAATATCCAAACCACAGCGTAAGACTAATGTTTTTTTTTTGTTTGTTTTTTCACACTGTTAAAACTATTACTGCGAGTTTGAATATAAATCGTTAACTGTGGCGTAAAACTCATTAAGTATGACATGGTGAAATTTCTACTACAGTTAATGTTTTATCTGTGGAACGAAAACCGTAGAAAATCAGTATAGCATAATATGTACTGCAGTTTATTATTTAATTATGTGATTGTCACGCGAATATTTAAAATATTAAAATAATGATAATATTAAAACAAAACAAAAAAACCGAAAAAATAATGTAGGTATGAGTTATATATAAGATTTTCACTATGAACATGTTATTATAAATATCATTGAAAAAATTATACAAAAATAAAAAATTCACGTAATTATTAAGTTAAGACATCTGTGTTATATTTAATAACTACTTAATATATCTATCAAAATATCATTCTATACGAAAAACGATTCTGAGTGGAGTTTGCAATATGATACAATAGTAGGTACTTGGATATTTTGTTTTCTTTTAATATTGTCACCTTAAATTTTAACAAGTAGGTACTTGCATATTATGTTTAGATTATCAGTAATTATTGGGTTAAATTATGAGCCACTAATGAGGAATTTTTTATTAAACTGACAAGGTTAAGATACAACAATTGGACATTTTTTTTTTTTTAACTAAAAAATAGTTTGTGATTCTGACAAAATTTAAATTTAATATGCATTTAAAAAAATTATTCTACTTCAATTTTATTAAATGGAATTTATTTGGAACCTTATTGTATTAAATTTCTAAGCTTATTTAGTAAACGAATATTTTTTTTATCATAATTTATAGAAAAAAAACTAAATTAAATCAAAGACAATATACTTACAATATACCTACTTACTAGGTAATATTATAGACAAACGACCATTTTCTATCGTTTTTTGTACCATTAAATTATTTAATGTCATTGTATTCAAATATAACACATCAATTACAACAGTGACCCGCACAACAGAGCGAATACCCACTAACACAATTTTTTTGTTTTTCTCGATTATTTTGAAAATTACTATAAGGATTATCAACTTTATACTAGCAAAGTAACTATAGCTATACCAATTATGTCTAAATTTTTTCAGGAACCACTGTCAAAAACGATAATCAGAGCATTTTGTCTATAACTAATAAAAGTGTTATTAGACACACATTATTTTAAGATAAAAACATTTATCGCTACAGTAAGAATGTTCATAAATTGATCAAAATCAGTCTTCTAATCATTAGTATTATAAAAATTGGTCAAACGTCAGAGCTAATATCTTATACACAATCTTCGATTTCATGAATACATCGTCATTGTTAAGTGCTTGAACATTTTTTTTACGTTAGATCTAAATCAAAAGTGTGATTACTGATTATTGAATCTTACACTTTTACAAACTCAAAGCAAGCAGTGGCATCAGTGGCGTACCCAGGGGGGGGCTTAGGGGGCTTCAGCCCCTCCCATTGGCCATGTTTTGGAATACATTTTATATTAAAAAAGACAAAGTACAAACCATGATATTTCTAAAAAACGGTATTGAATACAACGTATTATCTTTAGTAACAATGACCTAGTATAAGCAAAGCATAAACGTTGTGTTTATTATGGTACCGAATACCGATATAGATTTAGCCCCCCCCATTCGAAAATCCTGGGTACGCCACTGAGTGGCATTATTATTCAATTCGATAAATAGATGTCCAAAAACGAACTGATTATCAAAAAAAAAAAACTTACCATCGAGATCAAAACTGTTTAATTATTAACATCAGCTGAACTCTACACACACCAAGTTAGATTTTAATATATAAACGCTGTAATTGAATTCGTTTTATAAGGTAAACGTGGACAGTGAATGACAAAACTATTTTCATAAACGTTTAACTTTTAATCTACACATTTACATACCTAAAATACACACATGCTTAGGTTATTATTATTATTTAGAAACGATTAATTCCAAATAACTGCATCTATAAGCGTGTGGAATCCTATGGTCAGCCATTACTGCAATGAATACCTTTGAATAATAATATAATATAGGTATGAACGTTATGCTATCAGTCAGCAACCTTGACGCGCATCGTCCTGAGTTTGAAAACCCATCGATAAATGGGTTAGGCGTGGGTTGTACCTACACATTTTGTTGGACCTGAAATAATGATGCTCGAATAAAATACGTGATAATGATAAACGTTCCGCTGAAACTTCGTAACAGTTTTAAATCATTATACAGTGAAACCTCTAAATACCGGACACTCTCGGTTGCTTAAATTTCATCCGCTATTTGGAGGTATCCACTATTGAGAGGTGTCTAAGGTGTTAAAGAAGGTTTCACTGTATTATGATAAATACGCGATTCCGGCTGATGACGATGCGTGAAGTTGTGTCCGATAACTAAATGCTCAACGGTTGTAGAGAACAATGTCCATCGATAGTGGGTACGAATAATAATTCTAACATATATGTTACAACAGTTATTTCAACGAATGACCTGTAACCTACGAATGACAAATCCTGTAATATTGCTGTTACCTGCCTACAGAAATCCGGTGAATACTATTTATCGCCACTGCTCTCCGAATGTGTTCCGTTTGTGACGTTTTTGAAATAAAACGATCTGTGGTTGCATTATTTCTAGAACCACCGAAATTTGTAAGTTCTCGACGATTTCAAGTCAAACCATTTTACCTGTTTACCGTCATGACAGTATTTCTCATCATCTACAGCAAGTCCACTAATATATATTACCTAAACAGATGTTTCATTAGGTATTAAATACTTGAAGGACTGAAGGTATTTGAGAAATCTCAAGACTTAACAAACAATAAAAAAATTAAAAATCAGAATCTAATTAAATTCCAAATTTGGCATGAAAGTTCGTCGAGTGTGTATAAGGAGTTCTGTGCATACATGGGAGGCGATTCCTCTAGTTGGAAATTTTTTATATGGACACATATTTTATTGTTTTCATGTACCTAATTAATTTTGTAGGTTGAGGATTTTTTAGTTTTAGTTATCTTTATGCACCAATCATGAATGATAAAAACGAATTCACTGTGTCCTTAGATCTGTGATCTTGTTAAAAGAAAATCTTTTTAATAATATTTTCAGTTCCGAATTATTTTATTGGTCTTAATTTAAAAACGTACCTATTATTATTTGTAATATATATGAGAAATGATTAGCGTGTAGTAGTAATTTGGTGTCTGTCAATTAATTTTGTTTTTGATAGTTATTGCTTTTAAATATTTTCAAAAATTTAAAGTTATGAGCAATTAATAAAATAACAATTTTATGTTCTATGTACCTAATAACATTTAAATGATTTAAAATACATTACCTTCTGCACATTAAAACAAAATATTAGTATGCTTATTAAAACGATATCTAAAATAAATAATTATTTATAATCGTGTTAATACTCATATTTTTTTTTTTTTATTATTATTGATTAGATCGCTTCATTAACAATGATTATTAGCATAAAGTGTGTGTACATTATTCTCATATTTATTTTGCAAAAATTGATTCATATTCATGAAATTTATATATATTTTTTCTTTCAATATATTATAAAGCTTACAATATAAAAACAATAAGTAAAAAGATAATAATAAAAGAATATAAAAAATAAAAACAGGAACCATTAAGAGGAGACTAAGTAAAAGAACCTTAGAAAATTTATCTTACATTCATATTTTTCCTTATTGAAATAGATAAAAAAAAATTGTAATAATTATTATGAGAAAAAAAGCTGTTTTCTTTGCTATATATTTTATATAATAATATACATTTTACTAATATAATATTTCTTGAGACTCGATGAATGTTTAAACCTTATTTTTTCAATTAATATATTATTATTGTTGTAAAAGCTGCGTAACCAACATTAATTATTTTTATTATTATTATTATATCTTAAACAATTTACAATATATACAGCATATAATGTACAATGAGCAAATTTTATAATTAATGGTAAATGACATGAGAATTTAATATTTATGAGTAGGCATTCAGCAGCACCACCTGGTTGGGTAGCCACATAATCTAAATGTTTTGTTTTTCCTCACGTAAATATTTTTTTTTTTATTTATTTAAATTAAAAATCAAAAGGTATTTTTATTATTGAATTTTAAAATTTTAAAATTTAGCAATATTATTATTATAATTATACTAAAATTGAATCATAGATATTATAAATTAAAGGCAAACTGTATGGTTGAGGTTTAAATTCCAAACAAATAATAGATCAATGTTAATATAATCAATAAATTGATAATATTTCAATGTAAAGAAAACGTAAACAATAGATATTATAATAGATATACGGCTAATAACTATTATAGATATTATTAGTCGTTAGTTGCATTCCACAGTTTTTGACTTTTGAGATTTTTTAGATTAATTTTACTGATATGGCTTACCTTCACGCGACACCGACGAATCTCGTTCAAATTACCTACCGCGCTCTATATGAACGTACCAAAACTTGCAATCCGAAGTCAATTCGAATCCATTGCAATCTCTAAGGATCGGTTTTCGACTTGATAATCGTACGCTTTTGTTTCTGTAATATAATACTATATTGTTTTTTTTTTTTTTTTGTAAACTGTCTCAATTGTATGGACCATTAGCTACAGCAGGAATTTCAGTTCAATTACAAAATTATCAAGGAATTATTTAACAGTATTAAAGTTGAGAGAAAACTATGAACAAAATATTATAACTTAACAATGAACCAATAAATATTTTATTTTAATGATGATTGGACTGTGCTATTCTTCCATCATATTTTCTTAATATAAATTATAAATTATAAATTTTATAATAAAAATAAATAAATTGAGATAAAAAAAGAAAATGAAAACAAAGAACATTATGTACAAAAATACAATGATAACAATATTTTTTTGTGTGAATTTTTAGTAAATTAAGGGTACCGGTCAAAGATATTCATGTAAATGGATTAGTTTATGTTTCTATTTAATATTATTTTATTTCTTTTTAATAAACAGTTTATCGAAAAAAGACAAGTTTCAACCTTTAAGTTCGAGTGGGTACGTTGTTCTGATCAGAACACGAAGTGGCCGTCGCTTCTGACGTAAAGTCAGCCAGACAAGGATTATGTAATTTATCGTAGTTGTCGTGAAGGAAACCTGTTTATATCGCAAACGCACCGCATTTACCAAAGTTTACCTCATTAGATTTGTTGCAATATAATCCACAAGAGAGCGTATCTATTCATAGCAATCACCACCACCTATCGAAAATATTTTTAAAAAGCCAAAAAAACTTTCATAAAACACTATAAAAATATGTCAATAATTCATAAGATAATATATTAATATTCCTATATAGGTACCTAAGCTATATAAAAACATTAGTTATCTATATATTGTAAATTATAATATTATCATATCACAAATAATGAATATCTGGCTTCATTGATTATTACACAATTATAATAATACAATAAATATAACTATCTGCATATAACCCAGAATGGCCTGAGGACTGAATACATATAAATGAAACCGAGAGGCGATCTACCTGAAATTAATAGTGGGGGTATTTTTTCATTGTAAAATAATTCAGTGGATAATTTATATGAAAAATGTAACGATCATTATAAAACCATTTTTAAGGACTAATATCCTTAGTATAAATATTTAAACAGTTAAGAAACTACTCGTTACAATTTTGAATAAGATACATAAACATTTTAAAAAAGTAACTAAAAAATAATTTACATTAAAAAAATTATGTTCTTATTTGAAAAACAGAAGTTTGTATCATCACTACAGGACACTCCTTGAGTAGCACAAAAAATTTAAGAATCCACAAATATGATATTTTATTATATTTAAATCAGAACTTGAATAAATTAATTACTAAACGAAAAATGATAGGTGTACTTACTATTTTTTTACAATATTACGATTCCAAATTATTACTGTTTTATATTTCGAACTTTTTCGAAAAATAACAGTCGTCTGAACAATAATTCCAAAATATATTAATTTAATCAAAAATATATTTTCCTGAAAATTTGAAAATTACTGATCGTATAGATATTTTCTCTATTTAAATGTGATCTTTATTATTATTTTTTGCTGTCTCTTTGTATCGGTAAAAAACATATTATTCAAAGTCGTGGCGGATTTTTACATCGTAGTAATGCACTATTTTATTTTTGTAATTTTTATTTTAATTTAAATAAATGAGATTACTATGATTGCTATGGGGAGAACCCGTTTTGGCGCAGTATAAATAATTTACCTGAAAATTGTTAACACGTTTGGGCGCATATAATGAAAACACCTTTGGGCATAATAGGTATTGCCATAGTCGTGCGCACGGGTGGTGCAGCCTATGCCCCACCTGCGAAAACTTGAAAACTATTTTTTTATTCAAGTATGTTATTGCCTTATTGGTATGGTGGCAAAAATAGTAGTGAATACTGTATAGTGATAAATTGTAAAACAGGAATGCACCACCTGCACGCCTATGGTTATTGCAACTAGTAATCGAAAGTCTATTAAAAATTAATCTAATCTAATAAGTACTTAATCGTTTGATTTGTAGACCATAAAACTATTGGAAAATACCACATCAAATAAAGCTATAGATATTTATCTACGAGTACAGATACCGAGGATGCCGTTTTTTTAATTTTTGGAAGACTATTGAGCCAACCTCCTCGCGGTGTCTTCTGGGTAACGCTAATAGGCTCAGATTTAGTAAAATATGTTAATATATGAAAAGAAATAAATGCGCCCAAACGTACTTTTATAAAGGGAAATATTACGCCCAAACGTACTTTTATAAAGGGAAATATTACGCCCAAACGTGTTATGGATTTACGCCCTAAGAGTTCTGTTTTGGGTAAATGCGCCCAAACGTATTTCCCCCGATTGCTATTTTGTAACCTTCAAATTTTATGGTTGTTTCTCTTAGATATTTGGATCCAGATTGTTCCTACTTTTAATTGGTCAAAATTGAAAATTTACATTTATAAAATAATTAGGAAAAAAGCAAATTGTTAAGCAATACCATCCATTTTTTCACATAGTTTATTTATTTTTTTTTGTATTAATAAATATATACTATTATAGTTACTTTCAATTTTAAGTTAATGATTATAATATGTTATAGGCATCTTCAATACATAATATAATTTTGAATAATATATTACGTTGTCTTCCCTATCAATAATATTTAAATTTTTTAATTATTTTTTGCTGTCAATGTCATTGAAATATTTTTTCATATTGTAAAGAACATTGATCATTTGATACACAGATCTGTACAAGTTTACATCGCATTATGATCAAAAAAATCTAAAAACATATAATCACATTTATTTTTTAGATTCTGAGCGGAGCGATGAATGTATTAATTTTACCATGATGAGTGTTTTTTTTTTTTTGTCTGTCATCACGTTATGGGGCAGTAAAAGTGCTTAAATTTTTGACTTCAGTACCTCGTTTTGGTGGGTCAAAAGTGAAAAATTCTTAACACTTTTCTAAATAATCGAGAAAAATAAACTAAAAACTAAGGGAAAAACGGGAAATTTTACGCACACTCATTTTTCGACAAAATTGATTTTGGTTTTTGATGTAATTTTAAAACAAATGACCATAGATACATGAAATTTTCACCGAATGTTTATATAAGTATATTATATCTACCATGTAGTTTTAAAACTTTTCGATTTAAGTTGAACTATTCATTTAAATTTTTGATCATAATTAGTTTTTTTTAAATTAATATTGATAAAAATTTATTTGTTAGGCAGAAAAGCTTGAAAATTTAATACAAGGCATATTGTTACAATAGAAGTTGAAAAATAAAATAAATTCATAGTCACAATTCTTTTTTATAAGCATTCAAAGTTTAAATTTTGACAAAATACGTAAAAATCACGAAAATTCACAAATCATTTTAAGCTAGAAATTCATAAAAAAATTTCATCTTAAATCTTAGATTTAAAAATTTAATACAAGATTCCTTACAAGTTTTTCAATATTTGATCACACATAAAAAGTCCACTGGAAATTCAAATTAAATTTTTATGAGCACTTGAAATTTAAATTTTTACAACATTTGATTTTCACTTTTAGCGATTTTCTTATTTTGGTGTAACTCTAAAACAAATGACCGCAGATACTTGAAATTTTGACTGAATGTTATAGATTGTTTTGAGCTGTTTACTGACATTTTAAGTTTTCAAATTTTTTAGTTTTTTTTTCTTTAAATATCGATAAAAAATTGTTTGTTCGGTAGAAAAGCTTGAAAATTTAATACAAGGCTTCTAATACATTTTTACAATAGCAATTGAAAAATAAAAGAAATGTGTAGTCACAATTTTTTTTACAATCATTCAAAGTTTGAATCTTGAAAACATATGTAAAAATCACGAAAATCACGAAAATTCGCAAATTATTTCATACTAGAAATTTATAAAAAAAATTTCTTTTTAAATCTAAAATTTGAAAATTTTTAATAATCTATAATATATCCTAGACAGATAAACCGTCTTCGCTCAGAATCGTTTTTCGTAAACAATGATATAATATCATTGGATTCAAATTTAATTCCATCCATTACAGTAACCCACTTGTAACCTACTGTACAACAGAGCGACATCCACGACTTACACACCTTTTTTTTTTTTTTTATAAATAATTTGGACGAAATTAGATATTTAAACGAACAAAATCAAGTTATTTTGTTCTAATCATAAAATATTATATGTGAGCACCTTTAACTTTTAAAATACTATGTTATTGTTATAATATTACGCACACGGTGTCATTTTAAAGTACAACCTGTATAACTGAATTCAACATACCGTTTTACTAATTAAAAAATACAATATTTTAATAGATATATAATATAAATAGGTATTATACCTATCGTAAATTATAGATACGTTGTGATAATATGATATAAACAGACTTAATTTACACAAAATCGTTTTTTTTTTTTTATGTTTAATGATTTATCATAGTGAAATAACAGTGACTTACTGTCAATATCGAGGTACTCTTGACTCCTACCGCAGAGTGGTTAACTACTTTCTAGATTTTGATTTTAAGTTACGTTTTCAGTGTTTTTACAAACCAAAAAAATATTTTATCGACATTAAAATTGTTTTTGATTATCATTACGCAATAATTTTATATTTTACATTAAAATGCTTATTGATTCACTTGTATCATAATAGGTTAAAAGTTACCTCGGTAAACATTATAGGTTGTCGATAATTGCGGGGAAAATGCTTTTATTGTAGTAGGTAATTAATTAAAACCTAATTCACTTCTTATTGTATTAACCTATTATATTTTACTGCCATCCGTAGGTGTTGGTTTATGAATTTCTAAGAAAAAAATTAGATGGGGTACATGTAAAAACCAGTACACATTTTTTTTTTTCAGAAACAATGTCAATTGATTTGATTTGCACAGCGAAAATTTGAATCACATTTTATACACGAGCACTAAATTTACAATACATTTGATTTTTTCTTTGCTAATCCGTGCCTATTATTTACAAAGTGAAATAAAATCGTATAGAAAATAAATATAATCAAATAGAATAAATCACTTGCTACAATGCTACAATTAAAAAACGAAACGAACGCAATAAAACAAAACAAAATCAACGACTTACTTACTAATAAAAACATAATATTACTATATAATAATATCATACATCATGTGGAAGTCACAAAATATCTTTTTAAACATAAACAAGAAGAAAAAACAGTCTACATTTTAATTATCGTTATAAATATCACAATAATAATATAACAAAACACTCCAGTAAAAGGCAGCGATATTCGATTTGGAATAGAAATTAATCATCTAATCTTGAGCACGACGTGGTGCAGGAATGTAAAAAAAAAAAAAAAAAAACTATGTGTATAAAATATAATTATATAATATAGTGACCGTATTAATAATTAAATTTAACAAAGAACAATAAATATTTTATTTTGAGCTATATTATTATAATATTATGTAGTTGTGTACTATTATTCATTTTATTTAATTTTGGTTGAAGACAACTAAATAATAAAAGTAAAAAAAAAACTATAAATCTGATGGTACTATATTATTATATACATATGAATTACGTGAACTTCACAGTATTACTCTTACAAGTGACAATCGGTAAACAAAACAATTATTATAATAATATATACGCAAAATAAACAATATGAATCGAGAAGAACAAAATGTTATTAAATTACGTGTTGATATAATTAAAATTAATTTATTGCTTATATAAAAAAAAAAGAAAGAAAGAAGTCAAAACAACAATAACAACAACAACAAAAGGCAATGTTCAAACAAAATTTTAAAAACATTTGTAAATTTATGATTTGTAATTTTTTTTTTTAATTTTTTTTAAATATTTTTTACTAAAATAAAAGTGCATTATTAAAATGTTACACGTGCGTTGAATTTACCTATAAGAAAATTGTTTACAATTATTATTGTTGTATTAATAATAAAATGTCACATTTTACAGACGAAAGAATTTTTTGTGCCAAAAATTGATAGAAAATTACGTTCAAAATATAAATTATTAAAATATTATTAAAACCCTACAAAATTGTAAGGTATGCAAGTCACAAAAGTCTTAATGAAAACATTTTTTTTTTGTACTTCTAAAATTAATTTATCGTTATTATTATTATTATTATTATACTCCGCCTACTAGGTATAAATTAGAATATGTTATTTTATTGTTTGTTTCATTTTCAACTGCGGAAGGCACTTTTTCAAATTATCCCTACACGATAGTTTGATTCTGTGAATTAATGTTATTTAACCTCTAAAAATTCGGTGCTTATATAACATACCAAAATTTGCACAGCCCACAATTTAATGATCAATAAAAATATAATTCATAAGCTATCTGCCTGAGTACGTAGTCCATCACCACTCTCAGTCCATAAATATTGACTGTAGTTAGAAATATAATATTGCTGTGTTATTTTTTTTTTCGTTTTCGTTTTTGATTTACGAACGATCGGCATTCGGTCGGTGTGAAATACTAACTGTGAATTGTCGTTCGTTTTTAATTTGTACGACACAAAAAAAAACACCGTTACCTAACGTTAGATAGTCAGAGCACAAAAAAAAAAATCATATGCATTTGAAATATTGTTTACGCCGATTTCATGCTTGTCGAGAAAACAGAAAGACATTGCGAGCAAATTGCAAATTGGTTATCATGTTTGTTGCTGTAGAATATTATTTTATTAAGAACATTTATTTTCGATTTTTAAACATTGTGCACTGTAGAGAGTTTTGATGCAAAACTTCTACTACAACATTCTACATAATTATGATGTAAATATTTAAAGTTGGTTTTTGGTTTGGTTTATTTTTGATGTGAAATTTATAAATAACATATACCTTTTCAATATCATTGAAAATATAACAAACTTGGTATGACTTTTACTTTTGAATTTGAAAATTTTAACTACACACAATTAAAGTAATTATTTATATCGTTATATTATATTACCAACATTACGACACATTAAGTTCAGAAGTTTATCAAATAACTTATAAAATATTTGTTTAATATTCTCTGATCTTATACTGAAGAAGGCACTAGATTAAGATAAAAGTCGTTAAATTAAATTAAATGGTAGTAGACTTTTGGTATAGGGTTACAATATTTTATTATCATAATAAAAATAGGTAAAATAAAATAATTGTAATGCATCACATTCAAAAACGAAATTCCCTAACCGCTCTAGTCCGAGATAAGTCGAGATTCACAATTAATGAAAATATTATCGTTATTGATTGTAATATTCTTAAGATTGTTGGAAAATATATGTTATCACAAAGAAACTCCAATCAAGCCTAAGGAAATAATAATTGCCCAAATCGTTATGGGAACTGTGGTCAAAGTAAAAAAAAATAAAAAATGTTAAATTATATTTTTATCTAGTTATTTTTAGTACAATAATATGTTGATGGTCATTTAGAAAATTAAGTGAACACGTGTATGATTAAAATGTCACGATATCGTAAATGGTCGTTTTTTTGTTTTTATTTTAGTTTATTCGAATTTTATTTAACAAGGACTAGAGCTGCTGTGACATCATAGGGGACTTCAGGGAGGAGAGATAACGGTTACGGTAGTATATTCTTATATGGTGAAGATATAAAAAACGAGACATTCGAAAAGGTACGCTCGATATTACTAACAATAATAATAATAATAATAATAATAATAATAATATATAGTTGAGGCCGTCCAACCGAAACGAAAACATGATAGACTATGCGTATCGGTGATATGACATGGACCATAAAATATTATTCGATCGTACAAAATTTGTCCGCCTTTTTGGCGATTATATACTATTTAGAGTAATTGTCAATCCTCCGCTTCCTGTCGAGACTCTCGGTACCCAGTTCTCTCCCCCGAGAATATTCGTTTTCGTATTGTTATTATCGTATTTTATGATTAACCAGTTATACTTTTTCGTAAAATATTACGATACAAAAAAAAAAAAAAAAAACAAGAAAAATATATATAATAAAAAAATAACACACGCATAACAATTACAAAAAAAAAAAAAACACTTAACGTTGTACAAGATTTTGAAACACTATAATGCAATAATATATATATATATAATATTATGTATATTTATATATATTTATATTCTTATAATCATTGTACATACGTAATCGATTTGTCTTAATAGTAATAATATCTTAATCGCACAATAGTATACCTAATAATAATAATTATTATTGTGATGGCGATAATAGTATTTTTGCTGTGATCGGTAGTGTCTCGACAGTGCAGCGTGCTTACAGGAAGTCGTTGGGTCGGGGTGGGCACGACTTTTTGAGCGAATCAGTCCGGGGAAATGGTGGCGGTGACGTGTCTCTTGGGCTGAACGGGCGCATAGGCGGCAGGGCGGACGACGAGGACCGCGTTCGGGACTTGCTGCGCCGTCGCCGGACCATCGGTGGGAGTTTAGGGGTGACCGGCGAGCTCAGGTCGTCCGTGCTCTTCGTTCTGCACCCCGGCCGGCGTCCTGCTTCCGGTGTGTCTGGTGGCCGCAACAACGGCGATGGGGCGGGAGAGGCGACGGTCAGCGCGTCCAGCTTGCCGACGATCCGAACCATCATGTCCTCGATGGCTGTCAGTCGCTGGTTGATGGACCGCACCTCGTCGCGGAGATCGGACCGGAGATCCTCGATCTTGGCCAATACGTCGAGGTCAGGTGGCGGTGGCAGGACCATCGTAGGACACGGTGGTGGCGGCGGTGAAGGCGCATCCGCCGTTGTCACCTGGTACTGGTGAGGCGGTGCTGGAGTCGGAAGTTCTTCTTCCTGTACAGGTTCTCCACTACCGACGACATCGCCGCCACTACCGCCGCTTCCACTGCCACCGACACCGGTTCGTTCGTCCGTCTCTTCGATCGTTTCCTGTCGCTGGTTTCCGCCTACGCCGGCAAACGGCTCGGAAGCGGTGGTCGGCACTTTTTGCAATTTCGGAAACACTTTATGACCGTTTCCGACAGACCGGCTCGGCGAGTCGCGGATCTTGGCAGGCGCGCTTTGCGCACTTACCACCGACACGTCCGCCGAGTCGGAACTCCCACCACCACCCAAAACTTTACCCCATTTTGACACTTTTTTGGGTGCCGCCGCTGTTCTCAGGCCCGTCGACGAACAAGACGCCTGTTGTGGGTCTTCACTCTGTTGCCTGAGTACGAGTGGCAAGACTTTGGGGCGAGCACCACTGACACTATCCGAAGCGTCACCGGTGCCAACCTCAGACTTGCTCTCGTCGGTACCCACCGCCGCTGCAGCTGCTCCCGATGCGGCCCCTGCACCCTGTTGCATCCCGAGGACCGTACTGGGAGCTCGATCCTTCCGGAACTTGGTGAATATCTTCCTGACCAGTTGGTCCCGCTGTTCATCTAGTTGCGGTTCGTTTTTCCGCTTCTCGGCCAGCTCCTTTTCCCGGCGAACATCCGCCACTTTTCGGAAAATTAACTGAAATCGCACAAACAAATAGGTAATAAATATTTGAAATCGATGGTCAACAGCGATGTAGGAGGCTTCGCTTAAAAAACCAATACGCACCCTATGCCTGAGGTTGTAAGTCAGTATCAGGTTTCTTGAAAATGAGTTTGCAAACGCTTGATAGAAATCCAAAACTTCGAGCAACCGGTCACGCTTTATGGTATGTAGGTCGCAGTAGGTCAGTGCGCGGACGTTGGCTGCGGATTGACCTAGTGCCGTGTCCTTCCAAAACGAATCACCAAACACGTCGCCCTTACCTTAACCCAAGGATAGTTAAATGTATATTATAGTTATACGTCTTGTTTAATTTTTTTTTCTAATAAAATAGTAAAATGGTTATTGTGAAGCTAACCTAAAATGGCGACCACTTCATCGTCTTGGATGACTTCTAGAGAACCGGTGACGATGAAGCACAGTGAGTCGATAGACTCGCCGGTGTGGAAGAGCAGGTCACCGGGTGCCGAGTGACTCATCGTGAAATGCATGGCCAGGGCGCGTAAGCACCCGTCGCTGGCCAACCGGAACGCCGGATGCTCGTTGAACACTTTTCGGTTTAGATGAACACATATGTCCGCTTTCATGTCTTTCGGACAATAATTCAACACCTTGAAGAAAACAACAAAAATGTTATACTCATGAAAATAATAATAATAATAATACCATGAACAAGATTTGTTTTCATTGATTATGTTTATAATAATATATCATTTATCACTGTTATTTGGTATCTTGGGACAAAACGACCACGGTGTCATTCGGGTGCCAAATTATCTGGGCGTCGGGCCACTTGGACTCCATTCCACGTCGGTAATAAAATACCACGATAATAGGTACTGTCCACTTTGTTCGGCCACAATGCGAATATATATCCTAACTACCAGCAGGTATATTTGATGTTTGTTTAGTGGTTCATTTTCAAATTATATTAGCGAAACCATAATTTTACTTGAAATCAGGAATTATGTCATAAAAAATTCCAACCTGAACGAATTTAAATGTATCAGTTTTGTAAGCAATTATTATACAGTATTTCATGAAAAGCTTGAAATGAACAATTTTGGTTTTAAAATTATTTATTGATATTGAAGCGTGTCAAAATAAAATGTCCCATTGGTGGGAAATACATTTGGTATGTACCTATAATGAATGCTAAGAAAGGATTATGATTATAATATACTAAGAGGCGTCGTCCTCAAACGTTATAAACGTCGTCACTCCGAGATATTATCAACCCCCTCAGATGTTTCATCAAAAATTATTTTAGTATTAACAAAATACTCAAAGCTATAATGGTTTTTATTTAATTATTTTGTACTTTGGTAACGTAAAATTGTAAAAAATTACATAACTTATAATTTATTAGTTTACCACACATAACAATAATGACTTATGGCATCATAGCAACTAATACAAACAAAAAATTAGATAAAATAGAGAGTTGTATAAAATTATCGAAATCTAAATCACCATATTTAAAATTATCTACTTATAATTTTCTCTAAAGTGGATTCCAAAAAATCATGATTAAAAAATTTCTCATATTCAATTATTCAGTAAAATGTACACTTATAAACTAGTGCACTTTAGAAGTTAAATTAATGACTGATGAAAATCATTTTTTCAAATACAATCATAATTCGATGTTAGTGTGGTATGCTGATAATATTATATGGCCCGCAGATAGTCCTAAAATATATTATTATTATGTACCTAGTTAAATGTTTTAATATTAAAATTTCTGGTTGCGGCCGATACAATATCTGGCGATCATAATATTATTATCATATATTATCAATTCCGTTTACTGCTCTGGAGTGATTTAACTAGGGTAGGTAATTAATTCTATTTAATCCTTTGAGTATCCACAAACAAAGTATGGTTCCGTCCATTACCCTAAAGGGAACGCGCATAAGTAATAATTTACGTAAGCCGTACTTTATCCGTGTCCAAGCCGCGGGTCATTGCCCATGTGGACACCACATAGTCCATGACCCTCTCGGACAGCGCTTTCGGCACTTCGTGCAGCTTCATGAATTCTCTGACATTGTTTAACATGTCATGGTACTTAGCCGTTGCCGAAGTCATTTGCTGTATGATTGTGGTGACGTGACCGAAAATCGTAGCGTACAATAGTGCTGCAAGAATAATATTAATTTATTAAGTTCATTATTATTATATTATTCTATACTATATTATAAGTTATTTTAGCCTCATTGTGATTGGCTAACATTAATATCGTGCTATGTTTTACTGACAAAAATACTATCCAGTATAAGGTAGTATTCGAATACAAACACATTTTTTAGTTCTTGCCAAATTTAGTTCATGATTTTAAAATTGAAAAGTAACATGCATTTGACAGACAAGACGTAGTGCGTATTTTAAATAATTATGATTGTCTAGGTACTATAGAAAATATGAACGAACAACGTTGTACCAATAACATATGTATACTATATGTTTTTTTTTTTTTTTTAATATAGCGCAGGAATAATGTTTAAAAAGGCGGACAAGTGAGTAGCACTCTGCAGTACAGAGTAGTTTTCGAGCATATAATTGTAATAAATGCGTTATAGATTTGAACTCATAATAATTAAAAAAATATGCATGTCAAAAAATAATTATGGTAAGTTTCTTTAATATTTTTGAAGTTACCAAAAAGCTACTCTACACTTTGCATTACATTGTCGATTTTTTTTTATCGACAGAAGTTTAAAAAAAAATACGAAATAGCCCGAAACGAGAAAAAATATTTTGAATATTTTATCATGTATAAAAAAATTCTAATATAAACATCGGGTGAAAATTTGAAGTGTTATTTCACGGTTATTGCTTTTTGAATTATAACAAAATATCAAAAATCGATTATCTAAGGGGAATAAATATTAACTACTGCATATCAAGTAAACATTTCAAATTCAAATGCCCATAAATAATGAATGTTACTTTATATTATACTTTTTTTTTCTGTTATAGGTGGAAAAACTTGTGGGGAATGTCCCGTTAAAACTTCTAATGCGAACTGCGAAAAGTTTTTTTTATGTATTTATAGCTGAAAAAATTTCAGGATTTTTATGACTCCTGTCTAAAATTCAAATTAAATTTATTATGGTTCTACAGTCAACTAGTTTGTTTTTATTAAATAATTATAATCTTATACAACTCTGTCGTATTACGCAATTTCAAAGTTTTTGATCAAGCAAAAAAATATTGAATGATATTTGTAAAAAATAAATTTTGAAAATTGGTCACTGCTGTAAAATTGCTTAAGAAGAGTAAAAACATATAGGAAGGTGAGGTTTAATTAGAAACAAAACAGCTCTATCGTCACGTACATTCCATCAAACATCATAATATGTTATCACAATATTGTATTGTAAAAAAAATGTATCGAACATATTTTTGAAGTATTCAAAAGAGTTTTGTATAAAAGTATTTAACAAAAATATTTGATATTCGTCTTATCACAACATGCACTAATTAATAGGCACTTACACGCAATGACCATCATGCAAATGGTGAAAATCTTTTCGTTGTCGGTTTCCGAGGCGACGTTTCCAAAACCGACGCTCGTCATGCACGACATGGTGAAGTACAGTGCAGTCACGTACATGGTCTTTCGTGGAGGACCGTGAACTAGTTCCGTGGAGTTGGCGTGTTCCGACATTATGTAAGAGTACGGATACTGCGTGATGTTTGCCAACTTCCACAGCCACGAGTATTGATATCCGTTCTCGGCGTCGGACCGTCCTGATAACATATTATAATCAAGAGTTATATCGATGTGTATGTGTGTGTGTGAGAGAGAGTGAGAAATATAGTGAAAAAATTATTGTATGATTTTTAAAAATGTAAACTGCTAAGGATGATATCCGATTTAGTAGTTTTTTTTTTTAGTAACTATTATAAAATTGTATGCCCATTTTAATATTACATATGAATTAAAATTAATATATTATACTCACAAATACACAATATCGTATAAAAAATGAACAAATTATAACAATACCATGGTCAGCTTTAATTATTAGTCAAGTTGGTTTATAATTTTTTTTTTTTTAGTTTTTGGTTGATATTTTAATTATTTTAAACTCGGAATTAGATGATCTATGAAGACCTACAAAATTCAATACAATATTGTTTAATGATACTATTATAAATTAATTAATGTACAGTGAAACCTCTATATAGTGGATAGCCATGAGGCATTAAAAAATATCCACAATAGAGTGTTGTCCATTATGAGAAAACCTCTATATAGTTGACATTTGCGAGAAATTACTAAATGTCCATTATAGGGAGACGCTATAAAAAATTGATTGTACATATACAAATACAGCCATTGAATTTGGTACATATTAATTTACTGTTTATCGTACACACAATAATATGTATGTATGTATTTAAAAGTAGACATAGAAATGTTTATAAAAATGCATAATATTTATGTACTATTAAAAACAACTTAACCTTTTTTGTGTAAATTTTTTCTACTCTATGCAATGATATGTGCATGTATGTCCATTTATGAGAGGTAATTATTAATTTTGGTATCAGTTTTTATTGTCTACGTCCACTATTAAGAGGTGTCCATTAATAGAGGTTTCAGTGTAATATAAATACATTCTGTTTTTTTTTTTCAACTAAATTCTTAGCCTTGTTTTAAAACTGCATAATATCATTATCTAAAGTAAATCGTTATTTCGACTGAAAAAAATTAGGTATCGAAACATAATAAATTATTATACAAGTCGTATTTGATTGCTTACCTATGGAATACCAAATGCAGGCCAACCAATGCGCCACTAGCATATAAAAGCACAGCAGTAGTATCAACATTGCAGCACCGTATTCCAAGTACCTGTCTAGTTTTCGAACAACTCTGCCCAGTCTCAATAACCGGACAACTTTCAAAGCACTGAACAAGCTTCCGATACCCTGTGAAATTAAAATTCTTTCATTTAAACAAATAATGAGTTTATACGTATTACTAAAAAAAACATATTGTTATTTTAACACTCTTTCATAAGTATAGCGAAATAATGCATCATTTTTTTTTTCTCTCGGTAGACAAGTAATAATATTATTTAATTAAAAAAATGATTAAATGAAGGATTTATTTAAATAGTAATTTTTTTATCGATTCATTATCTTTATGATTCTTACAATATATCATTTACTTGACGTTGAAAATGTGTCAATAATAACATTATTATCTATTAATATTACAATGACTAGACTAGACCTGGCATATGTACCTATATCATAAGATGTTTAAGATGGTAAGAAGTCAACTAGTATAAGTATTAAGTTTGAATACATCGTTTGAAATAGAAACCAATACCTAGAGCACACGTGTCATAAACATTTATTGATAACAGGCAAAATGTACCAAAATTTAACTTAATTTTTTACTTAAACATAATTTTTAAACATAAAAATTGCATGCATTTGAAAATAAATACTGAGTAGAAATAGTAAGCTCTTTGTGTTGATCTGTATAAAATTTACTTGAATATTTTCTGCAAATTTTAGATTATTTTATGTCTGAAATTTTCTGTGCCATTGTCAACTATATTTATTATTATTAATATTATTTAATACAATTATTTTGAATAGATTTTAAATGTATATACAATTATTTGTGTATTTTTTGTTTAACGAATATAATAATTCATTCATATCATTAATAGTACACAAAATAAATAATATTTTGAAAGTTTATTACGATTCCAAATATGATAGCTATGAATTAAACTCATCAATAAATAGAATATACGTATATAAATAAATTTCTTATCGTCCTTTTGAAAAATGTTGAATATTTTTTTTTTATTTACAAAATCATCTGATATAGACAATAATCATCCATTTTTAGTTAACATAATAATATAGTTGCATAAATATTTTTATAAGCTGTGATTCGTTGTAATCAAAGTATTGAAATTAATAAACGTCAAGTCATAATATTCTGAGAATTATTTCAATTTGTTAACATCAGTTTCTTCAAAAAAAAAGAATTTGAACGAAACTCTGAACAAACAAATTTAAAATCTACATCATTAAATTATAATGGATTTATTAACTAATGTACCAACAAAGTCGAATCAACAATATGTATAAAAAATATCAATTTGTCCCTCAATATGCTATTTTAAAATTTTAAGATGCTTCACACCCAAATTAATATTCTTGGCATTGTTCATAATACCAATAACTATGAAAAGAGTAACACTCGTAGTAAAAAAAAATTGGTTTTGGCGTGCATAAAGTTTCCGCTGATACTATCCAACCACCTGCTCTCCTTTATTATAATATGCTCCGCCAATTAGTGATATCATGGCTGTTTGAGCTACATCATGAAAAAGTGAAATAATAATAAACTTCCCTTGTCTTATACTCAATCACAATAAGTTTTAATGCTTGATGAATTATTAACAGATTTTTTCTCCACGGTCATGTACATTATTTTGAAGAAGTAAATATAAAGATTTTATTTAATATTATATCACACTGAAACTGAATTTAAAGGCATTGCTTTTGCATTCATCCGGTGGAAATAGTAATATAATATATAATGCTATATTATGTATAGCCAAACGTCTAAATAAAATACATTATAGAAATTAATTTTCTCAGTTCTACTCGATTTTCACTATTCGAGTATAGTACATGAATACATCTCGCAGTGGCACAAACGTAATTCAGAGGTGTATAGAGTTCCCAGTAAGTACATATAATTGTTGCCATATAATGCATTCGACATTAACGTGCAACAATAATAATAATTATATTTATATTGTTTATACCTATAGTTATATTGATAGGTACTCCTATCACCACGCATGTAGTAAAATAATAAACACGTGTATAATATCGGGTACAAAAAGATTATATTTTGTGCGTATTATTTTATCTTAACTCCACATTGGTACAGAATTTGAGAGAGACATCTTTCAGAAATTGGATTGTCAAAATATTTTTATGAACGAGAACTGACAATTTCCGCATCACAAAAAAAGTGATTACAAGTAGAATTTCGCAGTTGTCGTGCCTCATCAATTTTAATTATAATTTTTTCCGTACATAACATTATCTATAATCACACTATTCGTAGTTATTACTCTTCTGAATAAATATTTTGAATATTCGTTTTTATTTGATCAAACTGTAATATTGATTCAGTGAATTCGATAATATAAGTCAATGTCTGAATTTCTGAAATGAAATAGCACTCAGACTCAGCGATTTCAGTGAGTACCACATGGATGAAATGTGTTTGTATAGTCAATTGTACTAAAACAGTGTTTTAAGAAAATTATGAAGTACTTTCAGTGTTTATTATAATAATGCATAAAAAACGATTGATATTTTCAGGAGATTCGAATATTAACAAACTTTCATCATATCATATTATGACCATTCGACGTGCAATCCATATTATATTATAATTATTGATAATACTTTGATCGCGATTTGACAGTTATTTATGTGAAAAAAATAAAATAATATTCAGAATAAATACAATATTTTTTTATTTAACTATAAAATGTCGGGAACGTAGAAATTTCTACAAGGGGACTATAGGTATGTTGAACTATTATTCAAGTCAGTTAAAATAACAAAAAAAAAAAAAAAAATATTGAAAAAACCTCGAGATTATAAACGATGAAGTCAAGTGGGTCGTTCTACGTTGCTGATTTTTTATTGTTTGCGTTTCAAAACATTATTTTTTTAATCAAAAATATCGTGGCTTTATAATCATACGTACGACGCGACGTCATCAAAGACCAAAGCAGCAAGTAGAACGGCATGGATAACAATGATAATTCCACGAGTGCAAGCAGGATTTGCGGCTTATCCTCTCACAAGTACTGAAGCATCAGGACTCGTCAAATCAAAAAATATAAGAAGGATAAACGTATTTCGCGAAATACGTGATATTACGATTTATTATAATATCGTCGTGCGCTGTCATAATAATATAACTCTGGAAAACATTATGTGCGCGATGCGTGAAATCCTTTATCCTTCGTATATTATTCCATCCTGTCTGCGACTATTGTCGGTCGTAACTCGTAATCTGTCGACGTATCGCATATTGCGCATCAAGTCCTACGAACGCGACGAATTATAATAACGTTATGAAGTACAACACGTCTGGTAATGCGTGCCTGTCATATTAACAAGTCGTCGTAGTGAAATATTAAAAATATAGACATAAGACCAAAAAAATAAAATAAATATGTTTTTGCACCACGCAAAAACTAAAATGCGATTTTTTATAAGACCAACGTAGAGAACACAACATCAACATTACAATTTATTGAAGTAAGATAATGATTATTTATTGTAATATATATACCGCAGTGCAGTTCATATTATAATAATTGAAATTGTCAAAAAAAAAGTTAATCAATTATATATATATATATATGTATATATTTTTTTTAGGTTTATTTTGACTAATATAAAAGATTGATTGTAGAACGTTGTATTGTAATATAGGTACCGTATGTATTTATAATATTTGTTTTAAAATTTAATCGTACACTAAGAGTCAATGATAACTCGAAAAAAAAATTGTGATTCATTTAGTTAGTTATTATAAATATGTATGTACGATTATTTTAATTTTGGTACTTATCGAAATATAGATCTCGACCCAACAGGCCATGACCTTCCGACTACCGCCGTGGTTGTTCCTTCATGTAGTTGTTGCATAAATCGATCATAGCGATCGAGTGATCTCAAAAATTAACGAAAATAGAAAAAAATCCGAAATGCACAAACACCGACAAGCTTGTAGTGTGACAAGTGAAACTATTTTTTTTTAACTGCACGTTATTTTTCTCTCATTTTCTTCACGTTATCTTCCGAACTTCAGCACTTTTAACGTGTCTCCGACACGATTTTCCTAGGAACTCAAAGGTCGTACCTTGTGTTTCGTGCCCAGAAACGATTACTATAGGATTCCATCATTTATTTTTATTCTATTTTTATAATAAGGAAATAATACGGCATACATAAAAGAGCATTGCATAATGAAGGAAACCAGATCCAATTATTTTCACTACGCGCCCCGTCCGCAACAGAGTTCCCCTTGCTTGTCCCGTGTCTGCGGGTTCCAAATGAATCTGCAGACAAACAGCACGAACGCGAAACGTTAATAAAATAAATTGTACGACGGCAACAACAATAATAAAAAAAAAAAAGGGAAATAAAAAGAAAAAAGGATTTCGGAGACGACAATAATATTGCTACAGCCGAGTAAATACGGTTTGTTGTCTTTCATTGATCATAGACCGAGCAAACTAATTCGAATTTTCTCGGCAATGAACTTTTTTTTGTCCGTCCATGTCCTTTGATAAAAAAAAAAAACATTTTTTTCTCATATTCTTCTTAAAAGAAGAAAGTTTTTTTTCCTACACGCTCCTGCACGTCAAAGTAACATAATACAATACAGGTATTACTAAAATTGTTATAATATACGTTACTGTCGTTTTAGAATTTTGTGTCACACGTACCACACGTCAGGTGGGAAATTAATTAACCCGTGGGCTGTAGTTTCGGCGTATAATACATACGTTCATAAAAAAGTTTGGCGAATTTAATTAACAAGACACGTTATCGTTCTAATGACATTAATTCCGTATGTTACAGGTTCGTGTTGTGGTGCAAAAAAGTATTTTGACAAATGTCGCTTTGGCAAGAAAATTGCACGTGGGACTGCAGGAACACCTGACAATAATAATGTAAAGATGAAATAAATAAATAAAACCTATAAAAAACTTATTTAATTCACGACAACGATATCGTACCTATAAGTAATTAACTACGTATGGTACTTTTATTATCAGTTATGTGCCATAAAAAAACCAATTTATTTCAAAACTTAAAATATGTTTAACTAAATTTGTATTGTATTTTCAATATTCTGTAACAAATGTAGTTTATGTATGGGATGCATCATCATCCTTAAGGTTGTCATATCGACGGATATACTAATTGGTAAGGCATTTTCTGTTGTTTCACAATATTCGTGAAGTAATCTCATGCGATATGTCACATTGATATTATTTCTGATTTTTGAAAAATTCCTCTTCTGCAAACGAACAGTGTGTTTTGTACAAATAATGACAAATAAAACTACATTTTGTCTACCGAGTACCAAACTACCAACACAACGGAAACAGGACCATCTTCCTAGCCCTTCTCATCCACCCCAATCCATCCGTTTGTTGATAGCGTCGTACATTATAATATTTTATTATGCTCCTATAGGCGTATAATATGCAAAAAGCCATTTAGTAGCCTTACCGGGTCGAGAAAAAATAAATGTCATCCAACTTAACCAACAATGAACGCGGGCTTAATTTCCTCCCGAATTTGGATCACAATGCACAGAGTTCATTTGATTAGGTTTTGATTGAACGCATTCCATAAGCTTCTTCTAGTCTTTGAGGTAATTATCATTTATAATATTATTATTATAATCGTCATCGTCTTGGACGCTGATTAGACACCAAATTTTTCTGCTCAACATTTTGAAAAATAGCACTCTAGTCCGAGCTCACTATGCTATGTGGCTATTATTATACGTATATAATATACAATGACGAGAGCAACAAAAATAGAGAAAAAGCGCGTGAAACACTTATTAGTCTAGTGACTTGGAGGATATACGTCGATTTTAAGCGAAAAGCTTCACCAACATTATAACAATACCAAAATATACTAGGACGCCGTACTATTTGTATGTATGATAATAATATATTAAATCGTAAAGTATGATTTCCCCCGAGACCTGGCAGCCTTACACTATTGTTCGGGATTTACCGGCCGAATACCCGTTCTGATAATATTGGATTAATCCATGTGCAGCTTCAATTGGAGAAATTTTCAGATTAATCGCCGGAACCCACAATGATTATTAAACCGTTGATATTTCCAAAACGAGATGTTTGTAGGAGACTACAATGACATTGCAAACATGGATTGCTTTATTTCGTTGCTCATAGACCGAACAAACTGATTCGAATTCTTTTGGCAATAAATTTTCTTTGTCCTAACCTAACCTTTGATAAGAAAAAAAAAAAATGCTTGAATTTTTCTTGAAAAGAAAAATTTTTCCACACTCTTCTGCACGTCAATGTAACATTGTAATAATATTAATATCATTATACGTTTTACTGTCGTCTTAGAATTTGGTGTCACACGCACCACACTTCGGTTGGAGGGATGGACCGGTGGAATACCCGTTCTGATAATATCAGATAAAATCATATTGAGTAATCGGCTAGCAGCATTTCTAGATTAATCACCGGAATCAACGGTGATTATCAAACCGATGACATTTCCGGAAACGTAACATTTGTAGAAGACTGCAAAAATATTGTAAATACGGTTTGTTATCTTTTATTGTTCATAAACCGAATAAACCATTTGAATTTCCTTGATAATTTATTAATAATTATTTTTATTCGTCAATATCCTTTGATAACCAAAATAAATATTCTCGTATTCCTCTCGAATAGAAAAACATTTTCACACTCCTGCACGTCAGTGTTATATTGCAATATTAGTAATACCGTTTGTCGTCTTAGAATTTGGTGTCACACACACTACCCTTTGGGTGGAGAAATTGACCGGTTAAATACCCGTTCTGATGATATTGGATTAACCCATATTGTGTAGTCAGCTAGCGGCATTTCCAGATTAATCACCGAAACCCACAGTGGTTATATTTCTGACGACCCGGCGTTTTGTGATAACCGTAGCAGATGGTCGTTCCGAGAAGATGATTTAACTTGACAATGTTTCCCCCAAGGGTAACTATTTACTGAAGAAACGATATTACGGTTGTTCTAAACCCATACTAAACAATCCCGGTCAAACGTTTAAGTGGATTGAATAGTATTTTTTACTCAAGTTCATCTGTTTTCAAACAGAAACAAACGATCGAACGGCGAAAAAAAACATGTGACGATTGATGTGCACACTCGAAGATAAGAGGTGTATCACAAAGGTTACAAGACATATTTTTAAGCATCAGTTATACCATGTTGATAATGTGGTTTCTTTGTCGACGAAAAATTAGACAAAAAAACTAGGAGTATAAATAGGTAGGTTATAAAATAGTGTATTTACACTTCGCGCGTTACATTTTAAAGGAGCAATCATTAAATTAATTTGTTTTAAGAATAACGAAACTACTTAGTAAATAATAAGTATACGTAAACAAGAACTCTTATTAAAAACAATACCTTCTTTTGTGGCGTATATTTGCGGTAACGAGAAAATGTCTCGTGTTTTCGCATCGGATTGTCCGCACCGTCATCAGTTTTCCTTTTCATATAACGCACCGCAATCACCCGTGTGCGGACGGGCATAATATATAATTCATTATAATAATAATATATGTATGGTATGACACAACAAGTGTGTACACAAAATTATTAATTATACACACTCCACATGACGTTAATAACTTCGCTATTCACACCGTCTACAGCAACAGATAATATGGCGTGTGTGCCATAATGTAGAAAGGTTATTATTTTTATTATTGGAAATAAAAAACCTATGCTAGTGAATCACAGCAATTAAATATGATGTAAAAATATACCGGTGAGACATTTTTTATTATATGATAAAGTAGATCATCAATCGTTAGAACCCAACGTGATATTATTTCATCAAAGATTTATTTGAATAGGTCTCTACACCATTTTCATTTCAAACGACGTATTGGGATCCCAAGAAGAGCTTTGCCTAAGAGTGGTGAAATTTTCGGGTTTGGATATTTAGATAATCTAGAATGGAATATCTAGAGTAGTAGTTAGAAACTAGTTGGCTAACTGTTTCGATGTTTAGATTGATATGCAGAGTCTCGTTGGATACGTAAGAAGTGATGCTAACAGGGAAATTTCCATTTTCTCAGAGAGAAAAAAATCAAACGGATTTCTAAAATATTGAAATTAATTTTAATATACCATGTATGTATAATGGTTACTCAGTTGTATGTATACATACATATAGGTACATCATTTGCACCATATACGAGGTGTATGCTGTTCCAATTATATATTTTTAAATTCAAGAAATTGTAATAAGTTCTGTACTAAAAAAAATATAACTTTTATTTTTAAAATCATTAGATTTCAGAGATATTTGTTGATTTCAAAATTTAACGAAGTTAGGGATATGTTTATAATGATATTATTACAATAAGTAATATCACGTTTGATAATAAAAAGTTAAATGATATCTGCAATGCAGTGTAAAATAATTGGAAATTGTAAGCTTATTCGCGAGACATGTTATAAATATACATAACCGTTTGTTGCTAACACAGAGTTAAAATTGAAATATTTCATCTTCTTCAAAATAAATGCGCAAAACTAATTTCGTACCCACTTCCATTTAAACTTTGGACGAGGGAATACCAAAATTTGTTTGACAGTTGGCGTGATTAACGTTTGCTTATATTGTTTTTCTTATGCGAACATTTATATTACCTATAAACAATCAATTTAATATAATTGATTAAAATATTCACCAAAATTTTAATGAAAAACATTTTTTTTTTTTTTTTTTTTTTTAATTAAATTAAATGTGACGTGTCGAAAATATGCCAACGATGTGCTCGATCGTATACTTGCAAATGGGGGTGATCATTCTGAAATATAATAACCAGATATTTTTAAGTATTTTTTAGTGACTTACTTTCGTTGGTTTTAATTTACAGTTCCTATAATATATGTATATCCTAATATACAATATGTATTAAAAATACCGAAAAAATTCTTATGATTTATATATGATTTCTGAAACTTGTGGATATTGTCCATAAAAATTATAAATTACATTTGATCGAAAACTTTGACCGTGAAATTCGTGGTTAACAAAAACAAACAAATATAATTTTTATTTTATAATGTCTCGTAAAAGTTAAGATACTCATTATATCATAAATAGTTTTATACTAAACTTGTGTTATATAATGTGTGTGTTGTTACCCACTACGAGACCCTCACCGTAAATAATACACTCATTTATATTAATATAAACTCGGATTTTCGAGTGATAGATGACTGCGTTCCGTCATTTCATAGCCGTACTGAATATTGTCACTGAAAACGCTACGAATCGGATCCTCTGTATGACTACATTTTATAATTTTATTCTTTTTTTTTTTAACACTTTATACATCCATCAATATATATAAACATACAAATAATAAACACGTTACAAAGCACATATTTTGTATAACGACGTGTCTTTGTGAATATTTCGTTGAAAGTTCTAAGTAAAAATTCCTGTATCTTGTATAATATGCATAACAAAAAAATATTTCTAATATTAAAAATCGACAAGGTGCAATTTTTTTCTCATTTCAAATATGCTTTAAAAATAAGTGTTTTAAATAGTTTTATTTTAGTTTTATTTAAAAAAAAAAATGCTCAACAAAGATTTCCAAGTATACGCCGTTAAGCAAAATTATGTGGTAATGCATCTGTCGGCCAATTGACATTGTTCAACCTAATACATATTTAAGAAAAATATTTTATCGTCATACCAATGAAAGTATTTATAAACTGTAAATAATTCTACCTTGATGCTGATAAATTCCGGTTTGATATAAAATTACATAAAGTATAAATTCAGAAAATAATTGGATATTTTAAATGTATTAAATTAAAACCAATTAGCTTCTCCAGTACCTACTGATAATGTGATTTTTTCGATATCGTTATTTATTGATTATAATATATATGTATATACTCGTATATTATATTGTACGTAGAGTACATAGATTTATTGAGCATATTTTTATTTTTATATTTTTTTAATAATAGGTAAGTAATAGTAATTAGACTTATGACATTATTTTCTATACATATTTGTCTCGGTTACCAGGTCAGTGTGCGAGAATTGTATGCCGGTTTCTTTTGCATTACATTTGAAATACCGTCAAAGATCTTTATTCGGACTTGAAACTCGAATTCGATTTTTACCATGACTACACCACAGTCCACCACTGTCTTGGGTTAAAAAATGGTGAGACTCTGTGAAGCAATATATTTACCACTGGTAGTAACCACTATATCGTATTATTATTATGTCCCTTATGGTGGGCGTCGTATTGAGGGGAACACCGATTACGGGTGGCAAACAATGTTTGAAATATAATCGATCACGATTATCACGCCTATAACGTGTATATACTATATAGAACATTTCGATGTGGTCTGTGGCTGGAATTTCGTACCATCAATGTCAACAATATCGTGTTTGGAACTTTTGGAAGAAGATAACGTATATATATATATATATATATTAATCGGCAAACGTATTTACCTTATTTAACACTGACACTTTTTAAAAGTTTATTCAAAATGTCTAAAGAACTTTCTTTTTTTGTTCATTGTGGAGTTTTCGATCGATTCTCTAGAGGGTTGAAGACTTGATAAATACATCACAGTTTGAGTTGGTACTCACCTACAGGTAGTAGTTTATTATAATATAATCTTAACGTTATTAAAATATTTAAATACCTATCAATAAAATACTTGACAGACGTGTTTGAAAGAAATTTTCACGCCATCTCGAGTGTGATCTCGAACAACTTTTTTAATTTGCTCGTTTAGCGAAGTGGGCTAAGTGTGCTTTTTGATTTCCAAGGAGTGACAGAGATTAGCCAAATTTACTACTGTCAAATAAGTTTGAAGTTATAAACATCTCCAAGGCTGCTCTAAAGATACCCTATTAAAATATATCTCTTTGTTTTCGATGATGAACAATGAGTTGAAGCATTTATGAAAATTTATGAAGTTCACACCAATCGTTCGGTTTTATTATAATATTATGTGGTACGAACTTATGTACATTATTAACTACTTTATATGCATTTAGGTCATTTTAACTAGGACAAGGTTTTATTTAATGTATGTATTTAATTACACAAAACACAAATTCTGTAAAGAATTAAATTGTTTTATAAATAATTCGATCGCTATTAACACAGTTAAGTTTTTTATCATTAGTTTTGAAAATTTCAACCGGAAATACTTCAATAAATCAAATCTTGTCAAAATGTACAGTTTTTACTTTAAAAATTATGGATTCTCCTTATTATTAAACAAATTTACAAACAACCAATATTTAAAAATTCTATTGAGATAATAGATATAATATGTATAATTTTGGCTTTTAATCGATATTACTGATCATGTCATGAAATAGTTTATTTGTGGTATAAAACATCAATATAATTTTTTTAATTATTAACAAAAATTTACCCCCGGTGACAGAGCCATTGGGATAGAAAGATTTTTGTTTCCATCGAGTACTTATTTGTAAAGTTATTAAGGCTATGGACTAGTTTACATATTTGTAAAGTTTTTATATATTTTTTTTTTTGAACTTCTCTGACTTTGAAATGAAATTGAAGGTGACTGCAAGTGAGGATCTGACGTTACCTCAATATAACTATAAACTAGATGTATGTAGAGAAACGTGTAGTAATGCATAATAAAATTTTATTTTTTATTTTTTTTTTTATTTAATCTTGGATGGTCAATGGTATTGCGAAGACCAAATTAAACATTACATTTTGCTAATATAAGACAACAATTAAAATAATTTTATGCAAATGATACTCATTTTTTCACAATTATTCCATATATTTTATTCTTACTCTGCTACTTGATAATAATTTTGGTATCTTAACCAACTGAATATTCTAAATTTCTAACTCATAAATAGTAAAAACGAATATGTTTGAATGAAACCATCAGTGCCAAATAAACAAGGTAAATTTGCTTTGTGTGATATTTGAAACACGTGCCATATTATAGACAACTGTCTTATAAAATATACAAAATTGAAAATCATTATTTATTACTACAATTACATAATACAGCAACTAGTTCAACATTCCACCAACAACAGGAATAAACTCAAATATTCAGTTTATTATAACCATACTCTAATGGACATTAAATCACTCAATACAAATATATTATAATTTTAGATTTGTAGACAAAACATATTTTCTTATTGATAAAATAAAAATAATAAAACTATTTCAAAAGTGCTCAAACTCCTATATTCGAAAATTAATTAAATAAAGAATATAGGTTAATTCACAGATAACTTACATCATAATTAGGGCTTTCCAATTATGTCTAACACGATGCAAAATTATTCATATCGAAATGTGTAGACAATTTAAACGTTACAAGTTGGTAATTGAATTATGCATATTAGATATTTCTTAATGTTATATAACTTTTAAAACAGTTTTATATTAATGTATGGATATAATTGACAATTTTTTATTTGATAAGAAAATTGTATGCATTAATCATAATATTACGCACGCATGTAAATGGAAAACCCGTTCACTAAAAATTTGGTATTATATGTTTACTAAAAAAAATATTTTGATTGATATTAATTTACACTTGAAATTATTATAATATCATATGAGTACTATTTTACAAGTTAAATGCACTCATTTTACTGGAGCTTATATGATTGGTTATTCATAGTGTTTCTCATTATACTGTCCGAGTCCTGATATTAAATATTATAGTACTATGTACATAATATAGAAAACTAAAATATTCGACAGTATGTGATATCGTTATTATAGGTAAGAACAACAGCACTCACCTCTTCGTCGTGGTCGAATGCGTTGAACACATCGTACGGCAGGCAGGACAGCAGATCGATGACGAACCACGACCGGAGGTAGTTCATCCTGATAACCTTCGGGTCAGACACGACCTCGCCGCCGGGCCCGACGAACGTAGTGTGGAAGTTGAGCACGATGTCGATGAAGAATATCACGTCGACGATGGAGTCGACCACCAGCAGGGACACGTCCTCGCTGGTCTTGTTCTTGAACGCCACGTTGTACGGCACCATGATGGCCGTGTAAAAGGTCAGGCACAGTATGACCCAGTCCCAAATGGCCTTGAACGCGCAGTAGTGCAGCAGGATGTGTGGCGGCGTCTTCGGCGCCTCTTGCCTGTACTGGGGCATTACGTCCGCGTTCAGGCTCATCATCTGCACAAGACCAAAGTATACACACACGCACGCACAGACACACCGTCGGCTCCGTTAAGGGCCGCGTGTGTCCGGGAGGAGATGACCACCGATTTTTTTTTTACCTACCGTCCTTCAGCACTAACCACGTAAAATGTCGATTTACAATAAATTCTTCTTTCCGATAACTGAATCGTTATTAGGAAAATAATCAAATGTCAAGTTTCCGTTATGATATAATTGTATAGGTAATTTATTGACAGTGGTGTTGAAGTTGTATCGTATAAGTTATAGAGGCATTATAACATAGCAATAGATTTTATTATGTTTATGCAATGCAAACTTAAATACTATACTTAGCGTTGCCAGATTTTTATTTTATTTTTATTTTGACATGTTTACACAGAGTTCGGTCAACTGTAGTCTCCCATAAGTTTAACATAGATATAGTATTAGCGAATTTTATCATAAATATCATTGATTCCTGTACGCCTATTCCAATTTGTATTCTCAATACATTTAATAGACTATTAAGATATATTTTTTATTTTCATAAAATTTCATAAAAGATTGGATAACAGCCCCAGAATCACAATGCAACCGACACTAGTATTATAGGTAGTAGTGTTATTTGTATAATGTAGAAAATGAATTTGTATGTATATAAAAAAAAAAATTAAATTTCCTAATATTCAAACTATTGTCTTGTATTTAAAAATAAAATGTTTTTCATATAATTAGGTAATTATTTTAATAATAAATACTTTTATTGAAATGTTTTTGTTTTTTTTTTTATCAAGTACCAAGATTTAAATTTCACAATCGTTTTTCATTATATTTCACCAGTAGAAGAAAAACTAATTTGTTTGTAAATAATATTATTTTTACCCGCTACCTATATGTATTCCTATTTTATTATTTTTCTGTAGTGTAGACAGTCTCGAATGAGATATTATGTGATTACGAAAAGTTAACACAACTATTTAAAAAATAAAATAAATGTCAAGATTCGAATTATAATAACACTTTTCTGACATTAAATCATTTCACTTTTATATTACTTATTTGGTTTAAGACTTTTATGTACTCAAGGAAAACGATGGTTAAAAATTTTAAATAATCATTAGTGATAATATTATGGACGCATTAAAGGTAGGTAAGAAAAATGTTAAGACACACTGTCCGTCACTAGGATACGTTTAATACGTATAGACGTAATACCTCTTGATATTCAATATAATATACATATATATAAATTTATATAAGGTAAATAAAAATCTGTTCTCACTCAATACGGTTTTGTCACGTATAAAACGTCGTTTCGACGAATTTAAATCATCGCTATCTTTATTTTGTAATGATAAGATTATATAGGGTTATGAATATGAAATATTCACATGAACTTTTCACTTTGAAGTATTTCAATAAAATATTGAAAAATATAATTTTTGAATTTTTTGATTTTTGTACGTTTGAAAAAACCATTTATAGATAGTCACACTGATTTCATAGCTAATAAGTGATTATCGGTTCACGATTATGTTTTTGTTTGATGTTTACAAATTATAATGATATGATTATACTAAGGATTTAATAAATATAAAATTTGTATTTTATTTGAATTCAAATAGGAATAATATATATGGTTTTAAGTTTTAACTCATAGATTATTATAATAGAGACTCTGATTATAACTATATCTAACAAATAATTATATAATATTAAATAAAAATGAATTATGAAATTTAAATATATAATTTGTGTGTTTTGAAACTTGTTTAAGTATGTTTATATGAATTTTATGTAATTTGTATAATGTACTAGGTAAGTAAAAAATATTTCAATAAAATTTATGCTCCAGATTTATTTAAAATGACTTTTTATTATTGTTCATAAAATATTTCAAAACAATTAATTTCATGAAACTTTAAAACCCTAGATAAGATCTAAAACAATAGATATGAACAAATGAATAAAAACGCGATACGATAAGCATGCAGTGAATTACGTGTACGAACAAGTTAGATTTGATTGATTTTCATACACAAACACGGAACGATTTTTTTTTGCTTTTTTTTTACTTGGCTCGTTTTTTAGCTAATCAGCTCGCTATGATTCGTGACGTTGACGTAATTTCGACACACAACGTTTTAAAAATAATACATTAGTTTTCGATCCATCGTTCCGCAACGTAGAGTTTCAAAAAGGTCGTCTTTCAAAGGCCTTTCATCGTGATGGTCACGTTTTCATAATACATATATTTCTATACAAAAATGTCTCATATGTGTTCAACGAACGTGCTCCGGTGAAAAGGAAGAGGACCGAATCGAACACTGTATATTATGGACAATAACGACTAATACAGTTCGATTAGCGAAGACGATACTATATATAAACTGTTATATTTTTTTTGCGCGAAAAAGGATTTAAAGAAATCGTCACGAGAATAAGTTTAATACCGAATTGATATCGAAACGTACAGTTCAGCAACAAATGAAACGTATACAATAAAATGCAATATATATAATGGTTTATTCGAATTTACGTTTATTGCGATTCACAAAAGATTTTGTTTTTTTTTTTTCAAATTCATAAACACGATGCAAGATAATCTACTCGGGTCTTTAGGACGTGTGCAAATGTTTTTTTTTTTTTTTTTGTTTTTTAATGGATGTGGATCAACTCAATAACATTGAACGTTGATAATGGTTTATTTTCTTCAATATAATCATGCTGTTGATAATATTTTACTGAACAATTCGATGGCCGAATCATGAATATTTTTAATGCTTTATTTTATTATGTTTAGAAAAATATTTGGTCCCATGATTCATGAGAAACAAACAACTCCACAATGATACGGGCCTACCATACATTTCTGCATGGATAACGCTACAGTTTAAAAATGTTCACTTAAAAATTGTAAATACTATGTAAACATATAATCAAAATTGTAAATTTATAACATTGTAAAAATACTAGATGAATTGACACACAAAAAAAATAAATTCATTAATAGTTAAAATTAAAATCTATTTAAATAGGAGCTTATTGTAAAAACGAATGGATTTGTTTTGTGTGATGTGTGTGTGTGCGTGTGATTGATCAGATTTTTGTTTTTTAATAGTGTGCCATATAACTACATTGAAAGAAAATTAACAATGATCTATATATTATAATAATAGGAAATATCTCCCGATCTAAGATTTTCTAGATCATGGTTAATAAAGTCTTTACCAAAAATGATATACCACTAGACAATACAAAAAAAAAAAAAATCAAAATACATTCGAACAAAATACCTGCCATAATAGTTATATATATACATTTAATAATATTATTGGTACAACTGTATGTTTAGGAAATATTGTATTTTCATAGAAACTGCCCAATGATTCTGTTTCATAGATTATTTTTAAACATAAAAAAAAAAAAAAACATTTATTCGTCGACATAATAGATGTTATGATATTATGTATATAGGTATTGTTCACTTCCCGTCCACCCAATTTATTTTTGTTTTATTTTCCTACGAGCGCTTTTCAATTAAATATAATTAAAAGAGAAGTCCTGAGGTGATAGTAGTGATTTAAACATGCAAATCAGTTGACTTATAATGACATTGAAACAGTTTTGAATCATTGAAAGTGGAGGTGGAAATCCAACGTCCTAAATTAAATTGTGTTTGACAGAGTTCAGATTTTATGTTTTCACGTACCAATTATATTCATTGATCGTATGAAATTTGGTGAAAATGAAGAATAAAAACAAAAAATATCTTTTGCATACTTGAGAATTATTTATATATTATGTGTAATGGGTTAGAGATCAATTGGTTTCGTTAGAATATCTTAGTATATATATTTTAGACTACGAGAAAAAAATTATTTATTTAAATTTGCAATTATTATCATTATCATTATGATCATTTATCATATTTTTTTTTATAACTGAGATATTTTAAAATATAATTTCTTTATATCGCTTCCAGTATAATATTACATTAAATATTGTGGATAGAAATTGAACTTAAGTTGAAAATTAAATATAGTTAGTATTTTAGAAAGGGAAATTTACATTTTTCAACAAATTCAGTGTTGAAATTTTGGGAATAATTGTATCTAAAATTAGTTTTTACATATTCGATTTTATAATGTCGTTAATTTTAATTTAAAAATTAATCAGTAGCTAATTGAAGTTTTTATCAGTAATTTACAAAATTATTTTCAATATTTATAATAGTAATTATAATATAAGTAGATACTTAAAACACGTTTTATCTATTTTTTATTAGTTATGCATAATATTATACAAAATACCTAATATTATCAGGATTGGATCATAATTAAAAATATTGAACATATAAAGTTTGATTTTTTGTATATAGTCATTCTTTACTAGCTAAGAAACAATGTTTTAAAAATTTGAAAAAATCACAAAACATGTAAATTATTTTTCACAAATACTATTTCGGAACATTTCGCTGACTGACCGTCTATGTTAGGAAAGGGTATTTTTATACAATGATTAATCATTGAGATTAAATGTAACACGTCCATTACAGTGATCTATTCAACGACGAGTTACACGACATCTTATACACAGCTATTTCCTCTTTTTTTTCCTCTTAATTTGCACATTTTGATGTTTATTGATTATTTTTGCATATTTTTCTCATTTATAATATACAAATTTGTAAGGGTTTTTAAGGGTATAATATTAGCTTTATAATATTTTTGCTTAAAATGTGAACCCTATTTACAAAATTATTATGTTATTATTATATTAGGATAACGGAATTACACGAAAACACATTAAATCGATATTGTTATAGTAAAAAGGTAGTATTATTATAATTTATAATATTCACGTTGTCCGTTGGACGGGTAATGTACGTCATATTTCTTAATTAATAAGCCGCATCGTGTTATACGTTAAAGGGTGCCGTAAATTTGTTAAACAAAAAGTGGTATTTAGACCTGACAAAACTACATAAAACAGGATATTGATTTGGCATATTTTCATTTTGGAAATACATTTTGATTCGTAAACATGTGCTTTATCCGGTTATAACCGGAACTTAAACTAGTCATAATATCACAAGAATACTATTAATGCCATTTTTAAGTTTGCTATAATTACAGTAAGTTGTAAAAAATTGATTAAAAATTAGCTTTGGCAAGATAGATACATTTTAGCACTCAGATATTTGTGCAGTACAATCATAAAAAATATCAGAAAATCGAAACAAATACCTTTGATGCATTTACTATCTAGTTTAAAATGTTATTTTGTATATAACATAAATATATATTATATAGGTATATATATATTGACATTTTTTTGTTATTAGGTCATATTTCTTTAATTTTATACTTTACAAGGTAAATTTAATAAATAAACAATTTTATCGATATCTTCTCCATTGAAATTGTTATTTTATATAATGGAACCAAAACATATATTAACTTTAAATTTTTTAAATATAATATAGTATTTTTTTACTTTCAGTGAACGTTTAAATCAGTTAAAGGAAAAATATTCTGGATTTTTTTTAAATATACACACACATATTATTTTTCATTTAGCAAATAAATGCATAATTTGGGTGTTTAAATCATAACTGGTGACTTTTTATTACCACAAGTCATCTGCTTTCGTAGTTATAAGATATTATTAGACTTAATCTTTGTAATTAATTAAAATCTGTTTTCAATTTCAAAAAACTTTTGTGCACAATTTCCAACGCACATAACAAGCCAACATCTGTTTTTAATCGTTTTGAGTGTCTTGAATACATTGAGATCGTAATATACGTATTGACACGTAACATGTGCCATATTTCCATCACGGAAATAAGTGTGCTACCGATTAAAAAGCATACACTTAGTAGAGATTGGTCTTCTAAATTATACTCACAAATACGAGTATACGCACACACATCCATACACACACGGAATAATGTTCATTTTCTTACAATTTTCGAAAATATAATTTTATCGACGGTTATTTTTCTCTTTAAAAGGGAGCTTTAATTAGCAAATTGGAAATTCCGCAGCCATATAATATCTATAGACTATTATATCAAAGCAAACAGTTTTGACTTCGGTAAAAACACAGTGAACTTGTAATGAATAGAACACTGTATAAGAAATTAAAATGTGTCTAACCTGTAAAATTCTACAGTTTTGTCAATCGTTTAGGTCTAAACATGAGTTTTTGGTTTAATTAATCAAGTATAACACGGTCGTTTGCGTTACTCCCCCGAAAACAATTGAACAGCATTTTATTAATTATGCAAAATTATTTTACGGGCAGTTTCAATAACAATGCCTTCGAAACGTGAGAGAACGATAAGACAAAATTAATTAAACTTCCTATGCCACGAGTATAACGTAACGGGAGGTTTACATGCCATTTTCGACGCGTGTTCTTTCAAACGATTTTAACTTCACATTTGACCTACCGTTCAAAAAAAAAAATTGGATACCTACATAAATATTTAGAGCAATCAGAATTTCCACCAACTATTATTACTATCATTATAATTATTATTTAGTACCTATCTAACATATAATTCTTAATGAGCCAATTTTTAAAAATCGACAGAAACAAATTCGGAAATAGTACGATACCCATACAGTGTGTCCTATTCCGTTTTATTTGTAGAGAATTTCCCTAGTTACTATATATATATATATATATATATATATATATATATACATTCAATCTACTTCAACCACCGTCTGGATATAATGCATAGAGGTTTTCGTTTCCGGAGGTCACGGTGTGGTGGTTTAACAATGGACGATCGAGTAATTAATGATCATCCAGTTGCGGGAACACCTCTCTGCAAAACACATACGAGTATATACGATACACACCAAAGAGCAATAATGATCACGGCGAGACGTTTATCGAGGTCTATGCGAAAAAATAGATTGATCCAACGTGACCATGGAAAAATTCAAAAATTCAAAGGCATTCCAAGTGCACAACTTTAGAGTTTTGACGTTGATTTCCGTTAATATATTGAAAGTCAATTTGAAATTACGTCTCAACGTGATATCATAACAGTTGGTGTGCCTACACAACGTCATCGTAATATATTTCATCGTTAAAAAAACTACCACAGCAAATAAAAGTAATATTATTTACGAAATAAAAACCCATAGAATGTGATCTTTTTATACAGATAAAATGTAATCAAATATGATCGGTTCAAACCAAGTTTCGCTCAGCTGTGGAAACAGGGGAATAGAGAACAGTTATTAGTTTTTTTACAATATAATCATGATGTACAACTTTTTCAAAATGCATTGAAAACGGTGGACAACGAGTGTTAAATATTTATATCATTCAAATTCATAATAAATTGGACATATTTTTACATCTCAAAAATAACATTTAAAATGTTATTTTTTATTTTTTATCAATAATTAAAATGTAGTTAACAATCTGTAGTACTCTAAACATCATATTTAAAACATTGTTAGGAATGGTTATATAAGGATTCTGTTATTTAATTTGTGTATCTAATCCAATAATGATTTAAAAATCGATATTTTGACGATACGTCTGGTACAGTATAATGATTTAACATCGGCGAAATCATTGAGAGTGGGTGTATACCTAAAAAGTGATATTATTTGTGCGCTAAAATAAAAATCTCACGCGAGTATGATCAAGACATAACAATGAAGTGAGATAAACTTCAAGAATGATGTATTTTACATTTTTGAGATATTCAAGACTCTAATAATTATTTTAAATTATTGATGAAAAAAAATAAAATTTAAATCCTTAAAGAAAACATAGAAAATATGATATAAAAATTATGTTGATAACGCTGCTGACTATAATTTATTTAACGTGAGTGAATAAGGTTTTTTTGTCGTCGTTTATATAACAGAGTAGAAAAAAAAGTTATCTTCAGATTTCTAATTAGACGCGTTCATTTTTAATCAAATCTAAAACGCTGATTACAATGATGAACCGTATTTTGCAAGGTTTGAAAATTGTTCTGATGCAAAACGAAAATGAGAAAAAAACACGATTTTTAATTTCATTTTTAAGGGGATCTTTTTTGGTATCTCAGCAATAATTATCCTTAAATTCTATTGTGTCTTTCTGATTTGTTTTTACACCGATGATAAGATTTCAAAATATTATGCGAGAAATATCTCGTTTATGATTTATGGGTTTTTCCATTAAGTTGACAATTATTATTGTTTTTAATCACGTCCGACACATAAAAAAACCAACTCAAAAGTGCAATACCTACCTTATTAATAATATAATATCGTTATTAACTTCTTTCATTTCTTTGTTTTAGAAAGCTTATCTTTGTCGGAGTTTACATAGTATTGTTATTCAAAACTTAATACACTACTGTGGAATACACATAGTTGCTTTGTTGATATTTGATGAACTTTCCTACGCTTCTCTTTATTTAACATTATAATATGATGCAAAACAAAATTTAATATCAAAACCTGTCACGTTATTAAAAATGTGTTTTCTGATATTGTTATTGTTATATATACTTGTATATATATATTTTGTAATTGAATAAATGATTTTGTAGAAATGATAATAAAGTATATTTAATATTAAGCTTCCATCTGGAATTAACTATAACACAATTCGATATTTGTGACGAAGGTCGTTTTTGAAGCATTGTATCATATTACAATTACTATTTTTAATACAAAAGTCTCTAAATAGACTAAATAATATATTATAATTTATATATTATTACTTTTATATTATACAGATTAACTTTATAGATGTATGATGTAATCGTTAGTCAAGACGATGATAACTTTGTAACTTGCTAGAATTTTTTTTAAATTGTCTAAGTATGAGAATGTGTGCTACAAGAGTAATTTTCAAAGTTTTTCGAAAGGGTTATGAATGAATTCTAATGGCAAGGTCACAAAGATAATAATATTTGTAACAGAAAGATCTAATAAACTTATTTAGATAACTAACAATGAAACAGCATTTGTCTAGATTGATATTCAAATGTCAAATAATTATGCCGTAGCATATGGGTTTTCGAGATTTTGTTTTGAAAATAATTAAGTCTAAAAACAAAAGTTATTATTGCGTAGATGTGCAATCATATTTGTCATTTGTTTTTGTCACACTCTGTGTAAGCCATGTGAAATGTATATTAATCTGGTCCATGACATGATGGTCTTGACGGAAAATACCTACGCGCGTCGTAGCAGTCATCTCCTCCATCGCGCGTTGTGTTTACCCCACCAACCTTCCTCGTCCAACACAAAAACGACATTTCGTTTGAGTTTGGACTAAATTAGACTATATACGTACTTAGTCTTAATAATATCAGTGGCACATCATATATGTATGTGTCAGGGTGGTATGAGAGAAAAGCTAGGGGATAGCAGATGCATATCCTACACGATTGGACGTTAAAACCACCCTGTTACACACCTCCATCACCACTGATTTATATATAAAAATCAAGAACTGGTACCTCATGTTTTTTTTTATTTCAGTTCCAGTACTAATTAATTTCATTACGAAGTTCTGGTCGTAGTTCTAGTGTTCAAAAATACAAATCAAGGGTTAAGACAAGGGTGGTTATTTCAAAATATTTATTTTCGTTCATATAGTTCTGAAATTATTAAAGGTTTTTTGGGCTTCTTTTCGACTCGGTTCCAGTCCCTGAGTTTAAAATATATCAACGTACGACAACGTCGATGATAATACATAGGTATAATATTATATCAGACGATTAAATAAACGGTTAAATCCCGTGGTACTCACGTGCGCTAAATGAGACTGGACATGCCTGGTAGAGTCCTTGATAGAAACGGGATGCGACGAGAACTGCGACACCAGCGTCTTGCTCCTGGTCACGGATCGGGCCAGCTTGGCGAACTTGCTCAGGCCTGCTAACAGATCTCCTGGTGTTGGGCAAGGCAATGGAAAAACGAAAACAAACGGAAAAAGACACACTCAACATGCACGTCAAAAATATAAAAAATGTAAACGAAGAAAAAAACATAAACGAAAAACCATAAGCAAGACATCAAATAACACATAATACCTATAATAGTGATAATAATAATGATATGGCATGGTTATAAGAATCAAAATAATGATATAAAGTAACGAAATAGGTTTTGGTATTATTAATGATAATAATCATAGTAGTAGTGAGTCGTATGATAATTTGTTTAAAAAAAACACAGAATCCTTATGTCTAGGTTTTACAAGTATCATAGAGTTTGAAGAACATAATAATTGCGCCCCCCTAAAAAATATAAATTAGCCAAAGTATAGTGAATTTAATAATTGTACGATAGAAATAATAATCTTTATTCTAAATTAATAACGAATTATAGATGCAATTATTTATATAAAATTTCTACTTACAGTAGTACTCAAAACATATTTTTATTGGAATATTTAATATTATAGTTATTATTATTGTTTATTGAAATTGTTTTGACGGACGGAACTCAGTTTATAAACGCTAGGAAACAAATAATTTATAATCAAGAGCACACGCAAGGGAACTGAGAGGATATGTTTTCAGTTAATAGGTTAATTCAGTTAATCGTTTTTCACTCGTAAAAAAAGAGAAACAAATATGTGCTGTATCATCAGAGATTTTTACTGTTCCCTTCCTTGGCTTATGTTTCTGTGCTAATTATTATGACGTACTGGTTTTAAGGTGATTCCTAAAATAAGAGATTCTCCGATTCTCGATTCTAAAACCGTCGTCGTTGTCATCACAACACGGGAATTCTGGAGGAAAGTGACCCTATACGAATATCCAAATTAACGTTATAATTAAAATATCTCCATGGTCCGAAAATGTCTGTTTTGGATCGAAATATATTATTTCTGTATCGAGATGATTCGGTATTATTTACAGTTACGTTATTCAATTTGAACTTTGAACCCATTTCTAACACCTTTGTTGCACGGGGTATTATTTGATACGAGCAGACAATATCGATATGGTCATGACGTGCACAGTGTATTAATATTATAGCCAAATATATACAGAATTTTCGCCTATGTGGAAAACAAAACAATGTCTATATGATACAAGCGTGTAAATGTTGTATTTTCGGTTTTCGTTTCGTTTGTGCGGACATTCGCTGTGAATCGCCTGAAATGAATATTTTCAACCGGAATACGCCTTCCGCGCAAATGTTTATTTTGACATGACATCTAACATTTTGACGCTGTTTCGGAATCGATATTCCAGTTAAATGTATATAATACAGAACACGTCTTTTTTTTTTTTTAATTTTTTTTCAGTCGATTCACATCCGACCAAAAACGAACATTTCAAAACGCCCCACCGACACCTGTCCCGAAACGACTACAGAGCTGGAACACTGAAATAATGTTATTGACGTATCTATCGATTCTACACCACTGCGAGAGAATACAATATCAGATTTAATGGAAACAGTAGTTTTTTAGAATATTACTTATATCGATGTGACAAAACAGACGCTAATTCGACAGAGTCTGGAAACATCGGACGTGAAGAATGTTATGTGGCTTATGTCACCGCCTTCACGAACTATACAATGTAACCAAACACAACGATATTCTACACCGGGTTACGGGTTTTTCGCACGCCATGTCTCTTTTTCAAACTTGACAGTGGCCAAAACGTGGTGTTATGTTGAAACTATGATTGTAGTTATGTTATTACTGATCTGCCGTTATTAAATTTAAGGACAACAAGTCAACAAATCATCATTAATGCACTCTCGTCATCATCAGTTTTTTCAAATTAATTCGCATTAAGCCCGTAAAAAAAAAAACAACTTTTGAGTGAATCCACTTGATTATAATATCATATTATTATTTTCTGAATTCGTTCGTTAGTTGTCGATTATGTTTTTTTATCAAAAGAAAAAAACGTGGGCGTGTTGAGTCAACTTATCGGTTCTTTCCAATGGAGTGCTGCGAATCATACATCGTTGAGCAATTTTGGATGGATATGGACGCATCGTAGTGAAACAGTTTTAACATCGCATCGTACGCGAATTACTACGTTACCGACGATGGATATCGAACGTACGTGAGATGATGATAATTTGGGCCGTATCGAATTAGAAGTTCTGACACACACGTACGCACATGACGTGTGTTATTTTTATAGGGATCGAATTGTCGACGAAGACCGTTTTTGTGTGGACCGTCATCGTCGACGAGGTCGTTGGTGGTTTTTCCCTCACCTCACAGTATAAGTTACGACGGTGTACCATCGAGTTTATGTACAATCATTTATACGTATAGTATAATACGTTCCCACTCGCAATATGGGTGAAACAACACGGAAACTGTTCAATCGGTGCGTACCGGTTACTGCGGTGGTTATAACCACAAAGTTCACATACGTAGTATTGTATATTATAGTATATACAAGGTGTCATTGGGTTTCCCACACAAACTTTGAAAATAATGATTTCGTTCGAGCGAGTGGAATTGTAAAATTTACAACGTCACGTGAATTTTTGTCTCCTCCTCCAAAACGAGATTTGAATTGTGTCACAACTAATTTTGAAATTTTTCACGTGGCGTCACGCTTTCATTTATAAATTGGCACTAATTTTGAGGAATTGCCCATCAAGATAATTATAGCTACAGTTACAGTTAGAAGTTTTTGAAGATAACTTCTAAGTTGATATTTAATTTATATTTTGAACAATCGATATTTACTTTATATTTTGTTATATTTTCCTTAAAGTAAGTGGGTTTCGAGTACTGAAATTTGAAATTATAGTTTTTAAACCTTTGACTTTGAATTATGTAGCAGTACAATTGAATGAAAAGTGATGTCAAAAAATGACAGAGAACAAGCGTCGTTGAAAGTTGTAGTGAACGCTTATTATTTGAATAGAACTTAAGAGCCATACACGATTTACCACTTAGAAATAGATAAGTAGGTAGATACTAGATAGGTATATTATATCGCCCAACGGAATTTTATAAAACAGCAGAATGATTTTTGAGATTAAAAAAAATTCCAAAACACGTGCAGATTTTTAAACATTTTATAAGCTATGGACGCGCTGTTGTTATTTTAATACTCGTATTATTGTCCGCTTCGATGTTAGTGCGAAAAATATTATGAGTGGCTCTATTATTATTATTTTTATTATTATTATTACAAAACGATGAACGTCTGCGAGGCGTTCACGACAAAAATCCACTCAGATGAGCATAGCCTTAAGCCCCCAGCCGAAATCGTGACCTACTGCACCGAACATTATGTTTTTGTTGTCACCGTGAATCCATTTTGGTATTTTAATGCGAGGCACGACAACAGGGTTTGCGGACACCCTAAACTCGAAAACGTCGTAAAAACAAAAGGCATTCATTGTTTTTCAGTCCCTTGCGGTTATTTTTTTGTCGTCTTCCCCATGGCGTTATATCAGAGACCCGTCACACGGACGCATGCACGTTTGTCCGGTTCATAACCTAGTTGAGTGCGACGGTGCAGGTTTTAACGTTTAAAAAATATTTCACGCTTACGAATTAAAACACCAACGGGTCCAGTACATATAACTACCAAACGAGACAATAATAAACGCAGAACTGAAAAAAAAATTACGCGTTCATTTATGTGGCCGTATACAATAGCACCTGCGAGTGACGGGGAGATTCTCTCTAAACGATCAGAGCCGGATGATGGTGAGGGGACGGCATGCAGAGTGTCAAGAACATGAAACACGGAAAGGGTCGACCACTTTAATATTTACAACGAGCTGTAACAACAACGACGACGACGACATTAATTATATTGTAATAATTTTATTATTATTTTGTTATAATCGCGTATGATGTGAGAAGGGGTCGCATAACATGCGTATATAATATACTAATATAACACGCGAGCGTGAAGAGCCGAAAAGGGGATGACGGACACCCCGTGAAATAAAAACCACGCCAAACCTAATCTCTAATCGGAAGAAACTGTGTTCAGGGCGCTTAATAATAATAAGATAATAGTACTATAATAGTTGTCACGTTTGGCCTCTTAGTCGAGAACACGGCGGCACCACTCGGGGAATAAATCTAGACATATTATTTTAGAGGGTGTTGGGCTCGGGATTTCGGTAGGTTGACGATGACGAAACGACGAGAATACGATATGGACCGAGATGACAGCGCATTTTTGGCAGCTTTTACCGATTGTTACCTACGCTACATTAAAGGTATCTTGTAGAGAAAAAAAAACTGCATAATATGCCTACATATTATAGTTTTTCTTATTACCTATCAAAATATTTTGATTTTTATACTTTTTTATGTGTGATAATTAATAGGGAGTGGATTTGAAAGCTAATTGCATTTTTTCCTTTATGACCGAAAACATTACTGTCCAAGCACAAAATTCATTTCATACTTCAAAAAATTTTAAAAATTTAATTTTTATTTGTTGACATGGATATTTAGTGAACTTTTATGTTATTAAGTAACTTTTATATGATAATGGATACAATTTGATAAAGATATAGTTAAAATTAATTCTAAGTGGAATGAAATAGAATATTATTTGTTTTGTCTCGACGTACATTCTATATTTATTATTTAGCCAAAACAATTTTCAGGGTAAAAATAAGCTAGAAAAAGACAAATAATAAAATCATATTAATAATTATTATTTAATGCATATAATAACAAAAAAAATTCGTTCGATGTTATTTTAAGAGTATTTTTGTAGTTCTTTTTAGTGTGAAATTTCTGTTATGAGTTTATTAAAACATATTTTTCAAGTTATTTTTCTTGTTTTTTAGATCACTTAAATCCGTTCCCTAATGGTCATTAAAAAAGAAACACAAGAAATTCGTCATATTTTTTTTGCCTTAAAAAAATTAGTTATGTTAGTCATATATTATTATTTACGCCCGCGTGTGCATCAACAACAACCACAACAACCACAAATATATTATTATAGGATATTATAATGTATACAGTTATTCTTTAAGAGATTTATCCTTCGTAATTACTATAATGGAGGTTTTGCAGAGGTAGAAAAATATCGATACCAATTTGTCGAAAAAAACACCAGCTCTTTCTGTATATATTTAATAACTGTGTAGTCTAAAGTACTTAAAATTTTAAATGCAAATTCCTTCTCTTTAAAAAAATAAAAAATAAAACAATTTTCAACATTATATACAACACACACACACAATATTTAAAAAACAAAACATTTTCCTATGCTAATAAACATTTCATTCATTAATTATTCTCAAGTTCCAGCTAATCTGTTACTAACCACTAACTAATTATATTTACAGAACATAATCGAATTAATGATTATAAGGTTAACCAAATTAAAATTATGGACATATTATCTACCAAACTATAAGGTATTTACATCTAACCGATAATTATTTGATTTTATAACAGTCGATAAACAATCTTTTTTTCTAGTGAAAAAGCAAAACAATTTTAAGTTTCATATTATAAATATAATGAACGATTTATCATTATTTCCGTTTTATAGTAAACCAAGGATTAAAAGGAATTAATAGAAATTAATGAATTATAAAGGATAATTTAAAACACATTGGACTTTTGAAGTATTTTTAATTTATTTTTTTATTTTATTTACTGCAGGATTTTTTTTTTCGAAGGGACAATGTAACCTGTATTACACAGAATACCTGAATGGAAAATTATAATTGTCCTATCAATATTGCCCGATAAAATCAATCGATCCAGATAATATAGATTTTTACGTAAATGAATCATAATATTATTACAGACTATAACCATTAAAATTAAAAAATATTTTGACACATGCATAGATACTGTTATCATTTATTATTAATATATGCGTACGCCCGAGTGAAAATTTATATGAGTTTTAAATTGAATGGAAGTTGTATATTTTATATAACTATAAGCTATATAACTTAAATTCAACTCAATGTTTGATTCAATATCCTTAATTGTCATAATAAGCAGGTACCCGAGCAATCAGCTGAATATAAAAGTATTATTTTCTGATTATTTAATACCTACTCTTATTTTTTTTTCTTTTATCAATTTGCAATCGAAATTATTCAACAACGAATCCATGAAAAACAATTAAAATAACTTACGATATTATATAACATTTTCAAAAAACTTTAATCCGTAGGTATTATATCATTTGTACGTATATATAAATAAAACAAAATGCAATGTTATACAACGATATCGGTGATGTATGTTTTTCGGATATTTTTAAAACTTTTTGTGCATAGGTATTTTACAGATGTACTGTTTGCGTACAAATATAGGATATATATATATATATGTATATAGTAATCAATCTAAATAGAAGTTGGTATAATATCGCTAGTTAAAATAATATTATAACTTTATATTATTGGGCAGGTAGTTAGTTTTTCGCGGCCCTTGTGCAATAATGTTTCAGTATCTACTAAGATATTGTATGAGGTACAGTATTGTTGGACGTCACCGTTTTCGTCCAAAAATTATCCTTCCCTTCTCGGACGCTGTCGATTTTCGGCCAGTATCTACAGTTTTACATATTATATATTATTATTAGCTCAGTCGCATAAATTAACAATTAGTTTCTTAGAAACAATTTTACTTTTTTTGTAGTTTACACTATTAAATGCAAGTGTAATTTCGTTCATAGTTAAAGCAGTATTATTCCTTAATAGTTGTTTGATAATATAATATAATGTAAAACAAGAAACAAATCAGTTTAGTATGGTATCAGAAATTTTTGTCAATGATTTTATGTCAGACTCTGTACTGACAATGTAAATGAAAAAAAGTGCCGTGATTACTTAACTTTCAATAAATTTATAGGTATTGTACTATATTAATTTTTATTCGATTAATGTAATATGTTATGTTATAACAAATTATTACCAATTGTTTTATTTTATTATCTTTTCACATAGTTGTAAAGCTAATAATGTTATCTAATAAAAAAACTATTGACTGAAAAGGGACAGTGTCTGAAAAAGGAACGGTAAGTTTTGGCCGAAAAGGGGGCAAAGTACAGGCAGCCAGGTAGATAGATGGGTAGGTATAGTTAAGTACTCGACTACCTATGGACACAGACAGATATTATGAGTGTCAATAGAAAGAAACGGCAAATGTAATCGATCCACTACCTAAGCATAATATGTAACTGAGTTTTGTTGTGATTGATGTTTTGTTTCTTTTTTTTTTTAAATATGTTTAATAAGTTGTGATGTACAACTCATCGCTATGAAAAAAAAAAAAAATGTAGTAAGTATAGATAAGAATATTAGACCTAATAAAATACAAATGTATTTTCTTTCTGTTACACTATATATAGGTAGAATTATTATTATTAGTTGAACACACTGTGTTTGTAAATAATGGTACTTAAGTCTATACTGTTATAAAATGTACGACATATAATAATATCGTTATGTATATAGGTAATATAATATTATAATTGTCCATGCAACTCAAACACACATAAAACATACAAACAACTTGCACAAATCAATAATTATTATATTAGTATTGTCGTACTGAATATAATAAGTCCATCGAAAAGGTTAAACAATTATTACAATAATAATGTGTGATGATCATTACTCTACGACATACGTAACACACACTGTATTATAGTTGTATTGTTTATCAAAAATGTATGTATGTATAATAACAATAATGACTATGAGGGTAATAATACGATAAATAAATAATTAAAAAAAAAAGAAAAAAAAATAGAGGGTGTCATCCGTTTGGTTCGCTGAAGTCAAACTTTCCGTTTTTGACTGAAACGAACCACACGACTCTGTGGGCCAGGGTGAGTGATGAGAGAAGTACTGCGTGTTACACATCAAGTCATATTAAAATAGTAATAAAAATAATATTGTACATTAAGTGACGTCTGTATATGATTGGTGTATAGGGAGTGGTCGGAAGGGCCTACACGGGTTTTTCGATAAACCTTCCGACGGCGATCAGCCGGTATAGTAGTGAGATAACAATAAAATAATACAAGTAAAACACGCGGAAATGAATAAGTTTAAGTGATTAAAGAACAAAATAGTGTGCTGTTATGGGCGGTAACATGTGTACGGACGTGTACCTATGCATATGCGTAATACACAAACGAGCGTCTCGCCTGCGCCGGTCGGTCTGCAATGATTATTAATTAGGGTACGCATATGGCCCACATTATTGTACAACACAGCAGTTTACTCGCAATGCCTCGGAAATTGGAGGGGCATAAAAATTAACGTTTCGAGATATCTTAGCAACTCGAATTTATCAAAAATTGATTTCTAAGGGAATATAAAAAAAGTCAGACTCGAGATTCTCGTAATGTTTTTTGAGTGATCGGAGGTTATCGCGAACCGAATGTATATAGCCGCGCGTGACATCGATGTACAAATCGTGTATTCGTTGTAGTAAAATAATATTATCGTCTGGCCTGTCCGATGTTTTCCGTGGAAGGAGTGGGGAGGGGGGTGGAGATCACCCATCAGTTAATTGTGAGAGACAAGTGAGTGAGGGTGGGTTTGATGGTGACCGTGTGTGTGTGTGTGTGTGGTGGAGGTTATAATGACGTTTAATCAAGTCGGCTAGAACTTTTCACCTTTCGAGCAGCTAACCTTCACCACCACCATTACCACTATCTCTTGGAATCGTCACTGAATTCTTCGTTGCCCCGCTGTCGTCGTTTCGGTTTTATTTTTATTTTTTATGATTGATCCTAAGCAAACCCCCGGCACCTCCACCACCTTACTAAACCTATAGCCACGGCGCAAAGTCAATAACGTCGGTAATTTAATCCCGTCCGGTTAAATTACAGGCGAACGGTTCGCGCGTATGCGCATTGATTGTCACCCGACCGACATTTCACTATATTATTATATAATTATTATTATTATTATTGTTTTGCACACCCCTTGATACACATTACACACTCGGTGCGCCCACGCATACAAATAAATGCACAAACGTTTGTGTGTTTTGCCGACCTCGCGCGTCCGTTCCGCTCGTTTGGCCGTCGAGTGTAATAGAGAACGTGTTATATTTGTAATATCATGATTCATGACGATATGAGGTGTGTGTGTGTGTGTGTGTGTGTGTGTGTGTGTGTGTGTGTGTGTGTGTGTGTGTGTGTGTGTGTGTGTGTGTGTGTGTGTCGTATTGTCGTCGATCGAACGAAAATAATTATTTTTTTTTTTATTATTATTATTATTATTTTTTTTTTTTTTGAAACTTACCGCCTTTGGAGTCCTCCGACTCGATGGGTTGCTTCAGTGCCGTGATGTCCCTGAACGTGAGCAGGAACAACACGACGAGATCCCTCTCGTTCTTGATCGGAGCTATTTGCATCAGCAGCCATAGCGGTGTCTCTAACAAATATCATTTAAAAACGGTTATATGTGGTCGCAGTCGAGACGGTGGTGACGTTCGGTGCGGCCAAAAGCGGCGTGTTTGACGTCTACCACGACAAAAATGTATAGCATTTGGTAATAACGCAATATATGCATTGCGATTTGCGATTTGCGTCATTACCAAACCGTCGTTGTCCATTTTAAGACTACGTTACGGCGTATTGCCATGTCATCAACACGTACATTACCCCAGCCCCAATCAGAGCAGGAATTGTACAAATCTGATCAGGAATTCACAGGAATCAGGAATACTAATAATTATTGATGCAAAAAAATTGCGAAATTCTGATTGGTGGAGGGTGTGTGGGGTGGGGGGGGGGGGTAATGTACGTACGACCAACAGTCGAAACTCGAAATCGGAATGACGAACAACAGTACTTTTGGCCGCGTCGACGTACGTGTTTTTTTTTTTGCTTTCTTTATACAACAATATTTTTTTGATATTGTAACAAGACGTATTTTCAACAGGTAACAACTACCGAAAAAATGTCGGATACGGTGCGTAACCGACCGACGTAAAATAAGTGTCTACTTATTGGCAAAGTTAATTATTATAATATTGTTTATATTTCAACTTATATATCTAATTATACCCAGCCTAAATTAGGCCGTCTGAAGGCTGTTTCATATAACGGCCAACCGTTACGCGTTAATTAATAATATTTATAACAACATTACACACGTGTCTGAAAAATCTCCACGAATTTGTCACTTTGTCATCGATATCGCAAATAAATCGTATCCAACATGATCGATTATCGCAGTGTGGTTTACGTTTTTCAGGTTAGGTCGTATTAAATAAGACGACATCACTTCAGTCGCACCTTGTGAATCGTATACGCGAGAAAAAACGATCGAAACCGTTTTCCAATATTTTCGTCGTCATCTCTGACAAATCCGAGGAAACTTTTCAAACGACTCTCACGTAATGATAATTATACATACGTAAAAGCGTTTCTAATATAATATAATATTATGTTACTCCATACACTTGTACTTAATATATATAACTGTCGAGGTGTAAGAAGCGGTTTAAAAGCTCTATAAGGTAAGTATTCTGTTTCGTATATAATAATAATAATAATTAAAATGGAATAACTACGGTCTTCACGTGAGATAATATAATCCACTCACCAAGCGATAATTTATAACGGTGATGGTTTTTAATCAAGAACAATGATAATAATAGTAATAATAATAATAATAATAACAATAACGAAAATAATAATAACGATTATAATATCAAAAATAATAAGAGATACCGTCAAGCTATTATTAAATATTTTAATATTATTATTGTCGAAATTCGTACGTCCGGCCATTGGCGGCGGCGCACTCATTCAAATACAAGCAGTTAGTTGTTAAATTTTCTAAATATATAACAGAAAAAAAAATAATAAATTCAGAATTATAACAATATAAATAATAAAGATATGCAATATACACTTTAAGATATATACAGAGTAATTTTTTTGAACAAACATGATCATCCCCATATTTTATTCTTTATCCATGATTTTAAATTGTAATTTTTAGAATATAAAATGTGCTTAAAGCAATTTTTTTAAATTATTTTTATATTTATGCCATTTGTTGAGTATTTTTTGAATTTTAATTTTTTTTTATAAACGTAAATAACGATTTTTTTTACTGAGAATGTATTATTATTGTTAATCAGAAATAAAAAAAATAATAAAAATATAGCCACATATCACTTTTTGAATGGAATTAAATATGTAAATATTTTAAAATATGATTTTAGCATTTAATGTAAACTAAAAATTCATAAAATCAGTATTTGAATAAATTAGTTATTAAAATGAAAAATGGGGTAGATATGCCTTATGAATTACTCTGTATGTATATATAATTATGGTTTAAATATCCACCTAATCAAAATAATAATATTAATATACGATCTTAGACCCTAGGCTACTATAGCTTTTTGAACGTATATACGGACCTACGTATAATAGTTATACAATTTACATTTTTATGTACAATTGCGTGGTTTGACCGCATTGTACGTTGTCATTACATTTGTCGGCGTGCTTGGCTTTACAGGTACACATGAACGAAAATAATAAAAACAAAAAAACAAAAAAACAAAAAAAAATAATAATAATTATATAACAATTTAATGACAATATAATATGTAAGCCATATAACGATGACATAAAATATTATATTATATACTAGATATTGATGTGTGATAATTTTACAGGAAATATCGAATTTCTCAGTCAGACGCACAAATTTTATGTTTGATCGGAAAATAGGTTCTTATAAAATCTAGAGAATATAATACACGTTTATACGTAGGGACATGTAAAATATTGAACTCTCTCAGAACAAGCATGTGCAATAAGACTTGTATTTTTAATCATATCGATAGAAGGTATCACAATATTTTCAAGTCAATTTTCATTTCAAAAATTAGCGTGGCACTAAAAGCAAAACCAACTGAATAAAATAATTTTAAAAACTAATTATAAATGCGTTTATATAATATATGATATATAATGATTTTTTCAATTTATAAAAAGGTTTATGATTGAACGTTTACTCATTGTGAATTTAAAATTAAATTAAATAAAAATGACCAACTCAAAATATATTTTTTAGAAATTAGAATATATTGATGTTTAAAATATATAACATAACAAATGTGCACCCGAAATTTGGGAGAGTAAATAATAAAAATACGTCCTCATAAACGTGTAAATCTTCATTACATTGTTATCTAACCTAATCCAGGCAAAAAATTCAAGTTCACTGAATAAAATTATCACGCTGTGTATTATTTTATACGATATTAAAATAAAAAAAAATAATAGTAATAAACAAAAATAATATGGAATATATTATGTACATTATATTGTCATCGTGCATACAATTTTGTAAAGAAAAACAATCGACTACGAGGTGTAATTCAAAATGGCGTCCGCCTGTGGCTTCTGAGAGTGTTTTTAAATTAAAAGCGAATAAATATTTTATTCTCACGGGTTTCTATAAAAATATATATTATATGTACCTATATACATATATAATATGTGTGGGTGCATACATATATATAAATATATCCATACATATAATGGCAAATGGCTAAATTAATTACGCCTGGGACTTATCGCAAATACTGAGCAAGAAAATATTATGTATAGGAATATTGTATATACATTAAAATAATAATAACAATAAATTAAAATCAAATTAAACAAAATAAATAAATAAAAGAAATGATTAAACCGTTCATTCTACGGTACCTGCTTGGTCTTTAAGCCAACATACCTTCTGGCAGATCTGTGTTGGTACATATTTAAAACAAATAATAACTTCTGTTAATTTTTTAGCAGTTACTAGAAAATCGTTGCGTTTCATATCATAATATATAATAATATAATGCAACGACAATGACACAAAAAAAAAAAACAATATAATATATAATAATATTATTATAACGCTATGATATAGATACAAAACGTAACACACACATATATAATTATATAACACATTAAACAGCGCGTATGATATATTCGATATTATTATGTTTAATTCTATGTAACACTATCGTGTGTTTACGATTTGAGAAAACTACGAAATATTATTATTATTATTGTTCCATTTCGACGTACAGGTATAGAACAGTATTATAATATTTATAAATCATAAAATATTTCATTAAAAAAAAAATAATAAAAATGCTAGACTGCGGGGAATCCGACGAAAATTCTGCAACCAACCATACATAATATTATACGCGCTGCATACCGGTGGCGTATTTGGGATTTTTGAAATGGCCAGCGAGTAGTAAAACGTAATTCGGCTGTAATACGCAATTTTTACGCACCAAATATGTACTTATATTAATATAATAAGAAGAGGAGTTAATATTTTTTGCGTTAAAACAATAGGCGAACATGAAATAATACATAATGTGTTTGGCGCCATCCACAATAATTGGATATTTATCGCGACATATCTTCAACGGGCAATTGCATGATGGAGACAAACTATAAATTATTGAATCACAGTTGACAAGTAAAATTGTGTGCGGGTAAATTTTTTCATAGTATATTTGCATGATGCGATTTCCTACGTATTGTTTTAATGATTTCGTGATTTTTTTTACAACATTTTAACATGATTATGTTATTATATAAAATTATTTCGTGTTATTATACAGTTATTGTCTTCTAGTGGATAAAAAATCAAAAAGACACGATAGTAATTATTTAACGTTCTAGAAGATTACAAAAAAAATTTTAGTTTTTTAACTGTGTTAGTAGAATTTTTGTTGCATTATGGATAATATAGGTGCACGATGAGTGGTTTTTGAAAAAAAAAAGTTTCTGGTACATTTATCAACCAAATCTTACATTTTATTTTGTATTTTGATGCGATGAATAGATTATAATAAATGTACAACGCGAGTTTTTACAACAAATTTCATATTCGAATAATCCGGATGCAACTTTATATTTTTTTTTTGTTTTCTAAGACAAAATAAAAATACACAATATTATGTGATTCAGGTAGAACAATTTTTCTCTGCACGCATAAAGCGTATAACGATAATATCTTAAGTGTACATCAAGTACGAATAATGATATTCTTATCGGCGATTGGTAATAGCAATAATTATTACTCAGAGGTCGAGTAAAACTCGAGTGGTATAAATACTCTTCTCAGAGTGGTTTCACCTGATAGTATATTCGATGCTGGCAAGGGTCCCGGGTCGTCGTGAAACGAATAACGAACGAGGGGCAAACACACATAATATTATAATGCATGATATATAGTGCAATAATAATAATAATATATTTCATATAGGTAGATGGGTACGCGATATGTAGTGAATATTGATTTGGGGCGCGATGGAAAAAATTTCTATACGAAACTAAGCACGGATGTAGACTCTGGCCGGGATACAACCCTGCAATATAATAATAATAATACATTTATTTACATGATATTATTATTATTATGTGTTCGAGTTCGATAATGGACCTTAATAATTTTCCAACGTACGGGGTATAATGTGTCTGGATAATTACAACATAGATATGACGCAGCAACGGTATGATAATATATATATATTCTAAACATCGAACACGTGTGACTTATTACACTCTCCGCGTTCGAATTTTATATAAAAACATAATATTGGTCACAAAATATTAAGACGAACTGTACGAAGTTGATTCCCTTATATATTTACTTATAAAAAATTATATTATTACCATGAGAGTATGTAGGTTATATGTAAAAAAAAACTAAGGGATGAAGTATCACGGATCCATTATCTAGAGATGAGGTCCCTCTCACAGCCATTCTCTGAGATTTCGTCTCTGGAAAAACATGTTGCATCATAATGAAGATACCTACGTGATTTTTATAAACGATAAATCACATGAGTGTATATGTGGTGTCTTCACACCTATAATGCATTACGAAGATCGAAAAATTGATTTTGATCGAGCAAAACGTTTATCAAGTTAAAAACTAAAATTTAAAAGTTTTTGCGATATCACGTAGTCGAACACTACAATAATCTTACCGAACTCGAACATAATTATTGTTCCCTCGAACCGTAATGAAATCCATTTTTGTTTTCTATATAAATTCAAAGGCATTAACGAATCTGTGGTTACATATGAAACAATTATAGATCGAGAGCAAACTTTTTAAATTAAAAATAAAATGTTTGGGTACGGTAAAAATTGAAGTTATCGCTCTACTACAGTCTCCATCGCCATTGGGTGTCTTTAGATACGAATCTACTGTCGTTATCGCCGTAAGTTTGAACATTACGGAGTTGCTTGCAAGATTGCGGTCCGAGTAGTTTGGATTTTGGTAATTTTTATCGAATTTTTCAAAGCCCGAGGTTCAAGTGGGTTCGACCGACCACCCACTAGATAAGTGCCGAGCGTGTGGCTTACGCATACTCCGTATTGATGTACACTATAATAGAAGTTTCGGTGTACGAAGAAAACGTTGATCGCGGAAAACGCGTATACATTAACGTACACGGTATGGGCTTTAATAATTGTCTGACGGTAGATAAAATACAATGTTTGGAGGTGAAAACGAAGGGATGGAGTCGGCTAGGTAATAATGCAAAAGTCCTGGTACGAGAAAGGCACGGAATTTGTTTGAAATCCTTTTGCACACGCACACACGCACGCAGGCTTTGATGGCAGGAGAGAGGGAGCGGAATAGTGCGTCGTTTATGTCTATTTGTTTGCTGGAGGACCGTTTGGACAAAATAATTATTACAACCGAAACTGAAACGCGCGTGCTGCACTCGTACATATTTTAATATTTTTACGATTAAAACCGTTGAAAACTGACTAAATAACAGTACGAACGCGAGCTTGGATTTACATATTATTATTGTTATAATAATAAGCCTACATAAATATTTAACTCTAAAGCGCAGTGTTGTGCGTAATATGCATACGAATGATTTTTTGCCAAACGATATAGTCGAAATATTTGTATTATTATTATTATTATTACATATAAAAATAATTATTAATCCAATAATTGAGAAGCTATAATTTTTATCCGTTTTTGAGCACAAAAATTTAAATTTAAAATGTATTTAATAATTATTGAAAATTATTTTAATTTGAAATATTCAAAATCATATAAAAAACGACCAGTTAATGCTAAGGGCAGTATAATCATATTTAAAAACTTTTTAAGAAATTTCTCAAAAACTAAATACCATCAATACGAGCTTTAAATTAAACAAACTATGCAGATAGTAATTGATAATTAATGCAAGGACGTAATATAATTATTACTATTTGTTTGTGAAACTTTTATCTATTTAAAAAAAGAATGAATTATGTCAAAACTTAAACTTTGGTAATTATATATTATTCTAACTATTGCATTTATTATTATTTTCAGAAATTAAAAAATATTAATTCTCGATAGCTTTAGAAAATATCAAATTTTTAAACACACTCAATACCGCACATATATAATATTATGTATAAGATCTAAAAAAATTTACAAAGAAAGAACATATTTTGCAAAAATTAAAATATATTTACAAAATATACTAATATAGTATAATCGGTAAGTCTGACGTTAGAGACATTTGACGAAGAAAAGGGAATATAAGTTGCTTTAAAATAATTCTAAACTTTAACATATGTACACATTTTATCAAAGTTAAATTAACGATTTCAACATAATATGATTTAAATAAGTTAAATATTCAATCTATTGATTAATTCATGAATAACTACTTTGTTAGGCAAATGATTTGTGAAGACTGAAATATTATTAATGTCTAGAATATAAAAAGCCCAGATATTATTATAGTTTTTAAGTTAGAACTAACATTTATTCGTTTAAAAGATTTTTTTTTTGATTTTTTTGTTCAAAACGCATCCATAAATTTGCAAGTGTTATTATTTTCAGAGTATTTATGTCACTCAAGAAACTATAAAAACGATTTTGAAAGCTATTTAAAGTTGCTTAAAGTTTGAGTAAACTATTGTGTTGTGCAACTTCAAAGTAATTATAATATATGGTCTTATAGAGGATGTCTGTTGGCTCGAATTCACTATGAAAGCCTGCCAAAAATCAGAAACGAAGTTTTCATCGGAAAATGATCGAGAGATTGCATATTTCTGAAATCGGTGAAGCATTAATGTGTTTTACAGCGGACGAACGTTAGATAATTACAATGTGAAATAATTAAAGTCCACTCAAATTATTGTACACAATATTATGTTATTAAATAATATTTTATATTGGGGATTTAAATATTTATCTCAAATATAAATATCGTGTATAGTTGCGTCTAGAACAATAAGTATTTTGTCTAAATCGTTTTTTTGCCATCTGTACAAATAAGTACATACACTTCAACCACACGCATAGTTATTTAGGCACATTTATTTATGTATTTATGATTTATGTAAAGGGGTACCATAATATCCAAGCAAGCTCAGACTCATTTCATTCTTTGAAATTATTTAATTAAAGGCTTTTGAAATTTTATAAATGGTTATAAACCTTATTTTTTCATAAAAGTTTTTTCACGACATTTGAAAGGCACCTATCCACAAATACATACCTATAACACACAATAAGTTTAGTATTTTATGAAGTTGAAATGACTTAAACAATAAAAAAAAAAAACATCTACAATAAATGAAATTTTATTTTAATAATATTTTCAAATCATTTTATTTTTTTTTAATTTTCCTAAGTAATTACGTGCATATCAATTTAAGTACATTTAAATTTTAATAACAATACAATGAAACTAATCGTTCATATTCAGATTAAGGTAGCTGTAAATATTTTTAAAAAAGGCTTTTTTGATTGAAAAAACATAAACCTAGGTATATGATTGGTACCTTGGCAATAAGATATTAAAGATGTCTTATAGGTTACGGTGTATTAGAAAATGTATTTTTAGCCTAATAATCATTTTTATTATAGTGATGAAAAACGAATGATAATATGACCATGAAAACTGATAACACAATAGTGAGTATTATAAAAAAAGCTTCATAATTTTATTATATTGAATAATATAGCCCACATGTCAAATAATAAATTTTCTAAGAGGACACTCAATTTTTATATAAGCCAACAAATATCCAAGTGTTTGAAAAACAAACTTTTCAAACCTGGTTACTTAAAAATTCCAAAAAGCGGAATTTTTATAAATGTGATATATGATATTATAGAGGGGGTTAGGACACGTCTCGGAAAATTATTACTCTGTTTATAAATATAATATTATAATGTACGGGCGTCGGAGCGTTTATAATATGTCTTACAGTTGTTCAAAAAGCTACATGCAAAGTTCAAGAGAATATTAAAATGCACCTATAACGTCGGGATAGAGCGTCATAATAATAATAATGTGCACTGTTAAATTTTTAATGATTTTTTGATGACTTAAATACACCACAAAGCAATGATATGACATTTTGGTGTATTTTATTTCTCTCTGATTTGTATTGACGAATTTCTTGATATACATTGTACACAATGAAAGAATAATGTGTGTTAATTTTTTTTTTTTGGGGGGGGGGGGAGGGAATGAATATTGACACTGTTGTATATTATACTATATGGTCACTTTTATATACTATCAATATAATTTACGATTTAAGATTACCATTATTAAGTCACACTTGATAATGTCATTTTTTTTTTTATAGATTTCATTATTGTTCACTTGTTACTATGTAGTGCCTTGTACTACATAATATTAGTTGTTTATCTTTGAATTTTTTTTTACAACCAATGAGGAAGTGGGTCAAAATCATACTGTATTACTATAAGCAACCAGTCCTGCAATATTGTTCTCTCTCTATAACGCATAAAAAATGTTTGCCGGTCAATTACTATTGTTAATTTAACTTTTCACACGAAAAATTCACAAACGTATCGTGGAATTTTGGAACCTTCAACGAAATTAATTAATATCGACACACAAGAGATATAGATAACAGTGCATGAACAAAAAGAAAAACCCCGTTTTGATGGCGATGATATTTATTTTTCGCTAAATTCGGGCATAGGCGATAATGCCGAGATACCGTGACCGGAAGAGGATAATATCCGTTTCGACAATAGGTCGCCGCTCGCATTGTGTGTCCGAGAAATTAGGTCCGTGGAGTGCGAACGAATAGGGTCACCGAGGTGTGATTTAAGAATCGAATCTTTTCAAAATCGTCTCCTTTTCCTTTTATATATGTATTTATTTATTTTTGGCATCGTCACAAAGAGGTCCACTTGACAACGACAGCGACGGTGTTCACGAAAAATATATATGTAGTATGTACGCACAACTTTCACACACACATATACACGCGCATGCACTATCCTGTAGTCAACGTCCTCGTCACCGAATAAGTTTAGAAACTTTTCAATTTGGTTAAGTGACTTGTACCAAACCCTTTGGTGAAAACTTAACTCAGTTATTCCATCACCTGCTTCGGCCCTGCCACTTCTCCGACCTCTTTTGGTGCGGCACCCTCAACGCCAAAAACCCCAATCACTATTAACTGTTTACACTGATAAAGTTGAGAGCTTTTGTGGACATATTAATGTCAACAATAGTTGCAAACGTCTACAGTTTTGGAAACAACCAAAAGGCCAGTACTGATTTCTAGGCAAGAAATTGGGAGCGCAGTATCAACAAAATAATGCATTGTTTTCATGAGTATCATACTGTAATATGGAAATATTCATGATTTGCCATGAAAAATGTTGTAAAAACTTAATAATTCAATTATTTATTTTTTTCACAATAAATCAGTAGTTACCTCAAAACAATAGATAAATTGTCGTTAAATTCGTACAATGGATTTTATGTTGTTATATAGTTATTGAAAAGAGCATGTGCGTACGAGAGTGGTACTTGCATTGAATATTACACTCACACCAACAATCAATCATTAACATAGATCCCGAGTTAAGACGAGATCAGAAGTTTCCTAAATGTCACCCATCAAATATTAAGGGTCGTAGCGAGACTCCTCAAGTCCCGCGGAAAGGTGTCATAAAAGTCATAGGTGTTTTAGATGGATGGTTACTATCATATTCTGTAACTAATCTCAACGTCATCGTTCCACTAACTGTATCTCAATTACTCACCTAGTATATATTGTTAAATTATTCAAATCATTACTATGTAGTCTCGGCACTTTGTGTCAAAAAGCATAACACTCGCACATTTTGCTGGCCAACCGTGCAATATGTTGCCGAATATAATAACGTAATTTTCGTTTTATTGTATAAACACTCTAAAATCGTGATTATTTTTTTTTCTACCATGTGGACGAGATTTTCGAAAAAAGAATGATATTTATTTATTTTTTTTTATTGGCTGAGACGATGTAAAACCCGTTGTCTTACTGGATAATAAAACCGAAAAAAAGTTAATAGGTACGCCGGTGGTTATAGCAGTATGTATTGCGTGTACAACAATATTTTTCAAATAATATATACGTATAATGTTCGTTATGTACGCCATGAACACGCGAATGTAAAAAATTAATGTTATTTGTCTTTCGTCGTCCTCGCTCCATGTACAAGAATTAAAACGATAAAAACAACTATATTTAAACCACCGAAGGTATTATGCACGTCGTAATAGTTTTCATTTTTTTTTTTCATTTTATTGGACTATTAGCGTATATGAAACACGAACACAATATAATAATATACAATACACATTATTTCAAGGTAACACGAATTATACGACACTAAACGTAGCGATAAGATGAAAAATGTTTATATTTCATATTATTACGCGGTGATGACCTTGTTTTAGGGTTTTGGCAAGATATTAAATTTTCGTTGATTTACGGTTCATCAGTGCAGAAAGTCGGTCCCGTTGGGAATTGGTATGAAAATACATTTTTGTGTAGCAGACGTAACAATATTAGTTGTTAACGGAGTAGACATATATTATATATAAATATATACCGAACTTATATTATAGCGTTTTCGGAAAATTCTCCGACAGTTTGAAAGCACGAATACAGTTAGTTTATACAAAATATATATGTATACATATACTTTTAAAATGGCGGAGAAAATAAATCTCACTGGCTATGAAAATCATTAACTGTATTAAAATATATTTGTTGTGTATCTTATATGCTTTATTTTATGTAGAATAATAATAAAAAAAATATATTGTTTGTGTGTGGACAATTATTATAAATTTATCACAAAACCGTCTTTTTATGTTAGATAATAATTATTATTGTGCAACCACACAATAATCATAAAACTGTTAATATTTAAATGAATAATTCGTTGTTGATAACACTGTATTGTCGACGGCTGTAAACATCCTCGGACAAAAAAATGTCAAACCGAAATCTCAAGACTTTGTAAAGTGTTTGGTCACGTAAACAATATATTATATGATTATGTTGTCTATCGGTAGGAATGTGTGTTAATTTGTGTCAAAATTTACATCGATACAGCAGTCATAGTATGAATTGGACGCATTGACTCAGTTAAATCAACAATACAGACTGAAGCAAACTCGACTGTGTGCACACATCAAAGGGACATAAAACAAAAGGTTACACACGAATCATTAATACTTGGTTATGAATATCATAACGTCTCAATAATAACTACGGTTGATTTCGTGTACGGTTTGAGTGCATTTCAATAAAAAAATAAAATAAATATGACGTTAGACCACTCGAAGTAGGTGCACTAGGACAACACTGCAGTTTGCGAGTACTCGAGGTTTCATACACGATAATAATATTACTATATATAAATTATAAGTAATACAATTTATTCGTTTTGTTACTAGTGACGTTACTGAAAAACGGAATATTTTAATTTTTTGTATGAAACATAAAAATTATTATTCATTTAAACTTCTCTATATTTTTGACGACAACGATTATGATAATATTATTAAGCTTTAATTTGATTTCCGTAAAGATATTAGAATATGAAACGATGATTTTATATAAAATGTTTAATCTTTGTTATGAAACAATTATTTTAAATTAATGGTCACTGAATAATAATCTACTGAGTGGTTCAGTGATTCACCAATCACGCTCAACCCAACGTTTTTCGTTAAATGGTGAACTTATTTTAATTTTGATTTTTAAATGTATAAAATGATAAAATATTTTCATACTATCAAATATCAAAATTATCTTAAACTCATACATTTGTGGTGTCATAAAATACATTTTTTGTTATGATTAAAACGTGGATTCATATGCACTAAAAAGTATCAAAATATAATATGCACTAAAAAGTATCAAAATATAATATGCAGTCAAAATCGTGAAAGACTTTACAAATTTTAAAAGCGAAAATATTTTTAATTGGGTTTAATGGTAAAACATGAACAATCTTTTTTCAGGTTATTGTTTATTATTAGCTTATAAATTGATGAAGTGTTAAAAAAGTTTTAAATAAATTAAACAACTTATAATTAGGTCATAACTTATGATTAAAAACTTCTTTTTTTTTCTAAATAAGAACATTTTTTATTGTAACTCTATTAGGTACAAGATAATGTTTTTGAAAATTTCAACGCCTCAAATATTAAATAGGATATCATAATAGTTAAAGCTAATATAAAATACCTACCTATATAAGTCTATGACAGACTTAAATTAATGTATATTCATTTTTTTAAATTTAAAAATATTTGAGTATAATGAGTCCCTATTTATACCCTAACCTAACCTAACCAATGATGGTGAACTATTATCCTATTACAACATAAAATATAATATCTACGAAAATATTTCTTAAAAATTCGATTTAAAGATATATTGTATGCATGAAAATGTTCAAAAGTCTTATAATTAAAATTTAACTTAGGTAATTTACCTATTTAAAAATAAGGTTATTTTTTGAAAAAAACGAAGCAAGTATTATCGTTAAATTGGTATAAAAAACCTAAGTGGTAGAAAATAATATCATGGTATTTAAGTATAGCTACCTATAATAGTGAAAATACGAATTCAAAAATCGAAAATTTGAAAATAATACAAGATTAAAGGGAAAAAAATAATGATTGGGTGGATGGTGTATAATCGTGATATTTGAATCACTCTGTATAAATAATATGTAGTTAGTGATTGATGCATATAAAACATCGGGAAACCTGTAGTACGCAGACATATAGAGATGTGACGGAATCGAAAATCTTACCTATCAATCATACCTACGCACAGACGATGGCGAAAACCATTGACTTGCACGAAAAGTGATTAATAATGTGCATAAATTCATACCGTTAATAATTGTACCTACCTACACCACCCGTTGTGTTAAAACTACAATATCGCCGTAGTTTCCGATAGATAATAATGTCATATTATATTATTATACACAATATTGTGTACCTATTACGTACCGCTGTTGTTATTACGTATTCCAAACGAGGTGGGTAATTTGAGCCGAAGTTCAGTGCTATATTGTTGGTGTTGAGGGAGAAAAAAATGGTCGCGACGACCAACAAACGCGCTTCGTAAACAGCGCTGGTGCGTTTTCGACCGCCACCGTGTGCCTACACCAATATTCTGAATAATAATGTAATTTATTTTTTGTGTTTATGTAAAATAATATGCGTGTATACGTTGTACCTATATAATATATATAATATTAATCAGCCTGTGTTGAATTTTGCACGCCAAAAGTACAATAAATAATAATAATATGGCATCGCAAAACAAACACACCAAGGCGATCACCACGGACCATCACCGACTACGCGCGTTTCATAATGATATATCGTGAAACGTCAACGATCGAAAACGTGCGTTTTGAAAATTCACCGGCCAATATAATTATTAACATCCCGTCGTTTAAATGACGCAAACATTTTATTATTATTTTTTTTCATCTTTCCAGTAGCCGCCGATCGACGGTAGTTTTATTTAAATCCGGTCGCAGTGGTCGTGGTCGCGGGTATGGATGGTAATCGCGGAGAAACGACGTAGTGCCGTGTCACATTATGATAATTTTATTATGAACATTGTTTAAGGTTAGGTATACCGATCCGAGCCGGTTGCATCCGAAGTAGACTATAAAAACGGTACACGCCGGAGCAGATACTCACTGTTCTTTTTGTAGAGTAAGATTTCGAATTGGTCGTTGTAGTGGCTCTCCAACACTTCGTCTATTCTGCATATCGTCTCCTTGTCCGTGAGATCGCCATACATAAATGAGCATCGGCATGACTTTTGCATCACCTATGTGTGTGGCAATGTGGGAAAAAAAACAAAACCCATCCAATCGATTGGTTAGTATATTATTTTGAGGAGGAAAAATAAAATATTATTTATCAATGTGGGTGGGTATGCATCATCGTAAGTGAATATAATATTGGTACGATTCGTGGAAAATTCCACTTCCATTGAAATTATTATTAGATCGTCACCTGCAGTCGACGAGAGTGAATAATTATAGTGTGTAAGGTATAATATCGTTATACTCACCTCCGCCCGATTATATCCGGAAATCTTGCAGAACGACTCGTTGCAGTAGACGATCGGAAAATCAACAATCTGAGCGTTGGCCAAAAGGAAACTGCTATCTGCTGTAAGCCAAAAAAAAATAATTAAAAACATTACCTATATACATTTTGAATTGATAATATTATATTATTTTATAAGATGCTTTTTGTGTTTTATTTTTATTTTCAACATTAAACCTTCGTACTAAGCATACTAGTAATTCACTTTTATATTTTTTTTTCGGTCGTAAAAATAAAATATTATAATAGGTCGTAGAATATATTATATTGTGATATTTGAAAGTTATTTTGAGAAAACTATGGAAGAATCTGAAATTATTCAACATTATAACGACGTAATAATAATAATAATAATAATAATAATAATTAATTAATTAATTAATTCCGCAATTTTGGACGTAATATAGCGTGCATGGTACCTAATTAGATAGGTTATTTTTTTTGAGGTGTCAAACAAAAAATTAATTTGAAAATGCATAATATTAAATTTAGTGATAGTTATCTATATATGTATATAAAAAAAACTCCATAGAATTTCAAAAAAAACTTGTATAACTATGGGTGTGTAAGTGCACATAATATAACAGTCTAAAAATGTACTGACTGACAAATATCACCGGAAATTTATACATAACAAATATGAGACAAAATTATGTCAAATCGCATTGTGCGCGTCTTAACTTTTTTTTTCTCAAAAAACCTTATTTTGGTATTTTTAATATTGAACTAATAATATATAATTATATAAATCATAGTTTTCGAATAGAATTTAGGAATTTTTAAATTTTCAAAAATTACGTTAACTCTATTCATACGTAGCTGATGGTATTGACTTAATAAATTAACTTAATATTTATTAGTAGGCTGGGATTTATATGTAATAAAAAACCAAAAATATGTACATATATATGTAATTAAAATTGCCAAAATATGTAGTATAAAATAAAAAATATGTACCTACTAAGAAAATTTTTAAAAATATGTTAAAATTTAAAATTAAAATACGATTCTAAATAATTTTGGAATAATTACAATTTATTGTTTTTTATGTCTAATTAATTTAATTTAAAAAATATAATAATTTGTGGTAAAAAATATGTTGTTAAATTGAAATACAATTGATGTTTAATCAATTTAAAGTGAAACAATGACAAACTATATATTATTTTAAATTTTCAAAATTAAATGTAGGTAGGTGAAGATGTTTTCATAACCACGTGAACACAAAGACTGGTAGTCTGATAAGGTACTTATGTAAATTCGTAAATATATTTTGTCACATAATTAAATAAATAATAAATAATAATCTAAGATCATTAAGGTATGGTTATCGAACAGAAACAGATAAGATAAACTAAAATCAAGTTATTCATATTTATTTTAACTTACTTATTTCCTATATACATTATTATTATACACTTATAATTTTCCGAGTACCATTATTGAAATATAATTAATGTAAAACTTTACTAAATCACCGAAATTGTCAAAATTTACAAAATATGTAAAAAAAAATCGAGAATTTTACTAAGTATGTAAAAATATGTATTTATGGCGAAATATGTAAAATAAAATATGTCTTATTTTATTGCAAATCACGTGAAACGAATTTATCACTTGCAATAATTAATTTATGATGTTTTACTAAAAATTTGTATTTACATACAAATCCCAGCCCTATTTATTAGATACATCACAAATTTTAAATTTTAAAATTTATTAATTTAAATTCATCAGCAGATAAATAACAAGAAAATTGTTATTGTCATACTATAAAATATAAACAACGAATACTTAACAAAATTATTGTTCTCATAATCATAAATATCTAATCATTTAGGTTGGTATGTGTAGGAAACGCATTGTTTTGTACTTCGAATGATATTATTTTAATTTTATACAATGAATTTATGATGTTTGTAGACATTCAATACGCATTATTTGTTTGGATACTCGAGTTAAATGCATCCACATTATTATATGATTCAAGTAGTTACATATTTATTTATTTTATGTTTAAATATTAATGAGTGCATTGTGTTCCGTAAATTAATATAAATGCATGTCATGTCATTTATTGTGATTATGAACACAACTGTATAGCTATTATTACAAGAATTATATAATAGAACTATTTTTGATATGTGCATAATATATATTTGAATGTTGAAATGTTGGTAGCTAAATAATTTCCTTTTAGAGTTTTTTAGTTTCGTTGTCACTAATATGTAGTTTAACGTTCATAAAAAAACAATATTTTTGAAATGAAAAATAAAATTAAAAATGAAAAATATATAATTCTCTTCTAGTTCGTTTTTTTTCAGTCTTCAATTTCGTCTACACGTGTAGGCAACAAATAATGATTTTAAGGATAATTCGGTGTAATAAACATTATTACGACATTATAGTGTGCAGTTATAATCGTAGCATTTTGAGAGCATGTTTTTAATATTATAATATAAGATGCAGAGAATATTATGTTGATACAGGTATAATACTACCTTTTTTTCCAGTTCAAAAACTATGGACGGGTGGGAACTGTTGGCACATTTACTACCTAGGTAAATCATTAATATCTACCATCATCGCGGTGCTTGTACAAAACTTAACGCTCTAAAGTAATCACAACAAGTGAAATTCACAGGCACATATCTCTCATGTGGTATATATTTTGTATCAAGTTCGCGTGTATCTACTATAACATCAGAACGAGAGACACGCAAACAATGTTTCACACGATATAAGTGTATTGTCGACATTATAAAATGCCGTGTATACATAATATTATTATCATTTTTCAAACAGTAATATGACGTGGTTGTCGAAAGGGATGGAAATCGCACACCACTAATCACTATACTACATTATTAATAGTCAGACTTAATGCTCCTATGATTTCGTAATTTTGATTTAAGTCTCGTTTCGGGGTTTAAGGAGATTCAATACAACAATAATATTACGTACCCTAGTTAAATAATAAATACCTATTTCTCCATCTACTGCAGTTTTTGGATCAAGTATGGAAATTTCCTTCGCGACGCACACAAGCCAACGGATGATATAAATATGAATAAGTATCTCAAAGTGATTGGATACCAATCGTGTTGTTAAGGAATTCAATATGAAAATTAATATTTTCGAAGTCTGTTCGTGCGCATCGTGCGAACGTGCGAGTATAGTTGCACACATGATGTGGTCCATCGTAGTAAAAATAATATAACGTGATAACAAATTTATAAACATAATATTTAAATTTTGTATGAAATAAAATCGAGAAAGGTAGTTATACCGAATTTTTAAATTTATTTTTTTCTACATAATATTCTTAAAATATAATATTGGGTGTTTATAAATAAAACTAAATATTTCAAATTTGTAAATACAATTTAAGTAAAATATAATATACTAGGTAAAAGTCAACATTAAAACAATTATTATTTTTGTTATGAAGGACAAAATTAATATTTTGTAACAAAAAAAGAAATCGTTCGCTCACTAAAATTTCAGATTTTAATTAAAATCAGTCTCGTCGATTGCAATAATAACCATTGAAAACGCGATCCTACCGAAACGCGATGTTACTGATACACGTAATAATATTATTAATTATAATGGACGGTCGATGGATGGTATCTGAAAAACGTACAGAGAAAAAAATAATACGATAACGATATTCGTTCACGCGATCCACGGCCATATTCGCAATATTATATTATTAAAGAACGAAAATAAATAAAATTAACTCCTTCAAATGATATTATGAAAATATAATATAATGTGGTGCCCATATTGTGTTCACATTGAGCCCAGTGCCGAGTATAATATATTAATAATATGATAATCTCTTCCGGAGTGGCATAGGAGCGCGTCGTCGAGTATTTGTTTTCATTACTATATATATATGCACTGCTCTTGTCGCCGATCGATGGACCGAAAGAACAGCAAAGCGGTGTGTGTGTGTGTGTGTGTGTGTGTGTTGGACATACAAATAGACAAGTAATTGGGGTCAACAGTGGAATATTATCTCAACGAACGCCACCAGATAACAGTAAGTAGGTAATTCACACACGCACGACGATACTCGACAAGATGGTTTCAGTGGCGATGGTGTGTGGGTCACAAGTAAGACTGCGGATGGTCGGCATCTCGATCTCGGGCCTATGCGCGTGTAGAAACCGTTGGTCGCGATCGTGAGCGATGTTAATGGGTGTATGTGCGTGTGTGTGTGTGTGTGGGAGGGTGGGGGTGGAGGTTGAATTTCGGCTAAAAATCGAAATCGTCGTCTCCGGTCGGGTGTTTTACACCGCACTACCACACCAGTGGAACTCGGCGTAATAATATGTTCGTTATATACATCGGGCGGTCGTGAGTGGTGGCTATAATACCGGGGGGTCCGGGATTCTAGGCGCGACAGACTTTGGGCATACCCCGTATACAACCGGTGGAGGCGGCGACAGGGTTGTATGCGAGTATGTGGTGGGCGGGAGAGGGGGTTGCGCGAGCGATCCGGGCGTAGTAAATGGTGGAGGTGGGGCGGGGGGGGGGTGAACTCGGTGGTGGAGGCGTGTGTACGATCCGTGACGTCGTATAGAATCCGAATGACGTCACACGGAGGCACGCGCGTGGGTCAATAACCGTCGTCGTGGACCGCCGCTGCCGCCGCCGCACACACTGGTGAGCGAGCGCCGCTCCTATTTACAAAGGTCACGGCAGTGGCGCGACCTCCGGTGAAACGAAACGAAAGAACGGGAAATTTGAGGAAAGAAAAAAAAATAATCGTAGAAAAACGCTTTTGGACGGAACGAGATAAATGAAAAAAAAAAATTCCGTCTCCGCGGCGAAAAGCACGTGAACAGTGCCCGCAAAGGACTCGCATATACATATATATATATATATATACTCGTACGTATATACTATGTACGAGCGCGAAAAATTCCGGTGCGTGTGCGCGCACTCTGCGGGACGGATTAAACGACTTTACGGAAACTCTCTCACCGCCCCGGCCGAGTGTTGCCCACCCCCACCCACCCCATTCTCGTAACAACCCCTCCACGAGTGTAACGGGCGCTATTGATCTGCGTGAAACCCACTCACCCCTTCGCCGCCACCACCACCACCCCCTCAAATATCGCCCCTTAACGTCCTGCTGCCACCACTTAATAGGTTGTTTCAAACGAACGGCGTGTTGAGACTACGATTCGGCAGCGATGCGGCGGCGGCGGCGGCAGTAAGTGACAGTGCGTGTTCTGTATGTATATTAAATATATGTGCCAGCAGATCAATTTTCACGGAAAACGCATGAATGGGAAAACCTCGACGGCGTCACGGCACAATGATAATAATAATATATATAGTTTTGGTCACGAGAAAGGGAATTTATTATTAAATATTCATTTTTGTATAGTCTTTGACCCCGAACCGTCGAGTGCGTATTAAACTGAGTGCCGCGACAAAATAATATTTCACAATCGCGATCTATGTTACATAATATGCATATATATGAATGGCTGGGTGGGTGGTAATATCGTTGGCACCGTGAAATCCAACGGATAATCGTATTTATTATGTATAGCGTTTTCTAGTATGCGTGACACAGGTGGCCGTCCGTTGAGGTGCATGATATATTATTATTATTACTATTATGGGAGGACGACGTCGATCCATATTGTATATGACGCGTATATTATGATCGCGATGCGTGCAGCTGCTGTGGTACATACTCATGCCCGGGCTTAGCCACGGCTGGGGTGGAAAAAACGTTTTGGTTGGTGGAAAAGAGGGGGGTTAACCTGGTTTGAGAACCGCGTAGTGATGCGTATTACCGCGGCAACCACCCACCGAAAGCAAGATAAGTCATTTTTAATCGTTTTATATGTTTTTTTCCCCCCGTCAAATGCAACCGGTTAAGTCGGTCATGACGATATTATTATTACGATATGGTTCAGTCTGCACAGTGTCAGCGGGAAAACGCTTAAATTAAACTATCGAAAGGTAGCATTATATAAAGGTAGGTATCATGACATAGTCTCATTATTCTTTTATAATCGTTAAACGTCTTGAATCGATTTGTCCGAACTTGATCATTTCAAAAGAATACTTTCAGAAAATCTTTTTAAAAATATGATATTCTTTTTTTTTTGATGCACATAAGATTATCTACGTGGTGATATATTATTATGAGTAACTATATATAATAATATTATTTTGTTTTCGATTATCATTTAAACACGATCGTTGCTGTCAAATCGATTTGACTTCTCGTGACATCCACTTCATATAGGTAGTAAAATATTGAGTAAATTATTACTGATTTTACTATTGATTTTTGTGGTTATAATTTGCATTGGATTATGACTTTTCAATAGTAATTTGTTACTCATAGAATATTAATTGTGCCATATGAGTAATTAAACGGTTGTCGGTAAACAAATTGAAACCAATGTAAATAAAACAGTGTGCTGTGTACACATTGACTTCAGTCTGTATAGTAATATCATAAGTATTCTACAGTTAATGATATTGTTTTATTAGTAAAATATTACATTATTACACCTCCCATCAACATTTCATAGTACCTGCTCGTTATGACGTGATCGGTGACCCGTAAACACAAAATTCATATGATTAGAATATTATCAATTAATTATAATATTATTATGAGCCCAGAAGAAACTTTTCTTTTCGCTAATCGGAAAACAATTTATTGTTGTGGCGTTTTCGTTAACGACAACAACACCGCGTATTATTTACACTAATGTAATCGGTAGCCCACCCATTATGATGAGTTCCGTTTGTCGACGAGTCTGTTTGTTTGAATTTTTATTAATACGCCAGTTGTTAGTACGTAGAATTTATTATAACCGCAAAAATGAATTATTCAAACTTACATCAAATATTTATTCAACGGTGAAATATGTACACAAGCTCGTGTTAATTATATCTTGCGCAAGTGTTTCTATTATTATGTCTGAAACACAATAATATTATAGTATTGTATCGAAAATTAAAATTTTAATTCTGTTCATTTTAAGCAAAATAGTTGCGTTCGATTAAGAATTAATACATTTCCACTAACTAATAATAATTGTTAACGAATTATTGGTTGTTGCTGAACAGACATGTTTCGAAAACGTTTTTAGAATCTACAAACTTTACCCGCTAGAAGACTCACGATGTAGTCGTCTCAATTAATTTGAAACAAAATATTTCTCATTATCGAAATATTACAATATTATTGTGACCAATTCTTTTCTGTAGTAAAATGTTCGTAGAAATTACGTGCACATGAAATAATAATAATAAATGTGACGAATAAAGCCGATTTATTTTTGATCTATAACACAGAATAGTTACTTTATGTGATACCGAATTTCTGATCGTGAGAATTATCTTATTTTAATGATACCGAGAAATAATAAAAACACCAAAATAAGAACTTATGGTAATTAAAAATCTACTTCTAAAAACTGTCAATCATTTTGTATCCGTTTTGGATTAAAGTTCGTCATAATGATTGACGAGCATTGCTATGGTTTCCTGAATAATTATTTTTCATTTCGCAGCCACTTTCTATAGGTACTTATACATAATAACATTGAAGCTGCAACTTATTTTCCAACATGCCTTTTTTTTCTTCTAGCGACAAGCTCCAACAACAATTGTTATTTCTAAGTACCGTATAAAAGTTTATCGGTCGTTAGCCTGCAGTTACGATTCTCCGCCACTTAAGTGGATTAATCAATTCCAGGTGGGTTACAGGTGACGCTCGCCAACTTTTTTTTCTTTTCTGTAGTATTGGAGAGTCTCACGTTATGTCCGTTAACAATTCGGTCGATACGAGCCTTTCTATCACATAACATTGTTTTTCATCGAAGAAAAACGTCTTTTCGTCATGTCATACATTAATGATTCGTTGCATAAAATAATTTTTACAGCACGAATAAGAACGACTAATAGTAAAATCATTAATAGTAGATATTTATTTTGTTTAAAAAAAAAGCTCGAATATATTGAACTATTACAAATAGATAATTAATAAGTACAAATGTACTATATAATAAATTAAAAGCTAATGGCGTGATTTAAATCAGACAATAGGATTTGTATAAAAACTGTTATGTTTTGTAAGGTGAGAATTTTACATGCTGTGGACTTCCATACGTACGCCAAATCGATTCTTATCATTATTTACTTCAGTGACGGTGTCAGCTAAGGCATAATATTGCCCTCTGTGGCATATTTATTATTATTATCATACTACAGTTGACACATATATTTTTTCCATTTCTGCATAGAAAGTCTTGCCATAATATGGTCGTTATTTACTCAGTCGATACGCGCCTTGCTATCACAGAATATTGTTTTTCGCAGAAAAGATACTACTTCTGGTAATGTGTTCCAGTGAAAATTTATAGCATATAATAATTTAAAAATATGTAGGAGGTGGATGAAGCAAATCCATCAAAATTTCTGATAAAATGTTTACTTCACTGTGAAAACGTTCGTATAGCTATTACAATTAAATTATAATATTACATATGAAAGAAGTCCAGTTGAATTTTTATTTAAAACTTACTATAATTTTTAATATTATTTTTAGAGTCAAAGACGTAATTTAGCTGAGGCAATATGATTTGTACAAAAAATTTTTGTATTTTTTAAGTTATACAACCTACATGACGTCGATTTTTTTACGTTTACCAATAGATCCTTATCATTATTTATTTCAGTGACGTCGGTGGACAAGGAATAATATTGTGCTCTGCAACCGATCTATTATTATTATCATACTTCTCCATTGTGTGCTTTGGTAGTAAATGAAGAGGATATCATTTCCATATTCCGAAATCCGTCGTGATCAATCATTCTTATAATTATTTTGGAGGCATTTACTGCCGCCGTACTTCCCCGGGATTGTTTGGTTGTTTTGCAGTACCCACAAATGTTATTGCTGTACACGTATAGACATCCATTGTTTACAAATTACAATATTGTTATTATGTTCACACGTACCTATCTAAAATCTACATATTATTATATAGAAACCAAACTCTGGTTTATCGTACCTAATATCGGTTAGTACGACAAGATCGGTTAGTCTAACTGAAATTTATGACCAATAACGTACTTACGGTTATCGTATATTATTATACAACATAATACTATTATCATTAATTATCATGGTCGCACTGATATCACTTAAACTGTTACATGGTTGACTAAGTAATGAATTATTAGTGGGATTACGGCCGAAAAAAACAATACATTTTTTGCTGCTAATTGTTTATAATTTAATGTGTAAATAAAAAATATTAAAATATACTTAATTTATTATTATACAATATGATTGCAATATTTTGAATACAATACTTCATAAACACATATTATGTCAACACACAAGTCTTTAGATAGTGCTAAAAAATGTAATATATGATAATATATTATATATAATACCATATTACGATTTTTCAAAACCACTCAGAAATTGTACAAGAGGATTAAAGTTTCAAGTATATTACAATATGGACCACCACTTACGAGTGCATATTTCATGGTGAAAACGTCAAAAAAATAATAAATTGTTATAATATTCAAAACTTTATACAAGCTAAGTTAGTTTTAAAACTATTTTCAAAAATATTTAATTCTATTTGGTATACAATAATAATTACCACTGAAATTAAATAATAAATTCCACATTAGATTCTCGTAACACGGCGCAACGTGTAGGCAATTCAGGTGCACGAATGCGTGGAGTAACGCCGCCACGATCAGTATAATAATATTTATATCACAATAATAAATCTAACATTATTATTATTATTATTATTGTTTTATCCATGACCGTGTAAATGTGCCAAGACTGACTGAGAGCTCTTACGGGAATACAGTCGTGGACGTCGCAAAACCGTTTTCAGCCAAACGTCGCTGATTTTATATTGTTATTCTGTTCGAAAATTATCATACGACATTATAATAATACTATTATATTATGTGGCTGATGTATTGTGTTGTTTACCACACACTCTACGGTGTTTATATATTATTATTCATTTCAGAGAGTTTCCCGCCTCATCAGATACAAGTGTCGCCATAATATCATAATATTATTAATACAACGATAGACTCTAGTGGCTCAATAAAGATGCGTCGGTTTCTAGATTACGCGGTCCTTCGGCGATATCATCATTAATCATCGTTATTACCGCCAAAGCATTTTTTTTTTCAGATCAATACAACAAAGGTATAGTTGACTCATTATGTGCAACACAAGTGATTCTATAGTGGGTGTATTATGCAACGGGGAAATGTTTGAAAATAATATTGATTAGGACCATTCGTTGTAGCTATAACGTCACGATTACCATATTATTATCTAATAAATAATGATTTGCGATTAAGTATGTGTAATGAAAATATCGAAGATATCAACGGAAAATGTGGTTATTCAACTCTCTGACGTTCTGTATTTGCTTTGTAATGGGCCAACCCCATTATTTTCTATACCGAGCACACTGCTCGAAGATACCAAATACGATTCAAATCATTAATTTCTTGATTTCTAAATGTCTAACCTCTCAGTATAAGCGTTATAGATCAAGTCGTTGTAATAATATGAGCAAAGACATATCAATGACGTCATAGTGCAGTCGTATAACGACAGTTTCACCCAACCTAATGACGTATATATTCTTAAATGACCTATGATAATGTGTGTTTTATGTTAAACGACTATCGCATAAACAATAAATTATATTCGCATCGCATGGATTGTATAACATTATATAATACGCGAATGTGAGCGCAAAACTATAATACTATAGGAAATCGTACACCATCGCCTGTCGAAAATTTTCGTTTGAAACACACGATTTTCATTTCTTATTTTTTGTTGTTTATGTTGTTGTTGATATTTGTACTCGCATATATTTTTGTACTTGTTTGTTTTCCGCTTTGTATCTGGTAATCTTTTCGATGTGTGACGTTAAAAGTAGGTTGACTTCAAATCGAAAACAAACAGATTATCAACACGCACCCCAAGATAATATCTTGTATCATATTATTGAAACAATTTTTATACATTATGTATTTAATTGCAGTTCTATGTCACACTTTAGATCACTAATTTTTTATGGCTATTTTTTTATACGACATCAGTAGAACCTCAGGCGAAACATTCAGGAAATACGTTTGGTAGTATACGTCTGTGTATTGCGGTATCATAATAGTTTTAATTAAAATTATTTTATAGAACAGAGTACTGAGAAAATTCCGTATACGTTATGTTAGCTGTAAACTGTCTTTTTCTAAGTATATACTATCAAATATATATCACTATTATTTCATGAATATTGTCTTGTTCTTTTATGTCTTAAAAGTTAAACAATTTCCTTTACTAGTTCAAAAGAGACTTCAAGCTTATTTTGGGTTTAGTATTGCCTGCTAGTCTCTATTAAAATATATCAAGTACAATAGGTTATCCGTCTCTCTCTTTTTTTTTTTAAAGATTTCAAAATTCTATTTTTATTCACCGGATACGTATTTTTTTCTGTGCACACCATTAACTATGACACTAATGAACTCTTATTAGGATCTAGACTAAGAATAATGCAAATGAATAACGTAGAACCTCTTTTATGTTATTTTTAATATTGTGACTACCTACTGAATTATTTTATGTGTTTTATTTCTTTCTTTGTATTATTTTAAAATACGTTTTTTTATTATATTATTGTAATCGTTTACCACTGGGCAATCTGATAGTACATAATGTAACAAAAAAAAATTTAAAAAAATACGTATTCATTAATTAATATATTTGAAATGGAACCGAACTAGACATGACTTGATTTTTCCGAATAGAGATGTTTATGTTCGTTCTATATTTCCGATAAGTCCCGAGACCTACACTTTCCTTAGTACATATGCCGATAACACACTAATTTCAGCGTCACACAAGGATTCCGCTACTGCTTGTTGAATGATCAAAAGTCACCCTTAATATGATCAAACTATGGACAAAGCGGTGGAAAATAAAAATAAATGAAAATAAGTCTACTCATGTAACTTTTACAATGCATAAATCTGTTTGCCCTCCTGTCACTTTTAACAACAAAGTAATTCCCTCGTCAGACGAAGTAAAGTACCTAGGGTTAATATTCGACAAACGCCTTAACTGGAGCTAGCATCTTAAACAAAAACGTAAATTAGTGAACTCTAGACTGCTTCTTCTGAGACCTCTATTAATATCAAAACTTTCTCTAGCCAACAAACTTCCAATATACAAATCAATAATTCGTCCGGCTTGGCTTGATGGCATCCAACTATGAGGGCCAGCAAAACCATCTAACATTAAAACCTTGCAAACATTCAAATCCATATGTCTACGCCTAATAACCGCTGTCCCTTAATACGTTACCAACAAAAACCTCCACAGAGACCTTTATATTACTAGAGACCTACTCCTTTGGTCTCTATAGTTTGTGACAAATATTGTTTTTTGTTTAATATCTTATAAAAAATGTATTCATTCTAACATATTATTACTATATTCAACTACATAATATATTGCAGTCCGTATTAAACGTCAAATAATATGCAAAAACATGTATTGATATCGAACATTTTGTAAAGTCACAGAACTAATTTATATAGTCATATTGCTTAGCATAAAGCCTAATGAACCAAAAACCAAACAAATTGTTGAAAAAAAACCCTCTAGTGCAAAAAAAAATGTTGAGCCCTACGCGTATCATACATACCTATTATGATATTTTCAATTGTGTATGATAATATACAAATACAGCACGTTCAAAGCCCTCGTGAACACTTACACGTACGAAGTATTACTGTAACGTATTTCAGTCTGTGGTTTCCACGAATTTATTATATTATGCCACTAGTTATAATATTAACAGTGCGGTTGCATTGTATAACTATAGTAATAATCACAAGTGACCGTACACTCGTGACCACGTCGTGTACAGTCTTCGGTGCATTAAATTATACGTTGAAAACGGATCCATATTGACTGTATAATATTTGTTCGATATTTTATCGTCCTGCTAAAATACGACCACAACGATTCAATATTTTTTGAGTTTAACTTGTGATTAGATGTGATATTATATTTGTGTCAAAAGTCTGTTTATACTACGACGAAAAAGTGCGAAACTACCGTAAATCATATCAATAGATATTATGCTCATGATCAGACATAAAACCAAAACCAAATATTGTATTGTTATTAAATTTTGTTTTTCGCGTAATTTTAAAATTGTTGCGGCCAATGCAAGTGGAAATGTTGCCACTCACAATAATATGGGTAGAGTATAAAATATTTGCGTTAAATAGAACAAACAAGTTTACTCATGAAGTTATTTTCTCAATTTTTCTCAAGTTATTTTTCCAATATTTAGGGCAAATAGCCCGGCTAGGGTAAAAATAAATTGAATCTAATATTACACAACAATGCACATAGACCTATACACTATTTAGTTCTTGTTGTATATAATTAATAGAAAGTTACCTAGACTTTTTTTATGCTATTGCTACCTGGTTAAATATATAAAGTAACAAATTCAACGAAGCATAAAATATGATTTTATGCAGCAAACTATGGAATTTCAACTTGTTGCATAAATAAATTAATGTTGTTTTTATTTTTTTAGAGTGAAAACGTAGTGCAGCACAATTATTACTGCGATCATAGCGTACATTTTTTTTTTTTTTTTTAAGTAATAATTAAGTCATGCTGATTTGAATGAAAATAAATATTATATAATCACCCGTTTCATAAAGTGTTTTATTAAAAAATATTAATTATGTTTCATTAAAATAATTAAAAATTTTATTTGAAAATTCTATGATATGGTTTTTAAAACATTAAATTAAATATTTATACCTAGAATTATTTTAAAAATATTTACTTCATCGCTGTTTAAAGTAAGACATGTATTATTTTATAAATTTAATTCCAAAAAAGTTTCATCAGCGTATATTCGTTTTCACTGCAGGCTAATATTTTTGCAACATGTTCTTCTTTGAATTTTTTCTTATGTCTCTTGCTAGCAATATTTTCAAACTAGTCAAAATCACCCATTTCTGAATGTACAATAACAATGTTTTTGAAAAATAGCAGTCATACAAATGATTACTCAGCTATAAACGGAATTGCCATGTTATTTATTTTATAGTAGGTTATACGAAAACTGACTTCCATCCCAACCTTATGGCTTATAGTACCTATCATATACGTCACAGTTATTATTATAACCACTCGTTTACACTAAGAATTTCACCGTACGAATAAAATGACAAGATATGTTCGTTTCGTTCGGTTGATCCATACGAAAAATAAACTTACAAAAGTCAATCGTACATACGATAAGTTTTTCCAACGAAAGAATTGGAATTTCATGCGAAAATGTCAATATTTTTTAGTATACGATCTATATTCGTATGTCGTACGATATATACCTCCAAGTCGTCCATGCAATTTAATCAAAATTTCCAAAAATCACATAAACTCATAGAACGCCAGCGCGTTGACACATTCACTAATAATAATTTAACAAACCATGACATAGATAATATTATGAAACAAAAACAAATGAATAACATAATTATTTACTGGAACAGTCTAACTCAATATTTCCATTAGTTTCATTGTATGATAAATTAAAATTCTTAAATTTAGCCAAAGGTTGAAAAGAAATTACTGTCTCATTTTTTTTTAAATAGCTTACACAGTTATACACTAAATAGTCTATAGAAATATGTTTAATCGTTTTCTAAAAATAAAAATGATAAATATCACAAAAACGATTTAATATGATCGAAATACAACCGTACAATTTTGTGAAATCGTTTGTATATAGGTGTTTGTAATAATATACAATAAATAATAAGTACCTATTATACACGAGAGCATAATGTTTTATGTATTAAATTATATTGTTAAAATATTACACACAACACGCGTTAATGGTTTAAAACGTTTGAAAATAAAATAAATATTTATAGCATATAAATAAATATTTGGTCTTTCTAAAAATAATATCCAAATACTAAATTGCTTAAACGATATAATCATAGTAATAGAATAATAAATGGATCGTAAAATGTCAAAGCATGCAATGCAGATCTCAAAAGTCTGGAAAAATAATATTGTAACCGCAAAGGTGAAGGCGAGTACAACGTTAAATGATTATAATTCGAAAGCCCCGAGGTAGATCGAAAGGCAATAATTAGAATTTTTGTACTGCTCGAATAAGACGATATATCGAACCACTGTGGTGTATGTATATATATTATTGTAATCGGTGAGATCGCGGTGCATAATTATTATAATTGCTTTTCATTTTCTATTGATTTGATTTGTGAAACGTGCAATAATTACGGATTCTGGTCGTTGTTGTTTCGTTTCGCTTTTCTCCCCGCTTCTATTAATCATTAAAAGGAAAAATGTTTATGTAAACGGTATTTGTACGACACGACCGCCAAACGTATTGTTTTTAATTAAATGGAATTAATCAAAAGTTAAATTAAAGTAATGCGATTATGGGCAAAATATCCGTGAAACTTTTATAATCTCGTCAAAGGCGTTTAATGAAAAGCACGTGACTCGGGCAGAGACTGGGTGAAAGTGAATGGTGCCGTTATCGTGAGAAAAGAAAAATGACCATCTAGAACGATAGGTACTATAATAATAAAATGTAGCATACATTATTTCAACACGAGAAACGAACGACGGAGGTAGCGCATTGTCAGGTAAGGGCCAAACACTGAGGAAAACGTTATCGCACGATCATTAGGTTTTTAGATTTTATTTTATCTGTATGGTCGTTTCTGAATTACATAATATTATACTGTACAAAATAATGTGTGACGAAAATAATTATAATTATTTATGGTGATAAAAAAAAAAAAATACGATAAATAAGAATATTTTATTGTACACACTTTAAAATCGTTTATTTTGCGCACAAACTTGATTATTATAAAATTGAATATTTGTTAATAGTATTATTATCGTGATGGTTTAATATTTGAAACATTTTCCCGAAAATCTATTTCTATGTAGTTAGTAAAATATAGTGTACAATTTATATTTAAGATAATTATAATCGCAATATGTGTGCAACGATATATTATCATTATTCGCTTGTAGAAAATATAATATGACCATCGAATGCTGAAAACATATACCTACTTTGATAAAACTTGAAGATTTTAATTATATATTTTTCAATTGAACTGCTAATGTCAAAATTTAAATCACAAACACTATATAGCACATAATACTATAGGTATGTTATTGTTATTGGATTTGGTCCAAGTTAAATTAAAAGTTAATATTGTAAATTTGTTACGTATATTAAGATTTAAGACATTTGGAAATAATTTATTTCATAGGTACTATGGTACTAAAATATTAGCAGGTAAAATTTATTTTTAACGTAACAAAAAAAACACTTTTTCTGACATTTTCGGAAATGATATAATTGTTTTGACAAGAATTTATTACGCTATTGAAATTCAATTGAAATGTATACTGCAGTTCTGTAAGAGACAAACGTAAATAACATTGTACATCACGATGTCAACTACGTCTGGAGGATTTAACACAATTTGCCCGACCAATCACCCAACACGCCGTTGGCCATCGGATCGCAAATTATATAAATCACATATTTCGTTCGAACAGACCTCACGTACCTATGTCGATTAATCGTCGTCTGTATATCTAATACCGCCCGATCGTATTACAATCGTTCGCTCGGCCGTGAAACTAAAACCGTGACGTAATCTGATGTGGCCGGGTGATTTTTGACAAATACACTCGTCTAATTACACTGTGATGGTAAAACGTGAATAATATTACAACAATAATAATATAATGCGTATAACCAAGGCTGAGCAAGTTAACTAATTATTTTAACTCGTTAAGTTAAGTTTATACAGAAAAATGTAAGTTAAGTTAAAAGTTAAAAGTTAGTTTTCTTATTTATTTAACTCGTTAAAAGTTAAGAGTTAATTTGAAAAAAGTAACTTTACTTAGTTAAAAATAAGTTAATTTTCTTTTTTCATGTACAATAAATTATCATACATTTTTATCAAAGCTTAAAAAATAACACAATATAATGGAACTATGGAAGTCTAACTATTTTCAATAAACATATGTAATTGTATTAATTGCAGTAGGTACTTAGTAAGTACTACTTACATATTTCAATCAATTATAAAATCTAACAAAACAAATAAATTATTTCAATGTATTTTTTTTACCTACACGTTTTCCAAAATGATGGCTTAACTTAAAACTTTTTTTTCTTGTTAATACCCATTAAATTTGTAAATTGTAACTATTAAATTTGTTATTAGGATTTAATTAAATAAATCACACATATATATTGGATACAAATAAATTTATAATGTTAATTAATAATTATCATTATTCAATAAAATAGTTATTGAACTTTAACAATAATGCCATTTCAAAATTCTTATCAGACATAGAACCCCTTCTCCTACTATAAAGCTGTCCACCCGCACTAAATAGGCGTTCAACGTGAGCCGATGACGGTACTGCAGTATTGTACTCAATGTATAGTGATTTTAATGATGCTGGGAAATCATTCGGAGATATTATGTTAGGGCTTAATAAATAATCAGATACTATTTTTTGTGAATCATTAATATTCTGAGATTCATGCAGGTCATCTTCAAAAAGCAAAAAATCATCATCCTCCGAGTCAGTTGCATTTTGATGTGACAAATCATTTTTACTCAAAGATTCAATAATAGATATAATATTATATGTAAAAATATAATAAAATTAGCACATGTTAAACTATGCGCACCACAGGTCACAGGAAGCAATACTAACAAAATGTTGTGAACAAATAATAATTTTTGAAGACACGACAAATTAGTTGCTTAATAGTTAATATGTTTAAATCATTCTGGGAATTCCACCTATTACGGCCTGTAGGATATAAATGGGTACTAACAGGTAGACTATTAATCATTACCAATTTATAAATATAAAATAATATTAATAATAATCGACCTACTATGTGGCTAGTTTGTTCATTTATTTATAGTATCTAAATACATTAGACCATTGGGTTTAAATTTAATTATTTGCTCTGCAGGCCAAGTTATCCATGTACTTGTAATTTATGTGAAATTAAATATAACAACTATTAAATTAGTAAGAGTATATTATCTCTGTATACAAGGAAGTTAAATAATTTGTTTTTCTTTTCTCAAAATAATGATTACCCCTATTATGGTCCTATAACATTTTTGTTTTATAATAATATATTATATACATATTTTCTGCGAATAAGCAGAATAAAATAAAATATTATTATTATTACTCGTAAATCGTTTCCCAAATTTTATATAGGTAGATAGTTGTACTTATACACGTTATTCTAATATCTATTGAAATTTCAAATATAGAAATAATGCAAAACACTCACATTCATATCGTAAAGTATTTGGTTATTCCCACAATTATTACTTTTATATATATAATATCAATAAGTCATAAAAATCAAAATATAATTTTAAATATATGAAATTTATATTAGGGACAAATTAATAAATTAACTCGTTAAGTTAGAAGTTGTTTAAAAAAAAAAGAAACTCGTTAAGCTGGAAGTTACTTTTGAAAATAAAAGTAACTCGTTAAATAACTTAGTTAAAAGTAACTTAACTTTTTAACTTAACTTTAACTTTTTAACTCGTTAATGCCCAGCCTTGCGTATAACACCGTAGACGCCACGAGAAATAATAACAAATTTCTTTAACTACGCATTACGCGACAAAACGCACGAGATCGATCTGGTGGTCGCATTTGAATAGAGTTTATACAAAGTGATATTTTGTTTGCCTGCTTGGGAAACCATAGACACATTGATATGTCTACGTGGGGAACACTACGAATTTTCGTATTAAGCGTTTGAGAGCGCAGCAGAATTCAAAATGGTATGTTTTTTCTTTGCTTAAAAGACCTATTTTGATTTCAACAATCGATCTGACGATTTGAAGTTATTATGAGCAATAAAGGTTTTAAAAGTTACTAGTTGCCTCACCCGCACTCTCCGTCTTACACACTTACGACATACACTAAACGCGTTTACGAAGTATGAGTAAGACTCTCTCAATTTCGATTCTAGTGTAAAAATACCTACAGCCAAATTGTTAATTGTGATTTGTGATAATATTTCCGCAGTCAAAGCGGGGTGTTTTTAAAAATATTAAAATTTTGAAAAGTTAAAAATCATTTAAAATTTTTGAAATTTTCACTATTATTAAACGATATAAGTAATGAACAATATATTGGAAATCAAGGAATAACCCCCCCCCCCCCGTCTTGTCTTTGAAAATATTATCACAATTTAATTTTGTAATAGGTATTTTTACTCAAGCACCAAAATTTAGTGTGTCCTACTGAGACTGAGTAAACGTGTTAGTCGTACGTGCGTAAGACGGATAAAACACATGCGGGTGAAGCGTGCGTCCTCCCTCTTAAGGCTTCTCGTACTGCGTTCAAAAGATGATCCTATACAAATAAATTTTAAACAAATTTGAAACTACACGGCCAATACAAATTTTATGTCTTAACGATTATATAAAAAAAAATGTACGTACATTTATAAGTTCACGAGATATGAACTAAAACTAAATAGCATCATCGGATCGGTAGGTATGTGTACGACTGAATGGTAATTAATATTTTTTTTAGCCCAGTGGCTCCTAAAATTTGCACAGCGGAGCATTAGGGACATCCCGAGCATATTCTAAGAGCGTCGCGGTCTAAGTATAAATGCAAGGAATTTGTTTTCAACAATTATTAACTATTTACATATATTTATATATATAAAAATGAATAGTTATTAATGAGTATTTTTTTTCTATTCATCAATAGTATTCACAGAATGGCAACGAGGGAAAAAAAGTTTTGGGAACCACTGATTTAGCTTATTTTATTATGTTCAATATTTTGACTAAATAGAACACCAAATACGAGTAGACGATGCGTTTTAAAAAAAAATTCCCTAGACGTTGTCTGTTTTTTGCGATGAAATGACCATTCTGAATACATCGCCGCCTCCCGGGCCCTTTACATTTCACAATAACTGTATTCACCGGATTCCTTCTACACACGTTTTTCTCTCTGCACACTCTGTCTCGGCGACATTTCTCACGACAAGTCTGCTGGAAAAGCACCGTTTCGAAAACGTGGTGGGCTGCACGCACACGACATAAGAGTGGGGTCGAAACGTGGTGAACGGGACATGGTCCCGGAGGTGACTTTCACTTTCACGTGAAAACGGTAACACCGATGATGTATGCGTGCGCGTACGTCAGTGGTGCGCTTAAGTGCGTGCGCGTGGTAAACGCGTAATAATTCAGTCTTGACCTATATATATTATATATCATGTATTATATACCTATATGATCGCCATGACCACCGGCGACGAGGTCGTCGAGTGTACAGGGTAGCTAAACTCCATTTACACCTCCAACAACGGTCACCGGGAGCTGATTATCCTTTTTAAAAGTGAAAGAAGTAAATTTCGTTTTTCGTTTTCACTTCGGAAACTTTATTCGCCGGAGACCTGATGTTTTATTACAATATTATATTTAAATCATATTCGTCCATATTTTGCCTATCCGTTCGACTGCGCTCGTCTCCTCTAAACTCGATCGCACATAACCTAAATTCGTGTTGTGTACATATTATATAATTCGCGTAAACGTTAGAATCTATCGATAAAATCTCGGTGGTCCCCGAGAGCGCTACACGAGCATGTTACCACATTAAGCGACTAAATTATCGTCGGGCGAAAACGCATTCACGTCAAACCGTAATTAAATTCTCTGATTCGTAGATAAGAAGCGCGAGTGCAAAAAATATTTATAAACTATAATAATATTATATCGTGTGTGTGTGTTTTGTGCTCTTGCACGCTTAAATAATTATAATAGTTTGATACCATTGCGCTAACAAAACGCAAATACAATAACACGATGCGTGCTGTAAATACATTGATAATAATACACACTATTATCATACTACGTCATAATTTCATATGATAACCAACGTTAGAGTAATATTATGTGTCCATTTTTATAGTATAATATTTTGTGAAACTATAAATACCTCATTCACATGTTACATTTAAATTGATTTTGGTAGCTATAAACGAAACAAACACATTTTAGAAAAAATATTTATTCAAATATTTTTTGGCCACGTGCTTAATACTTTTTTGTGTAACGTATAGAATAATGCGATATCATATTATGACGAATAATATTCAAAGAAGAAGAATATATTATACAATTGACACTGAAAAATTGAATGGAAAAAAAATCGATATTTATAATATATTCATTATTAATAATGTCATTATTTCTCAGAATAGTGTCTAATACATTTGATTACATTTTAATACTAACAATTGAACAGTAAATACATGTTTCCATTCTATTTTTTTTTTCTAATTATTATTAATACAAGATAAAATACGGAGTTTTGAAATTCTAATTTGTTTTTAAATAATCACATTCCATTAAATTAAAATTGTTAACAATGAATCATAAAAATACAATAGTAGGTATTGAAAAAAAAAACTTAGATGTAATTCGATAAAGAAACACGGGCTATAATATTATATAATAGAATTTTATAAAAAACGTGTTTTATTTTATTATGAGTGTGATTAATGTAACACGTGTAACAATATTTATGTAATCAATCCAAATCGACATTCAAACAAGATTAATAAGATCTCGACAATGGCAAATAAGCTCGTACCAGCGGTAAACAATGATTTTTTATTAATCTACCACAACAGTATTATATTATCATATCTACACTTATAAATGTTGTTTTCAAAGGTACATAATAATAATAGCTCTCGTTTGAATCTCAATTGATGGCATACACTTATCTTTTGTAAAAGGTTTCAAGTTATGATGCTTATGAAAGATGCTTAAAGCACTTGTCCAATAAGAGATAGCGGAAAATCATCATGAATGTATATAAGCACGAAATGGACGTTCAGATAATTAAAAACGATATTATGATCAAAGATTATACTACAATTTATTATAATAATATTATTAATATACGTTGAAAAAAATATATATAAACAAAAAAATGATTGGAATAATAATATTGTATTAATATATTAATGAAAACTAGGGTTTAGTATTTAATTAAAGAAAACATTATTATTATTTTTTATTTATCTTGATGACTTCTGATAAAAACTATATGTTTATTTTTCATACAAACTCAAAATAACTTATTATAAGTCGTAGGTATGTAGTGTAATATTTTTTATTTTGTGCATGTAATATGCATATAATATTAATAGTATAAATGAATGTAACTTAAGTAACTTTACAGCATAACATTTTATCACATGAAGATTTCACAAAATAGGTAAAGTTTAGAATATATTGTACTTATTAATACGAATTCTCATCATCGATAATTATTAAAACCATTGGAGGTAAGTTAGAAATAGCTTTTATTTTGTTTTTCTGTCAAAATAAATCGTAAAAACGTCAACGGGTGCTTAAATTTTTTAATAAAGTAATAAGATCTAATCTGAGTTCTTGAATACCATGTATTTAAGAGAACAGAAAGATCGAGATGTCAAGAAAGTAGTAAAACCCACAGATATATCAAAACTTAATATACAACTTACACTTTCACAAAAAAAAAAAAAATAAATAAATAATTCATCCAAATAAAATAACAAACACACTGACTCAACTAAATTAAATTAAAAGACATAAAAAAAAAGGCCCTAATACCCCTTTCTGAACAGAAGAGATTATATACGTAATATTATCAAAAGACTTGTTTCTTGTGTCTATATATTCCACTAATTTAAACTACTAAACTAATAAAAACTACTAAACTTAAAATACTTATAAAAATAAACTTTACGCTTGATATTGGATTTTTATATTTTAAAAGTTAAACTTAGAATTCCACTTAAAAATGTATAATATGATTAGAAATAACCAAGAGCTTTAAAATAGTTGAAAATTTAATTTAGTTTTAAAATTTGTCCTTTTTTATTGGTTCACAATAATTTTTAAAACAATTCCCAAAAGTTTTTCAAAAAAAAAAAAAAAAACACCTATTGTAAGATCATAGAAAACGAACCATTCTCCGCAGAACTTGTTTTAGAATAAAATTCCTTGTTTATCGAATTTTCAGTACACGAAAAATAGTTGAATTTATTCGAAGTTCTACTATCTGCGATATATTTCCTTTATGTAGAGCTACAAAGCCTTTTAAAATAAAAATGATCTCGTCGATGTCGATATTTCACTTTATGAACTAACATAACATAGAATCCTTCCGAAAAACTCGTAATGGCACTATCACCAGAATGTCTGTGAATATATTTTACATTAGGCCCGTAAGAATAGTTGCATTCGTTAAATTTACATTAAATAATATCTTGTTGCCATTGATTTATGGTGGACGATCAATTAATTTTTATTTTTGAAGTGTATAATTTTTATAGTAAAAATCTATAAATTTTCGTTAAAAATTTGATTTAAGAAAAAAGTGCTATTTGAAAAAAAAACAAAACAAGATCAGTTGCAGACTGGAATTATAATTATTTTCAGAACGATAGCATCAACTCTGATCCACCCAACAAACTCGTACAACGAAATTGAGTAAAAATAAAAAATAAAATACTTTAAATACTGTAAATAGTTATCAGTTATAAAATAATATAGTTACACAATACTAGTATTAAATTAATAATATAAAACTATTATATTTATTTTACATTAAGTAATTAACCGCGTTGTTCAAATTGTATTTACAGACTTTTTGAAAACAATTGTTTTCATTAATTGTTTTAGTAAAATAATTATATTTAACTATGACGCGATGCTTCAGTTTTATATTATTATTTGACGTCGGCTCATAAAACTGCATTTTAATGTTACTTATCGGGTAGTTAGTTGCTATTATTATATTATGAACACTGCTTTATTATATTATATAACATCATTTTGATTAGGTTTGTTTTCTTTTAGTTATCCAAACGTACTTTCGTTATATACTGAATTATATACTCGTTATATAATATATCTATGCGTTTTAATAATGAAGACCAATTTAATGATATACTACTAACTATCAGACATTTTGTTTAAAAAAATGTAATACTTTATTTTTTTTGTGTGTGCTTATCGTACCACACATAATATAATTATCATGAGGCATGCTTGACTTGCACACTACACACTAAAAAATAATAAGAACACAAAACAATATCAGTCTCGTCACAATAATAATTATTTATTATTACTGTTATTATTTCAATACCTATATTCCAATCACTGAAATTAATATCATTGGTAACACGGCGCTTCAGATAGGCAATTTAGCTACACACCTGCTGTGTCGGCTTTTTATCCAATATCTCATAGGTAGTACGATTTGTGAAAACATACGGAAGTGCTTGCAAAATAAGTGACTAGTGACTACTCATACTCATAATAATTATAGCTAAGGTGAAACAAGGTTCCACACATCTGAAGTTTAAATATAAATAACAACCGTAATTTTTTGAAATATTATTATTTAATGAAATTCAAAGAATTATATTCTGTAAAAATATGAAATAAACAATATAATAAATTTTATGTTGGAAATATAAGGAAAAATATAGTTCTACTTAAAAACGCGTGTATTATTATTTAATTATTTATTTGATGCAAGAAAAAAAATGTTTGAAATAATAATTATTAAAAAAATAAGCATTTAAGTTTATAAGGTTATATTTTAATAGTACGAATGTCTTTGAAGATTATATTTTATAGTTTCAAGTATTATACTAAGAAAAATATTGAAAACCTTTGCGGATTTTTAACTAATAATATCAATAATATAAATCATTTGTATCAGATCGTATCGGATTGTATCGTGTATAATGTACAGTAAAACACAAACATGTTTGAAGTCCAGTTCACTTGCGAGCGAGGACTTGCGGTCTTCATTGAAATTAAATAATATACTAGACGCATTGTGGTTCTGTACAAACATTTTTGGTTAGTTTCACCACCCCTTGTCGTCACCGTTGTAATTGCAATTGTTATTTTTTATCATTACTACTATTATCATCGTAAATGGAGTGTAATTTCGAGGTCTACGTCACCGCGCTCTTCTGGATTCTTTCAATCGTAAATACCAACATCATATCGATACCATAGTCATCACCATCATCCTCATAATTATTGTGGTATATTACTATATTATATAGGTAACCGTACAAACAGGACCGCACTCTAGGTTTAATTAAAACCATCCGCTGGTCCTTAGCAAAAATTAAACCCATCAGGTGCGTTTATGACCAATATTTAACTGTGTTATGTACTGAATTATTATGCTGGGCCTAAAAGTGAGTTCGTCAAGTGGTTATGATATTATTTACGACGTGCAATTTATTATTTTCGCATTATTTTTATTGGTTGAACAAGAAATTAACTAGATAGTAAAACCGATATTGTTTCAATTATTTTTTAATGTGTATTCCGCATAATATGTGTGGCATATTATTTAGAATTTTGTCAATTTTTATCGAATATTTTAGATTTTTTAAGCAAAAAAAATCAAATCAATTTTCATTGCTATCCAAAAAAATTATTTTATTGTACCTTTTCTGACATAAATAAATTCCTAATGCTTTTATAAATGTTTATTTTAAAAATTGTTTGTGGTAATTGCCTTTTATTATTAGATATTATAAAACAACATATCGATGATGTCTCCTCATTGAATCGATTGTACATTTTATTAATTGTTATTAATTTGTAAATTATAAAAATATTATATAATTCTGGTAAATGTCTCATACGATGTTAGTAAAAATAGATGAAATTCGTTTTCCCTTAACAGTAACGTACTCGTTTTTTAAAATAAATTTATATTATCGTTTTTATCTATACAATTCGAAAATTAAATAATAATCGTTCGATTTTGCAATTAATATAAAACAATATTCAAACGAAACGAATGTGTTAAATATTGGTTCTAATTTATTTATAAATTATTACAATTGGTAAGTATTTACTGTATATGAAACGTAGTTGATACATTATTCTCTCACGAAGTGGTGGATGATGATAGAGATGTAGAAATATCTATATTATATTTTTAAAAATTTACATACAACAATGATTCGTTTACGTACCTACTTATTCCAATCCAACTGGAACTACATGGACAATATACAGATACATTAAATATTTAAGAATTCAAAAACAGAAAGAACATGGGCTCGGAGCTAATTTTTTATCGGACTCACGGAGAAAAAACAAACAGCCACTCAAATGTTCATGGAGTGACGAATACGAGGAATCCAAAGACGTGAAAACAGATAAGGTTCGACAGAGACAAAAGTTTCCGTTAGAATATCAGCACGCGCAGCCCTAGGATTAATCGTGTCAAATTTTGAAACCGTTCCGAATCCTTCAATTTATTTAAATTCTTTTTAACAACCTTCACAATAAATAAAATATATTAAGATAAATTAATACTACTGCTAAATCACCTATAGCTACCTCCACCCAAAAAAAAAATAAAAAAATACCCAACACTGAGTACATGATGAACAACGTAACTAACAGCTGTTTTACCGCTATAAGGAATATTCCTAAGTTTCTAAGAATAAAAAAAAAACGTTCATTTCCGATTAAGTTATCCAGTTTCCTATAAAAAAAATAATTTTATATTAAAAATTATTTGTGTGGTCTTCGTCTAATTTTCGAGGGCCTAACCCAAATGCTAATTTTTCTAAGGTTCAGAAACCCAAGTTTCAAGCATTTTGTAGTCAAACACGTAAAGTCGCTGCTTTTATTTCATAAGCTCACCACGAGAGAGATAATAACCATTTATTTAATATAATATTAAATAAACAATTCCTAACCATATTTTAAAATTCCCTACAAACACGCCATTCTTAGAAACTATTAAATGTGATATACTATTATCCCAAATGCTTTAAACATTAATTTAATTTATTCACAGTTATTGGTTGTTAATTTGTTTACATACCAATATTGAATGACAATTGAAGAGTAAGATATGTATCAATTTTACTAAATAAATGAACATAAAAACCATAACACGAAGTTAGGTATAGAAAATCACTGTTTACAGCTTTTACCTAGTTGTTAATAAGTTTTATGTTCCAAATGATTTCACTATAAAATAATACTAACTTTGTACCGTCATAAGCAGATTATCTTTTTTTTTTTGGGGGGGAGGGGGGAAGGTATGAGACGCAAGTTTTGGTCGCAATAAAATAATAAAATTGTATTATACGAATAAAAATGATACGACATGACAGTATAAAATTGCAGTATTTTCTGCTAATATTAACGTATAATAATTATAGAATTATTATCATTATGCGGTTTATCAGGTCGTCCATCAAAATATTGTTAAACTGTAAGGCAGCGTTGTGGTAGACGGTGTCGTAATGCAGATAAATGGACCAGTAATAAATTGTACCTTCTGTTTTTTAAATTTTTTTTCTCCCGATGTAGCAGTTTAAATTCAATATATAATTAAAAAATATACATAAATAATATTATATTAAATACAATCAGATTACTCATACTTTTATTTCACTAGAAATTGAATTGAAATTGGTCTATTAAGTTTACCTACATATATTACGAGCCATTTTATTTAATGATAATGTAATATCACAAAGCATAAATTTAGTCAGTGTTTACGTGATAAGTATAGATAATAATTGAAGTAGCCAATTAATAAAAATAACATATTATAAGCATAAAATGTGTCAAATGAGCTTCATTTTTTTTAAAATTACACTTAAGGAAAAACACGTTAAAAAAAATTAGGACTTTTATTTAAGAAAAAAAAAATTGAGCCTCATTTTATTTCCATTTGACCCAATTTATAAAAATGTTCATAATATCGGTGCAGTCAGAATTAATTAAAAACAGAAAATACACCCAACACTCTGAGTAAATATAATATTAAAATTTGTGTGATATCGCAAAGAAATTGTATGCTAGTCTGCAATACTTTAATACAATTATTATGGTACGGTACTATCTACGAGTCTATGACATTTAATTATCTATTTTTCTTCCTAATTTTCAAAAGTATTATTATTTAATGGAAATAACAATATTTTTATAATATTAAAATGTAATAAACTAATTCGTATTCACCAAATATTCATGCATTTTAAGACAATTTACGATGTTCTAGTTATTAATTTCTTGTTTATTTATATTATTACCTAGGCAGTATTCGAATAAATGAGTTAATTTTACAACATAATTTTAGACTTATAACATGGTGGCATGCAGAACTATAGTTTTCGTTATAATATTATGTTAAATTACTCGAATTTAATTCATGTAATATTATATGTAAGTACATTTAAAAAGAATAAATTATAAAGTGTATACAGCTCATACACCATAATATTACAATACTTATTGCTGATTTTATCGACATCTGAAAGTTATAAAAAATTAATATTTTTGATCAAATTTTTTTATTCTTCATTATTATTATTTTATTATATAATTTATTTATTTTCTATTATTAACTACTAATTTTATCATGGTATGGCCCAAATTTAGGTAACTTATTTTTAATTAAATATTTTTATTTTTAAACTAAATTATTTTTTAACTTTTATAACTAGTCATCTATGATAATGCTTATCTCGGATAACATTTATTTGTCTAGATAAATCTCAACACGTCTTATATAATGGTGGATAACGTTAAAAATAATCGCAAGCTATATTAAACAGTCTTTTAACACCATCAATTACAGATATGTCAAGTGTAATTGTCAGAATTTCGTATATATTCGTTAATATTATGATATCATTTTTTTGGGCGGGCGATCGAAACGTTTTCCGGATACAAATCTTCACGAAAACGCCTATGAGTAAACACACGCACGTCAATTCAATCGAAAGCTTTTGCAATACAGCGACTGAGTTTTTGGTGATAAAGGAACATAAATATTTTTTTTCCTTCCCGAGATGTTTTCTAACCCTAAGTTTTCAATTTATTATTATAATACCTACATTAAATTATAATGCATAGGTATTAGGTATATCATAGACCGAAACTATTGTAATTGAATAAAAACATTGATCGTTTTCGACGATATCGTTAAATCAATTGCAAGTTAGTACCATGATTATCTAAATTTTGTTATCAGTAATTGGCAACGAATAGTTGAATAGACATTGTCTTTCTTAACTCAATTACCTAGATACATTGTAAGAATTTCACTTTTTACAATTATGATGTCGTAAATGATGACATAAAATCATGTTTATAATATGTAGGTGCTTATATCTAAATAAATTTCAATTTTTTAATTTATACTTATATTTATATTTTGTCGTTTTTATTTCTAATGTGATCTTGTTTAACTATATATCTTAACATAAATAAACTAATGATTATTTCTTAGTCACAATGACAAAAAGGATTGATCGGCTTAACATAAAATTAATCATTTGATATGTACAAATAATAATATGAATAGCATTTTTTATTAAAAAGTTTAGTTGTTGTATTGAATATTTGAATACCACACAATCACTATAATATGACGTGTATGACCCAGGTGATTATAATAATAATAATAATAATAATAATAATAATAATAATAATAATAAACTTTTTTTGACCGATTCGAGTTAATTTATTACCCTTTTACCCTATACTTTAATGTTTTAGACTAAAATATATCGATTGTTGGCTATAGCTATTAGAAGTCATAAGTTAATCAATTTATCTAGCTAAAAAAAATTGTATTCATTAACCTACCAATCACTGAAATTCACAACGATTCACATTGTGATCATAACGTGCGCATGATTGATAGTAATATTATTATCTAACGAACTTTTTATAAAATTTCTACCAATACGCGTAACTTATGATATAATTTTATTAAAATAAGATAAGATTAGTAATTAAACCAACGACGTGTGTATAGGTACTTACGTTGGGAGCTCGATCTCCGGATGATGTTTTCCAAGAACGTGTTTTGAGGGGCGACCAGACCTCGTCGGCCCCCTGGCATAATGGGTGCACCTTTGTTACCCAGGAGTAGGCTGTTAGCTATGTTTGCTCGAGTGTGTCGTTTCGGCCATATTGGCAGACAAAAATTTGAAACTGGCGCACGACGACGCGGACGATTGTCACGACAACGACGGTGACCGCGGTATCGCCGTGTATCGGATGATAACGAATTATATTCGCGTCGCGGTCTCGAACGAAAACAATAATAATAATAATACTAATAATAATAATAATAATAATAATAGTATCACATCGACCGTATATTATAACAATATTACAATATAATATTATCTAGACAATTCCGTATCGATAACACGCGATGGCGTGAGCACTTCGAACGACGAACTATCGGAGTGGACGAGGGGCGAGAGGCGCGATGACGTGTGATTCTTGTCGTACAATAACAATATCGTCGTATTGTGTGTACCGTACAGCTGCTGCAGCTATGTAGTAGCGATTATGGCGTCTGGTGTAACGGGTGTGTGGGCTCGTGGCATGGGTGTATATGAAGTTAGTGTTTGTGTGGGTGTGTGAATAGGTCGGGTGTGTGTGTGTGTGTGTGTGTCTGGGTATGTGTATGTGTGTGTGTGTGTGTGTTTGTTTGTTTGTGTGTTTGGCGAGCGATCTTGTGTGTGTATGTGTGTGTCCTCGGGACCGCAGTTCAGTTATCGTCGTCAGCCGCAATCCAAGTGTTCGCGTTTGTGTTTCTTCATAATCGACGCCGGTCGTCAGTGCGGTCGGTGGTGATGGCGTTGGAGGCGGCGACTGCAGCTGCTGCGGTATCGGTGGATCGCACGTACATCGGAAAGCCCTCCACCCCCCCGTCGATTGGTCGACGTGAACTAGGACGGCGACGACTCCTTGTGTTTTTGGACGAGGTGTTTCCCGAGCCGGTCGCGGTCGACGATTGAGCCGGAGACGGCTGTCGATGGCGACGGTGGAGACGACGATTGCAACGGTGCAGATGACGGTTTCATCTGAGCCCGGCTACCAGGTCCGGTCGGATCGTCGTCGGGCGACAGCACTGGCAGGGGGTGGCGGTAGATGAGTGCCCGCGACGGCGTTGACGACGGACAGTGTCGTCTAGTTCCTCGCGAGGTCCACAGTTGTCGTCGACGGTCGCAGCAAAAACTACGGCGGCGATGGCGGACAGCATGGACTCGGGGGGTGGTCAGGAGCCTTATTTGGGCGAGGGTTCTTGACTCAGGAGTTCCTGGAAAAAAAAACAAAAAACCCATCTGATTAGCCTCTGGAGATGAAAAAATAAAAACAACACAGAATAGGTAAACGTACCGATCGATCAATCACGAGAGAATATAAATACCTAGATCAACAATATAATATACCATGTTGCTGGTTTGACATTGATTTTACGAAGGAATAATCAATGCTCTTACACTAGTAATTTTATGTAAAAGTAGTAAGTGAAAAGAAAACTAAACAAAACGCATTTCACGCCCAAAGTAAGTTTTCGTATTTTACTATAGAGTCGTTTCAAATGTGATTGCATACTTCAAGAAGTATAAATAAACATAAGATTTGAATAATACCTTTGATTTACAACTTGATAACGACTTATAATTAAAACACGACAAACGAAACAGTCGTGATAATAATAAATAGTGATACCAAAAAATTGTAAAACGATTGTAGATAGGTACCTACCTAAAGGTATTATGAAAAAAAAATAAACGAAAAAAATATTGACTAAAATATTTAGACAAACTTTTTTGTCACGATATCACACAGATTATTATCTCCAATTTGGACCGTTGAACGATAAATGAAGGATGGTCGTCACCATATCATATACACGCATAATAATAGTATATACGTATGTGGTTTACACGCATAGCCTTTATATGGTTTTCTACACTCAAACAACACCCTTTTAATTTGTTTTTTTTTTTTTTTTTTTAATTTCAGTGCGTAGTTGTACGTGCTTTCTCGTCGATCGTAAAAATTGAAAGGGGGTCACACCCATACCCCTCCCACGTTAAAATAACGATGGACATGTTACGCTGCGTGAATACAATATACAAACTCCTAAAATATGTACAACACCATGATAATAAAATTATGTGGTAGCAGAGCTAGAAATTTGAAATGGCGAGGTGATAAAACCGTCTGCACTTGGAAAACGATAAATTAATCAATTAAAAATGTAAATTATTAAAATATTCCAAAAAATAAAAATAAATTATAATAATGATACAATATTTGTATTTAAAAATTTTTAGTTAACTAGAGAAATGAATTTATTTAATATGACCAATTCATACATTTACGTCCGCTTCTCAGTTTTTTTTTTGGCATGCCTGATTACCACATAATTTGAATTGCATGTTTAAGAATTATTTCATATTTTAATTTTATTCAGATCAACGTGGATATTATATTATATTATATTATATAATAATATGGTTGTAGTTTATATGATGGCCAATACGGTGCAAAAATAAAATAAAAAGTACTCATTGTATAAAATTAGATCAAAATATTTGTTTTTAAACATTATATGTTTGATAATTCAAATTTTTTTTTCGAAAGTGCCAAACGTTTAAAAATTATTTAGAAGCTGATAATAAAAAAAAAAAACTCATACTTATATTATTTCTAATTTAATGAATCAAATTGTTTATTATCGATTTTTAGTCCTTTATATATACAGGGTGATTTTTTTTATCGAAGAACACTCATTATTTAAAAAAGTATGAGTGTATGAGTATGAGTGTTCTTCGATAAAAAAATCACCCTGTATACTCTCTATATACATCTACTCGTTTAATATATTATGACAACGATGATTGTAAATTTTGTACTCAATATTGAAGTGAACTGTTTTCTTTTATATACCTAGGTATTAATGTTTGTGCATCACTTGATTATTTATATCTTTGGAGATATTGTTGGATTCTTGGTAAATGTTATTAAAATTTGTTTCAAACTAATGTAAGTGAAAATTGTGTATAATAAATTTCTCTTTTAAATGATGACGTCCTAATGATATTATAGTGTATCATCGGACTCGTGAAGTTCATTTATAACGCGTTCACGTGTGAATAAAATACCAAAATACCATTTTAGTGCAAGATATTAAATCTAATCGGTTATCATTCTAGCGTATTATTATTATTATTATCAAAACCAGCATAGTTTATAACACATAAAAAAGGTTACCTATACATATAATCATTTTTGAGTCAACGACAAAACACCGTGCATGCGATCGCGCGCGCGCGCGTGTGTGTGTGTGCATTTCACTTTTTGGGATAAATGAAATGGAACACACACTTGACGCTTAATAATAATAATATGTATTTACTATACCAAGCCAGTTGGGTAGTGCAGTTCACCCGCATTTATAAGAGTGGGGTGCGCGAAGAGTGCGGAGGTGAGTGTGCTCAACGCTGATAAAAGTTACCAATATAAATGCGCATGCACATAATATCATTACCTAATGTGTGTAAGCCCAATTCGTGGCGAGAAAAACATTACGTGTAGGTATAATAATATGCGTTTACCCGAGTCTCCGCGTTCTACTGATAGCGGAAAATGTCTTCAAGCAGCCGTTATAAGGTGGATGAACGGCTGTTGAACTTTCTATACGTAATTATTATTCTTATTATTTCGATCACAGTGAACCAACCTGCAGCTGCAAGTTTTAGGCGACGGGCTTCATGGTTCTATACCTCCTTCCGTCATATTTTGCACCGAAATTTTATGAGGGTATTATTATTTTAAATTCTACGCTTAATAATTTTCATTCTTGAAACGTATTCAATTATTTTTGTTGATTAGTTGACTTATAACAAATAGGAAAACAATAAACATGTAATTTTTCGATCGAAGTTATCGGTTTTGGTGACTGCATTAGTGAGTTTGAACGCATATTAAAAACTAATATACTGATATAAAAAAAATATCATGCAACTGTAGAGAGAAAATAAAAAATAATATGTCACACGTATGAAAATGTGTGAGATGTAAAAATGGTGGTCACCTAATAAAATATACTTTCATTGTTTTAATTAAATCACTTTCTACAGTTAAATGATTTTACCCATACTTATTTAATTGACGGCTATACTATGGTTTACGAATGCATGTTTTGCTCAACTACAAACGATAATAATTATTAAATAAATCTATTTAAAAAGATCTCACAATTGCATTACTGTGATGTAAATAATATTATATAAGATAAAATACTTTGATTCTTTTATAATTTGAAATTACATTTCCGTTCTACGTAGCTTGACCAGTTTTTCTTTTTGATTCTAAAATTTACTCAATGTTGAGTGCAGGTAACTATATTAGACAATACATATCTGGTCGTGGTGTGTCTAAAAACATGGACATGCGAGGTGAGAAATTTGTAGATTCATTACAGTCCATACAAGTATAGGAGGACTCCTACGCAGGTATGAAATTGCATAATAATAAATAATTTCCATTCGGAATGAAATACATAATAAACAAATCATTTATACAAAATAAAACACCCAATTTTCACGTAGTATTACTGAAAATACTAATGGTGCCGACCTGCTTAGACTTTCCCTACTTACGTCACACACCCAACGAACCTTTTGAAACTCACACCTGCATGGTTAGGTTAGGTTGCTAAACGATAACTGGTCAAAAGACTAGCGCATTGTTATTTCGTTTTGAAATAGAATGGAAATAAATTTATTTAACACATTCCACGTAGCTCACGTCTTATGGCATGGGAGAAAATCACCTAAAAGCCAATCCCATATAATATACGAAATTGAGTACTACACCAAACCTTAAAGTAAGGTATACCTGAAACCTAGTAGATAGAAACAAAACGAAGCTATTTCTCTGTAGACCGATATAACAATATTATTATATCCGGTGCAGGTGTATATAAAAATAATAACAACAACAAAAATACTGTGTAGGTACTTATACGAACCGTTCGTTAAATTTCCGACGAGAGAACCACGTACGATTCTAATACAATAAAAATATAATATAATATACAAAATATACAAAATATACAATGTATAATATACGAGTAAGACGTATTATTACATCGAAACTCAATACCTTCAAAACGCCGTAAACGTGGCAGTGATCCCGAATGGAATTCCACTCGCAAAACCACTCAAAATATTATACCCTCGGAACTTCCGGATGATAATATTGTACGTTCAGCGCAAGACTACGAATGGTGTATGAAGCGCTTACAAAGTGGTGTATACAATTATTATTTTATTATTATATTAGGTAGGTTCTCGACATTGTACATCACTGCACGTACAGCAGGCAGATAATATAGTCAGGAAAATCCGAAAAAGGGACAGAGATTTACACAAGAACATCCTCAAACTTTAACCCTACTGAGTAAAGAAATAAAAGCCATAATTTAAATTTATTCAGAATGGTTCATAACGCATGAACAAATTTTTGTTGTCTTACGAGTATTTAATTTAAAACGATTTAATTTTTTTTTACTTGGCTATATAACATAATATATATGTATATTGTATGTATGTATATGCTTTTACTTAATTAAATATTGGATTGATATTTTCAATTTTAATTTTCTTACAGAACAGTTTCTAATAAACAGAACATTCTTATGACAATATATTTTATTAATAAATTGTATTTTTTTTTTTTATTATAAACCGATTTTTTTTTTTTAATTCAAAATGAATGTCCTTTACTCTTCGTAAAAAGTAAAAGTGTCCGTAAAATAAAAATCAATAAGACTAATGGGACATTTGAGTATTACTAAAGATTACTTACTCATATTTATCCTTCGAAGAACCATTTAAGATTCAATCTTAAAGAAGTTTTTATTTCCAATAACGTAAATATTGTTATTTATATAACGTTTATTATGATATTGAAAATTATAATAATCTTTTTAGAGATGTTAGGATGATATTTTCTCATATTTTAAACAGTTAATATTTTATTTAAAATCTTTAAAAAAAATAGTTTATTAAATCAGTAAAAATGTAAAAAAAACCATGCAGAGTAATATACCAGACATAATTTGTTCAATATGCATTATTTTCAACTACTTTTAAAACTAGAATTATGAAAATTTTTTAAATTAAAAAAAAAAAACAATATTATCCATGTATGTTTTACATAATCAAAATCATTTTTCAGCATCTCTATTCTAAGTTTTTGTGCCCCAGTTGGAGTATCCTCGTTGAATTAATGGTCATTGTTTAACAACAATAATTCAAGAAATCACTTTTGTAATTTAAAAATATCGTAAAATACTCTAATCACGCACCGGAACGACCTCGTGGGTGTACTCTGCACGTCACGTAAAACCAAAAAAATAAAAAGGAAAGATAAATAATTTTCTGAACACAACTCGGGTAGAACTTAATATTATTACTTATTACCTAAAATACAACATAGGTTTATTGTCAAGTGTAACATTTAGAGTTCCCCGATGAAACAAAACAACAATTTTGTCGAACGAGAATGCATACAAATAATTTTGATGCGTATAGCACAACAACATACATATGTACCTACCATTCATATTAAATTATTGATTAGCTCGCGCGGTATAACCGCGCACTCTCAATGCCAACGAAACGCGCGCACAATATCGCAATAATAATATAATATATGTTATTATTATTATTATTATTTTTATCATTATTATTTCTGTCGTCGTTGAGTCTCGTAACACCGTCCTTGTAATTTTTCTGCTCGCTAACTACGGGACGACATGGGAATCGTTCGCGCATCGCCTGCGGTGTAACAGGCGATATCAGCTGTACATTATACGTACCCTTCGAACATACCCACTACATTTATCCAAGCAGCTAGCAACGTAGACCCCTCCCCCTCTCCATCACCACAAATGTAATGTTTAAGCATCGCCGTCCGTCGACTTGGTAAATCGCCCGAGGACACACGCGTGTGGGGTATAATTAACCTGGAATTTGTTTTCTTCATGTTCGACATGAAATTCCCAGAAACATTTATCCCTGACAGGATAACGTTGTTAAGCGAAACCAGATTCTTCGAAATTTTCTGTTTAGAGATAACTTTGATGAGCGGATAAACTCTGGTGCGCAATATCGAGAACGAATATTTAAAGCTGTACTGATGGATCCGACATTAGTCGATCGACTCGTTGATTCGACATCTGATACCGAGTTCCATTGGACTAGAGCATTGCACACGATTTATTTTCTGCAATATCTACATTTTTTTCTCTCATCACCCGTCTAGTTATTAGTTTAAATTCGAAAATTCGAATAAATGAAAACTATCGATTCACATAAAGATTGTTCAGCTAAATTTGAAACGGTCAGAAAATTGGCTATTTTGAAAATTAAAATAATGTTTTTGTAAATATATTATCATTTTAACTTACACAATATTAGAAAACTGCGATGAAAAAAAACCTAAGAATTGCATAGGTAGATGTAATTTAAAAAGTAAGTATAAAGTTTAATTGTCAACTACGAGAGTACGGTAGGTATGTACCTGCTAAAGTACGTGCAGTTGGCAGTGTTGCATTACAGGAAGGGATTTCACGTGATTATCTTAATAACTTATGACTAGTAAAGTAATTTTCAAACTTTCTATATCCACGTACCATCTACAACACAGTTTGAAAAATTGTTATGAACCACATTACCAAATAACTTTTTTTTATTTAAAAAAAAAGTTTTCGTTATTTTACATGTATATTGAATCTAATTTTATTGGGAACTACAAAAAGATATTAAATTAAGCATACAGAAATTAAATAAAATTGCATGCACAATTACACCAAATAAATAAATAAATACATTATTAATACCTAATATCAAATAAAAAAAATTATTAATAGTTACTATGAATAATCCATTCTATTTTTTTTTTTCATGTGAAACACCTAATGTAACGTATGAATTTGGCTGTTGGCGTGACGAAAATCGCGAAACATCTAGTACACCTTTAAAATAGAGGATAATTTTTATTTAAAAAAAATCTAAAATTTTTGTTTTTGATTATTCCATCCTTTATTTCTTTTAACGAACCTTCCCATCAATCTACAAGCATATATTCTATAGAAAAACATAATTTTTATTTTTCACATCTACCAGAAATCCGGCAACGGATCACTTTGTTTTATAAAGAAGATAGATTTCCTTAGCGTACCACCCATGAGCTTATCGTGTACCACACGTCGAGAGACCTTTCTGTAGTCAATGAAAATATCGACGGGACTTAGGAGGTTAGGTTATTCTCAGAATGTACTCGATAATTATTTTCATCCAGAAACAACGACTGTTTATCGCACAACTTGAAACTCTTGGTGATAATGTTAAAATTATTAAAAATTTTGTAATTTTTTTATGTACGACCACAGAAGTATTACATAAATATCGATTACATAGCTTATATTATACAACTTATCATTATACGTTTGGATTTAGAGCCAATAATAGTGTCAGGTTTTCAATAATTCTGATTGATAGTATATTTTGTCATCGTAATAATACAATATACAAGAATGAATTATTTAAATGTAAATATTTCAAAACATAAAATATCTCAATAATCACCGATACCACCAAGTCAAAGTGATAAACTAATGTACATACTGTTTTAAAACATAATTTTATGTCAAAATATAGTTTTGATACCAAAGAGAAAACAACGGATTAAAAAAAACAAACAATGTTCATTATGATTGGTATTCATAAAACTCATTTTGATCTCACAGATTTTTAAGTACGTGTCGTTTCACGTTCGGCGTTACACTGCACCCTAAATCGTGTTATTATAATATTATCCAGACAATCACAGAAGTTCGGAACCGTGGTCGCGACCGTAACCACGTTGGCAACCGATCTGTTGCGTGGTCGACGCCAAATAATTACCGACACTAGTACAGAGGGTGAGTTGTGGTTACGTATTGAGGTGATATTCGTAGACTTACGGCAGAGTGCGCAAAACGATTCCATTATTTTATTGGCAAGTGCCGCCTTTATAGGTGTCGATAATACTAATAATTAGGGCTGGGAATTTAATGCCCTCAAAAACCCCGAAAATGTCCTAAAAAAAATGCTTTTATGACCTAAAAACTCTAAATAATGCCCTAAAAAACTCCGAAAAATGCTCTAAAAAAAGGGTAATAAATCTACAAATTCTTTTATTTTTAATAATTTTAGTATAAATTACAATAAAAAGTTACTCAAACTTTGTCCGATAATATAATACGAATTAGGAGTAGGTACCTACTTATAATCTGTTATGTTTATTTAAAAACCATGTTGGTGTAAAAATCTTAAAATCTTAAAATAAAATTTCAAATTCATACACTTGGTTTCCAAAAACTCAAAAAATGCTCCAAAAACTCTAAAACGCCCTAAAAAATTAAGAAAATGACCTAAAAACTAAAAAATTAAAAAAAATGCAAAATAAACTTTCTTATTCTCATTCAAATGTACATAAAACAAATTTGTGACAAGACGAGCATTGCACAGTAAGCTTTGAAAAACAATGCAAAGTGCATCGAAATCCCTGCCCTACTAATAATATAGTATCTCATCGATTTTTTGGCATTCCTAACAATATAGTACTTATGTATATTGGATGAGCGGTGAATGGTTAAATAAGTAGGAACAGATCGAGTTATCAAATTTTCAATAGGAATAAAATCCAAAAATCAAACATTTTAATACTGAACATTGTAGTAAATACGATTCCAAAATCAAATGGAAATGTTAATAAATTGCATACAATTTAAGTATAGAGCTTAACGAAATACCATGAAATTTAAAATGAAATCTTGTGGGTGCAATTGTAATGAAAAACTATCATATTCTCTCAAATGATAATCAAATCAAATTTTTGTATCGGCCTATTTCGATTTAATTATACACGATACGTACCAAAATATAACTAATGCTTATCTAACTCCAAACAAAAATTTAGAAAACATTATATTCTGCATTATATTCTTAGAGGAAACATTAATATCTAATAATCATATTACCTTTTTATTTATGTTAAACGATGAATGATATTCTGGTAGGATAAAATTGTATAATATTGATCATGGTTCATCGTATCATTTATAACATTATTACTGTCATTATTTTACTATACTTATACTAAAAATTTCACAAGATAAAATAATAAATATTTTCCCACTAAAACATATACTTAGAAATCAACGAAACGTCTGTCACCGTTCAGTGATATAAAAACGTATAAAATACAGTCCGAATGATAGAAGTCATCGTAGTCCATCATAGCGAATGAACGTCATCACAGCTACAGATCGTATGTTACCTACATAATGTTATTGATAACATAATAAAAACGAGAAAAAAAATATTTTGGGTCCACTGCAAGACGAGAAAGGCGTTAAAATGATATTTGTTTTATTATTTTTTGACAGAGATTTCATTAATTCTCCTCAAAAACGTCAAGACACTCGTCGCACTGAAATTGTATTTATTTAGGAATAACTAAAATAAATATTACATCGGCCAATGTGAGAAAAAATTACTAGTTTTCCGGTAAGAGACTATATGGTAGTCCCTCATTTTAGCCGATTCGCATCAATTTGAACATAATTTCGTAAAAGAAAGGATTTTATTCGCCCGTGAGACGAGATTTTTGATTTCATATACTTTCTTATATTATAATTGATTTTTTTTTAGAGCAAAATTTAGAAATGTCAACAAATTATATTTTATAATCCGCTGAATGAATTTAATTTAACATCCAAAAAAGTCATAAATCGAACGAAACATTATTCTGTTATTGACAACCGATCGAAATAAGCGATTCGCTTATATAATGTAATAATATGATTATTATTTATATAACATAATATTATTATTAGGGAAATTCGTTCGTCAGTGGTTGTAGTTGAGTCACGTTAAAAACCCGATCGATCAAACAGTCGAAAATTACATACAATATTTTTTTTTTTACACAAATAATTTTATAATGCATAAATATATATACAAAATGTCTACGTTTAAATTATAATTGTTTCTTTTTCGTTTTTTTTTTTCGCATAAACATCTTAAAATCGCAACGCGTGCTACAATAACGCACAAAATGTATGAGTACGAGAAAAATGACAGAGTTTTTGTTCTGATTTAAAACTGAATTTTCAACTCATTTAACATCGGTGGGAAAAGAATGAAAAGGATCTTTTCAAATTCCGTTCGTCTTTTTACTCCAACAATAATAGTAGGAACTAATAACCAACGTCTGCAGCAGTCGTATATATATATATATAAAAAAATACCATTTTCGTATAATATTATTACATGATGGTCCGTCGACGATAAAATAATAAACAGAACACAGCGGGTTGATTCACCAAGTTTAATCACGTTTTCAAATTCTGACTTTTTCGATTTTTAAGTAGGTACATATAATAATTTATTATATATTTAATTAAACATAAAACGTTTAAATATAATTTGTTTATGATATTAACGAGTATTATATGTTGTACGATAAACTTATTGAATCTTCAAATGAGAATGCTTTTTTTTTATAAAATATTAAGCAGATATATTTTGTTAAACGCTTTTATACGTTTTATCCAATTAAATTTTTTACGAGTAGTTCCTGATGTTCTTCCGTCAAATATATTATATGATAATATAAGTATAGTTTTAGTAGGTAATAATTATTATTTTTGGTCATTTTTACAAATTGTACTGAGTTAATAAATTCGTAATTATAAAAAACGTATTTTTTCATTCAACTTTCAATGGAGGTCATATACATTGACGTTTTCAAAAAAAGTCGTCTCTTTAAATAAGTGTCATTGTCATTTGGATAAAAAATAATATTTTTCATCACTTTATTATGATACTTTTTATACGGTATAAAATATTTAAATGATGGACCTTAAGTATACTTAAAAATTCCAAAACTCAGAATTTAAATAATTTATTATAACTCAAGGAAAAAAACAAGAGTAATCACCATTAATGCAAATCACTCTGTTTATTAAACCAGTTCAGTTCAATTGTTACTTTATGTGAATTTAACCACGTTGAACATAATATTAACCATGCATTTGAACATATTAGATTCAAACCATGAATCATCAGTGGCTATCCTACGACAAAAAAAAGGTAAATTATTCATACGATGATATAGAATCTATATTATAGACAAAATATAATATAGTTAAACATTTTAATATCATATCGAAACACTTTTGGCACTATAGTAATGTTATCGACGTGTTCAAATTAATTTTGAACACACGCGAAGTTAATGCATTAATATTGTAAAGGAACCAACTACACGATGGCAGTGTCACGTTTTGTCTAATTTTCTGTGAACTTTCCATCCTAGGGCCGTAAATTGACAATTGCATGAAATTTAATACATATTTAGAATTTTTAACTTTATCGAGTGAGAGCAAATTTGATTCAAATTGAAATATTCAATAAAAGTTTCCACGTTCATAAATATCATCAGGGGTCGCTAAATATTCCGTTATCGTAGGTAGCTAATATTATTTAATATTAAAATCGTTTTGGTATTATTCGAAAAACCTGATCGAGTATCATCGAAAGTGGCTGACTAAGCATGGAATAAGATAATTTTTGGGCCAATAAACATAATCAAAATATTACTGACCCAAAAATAAATATATATATTTCAGAAAAAAATAAAAATAATATTTATTTGTGATTACTTTTTTTAAATACAAAATTAAAATATTATTTGTATAACTTTATGTTTTTCTCACTTTTTGGGAAAAAAAATTCTTCAGACACTAAACTGTACTAACTGTCAAAATATATGAGTCAGTGGTGTAGCCAAGGAGTACTGGTGAGCTGTAGTCAACCCTATCCCACCCCTCCCATAAAATTTTAAGAAATAATAATAAATATTTCGATAGCCCATGAAAGATACCGAAAACACAAATATGTACCTACGCCAAGTACGGGAATAAAAAACTAAAATATATTTTTATTATTATTATTATTACTTTAGATAAATCAACAATCTGTTACATAGTAGATGGCGATAGAACAGAATGAAAACGCTATCCATTGATAACGCTTTGACATATTTAGCTTAATTACAATTTATATTAGAGTGTTGTTAGATTTAGAGAAGGTCCCTTGGCCTCAAAAATAAAACCTCTATGATTTCATTATGCTATATTTATGTAGAAGACTCATATTGCTCATTAATCAATTCTGTGTAATCACATTATCAATCCTCTCCACATCTTAACATACCATTTTTTTTTCAATTTTAAGTGGTTTAAAATATAAAATAAACAGTCAAAATTTCCACACATTCTTGTTGAATATAATTACTATGTATAAATGAAATAAATTATAATCATTTTGAATATAAAAACAATTTTTTCAAAGAAAAAAGGTCACTTATCTGTCAAACAAGGAAGGCGTACAATATAGTGCACAAGATTAGTACGCATTTTTGTGCACGAAAATTAAAACTAAATTTTTTATTTATAGTAGTTCGTTATTTAATTAATATCAAAGGCCGTTTCGTACTTTAAATTTACATTCTAGTTTGCAAAACTGACTAGATTCTACTTTTGTTTCTGACACATAATTAATTTATTGATCACGATACTCTCGCCAAAAGTTTGTTATATGTTTTTTTATGTAAATCACCATTCCTGAAAAAAAGTAAAAAATGAAGGTAAGACATTTTAAATTTACAATTATACTCTATACATGCGAATTTTAATTGCGCGACAGCCGTTTTTCACGATAATATTATAATAGGTATACAATGTGATGTTCAAATAATATAATAATATGCTATAACTTTTATATGACTTTCTTGGTAATGCAATGTAGATTATCGTTTTTTTTTTTTTTTTTTAAATAGATAATCCTCTAAATAATAGTCAACTGGACTATTTGTAGTTAATCGATAAAAGTCAAACGTTTTGCCATAACACTTTTCTAAAATTATCATTGTCTAAAATTTATAAATTTAGAAGCCCTGCGTGATTCTCGTAGTCTCTGAAATTCGAAAACTCAATAACTTAGTGTACACAATAGCATGCATAGAAAATTTTAACTAAAATTCCATCATCATTTAGACATAATATTATAACATGACATTTCCTTAGCACGTACCACAATAATATAGGCGTTATGAAAACTAACAATATGGTTCAATGCAGTCAATCGTCCAAATTAATATAATAATAAAAATCTCTGCGAATGTAGCATACATAGTTGTGATGCGATTGTCTCTCATGGGTTGATATTTTAATTCAAACTTTTATCTTTTATTATATTTTTAGATCTAGAAAATTTATACTAAAACCAATGTGTTATAATGTATAGTATTCACACTATAACGTCCAATGCAATAAATTGAACAATCGTTAAACAATCAAACGAAAAATAAAAATAATTCAAATAATGTTCTACTTGGTGTGAAATAGAATAGAATATAGGACTACAGTAAATGTCTTTGAAAATCCTTCGACTTTGGTGTTTTAGATACAAGCATCCGTGGAATATTCCACGTAAATATGTGTCTGCAAATTACATTAAGATGCAAAAAAAAAGCGCATATTATTTTGTACCACGTACCTGTCATATTACATAAATATTTTCGAATTTATTATAATTTGAGTTTATGGTAAAATAGTAAGAGCCTAAGGTTAAGTAGTTCACACTAAAAGTATACATTTTCATTAAAAGCAAAAACGTATAATTTTACTTTTTTTTTACATTTTAAAAAATATTCAGCTTTTGATAAAAAAGTATGAAAATTATTAAAGAACAATTACAAATGTTGTTAAAACCTGCTAAAATATTATTTTTCAAAACAGTGTTGAAATAAAAGTTAATGGTCGTTCAAAATTGTACTATATAATATTTTAAAAATATGTTTATAAAATTAAATAATAATAATATGTAAAAACGCTAAACTTTATATAATATCGCCGTCGCCACAATACATCATCCTATGTGCCTGGACCCAATATTTCATGAGATCAAATATTACTTATATATTATTACAACATTTTTAATCACATACCTAGGAGATACTATCATAATAAGATCTTATTTTTTTTCCGAATTCAGAGGCACCAAAATGACACCATTGCGAAATTTTGCACTAAGAAGATTTTTAGTACCAACGATAAGTGACAACATTATATCTATATTTTTAAATTACTAATAATAATAATTTACAGAGACGACCATTGTTTACTAATGAAATATGCACTCATAATTGTGTGTTTATTTTGTTTTTCTAAAAATAATAACGTTTAGACTGTTGTTCATATATGTGCTCAACAAAAATATAAAAAAAAAATGTGTAATGTAAAACAGTATAATACGCATAAGTTTTGAAAGTTGGTTATTATTTTGATATAGGTACACAATTTTATTCGAATGTATTCAGAAAACATTTATGAATATAATTGTGTGATAATATAAGTTTTTTTTATATTCAGTTTGAGCTCGTAAGTACAACTAAATCATATTTGTTTTTTTTTTTTGAGTAGAATAATAGAATAAAATATATACAAAAAAACCAAAAAATATATAATATTGTATGAAAATTAATTTGTCGTTAAATTGATAATTTTTTATGCGAAACAACACAATTCATAATTTTATGACCCATATAGTCGATATTGTTATAAAAATGTATGTGAAATAAGTCAATTTTATATGTTTAAAAAGATTTCAAGATTTAATGACGTTTACAATTATTCATACCTCGCAAAGTCATACACTCCAGATATCAATTATAGCCATATTCTGTTTAAGAAAATCCAACTGAAAATATGAGTTTCTGACTTTACAAAGAAAAAAACAATCTAGACACACCTTCATTTTTAAAATAAATATGAAAAAATGTATGTGTAAGAGATCAAATAATTTACCATTGGCCATCATTGTCGTTCAGAAATAACTTTTGACTCAAAATCACAAATATCGACCAAGTAAGTTCAATGGACCGCCCTTTAGAATTCTATGTAAATTATAATAATATAAAATGTAATATAAAATATAATAATAATAATAATAATAATATAGTTAAGACGTGAGACTTTGGTGGTGGCGTCAGCAGCATCAGAACATGATGACGGCGAGTGAGCCTAACCTCCGGTTATTTCCGGTGCGAAATTTCCGAGGGCCGGAAAGTGGCACGCGATTCCCGCAAAGCGCGCGACTTTGAATATTTTATTGTTATTTACCTCCCTCCCCCCATCCATTCTTCGTTCGCCAATCCGTGCGACAGCTCCCACCGCCGTGGCCTCTAGAGTCATAACATTATTGCTTTATCTTGCGGCTCGACGGCGAAATGTAAATAAGCGCGCTCACGCTACGGAGAGCCGTCGTCGTCGTCGGTCCGGTTAAGGCCCAGAGGTTGAAAATTAAATTTTAAAACATCTCTCGTCCTATTATAATATTATAATATATATAATAGGTTATCATATATATATATATATATATATATGATAACATGGTAATACAATAAATTACTTTGTATACGCATGAGCACAATAGAATACGTCATGCATGTATAGCTACAAATACTGTTATTCACTATTATAGTATAATAATAAACATATTTTAATATCAGATGCATAAATTTCGTACAATATATTATTGCGTACTGTCTCCTTTAAATATCGAAAAAAAAAATTGTTTTTTACTTCATACTGCAGTTATTGCAATATCGTTAAAATATAATTTTCGCTTTCCAAACTAAAGTTGCAATCACATCAAAAGATAATGAGATTCCGTCACTTGTTTTCTTATACGTTTATATGAATAATGAATATAAATTAATATAAGAATAAGTTCAGTTTTGTTATAGCCCTGAATAATATTAAAAGATTTACCAGTCTCGACCTCTCGGATCGCTATGAAGTGTAGTAACTGTAGACGACTGTATAATTGATGGTCACTTACATTTTAAGAAGGGATAAACAATAATTATAAGACCATGCTGGTAATGTTTTAAATACATTCTATGATCTGGATCCCCCGATTGTAACTCTCCTCCTTCCTAAAGGATAATTTAGTCTGGTCTAAATCATTAACTACCAATGAAAACATTCAAAATAGCGATATGACTTAAAACATAATATTACCGATAATAGAAATAATTGTTTTCAAAAACGTCAATACATTTCAAGAAAATGAGTAACTATTTATTTATTTATTTTTTAGTAATCAGAGTGTACGTACCTATGTTAATTTAATCTATAATAGGTACGTTATATAATATGTTGTACATAATCGTACTACATAATATTATTACGTTATAATTAGTATAAAATAAATTACATACCTATTATTTCGTATAGCGTACAATAACTTAATATTATATTAAACATGTGCATTATTAATTATTAGTGATCACGAAGTTGTTATAATATAATGAATTATATTTCTATGCACGATAACCGATCCTCTTTTTTCGAGTTTAATCAAAAATTACGTTAAACAGTAAACCATGATATTTACTGTTTCATAGAGGACTTTTTAGTCGGATTAAAATCGAAAGCAACGCATTTTTCACCAAGTAACTCTTTACATTAAATGCTATTTATATAGAATATTTAAATTTTTAAAGTTGTGAGATTTTTTTTTATCAACAGTAGGTATAACGCGTATTAAACAAAGTTTAAATTGATTGTATCTCTATCTAGATACCTATAAAATATTCTATTCTGTTTATCTAGGAAAACTTATATTACTTATTAATTATATAAATAGTATAAATAACTAGGAATTTAATTTTTGATAATCTTTGGATCAATTGGTTATTGCAGTGTTCTCAAACACATAAGACGAGCACCCTATCAATTTGGCTCGTAATTTTTCATACATTTTGAGTATTTATTAGTATTATTAAATTAAATTTTTTTATTATTATAAAGTCTAGTATTTATTTAAAAATCAATAATAATTGTTAATATAAAATTATTTGCCATTCGAAATTTTGAGTTTGTGTAATGTAATGTACATTTTATGATTTAATTCATCATGAATCATGAATTTATGTAAATGCTGTACACGTTATAACAGTGGTTCCCAAACTATAGCAGTTACAGTATATTATATTTGTTTGTAATACCTTTAGTAGTATAATATAAGATAACTTTAGTAATATTATTTATTTTGTTGTATTTTCATTATAATTCATAGAAATAAGTAAAAATCAAAAAAAAGTTCAACGAAAATGTTTACCAACGAAAAAATATATTTTTTCCGCTAGTAATAAATTGAGTTTGACGTCACTGGGTCACAGCGATGTTAAAGAAAAATATTGGTTATCTTACAGACTATAATATTATAGTTCAAATCACCTTAAATGGCTTCAACTGTTTCTTTTTTTTTTTATAACGAATCAGACTGAAGTGAGTGATTAGATATGAATGACATGATATTATAATTGTTTCTAGGATAATGATTTGAAATTATTGTATTTAAACCAGGCTAGAGATTTTGTCATTTTCCTGTAATATTGTAAGTCATAGGTCACCTACAGAAACGGGTGGCAGTATTGTGATGAACAGTTCTCACGCGTCCCTGGTTTTTGAACAGGAAAAAAAAAGGTCATCAATGATTATAGAAGGGATTTGCACGAGAGTGATTTAATGTACAATTTATAATGTGTTTGTTGCTATTGACGAATACCAATTTAGTATTGTTTTAATTCTGTAAATAAAAAAAAAAATTCGGTCGAACTTTCGCGTTGCAGTGTGAAATGCGCTACATAAACCACATAAAACTCTCTAAGTAAACATATTATGTATTATACAAAATACATATAACTTTTCAAAACGGTTATAAATAATTATATTACATAAACACATGATGTGGTGATGGCTACACTATGGACTTGTTTACCTCTATTTAATATGACACAACCATCGCATTACGATATATCGACCGTTATAATAATAATCTTTTGACTTGGACGACACCACATAATCGTTTTGCAACAGTAATATTATTTACCATATATTTAGGATCCAGAGTGATTTCGAAATAATTCTCGAAATAAATAATAACAAAAAAAAAAACATAATATTATTTAAATGTTTTATAGATCGTGCGACGGCGATTTGCGACATATTAGTAGTGCACGTCACACCATCACTTGGCATGATTATTTTGTTTTACGGAATTTAAGTGGGAATAATTATTTTACTGTTATTATTTGATTTTAGACGAGTATGGACGTGCAAGATTAAACTACCAAGCTTAAAAATAAAATCAAGTTTAACATTGTCGGATAAGAATGATTCCAAATTGTCTTACCTTCTATCGTCTCCCTGCACACTAGGACAAAACTTAGAACAATATACCTATATATTACTACAGTTGTTCTAGTATTATTATTATTGTTTTGACTGAATCAAAAATACTTTCTGATCACGAGCGCCAGGTATTTGTCTATTTCATACTTACATTCAAACAAACAAACATAATCCTTCGTTGGATATCGTCAAACTTTTTCTAAATCCTCTCACTACTTCTTCACAACGTGACCATCATACCAGCATCGATGTTTCGCAGTCGAAAAGGTTCTTTTAATGATACTTTTAATCGATCGAGCGTTAACCACCACGAATGTCCATCCACGTGGTAATATTTATTTCAGGTCACCGTAATAACATTACCTAGGTAAAGTACAATATATATATATATATATATTATATATTCTATTGATCTTAAAATCATCTGAAATTATTTGGCCATTTGTATTTTTTTAGGGTTACGGTTTGTTGAGGAACACGCGTATATGCGTGTCGAGGATTCGTCACCAAAAACTCGGGTAGTGGTCACCCATCCAGGAACTATACCAAAGTCGGCTTGACCTCAGACTTTCTGAGTCAGGATACGTTTCAGAACCAACGAGACGCACCATATAATCACGTATGACAATTGTCAATCCATATTTATTGTTTGGAAAAAATTTTGACAAGTCATATACAGTTGGACGAAAAAAAATAACAACAACACTGTAGGTAGCCAATAATAATTCAAAAAATGATCGGGTGAAACAAAATTCAGTGCACGTCCATTGTAGGCTTGTGCATTATATGTGGGCACAGCATATTTAGGTACATAACATTATTTGTACACAATATATTAATGAATAACACATTTTTGGTGCATAAACACGTAACAATTTTGATGGTGCACACGCTAACTGCCAATCGCAATAGATTATCGGGAAAAACAAACTATCTTTGAATAAATGTTCAGTTCCTATTTGGATTTACAATCGGAAAGATTATATTTTTATTCTTCGTAATATTATGGACGTGAACAGATTTTTCTATGTTTTTAAAACCCGACGTGGGAAAATGTAAGCTGCGACTAACATTTTAGTGAATTTAGATAAAACATTTTCGGGAGACTAAAAAGAACCAATTTCCATTTGGTATCTTTTGGACTACGTCAATATAGGCTCTAAAAATGTTAAAAACCATTATGTACCTATAAGTATTATAAGAAGGATTAACGAGTTTTTTTCTAGATATTTCTGAAGGAAAACTATTCATTTTTAAATTCCAAAGACATTTTATTCATATTAATTTTACTATTATTGTTTCAGATACGAATTGTTTTAATATTATTATATGAGTTTTCGATGTTTGTTTTTAAATCGGTCACGACGAGCAGTTGACGTGCGATTATCACGCGACATATTAATATATTATACGAGTGTTAAGACCGTACCTATGTCTATAATTAACTTAATTTTATTATAAATTCAAAAGACGGACGGATCTTCGTCGTAAATGATAATAATAATAATGATAATATAATATAACTGGATACTGCATGCGCGTGTTACAATCTCAATTAGCGTCGCGACCAGACCATTTATCACTAAGCGGCCAAACGGACGCCATTTATAATAACATAATCATCGTGGCACACACACACACACACACATTATATATCATATTACAAGACGAATAATAATAATAATATTATATAATATATTATTGTCTAAACAACAATGTTTGAAAACTGTACCCGCAGAAAACTGTATTGTTCGCACGATGAACATTATAGTTATTTTATTATTAAAATAAAGTGACTTACAATTCGCACGTCATTATAATTTATACACTACAGCAGTGACAAAAATACGATAATATATTATTATATTATGGTTTCGACTCAAGCCGAGTCTCATTCACAGTCTCGTGACTTCACAACACGTCGTAGTATCTAACACAAAATCGTGGTTGTTTAGGCTTATTCTAACCATCGTTCGTTGATTTATCACATTTTGAAAAATTTATTCGAATTCTTTTTTTGTCATATTATACTATGCTTATCTTATAGTATGCTCAAGTTACTACTAAACAATAATTTCAAGTAGATATATTATATGCTTGTACGATGAAATGCGAATATAAAATAGATACCTACCTACTGTAGCAACTATTGGTGGTCTATGCATATATTATATAGTATTTCAAAGTATTTGTTATATATTTAAAATTTAATCGAACACTAATTATTGTAGTATCCAATTAGTCTACACTTCTCCGATTGCATAAATGTAATACACATATTTTACAAAATATTTAAATATATAATATGCATGAAAATATTTTATACTGACAGGTCATAAGACTTTTAATAGGTACACGTTGTAGTGTGCATTTTATTTTATGTTATATAATGTTTAGTGGCACACAGATGTTTTTGAGAGCACTGCATGTAGCCAAATAAAGTTATCCAACCATCCACCCATTTTTTTAATATAATAAAATTAAAAAATATTATTGCTGCACTCCATAATATTATAATACTCAATTTACTCAACTATACTCGCTTATTCATACTGCATTTCACAGAAATTAATTATCATACACTTTGTTTGAATCGCCCACAAACCATTGTATCACGTATATTTCGCATAACGAAAAGCGAAGGAATTCAATAAAAGAATGCAATTAAGGATTTAAAAACGAAAACTAATTTTCCCAGCCCTGATTTGCATAATATGAGTATAATTAAATTTTAATGATTTCACAGTCTAAGCGCAGGTATAATATCTTAAAATTATACTTAAATCGGTAAAAATTTGTAGTAATTCGCTCGGCGGGCGTATTAGCGACAGCTAGAACGAAACACACGATTTCTGGATTTTTTTTTTAGTGGTCAAAACTCGTAGTTCTTAATCCGCATGTATTAAAATAGCCAATTTAAACGAGGTGTCGCAAGTGAAATGATAATTTGAAACGATTGCTATTAAAATATTCAATCCATAACAACATAAAATGGAAACGATGTTAGTATACCACTTTAGATATTGTTGCGTAATCGCAGCGAGATTTGTTTGAAAACTCGTTTTGGTGGTATTTCATCGGTTGCGAGGTTTTGCGACCGTCTGCAGATTATCTGCATTATTGAATGTTTTTTTTCTTTAAATATAATATAATATATTATATTATTATGAATAGTCGAAAGTTATAAACTTGTTTCGTCCAGGGATTATTTGAATTTGAAAGTAGTGTTACAAATCTTTATACTCTCTGTGTAATTATACGAAAGTTATCAATATGTTGTCAAGAACACATAGGTAGATGACTTAACTCGCAAACACTTCTATAAAAAGATACGGTGAAAAAAATGTATCTCTTATTTTTATTCAATTTCCTGCGATTAAAACACAATTATTTTATTTAATACACGGGACAAACCCTTTTACCATATATACACATTTTACATATTATGATATAGTTATACATTAATTGTACAATTAATGATTTAATAATAAAATTAATAGCTAGACAGTAAACTATATAGACTTTTTACATCACAAGACAAGTGTAATAGTTTAATTTTTTAAGTAATTAAAAGCGTAAGGAACAAGGAGTAACAGATCGGAAATAAAGTTGAGGACAATTAAAACAAATTGAGGAAAGCCAAACGGGAAACTCAATATTACCTTGTATCAAACTATTCAGGAACTCAATGCCCGAGATCCGTCTACGCTCATCCAGCGAAACCAACCCAAGTTGAGTATCAACTGATTCATAGTTATTATAATCAATATGATAGGCCTAATAACGACGAGAAAATATAAGTCTTCCTTGTGTTTTATCCAAATCCTAAAAAAATTTTGAATATTTTTTAATTTTACTTAGATGAAAAAAAAAATAATAAGGATATTAAAATTCAATTTTTGGATGCAATAATTGATAATGAAATATATATTTAGGTGACATAATGAGATGATAAAAAAAATATATTTAATATCCATAACGATTGTTATGATGCACTTACCGATATAAACGGAGTACATCTGTAATTTTTTTTTTTTTAACAGGAGTTTTCAAGAGGTTTTTATAGAAGTATATATTTTACTCGATAGACTTGCAATAAGATCTCGCTCTTTCAGTATGGAATATGAAATCCTAGAAAAAGGCAGCGGTTCCAGATAGGTTCCAAATTGCAGAGGAAAGAGAGATTTATACTTTTTTGGCTGTCGCCCCCGGAGAGAGCGTCGTAAATATACGAGTATGCCACCGCTGCAGAGACGTCGTGCCTCAACCGTGGGCTGAGCTGCGGATATATTATTACGGAGAATTATTTATTTTCACGCCACACTGGAGGTCGGGACCGGCGAGTACGATCGACCTGGGTTTATTATAATGCTCAGCTCAGACGTATAACACGAGGTCGGTATATGTGCTTATTATCATTGTACTGCACGTCGGACGATGTCAAAATTGCAACTCCAACAACGCGTAATCATTCGGAAAACCGCAGAAAGAGATGGCCGGAGAGAGAGAGAGAGACCGAGCTGTAAAAGTAATCCGCAACCGTCGAGATAATTGCACGTCGGTTCTTACAATAACGGCCGGTCAAGTCAACCCGTCTGGATGTTCTAAATGAAACTAGACGGGGTATAATATTATACTCTTCGGTTCGAAGTTATAGTGAGCCTGAGGGGTCGATAACGTACCACTTCGGTTAATATGTGCGTTAAATTGTATTGTACGTTTCATTTGGAATATCGAGTAACTACGTTATTCTACGAAATAGCTATTATGTATAGAAGCGTAGGTAGTTAATAAATTATCAGGCCTGTTCTGTAGGTGTGTAATAATTATAAATAATGTGAAAATACTATAATACTTCCTTACGCATTTACAACACCATATTAAATTATGTCAGACAAATGAAATATATGTATCGTTTATGATCAACGCAGTAATATTAAATATTATATTCTATTTTTATTCTTAAATAAGTCTGAGGTCCGATTGTTTATAACCGCCAAAATAACCACACAAATGTCCCGAAAAAAATTGTGTTACAAAATGCCTTATTTAACTATACGAATAGAGTTCAAGATAAAAAAAAAAAAGAGTATATAAAATTTGTTTTTTTTTTTTAAATTTTCTCTCGATTCGTAGAAAACACATCAAAATAAATAAATACATTTAAATGCATTTAAACATGTTTTTAGCTAAAAGTTCATCGACCAAGTCGTTTCGGTAAGTCATTTGAGACCTAATACTAACTAACAACTAGTTCTTTGATTTGTGATTACAGGACGTGGATTTAAATGCTGTTAAAAAACAAGAAAATTAGCTAAAAATATACGACTCAGTGCACGAAATGATATGATTGAGTCTTAAAAAATGCACTTGGAAATTTTGTGGAGGGAAAAATCGTCAAACAAACAAAACTGGCGTAGACGACTACTCCTTTGCGAAATCCATGTACGCGCTTAAATAATTATACTATTATAACGGCCACGCTTATTATTATAGTATCTCAATACCCGATAAAATAATAATACGATAACAGCCGCACTCATCTGTGTTGTTATTGTTATACTATTATGTATATTTGTAAATAGACGATGGCACTCGGTAGGGGACTATCATAATAATATTACGTGTCGACGAATGACGGATTACTGCGTTATTATTATATTATTATAGCATAAATCTATACGATATCGTCAATGACTTCTATATAGTGCCAGTACACGTGAAGTGCAATATATATATATATACAGGATGCAATAGAAAGACCTGACAAAAAAAAAATTATACCAATTCATCGTATGACTAAAATATTATATGATAAATAAATAATTTAAGAAATATGCTCGTGTCAGAAAATTCTCAAAAATCATATTTTTTTAAAAGTTATTACGTTCCAAATTAATTTAACCAAGAAAATATTGAATTCTAAAAAATAAACTACTTGACTTAGATGAATCTTTTAACCATTAAAATTGTTTTTATAATCAGAATTACAAATAGGCTATTTTGAATTTATCCAACATTTTTTAAACTAAATTAATTTTTTTTTATTTTCAGTACTAAAAAAAAACATAAAAAAATGTATTATACATGTAATGCTCTAGGTCCATTTAATGAACAGGAAAAAAATATATTAATTTGAAAAAAAGTTAGCCGAAAAGTCAGTTTTATCTGTTAGACCTTTTATATCATAATATAGCTATACTACTTAAACTATAATACAATAAAGGCCCATATCGTGTACTCTTAACGATTTTACGTCGTTATATTGTACAGTAGCGATCGACGACATTATTATAATATAATAATAATAAAACAGTATTGTTATTGTGTACACGCGAACACTCTCGTGGCGCCGAATCCTGCAGGACTGACACGGGATGGGGTTTTGGTCCGGCGCAGCGGTCGTCCTCGAACAAACCTCCTGCGTGTTCTTAAGATTTGACGAAATAACAATCAAATATATTCCTAGCTATTACCTATAATACAATTATTATATTACAACAAAAGATATCTCTAAATCGTGGCCGTCGAAGAGACGCCATACGATGGCGAGACAGTATATAGTTTGAACAACGTAAACACGATTCACATAGAGTCGTCCGTGAGACGTTACTTTTCCTCGATGTCACATCGACGGCTAAGATGCCAAACGTTGTCCCAACTCTTTTGTTAGCAATATAATTTTATGGGTTTTCCAGCTAAATCGGTTTTAATTTTAGAATTTCTTCAAACATCAAAAGTCTAAAAGAGTGTGAAAACGATATTTTACACTATTTTTCGGCTACCTTTTTAATTCATCAAGAAGGATCAAAATAATCCAAATCAGAATTTTAAAAAATAAATTAACGATGATAGTATTAATGACATTTTATAAATAATTATAAAAAAGTAATTTATGTTTAAAATTAGGTATTAAATAAATATTTAATTTTGTAAACGATCAATAAAATTTCTTAGTACAAATAACGACGAATTTGAAGTGATATTGTACATAATAAGGCATTAGTATTTATTTTTAATAAAATTAAATTGAAAATAATACTAAAAATCGAATTTTTACTATTTTTTTTATAGGCGATTAGTATTCATATACATTTTTTGGATTTTTTGTCTTATCTGGTGGCTTTTCTAAAGATCGAATTTTAATCTATTAGTTATTATTTTGGATTGGATACTCTTAATTGAATAATTCAGTACAGGACATTTTGACCTAGATTGATAAGACACTATTCAGCGTGTAAAAAGTTTTTTTAAGTTTTTTTTTTAAATAAGAATATACGATCGTATTGTGTTACCCATGTAGCATATATATCTTATGCTGTGTATTGATACGATTAAGAAGACGTATAACCGTAATACATTTTACAATTTATTTAAATCAATTAAAAAAAATTTTGAATCGATGAACCACCATTATCGTACGATATTATTATATTGCCATGATGATGAGTGTAACCTTAATAATAATTTTGGATAAACAAAAACTCAATATATTCAACATTCTAACGTCCAAGTGAAATGTTAATTATTGAGTTTTAAAATTATTACCCAAATGTGAAAATCGTTGTACGAATCTATAATGAGTTAAGGTATAATATAAATTAAACATTTTAACATTTTTTTTTTTTTTTTTCTAAAGTTGATATAATTATATTTAAATAAAATAAGTTATGATACATTTTTTCATAAATCAATCACGTCGTATTATTATATTAATAAGACGTATTATTAACGTCCGGTTCGGGTCCGATTCTCCACTGCGGGTGACAGACCGATTGTTGGTTAGTATTACGGATGATGGGGGTGGAGGATGAAGTTTTTGGCGCCGGTCAGTCCGCCCAAGATCGAAAGCGAGTACCGCGCTATAGCTGGCTGACCCGGCGCCGCGCGCCGTGATCCAACGACGACGAGACGGCTCCGTTTTCGGCATGGAAAGTCTGTTTTTCATTGGTTTTCCTACTCGACTTGGTCGTATATGTATTGTATATATATATAAATATGTATATATTATTATATCTCCCGCGGGCACGTGAATTCCTTCACAACAAAGAAGGCGAAAAAAATAGCACTCACGTCATAGTATTATATTATATTAAGTTATTATATTACTGTTATGTCGTCTTATGCTGTGCCTACTAAAATCGTAGAGAAGAGAAAAAAATCGGATTTTCTCATTTTGTGATAATTTCTTGTGAGCAACGCTGCTCAAAAATAACGCGAGTTTGATAAAGTGTATATTCACAAATTGTACGAGCAGAAATTTTTTTTTTCCCCAGGAAAGTTTCATAAATGAACGGAACCGGAACGACGTATAAGGTATATTATACAAAAATATACGGAAAAAGAACAGTACTTTTTTGTTCATATCGTTTTTATTACCATTATTATGCTGTTAATGTTTATATATATATATATATATATATATATGAATTCGAGTTGAGTAAATAAAATCTGTTCGTACCATTAAGCTATCTAACAATAATAGGTAATAATAAACTATTTAAAATTTATATATTTTAGTAGTGCCACTTAAATTTTCAGCGTTTGGCCGTAAGATGAGTTTAGGGAAAAAAAATTGTATTTTAAAACTACTTTTTGTGACTTAAATATAAAAGTTAGACATATGCTGTCGCTGACTTTTTGTGAGCATTATCATACTTTAGAACTTTTCTCAAAAATTCAATCACATAACTCTCATCGTTAAAACAACTTTCGTAAGAAACGTTTTCGTTCGACAGTTTTTTCTCCAATTTACTGTTTAAATCCGACTACCACGAAAAAGTCTTTTCATTTTTAAAAGTTAATATTATAAAGCCTATGAGTTATGACACTCACAAATAATTCTATGGCTTTCTATTGGTATACGCATTTTTTAAATCAGTTCAGTATAGATCCAGAGTTTACCCACTACAACCTCATACACTCGCAAACTTTACTTTTTCATAATAATAGTATAGATTAATTAATACAACATCTTAATTTCATCTTGTTAAAAAAAAAAAAAAACTATCTATTGATCATCAGGGTCACAGTGAAATTTATGATTTTCAATCATGTTCAAAAACAATTATCATAATATTGCACATATAATATTAGGTATATAAAACAAATCTTGCAACACACGACTGCTCTGCCCACTGTAATTTTTGTTGATTTTTTCTATGTAAAAACATGTTTCATAATATTTTTTTTTGTCGTTCAAACAGTACAATAATATAATATTGAAAAATATCAATGTTGGTTGAACTACGGACTACACTTCCGTTTCTCGAGCCAAGCGGAAATCCTATATTTATTTGTTTTGTTTTTTTTTTTTTTTTTTTTTTTTTTTTTTTGTATTGAATTATCGGGCGCCAAGTCTGAATAATAACAATAAGACTTAATAACAACAATATTTATGATCTTCACACTAGCATAGAATAGATACATGACTATTACGGTTCCATAATAATGTATGTATATATTAACTGCAACCTATGCGGCCATATCTTCGTCACATCCGAGTAATATAATAGAGTTTAAGAATTATTTGCGTCTGAACAGCTAGCTATAACCACAAACAAATAAGCTAAATGTTTTTGTGATTTAAAAAAAAAAAAACTTCATCAAATAATAAAAAAAATGATTTTAAAACCGATTAATCGACTCGATACGCCAAACATTTAAAATAAAAAAAAGAAATTTAAAATCTATTTATTTCAAAACGCCTTTCGTTAAAAAAAAAAAATTAAAGTTAAATAAAATCAACACATCAATACGTCGGTATAAATTTCAGCCATGAGAGTCATATCATACATTGTAGGACACTGTCTATACAAAATAAGATATTTTCTTTTCAGCAATTTTCTACTTCTAAATACCTACGCTTAATTTTACTCGATGTGTTTACCCGTTGCCATAGCTGCAGTGGCAACCACACACTCGACCCTCCATTCAAAATAATGTATTAGAATTCGTATTTTTGTACACATAATACAACGAAATATCGTATATTTTTTACATAAATATTCATAAGACTGAGGAACGGTATGTATGAAGTTCTTGAAATTTTTTAACCTTGTTCCTAGGATTTTTCAAAAAGAATAGGTACCTGACTAGAATATTATATTTTAGATATCCACTCACTTTAAAATAAGTAAAATTTATGATTTACAAGGATAAGCATTTTATTAAAAAATAGTTCCACTTACCCAAATCCAAAATATTTGAATTGTGAAGGTAATCCATATCATCTACTTATTTTGAACCTCGGGCACACCTTAATGTTATATATGAATAAATTGGGACGCAATCGGGCTAGGTGCGTAAAAAAAAAAATAACTTTTTCTTTGGAAATACCTACACTTACCTTATTTGAAACGAACTCGGGAAACTTTTGTCGAAGTGCATTCATCATTTTCCTAAATACAGTCCGTTAAAAGTGGACGCGACGGATACAATGACATTTTATTAACGACATTAGGCCACAGACAGGTTATACTATAATAGTAATCATTTCAGGTTATTATATACATTATCACTTCAACAACTCCGACCCTTATAATTCTGTCGTCGACCATCGGACTATCTGTCCTGTCGTCGTCCCCGAAAGTCACCACCACCCCCCCACCCTTCACATAGATATCAATCGTTCTCATTCTGCACAAAACACACAGCTGTGTATATATTGTAAGACCTTAGTCTTGTTTTGACGTTTTTGGCTTGAATACAATGATTATGGTTTATGAGAACCAAGTTGGTAATTATCTAGTTTTTTATGGTTAAAATGATGATTACAAAAACATTTTTTTTTTTTTTTTGGTCACGATTTTTAACGTACGTAATAAAATGACCAATGCCAAAATCGGCAGATAATTTATTTTCAAGTTTTTGTATTAATATTATCGATATTATTAACCTGAATTCAATTGAATAATGTCAGTTCCAAAACGCGAAAAATACACGCAGTAAGCTATTTAAGAAATTTGAATATTGTCACATGTATGGAAATACTATTTTAGGATAAGGTTAATCTATTTGGTAAATCATAGTTTTTTTTTTTTTTTTTTTTAATCACCGTTATCGTTGAAATGATAAAAAATTATGTTCATTATTACTAATAAACGATAAGATGAACAGCTATATTTCGTTAGTTAATAATTTAATTTGGCAACGTCACTATACCACGTAAAAATGTCTAGACACTGAAGCAGACCGTAATATGACTGTTATGTAACTATATAAGTATTATAAGTCAGAATATCGGAACAATTAATATCATGACATATACCTGCGTTTAAACCTACGTGAAATTAAATGTATATAATTCGACGTATTATGTAAAATACTTAGTTGTCATAATTGATCCAAGATGCTAAGATGACGTGTATAGGTAATAACCTGTACTGCATTGTTGTAAAATAAAAACAATAATAATAATGATTTAAATTCGTTATTACGTCACTATATATATATAAATATATAGGTTTAAAATGTGTTTAAAACGTGTACGATGATATCAAGAAACCAGATTATGTATTATGTGGTAATACGTAACTGTTTAAAAATCTACTTGACTGAAAATTAAAAAGCGACTTGCGAACAAATTCTTCGTTTCTACTATTGACAATGAATCGTCTATAATAATAATAATAATATTTATTTATTTTCCAACTATAGTTTAACAATGATTTATAATGAAATTATCAGAAATTCGTCGAAGCAATAATAATAATAATTATGTGAAATGGTATGATATTAATTAACATAAAATAATTGGTTTCTAAATGTTAATGGATCGTCCCGAATAACCAAAAAGACGTGATCGACACAAGAAATATGGCTTTGTAAATATTATAATTTGTATAATATAAATACATATACAGCTAGGCCATAGGTATAGAAACTTCTATGTAAACGTTATTTATTCGTCATATCTTATATAACAATAATATATTCTATAATAACTTATATTGATTGGGTCGAAAGAGAAATACAATAGTCGTCATTGAATCAAGTAATATTAAAATATTGAATTTTTCTTTGCTAAAAAAAATGTTTATTTATTTTTTATTTTATCCATGATTACACACTATTATTAAACTATTCCATCGCTGTTACTTCGGTATAATATAATTCTTAACATTTTTAAAACTAAAACATTGATTGTTTACTAATTAATTGATTTTTAACTAAGAAAATATACCAAATATTATTATTTAGTTATATAATTTAAATGCCATAACTACGTACCTATATATTTTTATATTATCTATAATACACGCATATTTATGAGCCATCTAAAATTGAAATCCAATATCGATTTAGCTAATGGACTCGAATAGTATAATATTTATATTATGATGACTATCGTGTGCTCATCGTTTGAGGTACATAGTGTTGAGATTCACTAATAATCACTGGTTTACTGACTGAAAATCACCACGAAATTATAAAACTATTATAATTTGGAATTATTTGTGTAGGCATGAGCAATTATTATATTATATTGTTTGGTATAAATCATAAATTTAATAAAATAATATAATGATAAGTTCACATATGATACGAAGAACTCCCACGAAATTAAATGAAAACAACGTGCTAAACACCACCGATCATACCTTAGAGTACCTCAATTGCCACAAAACTATTGTAAATTTAACAGCAGAATGGTTCAATCTCAGAGTGCGTTCTTGTATGAGGGTATCAAAATACAATAGTCTGTAAGATATGGAGTGACCTAGTTAAGAATATCGATAGTTTTTCAAATACTCAGAAAAAAACATATTTATAAAAAAATAAATTCCAATGATTTAAAATTTAATTCTGAAGATGACATAATCTTGTTCGTTAAATTATTATGTCGTCTAACAAACGAATTAATGAAGAAAATGATACCTTAGTTTTTTAACACCCAAAATTATACTATAGTTTTATTAGTATACACCTTCAATCAAAACGAAAAATAATACTCAGACTTCATATGTTGATAAACTTAAAACACTAATTGGACAACAATATAATAATAACGTAAAAAATATTAATATGTATATACCTACATGAACCATTGGAAATAGTGTATTATACTAACTATTTGAAATTATGATTAACAAAATAATAGTGATGTTACATTATTATTATATAAACATATATTTTTACTATGTTATTGTGATAGAAGATAACCATAATATGGATCTTATGTCTTAAATATTTTTTTTTAGAAAACCGACATCGATTGACGACCAGACAACTTCACTGATATGAACTGAATGACAAATCATAACATTAATTGAAATTACTTAAATTTTTATTCTGTTCACATTAAAATTTGGAAAATTGAAATAAATTGCATATTGTTATACAATTCAATAATATATATTATATAATATACATATATAGCATTCCAATACGAAAATGATACCTTGAATGATTACAAATCATTGTCTATTAAATTGTTTTAGATAATCACTGTTAATTCAGAAAACAGATGACTTCGAATGCTGACCAAATGACGGAACATGTTTATTAATGTAAAATATTACAAAAATTTAAAAGGTATTGAACAAAAAAATAGCTGAGAAGCGAGATGAATATACAAACCTAGTTAAAATTGTATTTAATAAGTTTGACCACCATTAGGGCTTTGATAATATAAAAGATTTACAACATTTTATATATCGTTAAAATATTACATGTTGAATAAAATTGCTTATGATCAAATGCCATGGGTGGCGTAAGAATGAACTATTTAGGGAATTTATGATTGGATTTTATTATTATTTTCATAATAATTCTCATTCATTAAAAAAAAAAAAAAACGCAATAGGTACTGCTGTTTAAAGAATTTTTATGATCGATTTAAATATTATATTTTTTCGTTCTCTTAACCACTATGACAATAATAATAATAGTAACAACACAGAAATATGTATAATATTATTATGTAATAAATTTTTAAGTTTTTTTTTAAAAAACTAGGACGACACTAGTCGTATTAGTATGAAAAAAAACATGAGTTGCGTTATGTACGACAACAATGTAGAACTTAAAAAGTTGTAAGGTAATCTTGGAAAGAAATCCGGCAATGTAGCACATTTTACCGGGAAAATGTATTTCATCCACGCTCGTATTGTTTGCTGACTTCGACTAAACTGTTATAATAATAATAATAAAAGTAATACACAAAGCGTCTGAATAAATCAAAAACGACGTACAATAATACATAATATCGAGTTCTGTCAGTGACAATAGTATATTATTATTATAAAAAAAAAGGACTGTGAGTGTAGCGCACCGATCGGATATCTATCGCATTTTTATTTTTACAGATCACACGAGAGGATTGCTTTTTAAGAGGCCTCGCGTGTCTATAGATTCCGAGTAACACTTTATAGACTACTATATTATTATCGTTGTGTTACTCGTAAACGATTTAATAGTGTGGAACGTCAGTGACACGCCGAAAAGGGCGGAATACTCATAATCGTTGTTCAGCATAAAGAACTTAATTTTATCATAAAAAAAAATTGTAATTTAAAATATTTGTTGATGATGAAAATAAAAGTTTAAAAAAAAATGTGAGCGAATTAAATGATTATCGATTGTCCCTCTCCCACAAATAATGAAATATTACTACTGGTTGTGTGCCACTGGTAAATATACAGGATACTTTATGTCCCTTTATTATCTCTGACTTACACATGCGAACAATATATATTCTGCGATTTCGTAAAAAAAGTTTTATTTTTTGTTCAAACTGACTAGCAATACTCTGACTATAATATTACATCAACTGCAGTATGTGGCAATAAATATTATTCGTTTTCCAATAACTACCACGCTGTATAATATCGCGTAAGGATTCTCTACAATGTTTACATGAAAAAACGACCGAAAAACATTGTTAAACGTATTTTTAGATGACCAAATATTATTTTACGTTGACAAACATTATAAATCTTTGAATTTGTAAGCCACGAATTTATGGCCGGCATATATTCAAAATCAAAAACCGAAATTGAAATACGCATCGCTCCGTCACTCATATATCGTACACGTTACGGAGAGTTTGCATTTTCTTTTTTTCAAAACAAAAAAAAACTTGGGCGTTTGATACGTAAGGTTGGTATATTACGTAAGTAGTTTTTGACTATAAACCTACGTCGGGGGCTCTTTATACGACGTTTATTTTCATTCACGTGATTTGCGCATCATGTGAAAAACGCAGTGTTCGGCACTGTCACTCGTTTCACGTCGAAAAGAAGACGACATGATGTATAATTATATATATATATATATATATACCTATATACAATCGCGACGTTTTCGGTATAATAAATATTGATATGAAAATGAAGTGAGTGTTAAAAAATCTCGAAATTTCCACAGTGCACTCATAATATTGTGATGCAGCGGGTACACAAATAGTCGAGTTCTAAAAGTCAAAGATAAAAATCTTTTGTTGAAATGCGCGTCCACATTCGGATTGCGACACAGCAACAAACGAATAATATGCGAAAACCGCAAGACACACGATCGATGGTATAGGCGCAATGTGTATATTATGACGTCAAACAGAACATTGTTATATGGATAATATTATAATAATATTGTAAAGAGATATATAATATGGTTATTATTTTTATTTCATCGTGTCGAATTTTTGAAAATTTCGAGAAAAAAAATTTTTGTAATCGACGTACAAAAATATAAAGTGCACGACTCTCCCAAAAGAATAAGAAAAAATTAAATAAAAAAGTTAAAGAAACAACAATTTATTAACAATAATATCGTTTTTTTTAATTTCTTCGAGTATTTATACAAAATAAAGCAATATTTTTGTTTGTGGAATAGTAAATAATATATAATACAAAAAATATGATATCAAAACGCGAATAAAATATTATGACCTATTTACGATAACGGTGAAAATAAGTATCGGAAAACACAGTACTAACCAAACATTACCGGAGGATGACCACAATCGCACATACCAAATTAGTTGAATAATTTATCATAAATATTAATTACAACAAAACGTTCCTATTTAATAAACAGAACTATGGTGAAGTGAAATTTCAGAAATGTATTATTCAATGAATATCTGAAATTCGATAATTATATTTTAAATAGAGATCTCTTATTTACTTAAAAGTGCAAACAGTAGAAATATTCATTGAGTTTCGAAGTATATTTTTACAAAATCAAAAACATACCATACCAATTTTATTAATTTCAATATTTCGATTTTAATCATAATTAACATAGTATAATACAGGTAATGATAATATTTAATATTTTCGCGGTAGTATAGCATTCACAATATCGCTATTTCATCATTTTTTTTTGACAATTTCTGTGAGACAAAAATTTATAAATGGAAACTTTCTACTTCCATCACTAAACACAGCATTTATAGCAATAACGCAATATGGGCGTTGACTACCGTTTTTATCTTCTTCTTCTTCTTTTCCTTCTTTTCCTTCGCCTTTTCTCCCAACTATTTGGGGTCGAACACCCTGGTCATCAATTTCTACTTAATACGATCCATAGCATCATCTTCACAAACACCATAGTCATTCTCATATCACACTCAATAACTTCAAACAATCTCTTTTTCGGCCATCATCTTCCTTTTTTTTCCATCCACACTCGTGATCTTTGTCACTGAAACTGTCTCAGTTTTTTCTCTTCTTTAAACATGTCCTAGCCATCTAAACCTATTCTCACGCAAATTACCGTTTTTATCAATCATGTTTATAAGAAGGATGGAATGTGAAGTTCGTTCCTGTCTGTCGCAACTCGTTGCGTAGGTGATGCGAGTGGAGTATAATCGCCAGGACGACGATAACAACGTTAGCGTATAATTATTAAACATGCATAAACGAATAATTACTAATATCATTGAATCGGTATAGTAATAATAATAACGAGTTATACTATTCGTGGAATAATAATTGTAATATTACGGTCGTACAACGTCGGGGTGCCACGAAAGGTCGACGAGATACTTTCGTTGCGATGCAACAACTCCCGACGTAACTGAATTAAAATAATTTGGTGCGAATAACCGGTTTTCGGAAACGCATCGCTCGAACGGCGAAATGTTTAAATGACAAACACGAATTACATAAATTGAGAGAAAAAAATCGTAATAATTTATGTAGAACAAACAACAAACGGATCGACCGCATTTGTATTTTTTGTCATTGTCGTCGTCCTCTCTCCTTCTCAAACGGAAATAAGATTGTGCTGTCGTATTAATTATGATACGTATTGCATAGGTAACATGTGGCTATACAGATTGAATATCTTCATTATTGAATATTTTTGGCAAATGTATGTGTTTTTGAAAGCATTTTTTATTTTACACTGGTATTTCAAAATATTATTGAAAAAAACCATTTATGAAAAATATATTTGATACCTAATTTTTTTGTTGAATTAGTTTTGGATATTAAAACTAGATTTCCAATATTTAATTAGTAATTAGTTATAATAATATTGTTTTATGTAAATACTTAAATTTACATTTCGCGGGGCAACCTCACCGCAACTTACTTTATTACCTATCTACTCTGATTGATTAACATTAAAATATACTTTTATTATTACACTTTTAACAGTTTTAACTAATTGTTACGTAATCCACATATATACTATATATTATAATATATTCAATTGTTATTCATCGGAATAAACACAATATAACGTATTGAAAATATAACTTTTAGAAACACTCCGTTTGTAGTAATTTGTTGATAAAAATGTATATAACAAAAAAATATTTTTTCAAAATCAAAAATAAATTCACTGAGAAAACAAGTGGTGATAAAAGATTACCTACCTATTATATGTATAGTAGTTATACACCTACGTAATGTTATTATTATTAACACGTTGAGTGCCTCGTATCAACTGGGGCGCGTTGCACCAGAACCCGCGCGAAATCGGTCGCGCAATTACGTCGGTCGACTACGTGTCGACGTCGGCCCCCAGAGCAATACCTACCTATTATTATTTAATGAATGATGTAAAATCCTAGAATTATTTTCGTTTAAAAATTATAATATATATATATATTTATATGGATATTATAAGAAAAATAAAACAAGTTTGGAAATACGAATATTATATATAATAAAAATAACAACACAGCTGTGTATCACAAAAACAATAAATATATGTATAATTGTCGTGGTCGTCATCGACAATTTCCTGCGAAAAATAAACATTACTTTTATAAAAATAAACGAAAATTTAATTAGAATACAGTCTATACAAATGTATGTCTGTATATGATGAAAACAATAAATTAATGTATAATTATTGTCGTGGTCGCCGTCATCGACAATTTCCTGGAAAAAAATAAACATTACTTTTCTAAAAATAAACCAAAATAAAAACCGAATACACCGTTTAAAAGTAGACATTTCACTGAATAACCACGTATTAAAATAGAAGAATTGCTCTGATAACCGAGTAAATTATAAGACCATAAAGATGCCTATACAAATTGTCGACTACCCGTCGACAGCGGCCTCAGAGGCAACGCCACTGTTGTCGACTACCCGTCGACCGCGGCACTCAACGTGTTAATATAACCTACAACGAGATTTGTAGAAAATTAAGAAAAAAATTTACATTCTCCCATCATCTTGAATTACTGGTTTTCGGGAGAAGATCCGAAAAGATGCGCTGGTGTCATCGTAGATATATTATATATATACAGTAAAATGTGACAATCGACAGAGTACAGTGCACTATCGTCCAGCAACAGCTGCAGCTGTTAATTGCAACGACTCAACCGGCCAACGAACACGGTGACAGCCAAGTGCACGATGGCTACCATTATGGTAAGAACTACATCATAATAATATTATGCTTATAATAATTTTGGTTGTGATATTTACCAATTTGATAATCTGACGCTTTACTCGACGCCAAAAACTGGTGAACAAAACTGACTATTTAACGGCAACGACCGAAAACTATCTCGTTTCGTCTCTATCTGAAAAGAAAACAATTAAAAAAATTACATTAAACGTGTGAAATACAATTATTTATAAATGAATATAATATGTAATACTATGGTATATTTTAATTATATTTCCTGAAAAAAAAAAAAAGAATTACTTTTAATCACAATAATATGAATAGTAATATTATACAGCACTAAGATTTCGATGCATTTGGCATTGTCTTCCTAATCTACGCAATGAACAATGACGTGTTAAGAGTATTTAAAAAAAAAATGTTTACATTTCATTTCATTTTAATTTTATTTCAGAGCTATTTAATGTGTTTTTAGGGCATCTAAAGCCTAACTTCAGTTTTCATCAAATCTTGTTTAACGATTTATCCTTAAAATTTTTTTTTTACGCACTAATAATACTTACATCAAATCAAACATTACTATTACTATTACTATCAATCATAATTTTTCGAACAAAACCAAATGATGTAAATTAGAGATTATGAGTTTCTACGGAAAATTAAAGTAGAAAAAAGTGGGTTAGTCGTGGATGTCGCTCTGCTGTACAGTATATAGGTTACAAGTGGGTTGGTACTGTAATCGATGGAATTTAATTTGAATACAATGATATAATATCATTGTATACGAAATACGATTCTGAACGGTTTATCTGTCTAGGATATATTATAGATTATTAAAAATTTTGAAATCTTAGATTTAAAAAGTAAAATTTTTATGAATTTCTAGCTTAAAATAATTTGCGAATTATCGTGATTTTTACGTATGTTGTTTAAATTAAAATTTGAATACTTGTAAAAAAAATTGTGACTAAGTATTTCTTTTATTCTTCAACTGCTATTGTAAAAATATGTTAGGAGCCTTGTATTAAATTTTAAAATCTTAGATCTAAAAAGAAAAAATTATATTTTTAATATTATTCAACTTCTATTGTAACAATGTATGTTAGGTGTCTTTAAAAAAACGTTCAAGCTTTTCTACCCTACAAATAAATTTTAATCCGTATTTATAGAAAAAAAAAATTAAAAAGTTGAAAAATTAAAATGTCAGTCAACAGTTCAAAATAAATCAAAATATTTTTAACATTTTATCAAATATATAAAATACTTATATAAAAATTCATTGAAAATTTCAAGTATCTGCGGTCATTTGTTTTAGAGTTATGCCATAATAACAAAATCGCTAAATGAGAAATCTGGTGAAAATCCAATGTTGCAAAAATTTAAATTTCAAAGCCTCATGAAAATTTTTTCTATGACAAAAATTGGCAGCTTATAAGGAATCTTGTATTAAATTTTCAAATCTTAGATTTAAAAAGAAATTTTTTTATGAATTTCTAGCTTAAAATAATTTTCGAATTTTTGTGATTTTTACGCGTTTTGTCAAAATTCAAACTTTGAACCTAACTTAACTATGAAATTATGGTTATGAATTTATTTTTTTTTTCAACTGCTATTGTAACAATATGTTAGGAGCCTTTTATTACATTTTCAAGTTTTTCTACCCAACAAATACATTTTTATCGATAGTAATTTAAAAAAAACTAATAATGATCGAAAATTGTATATGCCTATAAATAGTTAAACTTAATTCGAAACTTTTTAAAAATTGAATGGTTGCATGGTGGATAATAATAATAATGGATAATATAAATATTGTGAAAATTTCATGTATCGATGGTCATTTGTTTTAAAGTTACATCAAAAACTAAAATTGATTTTGTCGAAAACTGATTGTATGTAAAATTTCCAGTTTTACCCTAAATTTTTAATAGGTTTATTCCGATAATTTAGAATATTATTGATAATATTTTTACTTTTGACCCCCCCCCCCCCCCATACAATGTACCCACTAAATTTACTTTCTGATCGAATGAGGTACTGAAGTCGAAAATCGAAGCACTTTTACTGCCCAAAAACGTGGTGACAGACACATAAATAAAAATTAAAAAACACACATCATGGTAAAATCAATACATTTCTTGATCTACTGAGAATCTAAAATTGTTTTTTCAGATGTAATTTTACATTTCTACATTTTAACTTGAAATCACGTGCCTAGTATATTTTTTTTTAAATTGAATAAAAATATTTTTTGGTTCTAAACTTCTAAACTTCCTTAAAATAAAATAAATTCAAATTATTTTACAAGTACATTATTTTAAGTTTATTGTATATGAAAAGTTTTTTGGTGTTTTTCTAGGACATTAAATTTTTTATATAGTTATATGTTTAGGTGTTTTTTAATATAAAAAAACATTTAAATTAAATAAAATAACTTAACCCTTAAGTAAAATCTATGTGGACAATTTACCAAAACTCATTTTTTCGTAAACATTTTAGTTTTTTTTCGATGAATAAAATATAAGTGTAAAATATGAACAAGGAATCTATTATTATGTTTAATTTATCTTTGATTTTATTTAGCTAGTTAATATTGACTCGCTTTATGTGACTATTTATTAATTTCTATTCTATACGCATCTAAAATAACTAATAATAATTTTTGTTTTGTTTTTTTTTTAATTCTGTCAAAAATGTATAAAATATCGAGATTCTATTAATTTTGAAATTATAAGTTTGATGAAAATTTTGTTATTATGATAAATGTATAAAAAAAACTTGTTTCAAGAATTATATCTCAGAATTTTCTCATCTCCATTATGATAATAATACTGAATTTGTTTTAAATAAACTTTATGCGTTTAATTTTGTAAGTATATAAATTTAGGATTAGAATTTAGAATAATAATAATTAAGAAAAAGCAGGTAGGTAATACCTATTTGAAGACAGTATTTTATTTTTTTTTAATTCAAACATAATAAAAACAAACATAATAAACGTGCCTAGTTATAAATATTCTGATAGTTATAAAATTCATATTATTTTTATCTTAATTAGTAAATTATAGTTGTTTAATTGTTTATAATATTCCTAAAATTGTATAGATTCATAGAATTTGAAAAAAAATCTACAAAAAATAGTCTGAAAACCTACATTAATTTATAGTTTAGACTTGTTTAGTAAAATTCATTAGTAAAAATTGAAAATTTTCATATTATTATAAATTAAATAATATGCTTTATACTCGTTAGCCTAATTCATTGTTTAAACTAAGCCAACCTAATTTTTTTTTCAGTTTCAAGCAGTCGTCCTTGGGCTTTTTGTTGCATCCGGCGCATTTGCAGATGTCGTACACCTCAAGAACGTCAAAAAATGCCATCATAAAACAGAAACTCAAAATCCAAATGACTATGGCGGCCTTCCGGCCGCAACTGGATATAATGCAAACGTTGCTTATTCGCATCCACCCCCGTTATCGTTCGGCGATAAATCTTTCGGTATTTCATCTACCCCAGCTCCATTTGTGTACGGCACCCAACCAACGCCTGCTCCGTTCGTGTTCAAATCATTGCAGTTCACCTCTGCACCAGGTTCGTTCTCGTACGGTACTCAACCCACTCCAGCACCGTTCCTGTTCAATTCACGTCAGTCTACACCTGCCCCATTAACATACAGCGGGCCATCGTCTGCACCAGAGGACTCATTCAAGTCAATTGCTGCGTTTTACTCACAGTCAACTCCTGCAACATTTGGAATCGAATCCCAGTCCCCTCCTGCACCATTAGAGTTTAGCGATTCAACATCTTCAGCAGTGGTTTCAGTGAAGTCTCACGGTTCGTTTGGATCCCAGAACACCCCTGCCCCATTTGAATACAGCACTTCGTCCTCCACTCCTGCGCCGTTCGAATATAGCACATCATCTTCCATACTTCAAACTACTCCTGCCCCGTTAACATACAGCGGACAATCCTTTGCACCAGAAGACTCATTCAAGTCTATTGTCACATCATACTCCCAATCTACTTCTACTCCATTTGCAGCCGAATCACATTCCACAGCAGCACCGTTAGAATTTAATGGATTGTCTGGCCAAGCTGCAGTGGTTTCAGCAAAATCTGTTAACACATTTGGATCCCTTCCCATCCCTGCCGCATACTCGTACTCACAGGGAAGCGCATTCGCCCAGTACGGAAGCCAATCTGCACCGTCTCCAGCTCACGAGATCACCATTAACCGAGAAATACCAGTGCCATATTATGTTCAAATCGAGAAGCGCATTCCGTATCCAGTGCTGGTGCATGTCCCGCATCCATACCAGGTAACTGTCGAGAAACACGTTCCATACGCGGTTCGCGTGCACGTCGACCGCGCTGTGCCCGTTCCGAGTCCGTATCCGGTAGAGGTAGAGAAACGTGTCCCATATCCAGTCGATAAGCCTGTGCCGTATGAAGTTCGTGTGCCTGTCGATCGACCATACCCAGTGAGCGTCCCATATGAGAAACCAGTGCCATACGCAGTTGAAAAACCGGTGCCTTATCCAGTACGTGTCAATGTCGATCGTCCGTATCCAGTAGAGAAGCCTGTGCCTTACCCTGTTGCCGTCGAACGCCAGGTGCCGTACGCTGTCGAGAAGCCTGTGCCATACCCTGTCGAAAAGCCAGTGCCATATCCAGTCGAAAAGCGTATTCCGTATCCAGTCAAGTATGAGGTGCCAGTCAAAGTGCCGGTTCCTGTTCAGGTTAAGGTGCCCGTGAACGTCGACAGGCCAGTCCCGTATCCGGTTGAAAAGCAGGTCCCGTACCCCGTCGCTGTGCCATATGAGGTCAAGGTTCCTGTACCCGTCCAAACACCAGCTCAGCGTTTCGCCACCGTCCATTACTATCAGCAGTCACCAATAGTCGTGCAACAAGAATCGTTTAAGTCATACACTTCCGGATCAACCGCAACTCCGGCAACCGACAATAACCTTGTTTCTTCGTTAGTGTCTGGATCTGGACAGGCTGTATCTGGTTACACAAAATCTAACTACGCTGATTTTGGCGCAGTCCAAGAGAATGGATTGTATGGTTTTGGCCAAAAGTCGTTCTACGGGTCTTCAACTCCCGTCCCATCTACGACAGCTGAATACACAGTATCCTCGACTTCACCCCAATATGAATCTTCCAACTTTGATTCGATAGCCCAACAAGTTGCTTCCATTTCAGGGTCAGGGCAGGCTGGATCTGATTACACGAAATCTAATTACGCCGGATCGGGCTTAATCCAGGATAGCGGATCATACGGTTTCGATCAGCAATCGTTCTATGGATCAACAACTCCCGTTCCATCTACGACAGCTGAATACACAGCATCTTCGTCTTTACCCCAATATGAATCATCCGAATTTGATTCGATAGCCCAACAAGTCGCTTCCATTGCAGGGTCTGGACAGGCTGGATCAGATTACGCTGGATTGGGCTTAACCCAGGATAGTGGCTCTTACAGTTTCGGACAACAGTCGTTCTTTGGATCCAAAATTCCTGTTCCGTCTTCAAAATCTGGATACACAGAATCGTCGTCTTCACCTCAATTCGATTCATCCAAAATCGATTCATCAAACGAACAAGTTGTTTCCATTGGAGGGTCACGGAAAACTTCATCTGATAAAGCTGAATCTGACTACATAAGATCTAACAATGCCGAATCAGGCCAAACCCAGAATAGTGGCTCGTACAGTTTTGGCCAGCAGTCATTTTACGGATCCAGAACTCCTGTTTCGTCTTCGAATACTGGATACACAAAATCTTCGTCTTCACCTCAGTACGAATCATACAAATTTGATTCAGTAAATCAACAAGTTGATTCCGCTGGAGGGTCTTCCACCGCTGATTCCCAGCAGACCGAAAATCTCGATGTTGGCAAAAAATAGATATTTGAATTTTTTTCAACATGATTAAGTTATATTTACTTTTCATAAAAGCTATACTTTATATTATGTTGTATTATTATAATAAAACACGTTACCTGTATAATATATTTTAAACATACAATTATTTAGTGGTTTATTTATACGATGATCATGTTGTACATGTCTAAAAAAAAACATCAAAATAACGAGTCAATAATCCCCTCCCCCAACGTCGATCCGTGGAAACCAATTTTTAAGGTGTTTGTTTTTTTGTGGTATATACTAGTGTGAACAGAAATGCAAACGGAAGTGTATTTACTGTGGCAATTACTTTTACAACAGTATGTGTATGTTTTGAGAATAAAATAGGCTGTTACCACGTATCGAGAAGAGTAAAAATTGTTTTTCATATCAAAGAGATAAACGTAATGAATTCAAAATGCTAAAAAAAAATAAAAATTGTTATATTGACAATATTGTCTCATGGAAAACAGAACATGTCCAATTGATATGACATCATGGTGTAGGGTAGTAACTGAACAACATTGCGTGATCTAACAATTATAACTTCTAAGTATACTAATGTCTGTGACCCAGATCGTTCAGACTAGAATAATTCAATTTCGGGTGTGAATAATAGGCATCAATAAACTGACAACGACTATGGTTGAGACTTTTTTTCGTCTCGGTACTCGTTGCGCGCACTTTCCTCAACGTAGAACATTCGACTCTGATTCGTGTTGGTAGAGTGTACGTCATATTATATGGTTATATATTTTTACCTCTTGCTTGGTACCACTGCCGAAACCGAGTGAAATAATAATACATACCTATATTAATATTATACTAATATTTTACTCGAGTGAGTAATATTTAAATTTTTCTTTCAGAAAAAAATGAATGTAATAACATCTTAGTTTCCTGGAAAATAAATATCCCCTACCTATACATCCCGGCGGATAGATTTTAAATGTATGAGGAATTTGTGATATGGTAGCAGAGGCAGCGGACGTTTGGATCGCAGTGAAAATCATGGTAATACACCAATATCTGAATTTAAATTTTACGATCATTTTGACTTTCCATCCGTTAGACGAGGGTCGAAGTTTTCCGCAATCATTTATATTTCAAGCAACCTCTTCGATAATACATTGACCCATACGTCCCTCTCTTAACCACCCCGATGCTTACATGTATGTATATATATATATATTATATACTAATAAATGTAACGTTCTTTCCGTTTCTCGGCTGGTATAAAAATAAATTATTTTTAAAAGAAAACAAGGATTGAGTACCCCCGAGACAATGTTTGGCATTTTCGGAACGTTGTATCTTATAATGACATGTGATGAATTATGCAGTGGAATGGTAAAAATATTGTTTTACTGACTGCTTCTCCGTACGGACGTCCGTTAAAAATTAATGTTATACATTGTAAACATATATATATCACACATTATAAATCGTTATGTATAGGTAATATTACAATCTCATCATCTGGTCCTATAATATACCTAAAATCCTTGTAATATACTTAATTTCTATAGGTATTATAGAATAAATATCAGAATAAAAAACATACACTAAAGTGATTTCCCGGAAATATTATATGAAATAATCACTTATAATTTATATCCAAAATGTAAATTTATCTTAAATCTCATTAAACGCTTGGCCATAACAACACTGTATTTAATCGTGAGTATATAGTGTTTTCCAAAATAGAATAAAAAAGTGTGATATAGAATATATTGATTTAAAGTAACATACGGTCATGGACATACGGTAGTCCCTTGTTTTAAAAACTACTGTCGTTAGTGTCGCATAAAAGTAAAGATATCTAATACACAATCGTTTCGTCGATGAAAAGCTAGTACATGTTTTAAAAATTAAAGCAACTTTTAAGTCGATTTAATAAACTCAAAGCAAAGAACTCGAACCACCGAAAACAAAAAGTACTAATGAGTTTGTGAACTTAGTTTAAGTTTATGCTCAAAAAAACAATTTTATATTTTAAAGGAACTTTCAACGAGATGTGTTATGTTCTCTCCGCCAAGTGTTGGGCGATACATGCAATTAACATTATTGAAATACAAGCACGAGTGTTATTGTTATCCTTCTCTTTGGACGCGGACAACATTGATCTCCACATTTTGATATGCCTGCACATAATAAAAAATACGATTTTAGACGGATGATTGTTTTTGCACGAAACATCCCACTAAATCCTGTAGTATACTGTATAGTGTATATTATGTATTACAATGAGACGCAGTACTCTGTAGTCGATTTCCGAAGGGTATGGCACCGAGCATGAGAAGTATCTTTGATTTTTTTACTCGTCTCATATTGTAGCTACCCATCCCACGGTGTTTTCGCGGCCTTTGGGATGCCACAAAGTTATACACCATCACCTTCACATTATCTTCCTAATCGACACACCTCCACCATCGTTGTCGTCGCTCCATCATAATATTATTATTATTATACGTACCCACAAACACAACATCTGCGTGAACAACCGCCCTCGCTATACTGAATTAAAGTCGTATGCATTATTCATCCCTGTTGTATATTCACAATGTTTTCGTGTTCTACTAACGTTATAAATAATAATACATACATAATAATAATATTAATAACAACGCAAAAACAACAATGATAATAATAATACTAAAGCGATTGAATAATATTTTAACAACAATACGATCAGGATCGAATCGAGAACAATCAGTATATAATTAGAACCTGGATGACGCGCAACGTAGAGATTGCTTTTCGGTTGTTTTTGTCTAACTCTAAGCGTTATAATATATTATTCATATTGATATGAATTTTGTTGTTCGATTATAATATATTATATTACTTAGAACATGATGATACACTTACTCACTAAACTCCATCCTGCATATTTTTTCAATCCCTGATGCATTCTTGTTGCAGTTGCAAGTTGCACATTTATATTTAACTACCTCGGTATGATATTTATTACTATTGTAATCGCGAAGCCGTTTATTATCGATACTATAAGGAGCTAATTGATTAATCTAATCAAACTTCCAAAATATTTTAAATACGTATTATCATTTCTCAAACTATATCCGACGGAGGATCAAATATTACCAGCTATAAGCGTAACCTATATATATAACCTAACCTAATCTTCATTGCAGGGTGTACAATGGTTACGAAAACACAATTTAACGTTAAGCTACCTCTATCATTTAAGCACCTTTAAGTTTTCGTTTGGAAATTCACTCGAAAGACGTTCTAGTACGGTTTCCTTTAGACATTTTTAGGTTGTTTTCCAATATACTTGGACACTTGAGTTTATTATTTAATTTAAAGAACATAATGACCGCATTCATATTGATATCTTAATTTTACAAGATCGCCAGATTTTCACACGTTTAGTACCATTAATTTCAAAATTGTTCTGTGATGAAGTTTTTACTTTTTTCTCGATATTTCTATTTAAAGCGATGCGTTAATTTCTTAAGGAACGGCGTTTACAAGATGGTTTATCGTAATAGTAAACCGATTTTGAGTACAGTGTACAGATCGAACGTTCAATATAGACTATTAGACTAATAAACATATCATAGACATATATGTCTAACAGTTTATAGATTGTTGACATTACATTATTGTAATACCGTCGTTGGCATCGGAGCCAATGATCGTCCGGAGAAGACTGAAAAACTTTTTGAGTATCCCACCATTTCCAAACAGCCAAACAGAAATCACATTTTTTTTTTTTTTTTTTTGATTATGGGACGTATATTATACTTTTCTCAGTGTATTGTAGTTAATTGTTAAAGAGTTTTCAAAAACAGCATCAATGACGAAAACAATAACAGTAACGATAATAATTATTATGAATGAAAATAAAACAACGACGGCACGTGTGGATAATAAAAAATAACAATGCTCCACCTCAAACCATAATTATCATCGTGTATATGTGTATTTCTTATTGATGTTTATCGTTGTTTTGTCTTAATCCAAAACACTTTTTCGCCACATAGACGTCCAAACAAATAACTGTGGCGTAGCAAATTTTTGCTCAGACTTACACAATTTGGTTCAGTCAATTTTGATGTTAGCCTGTGTAGCCTGTGACAATTTGGTTTCAGTTTTTTTTTCCGATATTTTAATTTAAATCTAGGAATCCGTGATGTTTGTGCGGGAAAAACGCATACGGATGTGGAATAGCGCGTTTACAAAATGATTTATCGTAATGTTTAACCGCTTTTGAATCCCGATGGATAAATTGAATATATTAAACTGTAACTATATTGTGATAATACCGTCGTCGGCGCCAACGATTGTCTGAAAAAGACTGGAAAACTTTTTGATTTCCCAATGAGTTTCACGACTTATAAGAACAGACATTGCAACTTTTGATGACGTATGCAATACTGCTAGACGTATAATTATATAGTTAGTAATTATTGTTTTTGTTTTTGTGGTTTTTTTTTTTTAATAATAAAGCAATGACCAAGTCAACAACAACTATGTTAGTAATAATTATGAATAAAAATAAACTGCCAACACAAGCACGTGCAAATAATAATACTAATATGCTCCGACCGAGACCGTCCTCATCGCGTGTGTGTATTTCTTGTTGATGTTTATCACTGTTGTTTTAGCCACGAAAACTTTTTTACACATAGATAACGTTCAAACAAATAACTATGTGCGATAAACTTTTCGCCGAGCACGTGCACCAAACAAAACTCACCCAACGTATACACAAGCGACGGCGTTTGTTTGCACAATGATATAGTACTATTACATTCTTAAATCCCAAACACTCACGACACATCATATTTTAAGTACACTCGTTTTTTTTTTTCTAAATCAAAACCCACGTGAAACACGCAAACCCACAAACGAGCGTGCACACGTCGGTTGATGGAACACATCGTTACAATAGGTATTATGTACTTTTTTAATATCATAATGTGAATGGGTCCGAATAGCTAACGTACAAACAGCCAGCCGAAAATACGGAACGATTCGTCTAACACTCCAACACAAGACACTGTCTTTACTTCGGTAAACACTAACGTTTTCGAAAATATATTTTCATTACACCTGTGCACTGTTACAAAACGAAATGTTTAAATACGAATTATATTTGTACATAGTTCTATCGTTATCGTGTTCTAATTATTTGTATGAAAATTTGACAGCGAATGTTTTAACCAGACTAATAGTTCTCCAAATAAATGTTCAGAATATAAATAATTGTATAAGTTAAAAATATTATGCTATGTAAGATTTCGGTGTCGCATCCAAATAAATACAAACATAACGATAGGCAACTTAAATTATGCATACCTAATATAAAATATGTATTTTTATTAATTTTGCAATAAGTTTATTTCTTTTTATTTCCAATACTTTTTTTCGAAATCGATTTCAATGATACCAATCTTCGATCGCGATTCTCGCTTATTCTATTTACATGAGTAGCTAAATCTATAGAAAAATCTAAAGTTAATTGTTATTTAAACAACACGCTGATATTATGGTACTGATGAGGTAAATTATAGTCTTAACTTATTTTAGCTATATATAAATTATAATAACTTGAAAAATAAATGTATAATATTATTATCATTATAATGACCGTAAAGGAAGTTACAATTTACGAAGTATACTCGTATTTTCAAATTCTCATATCTAGTAGAAAAAAATTTAAGTCTGGACCAATAAAGAGAAAATATTTAATTTGAATCGATGCATTTGACGTCAGATCTTTTATTTAGAATTCTATACTTTTTTTCGGCAATTTATACCCTAAGGTCGTATCGTCCGCATTCACTGTTCGAGCTTATGTCCGGTCAATCTTGAAATAGAAAAAAAAAATAGTTCGTTGTTATACGATATCGGAAATGATTTTTTTATGAACTCCATTCAATAATAATTGTACGATAAATTACAAAGGACGAATGAATGGATTTCGAACGAAGCACAACAGTACAAAATATCGAATTTTCTTTTTCATCTTGACGTGTATTGATCACACGCGATACTCCATATTATTATATTGTCATCGATATCGCTCGCTTCTATTCACGGTATGCGATTATATTATAAAAATAATAAGAGCCCACCCACCTACATCACCACCACGGGTAAGGTTGCAACATCGTTTGTCTGCCAGACGTGTCTGGGAAGTCAAGTCAAGAATGAACCTTCAAAGGAATTGTTTAAATACCTACATAATATGATATGACCTATGAAAAAAAAAACACATTAATTTCGCATTCGTGTCAAACGGGTTATAACGAGTAATTTTAGCTTTTATTACTATTATTTTAAGCTTATGTTTTTTACGTTTAACTACTGAGACGTAAATTATCATTAAAATAACAACGAAGACTCAGCGACATACATTTTACGGGCCATTCCTTTGACGAGCTAAACACAAAATAATTATTACGCACGTTTCGTGTTTAACGGAAGAAAAATATTTTGTTAGAGCAAAGCATTTATTTAAGTCAAACGCACATTGTTCGATTGTCGTAATTTTATTAGATAATATTAAAATTTTTTTTTTTAATTTATGGCATCGATTGTATATGGTTATTAGCAGATGTTTGCTGTGGGTAGGGAACGCTTGGTTCGATACACGTGTATATGTGGCAATGATTTGTCATTAAGAGTCCGAGTGGTCACTTATCTGGGTACTTGAGACATTGGCCGGTGCTGGCACTTAGAGCACGTCTATAACTGAAGCCAAACACCGCTTTACACTTGCACCGAGCCACTAAAAAAAATATTATTCACAGGGATGATTATTTTGGTTAAGAAACATAATGTTATCATGAAATTTTGTCTATTAACATATTTTATTGTTTACTTAAGACTATTTAATGTACCTATACACTTTCTCGAAAACCTACTAACGTTTAAACATAATATATTTTTTTACATGATGTAAAGTCACGACAGAACAACGTTTTTGAAAGAAAAAAATATGTTTCTTACAATTTTATGCGATACAATATCTTTCTAAAAATACTCTGTTTTGGTATATGAAACTATAAATGTATACCTACAGTATTCAATAAGTAAAATACTTATAAACGATATCTAACAATAAAATAAAGCCATTTTCTTCAAATATTTGGTTATTGTATAATTGTCTTGTATGCTTTAGTAATTTAACCCTATGTAATATAAATATACCGAACATTATGGTACATATATGCACATACATATTATCAATCAATCGATTCGGTTTTGTTGAACGGAAAACAATTAAATTATACATTATACATTATTAATATCGACATTTTCTGGTTAGAACATTTTGTTATTAAGACAAGTGGTGCACTTCTTTTTCACACTCACAAAGGTTTTCTAAAAAAGAAAAAAAAAACGTTCTCTGTCATTTTAGCGTCATTATTTATAAACGTTTAAAGCGCAACACATACTATATTTATACATCATTATGTTTTAGTAGAACGGTACAGAGTCGTAGTGTAACGCAATTTACTTTCACAGAATTTAATACACAAATGCAACCACCCCGACCCGCTTATTGAGTCTTTAATCGCAGTTTTACATCAAAAAAAATGATTTGGTTGACAAGGTTGACAATCGATTTTTTAATGCGTGTTAATTCATCTGGTTTCATTGTATGACAGAATTATAGAGAAATGATTGTAGTCACTATTTCAAAAATACGTAAAAGAATTAAATAGCAACGCAAATGTAACAAAATAATACATATTGTACAGAAATTTCAGATTGAACAAGAGGAGTGTACGATGATTTATTTATGATAACACATATACCTACACAAAATGTGTTTAGTTTTTCAAGCTTTATTTATCTATGTTGTAGTGCGCGGAATTGATAATTTTGAAAGATCCGAAGCTTGAAATTGTCTACCTTCAACCACAGATGTATGAAACCGCTTTAAATATTATAATAGTCAAACGGTATCCAACTCTGCGACAAAAAAATAATAATAGTAGTGTTAAATTTTTGGGCAATCTCTTACAAATTTTCAGAATAATAATTTAGGAACGAAACCTAACCAATAGTGATGTATAAGATTTGGGTACAAAACACAAAAAAAAAAAACATCCCATGTTTAAGAATAATGTCGTAGGCAATGAACTCTACGAATTAATATCCAGCGATCGTAACAAAAAATAAAATAAAATAGAATATTAATATTTGTTATATACTAATTCATAGAATTAGTACAATCGATCATAACGAATAATAGAATAATATATCACATAACAGCTTAGACCTCACACAACTCATAAATTGTAATCATACAGATTTGTATGCAATGGAACTGTTTCAAACCAGGTCACAAATTAGCTTGACAAAAATCAAATATTAGTATTCATAACTCGTAAGGAAATGCACAACACATGCAACTCGTCTAAATCAAAGTGTTCGACATGATTTATTAGGAATCTCAGAGGAAAGCAGAGACAGAGTGTACACATAGTCATTAACACTTTAGCACCTTCACGCCACTCATATCAACTCTTATTGTAACAACATTTTATAAATTATACTTAATTTTCTAGAAATAAACTAACATTGTTTGTTCATTGTTAACAATTTTCTATCAACCATTATTAAACAAAAACCACTATCATCTGGATCGCTGGAAGCTCGTATGCAAAAATAAATTAAATCCTATAATAATGGCTATCATCACTGTCCGGTTTGCTGACCTGTACAATATATGATCGCAAAATACTAAACAACATAATATTGGTTCAAATTTTTTTTTTTTAACCTTATTCCGTTTTGGAAATTACAAATTCAAGCGTCTACTCTGATATGTCATCGTATGCTGTAGCCTATACCTATATTGAGGATATAGTTAGAAGACGTTTGTTCAATCGATTAACGGCACTGCTCTGCTAGAGAAATAATGTATGGAACAGCAATAATAGTTAGGCACAACAACAACGAAAACGGTGGTAACTGAGAAATTAATAATTTCAAAAACAAAAAATGAATACTATACCTACGCGCAATAACCTACATTTATAGTCGGAGAATAAAAGGTCCGGAAAGATATTTTCCTATTGTATATTGTTATTATTATTATTATCACAATGCCACCGGTGGCTGAACAACTGATGTACGGTTAACAGACGACGTTACAATCGCCGCCGCAGACGTCATTTCGGGAGACGACGCGACCTTTATCCACCGTCAGTTACGTGTACGCGCAAAATATATTATTATTATTAATATTTTGCTTGTTCTTCCGTAAAATGCCACTCCTCCCACGTTACACAATATCAAAAGACCCATCATAACATTATTATAATATATTATATATGTATACGCACAAACCGATTTGGCCAAGCTCACAGCTTATCAGTCCTATTTTAAAGCGGGGCGTTTATTTTTTATTTTTTTGAATTTTGATGTTTTTGGAATATTTTCGAGTGCGCCTTCCCGTTTTCGAATATTAAACTACATCGCTGTGACACCGTTTTAGGAGTGTTATAAACTTACCACCATTTTCTTACTGTATACTAAATTCATCGTTTTTAAATGTCAACGTACGATGTATATTATATGTCAAAATCGAAATTGGTATAAACAGTTCTTGAGTTATCAAATAATAAATACTTACAAGATCATCAGACGGCATACATAACCATAATGTTTTTTTTTTTTTTTTTTTTTTTAATTGCGATATCAGCATCTATTGCTATTATAGAAAGTTCTGACAATTTTAACAAATTAATGAGCCATTAAATGATAAATCAATCAATTACACTTTATATTATCATTCATGCATTAGAGTCTTCGTGGTTATCATAGTCAATGAAAAGACAGCCACTATCTGATAGCAACAGAGTTTTAAATTTAAAAAAAAAAAATCATGACAATAATTTTTCTTAGAAATGTTTATTAAATTGTAAATACTTTGATTATGTTTAGATGATTATGGCATTATATTATTCATGTAATATATTGAAGTATATTAAAGTCTTTGTAATACACTGTACACGACATAAGACGGTATAAAAAAGTATGCCATTATTGTGTTGGTGGGCTGTGTGCATTCATCCGACTGAAATATTTTTAATATTTATATAAGACCCTTGAAAACACATTTCACATATAATATACTATATTTGTAGCTGGAAAAAATATAAAACTTTATTTAAGAATTATGTTGGAATTCCAACCCTGAGGTCCTATAATAGCTGACATAATAACTGTAGGAAAAATATGTTTATGTATTTTTCGTGTTTTTATAAAACTTAAATTAATAACGAGTAAGAACTAATCCCATGACTCATATCAATAAATTTATCAAATAATTTTTTTTCAACTTTTCCTAAACGAATTTCAGATATAACATTTGGTTTGTCAAAAAATTCACAGTACAGTAAAATTGTAATTAACAATAGTATACACCTAAACGAACTATTTTTATGAATCATTATTGATTATATCATTATTTGTGACTTCATTATCGTTTTATAATTACTCTATACATGGAATCTAGTTCTATCACTTAACCTTGATTTCATAGATCAATATTTGTTTTCTATACTTTGATTTGTACACAAATTTAATTCACTATATTGACAATTGAAATGGTTTCGGCTTGGTTACCTAATGGGGTTGGAAATTGGTAATTCTAAGTGAGATGTAACATAATATTATGAATATAACGAAAATTAAATTAAACTTATGAAAAACCAAAACGTTTGAAGAATAATTTTTTGTATCCAATCATTTTGATGCAGTTTTATTAGATTATTTGTTAATTTTTTTTTTTTGAGTGTATTGATATTTAAAATTTAATCATCGACGGTCGTAACTACGTTAATAGCAATATGAAATATTAACCGTTTAATATAATATGTACCAGCGGTTTGGAACGTTTAAACGACCTAACGAATTTTCCCAACTGCTTGACTGGCTTTATTCAGCGTCATCACTTTATCGGCGTTCGAAACCCACGTAAATATACGCAAACGGTATTAAGCGGTGGCGGGAAATCACGTGGAAATGAGATAGGTATACCTAGCGTTGTCAGCTGCTGCATGCACATCTAATACAAATCTTTGCGATATTTTTTAGTGCAGTAAATGTCTGCAGACAACTTAAACCAACTCGAGAACAATAATAATACAATATAATGTTATGATGGCCTACGGGACCATAAATGAAATACACTAATATCACACAAAGTATTCTGGTATGGTGTATAGTATGTATATTGATTGTGGTGGTTCAGAATTAAACAGTTGGTAAATGTAATGGATGCGATTTGAATTCAACTAGAACTAAAATCAATCGTTATTTTAACTTTTAATCATAACAATATTATAATTACACCGAAAGCAAAATCGTAAGACTTTCAATTTAATGTGAGAAAAACACGCTATGAAATAATATGTTGTATTAAGAAGACGTTATACCCGCATGTCTTGTCTCCGTCTTAAAAGTGCGTAGCATTGCAATTTTTACGCTCATCAGAACACGTGTAGCTCTGTTAGTTTAAAATTTAGAGAGAAAGTTGACCTGTAAAAGAAAATTAAAGGTAACATTATTATCGAGGGCTTCCCATAGGTTTTTTTTATTATATTTTAATTTTGAAGCGAGTTATGATTATTTTAAAATTGTAAATTGTTTTTATATCTTAAAATATTCATTACTCACTTCAAAAATAAAATATATTAAAAAGACTACGAGAAGCTCTCTATAATAATGTTGCCTTTAATTTTTATAACAGGTAAATTCACTCTAAATTTTAGACTAACAGAGCTACACGTGTTCGGATGAAAATTGCGATGTTACGCACTCGTAAGACGGAGACAACACATACCAGTATAACGTTCTCTTAAGTCTTCAAACCAATATTAGGTAAGTATTATAATTATTATTCACGGTGACGAACGATTTCCAAACTTTATCACCAATTATTTGTCCCGGAAACAACGAAGCCGGTGAAAAGATCATAATATGCTATAGAAATCGAATGAACAATAAATTGATCTTCACTCGAATGAATATCAAATTATAATGGTGTCGCTTGCAGTGAAAAGTAAAATGCCTACCCGCTAGTGACTGCTATTCAAACGTTTTAATACGTAATTGAGGACTATGATACGTACCATAATTGCCTATACAAAACGCCGTCTTACAAACATATTTTTTAAGGCGTTCCCAATGAGTTTAGATATTATACTGCCATCTGTATTCAATGGAATTTCAATAAAATATTAATTTGATATTGTAGAATGTATTTTTTGTACAAATTTTACTAGACATCCATAACGATTAACCATAAATAAAATCAATAATTTTTATGATAATATGTACTCAAAAGACCTCAATTGAATAGAGACTAATCATTATTTGAATTATAAAAAATGGATGTAAATAAACCTTCAAACATCAAATTTGATCAAATAAAATTAAAATAATGAAGCGTTAAACAATCGAGTTTTATAAATAATAAACAAAGCAATTGTATATTTATTTGAATGGAAATATTGTCATGTGTTTTATCATTTAGCTATACTTTAAACTATATAATTCAATTTGCTGTTTTTATTTTAGGTATATATTTTTTTTTTTTTTAATTTAAAAAATAACAATAACTCGCACTATATAAAATATTTTTTCAGGATTTGTATATTATTTTGAATTGGTTGGTTTTGTAAATGGTATACACCATATACGCATAATTTTGTTGTCTTCAATTGCTTATTTTTTTTTGTTTTATTAAGCTATAAATTAAACAATACAACGATATTCATATTTTTATTTTAATACACAGTGTCGTGATTTATGGTATGGACGAATAGTGATTATTGGTAGGAACATCCATGGTTATATAGATATACATCGTGCAAAATGTTGAAATAGACATTTTGATCATTGACGCCACATCATAATAATAATTATTACGTTATTATCACTAATAATATGTGATATCATACCAGGACAAGTGAATTGATCTACTGGTATTGTTAAAATTGACGTAAGAATCCGTCGCATTTATGTAAGATATTATGTGATAAATAATATAATTATGAAGCAATGTCACGTAATAGTAGTTGTGAGGTGAGCGAGACTTAAATTAATTATGATATGGAATTCTACTAATTTCCCGAAACATACAGAAATCATGCGATCGGAACGTATAACAATATTAACGACAGTTTAGAACGACGATGCGGTGACAATTTAAATATTTCTATAGTCGTTGACATTAGTGTCGTGCGTGTACCAGATGCAGTTGTAAAACATATAAATATATATAATAATAATAATAATAATAATAATAATCGTAATGTACACATAGTCTGGACGCAGAACTTTCCAGACGATGGTCATTTACGAACAGCGTAATAATATTATCCGTGTTTAAATATAACCCTTTTGATTACTCAGTCGTGTATCGGCAACCGCATTTTAAACACCAACTACAAACATTCCCATAATGTACGTAACAGCGCTGCGAGTATGCTGCTACTACAGAATTAATAACATATAAAAAAAAAAATCCCAATCAAAAATCCGCAGTTGACTGTGATCATATCACAATTTATACATTTAATTACGATTACAGACATGGTATGTGTGATGGTAATAGGTATAAGCTGGTCACACATTTATCGACGCGGTCGTCAAAAGTAAAATATTATGACTAATGAATTTGATACCACTTTGCACATGGATGAATTTCGTTCGGAATTCCAAACCAGTGAAATACAAATATTGTATTCAAAGCACAATAACTATTCTTGGTGTAATATTTTATTTTGCATATTTTTGTTGACGCTTTTCTGTATAAATCGTCGCATTTCTATACCTATCTACATTGTGATATTTAAATATGACAATAGTTTGATTTACATAATTTCTTTCAAAAACGAAATTTTTTTTTTTTTTTTACGTTCATCCATATTATCTTTATTGCCATACTAAATTAACAATTTATCATAATATACATCTCCAGCGGAGTTCGTACTTACCATGCACGAATTCCAAACAAATGATTCATGCAATGTGAGTTTGTTTTTGTTGTCATATTAAGTTTCTAAAATGTAAAAAATATTTTACAACTTTCAGTTTATATTTTCTTATTTTGAATGCATGCGTGTATGCGTATTTAATGGGTTTCTGGTGCATTGAATTTAACAATAATATGTGTCTGATGACTGTAAACAATTGTATTCCGTTTTAGCGACTGCCGAACAGTTATCATTATTATTATTATTATTATTATAAAAATAAACGGAGCCGTTATAAACTTCTACATTATCTGATTTATAAAGTATGGCCAACTCACTTAAGTCACATTTGAAACTCATAGAAACTTTACTTAGACTATACTAATTGCTCTGACCGAAAACTTTAGTTTCAAAAAGTGCCTGTGGTTGTAACTAATCCGTCCGATATAGCATGATAATATATTAAGTTTTTAAAAATAAAAATAGAAAATAGAAATACGTTCATCGCTAAGTTTGAATTTTCTTCTGTGGAAACTTTGCTAAAGAGTCAAAGCTTATGGTTGACTTTTATCTACTCATTATAAGTGCGTCAAAATAGGACAATACTAGAGTGACATAAAACGAACAGCTAAGTATAATATATTATCAATGGCCTGTCAGCGTTCACAATTTACTGTGGGGAAAAAAAATATAATATATAATATTAAATACATAAATTTACATTTTTTTTCGACGAACGGTCTTTGAAACTAAAATTCATTAAAGTATACAGTAAGTTAATGAATAATTTATTTAAACTTGGTCAATTTATTATTTGATAACAATAAAAACATAAATACACTAACTTAAAGTATAATGTTTGACTCTATTGAATATATTTACAAGAAAATGAGTTTAAAAGTTAGGTTTTTATTTTTAAATAAATACCTAGTTCAGTTAGAATCGGTGGTATGGTTATCAGTTGATTAAAAAAAAAAAACTTGACTTCAGATCAGAATATTTTTAATTACCTAAGGGTAATTTATTTGTTATAAAGGGCAGTGGTCGTTCTAAAAAAAACGATATATTAATTAATGGTTTCAATTATTGATAGAATTGCTTGCCAAACTTTACTTCATTTCAATAAAAAATTACTTCGTTCTTTACCAAGTTAATATATCATAATATTATATGGTGCATTAAAAAGAGTTTAAATCAAAGATCGAACTCAAATTATATGCATTATACATTGTATCAATAATAAATATGTTACAAAAAAATAAGTTTTTACTTAATATTAATATTGGAGGATTATGAAATAACAAAATGTTATTATTTATTGAATTATTTTATTATTAAGTGGTTAAATAATATAATAATACTATACCTGAGCAAATTTAAATACATAACATTCATATAATATTTTATTTAACCTCAATACAAATAATCGATTAAGTAACGAAAATTAATAAGATTTTAGGTACCTATATCAAATATAGTACGTAAAACTATATAACTTGTAAAATGATTTTTAATGAATGAAAACAAATCGGATCAACATCATTCACAGTTTTTAACATAGGTTTAGTTAATAATTATGGAATTCTGAGATAGAAAATAGGAATGCACGTTGATTAGAGATGAGTTGAGGAAACTTGGAGTATTTTACGATTCAAAAAGTTAGGGTGATCAATTAAGCCATTTTTATAACAAAATTTAATTCAAGTCTGATTCTGTATTTCTCTAGGTAAGGATTCGGGACTCATGCAAGAAGTAATAGTAAAGGATTGCAAGATGTATGGAGAGTTCCAGGTATAGTACACTCAAAAGCTATAAAATTCAAGAAACATTTTCATATGAACTTTCTGTTGTGTGGTATTTTTAATCCGATGTTGTATGGTGACAAGATAATAGAGACGTAATTTAAATAAGTTTGAATATAAGCGCATTGTTCTCGTTAAACTTGACACAGCTTCCGACAGTCGTTAAGTACCCCAACGCCAAGTAAAATCGAAACACTTATAAAACACATGTGTTTAGCTGGAGTGTGTCAGAGACACAAAAGTTGACATTTAAACATTACATAATGGACAGCAAAAATAAGTGCTTAATGGGGTGTTTTGCAGACGTCCTGACATTATGATTTTAAAAAAACTCTCCTTCATGGCATAACTTTCTATATTTAATTTTAACGCCCCACAATATTCTTATCGATGGTATTACCAAATTGAAATATTTTTAAAATAGTTTAATACATTCGCTTTCTTGCTCCTATACGGATAATTTCACGAATCAATATTAATACCCATTGATTACGGTCTGAAATGTGCGTAAATTAAAATTGTACGTATGCATGTATAAGTATTTAAGCATGGGAATAGTTTGGATTGATTATCTGTGGGGGCTATATGTATAATAGGACTAGAAAAATGAATTCCAAAACTCCTTATGTTTAACTTGAATTAAAGGGAAGGGAAAGATTTTCAAGAAAAAATAATTTATATTTAACTCTTTTTTAACTGTCCACTTCATTATAAAATACGTAAAAAATAAAAAGTGCAATTATTGATACAGAAACATAATAAAGAAACATATTTACGATAGAAATAAATTAATATATTATTATTATGCTCGATAATAATTGTCAATAAACATTACATTGCTATAATACTTGAAGCTTTGATGAATTTCAAGGAAAATTACAAAAAAAAAAAACTATAATTTCAGATAAAATATTTTAAATGAAAGTTAATATTTTGTGAGGACTACAAATGTCACCGTGGTGTCTTAGCCTCCTGACCCAACCTTACACATTATTAGGTTCAAAGAATCTAGAATTAAGGACATGTTAACGAAACAAGAAATTATGTAGTAAAATACATGAAAATAAGTCATATTACATTATAAATCTGATTATCTGTGTAAGATTATTATACTGTTGGTCATATTATTATCCGGTCAAGTCAATTCGACGTTATTGCCTATTCCAGTTATCGATAGATTTTTATGAGCATCAGTAGATTGCCAAAATTTCAGTATCAAATCTCGATCAAAACATTTGAATCCCAGTAGTCGAACAGTCAAAATTCTTCTTACTGATGTTGAATTCTTTCACTTTTTATTGACAAATCGGTCTGTTTATGGGTTAAATTTGTCAAAAAAAATTTCTACTCTATAGTATGCATGGACTGAATTGTAGAAGAGAACGTTATTTAACCGATACCAATAAAATAATTCTATTTTGCTAGTTAATAATTGAAAATGAAATAAAAATAAAAGAGATAAACCATAGGTTGCCAAAACCAATACATTTTAAAACTTAATTCTTCAAATAGATTGGAAATTTTGACACGAGTTCTCTATTACGATGTAATTTATTTTATTGTAATAAGTTATTACTAATAACCATCCACACATATTTTATGATAATGAAATGTTACACAATTTCGAAGAATTAGTCATTGGACGGGTCTGTAGTTTTTTTTTGTACATGTTTGACTTATATATTTTATTGTCCACACCTTGTGGCCTAAGGATATGTACAGTGTTTTCAACTTGACAGCCAAATAAAATCATCAAAATAAAACAAATGTTAAGTATCTAATGAATATTCTAGAAGGATAATGCTTAACAAAATATAATTACCAAAATATCTGTAAAATATATGGGTCATTATCGATGACATATTATAACATAAATATATATAATTTATATTCTATAATCATACGCAAAAATCTCTTTTCAATAATTTTGCAAAAAAAACAGTACCTATTCCAAGTAAATTATATATAATGAAATTATTGTATGCGATGCTTTACCTGTTTTACGAAATTAGAATAGCACCAAGTCGCAAACATTTTATAATATTAAAAGATTAAATTACACGAGTTTATAAGTTTATGGTACAAATAGGATTCGTTTTTTTTTTTTTTTTTTTTATGGATCGACTGTCGAAAAATGGGTCTAATATTGGCCAGCATATTATTATCGAAAATGTCAGGAAGCGCAGCACTTGAGGACAACACTATCAAAAGAGAATATTTCATTGCGCTTTCAGCTGCAGTAAAAATCGAGCTGATACGTTTTCAACGAAACATTTATCAATGCATTTTTCGTGACGCCAGCAAATACGTGTAACAGAGTTGCATTTTATTCGTTAAAATAATATATATTAACGTTATATGGACTTATTGGAAGTGCCAATTGGCAGGTATAGCTAGGTATACACACTGAAAAATTCGCTGTAATACGGAAAATCATTAGCTAACGACGATATTATACGACAGTGACACTATATAAAATTGCGTATAATTTAATCGGATTGACGATTAATTTAATGCGTGCCAGCTGCAGCTGTGTTCAGCGTTATCGGCATGATTGTATAATATAACGACGATGGCTCGACGTTAATCGTAGCGCGTGTTATCGCCACGGCGCGAGTGATCCCCTCGCCGGCAAAAGATTTGGATTTCTCGGAACAGAAAATATATATTAATCACGGCAGATTTCATCTAGTGGGAAGTGGGGGGGGGGGGTGGGCGGGCGTGAGGAACGCTGCGCATAATGTACAGCGTAATTATTACACTCGGTGACACCTCCAAAAACCATGATATTATGGTATTATGCCGTCGATAACGGGGATTATGCGCCTCGTTTACGTTTTCCAAAGAGACACGGCGAAACGCTTCAAGTATTATGACGTAATATTATTTTATACCTGGTCGTAGTGATTAAAACAAACCTTATACGGTTATTACGACCTACGTCGCATATTAGGAAATGCATATCGTGTATTTGAAAAACACGCATCATTCCAACCTGTTAATATTATGACTGTTGGTCATTTTCCTCCAACAACGAAATACAGTTTTCCTTAAAAAATATAAATAATTCTTGGCCGTTTTCCTCCAATAAATGATAAACGGAATATTAAAAAAAATTAGTATAAATAATTTATAAATAGCCAAGAAAATAAATTGATTATTAAATTATAATTTTTTATGATTATATGATATTTCAGGAACAAATGGATACATGTTTAAAGAAAAGAAAAAAATAGACATAATATGAATAATTACGTTACTTTTTGTAACTGCTATCAACCGATAAGCACAAAATGTGATTCTAGCCTTACTATATACTGGCTAAAATATTAAAGGAAAATAGACATAATTTTAAACGAAAATAATGTGAAGGAAAACGGTATCTCGTTTTAGGAGGAAAATGGAATCACCTAATATTATCATGCCAATATCCCAGTAATGGGTTTATCCATTGTGCCACTGGAACTACTGAAAAAAAACATCCATTGGATGATCCTTTTTTAACACTTTTATATTATTATTATTGAAAAAAAAAATAAAAAATACAATATGGAATGTTTTTACTTAGATTTTCCCTAAACATTTCTTTTTCAATACAAACTGAAAAATGTTATTATAATAATATATTATACCTAACCAAATTATATTAGTCACACAGGCGGATTAGACAATATTATATCCACCAATAAAAAATCTCTGCTGTATTCATCATGTGTTTATACACAGTGATTATGAGGAAATACAGAACTGACTGTGTATACAATATTACGTTAAGATATAACGTGTGCAAGTAACTAGGAATAAATTACAATGGTCTTTCTCTGACAAGCATTACTTAGAATCTAACTTATTTTACATAGAATAGTCTTTCAGTAAAAATTCTGATTTATAATAAATTATTATGACGTATTATTAATATTAGAATCTACAAAATAGTTTTTAGAGTGAGCTTGACACGAAATCAATATACGAAAATAACATTAATTTATACTTACTATTAACTTAATATTATTTGCTGTTAGATTATTCAAATAGTTAACATGCTACATATTTTAGCCTATAGGTACATATAGTTAAGCGAAAACCACACCCGTCAGTCTTACCAACGAAGGTACAACATAGAAAAAAAACTGTTTTTTCATGGGATAGAATTAGGCTTTAGTGTAAAGTTCGTTTTTATTTTTTCAATTTTTATCAAAAAAAAAACGATGTTAGTTTGTAAAATACATTTTAATCTTTATAGTGCAAGAATTCGGTTGTTTAGCAGAGACTAAAACCCTGAGAGGTTCTATACCATGCAAAACAGTTTTCGTTATACTTTTTTAAGACGGAAAAATACATGAAGATGACGTAATGTCCTCTTAAATTTAATTGGAAAATGTTTTCTTAAAAAATATCTGATAAAAATTATATTTAAAATTGTTTATACTTAAACACGTTAATAATAGTATAACTCAAAATTGCTAATAAGTACTTCATCAATAATAAATTAAACACATTTTTGATGTAACAAAACTGCCCAGTCATACACGTCATTTTAACTTGGAAGGAAATATTTAAATATTGTATTTTGTGCGCAATACAAAATATAAGTACCCATACGATACCAAGCGTGATTTTGGAAATGAAGTAGTTGGCGAGCAAAGCGTTTGGGTTTGGCATAGGTGCAAAACAATTTGGTATTCAGCCTCCGCAGAAATGTCTCCAAATTACCAATTCAAACGTACATATTAAATAATATCAACAAAAATGCGTCTACAGATTCTTTGTCTAATATACCAACGAATATAAAGTCGAAGTTAAAATTAAGGCCTTAATTTCAATGCAATGTTCATATTTTTGGGGTTGATCAAGGACAATGCTTTCTGAAACGTAATTTGTTTCATGAAAAAGGTGCTTTAACGGTGAAACCTTTATTTTGAATTTTTCGCATGTCTGGATATTCGATTTTGGCTTATTTCTTTGTGCAATTCACATCCATATTAATTATTAGTCAAATAATAAAATGAAAGTGATTTTTTTTCATGGATTTTATATTGTTTAACTTTATTTTGTGCCACGAAGTTTTCCGCTTTACGGCGTTTAACTGCAGCTGTCGCGATGGCGTCACAGCACCAGTCACCGAATCACCACTCATCATTGTTAAATCCGTTGCCGACCTCGTTGACAATATTTATAATATTTTTATATTGCTGGTTAACAATAATAGGTATACGAAAGTCGACGCGCTGCCATTTTCAGCCGACATCAGACCATTCTCCATTCACCTGCCATCGCATTCAGCTTTTATCGTCTTCCGTTGTTCATATTATTATGATTATTATTATTATTATTATTATTATTATTATTATTATCATCTTGCTGTACACCGTCATAAGAATTATATATGCACACCACGACGTTCGCCTCGGGACGATTGTTAATGAATAATATTCCAACTAGGTTGTATAAGTGAAGGAAAAAATTATTAGCGGTGGTAATTATAATAGTATACAATTTAATAGAAATTATACGTTTTCCAATTAGTTTATTATACAAGAGTTCATTTTTTTTTTTTTTAAATCCTTATTTTACTAAAGAACGTCTTTGTATGATAAAAATTCTGTCGACCTAGTACACCAGCGATACAATAATTTAAAATAATTTCTAAACACAAAGGTGAAATAAGATTTTAAAAGAAGTACGTAAAAAACGCATGAAAAATTACACAATATTTTTATGATGACAGCCATAATTAGATATAAAATACAACGGTATGATTAATAGTACTATAATTATGAGTATGTATTATTTCGTCTATTCGGCTCTAAATATTTTAACTGTAATATGTGTGGAAACAAATACGGCGGATCGATCGAAAACCGAAAGTGAATAGATACTACTTTTGTGGAGAGAAACTTTTAGTTGTCTGTTTGTCCGCTAAAGTGGACAACGGAACAAAATTATCGTATTGTGCACGAAATGACAATAAAAACATATATGGCTGGGCTATAACTCTTGGATTCGTTTTTGTTGGTGACTTCACATTATCAGATTAAAACTATACTGGGTTGTTCACTATGCGTTATCGTCATAACGTTATAGTATCAAATATAATGTTGTGCATACAGTTACTGAAGAGTACTGGTTTTTTTTTATCGATTTACCCATTAGTTTTGAATAAAAATAATGTTTTGTCCGTAATATACATATCACTCTCCGTGCCGCTAATTAGCTCTATAATTATAGAGAATCTGTATTCCTCGAGACTATCTAATATAATTATACCGAATTCTGCAGCCCCTCAGTCCTCCTTCCATAAATCCACTGGTAGGTATCCTAGTGACACCGTCAGCTGCTACATTGAATCAGCAATGGATTTTTTTTTTTTTTTAATCGGTAATAATGGCTTGATATCACCCCTTATTATTGTATTGATTTCCATGTGGAGTTTTCTGTTTAAAATTTGTATTCTTTTGGCCACACTGTATATAGGTACCGTGGTACATAACGTACAAATTATTCAATACAATTCTGATGCTGAAACAACGTAGGTACCCATTACACGCAATTCACACACTTATAAATTGACTTGACCCTGGAAATCTATTGCGGTCTAGTGTTTCGTACTTTATATTCGTCCCTTGCCCGTAAAAAGGGAGCTGGTATAGATGAATAGCTAACCCAGAGAGTGGAAAAGAATCGAAATCTCGTATGTATGTCAAGAGTATTCATTTATTTATACTTTATAGACATATTGGTTTTACTTTTTAATTTTTTTTTTTTTCATAGCTCAAAGCTGCTATTGCTTGTGTTGAAGTTATACAGGTGTGAATCTATAAATTTGTAATGGGGGGCTTACATTTTTTTTTGGAAAAATATCAAGTACCTATCTCAGTGTCAGAAAATTATCGAAAATTTAAAAAAAATTAAAAATATTCCCGTTATTACAACAGGGTGGTAGCCGAAAAATGTACTATATGATCACCGTTTGGTAACAGGAAAGTTATTTCTTAGAGTTCTCCTATAAAAACTAGTGTTATTCCTGCGGAACTAGTAGTTGACCTTGTTGGTGGAATTAGTTTCTTCCCGGAGAAAGGCCACTGATTCGTCAGATATAATATCATGCACTTTTAGAGGGTTAACGAATCATCTGAAGAGTAAAAGCTCATAGAAATTTGAATAAAAAAAGATTTTAAAACTTCTCGTATTTCATAATATTACGTAACGATAAAATAATCATTATACATATATTCCAGTGAGATAAATGTAGGTGTCTAGTAGCGGTCTGCTCTGACTTATATTATTATTACATTGTGTGGGTGTGAAATAAATCACTTTATGCATGATATACCTAAGCGCCTTTTTATATGCATACAGATAATCGGTACTCGATCCCGGTAAATTACTTTTTTTTTCGAATGGTGATAAAGAGAGAATTAGTAGTAAGACAATTCCTTCAGGAAAGTTACATTAATACTCAAACTTTCGAAGTTTCGAAGCTTCAATTAAAATACGTAAATATGACTGGAATGGCTTTAATCAGGTGCAGTCATATATACTGGAAGCTCAGTCCATATTAATTTATAATATTGTTACTTCGGTACAACACATAAAATTATTATCAGTGGTTTGAGTTAGATAAAGTTTTAAAAAAATACATCCATTTGTAGTTATCAGAGAATTTTATTTTTATATTTTTCGTTGAACTAGATATAAATGTAGTCAAATGCATATTCTTCAGAATGCAAAATCGTATACACTTTCTCATTTTATTTTTATATGTTTTTATATATTTATTTAGGCCATGCATTATTATTTTTTGCCAGTACCTTTTCAGATTAAAAAAAATAATAAAACCTGTTTATCGTTTTATAAAAATATCTACTGCATTTTCCGATAAAGAATATATTGAATACGTTGTATGAAAAATATATTATAATTATATTATGGGTTATGGATTGCTTGTATAAGTGTTTTTTATAAATATTACAGTATAGTGGTTGTGAAATTATACAAAATAATTTTAAATGTTTGAACTTCAGATGCTTATAAAAAATGCTACTAATGTATATTCTGTACTTTATATTGTCAATTAATATTGTTTAAAGAAAATTCAATGAATTCATAAATTTAAAATGATATTTATAAAATATGCTTATGAGTTTCAGTTTAACTTTTTGTCTACCAGTAAGAATAATTTAAGTTTCAAATTAAATTATATCACTATATATTTTATAATCATTTAATTTGTTTCGTCAGTTTCGTATCAAAATACTATACTTGTTGGTACTTGATGGCGAATTGGGTAGTATCCAGTTTTTTAGCTCTAACATGCCAAGAAAATTTTTAATTAGTGGTTAGTAGTTTGGCTAACAATTTTTTAACATCAAATGACATTCGCGACTGCCGTCAATCGTTAGGCTGTTTTGTCAATTCCTATAGTTCTAATCTGCAGATTTAATTAATTTAAATAAATATATATTTGTCATTCAAACGATTATAGGGAATAATGAAGTACCAGTCATTTCTCCTAGGTAAAAATATGAAAAACCACATAAATACAATTTTATGATTACAAGCGTGATCGTGAGCATTGTAGATAAATACAATATGGGTAATTTAAAAAATTGGAATCCACCATTTTTTTTCTTTTAATACAAACCACATTTAGAAAATAATGTAGTTACTCACCGCAAAAATAATATACGAATTATAAATTGACAAACATCGCATACAAAATGATCATCAATTGAAAGTAATATAGAAAATAAACGTAAGACATAGAAAACTTAAAAAAAAATATTCGATAGAGGATCATTTCACTCTTATATTAAGGAGTTAATATATGGGAAAACTTTAGAAATATTGACATAAGAGATGACCTGGTATGGTGTTGAAAAAACCCCTTAATTTATTTATTTAATTACGCAACAGTACGGGACGTGACCAATTTGATACAATATTTATAAATATAATAAATATTGTTTGAACAACATATTTAGGTATAGTTGATGGGTCTTTCTTGGATTCGGTATGATGGTTTATTTGTTGCATAGTTTGGGTAAAAGTTGGCAACGAAAATGGATAAATGTGACGGGTATTAACGAATGATATTTTAATATTAATTTGAGTTAATATTTCTAGGGAATCTATAAGACCATCAATTAGACACCTATGGAATTTAAGTAATTTTACATTAACTTTAATGAACTAACGTATTTATTCAATCAACTAGAAAAGTCATCTGCAAAAATATATTTACGTATCAATGAGGAGAAAACAAAATTTATGGTTCGACGAAAACAGAACGATGTAAGATTAATTACATCTTTTAAGTATAATGTATACATGATTTAGGTAGGGTGGATTAGTTAAAGTACTTTGGAACCATTCTTTCAGCTGTTATGGAGCGGCAATGAAAGAAGAAGAAGCGAAAATCCAAGCCATGATAAATTCTTTTAAGGGCTAGCTAATCTGTTAAGAGCTAGATCCTTATCAAGAGATTAAAAAAACAAACTTCTTTAATGAGACCAATCGTTTCATGTGAAACAGAGATTTGGAAAACACGAAAAACTGTCGAGATCAAACTCTTTGTTTTTGAGAGGAGTATCCTGATAAGAATTATTCAAACCTGGAAAGGGCAGTGTAGCTAATCAATGTTAAATTAGGAAAATAGGGAATTTGAATAACTATACAAATAACGAATATCGTTGAGAAAATCAAAAACAAAATGCAAAAATGGCCGAGGTAAGCGTGGAGAAACCAAGACTCATTTCTCAATATAACACTTGAAAAAAATATACAACAAGAAAAAGACCCATTGCAATACCGAGTATGAAATATGTATAAGATTTAGAGGGGAATTATGTAGTTCTAAGAGAAGGAACAGATTTGAAGGCACGAGTAACTGATTGGGAGGGACGCAAGGCAATATGTATGATGGCATAGAGATCGTTAATGCCAAAAAAAGTTCCAACACATAATTATCCAGTAGAATACAAATTGGCCATGTCTTCAGAGGTATAATTTGTAAATATATTATAATATAATACAAATTTACATCATTCTCAGAAGAGTTCAGTCTCCTGATTTTTTCGTAAGTATAAAATAATTCTGTTTGAAAACTAAAAAAAAAAATTTAGTTTGCTATACACATCAGTTTATCCTATGTGTATTGTTTTAGATGTCTTTTAATGATTTTCAGGAGATCAATGCATCTATTGGTGCTACTGTATGTTACATATTCAAAAAGAGCAGGTATGGCGTGAATAAAATCAAAGTAATTAAAAAAAAAACCCTGAGGGACCTTGGGATTACTGGGTCGTTTACCCCATTTCAATGCCTATCACATGTGTTCGTGTAAATATCGTCTAAACTTGGACGGTTATTTAATATCCCCAGTGGTACATATAATGCAAAAACATTTACTAATAGTTAAATATATTCAAAACAGCTACCAAATTAGATATATTTTCATATTTTCAAATTATTAATAAGCATGGCGAAATGTTAATAATTTATAAATTATAGTTTTTCACTAATAAAAACTAGTGGGGCGTAGGTATAACCTAATATTGACATGCATAATGCAAACATGATTAATATATATTTTTTTAATTTTAAATGATAAAGCAAAACTAAATTAATTAATTAATTAATTAAATATAGTTATTAATATTCAAAGAATTAAAATATGCAATAAACAAATTTATAGCTAAGAAGAATTGAATTAAATCAAATTCTCAAGTTTACCTTTTTTTTTTCGTATTATGAATCACTACATGGGAGCCGAACTGTTTTCACATTGCTTAGCTCCAATTTTCACATTGCTTAGCTCCTTTTCACATTGCTTAGCTCCATTTTCACATTGCTTAGCTCCTTTGCACATTGCTTAGCTCCATTTCACATTGCTTAGCTCCATTCTCATTGCTTAGCTCCTTCTCAAGTTTACCTGAGAGACTTATTCAATATTCTCAAAACTATAAAAATTGTACCTATTATTTGTCATGAAAAAACGTTCATATTAATAACAAATCTGTAATATGCAAAGATATTCTGAAAGATGCAAATGCGCTGCACTAATGCATTTCACAAAATATGTCGACAAAATTTCCTGAACCAATAAAAGATAAACAAACAAATAAACGTACCTAGATACTTATGATAAACATTTCAAAATTTTTTTAATCTCATCTTGTCATCTCTAATCTTGAACAGAGATTAAATCGGGTTTAGCAAGACTTGCATTTGAGTCACGACGGGCTTGTGATAAAAATCCAAAATTGCCTATATTATGTATGCGCGAGATAAGCGCATGTGCTCGACCCGATACAATAGTGTGACATAATAATGTTATCTTTCTGGAAAACGTATGGCGTCATTTCACGGACTATTTAACGCGAGATGAACCGGACCCGTCCCGAGAGTAATATTATGGCCGATAAAAATCTCTAGACTAGCATTATACGAAGCGATTGGGTCCAGTGTGGCGTCGAGTTTACGTCATTCGTATAGAGTTTAAACGTATAATAATAATAGTAATAATATAATATAACTTATAAGTACCCATAAGAGTGCCCGCACAGTACGTCGCGTCGTGAGTTCGTGACCGAGCTCGGTGTGAGATCTTCCGCGACGGACGGAACTCTCGGAAATCGTTTGGGGAACGGACTTCCCCCACCACCCTCAGGATTCTGACCGTTGCTCGTAAACTTTTTACGGAGTGATCAATTTAAAAACTAGCCTCGACGATCCAAAGTCAATTTTTCGTAGAAGGTTTTTTTTTTTTATAGGTAATATTTCTTTTTATAACTACAATTTCATCTAAAAAATATAAATACTTTGTACATCATAGCGAAGTTTTATTTTTCTAATGAAGAGTTAAATTTTTTATTTCATTATCAAAATATTTTTTTCAAAATTGTTGAGGTTTCAATGTTATATATTATATAGTAGGTATGACTATTGAATATCGAATAACTAATTTTCATTTTATTAACGAATCAATTTTTTCAGTTCACAGATGAACTTTCCGCTCGGCGAGAAGCCTACCACATATTATTATATATTGGGTTAACCTTTGCCATTTCAATATATTCATAATCTATTTAAAAATAATACAAATGAAACGGTATAATTTTTTTTTGAAAACATGACACACAACGATTGGCTCAAACAACATTAGTGTACATACTAGTTAAATGGCTCACACTGTTCATATTGATGTTTTTCGTTTTACATCGACGCCAGCAAAGTCATTCCGATAAACATAAAACCGCAATTTATCGCTATAGGTACATAGTAGTTATGCATTGTGTTATACACATCTGATAATACAAACGATTTTTGTATTATCAACTTCATGTTTTAACGTGATTATACAAGTGTGCATAAACGTAAAAATTCGAGAGAACTTTAAGAGTAACATTATTTTATTGGTACATAAATGGCGCTGGTGTGTATACCAGCTAAAACCTGACGTGTTATATGGTAGGTAAGGTAGGTATAATGTACGATGCGGTGAACGCTGTGACGGGCGGCAATTTGGTTTTAAGACGATTTCTCCCTCCACAACCATTATAATACATATTACATGGCATATAATACTGTATACTGTTCGCAGACAATAAACTAAATCTTACTAAATCCCCATGACGATGTGTGCAGTGTTTCCAGAACCGCGAAACCGCGTGCAGTAACACATGAACGATATTATTAGAAAAACACGAAATATTCTACCTGTTATTATATTGTTGTACAATACACGATACCACGCAATGCACGTATATAGCGACGGTCTTATGAAATAAGCAATAAATTACGGTCTAAACCAAAATAACTGGAGTAATAATGTATTTACCTATGCTGTATGGTATTGTTGCGTGGTTCTCTAGTAAATATAATAAACGTGAAATAGACAGCAGCGACAGCCATTTTATAAAACAATAATCGGAATGGGTTTTTTTTGTTATTTATTCACATAATATATAATATTATTTATGTATATATATAAAAAAAAGATAATATGATTACAAGTAATACAAGTAACGGTGGAGCAATGGATTTAATTTTTAATTTTCTATAGCTCGTTTAACTAAAAGGGTACATGTTTTCAAAATAACATTATAACGAGGAGGACAGCGACAGCGAGGTACAGAGAAGGGTAGAAGAAGAAGAGTGACAAGGATACGCACAAGTTCGATTTAATTTAAACTTTGCGGGGTAATAATAATAAGATACCACTCGCTCTTTATATATAAAAGCATTTAACGGGATATTCGTTGTTCTTTACGTTCAGATACTAATAAAAAAATAAATAAATGTGCCAACATGATTATACTCTATAGACTGCTAATATGCTAATTATATTTTATTACAACCAGAAATGAATAAGGCGTGTGTAACTATAATTAATATATTTATAACTTATTATATTTAATATCATTCATTTTGGAAGGATTACGCCCGCCGCAGACTCATTACTTCAATATAGTATGATGCAAAACGAATGAAAAATCTACTGTTTGATCTGTGACCGTGTTGAAATAGTACGAAAAAGACGTTATGGTTAACTGGATATATTTTGAACAAAATATTTAGTTATTATTTTATAAGTGATTATAATAATTAAAAAATAATAATTAATTTAATTTGAACAGTGCTGCAGACCTTGTGCTGTTATTATTTTTCTCTCTGATACCTAGGTATTAACTTTAAAACTTTGACTGTTGAATAATATTATACTATTGTAATTAGTTTGATATTATAACTTTAACGTTCGTTTAACGTTGTAGACATAACTCAAGCGTTAGACTCGAGTTAACTTTTTTCCATAAACTTGCACCAATCCCTTCGATAGCCATCTTATAATCACCCGACGTTTCCGCTGCCACCACAAAACCTATTCAAATGCTTAATCGTCCAAACATTCCGCAAGCGTATGTTATAAAATACTGCACGCAGGTAGGTGCGTGAAGAACGGGATCCTGGGTAGACTGAGATGGATAGGCACCGAGATCGCAGACGCCACGCAGACGATACATCTTCGCGGTAAAGGTGCGCTGCCGTAACGATAATAAATCTTCTTCGCATTAGATCGATCGATGGCCATTGGCCACGGATAGTCCTTCGAACCAGAAAAGGCGTCCGTATATTATTATGTACCTCTGTCCGCGTACAAATACATCCGTCCGTCCGGAAATTCACAGAGTCCGGTAATAAATTTCCGATTTCACGAGCACCCGACCGTATGTATTTGTGTGAACATTTATATTTGTGTGTGTGTGTGGGAGGGGGAGAAGCTATCTGTTGTAAGAGCGCTGCACTAGATAATAATTATATACCTACGACTAGACCTCAGGAGGCAAAGAACAGACACGCACAGTATTGGGTGACAAGGAAATCTGTTCAAATACAGGGAATTTATTTTTAACGGACGTAAAAATCATTATTTCACATGTTGTAGGTACCTATTATGTTCAAGAAATTAATACGTTAAGACCACGTATCACTATACAAGAATCAATGCAATTATTTTATGATCCCATGATAGTGATCTACCATTTTTCAAGTACTTTTCTGAACCCTTCCGAAATTAAAAAGGGTTTTTTTAAAAATATAATTTAATATTTATTTGTTAAAAATTAAAAATATTTGAAAATACACTGACATTACTCAGTTTATGGGTTTCGATATAATGTTCGACACTCAGGTTACTTTGAGTTGGAAACTGTGGCGAGTAAATCGTCTCGTCGTAAAAGGGAATGTGACGATATAGATGATTATTATAGACCATAGTCCATTGACATTAAGGATGAAAACGATTCCTATTTGAGGTCATTAAAAAGTTATATAGTTTTCACTCGGACGCGCTTGGGAAACCATAATTCTGGGAAAAATGGTTGTATTAAAGTGTACCACGTGATGACTATTATATACAAAACATTATAGCATATACGTACAATATTATATTGACTCGATTGCAAATCGATAGCTATAATAAAATAATGGTCATTGGTTGCTCGAAACTTTTGTAGTTTTTTAGATGAAAAAATATCAAATAAAGTATAATAACGATAATATAATGTATAATATTGTATAATAAATTATGTATAAAACAAAACCCTAGTGTAAAAAACTATATCTCTAAAGGGTTGTTATTTGAATTGCTAAATTTTTATTTACCGATAAAATGTCAAATGCAGTGCAGAGGAAGCGTAAAAATAAAAAAATATATTATATTATAAATAATAGGTAGGTAAAATTTAATGTTAATTTTATTTTAAGTTTTTTAGTCGACTAATGTTTGGTTTTTTTTTTTTTTCAAAGAAGCTATTACTTGTAATTTAACCTAATTTTATAAATCTTATAATTCAATAAGCAACTAGTTACAACTGAAATTTTCGATCAATACAGTTGCATAAATTCAATCGGTTAATGTGCAAGTTTTATAAATGTATCAAAATAACGCCGTAAACACATATTTTGTCACCCGTACGGCCGTACATTATAACACTGATCACTCAGGGAAACGGAGTGTACAAACACTCGCTTGACTCGAATTATTATTATTTTTTTTTTTAAAATTAACTTCCAACTAAATAAAAAATAAAAGTAATTGATGTAAAACCATAAAAAAAAATTTAAAATTGTTTAAGGGTACTGCAGTCATAGAATAAGAAAAACTCATAATTAATCGTCTGATGAAACACAACAGTATTGGTTAGATAGACTTTCAATCATTAATAAGTTTCCTATATTACTACCGTAATCATGTTTACTATTTTTTTTTATACAATTCAAAGATTAAAACAAAAATCCGAATATTAGAAATTTACTATTTTACATTAGTCAATAATATTGTTTGTTGTAAAAATAAATATTAAAAATACTAAAACTAAAATCTTCCCAAATCCTAAAGTTTTATCAGCCAATAACATTTAAACTATATTATTATAATACTTCGTTTTGAGTGGCTTGGAAAAATTTACCATCGTGTACATAAAAAAGCGTAGACATTCTTCACTTACCTACCTGTATACAACATAAACTATTATTTCGACGATTTCGGAGCAAAGCAATTTGCGTGAAATATTATAATAATCGGTCGACGATGACGCCCACCGATCGCCAGCCAACGATAAGGCCGCCGAGTTGTTATCGTTTGGCCCTGCATATAATTATAATATACATTTTATACATATAATTATTATATTATAATAATGTTAAGGCGTACACGTGATATTATGCGCTATACCATACATATAGTGTATATTATGCTATGCACAAGGTAACTTTTCCGTGTCACACGTTTTCTCGGAAAACTTTTTCGCGTGTTCCTAGCTAGCTTTGTATACAATATTATAAAAAAATATTACGTGGTATAAGTGTTGAAAAACTTATAGTAATATACATTTTATAAAATCAAATTCTCATTTCGTTATTTTCGTACACGTTAAAGCTCTATCTCACACACAATATATATATATATATATTAATAGCAGACACTATAAATTATATTTTCTAACTATTTTAATTTCTAGTTCTGAAATCATTAAATGTTTATTCACAGGAATTTTAACCTCTAACTCTATGAGTTGATCTTCTGCTGCACATAAATAAATTGGATCTACAAATCAATGTAGAATATAATTTTAATGATTTTAATGAAACAATATTTTTAATAGAATTTAAAAAGGTCCATTGAAAATCAAAATATGTACCTACTATAGATAGTGTGGAATAGAATAATGTCTGAAGAAAACTAAATTTGTCTAAAAAGTCAACCCGTTTGTCATAATTCAAAATATTATACTACTGCAGTATTGAAGTTAGGCGTTTACAATTTTTTTTTTTTTTGTCACCCGCATCACAGCACTATAATTTTTGGCCATGTAAAATATAATATACTTTTTGTTGTTGAAAAACTTTTAACAAACACATAAAACTATAATTATTCCCTGAGATTCCAAAGAATTAACAAACAAAGTTTAGGTTAAGTTAATTTCACCATTTTTTTACACAAGGAGTTTATTATTAACATATTTGGTATTTTTTTTTTTAACTATAATAAGACTCTTGTTTTTAAATTAATTCAATTGTTACTCAAATCGAGTTTGTATACAACTCCCACCCCCCGTCGTGCAAACGACAACTTTTTATTTTAAAAAATTATTTTCAACCCATTTTTACACAACCACTTTACATTATACCTTTGCGCGAATAAGTTAGATTATTACCTATATTTATATTATTGGAAGTGCCCTCTCATATGGAATATTATTTGAAACAAGATTCATTTTTTATTTTTTACTGTGTTTGATTTTTTAAACGTATAATATCTTGTTCCTTACAGTAAATTCCTCAAAACACGTAAATACCATTATTTTAGATTATACCCCATTGTACCATTGTATATAAGTATGATATTTGAATATATAGTGTAAAAGAAGCGACAGGTACTGATAGCGATTTGTTAGTGCAAAAGGCTAAATCTGCTATTATATTTTATCAATGGTGGAGGGGGAAGAAGAAAGATGTTTATTTCCATTTCAGATTCTGAGCGAGAAATGAATATATTGATTTTACAATATTGAGTGTTATCATTTTTTTTTTTTTTTTTGTGTGTGTTTAAGTGCACGATAAGTTGTCGAAATAATGCTTCAATTTTAAACTTCAGTAGCTTTTCCGGTTGGAAAATGAATCTAGTTGACGCTTTTTCTAGTTTTGAAGAAATAAAATATTATAATTATAAATGTATAACTATTAAGAACACGGGAAGTATTCGGCCAGCCGTATGGGAATGCGTGCGGCGCGGTGGGTAACATGTTTGATAACATTACGGTGTTAAATAATTCGTAATTTTTCTCGATATTAAAAAAAATATTAAAAATCAGGAGAGATTAATGAAAATAAAATTTTGAAACGTTAATATTTTCAGAAAAATAAACTCTACAAAATGGCTATCTTTAATTTTTTAGGAAATAATTAAATAAAAAAATATATTTCCTAACTTTTTCACCAAAATATTAAAATAATTTTTTTTTTTTTGCTTTTACGGGCCATTTAGGTCCATTGCCGCAACAACCACTTGCCTCCATCTATCTCTATCTTGAGCTAGTTCTTTTCCGTCAATCACTCCCAGTCTCGATGCATCTTTTGCAATCCTGTCTTTCCACCGCTGTCTGGGTCGTCCTCTCGGCCTGCTTTTGTCCGGCTTCCAGTCTGTGGCCAATCATATGGGGCCTCCGGATCTCCATACATGACCAGCCCATCCCAGTCTACTACTCTTAAGGACTCCAATTATATTTGTTTCACCATATAGTTCTTCTACTTCTCGGTTTGTTCTTAATTCGAAGTCCCCCAGAGCATTTCTTTTTGGTCAAAATATCCTTCTAAGAACCTTCCGTTCAAACGTAGCTACCTAGTCTATTTTCGTCCATCATTGTTGTTGCCCATGCACCGCAGGCGTATAGTGCTACAGGTCTAATCAGAACTTTGTACAACGTTATTTTCGTTTTCCATGATAGAAGTTTTGACTTGAGTAGTGGTACTAGTCCAAAGTAACATTTATTTGCCGCTAATAAATTAAAATATGAAATAATTATAGTTCTTATCCCTGTGAGTCTTATTACAAAACCAGAATTTCGATATCACCATTATTTCGGGAGATATCGCAATGGGTAAAATCCTCACGGGACACCCTGTATGTAGTATGTACCATAGTGTATGAAAGCGCATATAGCTACATGAATGATGATACATTATCTATCAATATCAAACTATTAGAAACTGTAATTACAGGTTCTATAATATCTAAAATATTATGTATAATATCGAGTGCGCTTGTTCTGCTCAAAAACGTCAATAATATCAAATATAAGGTACAGTTATAGTTAGATAGGGAACGCCAAAATCTTAGAACGATTTATTATTATTTATTACGATTAATGCAATATTAAGGAAGTTCATATTTTAATCTATTTAAGATGTAGACAATATATTATTATCCTCATAGGTTGGAAAAGAGACTATGTAAAAGACGGTGATCAAAACAAATTTTTTCACGACTACAATATTTCCTTCAATAACAATAATTTACAACATCGCGTTCATAGTAAAAAAAAAAAAAAAAAATACTTCGTATATATAACATACTTATGTATATATTTGTGTAAGTAGCTATACGTTCTAGGTAGGTAGGTACTCTAAATATCATTAACTTCTTATTTTATTAAAATCGATATCGTCCGAAAATTCAATTTCATTGTACATTTTATAATTCAAGTAGTAATATTATAAATCTACTAAATATTGAGAAAATAGATACCTACTACAAATGTCACATTATTTTATTTTATTTTTATTTTTTATTTTTGATAAACTCACGTACCTGTACTTATTTTTTTTATTCAGTTACGGCAGTAGATCAAGACGTAGCATCCTCACTTTCTGAAAAAAAAGAAAACAATGTACTTAATCAAAATAATATTATGACAAAAATAACAATTTATTAAAAATAGTGACTGCCTTCACTCGTTGTATTTTATTGAAAAAAAAAAAAATGTGTTGAAAGCGTAGTATTGGAAATATTTTATTTAATTATACATTTTCTGATTCAACTAAATGCTTGAAGTGTAGTGTTCAGAATCGGTTCCGACCTAAAGATTCTTATCGATTAGTTTTTCAAAAATGATAGGACGAAAAGAAATTCAAAAATAATTATTTTTCATTAAAAATCAATGTACGCTTAATATTATTATCACATAGAATATTTACTTATGTGTATATCGTTATTCATTAAGATTATTCAATTTATTTAAAAAAAAAAAACCTATTTAACCTATTCCTATACACATTTACATGAATGCATTTGCTGTATTTTTAATTATTATAGGTAGATAATATAATTATACCTATTATACATATATAACGAAATTAAATTGCGTGCTGTATTAAGTATAATGCTGATTGATGACAGAGTGAGTAACCTATTTTCGTAAACAATTAATAATCTCAATAAAATGGCGATTTAGCTTTTTATCGATGAAATAATATAAAATATTAAATAACATTGTGGTATTTATACGTGTATAGAGGGTGCTCGGTGACGTATAATTATTAGTAGTAGTGGCCATATTTGTTGAAAATTGATAATGTATACCGATAATAGGATGAAAGGACTTGGAGCTTTTCAAAAAATCGTATTGTACCTCACAAACTTATGCTGTGATTATGTCAATTACAAGGTGATCGTAGTACCAATTCGGTATTTTTCATATTATAGCCTGGACTAGTTAAATGTTAGACAAGACGTTAACCGTGATCAATTTCGAGCAACTTTTTTAGGTTAGGTTCGTTGATCTGTGATCACTCAACAAATACTCTCCGTATATAGTTTAAGCCGCATCTATCTCTATATCGACGATCTTGATACGATGACTTTAGTAAAGATTTCTAAATTTGGGATCCGAATAAGGCAAAATTCTATCACACTGATCACTACGTGATTATAAATGAACATCGGGACGTTAAGACGTATATCCGTTCGCCACAACACACCTCATATAATATAATATTATACTCATATTATACGTCATGCTTTCAATTTACACTTCAAAACGTCCGGTCAGTCGGTCGCATACCACGGTCGATGTGAATACCAATACCTACCTGCAGCTCCATCACAATAATACACGATGGCGGCGGGGTCGAGATCGATGCCACCGGTTGGATTGGAATAATAATTTATGTGCGTGCCCCGTAGTATAGCACCGGAATTTAAGTTGCAAAAAAATACAACACAACCATAATAATAATAATAATAATAATAATAATAATAATGTAATATATAATTCGTTTTTGGAAAATAACAAAATTTTATCGTACATTCTGTGCGACCGCTTCCACCTGCAGCACTACCACCTCCACTGCGTAGTACCTCCGTTCCTATACATATACATTATTATATTATACGATGGGTGCAATAAAACTGTAATCGAAAAAAATAACCGAAGCCGCCTCGACGGCCACTTCTCCGCCCCGTCAACCAACCACCACCGCCCCATCAACTAACCACCTCCACTGCCACTTCCAACAGTTTAACCGTAGACGGCGTGGCTCCGGTGGGGGGGGGGGCTGTGAGAGGGATGTTTTTCGACCACCCCAGACCCACCACCATCGTGCCACTAACCCTGCACCTTTCCAAACGTCCCCCGACATTTCGCTCGACTCGTTTTCAATTTAACAACGCGACAGCAGCCGCTTTTAAATTAAACGGTGAACCAGATACCACAATAATATATATACCATTACGCGACGAACGCTTAATAATAATATTACGACCGTTACGAGTATAACAATAATAATAATAATAGCGATATTATTTCCATCGCGTGAAACAGTAGTCAGCAAAGGGAAGACTTTCTCCCATGAAATTATAATCATACTAAATCGATCGAGAACCATTCGGACGATAGGTGGAAGCGAGACGAAAATACCTCGCGAGCAACGGGTGATCGAAGACTACATCACTGTTATATGATAATAATATATTATAAATATTTATTTTCCTCACGGTAGTAATATGACGGATATAATAATTGTACTCATGCGAATTCAGATACGCGGTCGATGAAACGTTTCGTTTTATGATATTACTTTATATCAGTTCGTTTCTCATATATAATACCAATCCAATCCGGTTTCAAATCCCCACAGACCACGTCATGATCCACTTACAAAAACAGAAAAAAATTGATTGATGACCCTCTTGATTTTCAAAACAAACGAAAATTGTCGATTGATAACCGAAATTTTCGTCTACTGCATAGTCAAATTGTCGAATGAAATTTTATTTACTTATATACCTTTCTATGTGTGAACAGTTTTTGTAAAAGTTTTAGATTTTTCTCATCCAAAAACGTTGTAACATACAAATTTGAGTTCTATTTTTAGAACATAAAACCAGACTAGGTACAGTAACCCCTCGTTATCCGTGGCTGAGTCGAAGATAAAATTGTATTAATGCGATATCATTTTATCGTTATTATATGCGAATTCTGTAGATAATTATTTAAGAAAACTGTAAATAATTGTTCGTAAGGCATAACTATACAACAATGATGTATTCGGTCCAACCGTACAGACAGAATTCTTGTATAGGATATTGATTAATGTATGTAACCGAGTTCTAGAGTCAGGACTCCTACAAGGGGGGGGGGGGTTGAAGGACACGTAAGTACTGGGGCCCGAACTTGCAAATAATTGCTCAAATATTATATATATTAGAAAAATGTTTGAACATTAATGATTGTTATTTAAGAAGGGCCCGGATTTATTTCTGTGCCAGGGCCAAAAATATGATGTGCGAGTCCTGTCTAGAGTGTATCCAGTTTTCATTTAGGCACGTTGTACCTACCTACAACGTTAATGTACTCAAAGAAATTATATATTTTTGTCTGTGTACCAATAATTCACATTTAAATGTCACGATCCTGTAGTACACAGATCCTTATTTCTTTTTTTTCATAATTTTTCTCGTGAGCACACATTGATTGTCCTCCAAAAATTTCCAGGAAAGGATATATACGTCTAGGCAGTTCTAGGTTCTCTTGGTCCAATCCTATAGACACAATGTTATCTCTACGTCCCATCATCCATAATTGTATTCACATCAACGTATTCTTTTTTCTTTTCTCGGCCTCTTTTTTCAGGAAACATGGTGCACTTCTTCATGATTTCAATAACTATTTTATATGCTCAATTCCATACATTATGCGTTTTTTTTTCAGTTAATTTATCCTCGTTTTCTCATTATCAGCAACTATGTAATATTTACAAAAAATACAATTTCGTTTAAAACGTTTAACCTAACTAAAAAATATGAAATCAATACGTCATATTATTTTCGGTTTACAAAAACTAATATTTCTTACGTAGTTTACATAGAAAAAAAAAACAGAATAAATTGGACCGAGTAGAGGTTCTTTTTCTTGTTGGAGGTGAAATGTAATAATATTGTTCAAACAACATTTTAATATGACTTTATTTCCGAAAACGCCCGAATACTAAGAGCAACGATAATATTATATTATATATTATAAAAATATTATATTATTTAACCTTAACGGCGGACAACACTCGTGCTAGTAGAATAAAACTTTTTTCTTTGTAAAATTCGTATAGGTGTTTTGCCCGTTTGTCATCTCTCATAAATTAAATTATGTATAAGTACCTACGCATATCATGTTACATGCAACAACCGTAACCACAACTGCACAATGCTATAATAATACTGAATAATAATAATGATGTGTTATAGAATTTGGGATGTTGATAATTTTTAAATGTCTATAAATAACTAAGGTATTTTGAATACTTGAAATTATTTTTTATTATTATTATATTATAATTGCTAAAATTTACAACAATTTGAGTTCAGAATTCTGAGTGGTCAGACGTTGTAACAATTTGTGGTTTTAAACGAGAAAATTGAAACTATATTACATATTAAAGTTTAAAAACAGTTAAAATAAAAAAAGTTACAAAGAATAAATAAAGAAGTTTAAAACCGAAAATTACTGATAATTTTTTTTTTTTTAAATCAACTTTTTATACTTATAGATTTGTTACAGAGTAATGCATTATAATTCGAGCTCATTCAAAGAATTATTAAGAACTAAATGTCTAATTTGTTACTAATATTGATCAAAAATACTAAGTAGAACCTAATAAAGGCGCTTAATTATATATAGTCGATACCATTAAACTCTTATATATGCATTTATATAACATTAAAAGTATTGTTTATCAAAATCAATAATATATTATATACAATTGTAGTTAAAGGAAGAAAAATTACAGTTAGAAACTTTTGTTTATGAATTTATTTTATGTTCTGATTGGAACGATGAATATATAATATTGTTATTGTTGATTTTACAATGATGTGTACGTTCTCTTGAAGAAATAAAAATGTTGCATTCTGCAACTTCAATATCTTTTCTATTGAGAAAGTGAATCTTTAGTACTCAGTGTACATATTTGAAAATTTATTAGTACGTTTTTTTTTAATTATACGAGAAAAAAATAGAGAAAACTCAAATATTAACTATAGACCCAACTGTCGAAAAAAAAATGTTCTGTTATTTTAGTTCAAACACGAATAGGTGAACATAGATGTATGCAATGTTCACATAAATATGTTGTTTTTTTATGATAAATATTTTACATTTTATACATTTTCATTACATTATACATTTGTAGAAAAATAATTGCAGTACATCAATTAATATTTACTACCTTCCAAATATCACGTATGTACTTTTTGAGACTTGAAACATAATTGTATATTATATTTTGTTAATATAATATGTTGGAATTAATTTTTATACACATTTGATGATTCTCAATATTGTTTTAGTGCAATATTGCTAGCATATTTCTAGGTATTTCATAGTGTATTAAATTCAGAGAAATTCATCGCGGCGGAGAATACTTCATAACCGAACTGCGTGAGCAGAATGAAAAAATTCGAAAAACTTATACATTTTATTATTATGACCTACTAAATATTATATAACCTGTGCAGATCCACTCCCGATCCAGTTAAAATCGTGGTAGAAAATGGTGCGTGTTGATTACATAATAAGAAATTTCCATCTGTTGTTGGTTCATTACAATAATAATATGAAGCACATATATTATAGTCTTTAAATTAATATCAAAAATATAACTGTGTGATTATTATAAGAATAGGCGATTCGAAACTCCTAAAATTTTTTATAAAAAATAGAGATTTGAGTCGGATCATTCTAATAAAGTGATGGATTCATTCATAAAAACCTAATAGATACATTAAAAATCTTAAAAGAGCAATATAAAATAAAATTTAAATCCTAAACAAATTAACTAAAAAATCTAAGCTTAAGTAAAAAAATCTACAAAAGTAGACTGAAAAGAAAATATAAGCATTTTAAACTATTATTTCAATTATATTATAGAAATATAGATATACGAAGAAAATCAAATAAAAATGCATATAATGCGTGAAAAGATATGATTGAAAGACATTTTTTAAAATGCAGAGAAAAAATGATGTAAAAGGGAAACGACAAATCAAAAAGGTCTCGAAATGATTTAGATATGGTACCTTATTGTACCGAGAAATCTGTTTTATACTAAGCTAAATATAATATATTTTCTTAAAAAATTATGGAACTAATATTATAACTTATAAAATATGGATTGCAAAAGTTTTTTTTTGTAACATATTTGATATTTTTATAACCGTATAGGAGCAACATTGGCTAAAACGTATTTCGAAATCTTAATGATAAAATAATATACACATTTATCCAAACAATATTTGGGGGTGAGCGACTTCAAACTCTCCCCACCCCCAAGTTACCACTGTGACTATTATAATATTTTATCTCGGTACGATGATAATATCTTCGACACAATATGTCCTACTCGTCCGTTTCTGCCGGTCTACTATACGTATTGATTATCGCTTGCCGGGCCGTTAACGTTTTAAACGACTATGATAATATTAAAACCGCGGATAGTACCGCTATTGCGGTGCAATAATATTCGAGAGCGCTAGCTGTGTTATTTAATTATTATTTTATTGTTCTCGGGTACTCTGTCAACTGTATTATGATTGTATAGCGATGTTTCAATTGTGTCATACTATATACAGTCGTTGTACGTTGATGAATAAAAGGGAGTATGTGGGTGGTGTGGGCAACCATCCGCCCTAAGCTGCCGAGTAGTCAACATTTGAGTTTACGATGAATTTCAGTTGAGGCTTGAGAGAAATAATTTTTAAACACATTATACCCACCCCAAAACGTTATTATATTATGCTGTAAAGCGTGACATTTTCCGTTTGAACGAGAGGAAAGTTAACACGTTGCTAATGCACCTGATCATTATTTTATTACGATACTGTATTGACGATAAATTTAAAAAAATATACTTATTTCCAGATTTTATGATCATCGATAATCAGTCCAAAATTATTGGGCTCTGGAATTGAGAAATTCCACTCCTGAGTTCAAGACATAGTGCAGCTATATAGTCATGATTAGGTTATGTTAGGTTAGACACACTTAATCTATGGTTAAATACTGTGCAGTCTTTCGATTCAGCCAATCGATTCACAGTATCTCAGGCCTAGGGATGACTCACAATTATTTCAGACAGGCGAAAAAAACCAAGACGGTTAAGTCCGACGTCTAATCGATTCAGAAACTATAGACAATATAGGAAATGATCAGTTTGATTTTTATTTATTGACTTTGATATCTGATTAACTGTAGGTGACTAGTGATCACGTTAGGTATTAGAGTTATGTAAACAATATTATGAATAGCATTATGTGATATACTGACGTTTAGATAAAATAATATTTAAAAAAATTATATATATATTACAGTATATATATATTTGAGTACAAAAACATTATTAATAATTATTATATGATTTGAAATCAAATGCACATTAATCGATTAATTAATAAACAGGAATAATTAGCTTATTTATAACGTCCATTGATTTTTATCGTGTACAGTATAATAATATCATGCATAATATTTTTTTAGTTTTAATATAATATAAAAATGCACTCTTTATTTTTTAGTATTAATTATTGCTAGCAAACCGTAACTATTTTCTCTAACTGCATCTTTCTAGATGATCAGTGAGAAAATTAACTTTATTTTATTTTCTGGATAAAAATGTTGTTATCCGGACTAATCACTTATGGTCTCGCGTCCACCGCCGCTGACGTCAGGTAGGTAGCTATCTATTTAATATGACGCCACGCGCACAATACTGCAGACATGAATCGTATTTCAACGGAACTATTATTATAAATAAATACGGTGGGACTGGTGGCGGTGGCGACGGTGTGTAGTTTTTTTTCATTTCGTTTATATTTTTTTACATATCGACACACTACATTTAGTGGTGGTATAGTAGTGGTAGTAGTAGGTCAGCGGTGGCTAAAATACCATGTTTACCGTGCACCTGCCAAGTCCTTCGGTCGCCACCTAATATCATTTCACGACCGACCGTTGTTTTGCGCACGCGCACGCTCAGACACGAGTATATTTGCCGGAAAGATTTATCGCACCAACTAACACTCGCGTATCACACACACGTGGTATGTGTATGGTTAGGTTACGCATCAAATTGTGGTTACCAAATACGTCTTATAATATACGCACGATCTTTTGTGTAGTAGAGCCAGAACTTAAATGGAAACGATAAAAAACGGGACAAATCGAACATATAGGTACTGCCCGATCGATTTGATACATTTACTAAAAAGTCAATTTTTATATTATAATAATATTATTAGAAACTTTGTTTGTATATAATGGAAAATGTGAACACAAGTAAAAATTATTCTATATAATAATATAAACAACATCGTTATTTTACTAAAACAAACGAAAATAATTCAATTCCTGATACTTGAATGTCACAAAACAAAATGTATACGAGACTTTCAAGTGTCTATATTAAATACAAGCTAAAGTATTCGTTCGTCCATATTATTACAATCACCTTTACTTCAGAGTTTGAAACGTAATATGTTTTTAAGTAATCGTTCTGGCAAATTTTAAAATTAATTTTTTGACTTGTAAATTATAATATGCTATACATAACAGTATTACACCTTCGATACCTAAACAAATAAAATTTTATATTTTTACATATTTTATTGTTTTATATAATTTTTACTAAGTAATTTAAATACTACATCTAAGATTACATAAAGTTTTTTTTATAAAATCATTTTTTTAAATTATTGTCTTTAGAATAAACACTTAACTAACTCTGCAGAATCTACCCGTTAGAATTTTGATTTAGAAACATTAAACTTCTCAAAACAATAAATTATCCACTAAATAATTAAAGATAAAAAATAGGAGTTCCCATTTAAAAAACAATAGTTGGAATCGACACTGGATATCCCTCAAGTAGTAAAAAAATATCAGAAATTTGAAAAAATAGACTAATTAGTCTTCTTAAAAACTTTAAAAATCAGAATTTAAATAAAATATGTACTATTAAAGGGAAAATGGGAGAGGTGAGTTGAGAATGTTGAAAAATTACCATGTACACTATTATTATAGTATAAATATATCCTATTTTATAGTTAAATAGATATAAACACTCATGTAATTCACGAAATAGCTTACTACAATAATATATTAACTACCTACTCACAAATCGGGAGAATTCTCTCTCCCCCCACCCATATTCTGTGCATTAATCAAATTTTTATACGCAATATAATATAATATAAATGTATACATAATTGTATATGTGACCCGTCCGGACGAAATAAAACGAAATAAATTCGAACGCTGCTGCAGTAGGTACCTATATACGTTAAAGGTCGTGGACACGCCGCCAAAACGGGCTTATGTTTATATACGTTACGGCGTTACCTATATATATCTGGTATATTATACTCGGTTAAGCCGCTTATACAGGTAGGTTTATGCGCTTTTCTAGCGTCCTCATCAAGGACAGCGGCACGAGTTCCGCTGTCCTCTCGCCATCCGCCACCATCACCTCACCGTACGCCATACCACCCCAAAGCAACCAGACCCCCATATTGTTGGATCATTACTTGTTATTATATATATATATACACACACACATATATATATGTATGATATAAGTAGCTAGGTACCTACGAGTGTACAATATTATTAGATCGCATATATCTACGCGTGAGAGTATGTTTTCCACCGTGACGTCGTTCATAATAATAAGACGACTTTTTCGTCGAGGTTTTCTGGAGTTTTTTTTTCCCTACAGCAGTTATATAATATACAGTTTTGGTGAAACGATGATTGTGTTCAATAAGATCGTTAGGTTAGACGCTTAATTAAGAAGTTTTTTATGTTTTTGACACATCAAGGTCGTCAGAGATTTAAAAGGAAAAAAAGCAAGAAGCCTAAAGCACAGTTTTTGGTTAGAAATGCTTGGTTTAGCATTGTGAATCTTAAAATAACTTAACGATTCCTCTCAAAAATATAAAGATGCAAAAATTAGATTGTTTTGTTATACTTATAGTTTAGTTTGAATACCGTCGTGGGTCAGTTGTTTTAATTTTGAGATTGTCTGACCTTAAACAGCCTAAAAACAACAATCATTTACATTAAATGATGATATAATGGTAATTTTGCGAGCAAATTTATTATACGTTATTTGTATTGAATGCCATAACATTAAGACAGTTAAAAATTATTTTACGATTAGTTTTATGATTCCATCAATCAATTTGGAAATAGTATAAACGTATTTAAATAAATGACTGATTAATTTTGTTTATTTAATATATTTACATGTATTATATATTTGGGTCTTACAAACAAAGATACAAGATACAGTTAAGGAAAAAGTATGTATATGATGCAAAAGATGCCAAATACATTATACAATAAACAAATGTTAACAGGTACAATTAGGATACTGAAACCCGTCTCAATAATACTATTATATACTAATAACAAAATGTCGATTGATATGCATAATTTAAATATAATGATATTCACATATTAGGATATAGTTAAACGTCAAAAATCTCCGTCATACTGACTGTTGTCTAGTTATTCCGAAATTATCCCGTCAATAAACGCAAAGTTGCAAAATCATATCCTGACAAAACTATTAGCGAACTTTGTGATATTTTAATATCGTCAAAATTGGCGAAGTTATTAATCACGACCAAAAGTTTTGGCTAGGTATCTTAAACGCAGTATATTAAAATACATTTTAAAATATTAAACTTAATGCAGCTTGGTTATATCAAAGAAGTTTGGGATACAAGTAATAATAAAATTAAAAAACTTCGGCACGTAGAACGAGAGACATACAAATCAATGACGTGAGTTCAAAAATTTGCAGGGTGATCGTGACATACCCATGTCCCTTCGAAATCGACCTTTTTCATCTTTCTTTGTTATCCTGACAAAATTTTATCGGTACGAAGTCAACAGGAACCATATATTATTTATACTTGGAACAAATTTAAGTCTCATTTTATTACAAAAATATGTACGTATAATTCAATTCACACCTCCAAAACAAAAAAGCCACATTTAATATAATTTTTATTTTTCCACCGAAAATATATACCAGTACCTATTGAATTATTAAAATTGATATAATTTTTAAAAAACATAGTTATTATATGAATGTATTATAATGTGATATTTAATTTAACCAATTTATCACAGAAATCAAAATTCAACACTACCTTTTTCGATTTGTGCTATTTTCAAGTAAAAAAAAAAATCTCGTATAATATATTGAGCTGATTATATAGCTACCTAAATTTATTAAACAATTGGTTTCAAAATATGATTGTCTTGCATTCACACAAAAATTATTATAAAATGCCGTAAGTCAAACCTTTTTGGTTTAAGGGGCTATTTTATAATATAAAATATTATATATATATATATATGTATATTTATATATATTTACATTTAAATGTCTAATGTATCGGTAAATAACAATTCAAAATAGTTTTATAAGTTTTAAATTTCAAATCACTTTTTCAAAACTATAGTTTTTGAGTTATGGCAGTCTTGTTATAGAGGTGCTAAATAATACCTGTACCCGAAACGAATACAAAAAAAAAAACATTTTTACAATTTTATATTTTCATCAAGTTATAAATTATAAACAATTTAATAGGATCGTTGCCGATCAATGTGGATTTAACCATAAATATGACGGATTATAACACAGTGTAATATTATGAACTAATCTCATCAAACAGGCTCAATGACGTGTACCGGGAATTTGTTCTCAAAATACTTATGCATTATAACAAATAGCGTACTTTTTCAAACTTTTGTTTTTGGTAATTCTATGCTAAAATTGTTTGGCAAATTTTAATTTTTATAATACAACATATATTATATTATGGTCACTCAGAGTGACTCACCCTTTACAGCACAGTGCAGTTACATAATCCAGACATTATAGACGATTATCATTGTCTAAAATTGTTTTTATGATAAAGAATAAACATTTTATAATAATTATTATCAGCGGAATACTCACAACTATTATGATGACTAACAAAATAACTAAATGTGTTTGATTACAGAAGACCAATAATCAACATACTATATTTAAATGGTAAGATGTGGAGATAAACACAAGTGTAACAAACATTTTAAAAAGTCGAAAGTCGTAAGCAATATTTACCTTCAATTTAGATAGGAAGAAGATTTTTTTTCCATTTCTGAAAATAGCAATCGAGAATATTTTTTCTTCCAATAATTATTTAGAATACCATGTATCTAACCTAGGAATAATCTACTTAATACAATAACATAGATTCGGATACATTCACGAAACTGTTTTTGTCGATACTAAATACTTTGGTCAAAGGGTTAGGTCTCCAAGATTTCAATTGCGAAGCATATTAGCCATGCCCAAATGAACATTCAATAATATGCATCTCAGATGGTCAAAAATCAAAATGTCGTTATTATTATTATTATTATTATTATTAATATATCCCGTTCTTACGTTTTATTTATTATATAGTTGACCAAAAAATTCACTCTTATATATTTCAACGACGTGACCAGAATACCGCTATGTCGTGTATTTTATTTATACAGATTCATTTGCGATGTTGATTTTAATCACATTTTACATTCAATAATCGCGTTATAAATTCAATGGAAGAAATACAAAACACGCAGATATACGCTTATTATCGGGGCAGCGAATTCAGCGACTTTGCATATCGATGAATTCCATTCTGAATTCAAAATAAGTGAGACACAAATTTGATTCAATAATGCGTTACCTACCGTATTCCAAATACAAAATAGTATTTTGCATATTATTTCAGACGTTATTGCGTATTATAACTGTTAGGTGCCATTTATTTATATTTGTTTTATTTAACAAATATAACTGCTTTAAAATCACATAACTAAGCAAATGTTTAGGCGTTGGAAGTTTATTTTGCAAAATTGCACCTATTTCAGAGTTCTTATGGCATATTTCCCTATTTATAAGTACGTACATATTTCATGGGGTTTACCCGCATTAAATTCACAGCTCTGCTTATTTTATTTTGTATCAAAGTCATCGTTATAAAAATCATAAATTAATAATGACAACGGGAACATTATCAAAGGTAAGTGACAAATCACTATTTAACAGGATGTCCTCTCCAAAATTTTGGCGAAAGTCACATTAAAAATTAGCAACAGACCACTGATGGATAAAATATGACAAAACATTTTAACATAATAATATTATCTGCAGCATGGCAGTCCGTATAATATTATATTATAATAATTTTACTCATCGGACGTAAATATTAACCATAATAATTATGTCAAGACAGGTGTGAAATCATTTCGATGAAACAAACGCTAATATTTTGCCTTAATAATATTTTTAATACCTATATGGAAAAATAAAATAAAAATATATTATCGTAGTATATGGCAATAAGTAATAGTACCTAATAAGAATTGATAGTAGAGCGAATAAACGTATTGAAAGTTATTTGACGGGTTTTGATACGCTAAGAGTGCATAGCGCATAATAATATGATTTACAAAGTATTTTGTGAGATTTAAAATGAAAAATTATTATAGATTTGTCATGTTTACACGTCATTATAGTAAATGATTAATAAATTAAGTATTTGAATAATGTTTGGTCAACAAGTATATCTAATACATTTTTTTTTGTAGATGAAATATAATGTGAGGTTGAATAATGGTTTTTACGTTCATATATTACTTATTGTTATTTTAGTTTAAGACCTAAGAAGGCTAAGAAGGTATTAATACATTGTATTGGGCGAAATTTATTTATAGATCCTTCAGTCTTGTTCCAATTGAATTATTGTAATTTTCACGTGTATATCAAGGTGATACACTTCCATATTATTTTAAATTTTTAAACTAATTTATTCAGAATTTTACTTTAGCTATAAGTAATGAAATTATTTTTTTTGCCACGAAAAAATGTATAACATGACTGCATTTTATAATGCTACAAAAATTATTTCACACTAACTTGGTACCTAAAATCTCATATATTGAAAAAGATTTATCAATTTTTTTTGGTAAATATGGCATCTTTAATTTATTCCCAAACACGAAATATATCTAATAGAAAAATGTATTATTATCGTTATGAAATGTCTATGAATTGTATTTTTAGAAATATCAGGTCATATTTCATGAAAATCATACACCTTATATCACGCGGTTATTTTAGATTCTGAACGAAGTGATGAATGACGTATTTTATCATTAACATTTTTATTTGGACAGTTTATCTCCTCAGATAGTTTCATTAACGAGTCAAAGTCTACGGAAACTTTAAAAATTATTAATTGTTTACTTATTGTTTTATATGTCTAGATAAATTTAAAACTAAGTCTCACTCCTGCAGGGACTGATATTATAGGTCGATGTAATTTCCGAATATTTATGTAATGAAAAAAACTAATTATAACCTTTTTTTGTTTACAGAGCACATTCTTATAATCTGGTTGTTCGCAATAATAAAATTATTATACATCCATCTTGAGCACATAGTTTTTAACCCGAAATATTTTACTTTTACGTTTTCATTGTTTTTTCAATTTTTTCTTTTAACAATGAAATACATTTATTTTTTGAAACGTTATTGTACCGTCGAAACAAAGTATATTATAACATTATTATTAAAGTATTTAGATGTTTATGCATTTGTTGTTTGTTTTAAATAATGTGTAGAAAACCAAATACAATATCTCTGAGTTCGTTTAATTTCACAAAAAACTACAGACACAATACCCATATATCAACATAATAATAAGTTTGTATAATATTATTATTATTTACTGCAGAACGGAAATTATTTGTCGTTGGTCCCAAGCCCGAGTCACTATGTCATTCTATAACAATATTACAGTGATATCCAATAACATTTCACGTATTTATTTTTTGAGTTATTTTAATTTATTACATATTTTGTGGACAAACAACAACTAACGACCGATTATTCAGAACCCACATGCGTTTGTGCCATCAGTCTAAAGTCTAAATATTAATTTAGGCCAATCCGTATTTAAATCGGTTTTATTCAAGTATAGTATATGCACTATCAATGCTCAACGATTTAAGTTCAAACAATTATTACGATCGGTAAACATAACGGTTGCATTTAAAACGTACAATTTCAATCGGCAGATTCAAAATATTATTTTTCATTGTTTGTTGACGAAAAAAAAATTACGCGAACACAATAATAATAATTGGAAACGAATTTTCGGTAAAAAATAAAATAAAAATCATGATAACTGCGTCGATACCACGTAGGTAATAACGTGTGATGGTGATGAATTCGGTTTGCCGCCTACAATAATAAAAATTTTGTTTTATTTTATGTTTTTGATCATTTTGCTTATTTTTTGATTAAATTAATTAACTAAATCTACCATTTGATTAGATTTAATTGTATGCATAAAAGTGTTGCAATTATTTTATAAAGTACATGTATCAGCGTTCGTTAATTACCTATCTTCTCAACCACTGTATCGACTATAACATGACTAAGAAACACGTGACGTCATCAAATAATCAAATAATATTATGCTGTGAAAATGTGTGTAGTGTCCTGCACAGCGTAAGTTAGAAACAAATCACTATAAAGTATGAGTTCCCAACGAATAAAAGTTAATAGAGAAAGCATAACATAAGCATTAAGCATACGCAATCACTCGTTAAAATAGTATTAGCCAAGCCAAAATAATGGATCTCGGAATGTTGATTATGTTTTTATGTTTTTGTAAATTTTAGATTTCGAAATTAATTCCCTTGGTGGGTGATTGACGTCACAAAAATTAGTGATCTTGTTCATATTGTATCATTTAGAATAAAGAAAATTATCTTACCTAACATAAATTATAATTTTTAAATCATGTCATAATACTTACTACGCTCTGGTATATGCTTTGTTCTTGTTAATTTTAAATTATTATCATACCAAATTACTGTGCATTATAAAATATTGAAATGTATTGGTTTTGTTTTATATATAATTTAATTCTTATAAACTTTAGACATTCATGAATGGTTTGTTTTGTCCAACGCCCAAAAAATTATCAGTAAAATAACAGACCCGCTTCAAATGCAATACATATACTATAAAAGTTGATTCATCATTCATGCTCACCAACTTTTTATTCTTAATCATATTAAAATTTCAATTTTTGGAATAAATTAAGAACATAATACTATAAAATGAGTACTTGTATTTAATATTCTGTGACAAAATTAGTATTGATTATCAAACAATACTTACTTACAATTTATTTTTGTAAACAGTAAGCTAATACCTAATGATATGGTACCATAATAGCTGGTACCTAGTTATTTTGATGAAAACGTTGATGCATTCAAACAAAAATTTGAAAAAAGTAGTGTCCAAATAATTAATACCATATTAGAATATATGATATTATTATATTAAGGATAATATTTCAAATAAATAAAATGTACATTAAATATAAAATATTAATTTATAATTTATATTCTAGTGTTATAAATTATGCTCGGAAAAATGTCGCCAGTATAAAATTCGCATACATTAATTATCATTAGGTACCTACCAAAACGTCAAAATGTTCATATTACCCATAGTCCATAATAATAATATGATTAGCAGCCCTATTGGCAATATTATAATGGGCTACATTATAATTACCTTATACCTAGCCACGCCATAATAATTCTGAAACTACTCGTTGTTCAAGTTTCAATTTTAAACGCGTACCTAGCTAAAACATCGACATAATCAAAAAAAAAAAAAAAAACGAACCACATGGACTTTAATTTTTTCTTTAGATTTTGCGATAACTATGTAATATGTCGGGCGTGCAACAAATGACCCGGGCTTGGACGGGAAACGAACGGAGGTCGCACTTCCGGCGCAATCGGCAACACAGAAATAATAAATATACGAAAATCCAACTCGCGCACGCACCAGAATCCGTTGGTTGTCGGTCGCGTGCAGCAAGAGAACCGTACAATGTACTATTATAGGTAGGTACTAACGCAAAAATTCGACCGTAAATTTGCACGCGACGCCGCAATAAATGGGCATCGCGTGTGCGGGTTTTAATGAAATTCTGATCGCGTAATTTAAACTACAGCACGCGGGTGTTCTGGGCGCGAAAAAAAAAATTGCACGAGCAAGATCCGATATAGGTATATTCGTAATATTATTATGCCACGTAATTCTGTGGGCCGAAGGCCAGCTTTTCCGGGTGGTTAGAAACTCCCACTTATAGGCGCGTATTATACCTACGTAATATCATTCAATTTGGTGAATAAACGTTACGGGCCCGGGTGGCAGCAGTATTGCTGTGATGAATAGTTTTGACTCCGTCCTAGTTTTTTTTTTTTTTTTTCTGGTGATAAAGTCATATTATATACCGAACTCTTTACCAGTAAATAAATAATTTTATCGTGTATAGGTATCTACAATATATAGTATATTAGTACTTATATAATATGTATCCGGTGATATCAGTGCCGTCTTTAACCTTTTTGAGGCCGTGGGTAGTGATATTATAATAGGGCCACTACAATGGACGGCCGAGCCTATTGTATTATTATTATTATTATTATTATTATTATTACTATGAGTAGCAATTAGCAATTATCCTTTGATTTTTCTCGAAATAAGTTTATTTATCGCTAATAAATATCGATTATTGGTTGGTGATTTGGCAGGAGCTAGGGGCCCCACTGATCTCGGGGCCGCGGGTATGTGCCCAAAGTTCCCAATGGGAAAGAGGTGCCTATAAGGGGTGATATAAAAGATACTTGTTATACGTATATTCAATAATGGACATCTACAGAACCGATTATTAAAAATATTCATATGTGCATTGGAATGCATTATGAAATTATTAACGTTTTAGTAAAAATAAAAAACAGTCAACACAATTTGGATACTTTTTGAAGATATTCAAATAGTTGTACATACTTTTTTAGCTTAACCTTATTGTGTTATGTTCAATTCATAAGGTGCACAAAATGATACAATTAATTCAATTTACCAACGCAGATGCACTGATAAAGTAGTGATGACTTGTTTTCAAACAGTCACTCGAACCATAAATCGTGAGAATTAAAACCATACAGTATATACTATAAAAATAGTATTAAAAGTAACCAATTTGACAACTTTTTGTATGTACATCTATGATATCAAAGACGGATTAAATATATGCGAATCGTATTCAATTAACACGATATCATATTAAACTATGACAAGTTTAATTTAAAATTAATTACATTTTTAAATCCCTTACAAAATATGAAATGTCGAAGTCAATTATTTCTATGAACTCTAATTAAATACATTTTTGATATACATGATATAATTCGCTTACATCACTAAACTTTTAAGTCAACTAATGTATAGAATTACATTTTATTTCACAAAAACAGTTCATTTTAAAAAAGGATAATTTATTATTTCAACAATATACACCACTTTTGTTTACAATACTTTTTCTTTCAGTTTATATTTCATATCACCATCCTATTGTTAAATAAATGTATGTGTAGTTATCTTCTTAAGTAGCAATTAGCCAAATAGGTTGAAATTATATTATAATATAGAGTATATTAATCGATATATTATAATTAACAATAGATTAATTTTTTTAACAGGCTTATTTATTCTAATATAATTTTGTTTTTAAATTTAATTCGAAATTATTATTGTTATGATTGATCGTAACTACTGATTCTTTATTTAAAAAAAAAAAAAAATAGCGTTATATATAATATAGTTAGTCAATCAAATAATGTATCGATTATTTACATCGCACTCTGTATAATAGTCCGGAAAACATACACCAGTTCACCGGACGAGGAAGAAATCCGCACCTAAAAAATATTTTGGTTTTTTTCACCGGTCGTTGTTTAGGCTCGTCGCGCGAGACGCCAACGACAGTTGGAACCGAGCCAAAAACACAGACGGGACTATTATTATATCTATAGCACGAATTTGCCTGTCGATATGTTACGGACACGGCGTCACACGGTCGAGGACGGTTTTAAACGTAAGTTGTCGAACTTGGCGAAGCGCTTACCGTCACGGTTAACGGTAGCGGACAAGAGATAGCTTAAGCTCTAGTATATAAATAACCGATATGATAAGTATTTGTTTATAATAATCTGCAAAGCTGTGAACTTACTGATTTCGCGTACCAATGAATTAAAAATTCTTATATTATAAAAAAATATGTATACAAAATACAAATTCCATCAAAAACACTGTATAGGTAATTCCAATACCATATCAAATGTAACATATATTTTAATATTGCATAATGTTTAAACTTAAGGTGCATGTAAAAACACACTTTTTATTGAATATAAATATATTAAATCTGTTCACAATAAAAAATAATAAGAAATAAGGATGACAACATAATATAATACGCAAAAAAAATAAATCACACGAGAGGATACCATATTCATTAACAGAACCCTTAGAAAACTTCTTATTATTTTTATTTTATTTCCTAATTTAGAAGGTCTAAAGGACCAGTTTCTTTTTATTCGACGGGGGTAAATCAAACTACCACTACAACATTTATTTATTGAATATTTGGTAAAAAATTAGTATAAATTCGGCCATAATTGTAATATAAATTAATACGATACCTATTTAATATTTTACTATAAAAAGTTTGTGTCACATACAATTTTGAAGATAATAATTTTTATTGTTCAAAGCATATTTTATACTTATTTTTTATAACACTTTTGTTTTAATGTATGAAATATATTATTATTATTGACAATGATGTTATAAATGAGTCCGAATAATTATCAAATAATTTTAATTATAATTAAAAAAAAAAAAAAATTAGTTTAGAAATTTAAGAATTTGATTAATGTGGGACAATCAAACATCATTAGGTTTGGAACAAATGAATGATGCAAAATGTCCAATTTTCACCGACATTTTAAAAAAAGTAAGGAAATTCATTTTGATATGAGTAAATTCTAAAAACGTTATTATAATAATAATAAATAAACAAAACGATATTTCATAGATAGATACTATACAATAATATAAAAATGTCGGTATTGTTATTCATTTTTAGCGTTGGTGGGAGGGTAATAGAATAAATAACACGTTAACCCGGATAATCCGGTAACTCCATCAAATCCGTGGGTATCTGTAAAATTCAGATATTTGGATTTTTATTCCCATCCCCACAATATTATACATATTATACTTTTATTATAGGTACCTCCCTAATATTATTATGTATACATTTTTATGAAATATTTTCTCGGCCAAAGTCGATTAATTTTTCGAACGTTTGTTTCCGATCCGGAAAATATAATATAAGTAGGTCACGCATAATTCCGGTCCCTAATATTTATTGGATTATAATAATATTCGTTATGATTATTAGATAAATAAAAATATTTTTGTTTCTTCCGGAATTTAATGGGAAGCTTGCGTATGCGACCAGGAAAAATCAACACCTATTCGTATTTTTTTATTTGATATTAAAAATTAATTAGTAAAATTATTAATCAAAATAAAATAAAAATCCGTGTCACTGTCGGTGTGCGTGAAATACTAACCGGTGTCGTCCAACAAAAGAAAACTCCTCTGAACTGCACTACTATATTTAATTTTAAAACGTTGCGTAGGCCGTAGAGTGACCGAATATGTATATTTTATATATGAAATTACTGGCAACAAATTTATTATTTTCAAATAATTGGAACGTATTTTATTTTTAAATGAAAAACCTGTATCATCTCCGTATTTATAATAAATTATAAAAATGATTAATTTTGTTCGAATTCGGCTTTGTAATAATTATTGTTTTCTAGCAGAAAAGAGTACTGCCTCAAGATTTAAATATTTTGTTATATTTATATTTTATTTTGATACAGGTATCAGGCGTACCATATCATGTAATATACATTGATTTACATTATTATTTAATGGAGGCGTATGTGTCAACAATACAATAGATATCCAGTTTTAACTAGGAGTAGAACAAGAGCCTGAACCGGGAAAAATTTAAAGTGTCCGTCTCTGACCCTGCACGCCTATAAAAAAAATTGTAATCACGTGCAGCGTTAAAGTGAAAATAAGTCTATAGTAATTTAATATTATTATTACGACTGCTGTAACGCCGAGCGTATGCACACCCTATATACGATGTAGTATACTGTAACGTTAGTTTTATTAGCTAGTCACACACTTTGTGGCCGGTGGTTATAGAGATCGGCTCTAACGTGGACAATATTCAGACGCATGTACACGATGATAATATGATAATATTTCAGTGAGCCGTGAGGTGTAGTAATATATTATGTGATGTGCGCGTTGTATGGAAATGCAAGGTTTCCCGTCCGTCCACCCGAACGTGTTCGATCGGGGTTGTTCTACCCTTGAAAACGGATATCCATCGGTTGACCGGGTCATCGATGTGGGGTGGTCGAATAGTTATCGTCGTGGGTGAACGAATGATTGATGGTGAGATCTTTCCATACATGTATATTACACTATAGCGGTATACGCCGACAACAACGTGGAGAGATATATAATATCGACGCCTGATCGGAAATTATTTCACTTATAGATACCTATTTTATAATGTTATGCTGCAATAGTGTTACAAAATCATATGTACGTAACTATAATACCAGCTATACATGACCATATAATGGATCCGGTGATCGTCGATCATCATGCTCTAAACCTAACGATTTGAGTTTTTCGACATTTTCGAACAGAGCTATATGACAGCTGTATTCTGTATTTAATTATACATCAAAAACTCTGTAAAAAAACATGACACAATGTGCATCGCCTTTCTTTATGCGTTCGTGGTTTTGTCCGTTTTTAAAAGGCCAATCATTTTTAATAAACTTCAAATATCGAACGCAGTTTAAAAACACTTTGCTGTTTTTCTGCCCTCGAACTTTTAAAGGGTATATACATCAGCAAGTATCTGTTTCACTTAGTGTATTTTAATTTGTCTCGAAAACGATTTCACTACCAATATCTAAAACCTCAAAGCGTAAAAAAAAACTATGATATTTCAATAGGGTCATTCAAGTTTTGAAGAACGTTGGCACTCAGTGATGTTTTAGGCAAAGGAAATTACAAAAAAAAAAAACTTTGTAACAAAACTATATCCAAATACTACGCAAGTATTACAAATATTACTTTTTCTGATCAATTAAACTTGAAAAAGTTGCAACTTAAAAAAATACAGAAATACTCCGATTCATCTCTGTCCAAAAACTGAAAAACTATGAAAAAAAGTTTGGATAACTTAGGAGTGAAAATGTCTCCCAGTAGATGTGTTAATGTAATGTTTACTTCATCCATGTCCCGTACAGTTTACTATACGGTTTCTAAACTATGTAAAATATTTATCTATGAATTTAATACTTATTTCCATAAATTATAAGCACCTAATTTTTCAAAATACTTCTTTACTCTTATGATTTCAAGACTATAATACCTATTTATTCTTTTAATACCAGTTTTCGAATCAGCTTATAGTTTGTCAAAAACATATTTCAACTTCCAATTTTAGAAGCAAACTATTGATTTTCTTTTCATCGAACTTTTATACTTTTCATTGGTTAACAGCAGACAAATATTAATGTGGAACTTTTTAGTTTTTTTACCCTGGTTAAGTGAAAAAAGTATTCGAATAAAAAAATAATAGTGATAATAATTTTTATTGGCAATTACCGAAGTGAAATTCGCGTTGCGTCACAACATTCTTTTTACTTCTCTGAACAAAGAAAATCGTTCCTCGTATCTACCCACTTATTGTTTTTGATAACGTAGCTAAAAAACAATGATTTATTGATTTTGTTTAATTTGCTAGACTAAACTACGAAGAAAAATGGTTATTTTTTCGTTCGATTAAATTGTCCCAGTAATAAAATTAAGTATACAATAATATGCTGTTATGCTACTTTGCATGGCATGGCGAATTTACTCGAACACAGAATTATAACATAATTTTATGGTGTTTTACCGTTCAAAAAACATCATAATATTCATAATTCATAATCATATAACGATCCGTATGTTGCAGCCACGAATACGGAGTTTATATTATTCTATAGACGTATACGAGTATATATTTTTTAAATATTATTATGTATTGAACGTATACCTACAAATATAACATGGTGGAAACGGGATTGAAATATATATAATATTATTATATTTAGTTTGTTTGAACAGACGTCGAGCACGATGTTGGGTGGATGTCCGGTCAATAAATACGCGTATTTCCGTTTCATCCGATTAAAACAACAACGTACCTATCCGCTTTGCCAGACGTATAAATGGAATTTTTGTCTAATGACTTTCCAATAGGAAGTTTAACGTTCCTCGTTTCGATTAATTTACAGTGGTATAGATGTGCAAAGCAAATGTACATAATTCAAAATAAACCTATGTTAGACTCCACGTAACATTATTAATAAAACCCTATTAAACGCGCTGTCCAAACAAAATATAATTAATTGATGCGATCTAAATAAAATTTGTTTAAATAAGCTTAAATAAATATAACAAACTTATAGAAGTACCTACCTACATAATTTTCCTTTGATATTTAAGAAACTATATAGATTATCGATGATCTTAGAATGAGGCCAATGGTTCATGCCTCAGTCATCTCCCTATCCTTGCTGTCTTTTTATATTTTGTACACTCAATAATTGTATATTTGTATACGAGTAGAATAATAAACAACTAACAATGAGAGTGTTATTCATATAGTTTCATAATATTATAAAATGTTTTTTTTTAATTCTAGTATTGTTTTAAGTATCAATGAAAGGGAATGTGATATTTTAACTATTCATAGGCTAGAGAAGTGTAAACAGATGAGCATTAATCATAAGATATATTTAAAAGTTAATGAAAATATATATATTTTTTTTTAACAAATGAAGCTTTTTTGGTTAGACTACCGGAAATAAAATATTAAATTGAAAAGTTTACCTAATTATATGGAGTTGTTAAATTTAAATACCAATTATATTATTTTTTAAAGTTTGTTGAATTGAAAAAATATATATAAATAATATTATAGGTTAAATGAAATCAGAAATTACATATTATTATAATAATATATATTATAATTTATAATACACATAATCTTTTTTACTTTTTACAGAAAAAAATTATTGATTGAAAAAAGGTCTATGAAATAATTTCCAATCTTTAAACACGAACTAGCCACAAAATCAAGACTATATACAAATTACGATCACATATTATATTATCTATATTATTCCTTTATCAATAACTTTATCACGAATAAGCTTATATTATATTATTCTGTATTTTAATTCAATAATTAATCATCAAGTACAAAAATTGATTCTATCAAATATCTTGTTTCTATAAGTTTGGGTATTTTCAAAACTCTATCACGTAATAGACTTGCAATATTTCCTTTACCAAAAACTTCAAGATGATTCAAAACGTTAAATAAAAACCACCACATCTAGTGTTCAATCAAAAGATAACTTTAGAACACTCTTCCTTCTAAAACGGATACACACAAAACTCAAACCAAACTATTGTAATAACAATTAATACACATTCCTCACTTCGTTCGGCGTCCGAACGAAACAATAGCATAATACCATAATAAAGAACAATCGAACGCTTCGGAGACAATATGCCATTATGATATTATAAACGTCTGACAGAATATTCCTACCGCGCTTTTAATTGGCTTTCACGACCTGTCAAAACAAGTTTGGGTACGTTGTTTATTCAATACATAATAACTCCAAATGGTGCATTTTGTGTAAAACCAAGTTTTCCGAAATTAGCAAAAACGGTTGCGGCAACGTCAAATGACCGTCGGTTGTTATTGTTTTTGAACGAGTCCCCATACAACAATTTAAAACATTTTTTTTAACCCAATCTTGTATTAGCTTGACACAAATTTAGTGCAAATTCGATTTTTCAGTTCAAAGGTTAGTTGAGTTCAAATATATGAGTACCTACTGTAAAAATGTAATATATTTCCCAATAAAATTATTTATATTGGGGGGTATGAATGTATGATAAACTTAACTATGCGACCTGTGCTATCTATTTATTATTTGGTTCCCTCTTGTGGCCACTTCAACAACACAATAATTATAAATTACAATACATTAGTTAGCTCTAACCACAATGAAGATAAATCTTATCATCTGTATATAAATTAATTTATAGCTCCAACTTATACGTACTTAGATTACAGCATACCTATGAATACAAGATTTGCAGATAATTTCATTTGCATTCAATGAAAATCAAGCATGGAATTCAGTTTTTAAAATAGTAGTCATTTTAATTAGGTTATCAATATCCACCGCAAATTAATTTTCAGCAACCGATTATGCTTGAATACAAAATATGCTTTCTCGTTAATTATTCAACATCTTGGCAATGAATTTAATGGAAATTTAACCGAGAATACCCGTTATGACCGCGATGGGCCAACAACCGTCCCGTGCTTTCATAAACTGTTTCGTCTCATTTACGATATGGAAGATGAAAATGACGCACGATAATAACGTCACGTTATCATCTCACGTCAACTTAGGAGCTACGGAAATATAATACGTATCGTTTATAAATTACTCCCCTGAATCGTGACAACGAAAAACTAAAATATCAATGCCAGCATTTATTATGCACTTACAATTACCACGATCCACCATTATCTAAGATTGAATACTATTCACTGCATGATATTGTAGTAAATTTGCTTGACTATTAATATTTTTGAATATTGCCATTTTACCGGTTTCACGTGAAAAAAAACTATAGTAAACGAAAAACCGATGTGAAAAAAATAACTGTACTTAGGTATACCCATAATACTATATAGGTACCTAATGAATATATACTAAACATAATAATATTAATAATATAACCTATTGCAATATTTAAATATATATAAAAAATAGTTTCTGCTGTGATTTAATAACGATAAATAAAAAGTTTAAGAATCGGTTGTTTAGCTGACAAAAGTGACAGACACGCAAGATGAACGGCCCCACACACGTTATACGTATATCTGTCAACGGCGGGCTCATGACAAATGAAACCTGCATGGCCAGGTGATCCGGTCGCTGCTATATTAATGATTACTCGTTTTGCGGCCAGTATATCGTATCTTGTTCTGCTGGAGGGATGAGCAAACCAAAAAAAAAAAAAAAACCACTAGCCATGCAGGGTCCGATAGACTTGTTCGCAGCCAAGGACGTCTAGGTACTCGATAAATTTTGTGGGAAAGTTTCAAATTATGGATCTATATTTACAGTTGGTTTCGATTATTATGCAAAAAATGTTTAGTGAATTCCTACAATAAACAGTTATACATAATATACTTATCGATAGGACATGCAATGCATTCAAATTTGATCTAGGAAGATACTAGTTACAAGTATATCAATAAATTTTATATTTTGTAAAATTATCTATCTGTTTTCACAGATAATAAAAATAAGGTACAAAATAACTAAAATAATATGGAAATAAAATAAAGTAAAATATATCCTATAAACGTAAGCTTAGAAAAATAAACACCTCCAAAATATGCCATGAAACATACCTCAAAAATAAAATAAAAATTTATATAATAATATTAATAATAATAAAATAGATAATTATAATACTGCGATACTAATAATATATTATCATAATTAACGCACACACATCATATAGTATATTAGATACAAAGATTATTATATGCATAGTGTAAATTGGTTCAAACGATACTGATACTCATTTCATTTAAACTTCTAACTAAGTACCTTCGCAATCAAATTATATACCTATTATATGCATAAATTAATAAATTATTAACAAACTTTTACTGGCAATGCACAATATTACTTAATTATTAATACATGTATCATAAAAAATAATTATTAAGTAATAATAAGTTAATAATTATTAATTATTAACTTATTATTTATTTTAATATAGATTTTTTTTTATATATAATGAACATTATAGCTTCAGCAACATATAGGCCATTAGCTTTTGAGGTTTACAGAATTATATAATATATATATACAATTTTTTTCGCATATTTAATATTTATTTATATATAATAATATACTTAATTAATAATACCTAGGATTGTTTTTTTTAAAGGTAATTCAGTAATAAAAATGTTGATTGGGGAAATTAGGAGGTCAATGATTTTTGTTCACGTAAAATAGTATGAGTAAAAAAAAAAAAAAAAATACAATTTTAAGTGAAAATATTTAAATATTATATTCAATGATTATCGAAAATATAATAAACAAAAATAAAAATAAAAAATAAATCTTCAGATCAATCTAAATTGTTGACAAATATTTTTCAATATACTATTCATAATAATATCAAAATACGCATATAAGTTATATTATATCAATAATTTATATAATATAATATAATATTATATTATATTATATATTGTCATAATATATTATAAATACATCAAAAATATAAATTGAAAGTTTGCAGGCAACGAAAAAATTACTGTTACAAATTTTCATTCTAATAAAAGCACGTTTAGACGTTAGTGGAAATAAAATATTTTTCTGAGCCAATGAGGTTTTCCTTTACCACCTTGTTATTTCACGTGAGATAACAAATAGTTTTTTTTTTTTCACTATGCCGTCATTCTTTTCTTCTTTTTATTTGAGATGAATCAAAAACAAAGTTACGTCGTCTTTTAAACATTTTTCTAGCAATACAAAATATTTATAATTTAGTACACGGAAGCGGTATAAGAAATATAAAAACAGAGACTTATTGATGTTCTAACTAAAAAGCGGCTAATGTCATTATTATTACACTGATTTATAGTTGTACGCACGTAGAATCAATACTCTGTGAAATCACAGTCAGTTAAGTTGGTCGCAAGAAGTTAACGACATATTTTTTTGATCTATCAAATTCACTCTGTTGTTAACGTGCGCGTTCGTGTTAAAAATACGGATTAGAAAAATAAATGATATAAAAAATAAGCTCTATTAACGTCTATAAATTCTGGAATTCTACATTCTTTTCATGTTTTCGATAATGCTGAATTCAAATCATATAAATCTTAGCATATTGACATAATAACATAAAATGAACATTACTTTTTACTACCAGGAAGTCATATTTATTGTGGAGAGGAGATAACTAAGTATGCGTAAACACTATACATATAATAAAACCTCTTACTTTACCATATCTAAATAATATTATATGACATTATAAACATTCATTATTAACGGTGTAAATACTATTTATAACTGTAATTTAGGACATAAACACAAAATATTATATTAAAGTTAGTATAAAATGATTTAATTTATTGTACCTAGATTTAACGAAATAATAATTATTATGGTATGCAGAGAATAAAAAATATAAGAGAATAAACGGTTTTTGACTTTTTGTCAAGTAAAGAAATTACTAGAAAGATACATTATGAATTATCTATTTAAGTTTTTTTTTTTTTTTTTATTTAAGAAACTTGGTGAGAATCATTAGTTTCAACAATTACAATTAACATATGAATATCTGAGATAATATCTAATAAATTAGAAAAATATTATTTTTTTTATTATTTAAATTATGAAACCAGCCTGGTTGAAAAAATTAAGTGTGGATAAAATAACAGATTGAGAATTGCAGGAAAGAATATATTGAGTATTGGCTAGAATATTTAGGGAATTAATTAAGGATAGAAAGCTTATGCGTTTAGAGAAGTTATATGGCCAGTTAAAAATGATGTGAGTGATATTGTAAGTGGCGGGGATGTATTGGGGACGTATGTGGGAAAGAATCATTTAGGCCGAGCTTAAATGAGTGCGAAGGTAGTAAGGTGTGTCCGAAGCGGATGCAAGAGAAAGAGGAAATATTCCTGTGAGATAGTTTAGATTTATCAAACCAAGGGAGACGAGAAATGGATGGCGCAATATCTCTGTACCAAGTGGAAAAATGAGTGGAAAGACCTTCCCAGTATCTGAGCCATAATTTATCAACGTTATTTTTTATCATTGGGCAAAAGTCAGACCAGGATATTTTGGTGGTTAGGGGACAGTATAAGGAGGCTGTTGATTTAGCCGGTGAGTCTGCAGTCTCGTTACCGGAGATCCCCGTATGGCCAAGGACCCAGAGAAACTGTACGTCAAAGTCTAATTCTGTGAGCGTGTGAAAAAGGTATCTGATTGTAATAATGAGTGGGGAGTTGGGTGTTTTGAGAGTATTTGAGACAAGAGCTTGTAAACATGAAAGAGAGTTAGTTATGATTAGAAATTTGTTAGTGGTTAGTGTGGAGTTGAGAAGCAGAGATTAAATTATTGCATAGCATTCGGCGATATAGGACGATGTTGCGGGAAAAAGATTATAAGTGAAAGAAATATGAAATTCCGGAATAACAAAACCGAAGCCGGCTGAAAGAGGTTAACAGATCCGTCTGTGAATAATCTATTTAAGTTAAACCATTCTATTTTGATATAACTAACCAATTACAAATAAATAAAAACTGAAATATTATATTGATTCAATCAAGAGCAGTACCTATCACATTTTTCAATAAAAAAAAAAAATTGTACCGTAATATTGATCTGATCAATATTTGATATTTTAAATTCACGAGCAAAAACATTCATTCAAACTTTCATTAAATCTATAATTGGATTTACTTGAAATTATTTGTATAATATGTCTATATTATTAAATTAATTAATCTGTAATATGCTATTACATTTATATAATATAGTATAAATACTCGTTACCATGGTATAGAAATTAATTTACGGTCGCTACCTACTCAAAATCATCTACAATCATACTTTTTGAACACTACACTACATTTTTTTAAATTTAAATCTTTGCATACAAATTTATATTCAACATTATACAAGATAAATGTGTTGAAACAAATTAATATCAAATATTTTTATTTTATTACATTCAGAATGTAATTACTATAAATTATGTTCCGAGGTAAATATATTAAAGACCATTGCTTTAGAAAACGTCAATCAATAAATATAGAAATATTACAAAAAAAGCTAATTACTTATTAAATATTGCATCTTACATGACATATGACAACTAAATAAATTATTCAAATATTTACACATTCGGTATGATGGTCTATCAATATATTATTATTAGTTACCCAGTATAGTTAATTAATATCTCTCGAGGTCTTACTCAGACCACATATTATATAAAAATTATATTATATAATCTGTGCTCAGACTGTCATAGTCCAGATAGTAGAATCTTCAATTTACTATTTATACTTCTTATAGTAATGGGCGTAACATTTTGTTTTTATAACAATTTAGTTTTATATAACTTAAATATTGTATAAAATATTGTAAGTATTTCAAAGTGGTTTCAATGCTATAATTAAGTAAAAAAATATTTAAATACAGTATAAAAATAGTTTTAATTTATTTAGAAAAAAAAAAAAAAATAGCTACCATGTGCCATAATGTTCAAATGTAAATTATTATTATTATTATTTATTCTTCATAACAGTACACTTTTAAAGATTCAGATATTTTTATACGTTAAAAAACTTATTTTTTTAATCAAATCATAATTTATAGATACGTAATGATGTTCAAATAATATGTATTCAAAAATTTGTTAGCTTTGTAAGTACCTATTAGCAATTGTAGTTAATAAAAAAATTTAATTTAATTATTTTAATTAAATGAACTAAGAAATATTGTATATGAAAATGTTCGCAAATTATATAAAATAATATTCGCTCTATACATTCCATAAAATTCCTATTTTTTCCAAGATGAAATTATTTGGAATTTAATTTTAACATTTTACTCTTTATTAAAGATTAACAAAAAATATAGCTAAACCAAATATTTAAATTGATTTTGCATATACTCCCTTTTCAAAACTATAATATTATATAGCTCCAATATTATATAACTTAAGTGAATAATTATGAAAAATAATGTTGATTATTACTATCTTTGTAATTAAAATTGTAATTGAATTGTAATCTATTGTGGTTGAACTTCATACTCATGTTATTTTTCGTTTATTATTTTCATTACATTTTTACTTTCTTACATTAAAAAACTCAAAATATAAATTTATTTTAATACACATAACAGTTTCACATAACTTATTTAAATTAATTTTTTATTTGTGTACAACAATTTTATGGTAGACAAATATTAAAATATCTTCGTAATAAAATATTTCAATGAAAAAAATCAAGAAAGATGCTCCGCTCCGATGATAGTATATTGCATAATTTTTATAATTGAATAATGGATATTGTGTTAAATTTTAATATAATTATAACTTATTACAGTATGCTAAAAGTGATGGAGAAATGCGATGGTGTAACAGCTTCTGTTTCCATATAAATATTTTTATACTTAATTAATGTAACTACAACTTACAAGTAACTTATTTTTCTATTCTAATACTGAAATCTGAACTATTTTTTTCAAAAAACATCGGATATATTCTATAATAATTGTCGTTGTAACATGATATAATGTTATATTATTGTGATGCATTGATAAATCATTACCGACGTACCATTATTATACAGCGGTGTGAATAGTTTCATGGAATAAATAGCTCAAAATCGGTCTAAATATTTAAAATAAATCATGTATATATAATAATAGTTTAATTAATACCTAGTAAAATGTTTCAAATTTGTGCAATCATTGTTATGTTTTTATTTGTATTCAAAATAACGAAATTTATGATTTTAAATTGGAAATATTTGTTTAACATACATTCATCAAAGCTAAAGTATTTTTTATTTTAGTTTCTGGGTATAAAAATAATATCGAATGAGTATTAATAAAAACTCCAAAACAAAAACCTAAAATGGTATTCCGAAGAGTTATAAAGTATTCAAACTCCACTGTCTACGTATACCAACATTTTTCTGAACACGAAAATTAATATGAACGCAGCAATGTAAGCTGTTGCCGATTTTATGAGTTTTCCAACAATATATAATTAAGCTGATCGATAATTTTGTTACTTTGATATCAGTGATAATATAGTATAAATATAGCATTGTATGTATGATGATAATAGTGTTCATAGTATATCAACTATATCAACTTATATAATATATTATGGCAAATTAACATTCAAGTAAAATCAATGGATGGAAAGCATTAGAATTTAGAATATTTAAAAACAATTACGTAAATAATAATTTCACACAAAATTATCAGTAAAAAGGTTGAGAATAATAATTTAGTCAAATCGTGTATACACTGATATATGTGACGTATAAAATTAATTTGAGATCGTATATAAAATAAAATTTCAAAGTACCTCCTCATCGCTACTAATATAATAATATTAATTATATACACCTACCGTGGTTCAAGCGTTTATTGCTCATAATGTTATAACGGATAATATAATATACACCGTTATATTTTTTCTGATTTCAAAAGGGTCTAAAATGTTTAGGTTTAATAAACTGAAAATAATATTACATGATATACACATCTATAAATATTAAAACAACCCTTTAAGCTATTTATTCGCTCTCGTTTAATACAATTAAATAGTTATTACAGAAGGCATATAAAAGTTTAAATTTCCGATATTTAATTAACTGTGACATATTCCAGACTTTTGAGATTGAGGCAAGCCAAATAGGATATAATTGGTGATCATGTAAATCTGTAGGAATGTATCAATTTATGTCAGTGAAAGGGTTAAACTGTATGTGAACAACACATAGAAAACAAATCAACAACGACGATAGGTCAGTTTGTGTGTTGACTGACCTCCCGTGTAATTTACTTCAAAAAATATTTACACTGTAAACGTGAACCATGGCAAACATCTGATGATGTTGGAGAGTGATGAGTGAAGTGTAGTCGAATAATTAAGTCATAATATTATTTTATTGGAAAATTCCAAAAGAAAGGTTGGTTTTAACCAAGTATTTCTTGCATTGCATGGTTATATGTCATTGCTTCTGACAAAAAATATTTAAAAATGCAGGTCATATGATACTCGTAGGTACTAACCTACTCATAAATTAAATTTATTTAACTGAACACTTTTACAATTCTATTAAAATTACCAAAAACCAAGCAATTATAGGTATTGAATTAGTTTAATACATACCTATGCTTTTATTGTACCCATAAAAATTAACTAAGATATTTAACATAATTACATTGGACCAAATAATAAAATTGAACTTTTCAAAAGGTATTTAAGATGTAATTTTCTTAATTTTTGAACTACGGTAAGATATTAAATTTAATTGTATATTTTGGGCAATATATAATACAAAATAATACAAAATTACATTTTAAGAATATTAGTGATATTACTCATTCAAAACGTCCAACATAACCATGCAAAGAATAAACGATATAACTAAGGTTAGTATAAAAGGTTTATTATAAAGGCATTCAAAATTAATTTACCTAAGTACTACCCATCATTCCTAGGTATCATTTTAAATCTAAGATTAAATGCGATATAATTTATGTGATTAATCATAACATAATCATTATTGATAATTAAAAAACTTTAAATAGGGACCTTAGCGGTAGGTATGTCAAAGTTATTAATTAATAATGAAGTCAATCTATAAACGATGATCATAAAAATTATTTTAAAATAATACAATTATCTCTAAGTTTGTTTTGAACCATGTTTAACTAGTCCAGTTAGGTCTTTCTATTAAAAATAAAGTTTAACGATTGAAATTAAAACACTTGCATAATTAAATTAACTGTAGTTATAATTTTGTTTAGTGGCATAATTACTTTTTAAATTTGTTTATTCTTATGCATAACTATATATAATTCCATAGCATCCATTAGAATTAATTGAGAAACAAATATCCAATAACTAACCGTCTTTTTTTATAATATCTGATATACGGCTCACTAATTATTTAGACTTTTAAATATTATGTATTTAAGAAATAACAACTAGGTGTTAAAATAAATGGTTACACGTTTGTGTTACTATTGACCTTTGGATGGTATTATAAGGTAATTCCAAGGGTCCAAAATTCCCTGAAGACAAATTTCGTTACCAATTTGGCGTTTACCCATTTGCGCTTTGTTATTAGGGCAAGGTGCCAGTATAAGGTATTTTTTATGGAATTTAAAAAAAAAAATGTTAATATAATTCTTGTTTGAATCGTTGAACAATATTTATGTTATAACTCTAAACTTAATGCACGAACAATTTAAGTTTTTAATGCAGTAACAAAAATTGCACATACCTACAAAAGTTAAATCAATAAAAACATGACTTAATAAAAAAACAAAGGTATAAGTTATTATTTATATTAAAGACTATATTATCAAGTTTATTTTGGCCAATCGTTGTACATTATAATATTATACGTGTTGATTTTTTTGTGATACAACAACGATAAAAATGTTACAACGATAAGTAGACAACAATTTTAGTTTTTAATTTAAAAAGGTATGTAGGGGATATTATAACGAACCATTATCTCGACAAAGTTCAGGAAAAAAAAAATATGTGAAGAATTTTTCAATAAATTTATTAAGAAAAAAACGCAGAGCATAGGTTATTTTAATAAATAAACGTTTATGAAGAAAGATGAGTGAAGAGAACACTTAACGATTATCTTAGTGTTTAAAAAGAATAAGACGCTTACGAGTACAACGCTATCATAACAAAAAATAATATAGATTAACATCAACTGTGTTTGTAGCAATGGAATTTATGTTGACATTTTGAATTGAACACACTCTCTGTCAATCCATGTCCAACTAGAATTTCACTCCTAGTAGATTTAGTAACCCTATCCTACAGACAAACATTCAACTATAGAATGACATGTGGACGGTAGAACACACACGTGATGAATATATGTATTAAAATTTTAAATCTGAATAAAAAAAAAAATACTTGAAGTACCTATCTATAAAATTACCTATACGCAATTGTGTGAAATTGCAATGTAAGTATACATCCTAAATAATGCGTTATATTTATAATATTTTTTATATAAAATTAATTAACAACCAGTTATTTTATACATTATTTTAACTTAGAAAGACTTTCGTTCGTACTCGTGTTATTTCCAATTCCACGATAAAACAAACAAAAAATATTTTTGAAAAATATTATAAGCAATAATTATAACTATTTTTTTTTTTAATTCCATGCAATTGTAATTGAAAAATCTAAATTATAATGACATGAATAATTCGGATTTTTGAAATCCGGATATGCCCACCACTACATGTAACTGAAAAATTATATTTTCTACAGTAAAACGATCAAAATTTCATCCTGTGATTCAGAGCCATGAAAAATTATATTTTCCCCGTACCAATATCGTTTCAAATCTAGAAGGAAGAGACTCTTACAGTTCTTGAAAAAAAAACTCAAATTAGTTTGATATTGTTTGGGTATATATTATGAACCAAAATTGTAAAATAAAAATGAAACAAAAAAAACAAGTCAATAAAAATATCACATACTATTTTTATTGATATCTATATAACTTAATGATGATGTAAAAGTTTTTCAGAAATTCTTTAGAAGAGAAAAACTGAATATCTTGTTAACTAAATTACGTACACATTCTATATTCTATATTGCATGCTATAAAGTTGTACAAAACATTATGGGTGATAAATGTAAGTGGGTTTTTTTTTGAATAATTAATTTTTGATAGTATATACAATTTACATATTTGATATACATTATAATATTACATACATTTTAAGAAAATACTCTTTATGATAAAATTAAATTAAACACATATTCTACAATTTCCATAAGACCTTAATGAAACATCAAAGGTATAACGTATAACGTTTTTAATTTGTTGAATTGAAATCAGGCGAAAAAATAGGATTGTGTGTGCTTTGTCTATATACCTATAGTAAGTATTAAATATTATAAATAACTATGATCTTAGAAACTACAAAATACAATTTTATAATGGAAAATTAGATTTAGAGAAATGTTTTTGTATTTGACTTGCTCGGATAAAGAATATTTAAATATGGGGTCTATTTAGTGCCATAATGGCGTCCGTTATTAACTATTAAGTGAATCCACTGAAGATGATTTTCCACACACTAGGCTTTTGGCAGATAAAAATATCAAGTTGATATTAACAAGTTAGCAGTTATTAAATGTTTATTGTAAAACATCATGACTAGTCAAAAGAAAAAAAAAAGAGCTGCAGGTATATTTCCAGAAACTCGTCAATATCGAAAATGCCAACGATGAATGATCTATTGCTGTAGTATTCAATCAAACAATATAAAACGGCCAAAAAAGACGCTACAAAACAACTATTAACTATTATTTATTTTTTATTTAACTACTTTATCAATAGTACATATATGTATATTATATTATATTATAAAACATTCTGCAAATAGATTAATAAAGTTATTTTAGACGGGTATACAACCAAATGGACAAAAAAAAAGTATATAATAACAAATAAGTCATAATTCTGATTACAACCATCAAAAATAACAGTACCTATGATATTATATTCGTAGTATATAACGATGTGATTAAGTACCATATGTACGTATATTAAAATATAAAAAAATTTAAATGACGCTTTAAGATATTTTTATTTATAGGAATATTATACATACAATATAAAATGATAAATATTCTTAACCGAGGAGTTTTTGTTTACATACATATCATATGAATGCCTATCATACATAATATTATGTAAAATTATAATGCATTTTTTTCACAAGGCTGTTGTGTTCATCTGCGGCGGATTTGTTAATGAATAATGCTTTTCAATGGAGCACCAATATAACGTATATACCTTTATTTTTGGTACATTTGTCACTTATGACATTTTCGCCACATATATGTGAACATATTATATAATGACACAAATTCTACCAGTGCCTAAAGCAAAAAAAATGTGACCAGAATAACAACGATTGTTATTAAAACAAAGCTCCGATGAAGAATTATGCAAACAGCGTGAATGCGAAAACTCCGCGTGTGCAAGAGTGAACACCAAATTATTGGAACCAATCTGACAGAATTCAAACCAATTTAAACAAGTAAAATGTTCGTTATTTCCTTTTTGTAATAATATGAAAATACATTCTAAACGAAATTGGATATAAAATATATGTAGTATTAAGGACATGTAAAGGTGAGGAAGAAAACATTGTTACTGGTTAGGTTAAGCAACGCAAGGAGAGAATGGTGAAAGATAAAAAATAAATATCTTTGATAAATAAAAAATGAAAATTCGTTTCGAGGAAAAATATATTCAGAGTGATGACAATTAGGCATTGTAGTAAATAAGGTTAAGGAAGGTTGACGATTCACTTATCTGAAATTTAGTTCCTATAGAATTAATAATGGAAAATCAATGTTTAGCATTGAACTGAAAAGTTTCTAAGACAGAAAAAATGTAACATAAAAAATTTATTTGTTTGCAATTTCAACTATATGGAATCAACAAATACTCATGTAAGCTAATCACATCCTACAGTATACATATATTACATATTCATTTTAAGTAATAACAGAAATAGGATTTCAATATAATAATATGTTAAGAACACAATTAGGTTGGTTATTAATAGAAATAATATAATGTTAAATATTATACTAGAAGGACTAAGTTAAATAGAATTGAATATGTATTGTAATATTAATAATTCATCAAACAATTTTATATTAGAGATTTCAGGTAAGTAACATGAATATTATATTACCAAACAAGAGTAACGAGTAAAGCCTGAAATAGTTTTTAATATTATTTAACATTAACGATCAGTGAGACATAGTATTATGAACGAGTTGCAGAGAAGTTATAGAAAATTAGATTGTGTTTCGACACGACTACGGTGGTACTATGAATCGGTGGTAGTCCGATCGATAACATGTAATTTGGTGAGCTGGTAGATGATACGAATAATACACTACATGCAGGTTAGGTTAGGTTTCTCTTATTAAGAATTACGACCTTTATTGAGAATAATTAATAATAGTAATGACCGACAATGTGACTTCGGTTGTATGATTTTTTGGTTGTCAACACATAATACAACGGCGATGTTGTGCATAAGACAATAATATCAGTCGATCGTAAACGCTTATCGTGAGCAGACGTGCACGACCACCGTCCGTTATCGCTATTCGCTAATGGCGTTCTATTCCCAGTTAAAATATGTCCCGTAATACCCCAAAACGTAATCTATCATCATCGTCTACCAAAGACAGCGAACAAAAAAGCAAAATATTTGTTACTCCCAACAGATACGCCTCTCTCTCCGAAGATGCTGATTCTCCTCCGGAGGTGTTCAGCCCTCCACCCGTCAAATTGTCATCTCAGGATCAGCTCAATATGCCGCCGGCCAACATGGAGTCATCCTCTCCTACTAAAGTTCAGACACCTCCCTTTTACGTAAGTGAAGGATACGAAATTTCCACGCTCAAAAACGCTCTATTTGATATAACTGAATCGTCGAACATTCTATTTAAATCAACTCCCAAATATTTGATTATCCACGCTGGCACCGTAGTTGCCTGGAACACTATTTTTAAATACCTAGCCGATAACGAGCAGTTCAAATTCCATACTCACTTGCCCAAGCCATTAAAACCGTATAGTGTATTTATCAGACACCTCCACCCGTCTACGCCCGTGGAAGACATACAAAACTTTATCACGGATAAAGGCCATGAAGTTATTCAGGTCACCAACATTTTACACCGTATCAACAAAAATGCACTGCCTCTTTTTCGTATCGATCTAAAACCTGCAACCAATAATAGCGACATTCTTAATCTGGACTCGCTGTTACACACCAAAATCAAAATTGAACTTCCAAAAAAAAAACGTGCTCCTCCTCAATGCAAGTCATGCCAGGCTTACTTTCATACAAGTAACTTTTGTCACCATAACCCTCGGTGCGTCAAATGCGGAGATAATCACCTCTCCGCCGAATGCTCAAAACCACCTACCACTCCCGCGAAATGTGCATTATGCTCAGGTCCACACACAGCCTCCTACAAGGGCTGTCCCGTGTACAAAAATATCATTAAAAACCAAGCCAACCTCAAAGCAACAAAATATAATGAACTTCTCAAACATAAGAAACGTTCTCAGCCGAATCAACAAAAATCAAATTACTTAAATCCGAATACTGCTCCTACGCTCCCCCCTCTCCAAATTCCTCCTCTTCTTCCCGTAGCTTCCTATGCCTCTATCACTAATTCCAATAACAGTTTATCACATAATAATTTCCCAAATGATAATTCGTTAGCTAAGTTTATCACAGAACTCTCCGCTCTTATAAATCCACTCATTTCCCTCCTCACCACTATTCTACAAAAACAATTTACACCATAATCCAATTTCTTTTTCCCTCAATCAACTCGCTATATATTATCTTTATCAAATTAACTACGCACTCATTATAATTTACGATACTATTTCATTACTTTATATCATTAATTAATATTATATAAATTATCAAGACTCTTCTCAATGTATAATTATATAATTTTTTTTTTCTTTCTTTCTATTCTTATCTATACCATTGTAATTATATACTATTGTAACACCACACTGTCATTTATCTATATCTTGTACTTATATAATTGTCGAGCTATAATAGTTTTTACTGAAAGCTAATTAATAAAAAAAAAAAAAAAAAAAAAAAGACAATAATATGTGAACCATTAAGCTAGTCGTAAACAAGTCGCCATTGTACCTGAACTTTGTACTGGTTGCCGTTACGTACTGTATCTGTTTGAAGTAAAAACATAATGAGATAAAATGATTTTATGATATTATGGATATAACAAATCACTAGAGAACCCGACTTGCAAATTTTGGGCTCCCTAGAGCTTTACGGTCGTAAACAACGAATGGGAAAATAGTGTTTTACAAGGAAAATTAATAACAACCGTGAATTTACTACAGTTGTTTGTCGAGTAGAAAAAAATCAATGTATTCTTTGCTCGTTCGGACTCCTAAATCTCGAGGAGGTTACAATGCATTCAATTAATACGCTATCCTCAAAACTTTAAATTTACACTTTACAGCAGTTATCTATCAAGAAACCAAAACACGATACGTCCAGGAGACAGCTGTCTACATTTCCTAATTTGAAGCTTATATTATTTTCACAATAATTAAAAAAACATGCCTGACGTTCAGACGTTATTGCGAACAACAACAGTATACATTGTTATGACATTCATTTTAGTGGAGAGCTTTGTCTAATGTTCTAAAAATAAACAACTCAAAATCACTTGATCATCTATACAAAATACGTCAAGACCCATGTCATGACAATATTGTTCATTAACTTCTTTATTATTTTAAAATTAATAGAATATCATAAAAAGAAAAAGAAAAAAAAATTACTATGCATTAAATAGTTGAATAATTATTTAAAAGTAGGTAAATTAGTAAATAGTACTAGCATGTCACAGAGAGCTCATAATAATAATAATAATAATATTTTTTAGCCATAGGGCTAATGTCAATTATTTATGTTATTAACATAATTTAAAAGCAATAGTTAAAATATTTATAATTCGTACTATTTAAGTTTAACATTAAAAAAAATAACAACAAGAAGAAAATTTATAATTCCCATTATCCATTATAATAATTATATTGTTATTTTTTTTTTTTTTATTAATTATCCCTTGACAATTGACAACATAGGACATTGGGTGGTTATTTTTAATAGGTTTTTTTTTAACTGTGAGAGTGGGTACGGTTGGTTTGGAATAAGTGTATGGGTATATTTCCTCTAAGAACTCCGGTGATCACCCATCCGGGAATTAGTGTCAATGAGCGGTGCGTGCACTGAATCACATTGCATGAATGATTGCAGCAACTGCGTCACGCCAAGCCACAATTATTGTTGTTATTATTATTATTAATAATACGGAATATATGAAATAGACATTTACCTTGCCACTCTCACTAATATGTTTGAATTTCAGTGATTTTACAAATTATACAATATTATAATGAAATTAATTAGGAATAAACAAAAAAAATTTATCCATGAAAATAAATATGTATAATGCTGTGATTAATGTTAAAATGTATTATGTCTAAATAAAAATAGCTTTTAGGTAGGTATTATAATGATTATTATCATAATTCAGACTTACCAAAATTCGTTTATTTCTTGATTTAGTCTGTTGTTCTTAATGCAATCTAAAATGAAATTAGTAAGTACATTAGACGATTTCTGAATTATTGAAATTATATGCTTAATAGATACTTATTCGTGTTAAAATTTTTCTTGGAAATAAGATTTTATAATAGCAACAATTTTAATAATAATTTGTCTGATGTGTAACGTGTATTTGAGTGTTTGGCACTCAACATCGTGTCTGTTACGTTCTGAAAATTGTAAAGATCCCTCAAAACATGTCGTGACTTCTGAGAAGCAGTGACATTTAGGTAACAATAGTTTTAAATGTATAATAATATAGCGTTTTTGGTGTAATTTTAACCCGTTTTATTTTATTTTTTAACTACTTTGTCAAAATGTTACATTTTAAAAGATAAACAGATATAATAATGAGTGCAGCTGCTGCTGACGTCTAAACGTCATGACGCTTAGCGTTGTTGTAGTCGATCTATAATTTATATACACTCCAACATAAACGATATTGCGATTACATATTTACATTTACACAAACGATACGACACGCTACGCCTCTTCCACAATAAAGTTTAGAATATAATGTAAATAATTAACTAGAGTAAAATTATAATATGAATATTGGCCGCGTTCCAGCGAGAGAGAATTCACAATATGGCAATAAGTAAATTGCGCGTGCTTAGCCGATATAATATATACGTGCTCATACACGACATAACGACGCGTAATAAATCTCGATTTCCGTCAGCGTAATATAGTACTCGTGTATATGACAGTAAATTTGTGTACACTGGGTGATTCACCAAGCAGATGCTTAACCCCAAATACTAGGGCAAAGGTACTGCATAAAATAAAAAAAGATATAATACTTAGAATAATAAGCACATATACAATGGCATACGATGTAGAGGAAATTGAGTGTTCAACTTACTCCTTGGTATTTTTATTTACTTTACGTACATATTTATATAAAAATAAATACAATTAAAACAATATTTCGATCTATACATAATTATATAGTTTGTCAACGTTTCTAATCAAAAATATCTGTATACGTCAATGGGCTTACTATTTAAAAAAATTATTGAAAACTATAGATTAAAAACAACAATTTTTAAATCATTATATCCCCCCAGTCTATATCACTATCTTAAAATTTAAACCAACCAGTTTCATTTACAATAAATTCACGGACTCACAAATTAGTAATTCAAATTTCAAATTTTAAATTTTTATTTAGATAGATATAACAATATTTTCAAAAAAAAAATCATCTTAAATTGAATGAAAATCCAAGCGTTTAAAATAATATCCTCTATAAGTATAATTTCAAAACTCGAAAATAAAAACTAGTAAATTTTGATAAATTATGTGGTCTTGAATGCTTGATGCATGGTAACTTAATTAAGTATATAAATGGTATTAAAAAACAATATAGATATATATATATATATATATATATATATATATATATATAATGTTATATTAAACCTGCAGGATTTCAAGTAAGTTTTTTAAGGATTAAATGCCAGTGCTGCATTGTCTCCGAAATCAACTGAAAAATAAACACAATCTCGTTTTGTTTTTTCTTTCTCACTCTCTCCGCAAGGCACAGTGTATTAACTAATAAAAATATAGTCACCATTAATTTCAACCAAAAGCCATCCATAACCTATATTTTTTCATTTTTTTTTTGTAGCTGGCACGTTTTTTTTTCCACACACCATACCATCGGAGTTTTATTTTGAGGAATTTATTTTTTGTCCTATTCTTATTTTTTTTTATTATACAATCATTATTTATTATTTTTTTTTATTATTATTTCATGCTTTTCCCCCAACCCAATCCTGCAGACAATACTTCACAAGCCAATGTCAAAGACTATACTTGAAATATACTTA